>NC_138759.1:34788707-36003707 GCF_965113315.1 Podarcis vaucheri
CAAATGCAATTAACCAAAATATTCTATGCACTAGACAATTCTACAAAAGACTGGAGAACCTTACAATCAAAATGCTTTTTCAGCTGCCTAAGGATAATCATCTTTTCTCCCTATCTAGTGTAAGTTTATTTCCAGAAGATAAAACAAGCATTGGCTATGAATGGAAGAGAATTTGGCACCGGATAGTAAGTATAAAAAAGTATGACCTAACATTTGACTTAAAGTGCCCATAAAACATGAATATCCAGTGAATTAATGAAACTTCCATAAGGTAAACATGGAACTATCTTTGCCTGAAGATCTACAAAAGCCTAGCTCTTAGCATCTTCTGAAAGAAGTGTGTAAAGGTACTGTTCTAAGTGCATTAACTTGGAAGTAAGTCTACTTATATTTCCATACAAGAGAATAGTCAAGATGCCATACCACGGTAAGACTATACAACTAGGGAGGCCTGATGCAAGAGAGAACAGGAGTCTTGCATCTCTAACAGTTGTGCAGAGGAGGGGATTTCAGCAAGCGGGAACCTGCTGAAATTCCTTTCTCTGTATTAAAGATGCAGGTGGAGTCCCATTCCCTTTTTATTTTTTATTAAATTTTTTTTGCATCTGGCTATCCTACATGCAGCAGCAACAGCAACAACAAAGTAGCTGAAGTAGAATCTTAAAATAACTGTGAAAACAAGCAACACCAGTAACACAGCAATCATGAAAAAGCACCAGCAGACAGCAGCAATAAAATACCGTACATCATATGGAGCCCACCTGTTTTAGTAAGAATGGAAAGGAAAGGAAAGGGGAAAACTTTGGAGGCTATTCCCTAAATTGGGTGCCACCACCAATGACCACATGTCTCTCATTTCCACAACAGCCACAACAAGGGTGTTTGTTTACACATCACAAAAAAAGGTTTCCACAAAATTTGCAAATACTAATTTATATGTAAGATGGACATTTTACAACAACAATTTATTATTTATACCCCGCCCATCTGGCTGGACCCCCCCCCCACCGGGTGGCTCCCAACAGGATACTAAAAACACGATAAAAGATCAAACATTAAAAACTTCCTTAAACAGGGCTGCTTTCAGATGTCTTCTAAAAGTCAGATCATTGTTTATTTCGTTGACATCTGATTGGAGGGTGTTCCACAGGGCGGGCGCCACTACCGAGATGGTCCGCTGCCTGGTTCCCTGTAACTTCGCTTCTCGCAGAGTGGGCACCACCAGAAGGCCCTCGGCGCCGGACCTCAGTGTCTGGGCTGAGTGATGGGGGTGGAGACGCTTCTTCAGGCATACTGGGCTGATGCCATTTAGGGCTTTAAAGGTCAGCAGCAACACTTTGAATTGTGCTCGGAAACGTACTGGGATCTAATGTAGGTCTTTCAGGACTAGAAATAGAATACAACTCATCAAAGTGATGAAGACAGGGACCAAGAAACCCATTGGTCTGGTGTCAAGGTGCTAACGGTTGATAGGCAAGTTGACACCTTCTTTAAACTTGATAGCTCTCTAATCCTTTAAACAGAGGACTGTCCACTGTAAGGTAGGCCACACGACTTCCTCAGCCATGCCTAAGTTGGTGGAGAGACAAGAAGAAAAGTCTCAAAAATTATTTTCACTGATTTTAATATATTATTACATTGTAATCTGCCCTGGGATCTTATGGTGAAGGGTGGTTAAGAAATTCTATGAACCAGCCAACCAAAGACCTGGGAAGGGGTGATACAGAATTAATTCCTGAGTTTGAAATGAATCAGCAAGATTCAGCCGCTCCCTCTCCATGCGTGAGAGGGAAATATTTTGCTCCTGTATTGTGGCTGGAGGGAAAGCATTTCATGCCTTCTGTTATGTACTGAAGTTCTCACCCTGGGCCAGCAGGGGGATACTGTAGATAGTTATGCAAATGAAGGATCGAAAAGTGACGTTCAGTGATTGGATAGTTTTGTATGCAAATGAAGGATCGAAAAGTGATGTTCAGTGATTGGATAGTTTTGTATGCAAATGAAGGATCGAAAAGTGACGTTCAGTGATTGGATAGTTTTAGAACGTTGCAACAGTTACAATTGTTCTGTAGCTCTATATAAGCAGGCTGACTGAGCTCCTCAGCTCAGTTCTGTTCCAGCTTACAAAATAAAGTGGTGCCTCGCAAGACGAAAAGAATCCGTTCTGTGATTCTCTTCGTCTAGCGCTTTTTCCGTCTTGCGAAGCAAGCCCATTGACGGATTAGAGGATTAGCGCTATTAGCGCTATTAGCGGCTTTTAGTGGCTTATCAGCTTATCGGATCAGCTGATAAGCAGCTTAGCGGCTTAGAAAAAGGGGGGGAGGGAGAAAAAACCCGCAGGAACTCGCAAGACATTTTCGTCTTGCGAAGCAAGCCCATAGGAGATTCGTTTTGTGAAGCACCTCCAAAATGGAAAACTCTTTCGTCTAGCGAGTTTTCCGTCTTGCGAGGCATTCGTCTTGCGGGGCACCACTGTAAAGAGCTGCTTTGGAGAAATCGCTGTGTCGTCTGCTATGTCAACCCACAACCTAACACCTTCCATGGGCAGTGGCCTGGATGCTGAGACCAAGGCACAGCTCCAAGTCACTGGCTGCGAGCTCATCCAGGCCACCAGGATCCTGCTGAGGCTCCCTCTGTGTTTTTATTGCAGCTTCTCCCTCCTGCCTGGTGGACTCGACTAGCTCCTCTGCTTGCTCCCCTCAGAAGCTAGCTCCTGCTCTGCCGCCCTGTCAGTCAAGGTGTGGCTGAAGAAGATGGAGCAGCTGGTGGTGGGTGGCCTGCAGCACAGCAAGAGCATCCTGAGCATGGAGTGGCTGCTGGACCTCCTGGTCAGCCTCTGCAAAGAGTGCAGTTGCAACTCATTGCTGAAGAGGGAAGACTCGTCTCTCCTTCATCCAGTGGGAACGGACCTATTGATTATTGACAGCAGTGTGGGTGAGTTCCTCAGCAACAGTGCCTGAGCAGGCTACCTGGAGTTCACCTTCCGACTGGTGTGAGAGCCTCACTATCTCCGTCATGGCCCAGGACCTGAGGACCCCAGTTGGTGCAGCTGGGTTAACAACAGGCATTATATGTCTTTTATGAGTATTTTAATGAACTGAATAAAGTTCAGTTCAGATCATGGGGGCATGGAGAGTGAACTTAACAGTTAATATAAAGTGAAAAGATTCCTTTTTTTAGTTGCTATTTTGTTAATGTTGTTAACATTGTTTTATGGATTATAAATGCCCTACTGATTTGTTAATGATATAATATGACTTTGCTGTAATTGTGGTGTATTTTTTAGTTGCTGCTGTTAATAGTGTTTTATAGATTGTAATTGTTTTATCGATGATTTGTTAATTATTTTATATGATTTATGCTGTATTTGTGATGTTCTATTATATTATTTTTATTTATTGTTTCTAAGTCACTTTGAGATTCCTTTGAATGAAAAGTGGCATAGAAATACAATAAATCAAATCAAATATTTTTTTTCAATGAAGTTGTTGAACAGTTTCTGAATAATATGATAGAAATGCTGTTTTAAGATCTGAAGGGCTATCATGTTTTGTGATAAGGCCTACTTAATGAAATACTTCTTTTCAAAAGAGAAAGATTTTGGGGCACTGCCAGCACATGTGGATAAATGAGTATTTATTGCTGAAAGTTTTTATGCCACTCTATATATTTTCTGTCACGCCGAAACTTAACGGTCTAAAATAAGTGAAATGATCTGTATGTGCTTTCTAAAATTAGTATACATTTCCATGCACACTTACTTGTGGTTTTTAAAACTCAGTTATTGTATATTGGGTTTTAAAAGTTATATGCTCATAGCATATGAGGACCAGTTGCTTATTAACCTAGTCCTCTGGGCAATGTGCAACAATGCTACAAAATTAAAACACAGATCTGATAATAAAATAAAATAAAATGGAAATCGGGTAAAATATATCAGAAAAAAATCCCCCTATACATCATTGTGAAATTCCAGCCTGATAATGTAAATGTATTTGGTTTGAAAAATGCCATTTCCTCATATGACTCACCTTTTTTATTTTAGCTGATGCTTGGGGAGTAACCCTAGTCCCCCAGAAGGAGCAGATGGCATGACAGGGTGGCTTTGCTCACCTGACTTCTGACTGGTGACATCAGTGCTGCACACTGGGAGGCAGAGGTGGAGGGGTGAGGTGGTAGCAAGGTCAGTGCAGTGCAAATGCAATGGCTGAGTCAATCCATTACACCTGGTTGTGCATTTGTACTATGCTGACCTCCTCATCACCTTGTCTCTGCTCCTCTACCTCTGGGGAGCAGTGGCAACACAGGTGACTGTGTCATCACTTCTTGGCACCTGCAGCTGGCTCCCAAGTAGGGGCAGCTGGATCGTGTGCGCCTCCCTCTCCACGTGTAGAGAAAAAGACCTGCACTCACAAGGCCTCCTTGCTGATGTGGTGAAAATCTCACTCCTCTGTCAGAGGATGGTGCTCCAGAGATGGTCGGGCCTGAAAAGGAGCATGTTGTATGCAAATTGGGGGAGGCCTTGAATCTGCAGGATCCAAAGATCTCCTATTGCCCTGGCATGCCCTGGCAGGGATACAAACTATTCTGGCCCTGGAGCTGACACAGTTATTTTCCATTCCACTGAAACCAACGGGATGGATTTATTTTAAAAAAGGTTCAATAGAGAAAGAAAAGAACCAAAAATGTAAAAAGCCACATTTCTACCTGGGCCAGGGTAAGCCCAGGAGGGCTTAGGAAATGACAGTTCCTCTACCATGGAGTCTTCCCACTAACATCTCAGTAGGGTTGGCCTGTCAGTGTAAAACTCTATGATCCTAGTGATACTAGGGAGTAAACCCACCTGGATTCAGTGGTGCTTACTTCTAAGTAAACACGCTGAGGACTGCAGGCAAAATAACCAGATCTTTATAAATGACAGAGATAGCATTTAGGATAGCGCATAATGATGCTCATTGCGGTTGTTGGTGTATTCCCAGAACGCCAGAATATTTTGTATTAATTTAAAAATTCATCAAAAGTCCTCTCCATGTCAAGGTGATGCAGCAACCACCGACAAAATAAGAAGGCCATATTTCTGCTTTTTTTTTGCCAATTATTGCTTGTTGTCATTGGGAAATGTTACAGTAAGGCTGCAAGTCTTTTCCTGTTCAATGAGTTGGAATTAAACATACTAATTTAAGGTCTCTTTCAAGTATTTTATTTAACTACTTTGGCCTTTAATTCTTTTATGCGGCATCATTTAATGTAATGTTATTTATATATATGAAGCACGTTATACTTATTAACCAATGTGCAAAAATCTAAAGTACAGATTTTATGTAATGGGCTAATTACAGGACTTTAAAGCCACCTACTGAGTTTTGCTAAGCATAACAACAGGTTCACTGAACTGGATAAATTTATTCAAACTTGTGGAAATGAACCCCATTCTGCATGCAGCCATACTGGGAAAACACACAAATTATTCCTCAATACTAGTTTAATGGGTCAAACAGTGAACCTGAATACTGAACATATATCTGCATCTTGAAACAGTGGAGAAGCTATAGGCCCTTGAAGAGAAAAGAAAGTGCCTATTCATGGGTTCTTCCTAATGTTTGTAAATAATTTTCTCCCGAAACAAAAATAGTTGGAACAAGGACAGCACTGTTCAATGGGGTGGGTCCAAAGAACCAGGAAGTGCTGCTTTACTGCAAGCCCTTTGAGCATGAGTTTGTGGAAAGGTTCGCCAAGCACCACAGCCACTTCGGAAGCTTCTGCAAGAGGTTGCGCCCCTCTTGGCACAAGTGGGAGGAGACACTGTCCACAAGCAGAAGGGAACGTTTAGAGCCAACCCAATGCTTCCAGCACTAGAAGAACCATTTGATGGGATAAATAGTTTTATTATGCCTTGTCATAACTATAAGAACACAGGAAGAACCTGCTGAATAAGGCCATGGAACTGCAGGGGTGTCAAACTCAAATTCATCGGGGGCCGCATCAGCAGTTTGGTCACCCTCAAAGGGCCGGTTGTATATGTAGGACTATGTTGTATCTGTAGGACTATGTTGTATCTGTAGGACTATAAGCAGCCCCCCTCCCCCCCCCCATACATCATATGTACTTACAGTACAGGAGAGAAGGGTTCAGGCAGCCGTTGGATCTGTCACATCACAGGATGGCATGCGCTCAATATAAAAACAAGTGGAGGTTTCCTGAATGCATGTAAAGTGGAGGTTTCCTGTGTAGAACGGCCGGCGCCGCTAGAGGGCAGACGTTCTCTGGCTTGTAGGCTGCCGCGCATGCGCTGAAGAGGCGGCTTTCTTGTGTCAAAAAAAAAAAAGCGAGAATAAAAGGTGAAGGCTGGCGGCCGGTGGCGGCTACACGGGCCACATGACGAGGTCTGGCGGGCCGGATTCGGCCCGCGGGCCTTGTGTTTGACACCCATGAACTAGAGCATAGCCAGCATGGCTAGTGGCCATTGATACAGCAGCATAGCTAGCCACTCGGGCGCCCGGGCCCCATGTTAGGATTTTTATCTATCCAAGCTGCTCCAGCAAGTGTACTGTTGTACAGTGGTACCTCAGGTTACATATGCTTCAGGTTACATACGCTTCAGGTTACAAACTCCACTAACCCAGAAATAGTACCTCGGGTTAAGAACTTTGCTTCAGGATGAGATCAGAAATCGTGCGGCGGCAGCGGGAGGCCCCATTAGCTAAAGTGGTGCTTCAGGGTTAAGAACAGTTTCAGGTTAAGAACAGACCTCCAGAACGAATTAAGTTCTTAACCGGAGGTACCACTGTACTGTGTTTTGTGTACATCATGTGAGTGTCTGAGTGAGCATGAGACAGGAAGTCTGAGTACTGCTGGAAGTTAGTTTCACTTCTGAAAGTGTCGCAGTTTCTGTCCTGGTGTTGAAAGAGCACAGTCGTGCTGATGGAGTCTTTGTATTATAGACTGAAAATAAAGTAGTTTTAGAGCTACTGACTGAGTCTTTCTTCTGCAATGATATGCCAGAAGACAAGTGTGCTCCTCTCAGGAGAGAGAGATCGCTTATCACCGGTCTCTCTGGGCTGATGGAGATTTATAGCCAGGGAGGACCATCAGAGACACACGCCAAAGACTTGGGAAGTTGGCGGCCTTCCCGGGCGTGTTTCCAAGCACAGGGTGAGCTGTCCACTGGGCACAGCAAGCCTGCGTAGAGCGTGCAGGGGCAGAGCCTGTGTGGCGTCCATTCTGCCCATTGCCTCCCCTTCAGCTGCAGGCATCGTGCTGCCTGAAAAGGTGGCATGGAGTTCGCATCACCGGCCATCTCCCCCTCAGCTGTAGGGTGGTTGAAAGGAAGGTGGTAGGTGGTGGGAACCCCACACTGCCATTTTGGGCGGCAAGGTGTCTGCAGGTGCCCGAGCCACCATGTCACTCCCAGGGAGTCACCACAACACTCCCAGGAGATATGTGGGGTGCATGAGCTACGCTAGTGCATTGATAGCCTTCTCCTCCATGACTTTGTCTAATCCTCTTTCAAAGCCACCCAAGCAAGGTCACAATCAGTAGTGGTTGATGGGGCAGCACAGGCATTGTGGCATTGCGCACCTGCCCTCTGAATAACAGAAGAGAGGGAAAGTTTTGTTGCGCAAGCAGAAATCCCTGTGCTGATGGAACTACTTAGCAACACACATAATACACCCACCATGTTTAATACAACCCCAGATTCCAAATGTTGTTGAACTGCAATTTCCATAATCTCCGGCCAGTTTAGCCAACAATCAGGGATGATGGGAGTTGTAGTCCAGTAGTATATGGGGACCCAAGGTGGAAGAATACAGCTTTAAGAGGGATATTCAGTTCTTGAGGGAAGCCTTCCAGGAGGTTTTTTAATGAGAGAGTGGAGCCACAGCCTGGCAGAGGAAACCATTGAGAGCAGCCTGTAAGGTTGCTAATACAATACAGGCCTAAGAGAGAACAAATATTAAAACTACCATCTTGCTAAATCAAGGAAGTTACATTACACTGAGTACTTGGGCATCTGTCTGAGAGAACACCCCACAACCTATTAAATTACAACAATTATAAATTCATCCCACAGCAGCTTTGATCACCGGAGCCAGACCAAATAAAAGAGATGTACAATAGTTCTGAAGGATACTCAGGCTTTGGCAAGTATCTAGGGAAAGAGGATCCTACAATGGAGGGGGTGCCAATGGCAATACTTTTCTATAGGGCCTTTGTGGTCCTAGCTTGGCAAACAAGGATTGAGCTCAAGAAGGCACCCGTATGGGAAAAAGCAGTCTCTTGAGTAGGCTGGACCCGAGCCCAGGAGATCAGCCACACTGAATGACTTGCATATTCAAAATGGTCGCCTGGGGAAAACTCTAGCGCACACAGGATGGTGAAGATGGTGCATGTCACGGCTGCATATATGTGAAATAACAATAGGCGTGATCCTTCCAGATTAGAGTCACACTGTTCCCAACATGAGCAAATTAAAGGTGCGTTCAGCTCTCCCTTTGAAATCAATGGGACTAAAAGTGTGTGGCTTTGGCTAGATTGCACCTAATCTGTGGATGCAATAGATAAAATCACATTAAGCTCAAAAGAGACTGAAGAAGAAATTAGGCTTCTGATATATTATGAACATAACATAAGAGGAGCCTGCTAGATCAGGCCAATGGCCTATCTTGTCCAGCATCATGTTGTCAGATGCCTGTAGGGGAACCCTCAAGAGCACTCTTCCTTCTCGGTGTTTCCAGCAAGTGATATTCAAAAGAATTATGTATGCAGAACAAAGCCATCCTAGGGTTGCCATACGTCTGGGATTTCCTGGACACATAGTTTTTGGAGATCAGCACGCCCGTCCAGGAAGATTTTTGCATTTTGGATTAAATGTCTGGGTTTTGGTTTTTAAAAAATGTTTTGGGGTTTTTAATTTTTGTGTGTGGGGCACGTGCATACTCAGAAGGCACTGTGCCCCAGAACAGGAAGCAGGCATCAGGTGACCTGGAGCAGCCTGCCAGAAGTCGTGCTAGGCATGGTGTTCTTCCTGGCCACCGCCTTGCGCGGCCTTCCTGGGGGCTCACTAGGCCCTGTGCTGGTCCTGGCAGTCGCCTGGCATTGCGTGAGCTTCCCAGGGCCGCCCAGCCTCCCATTGTGAGCAGGAGGCTGAAGACAGCAAAGGTATGAGAGAGGAGAGAAGAAGGGGGAAGCAGGCAGGCGAGGAACGGGTTAGCAGCAGGGAGGGAGAGAGTGAAGGAGATGTGGGATGGTGTGTGAGGGTGCCCCGATGGTATGTGTGTGTCCAGGTTTTTGATCCCTGGAATATGGCAACCCTAAAAGACACCGGCTTCTTGGGAGAAAAGCAATGACAACCCTAGACAGCAGAGTAGAGACATCACCTTGCCAACAAAGGTCCATATAGTTAAAGCTATGGTTTTCCCAGTAGTGATGTATGGAAGTGAGAGCTGGACCATAAAGAAGGCTGATCGCCAAAGAATTGATGCTTTGGAATTATGGTGTTGGAGGAGACTCTTGAGAGTCCCATGGACTGCAAGAAGACCAAACCTATCCATTCTTAAGGAAATCAGCCCTGAGTGCTCACAGATCCTGCAGCTGAGGCTCCAGTACTTTGACCACCTCATGAGAAGAGAAGACTCCCTGGAAAAGACCCTGATGCTGGGAAAGATTGAGGGCACTAGGAGAAGGGGATGAAAGAGGATGAGGTGGTTGGATAGTGTTCTCGAAGCTACCAGCATGACTTTGACCAAATTGCGGGAGGCAGTGGAAGACAGGAGTGCCTGGTGTGCTCTGGTCCATGGAGTCAGACATGACTAAATGACTAAACAACAACAACAAAGCCATCCCATATCCTCCAATCCTCTTTTAAAGCCACCCAAGTTGGTGGCCGTCTCTGCCTCCTGTGAGACCCCTGGGTATAGGGCTGTAAATAAATTCAATCAATAATAATAATAATTGCTTTCTTTTATCTGTTCCAAATCTTCCAACATGCAGCTTCGTTGGATGTCCGTGAATTCTAGCGTTATGAGAGAGGGGTAGAAACTTTTCTCTATCCACTCTCTCCATGCAATGCATAATTTTATAAATGTCTCTCGTGCCACCTCTTACTAGCTTTTTCTCTAAATATACAAGGAAACTCCATGAACCACACAAATGTACCTACTATGGGCTGTATCAACACTGTGTTGGATTCGTGCACTGGGACTTCCCCCTTCCTTTTCCTGTGCACTTTCAAAATCCCTTCCAGAGGGTCCTCCAAGCCTCTGGGCAAATTTTGAGGATGCACACAGGGGCAGTGGTGAGATGTTTTGCCTCAGGCACCAAAATGTCTTGGGCTGCTCTAATGATGCACTAGCAGCTGACTGCCACAAAAAAAAATCCTGGTTCTGCAAGCAGTGTTCAACTTGAGTACTGAAACGCTGTAGCCACAAATTCATGCAAGATCGCAGCTCCTCTGCTGTGACATGGAAAGACATGACTTGAGGCATATGGAAGAAACCTTGGACAAATTAGGCATTCTCATGATCTTATATTGCTCATATGAGCAGACTGTTCATAGAAGCAAGTTTCTATAAGTCAGCCAGGATGTACTGAGGAACTCTACTCCGTGACTCCAATTTTACTTTGTGCATTGGTGGAAATGCAAAATTTGACTGCAAGGCTATTGTCAGATCTAATGCATAGTCCCTACTGACCATAGAAATAGATGTTGTTTTGGAACAAACGGAAGCAAATGAAGATACAGAGTGCATTTAAATCATATGCATAGATTTCCATGCAAGAATCTATGTCCAAAGAGTAAGAACCTTCTGCAATTAAGAAGAAGAAGAAGAAGAAGAAGAAGAAGAAGAAGAAGAAGAAGAAGAAGAAGAAGTATGCCATTGCTGACTCTACAAGATAGTGGCTTACACCTGAGCTTTACTCTATTAGACCTATTAAAATGAATGGATCAAAGTTAGCCATGTCATTTCATTTTAATGGGTCTACTCTGGGTATGACTATGGATACAACCCTGGGTCATTTATTTGCAAACTGCTGTGGTTATCTTGAATAATCTACTTAGCAGCTGACACTTGTCTATTGTGAAATATACTCAAGCATCTGCTTTAGGGGGTAATTAAGAAGTGCTCTATAACCCTGTTTGCTAAAGATATATGCTTTATAAGTATTGCTTTATGTTATACACATGATTTGGGGAGTTCTTGTTTTTTAGAGTGAGGAAATGCAACCCCCTTCTGCTGCTACTCCAATCCAGAAAAAAGGAGTTTTAAACAAGGAACGTGGACACTTGGCAGCCTCCAAAAACACCCAAATGGTGCCCTGCATCTGAGGTAGCTAATCAATGCTGTGTTTGCACATACCATTAAATATATTATACTAAGTTTAGATTTGATTTCTATGCTTCTTTTATACGGTGAAAAGGGAATACATTTGAATTCATGCTGATACTGAAAACACGTTCCTAGCTCTGAGTTTCTTGGGTTTCAAATCATTTCCATTAACAAACAGCTATTTGCCCTCTAATAAAATATGTCATTATGCTTTATTCACATCACACAAAAGAATCACTGAAAAAATCGCCCCAATGATGGCCAATAATTACACATTTGGCTCCTGCACGAGAAGTGAAGAAATCGGTTCATTGGGGAAAGCAGGTGCTGGGGCATCATGCTAATAGTCAATATGTGCCACACTAATTAGCCATTGCAATTGCTAAAATTAACAATTAGCTAACATGCAATTCTCATTTTGCAGGCTGCAGTTTACTTTGGATAATCCTTGCATGTTCTTAGCAATTATTCTGACAGCTTTCCCTTTTTTAAAGGTCTGAGCACAGCTTTCACATTTGAATCAAGTCTGCCCCAATGTTCAACAGGCATTTAAGAAACAATGGCTTTCCTTGGCAATTTCGAAGGCATACGCTGGAAGCTTTTTATTCATAACTTGATATTGTGAAAAATATGAATCTTGGATAAGGGCTAAGATGTCTTCATCTCATTCACAAACCAGCACGGTTTCAGGAGAACAGACACCTCATCAAGTAGGCTGTCACTGCTGTTGTTTTAAGGACAGCAAGGCAATAGAGAGATTTTGTAACTTAGTGAAAAAGCTGTCAATTCAGCAGGACCAATCTTCAAATATCTGAAGGGCCATTACATAGAAGATGGTGCAAGCTTGTTTTCTTCTGCTCCAGATGGTAGGAGCTGAACCAATGGATTCAAATTTCAGGAAAGGAGATTCCAACTAAACATTAGGAAGAATTTTCATACAGTAAGAACTGTTTGATGGTGGAACGGACTCCCTCTAAAGGTGATGGACTCTTCTTCATTGAAGGTTTTTAAGCAGAGGCTGGATGGCCATCTGTCAGGGATTCTTCAGATGTGATTCCTGCACTGCAGGTGTTGAACTAGATTACCCTTGAGATCCCTTCCAACTCTACAGTTCTATGATACTATTATTCTAATTCGATTTGCCATTTCTATACAATCTCTGTGAATGTCTACAAGGGAGTTTGCTAATAGCTCCATCCAGGGATCCTTTCCCCTGCACAGTTACCAGCACATGAAAATATGTGCTCCCAGACCCTCACCACTTCTGTTCATTGATTTAGCTAACTTATACCAAGATATCTTGAAAGAGTTTACAGTAAAGAGTCATAGGACTCTAAAATAACAAAGAGTCATGGGGCTGTGTCCAATGAAGTCATCCCTGTTCATGCAAGAACTTCCACCAGCACAGCAGAAATTCTTCTCCCTTGTTCTCCCCCTGTTTCCTCCCAATCTGCTCCAGAGAGATTGATGGGATAGAGCAGATTTGATGGGTGCATGGGGAGATGAGAGCAAAGGGAAGATCAATTATGGAAGATGAAGTTCTGAAAAGAAAACTTGGGCAGAAGGTTAAGTTCATCAGGAAGTAATTCAGAAGGACGTGAAGCTGGATCTGAACACAATGCAAAAGCTCCTGCTTCCTCTCTCTCTGGTCAGGGGAAGTTCAACCATTAGGTGGCATGAGGAGGCCATCTCAGCCATCTGATGCTGGAGGCAACGACAAAGCCGTGTGTACCACGTGGCCTGCTCTATGCTCCCAAGTTAGGAGTGGTGGAAAGTGATGCTCCATCACTACTGTTGAAGTAAAATTCAGCTACTGCATCAGTCAGTTATTGTATGTGAAAGAGAGTGCAATGTCGCTGTTCTGATCAAGCAGCAAAATCTCTTGGACCACCCTTGCCTCTGGTGGCCTCAGTGACAGCAGTAAGTAGATAGAGGGAGGGGTCTTCAATATGGAGCTGTGTCCAGATATGACAGGGCCCCCCACAGTGTTGAGATGGGATATGCTAAATGTATGCACCCCACTACCCAATAACCCAGGTGGAAGTATTGGGTTGTAGCGCATGCTCGTCATACTTATTGAGTAGACCCACTGAACTTAATGGACATGGTTAATTTAGACCCATTAATTTTAAGGGGTCTACTCTGATGATGAGGTTTAAAGGAAACAAAACCACACTTCTGGTGATGATTGAAATTATCTGTGGTAGGGAAAATTAGTGAGAGATGGGTGAAGATGTAGGAGATGACACTGCAAGTGTAGTAAAACACAAATATATATTTGCTTTTCCTGTGGCAACTTCCCTACTCACAATATGTATAACAGTTATGCCACCACTTTCCAACTGTCTTGTTTTTTTGGAGCCTTTTTGGTGGTGGCACCTCAGCTCTGGAATTCCCTTCCTTCGGAGATGTGACTAGTGCCTACTATTTTAATCTTTCTGCACTCATTTGGTTATTTGTCCAGAATAATTGCATTGATTTTATTTTAGTATTGGCTGGTTGCAATTTATCTGCCTTGTTTTTTCGATGATTGTATCATGTATGTGGATTTGTTTTAATTGTAACCCACTCTGGAACTGCATTTGCAATGGAGACTGGGTAAGAAGTGTTTTAAATGAATAAAAAATATATATCTGCCATCTGGTGGTCATACAAAGACTCTCCATGCTCTAAATGAATATGGTTTTTTAAAAAACCTAGGGCATATACGATTATCTCTTTAACATTACCTTGCATCCCAATAAGTTTCCTAGAAAATTTTCAAAACATTTCACAATTTGGCATTTTATTGAATGGTCTTATAATCCCCCCACCCCCTGTTTACCAGCAAATTAGTTAATGCAGGAAGGCTTCAAAGAGTACAGCCATGTTTGCCTGCGACAATGAACCATAGTTTTAGTGCTGTGTAAGATATAGGGACCATGTAGCCCTCCAAATGCCATAAGATTACAGTTCCTATCCACTCCAGAAACATCTGGAGGGCCACAGATTCCACACTGCTGTGATGCATCACAGCCTAAATGAGCATGAGCAAACTATTGGAGTCACATGCTCCCCCTCTTCTCACCTCCTTCCACATGGTTGGGAAGAAAACTTTGGAAGAACATGGTTTCACATTCACTGAATCCATGCTAAGTGATGCATTCAAAGCAGGGATCTTGGTTTAAACCCGGTTTTTGTTTAGTTCCTTTTACACTGAAAATGCCTAGTTAAAAAATATCGCTGATCCAGGATTCACTAAAAGTGGAACAAAACTCTGCTGAAGGCCTCATTTTGGCCACACAGGAGGAGAAAGAGAGGGGAAGCAATGCTTTGCTCAGGCTCATTTAAGTCTCTGTCGGGCCAATTATTTATCCAAGGTGGTCCATGTGGTTGAGCTGCTTTCTCGAAAAGCCCATAGCCACCAAGTGGATACTACCCAAAGGCAGTTTCAAGAAGTCTCTACATGGCTGATCCCTACATCTTTAAAGAACCTCCTCTCTCCTCTGCTAACCCAAACATCATTACCATCCACAGGAGACCTATTTTCTAGCCGGGGTGCTAACTGGACACACCTGGAATCTCCACAAGGTTCCAATATGGAGCTCAGAAGTGCAACCACAACTCTTTTCTTTAGGCAGTGAAATGCTGTGCAATATTAGAATCCCCACTCTGGGTGTGTAAGTGCACCTGCACGTGCTTGCCTGCAGATCCATGTTGAATTAGTGGTATACACATTTTTAAAAAAGTAAACAAGTGTGCAAACTCTTACAAAAGGAGGCAGCAGAGCACGGAATTCTGTGCACATGGAGTTGCCTCCATGTTTTCTGGTTGCTCAATCCGTTCGTTTCACACCAAAGAAATAAGACTGCAGGGAAGGGGAGAATGGATTTGCTGGCAACTGCAAAAAGCTTAAGGAAACTTTTCAACACATTCAAACCTAGGTATTTGCTGAGGCACGTGAATATACTCAGGCAAAATTCACCAATGCAAAGCAGTCAGCATTTGGGCTTTATTCACAGCAGGACTAGATAAGCCAGGTAACTGGTGCATTCAGCAGATAACTGCAGCCTCTTGAGGCTTTATATATGGAACAATAGCCAATAGAAGGGAAACTGTGAATGACCAATCAAAAGAATGCCTTTGCAGCTGGGGCCAGTAGGGCAAGATCACAGACTATAAATGCCATGGGTCAGAAAGAATGCAGGGCCCAAGAAAAGAGTTGCCCCCATATATCCTTTAACTATCCTATTTAGTAATCAGCAGCACAGTCCAATTAAATAAAGAAATAATAGGGCATGTCTTTTATAGATATTTAGTAGGTGTTTGTGGGCACATCGACCATAGTAAAAGTATGGAATCGGAGAGTGACAAAACAAGGGAGCAAAACGAATGGTGTATGTGGCAACGCAGAACATTGGCACCTGTAAAATATTTCCTGTTCAGTTCTGGGCTTCTGGACTCCTTTGCAACTTTGCAGTTGAAACTCACTAAGGTCTAGAAATTCAAAATGTTCTTCAAGTTTCAGTATGTTGTAGTCTTGGAAAAGTCTCAAGGCACCAGTGTTTTGCACTTTGCGTTTAAAACTACGGCAGCCACAACGTAGATTAAAAAAGTAAAATGTTGACAGTCGGAAAAACAATTCAAAACATTTGTCTGCCTAATAAATACTGCTCCTAAAAGGAACATGTTTCCCATTTGAGAAACATCCCCCCAAATCATAACTTTACTCAAACAGATAGCCACCTTCACACCGTCACACCATAAAGCACTACCACTTTAAACACTCAAAGAATAATGAAAGCTGTAGTTTGTTAAGGGTGCTGAGAGTTACAGTGGTACCTCGGGTTACAGACTCTTCAGGTTACAGACTCCACTAACCCAGAAATAGTACCTCGGGTTAAGAACTTTGCTTCAGAATGAGAACAGAAATCGCGTGGTGGGAGCGGGAGGCCCCATTAGCTAAAGTAGTACCTCAGGTTAAGAACAGTTTCAGGTTAAGAATGGACCTCCAGAATGAATTAAGTTCTTAACCAGAGGTACCACTGTATTAGGCAAGCTCTATTCCCCTTCCAGAACTACAATTCCCTGAGTGGTTTGATCATCAATCCCTCTTCACAGGGAATTATGGGAAATGTAGTTCAGTGAAGGGAAGACCTAACAAACTACAGCCCCCAGAATTCTTTGGGGAAAGTCATGACTGTTTAAAGTGGTATCACAATGTTTTAAATGTATGGTGTGAATGTGGCCTTAAAGATTTTTAAAAGTATTATGGTATGAACTTTAATAGAGTCCATTTCATCAAATGCATGAAGTTACCAGTTGGTAGATATACATGGGTGTAATTAGAGGGTGTGTGTGTAAAGGAGTAGGGCTTTATTGCAAAGAAATACAGGGGGTGACAATGCAAACTAAGCACAGTGATCAGGGCCACAGTATTAATTGCTGCTAAGACCATCATCTTAGCATGACTGAGAAAATTAACATCTTCAGTGCAAGAAGTTAACTATTTCTTCATAAGTGTGTTACTCTTTAAAGCACTACAAGGATCTTGATTGTTTTTTGATGCATCAGGCTACCAAGCCACCCCTCTGGAAATTGCTTATTCAAAAAATAATTTTAGGATGTTGGTACGACGGGGTTAGTTTAGCACTTCCAAAATATTTTGAAGACATATCTGCGGCAACATAATTCAGCCTGCATCTGAGAGGAAAGCTGTGTACTGTATATATTTTGGCTTGTACACAATCTAGTACCAGACATTTTATCTATTAATATGCATAATCCTAACACTACTGTTTGGAAGTCAGTGTGGTTGTTTGCATACCCAAAATGGCACCAACCATCCACAATGATCAGGCACTGCATCCATACATATAAGCTGGCTCTAGGAAAGGATGGTCTGCAGGTGTACGTTTAAAAAAATGTTGAAGAAAAACACAGAGGAAGGGAGGCTGCAGCCCAGTCCAGTCAGAATGGGAAGGGCCTTAGCTCTGTGGTAGAACACCTGCTTGGCCTACACAAAGTCCCAGGTTTAAACTGTGGTTCCTAAGGCTGGGCAAAACTCCTGCCCCAAGTCCTAGAGAAGCACTGCTGGTCAGTGTAGACAACACTGAACTACCGGTATATAGACCAGGAATGCCCAACCAGTCAATTGGGATTGGCAGGTCGATCCCCAGATGTCATTGGTCGATTTCAGGATCCCTAGCTCTGCCCCTCGGCTCTCTTTCTATCATTGTTTTGTCAAATCGGTTTCTATTCATGTCAACGATTTCTGTTTTATGATAGTGACGCTGTATTAGGCGAGTGATCCACCTCCCCCCTAGCAACTTTGCCCCCCCCCAAAAGTAGACAACTTAGGCTTCGCCCCCCTCTCCCCATGGATAGATCATGGCCAGTGTTTTTATACTGGGAATAAATCGCAGTCTCTTGGGAGTTGGATGTGCCTGATATAGACCGATGGTCTGGCCCAGTGCAAGACAACTTTCTCTGACAGCATGCTCAGTGGCCATGGGGTGCTGACTTTCTGGTAGGACAGGATGTGAAAATCTGGATATAAGTAGGAATGAAATGGTGTATCATTGAGGAGCACATGGTTCACTGACTGAAACACTGAAGAGGAGCACTGCAGACTGCGACATTTTGTTGCAGGACCTACTTTTTCCAGTTCAAAACTGTCCAATGCTTTTACTAAATAACAGGCGCGCTAGCTGGGGGGGCTGAGAGACTTCGCCTCCCCCTCAGAGCTCTTAAGGAGGAGGCTAGGCCCCCTAAATATTGAGCAGTAACGTCGGGTGTGATGTCAGCATGTCGTGTGATGTCAGCATGTCATGTGACGTCGGCCCCCTCAGTAGCAGGGGCAAGCTCCTTGTTTTGACAGTATTCTGTACAGTGGTATCTCGGGTTACAAACTTAATTCGTTCCGGAGGTCTGTTCTTAACCCGAAACCGTTCTTAACCTGAGGCGTGCTTTCGCTAATGGGGCCTCCCGCTGCTGGCGCACCACTGGCGCGCGAATTCCATTCTCATCCTGGGGCAAAGTTCGCAACCCAAGGTACTACTTCCGGGTTAGCAGAGTTTGTAACCTGAAGTGTTTGTAACCCAAAGAGTTTGTAACCAGAGGTACCACTGTATATTAAAGGAATCTGGAAGAGGAAGAGGAAGAGGAAGAGGAAGAGGAAGAGGAAGAAGAAGAAGAAGAAGAAGAAGAAGAAGAAGAAGAAGAAGAAGAAGAAAACTTAATTTGGTAACTTGACTAATGCAGAGATGCATATTAAGCTCACCCGAATTCTGATGTGAATGGAGCTCAGCACAGGTACCTCTGCAGTAGAAGACTGTAGAACCCACATCCCTTTCATCTCCACCAGGCAACACAATGGACCACAATCTGACACAACTGAAAGAAAGTTTTTTTTTACTTTTAAATGAATAGAGAAGCCTACATTTCCCTTCTGAATTCTATTTGCAGAACAGATAAATTATGTACCCAAGATATTATTAAGACTTCATTTTATACATAATAGTGATTTGATTACTGCTATACAATACATTGTGCAGAATGTTATAATCTCAATTTGCGAGCTTGCAAAAGAAAGTATATTGCGGCAACTAATGACTTTGGTAGTGAAGAGTAATAGATACAGCACATGATCCTGAACACTTAGCAAGGGGTTCAGACAATAGCAAAGTGGAATAAGTTGAAAGCACTTAACTTGTTACTGCTGTGATGGATAGGAACGAAAGCCCTTCATTTAAAATATTTTCTTGGCTCAACCTGAACTTCCTTACATAATCCTTTTCTTCAACATAGTTCAAAACATTCGGGAATAAATATACTCCTAATAAGGCAAAGAAGACTGTGTTTATGGACTAATCACATTCAAAATCCTGTGATCCTATTATAATTGAGGGGTAGGAATCCCTCTGCAAAGATTGCATTATGAGCATAAAGCATTTGCGTTCCCTGAAAAGATGCTTTTTCCAATTTGGAATAAACACACTGAATTTGAGAACAGCAGAGGGTTGTGTGTGCGTGTGTGCTGGATACCTTTGTCTAACTATAACTAGGCTTAGCAAAACCTTATACAATGCAAGTCACAAAGCAGTTACACCTAGCAGTGGTTTCTGTTAGGATAATTTGATTGCTGCTCTGGTACAGAAGACATTATATGATAGCAAATTTCATGTGTTTCAATTTATCTTTTACACATTCATGAAGAGCCAGTGTGATGTAGTAGTTAGGGTGTTGGACTAGGACCTGGGAGACCAAAGTTCAAATCCCCACTTGGTCATGATATTCTCTGGGTGACCTTTGGCCAGTCACTTCTTCTCAGCCTAACCTGCCTCACAGGGTGGTTGTGGAGTTTAAATGAGAAGGTGAGAACCATGTATGCCTCCACAAACAACTTGGAGAAAAAGATGAGATGCAAATGCAATAAATATACATGGAACCTGATGCCATAAAGACTTGCAACAGCTGCTCATAAGATCAAACATGCAGGTCCCAGTACCACTGCACGGAGGCAGAGAAACAAGTCTTGGTACAAGCTTTAATTGATGCTGGTGTACAGTGAATTAGACCAACGATCTGTATCAGGCAGGGGAAATGGGTGCAACACTAGGTAGCTCTGATCGAAGGTAAGAACTGCATGGAGAAAGTCTCATCAGTCAAGAAAAGCTCATTGTACCAATAGGCCAAAAACAAAACAAACCGCCTGTTAAACAGAACTTGCACCTTGGGCGAATTAGATTGAAGCAATCACTTACAGTTTCTGGAGTTCAAAGGTTTTATTTACACAGCAAATATTTCCAGGATGAGTGGAGATGAGAGAAAGAAAATAACAGACAGCTTTGGACCAACCCAAATGAAAAACAAAAACAAAAACATAAATTATTATATTGCGCAAGCAAATTATTGTATTGGGCATTCTGCAAGGAAATATATATTTATTTAATGGGTTTATGTATATCCCAGTTTTCCTCCAAGGAGCTCAAGGTGGTATACATGCCTTTCCCTGCCTCATTTTATTCTAACATCATTTGCATGAGATGGGTTAGGCTGAGAGACTGTGACTGGCCTAAGGTCACCAAACTTCATGGCTGAGTGGGAATTTGGACCATTACTCATTTATTTCAATTATTTGTATGCCACTTTTCATCAGAGAAGATCACAAGTAGATTTACTAAATGTACAGGATGGTGTATTTTCTATTTAATCTATCTCTCTATCTACCTGCCTACCTACTCATCTCTGTTTGTATCATTTGATGGCTAGAGAAATTATTGATAACTGAAATGGGCTGTCACTGTTTATACTGGAAGCTGTTTTTCCTTTGTTGTTACCGTGATAGAGATTTTAAAACATCACAGAGCTGAGAGAGGGCGATCTAGTCCAACTCGCCAATTGATGCAGGAAATTCAGAGACAGAGCATCCCCATGAATGCCTCTCTGTCAATAATGCAGAATTACAAGAATGTTAAAAGGCCTCTCCTCTGAGCCATGAGAGGGGCTTTGATTACTAACTGTGAATTTGTCTCAATAAAGGTGTGCTCTCAGACATCTGTACTGAGGCTTCAGCAGCAGACAAATTTGTTTAAATTTCATTAATCAATCAATTAGTCCACTGGGTACTGGTTTGACAGTAGGCACACCCATTCATGCGTACATGTACACAGTCAAATACCACAAGTGCAAAATCTACCACCAACTGTTCCATGCTGAGGGATATGCTTTGACTGTGCAGGGAAGCTAAGTTGCCAGCCGGCACCTCGCCTGACTGAGGCTGTAACTTGTGCGTCCTGCTATTCTAACCCTTTCTCTTGATCTGCTTTTCAGCCCATCTTAAAGTACACAGCTCTAAGCAGCAGGGGAGTTTCTTAGCAAAGGGCCACCCACTTGCATATTATTCCTTCCTTGCCTGGGACATGACACAAGAACAAAGTAGACATTAACCGCTACATTAAACCCAGAAGGAAAGTAATCAGTAACCTGTTATTCCCTTAATAAAGGGAAACACATGCAGAGTGAAATCCAGAAGACTAATCAATAGCCCCAGACAAAGCAATGTGCCAAACAAATTGCAAATCAATTAGAATCCTTGTTTTCTTTCAAATGGTTCACTATACCTAAAGCAATTACTCGTTCATTAGACCTAATTTAACAGCATGACTGCCTTAGCAACAACTGGCAGCGTCTGGCTATCAAATGGAAGAATGGCAGCTTATTTCTGTCTGTCTGTGAGTCTCTGGCCAATCCAAAAAAGAGGGAGAGAATTCCTTTATAGAAGACCACTTTTAATGAATGGCTGAAACATTTCTGTGCCAGGGGAGGATCAGGATGTCCGGTTGCTTTCTCTCCGTCGTCTTAAGAAAATTGGCATCCATTTCCGACTGAGTGTGAAATACCCAAAGATCCTTTGTGCTATAACTGGGTTCAAGAAGCTCCAGCGACAGCTCTGCGACCACTGCTCTCCACTTGGCTCATCTGAGAGTTGTACTGTTGATCCCATGTACATGCTGGTAGCACGCCTCTCACACGGCCTACCGTCAATCATGCGAAGAACGGAGAGTGGATCTCTCAGTTAATGTGCCTTCTTGAGCATCTTGTGCTCTCTGAACACCTGGCACCAGTCGCAGTGGGAGAAAGTTGAACGAGAGACATTGAAAATTGCATTGGCATTTCTTTCAAAGGGTGCAACCACACCTTGAGAAGCAGAAGGCTCTCAGCCTCCTAACTCTGATGCAGTGGTGCAGAAGGGTGTTTGAGCATTCTCCCCTGCAACTCCCCATTGGCTAGTTTCATGGCCTGCCCATGAGGTGGGTTAAAGCAACTGCCTCAGATGGCAGAAGCCCTGAAGGTAGTGTGGTGTAGTGGTTAAGAGCGGTGGACTCGTAATCTGGTGATCCGGGTTCGCGTCTCTGCTCCTCCACATGCAGCTGCTGGGTGACCTTGGGCCAGTCACACTTCTCTGAAGTCTCTCAGCCTCACTCACGGCACAGAGTGTTTGTTGTGGGGGATGAAGGGAAAGGAGATCATTAGCTGCTTTGAGACTCCTTCGGGTAGTGATAAAGCGGGATATCAAATCCAAACTCTTCTTCTTCTTCTTCTCCATGGATGTCTGCTCGCCACACCACTGAAATCTCTAAGTGTGTGAGATCTCACAATATCTCAGTGAGATCTCATGAGATTGCTACGGAACTCACCGTTGTAGTTGCTGCTTCACACTGCCATGCAACCTAGTTAAGGGATGCTTTGGAGGCAGTAGCAGAGCAGGGCAACACTTCTTGTTTTGCCCTGGACACACCACCCCTGGCTAGTTTCTACTTTCTGGACTAAGCTGGACAGCCTAGCCCAGTTCAGATGCAATTTGATGGGTTGCCTTCTCTTCGGTCTGCAATTAGCAAAGCTGAAGCTTGAGCAGCTTTTGGAAATGATAGAGGTCTTCTTATCTGGTCTGGTTTTTAGGGATAGAGGACTGAAGTTTGGTCATTAAAAAACACACCAATTCAGCTGCTTTACTTGAATTTTAGTGAGTGTTTGGTGTTAATTTGCTTTGCTTATTTCTGTCTCACCACATCTTGCCAAGAGGTAAGAGGAGGGGCAATATATTGATTACATCAGGGGTAGCGAAAGTCCAGATGTTGCTGACTGAAACTTTAAACATCCTTGACCATTGGTCATGTTGGCTGGAGATAAGGTAAAGGGACCCCTGACAATTAGGTCCAGTCGTGACCGACTCTGGGGTTGCGACGCTCATCTCGCTTTATTGGCCGAGGGAGCCGGCGTACAGCTTCCAGGTCATGTGGCCAGCATGACAAAGCCGCTTCTGGCAAACCAGAGCAGAGCACAGAAATGCTGTTTACCTTCCCGCCGGAGCGGTACCTATTTATCTACTTGCACTTTGACGTGCTTTCGAACTGCTAGGTTGGCAGGAGCAGGGACCAAGCAATGTGAGCTCACCCCATCGCAGGGATTCAAACCGCCAACCTTCTGATCGGCAAGTCCTAGGCTCTGTGGTTTGACCCACAGCACCACCTGCGTTTAACCCACAATACAGAGAGTGGCTGGAGACAGTTGTAGTCAAAAACATCAGGACGGCACCATATTGGCCACCTCTGGATTATCTGAATGAATAACAACATAAGGTAACTCCATTTCTTTCCTTAAAAAAAAAATGAATGAGAGGAAGAAACTGTTCTTCAGATTCTCAAGGTTGGCACTTTTGAAATGCCCAGAGTATTGTACTTTCAGCACGAAATGTTGAGATTACCTATTATATTACAACTTCGTAAAAGTCACAAAAGAGTCAGGGAGAAACATTTTTTTCCTTTTCTCTTATATTTATTACTACTCAAATCCCAATGGTGTGTGGTTCAAGAAGGGCAGTGTTCATTCCTAGATCAGTGACGCACTTGTCGTCTGATATCTAGTGATCCTACGCAGCTTAAAATGAGGATCTGTGACACTGTAAAGAGATAAATCTCACCTTCTTAATGGAAGATGTGGTACTTGAATCAAGGGCCCCGGCAGATTTTTTTAAAGTGTTACATACTTAGACACAATTTTAACTGGAGGATCAGACATTAATATACCTTTTAATTCCCCAGAGGAGCTGGTAATATCCTATTCAGAGCTACAACAAAATTAGCTGACCCACTCCCAGTGGAGAGGCTCCCTGCCAAGTCAGCTCCCTCCAGCCACTCTCTGTATTGTAATGCTCCCACAGTAGGACACAGGAAGGCAAAGTGCTCTTCTGAATACAAAAGCATGATCACACAAGAAGAAGCACTGTAGGAACCTTATTATACCAGCTATGGTTAACCAAAAGCACTTGGTTATCTGAATTCACAGTGGTTCCCCTTGGGATCCCTCACCGGCAGAATCTTCCTGAAATACGGACTCCATTGACCACGCTTTTAATCATCTGTATTGGGGATGCCTCTTGACCCAGTGGATGAATGCAATTGTAATGTGCCTATCATGAATGATCATTATTATTTAAACATCCCTTTTTAAAAAAATGCTCACAGTGACAACCTAAGGTGGCAGTCTTATGCACACTGGGAGTTGATTGAGAAGTGTGTGTGTGTGTGTGTGAGAGAGAGAGAGAGAGAGAGAGAGAGAGAGGACTGCAAAGTATGCCTCCAATTTAAATCTGTGGGGAAGGAGTGATCGGAATATATATAAAAAAGGGAAACACTTCTATAACAGAGCAAAAATATTCTTAAGTGCTCTCTATTTCCCAAAGCATTCATTAAGTTCAGGGGCAGCACTAGAGCATTCTGCATTTTCTGGATGATAAAAGTATTAGGCATTTATGGCCCCTCTGTAAATATTTATTTTATTTACAAATATGGAAGCTGAGCATAGGAAGGCTTACCTTACAGCAGGTAAGGCTGCATTAGAGAGGAATTCCTGGCTTTCTTTTCCGTGTCTTCTCCACTCTGAAAAATCAAACTGCAAACTGGTTCCAAACTGTTCTCTTTCAGTGAAAGATGTTATCTTTCCCAAGCTCTGAGGGATGGCTTATTAAAAAACAAAGCAAAAACTAGAACGGGATTATCACCGAATACAAGAAGATCTGTTTTAAGCTCCCACTGATGAAACACCAGTTGATAATCTGGTGCTAGCGATTGGTTTAAATAAAGGACTGTGGTTAACCTGTGACCTTCAGATGTTGCTCAGCTACCATTACCACCAGCCACGGACAGCATGGCCAATGGTCAGGGATGATGAGAGGTGTTGTTCATCAACATCTGGAGGGCCACAGTTTAGCCACCCTTGCAGCAGGGGCAGACTTTGGTAATCTTTGGTCCTATGGCACCCTGAGTAATGCCAAAATTTGGCACTCCCAAATAGATCTTCTCAGTTATGGGTCTTCTCAATTTTGCACCCCCTCAGCTTGGCACCTTGTGTGAGGGAACCGCCCACGCTACTTGCAGTATAACACAATTTTTCATAACATAAACCAGAAAATCTCTAAGGTTTAGTGCAGGATTTCTTTTTTTCTTTGCTGAAATCTTTTAGTCAAAGAGGGTGCAAAATGCCTACTGAATTTATTCCAGTTGCTTATTCCAACATTCTGCTGTCTCCTCTAATTCCATTTGTACAGCATGTTCTTTCATCTCCTTAGATTGTACTGGCTATGATTCAAACTTAATGGGGTGTACACATGCAGTAAGGAAAGCCACCTCGCAAATAAAATTAATAGCGGAAAACATTTTAAAAACCAAAACGCCAAAAAACAAAACAGGAAATGGG
Source organism: Podarcis vaucheri (assembly GCF_965113315.1). Lineage (NCBI taxonomy): Eukaryota > Metazoa > Chordata > Lepidosauria > Squamata > Lacertidae > Podarcis > Podarcis vaucheri. The sequence continues at coordinate 34,814,273 of NC_138759.1, forward strand.
GAGGGGGAAAGGATGACACCAGTCACGACAATTTATTCTAAAGGGACTTGTAAACAGAAAGCTAATGAGCCTATTAATCCTTATGGCAGAATGGCATATCCAGCACAAGAGATTTAGAACACATGGTAGTAACACTGGATATTGCACAACAATCACAATGCTCTTCAGATCCATTAAAGATGCTGAATTTTTATGTCAGTGTAGGTTGCGGTCCAAGTAACAACAGAAAACCTTTTGTATTCCTTAATGCACACTTTTAAAAAATCATATTTTTTATGGAATCTTGGAATTTATTCCTTTTAGGATTCATGGCTTCCTCAAATAATCTTTGGGACTGTAATTTTATGCTGCTGCTGCTGCAGGGAATTCAGTTAGAGACCCCCAACCTATAAAACCGTAGTTCCCAGAGTTCGGTGGGCATTAAAAAATGACTATTCAACCAGTTTAATTCTGTTGGAGGAGATATGGTTTGGCAATTATTTAGACACTAGACTGAATGATTTTATGGGGGCCGTTGTTTAGATGACAATAATATATATTATCTTAATATTAAACATGCACATTTTGTGCACTTCAAAATATGCATGTTTAATATTTCTTTCATAACTGTTATGTCACATGAACTGAAAACATTGGTTTTCAAAAAATTATTTTATCTAATTGCATTAATTATGGACATATTATTTATTTATCTAAAATATTCATATACCACATTTACTTTTAAATCACAAGATAGTGTAAACTTAAGAAACAGTAAATTAATTTAAAATTACAATATGAAATACAACAGCCTGCAATATGCCAGGGCAGACATAAAATTAATAGACACAACTAGTTCGTACTAATAGTCAATATAGGCCTGAGAAAATAAATGAGTTTTTGGCAAGATCCAAAAAAACTCCAGAATTTATAGGGACAGAAAGAAGATCAGTTATGCAGAATAATAAAGTACTGAAATTATTATTATTATTATTACTATTATTACTATTTTAAAAAGCAACAACACAGAGATGTAGTGAGTTAGCCTTGCTGTGTTTGAAGACCCTTCAGCTCATTCTGTTATGTGGGGCTCTGAGGTTCTATCTCAAAGTCCCACCATGATAGAAAAACTGCAGATAGATGTACTCTTAGGAAAACACATTTTTATTACCTCAGAGGAAGTCTAGTGGATTGACTGTTAAAGCACTCTGAGAATTGTAGGTGTGTGAGGAGAGCCATTATGACCTATTTAAAAATAAACCAGAGCCAAACCATCTCACTTTCTGTAGTAGCAGGTCTTATCTTTAAGAAATGGAATGCTTACTCAGTTTCTACATCCCCCTCAAAATCTGGTTCATCTCATACTTACATAAACTCCTGCAAATATAATAATAAACTCCCACACAAAATCAGGTTTATTCATCTTGCCCTTGAACTGAGTATTTTTTTTTCTTTCATGAGTTGATCATTATTCCATTTGAGCTTACTTTAAGGCCACTTAAGAGCTGTGGATGTGCTAGAATGTTTGGATAACCACTGCTGGCCTCATAATACCAGTTAAAGTTTTTTCTTTCCAACCCAACCTATGGGGGCACTGTTTTCTCTGCACCCCACAGCATGCTTTCTTTTATCTTTCTGAACCTTCCTCTCTAATCCTACTCCCTTTTCTCTCTCTTCCACAACTCCCTTTTCTTCCTCTATACCCATTTATAAGTAGAGCCCCCCTTTCCTCTTCTCCCATTCACAGGGATTTTGTGCATCTCTATCTTGCAGTCAGTGGTGTAGCATGAAGGGGGGCACAGAAGGGTTACTGTGGGTGCAAAATTATTAGGGTCACAAAATATCAACACCCAGTGCTGCCTCAATACAGCTGTGCACTTCAGTCATTGGGGTCCATTGAAAATGGCTTCTCTATATGAACCAGGAAGTGACCTCTCCAGACAACAGAACAACTCTTTTCTTATCTCCGCAGCTTTGATCTCCTGGGTAATGTGGGTGCTGTTAGGCAGATGAATGTGCATGTGCACTCCATCCATTTCCCTTGCTCTCCCCACCACCTCCGCCTTGCCCTGGGCACTGGCAACCCACACTATGCTACTGCTTGCAGTTCCTCCTTTACTTCCTTTGACTCCTTCCTGTTTTGGTCTTCCCATTTCTCCTCCATCTCTACTTGTCCTTGAGAAATTCAGAGGCAGCGGCAGACAACAGTTTCATTCTCCTAGAAAGTTGCCCAAAAGCAAGTCGGCTCTACAGCCTGACCAGCAGGCTGCAACAGAATGGAAAAACATCTGCCAACTCCATCTTTGAATTGATAGTGCTGCAACAGTGCGGAACTAACAACAAACTCCTAACCGCTGTACACCAGGGGTCAGCAACCTTTTTTAGCCGTGGGCCAGTCCACCATCCCTCAGACCATGTGGTGGGCCGGACTATATTTTATTGGGGGGGGGGGAGAATGAACGAATTCCTATGCCCCACAAATACCCCAGAGATGCATTTTAAATAAAAGTACACATTCTACTCATGTAAAAACACCATGCAGCCCCACAAATAACCCAGAGATGCATTTTAAATAAAAGGACACATTCTACTCATGTAAAAACACCATGCAGCCCCACAAATAACCCAGAGATGCATTTTAAATAAAAGGACACATTCTACTCATGTAAAAACAAGCTGATTCCCGACTGTCCACGGGCCGGATTGAGAAGGTGATTGGTCCGTATCCAGCCCCTGGGACTTAGGTTGCCTACGCCTGCTGTACACCCTTTAGATGAGCTGTATGACTTAAATGAGGTGGAAATGAGCCACAAAAAAATAGACATTTGGATTCTTCCACAATCAGGACGGAGGGCCTTGGATTGTGCAGTCTTTGGACCAAAGCAATCCCAATGGTTTTCTTGCCATCATAGTCCTAAGAATTCTGTTTTTCATCTGCTTCATGCTATCCTTTGCCACAGGAGTTGCCAACATGGTGACCATAAGCCCACCCATCCCAAGATTAGAGTAGATAAAACATACTGAGGTAGCCAATAAAATAGGTTGCAGTGACTGCTTGGTTTGCAGTGTGTGCATGGTGCCCCAGTGGTGTAGCGTGGGTTGTCAGCACCTGGGGCAAGGCAAGTAATTTGCGCCCCCTTACCCGTGGATTTGCACCCCCTAACCCTAACCCCCAGATGTTGCGCCCGGTGCGGCCGGCCCCCCCTGCACCCCCCACGCTACGCCACTGTGGTGCCCACAACAGTTTCTCTGGTTTGCAAATGTGCTCACAAGCCCCAAAAGGTTGGCAAACTCTGCTATGGCAAATGAAATCTTTTGAGTTCTACTCCTTATGTAGACATCCACGCACACGAGGAAGAGCAGGCTTGAAATAACCCAAAAGGTTTCACAAGTACAAATAAGTTAAGAAAAACCCCTAAGAGGGGACCCCCCCCCAAATGAGGACAGAATCTGCTTAGTGGCCACAAAATGCTGATATTTTGTTATGGTGGTAGAGGATGAATGGAATAGAGTACTGTACCCTGAAAGAGGGCTGGCGGGCTAGAATTCTGAACATGGGCACTCCACACTGTTTTGTTGCAACAACTTCCACAGTTAGAAAATAACTACTAAACAAGTAGTCTATGTCTCTCCTCCAGATACATTAAAAGATCCCATTATGTATTTTCTTTGTTATGCACATTTTATAACAACAATGGATTTAAAAGCCTCATGAAATGCTTCATGCCACTACATCTATTTTTCACCTCTGTCAAACTCTGGTCCTCCTTCTAAGCTGCCATTGTTTTCAAGCTCTGAGCAATGAAACACCGATGATCTGTTTTGCAAACAAGCGTGCAAAAATAATCCCCTGAGCTTCTGTGCATACAGCCTGCTGCTGCATACAGCAATCTGGTTTCTGGTAATAATACCACACTGGTATTAGCGAGGTAAAGATGGGGTGTCTTGGATCCTGAAGCCACACACTGGGAACCTTTTATAACAAAGCAGACACCCTATCTGAACTCCCCTTTTCTCAAATCACATGGAGGCAATGGGGGCAAGAAGGCTCATCAGTGTGACTGATTGAGCATGAAGGCAGGCACTGCCTTCGACGGCATCATACCCTCCCCATAAGCTTTGCTGCCCTCCGCCTCCCCCCAAGTGCCCCACACTTCTCTAAGGGAGCTGCGCTGCACCTTGACACAGGAGTTGCTGAAAAGCAAAAATGAGATTTCCTTCATGTGGTACCTTTTCTTTTATTACAGCCCATGGCTTCTAGGCTTGGCTATTTCAGCACAGATAAAAAAGCTATTCCCCAATGGTGGCCAAGTGAAAAGATGATGTAAAGTATGTGCGTCTCTTTTGTCTGCTGCTCTACAAAACCTGAATAAATGAGCCCTTTTGCAAACCTACAGAGAATCAACTTTTTTCCCCACTCTCTTTTTCCCCCTCTCACTCCACTGCTGGGAATAAGCCATTTTAATTATGGAACTTTTTTCCTCCCCCGCCCCCCCCTGTTTAATCTTCCAGTGACAATTAATAGGAATATTTTATCCAACCTTGATGAATGCTTAACTCACATGGTTTTTCATACAAATGCAAACTTCCTTTCTCTTGGCCTCTGGTGACTATGCATCTAATGCCGAAGTAGCATCATTCAGCTCTAGTTGCTATAGCATTTTCAAGAACCTCTCTCTCTGTTCTTGTCATAAATTATCTTTAAGTGACAAAAGCTGAAAGGAGGTCTGCAGCAAACTGTATCAAATAATGAATTTGTAAGCTGCGGCAGAGAACACTTATCTTACTTATACTCTTCTACAATCGATTGTCTGGTGACCCTTCTTTTGGATACAGATGAGCATAACCCCGAAAAAATGTTTGTGTTGTCTTTCTCACCCTGCCAGCCTGCTGGCTGCATGATCTAATAAATATTGGCAGGACCAAATGAAATAATATAGAAGAGCTTCTCTTCTTTAAAGTCCATAGACCAAGAGTCTCTTGTAACTTGTTAATATCTCCATCAAACGCTGAAGTGTTAACATATGTGATACGACCATGCAATCAAGTAAGGACCGATTTGTGGACTAATTAAACCAACACAACAAGCTCTTTAGCACCTACAAGTGACAAGTTTAGAGCAGGCAAGTGGAAACTCTCAATTGAGTCCTCTTTTATGAGACTATCATGCCAAATTCAATTCTGACTGAGTAGCGTTTGAATGTACTTGACTTCCACTATGTGCTGACATGCTTACAATAATTCATCATGTGTGACAATAGCCCAATATTAGAGATTTATGATATATACAAAACAGTTACAAATGAAATGTTGTCCTAACATGTGTCTGCTTTGCTTATCTACAGTCTATTGATATTATAATTAATGGTCAATTACTCAGAATGGGTGTGTGAGCACACATACATGATGGTGGGAGAAAACAGTCATTACTGGTTTGAATCATCGACTTCTCTTTCCCGCTCGCAAATTTTGGAAGTTGATAAACTCATTTTGTAACATTTGGCACTTCCTAGACATAAAGAATCATTTATCACGGCATAAATAAAAAGAGGCAAGTCTGTAAATGTTGCATTGATAACATGGCACGTGAAGCTCAGCTTCTTTTCAGGAGCATAAGATACAGTTACTGCTGCTCATTTATTTCGGGCAAACATTGTGCAAGGGACAATGCAGAGCACTGGTCACTGCCCAGGACGCTTAGTCTGAAGATCTGCAAAATGGCAAGAAGGGTGAGTGAATGGAAGCAAGCTCCTTCTCTGGCTGATGGATGGGACCAAATTGCCCTCCCCCTTTCCATGATGTCATTTCTGAGAGGCGGGAGGAGGAGCCTCCAAGTGGTCCAAGGTTGCCTGGTTCAGGGCAGAGAGTTCCCTTCCCAGAGCAGGGTTCCCCACTGAACCAGGCAAAGGGCCTTCTCGGTAGTGGCACCCTCCCTGTGGAATGCCCTCCCATCAGAAGCCAAGGAAATAAACAACTGTCTGACTTTTAGAAGACATCTGAAGGCAGCCCTGTTTAGATTTTAATGTTTGATCGTGTTTTTAATATTCTGTTGGGAGCTGCCCAGAGTGGCTGGGGAAACCCAGCCAGATGGGTGGGGTATAAATTTATTATTATTATTATTATTAACCCTTCATGCAGTAATCTGAAGCCCCCACACACAGTTTTTTTGTGGTGCAGGGGGGATCCAATAGGAAGGAGTAGGTGCACATCAATTTTCCTCCCCTATCTTCCATCTGCAGGAGCCAAGAGCACCTCATTCCAGGAGTTGTGGCTCTTTCGACCCTGATATCAGTAGGTATAACTTCTTGGCAGATGCTTTAAAATGTTACAGGAGAAATTGTGGTGGGTAATCCTGACCTGGAAGAAAGTAAAAGAGATGTTTCAAGTCAACATGCTTGAAGGAGACAACAGCTGCAGAAGGCAAATGTCCCTCTGATATCTTTCAGTGTCAGATCAAAATTAATTGATTATTAATTCCTTACTAAAGGGAAGTCAGTGGAACATTCAGGTAATTGGGCTATAAATATGCATATTCAGTAGCTTTTGAGCCCTTCAAGTATTTGATTACAATGTTGTAAGAATGCTAGCTGAGGCTGGAAAGCCCAAAGGCTCAAATGCCTGCATTGCTTCACTTCAAAGAAAGTGGGAAAGAATCCAGTTCTCAGATTTTAAATTAATTTCACTTCGTTAAATCAAAAGGGGATACACAGTCTCATCTGATGGCAATTGGCCAGTGACACTGACTCCATGTATATTGTCTAGAATACTCGAGACCAGTGAAGAGACGCAGTTAGATTGCCATTTTGAAGTACTAAATACCTTTTTGGCTAATGACAAATGAATTTGCGGAAGTAGGCTGTGGGGAGACATTTTGATACAGAAACGCATGCCTGAGTTTTCTAAACTATTTTTTTGAAATAAACCTTTGTATTTGATGAGGTCAAAACTGGGTGACCATAGGGAAGGCAGGCAAGCAGGTTGATGAATGATCAGAAGAAGGACTATATCATGGCTTGAGTGCTGTCCATCGAAAGCAAGTGCTGATCCCCTTGGGCAAATAATATTGTTCCAACGCAGGGTGGTCCAACCTCTCAGGCCAAGTGGGCTGCAGGAATTCTTCAACACAGAACTTGCAGTCCACGCACTGAAATAAATTACCATATCCTAAACTAAAGTGAGAGCTGGACCATAAAGAAGGCTGATTGCCGAAGAATTGATGCTTTTGAATTATGGTGCTGGAGAAGACTCTTGAGAGTCCCATGGACTGCAAGAAGATCAAACCTATCCATTCTTAAGGAAATCAGCCCTGAGTGCTCTCTGAAAGGACAGATCATGAAGCTGAGGCTCCAATACTTTGGCCACCTCATGAGAAGAGAAGACTCCCTGGAAAAGACCCTGATGTTGGGAAAGATGGAGGGCACAAGGAGAAGGGGACGACAGAGGACGAGATGGTTGGATACTGTTCTCGTAGATACCAGCATGAGTTTGACCAAACTGCGGGAGGCAGTGGAAGACAGGAGTGCCTGGCGTGCTCTGGTCCATGGGGTCACGAAGAGTCGGACTAAAGTGTTTGCAACATAGTTAATATTATTTAATATACACAATTAATATATTTAATTAAATACACAACCAATAATTTTAACATTTATTTATTAAACGGATCAGAACCATTCTTTTTTTAAAAAAAGAAGTGACCAAAAAGATAAAGAAGAAGAAGAAGAAGAAGAAGAAGAAGAAGAAGAAGAAGAAGAGGGAAGCTGCTGGGTGTGAGGGGAGTTGCTGGATGCAGGCAGGACTCTGGGCAGGAAAGAAAAACAGGAGAGGGAGAAAGCAAGGTAGTTCTTAGCAGCTCTCTGCAGTGCTGGGCAGAATGTCATGGGCCAGAAGTTAGCTGAAGGGGGAGAAAGCAGAATAATTCCAGCTGCAGCTGATCAGTCTTCAAGGACAGAAGGAGAATAGACACACAAACATTTGTAAATGGGTTTGCAGTATAGAAATGAATTAATTAAAAATAATAACAATCTTACTATTATGTGCAAAAGGACTTCAGATTTATTGCTGAATTTTTAAATAAAAACTCATTTACATGTCCCAATGTGTAGATCTCCAAGCGCTATAGCATTTGCCTTGCTTCCATTATACCACATAGATGACCAAAGGGAGGGGAAAAGAATACATCCATTAGTTCTCCCCACCAACTTCACCTCCAACCCACCAGCCACTTTCACAGATTGTGTGGAAAATCAGGACCCATCTTTGCATGCAGTTCACTCCTGGTGCCTTCAGTTTGTGATCCACCAAGCTGAACATACTTTGCCAACCATATATAGCACTTGCCAAGCATTTGACAGACATACACCCTTGACTATTTTTGCAAATCCAGGCAGTCAGAGCCCCTTGAGTCCAATTTTGTTAAGATTAATTAACACGCTCATTTCTAACGTGTTAGCCAAGACATGTTAACATATTAAGTATACCTGTTAATTGGTCTTATGATAGCTTGGTCCAACGCAAATCACCATATCCTGAAGGATCTTCAAAAGCAGATTGATGAGGATCTGGTGAATTATGGTCTCAATGACCATTGGACCATTCTGAAAATCAGCTCAACACACACAATATGGGTGGGGTTCAGCTTTTTTGGGGTGGGGTTCAGCTTATTTGGCTCTCAACGCTGATTTTATTACTACATTTCTGTTCCACCTTTCCTTCAAGGAGACGAACATGGTTCTTGTCTCCTTATTTTATCCACACAACAATCCTATATGGCAGGTTAAGCTAAGAAGTCTGTTATTGGCCCAAGGTCACCCAGTGAGCTTCTGGAAATGGGGATTTCAACCCATGTCTCACTCCAAAATTCTGACCAATGTAAGACACAACTTCATGAACCATCCCGTTCCTTTATTGATTTAGAGACTAAACTGGCTTCAACCCAAGCTCTTGGTTATTAAAGAGAATGGAATTATCTCATTATTGTCTCCAGGGTTCACTTAACTTTGTCAAATGGAATCTTGAAGACGGAAACACAACAGCTAATTATGTTGTCAACACAGCAGATATCGAAAAGTGAAATGAAGTTAAAAGCTTTTCACCTCTGAGAGCTTGAGTTGATTTCTTGTTTATATCATGAGTGAAAACAAGTAGTTATGTCTGAACCTGCACACTTTCAGGCTCCCATTACAATTCATCCATCAAATAAACAAATACTTACTTCTAACAGGAAATGCCAGTTAAGTTGTTTAAGGAACACCATTAACATTACTATAGGGTCAAATCATGTCAAATGTTACACCTGAGTTTCTTACACTGACACTTCAGTGAACATTGAATGCATAATATACCATCAACTGTGTTCACATAGTCACTTTGTACAGCTATATTTCAAAAAGACATACTCTCAAGTTGCTAAACTCAAGTAGTTATTATAATAACTGTATAATGATATAGTGTAGTGGCTAAGGTTTATTACATGTTTATCATCTTTCTCCAAGGGGCAAAATAAGATCTACATAACTCCCTACTCCCTTAGCCTCATAACAGCCCTTTGCTGTAGATAAGGTAGAGAGGGCAGGGATTTGAACCTGTTTTTCTCCCTTTCAAATCCCTATGTTGAATATGAATCATATAATGGAGGAGACACATGAAGAAGGGCCTCAGGTTCGTATGGGGAGAGGCAGTCCTTGAGGTATTGTGGTCCTCAGCCGTTTAAGGCTTTATAGTCAGTGGCGTAGCGTGGGTTGTCAGCACCCGGGGCAAGGCAAGTAATTTGCGCCCCCTAGCCCGTGGATTTGCGCCCCCTAACCCGTGGATTTGCGCCCCTCACCCCCAGATGTTGCGCCCAGTGTGGCCGGCCCCCCCTGCACCCCCACGCTTCGCCACTGTTTATAGTTCAAAACTAGCACTTCGAATTGGCCAGGATCGGTGTAATACATTCAAACTGTCTTGCCCCAGTAAGCAACATGGCTGCTGAATTCTGCACTAGCTGAGGTTTCCATTTTCAGAGGCAGCCCTATGTATAACGCATTGCAGTAATCTAACTGCAAGTGAGGTTACCAGAGCATAGACAACAGTAGTTATGCTATCCCTGTGCAGATAAGGGTGCAGCTGGGCCACCAGCTGAAGCTGATGAAAGGCACTCCACATCACTGTGACAGCAAAGGACCCAGGCAACCTCCCAGCCATCAGGTCTAGGGAACCACCCACTAACAGTGCCTGAGTCTTATCTGTGTTGAGTTTCAGTTTGTTGCCTCTCGTCAAATCCAAAACCAGGAGCTAGGTTTGGCTCTTTCCATGTGCATTAAGGAACACACAACCCTGGTGATGAAGAAGTTTGATTTACCACATATCTGAAAATGACAATCTAGCATAGCTTCTTATATCCCATTAGGGTTTAGAGCAAGGAGGCTGCAGCCTATGAACATTTTATGCTTTAAAGATAATTGAAATGTTAGCCTCTAAGGAGCTACTATCTGACTAACTCTCCCTTTCTCCATAAGAGTTGTAGCCTTGAGTCCCATTCTCACCTTCACATCAAAATAGATCGAGCACTTGGAGGGGAGACCAAGATTGTGCCCAGTGAGCTCACTTCCTGCCAGAGGCATAGCATGGGGATGTTTCTGAGGTGATGGCTCTACCCGCATTTGGGGGGGGGGGAGCGCTACTCATGCCACCCTGCCAGTCCTGTGCCACTATGTGATGCTGGGATCTGATCTGAATGATTCTTCGTGAATCATGCAGCCCAGATCCCAGCATTGCAAAGTGGCTCAGGGTTGGTGTCAGTCTGGCAGTGTTGGTGGTGGGGGCTGGGCTGGAGTGGCGGGCTCCATTCACCCTCTATGACCCATGCTTGCCCTGGGTTCCAGCAAACCACGCTATGCTGCTATTTTCTGCTTCCATATTTTCAGTGGAAAAAATGAAGTGAGTTCTGAATGCACAGGTGTACATATATGAGTTCTGTTCATGCGTATAACCCTATCTTCAACCTCCAAAGAATGTGCAGAAGACATAGCTGTCAACTTTTCCCTTTTCTTGTGAGGAATCCTATTCGGAATAAGGGAATTTCCCTTTAAAAAAGGGAAACGTTGACAGCTATGACAGAAGATATGGGTGGTGTTAGCAAGCATTATCCCACCCTCCTAAGTCATGTGTTCAGCCAACATTGTTGTGAAACTGAGACTAGGGATTCTGCTGTGGAGAACTGGAGGTGAATAACAGTGACCTGATTTAGATTCAGCCACTAAATTCAACAAAAGATTGAGGTATCCTGTGCTTGGCAGGGCTGAGATGAAAACTGCAAAAAAAGAAGGAAAAAAAGAATCACAGGCAGTTCTGAAAAAAGCCACATAGGTTCTGATCTTCTCATTAATTTCAGATGGGACCGAATCCCTGAAAGTGTTTGGGCAGAGGGCCAGAGTCACACATAATATCATGATGGCAGGGATAGCAAATAACAGAGCAGAAAAAGTTCCTTTTATCATACTTCAACACTGAACAATACCAGGACCAAAACACGGCTGGACAAACAGCTTTAGAGTTTTGTGTCTGTGTGTTTTCTTGGATGGATTTCCAATGTCTGAATAAATTTGAGGGCAGTACAATTTACAGTGCGAAAAATGCAAAATTTCTTATTTAACTTCACATATTAATGTTGATTCCTATGCATCATCAAGACAGATCTGTAAATGTGAGAATACATCATTGATTTTATGATGGTTTGGGAGGGCGCCTTAAAAAAAAAAAGGTTAACTTTTCAGCTTGATATTATTTTAGTATTTACCAGTCTGTATTGTCTTAGATGTCATCTTGGCAAAGGGCTCCTAAACAACTGCCACTTTTAGCACTGCTGCCAAAAGGCCCCCTTTCACAATAAAGCATGCTGAGCTTTGGCAGGAAATCAATAAAGTGAAAATCTGTTCTCATCATCCATACATTTACCATCACAATCAACAATCAAAGGCAAGACCTGGGTTCTTTATCCACAGGCTCCAGCCTCCCAATTTTCTCCTATGAAAGGCAGCATAAATTAGAACCCTTGGTTCCTGTTAGCTGGGCTTAATGGGTATGATTTATGAACCCATTAAATGAGGTTATGTAAATTGATCCTTAAGCAGAATGCTAGTACACAGGTGACAGGTGCAGTACATATGAATGATGAGTCCACAAGGGTTCTGCACAAATCAAATTTCAGAGACATTCTCTTTTAAGAAGGAGAAATATGTTGTCAACAAGGAAGTGATTTAAATACTGCCCTGGGTTTGACAGCAATTATGCTTTTTATCTTAATTGCGGCAAACCATATAAATTCTAATAGGAAATAAATTAGTCATTTGCCCATTAATGACAAGGGGTGAAGACAAGAATGGCTGCAATCCTTTAAAAGGCATTTTACTGGTAGGATTTAGGCTTCCATCAGGAGTTCACATAGGCAAACAAATACAAACTTTAACTTGAGAGTAGTAAGACTAGATTATAGCAGTGCAGGAGAAAGCCAATTTGTGGTAAAAGAGGCATTTCTGGAAAGGATCAAATAACATTTCCTGAAGGAAATGTGGACATTTTTTGTTTACTCAACCTTCATGTTTTGATCTCAGTAGCATGTTCTAAAATGAATGCAACATTTGGTAGAGCAGTTAGATGAAAGTTAGACCACTTTAGCAAGATTTAATTGATAATGAAAACCATCCAAATGAATTAAATTGCAGATTGTCTCCACTTCCATTTTTTTCATGGGGCAGAGTGAGAGAAATAAGAGAAGTGGCACAGGTTCCTCTGCAGCAAATTCTGCTTGTGCTGAAGTTTTGCAAGCACAGATTTTGATCTATAGCTGTGAAAACAAAGAGTCACTATTAAATGGTAAATATTAATTATCGGATTCTGAACTGTTTGTTGTAATTCTAGCAGGGGAAGTCTCAATCCTGTTTGCTTATCACATTGGACCCTCTTATTAGTTTTCTGTATACCCACTACAACTATACAGCATTTGACTCCTGGGATATTAAGGTTGCAGTCCAGTGTTCTGGCAGGGCAGGAGGGCGAGTAGAATAAGAATGCAGCTCCATGACTTTTTTGTTGTTGTTGTTCAGAAACAACGATGTAATCTACAGCACTGAAGAGGTATCAGCTTTCCCTTCAGAAAGTGGGTTTAGGAATGAAGACTTCTGCTTGGGAATATTATCTGGAACTGAGAGGATAATGGTGTGGTTGCAATTTATTGCAAACCGGTACGAGACGAAGAGTTGTAAGATGTTAGGAAGGGATGGCCTACAGGAGAATCATAGCCCATAGTTAGGGAATTGTGGGTGAGAGAAAGAGCAAGTCATTTGGAAGACCTGGTGGTTGAAAAGCAAGATACAAAACAAACATTTGGTCATGCCACCATGATGTGCTGAAAGCAATTAAGAGGAATTTGCTACACCTGAAATATATCATCTGTATAGTTAACCACAGGCTGATAATGTGAACTCATCTCTATAATAAATGCCACCTGGAGAAGCAGGTTCTTCCTTTCCTAGATTATAAGCATCTCATCTGCTCAGAATTCTGGAAAGAACTCACAGGGCAAAGGATGGACATTGCTGTTCACCATCATCTCCCTACTGGGCTGAATAAATGTTCTCTCTCAAAAGGATTGTCCTTGGAGCTCTTGACTTAGGCTGCATATACATCATACTGTACCTTTATAGCACATTCAAAGCACATTTTCCCTGCAAAGAATTCTGGGCACTGTAGTTTACCTAGGATTGCCATATTTCAAACACCGAAAATCTGGACAGAAAAGTTGTTGAGCTTTTTGGCAAAAGAGCCATTCTTGACCCATTTTTATGGAAAAACAGCAAAAACGACACTGCCGACATGGGTTTACATACACCTGGATTTTCCCAGACATTTCGCCAATTTCCGCCCAGGGAATTCCAGACATATGGCAACCCTAAGTTTACCCCTCACAGAGTTTCAGTTCTCAGCAATCCTTAACAAACTACAGTGTCCAGAATTCTCCTTGGTAGTGGTGCCCTCCCTGTGGAACACCTTCCATTCAGATGTCAAGGAGATAAAGAAATGCACAACTTTTAGAAGACATCTGAAGGCAGCCCTTTATCGGGAGGTTTTAAACGCTTGATGTTTTATGTTTTTAGATATGCTGTAAGCTGCCCAGAGTGGCTGGGGTGTAAATAAAATTATTATTGTTGTTGTTGTTGTTAGAGAAGAAGAATGTGCTTCAAATGTGGTTTAAAAGTCTAATGTGTGCCCTGCATTACTGTCACATGGTGCAGTGCCTGTGACTAAGTTCTCTCTTTGCTTTTTCACCCATTAAAAAGGAATCCTTCCACTACTTTGGTAAGGGAGGCGCTCCTAGGTACCTAGTGTACAGCTCAGAGAGAATTTTCAGCTTGCACCAAGCTGTACCAGTTTCGTTTCACATCTGGCCTATGTTAGCTTTACTTGCTATGACCTGCTATGGGGAAGCGTGTGGTGGGAGAATGAGCTTGCAGAATTATATTAGCCCTTCTGTGAGCATCTTTGGCAGTGCATGGTTTAAAGTAAGAGAACCATGTGATTCCTCTGCCACCTTATGATACTCTTCTTTTGCAGAACAAAATGGCAGATGGGTGAGAAGAAACTTGCTTCCAATAATGCATCTGCCTGCTTTGAGTATGGCACGTGATATTTAGATATTTAGACATTTCAGGGCATCTCACGATATTGTAAAAAGGAGTAAAATGATTGATTCAGTTGCAAGAATGTTCAAAGATGAAAATAGCTAGCCTTTAAGGCAGGTGTGAGCAAACTTTGTTCCTGTCAAAGTTCACATTCTCTGATGGGCCCTCTGGCAAAAGTGGGGAGACAAGCACTCACTTTCTTTCTTTCTACTCCCTAATGGGAGTAGCCAGGGGGACAGGGGAGCACCTGCCCCCCAAATCAATAGAAATACATAACTAACTGAGGTTCTGCCCCCCCTAACAAAAATCCTGGCTACGCCTCTGTACTTCCTCCCTCTGCCACCCTCTTTCCCTCATTTTCCATTCTTTGACATCCACGTGAAAGAAGGCTAACTTGTTGCTGGTCTCTGACTCCCATAAGTCCCATACATTCAATGGTCAGGGATGATGGGAGTTGTAGTCCAACACATCTGGAAGGCCACAGGTTTCCCACCCTGTTTTAGAGTATTGCAATTTGATGAACACAACATCAAGTAGCCCATCAAGTTCTCCATTCCTGAATTAGGCCCAGGGCTGCATGAAGTTCAGCCAGGGCCCACAGTTGCCCGCCTCCGCTTTAAGGTAACACAGCGTATATTGTATTGTATAATTATGGAAGTGGAATGGCAAAGAGTCTATGACTCAGGAGTCATGAAATCCTTCTACACAACTCAAGGACTCAAATGAGAATTTTGATAAAGTAAGCTAAACAGGCCTTAGACGTTGTTCCACATTATAAAAAAATATGTATCTGTACAGGTTAAAACTTCTTATCTCCTCAACCTGTTCAGCGGCTTTTCATTTCCTGCTTGCACAAAAAAAAAAAAAAACAGTTTAACTTTGTTCAAGTATCAGGCATCAATTGCTAATTGAATTAGCCTCTGCTATTGTATTTGAGTTCAATAGTGATTCCCTTCAAGGTTCAGCTACTTGTTTGGGCATTGTTCTCACATGTAGCTCACTGCAGCATTTCCTCCTTCACAGGAGCTGTCATTTTTATTTCTGGGGAGAGGACCAACAAGAGTGGGACTTGGAGTGCCTACTCTGGTTTGGAAGGACAGGAATGCAAAAGAGAGGCAGTGAGAGAGGGCTGGATATGCGGTGCTGCTTGAGAGCAAATATTGCTTCTGCTCTATTCTTCAACACAATGAATAGCTTAATATGAATTTACTACAGGAAGAAAAACAGTGGCCATTTCATTTTAAATCTAGGTGCTTTGAGGAGTAGATTATCCTTGTTGATGGGAAAAACTGTGAAACTACTGAAGGAGTGAAATAATACATTGAAAACAGAAGGATCTCAACCAAACTGCACGTGATCCTAACAGTGAAATCTTATCCATGGCTACTCAATGACAAGCTGTGCCCCTATCTGGATAGGGATGGCCTAACTTCTGCTATGCTGAAGCCAGCTTGGAAATTGCAGCTGGTGCCCAGTTTGGTGGCCCGATTGTTGACTGGGACAGGACGGTCTGAATATATATATTGGCATGACTGCACTGGCTCCCAATTAGCTTTGGGGCTGAAATCACAGTACTGGTTTTGATCTACAAAGCCATATGCGACTTAGGACATCAGTACTTCAAAGACCGCCTCTCCTCACATGAACCAAACCAGAACCTGTGATCATCATCTGAGTTCCTTCTTTATGGTCTCCCTCCATGGGATGTTTGGAGGCTGGCAACACGAGAACTGGTCTTTTTAGTGGTGGCTCCTGCTTGTGGATTGCCAGGGGAGCATGTGTGACACCATCTTTATCCATTTTCAAGCACCAGGCCAACATTTTTATCTTTACCCCGGCTTTTGGTCCTTAATTTGAAAAGTGGCATTGTGGCTTCTTTTAGTGGGGTGGGACCTGAAGTCCTGCCTTTTACTCATACAGCCGTGCTTTTAGGGGTTTTTTTTATTACTGTTGTTCTTAATGGGTTTTAATGTTTGTTGCTATGGGTTACTCTGTAAGAAAAGCGACTAACAAATATTATTACATCAACCAACCGCGCTGTGAGCAGGAGGGTTCAGTCTTTCTGGGTGCTGCTTTGCAAATCAGAATCCTGCACACGCAACATTGAATCCTCCTGCTCACGAGTGGAGAATTCAATCCTGCTGTGGTCTGCTTCCCCAGCTTGTTCCCTGCAGGACAATGCAGTGTTCAGGATGAAAATCTATTTCCCCCCACAATGGGGCCTAAATTTTCAGCAAATGCCCAGTCAAGAAATGGGTGGTCTTGGTTTTGCTTCAGTGCTCTCCCCACAGCCACCAGGCAAGTTTCCACAGTGCTACAAGCCCTCCAGCAGAATGATGGCATCTCATATGATAACAAGAATGCTCTCCAAAGATACATTATACTCTCTTCAAAACTGTGCATATGTATTTATGTCCCCCCTTTTTTTGTGCCACTGAGTGCATGCTTTAAACCAATTTCCAGATTCTGAAGACCTTGAAAGACCTTTGCATCAACCTCCATTATTTAAGATAGGGTTTCGCTTTGTTTTATGAAAACTGCATTGGAAGGGCAAGGAATCCACTTAAGAGACTGTGTGTGGCTGCAGGGGGAGGGGGGTACACCTGTTTGAGCCAAATGGGTTTTGCTCTGAGTGCATTCAGGGGCATGTGTATGTGTGTGTGTGTGTTTCTGCAGTGGGGTCTCGTCCATTGAGGCAAGTAGGCAAAGCCCCACCAACATCATCCTGTCTTCAGTCAACCCCCACCTGCCTGCCTTCTTACTTACAGCCGGTCCAGGGGGAGTGGCAAAGCCTGTCAGCTTCCTATTTAATTCCAGGGTGGTCCTTGTGGAACTGAGCAGGGAAGAAGCTGAGAACAAAACTAGAATAAGTTGGTTTTACCTGTCACTTACTGCTGGTCTATCTGCCTGCTACCCTACCAGTCTCAATGAACACCAGTCAGCTGTTCTGTTGTCTTGCTTTTGGACAGGCATCATGGGCATAGCCGGGGGGGCAGGGAGGGGCAGCTGCCCCCCTAAATCAATAAAAAAATCAATAAAAATACATAGTTAACTGAGTTTCTGTCCTCACCCGACAGGAATCCTGGCTACGCCCATGACTGGCATTGTAGTCAATTGTAAAAAGGGAGAGAGTATATTTTTCTTAAATCATGTTTGCTTCTCCTTTCCTTGGCTTACTTTGTGGCCACATGAGCATTCTGGGTGGGTTGAGGTGCTGAAAAGAAGGCGGCTAATTTTTGACAACTCTATTTCCCTTTCCCTGGTGACCCAAGTTCGAATCCCTGCTCAGCCATGAAGCTCACTGGGTGATCGGTCATGGGGAAGCCACCTCTTCTCTCAATTGAACCTACCTGGGTTATCAATGAGGATCCAGTAGTAAAGAACCATGTGCATTCCTTGGAGAAATGGCAGGAATAAAACGCAATGCTATTAAATTAGATTGTCACTCACGGAGCAGGTTTGAATGAAAATACATGTACATTTGGTGGTTCCCTTGTTTGTTTGTTTGTTTTAGGTAGTTCCCCAAAATAAATAAAGAAATAAACAAGAACAAGGTGAAAGTGACTATAAAGACGGGTTAACAGTTTCAGCTCAGCCCTACATAAGATATGTAAGCAGATGAGCTTTCATTTTAGATTCTTATTTCAGAAAATGGAGTCCTCCTTTTCACTGAGCTGATTTAAGTACAGCTTTAAAAGCCCATAATGGATTACTTTATTATCACATGGACTCAAAGCATTAGTACATGATTTGTACTAAGGGATACAAGTCCTGTTCTCTTTGAAGCAAATGAAGGGTGCCTTTATTTTTCAACCTCTACCTTCCCTGTTGCAATGTATCAAATGATCGGTTTTACTATCTTTAGGGTTAAGTGCACTCTTGCAATTTAAAATTAAATGATTTTTATTAAGCACTTTCACTAAATATCTACATGCTGCACAATTCCACTGATTAAGGATCATAACGCCTGGTAAAACAGCAACACCAAGAATTAGGGAAGCATTAGTGTAATGCATCTTGCCTTGCGTGTGCAGACCTGTTTTTCAAGGAAACTCAATGGTGCGTGCTAGGAAATACTCCAATGGAATAAAAATATATGAGCCCTAGCTAGATTGCATGGTACTGCAGGATAAAGTCAGCTGTGCTGCATGTAATCCAGCCTGCATTTTCTGCTTGAACATTTGGGTTCTGTGCAGCTGCCACGCAAGTTCTGGTGCAGTTTTTGTGGCTCAAGAGAAAATCAACCTTGGAGAAGCTCACACCTCTGGTGCCATTGTTGTATTCTCACTGGTATTAAAAGGCAGAGCTGGCCCACCCATGAGGCAGGGTGAGGCGAGTGCCTCAAACAGCAGGATCCACAGGGGCAGCAGATTCAGCTTCCACTTGCTATGGTGGAGGCCAGATCTGCTGCCTTCTAGGCACCTCCTCCTCCATGAAGTGGCTTCTGGATGAATAGAAGGTGCTGCTCCTCTCCTCCTGATTTTTCTGTTGGCATCTGTCTTTCTTGAGAGACAATGGAAGAGTGTGCCATTGGGAGTAAAGTCAAACTGTTGGAGAGTTACAACACCTGCTGTGGATGTAGAGATGAGATATGTTTTGTAATGAGTGGGGTAGATGAAGGCATCCAGTTTCACTGCTGCGTATGCACCACAACATTTCTTCTCTCTGCATTCCTCCCAGTGGCAATTGTTCCTCTGGTCACTGCTGTGGATACAGGACCTGACTGTCTGTCTTTAAGCACTGTGGTTGTCTGCAAAGGATTCTCACACGGGTTAATGTTGCCAGACTTCATGTCATGTTTTCAGACAACTTTACATCACAGAGAAGGGGACGACAGAGGACGAGATGGTTGGACAGTGTTCTCGAAGCTAGCTCTGGTCCATGGTGTCATGAAGAGTCGGACACGACTAAACGACTAAACAACAAAAACCAAATATAGCATGACAACAATATTATGGAACATGTCAATTCTATTAAAAATGTTCAGCTGGGTAAGTTTGTGTTGCTGTAGCTGAGCTGAGACCTCATGTCTGGCAAACTCTAACTGCTAGAAATGTTTCCTGGCCACATGGCATGCATGCTGGGGAAACAGGCTGCAAAGGACACTACAAGCTCTGAGTGAAGTGAAGAACGTGAGACAGGTGTTGATCATCAGGTGAGCTGTGCATAAGCAAGCTGCCAGCTAGCTCCACCAAGGCTCTTTTTATTAGCACAATGTGCAAAACCAGTCAGATACATTTTGGACTGTGCCCTTTACACATCTTCCAATCACGCGATCGTGGGGTGGTACAAAGTTATTTTGGCACCTGATTCCACCGCGTCACTTTCCCCTTGAACAATGTATAACAAAGGAGACAAAGGTCACAGACAGGGCACGGCAGACCACTAAGAGAGCAAAAGTTTAGACAGAGGGCATGATGTTCAGACAGCTGTGTCTTGTCTGTGGGCGGAAGTGTGCTTCACTCCCAGCGGTCATTCCTTCAAATGAGGTTAGCTGAAGGATAGGCATCAGGACGCCTGGGACATCTGTGTGCCAGTGGGGTACTTGGCGTTGAGATGTAGTATTGCAACAGTAGGATAGGCCATGGGTAGGCAAACTAAGGCCCGGGGGCCAAATCCAACCCAATTGCCTTCTAAATCCGGCCCGTGGATAGTCCGGGAATCAGTGTGTTTTTACATGAATAGAATGTGTCCTTTTATTTAAACTGCATCTCTGGGTTATTTGTGGGGCCTGCCTGGTGTTTTTACATGAGTAGAATGTGTGCTTTTATTTAAAATGCATCTCTGGGTTATTTGTGGAGCACAGGAATTCGTTCATCCCCCCTCCCCCATATAGCCCGGCCCCCTCAAGGTCTGAGGGACAGTGGACACTGCTGAAAAAGTTTGCTGACCCCTGGGATAGGCTATGCCCCTGCCTTGCAGTAACCCATGGCTATTCTCATAATGTTGTTCTTGGACCAGCTCTGTGGTTGCTTATCATACCCACAAAGGGAGTAGTAAAATTGGGTCTGCAGTTGTTGAAGTAACAGTGTGATGCTTTCTTTTTGCGGGGTCTGATTGGCTGCTTCCTTCAAGGTAAGGTAAAGGTAAAGGTACCCCTGCCCGTACGGGCCAGTCGTGTCCGACTCTAGGGTTGCGTGCTCATCTCGCTTAAGAGGCCGGGAGCTGGCGCCGTCCAAAGACACTTCCGGGTCACGTGGCCAGCGTGAAGAAGCTGCAGCTGGCGAGCCAGCACTAGCGCAGCACACGGAAACGCCGTTACCTTCCCACTATAAAGCGGTACCTATTTATCTACTTGCACTTAAGGGTGCTTTCGAACTGCTAGATAGGCAGGAGCTGGGACCGAACGACGGGATCTCACCCCGCCGTGGGGATTCGAACCGCCGACCTTACGATCAGCAAGTCCTAGGCACTGAGGTTTTACCCACAGCGCCACCCTTCAAGGTAGCATGCATCATTCCCTTACTTGGTGATGTATTGATTGTCCCCTACATAAAACAACGGACCTAGCTTTCTGCAGCAATTTGCAAGTGTTGTTCTTTTTTCAATCCTCCTGAAAATCCATCAGCATTTTAATGAATAAATTTGCAATTTTGCCGAATATACATATTTTTTCAAAGCAATTTCTCTTAATATGCATTTTGCATGTTATTTTCTTCCAAATTCCTTTAAAGTATGCATTTTTATGCTCGCTTCACCCGAGCACCTACATTTTTGTTCACATTACTTGGTTGGAGAACGAGATTGCAAAATTTGGCGATGCGCAAATTTTGAAAAATGGCTATGTTTCAGTTCACATATTGTTTCCGGAAGCAGAAATTTGGTGAGTTTGCCTTTAAATGTTAACTTAATCAAATCCCTCGTATCCCTAGGAGGCAGTACTGGATTAAAGCCTGTGGAAGCCCCTAGGCAGTCAAAAGCGCCCCTCGCAAATTACCTCCTAATACAATTTTGATTTTACCAACCAACAATTTTAATAAACACACAAAATTATCACACAAAACAAATATTAAAAATTATGAATGTTATTAAACAAATCAAATCAAAATTATTTTGATCCATTGTTGTGGGGCCCCTAAAAGGCATGGGGCCTATAGGTTGGTATCTACTCTGCCTATCTGGTAATCCAGCAATGCTAGGAGGGACTCCCAAATTATGGTATGGTGTCGGATACTGATTTTGCTGTGGTTTCTGCAAATAATTTTACCAGCAGATAGCTGAAAATGTATATCTGGATTACCATCAGTAGGACGTGAGACTGCATGACTCTTGAACTGAAGCTAATGCATGTTTATGCATTTATTTCATTTACATCCTTTCTTTTCTCCAAGTCGTCTCCTCTATCCTATTATCACAACAATCCTGTGAGGTAAGTAAGTTCAGGTAACTGGCCCAAGGTCACCCAGAGGGCTTCAGGGCTGAGTGGGGATTTGAGCCTGCATCTTAGTCCCACACTCTAGTCATTGATAAAGCCACTGCTACAGATTCTCTTGTCTATAAAAGGAGATTGTGGTTCATTGCTCGCCTTCCAGAGCTGCGCTGAAAATTAATTAGATTATGAACACGAAGTGCTTGAAAACCGAAAAGTGCTAACTATTGTTATCATCAGTTGATGAGAAAGATTGGGCCATTCTTCGTTGCTCTTACAAATAAATAAAAACAAAAAAACCCACCATAATAAATGTGAGGCATTTCTCTATGGAAGGGAAAAGTGAGGAATAAAGAGCAATAACGTCTGCTGTTGTTTGTGCGTAGGGTACTGAATAATCTTTACGAAAAGAAACTAATCTTGAGAGAAGCTATCTTCGATAATAGTGCTAAGGTTATTGACAGGTCTGGCTATAAGTGCAGGTTCCATTTAGGTACATCAGGCACCGTGTATTCGCAGTGCATCTCACTGATGATTGCCCACCTGCAGAGACAGTGATAAGGCAAACTATGATTGTAGTAAAATGTAAACAGTTTCAAAAGGAAGAAAGGCAGGCTCAGAAGGGCTTATCCAGATGATCAGTAATAAGGTGCTTTTGACACATTTTTAGTTTTAGCAGGGTCCTTCTGCAAACTCCCAGTCCAAAGGCAACAGCTAAATATCTTGACCATGAGGAGATTATGGTTGCTGCTTTTTATAACACACGAGAGAGAGAGAGAGAGAGAGAGAGAGAGAGAGAGAGAGAGATGCGCAAAAGCATGAGACATGGATGGTGTGCATCTTTTGAGATATTGGATTATTGCAGTGCACTCTGTATGGGGCTTAGTTCACCTCGCACTTCACCTGGAAGCTGCAGTTAGAGTAGAATGCTGGAGCGGGACAGTTGCTGACAGGAGAGGGACCTACTGGTGGAGGAAGAGGAGTGCGGGGGGAGCGCATCACCCCAGTAGCGCGATCCCAGTGGGGTGCCATCAGGACATGTGCCCCGCCTCTGCAGATGGTGTGCCCCACCCCCAGGACGCGCATCAGCCCCACCCCGCCTGCTCTCTGCCCCCCTGGTGCTGGAGCATGAAGCTCTGGCATTGGCGGGACCCTGCCTGTATGTAACACTTAAAAACTTAAGAACGACTTAAGAACGACTTAAGAACTTAAGTCATTCTGGAGGTCTGTTCTTAACCTGAAACTGTTCTCGACTTGAGGTACCACTTTAGCTAATGGGGCCTCCCGCTGCCGCCCTGTGATTTCTGTTCTCATCCTGAAGCAAAGTTCTTAACCCGAGGTACTATTTCTGGGTTAGCGGAGTCTGTAACCTCAAGTGTCTGTAACCTGAAGCGTCTGTAACCCGAGGTACCACTGTAAAGTCCTCAGTGGCTTAGGACCAGATTACTTGTGGGATCACCTTACCCCATAAATGTCCACTCAAGTGCTTCGATTTGTGGAACTGACAGTATTACAGATGTCACATCAAACTCTTTCCATCTATCCTTTAGTGTGGCGGCACCTACACTTCGGAACTTCCTGCTTATTGACACCAGGCAGGCACTTTCACAATATTCTTTTTGGCAACTGCTTAAAACACTTTTGTTTAGGCAAGCCCATCCAAAAATGTAGAAATTATATGTGTATTATCTCTTTTTACCTACTGTTGATTTTGATAATCTTTTGAATGTTTTAAATATTTAAAATACCTGCTTTTAACCGATTTCTCTTGAAAATGTTATTTTGTTTTATATTTTTGTAAGCTGCTTAGACGGATATAGATTTTGTTAAATAATTTTTTTAGAAATCAATTTTTTTTAATCAGCATTTAAAATCAAATCTCTAAACAACAAAATATTAGACAGATCAACTGTGGCACCTGTGCCATCATAGGTAATATCCAAGAGCTGCCTCTGAAATTCAAACAACCAAATTTCACAACGTGTTCGCTATCACAATTGAGGGGAAAGATTTCATTTTCCAAACCACAAGTGCTTTGACCGACATACATACTAATATCCCTGTACTAGAGCTGCTGCTTTAGAAAAGGCATGCGGATTCCTTCCAGTAAATGTGTGCATTTGTTGCTCTCCTATATGTCTTCTGAAATTGCCAAGATTGTCCTACCACATTGTAAAGGGAAAACAATTTCTTGTGTTATTATTGCCACATAAACGTAAATATTTGGAAGGTGGCTGCTACTGAGTTGGAGCTGAAGAATTTACATAGTTTAATACAGGAATTGCCAACGTGGTGCCTGCAGACGCAGAACCAACATCCCTGACACTCACAAGGCACCCTATACTGCAATCAGGCTTGAAATTTAAAGATTATTTACAGAAATTTAAAGATTATTTACAGAAATACTGCAAAATTAATGAATGTTAGAATGATGTTGGATTGAAGTTAAGTGGTTTTTAGCAGCAATATTATAAAGGAATATGTAAAAATGGATTGTTAACAGGTGACAACCTAAAGTTATAATATATTAAGATAAAAGATTAAGATAAAATCAAAGAGGGAAAGGATTTGCTGAATTAACTAATTGAACTGGAATACAAAAAAGGGAGGTGTGAGGAGGTCAGGGAAACAAGCAAATGAAAGATAAGATATGGAAAGACTGATTTGTTTTTAACTGCTTTTTACTTTGTATTTTTTTATTTTTTCTTCTACTTTTTTTCTTATTTTTGTAATATGCTGAAATTTTAATAAATATATTTAAAAAACAACAACAGAAAGCAGAAGCCAATGGAAAGGACCATAGGCAGGGGCAAAGGAAGCAGAACCAGCACCCGTGGGGGGGGGGCAGGGCAAACTGCCCGGTGGCACATGTGTGCATGCCATATGTACAGCAGCGGGATCCTCTGCTCATGGCTGCGGCAGCAGCAGAGGGCTCCCGCCGCCATACATATGGTGCTCAAGCGGCGCCGGACATGCGCCACCGGGCAGTTTGCCGATGGCGCCGCTTCTGCACCGTATGGATGGCGGCAGAGGGTGCAGCCATGAGCGGAGGATCCTCCACACGTGGCTGCGGCGGTGCAATGGCGGTGGTTCGCGCCACCGCGCCCAAGGGTACGAGTCCCCCGCAGGGTGCCTTCTTGTCACACCCCTCAGAGATGGCACCTGGGTCGGATCACCCCTCCGCCACTGACCATAGGTTAGATCCAGACTAAAGCTGCAATCGTAACCCCACTCACCTCAGAGTAAACACCTTGACTTCTGATCAGACATGGCTATGATTGCAAAAGTCTCACTGAACTCCACTTAATCTAGATCCATAAAAGTTTGTTAAATCATTTATTTTCTCTGAAATTATTGGAAAACCCAAAATGAATGGAAGAAGCACATTTTAATTTTTAATTAATAGGTGTTTTTTTTATTCTGCAATGGTTTTGTAGCACAGACACATACGATTCTCACTAGTATGGGTAATTTGTGATTAGTTTATCACATCAGAGCAGAGACAAAACGTATTTGCCATACAATAACCTGCCTAATTGGAGATCTCTAAGATGACCATGCTCCTTTGATATCTACAAAGATTTCCCACTGTGCGTCACATTTGCTCTTAATAATGCCTGATAGCAGCAGATTATAAGCA
The DNA here is from genome assembly GCF_965113315.1 of Podarcis vaucheri. Lineage (NCBI taxonomy): Eukaryota > Metazoa > Chordata > Lepidosauria > Squamata > Lacertidae > Podarcis > Podarcis vaucheri. Next base: position 34,839,918 of record NC_138759.1, read on the forward strand.
AAAGAAATTCCAACAAGATAATTAATTTACAGTGGTTCAACAATCACTACAAGGGAGTCAATAATGTTCATTTATGAGCAGGATGAGTCACCTAATTAGTTAATTGAAATTGGGCCTTATTGCCAGTCTCTTGTTCTTGGTTTGAGACCATGCTCGACAATGAATAAATATATATGAATACCAATTAACTCACATGGAAAGGCAGAAAGTCCAGATTTAACAACAGAGTGTAGTCTATATAGGGTTGGCAACTGGCCACAAAAACCACAGCCAGGCAAGTTTTTATGTTTGGGGGCAAATTGCCTGAAAAGCAGAGGCAATGTTCTCTCTCTGTGTGTTTTCCCTTCAGCCATCTCCCGCCCTCATATAATTTAAGTGAATAGTTAGCTTTTGTGCTAGGCTCAGTCACTGGACCTACCAGAAACTAGTGTGCTCTGACCTTCAAGCCACCAAATACTGATGGCCTTCATACCTCAGCTTCGCTCCAGGATAGAGAGAAAGCAAGCCCTGAAGGAGTGGACAGGAAAAAAATCTCCACGCCTGAACTAGGAAGAAACTCTGAAGAAGTGTGCATACACATGAAAGCTCACACCAATAACAAACTTAGTTGGTCTCTAAGGTGCTACTGGAAGGAATTTTTAAATTTTCTTTTGACTACAGCAGACCAACACGGCTACCTACCTGCAACTAGGAAGATACGGGTTTGTGATATAAGGTAAATCAAGTATGTGTACCATAACACACACCATGCAGGAACAGGAAGTGTATATTTCATGAGGTATGTAAACCCATTTGTGCACTGTATCACTCATTCAGTTCCCACCTATGTGTACAGGCAACAATGCAGAATGTCTGGCTGTGTGGAGCTGGGCATGCAGAAGGTATGGAGGACTGTTGCCACAATCACTAATCCCTCTTCCCCATTTACAGTGGTGCCCCGCAAGACGAATGCCTCGCAAGACGGAAAACTCGCTAGACGAAAGAGTTTTCCGTTTTGGAGGTGCTTCGCAAAACGAATTTCCTATGGGCTTGCTTCGCAAGACGACAATGTCTTGCGAGTTCCTGCTGGTTTTTTCCCTCCCCCCCCTTTTTCTAAGCCGCTAAGCCGCTTATCAGCTGATCCGATCAGCAGATAAGCTGCTAAAAGCCGCTAAAGCCACTAATAGCGCTAATCCTCTAATCCGTCAATGGGCTTGCTTCGCAAGACGAAAAAACCGCTAGACGAAGAGAATCACAGAACGGATTCTTTTCATCTTGCGAGGCACCACTGTACATGCATAGGGCTAACAGTGTAATGTGTAAGTGGAGCTAGATCTGACAGAGCAAAATACTGAAGTGCAATGAGTATGCTGTGATGGCTGTTCCTAATTAGTATTTCAAGTCCCCCAGTGGTGGAGCTATTAACTAGAAGGTTGGGGGTTTGAGTCCACCCAGGGACGGTTGCAGGGGGTTGGACTAGATCAGGCATGTCCAACGGGTCGAACACAATATTTTTTAAAAAAGAAAGAAGCTCAACAACTTTGGTTTTGACCTTCTAAAAAAACTCAACAACTTTCCTTAACAATGCTCAACAACTTTGGTCCATCCTCCAATGACAATGGGTAGATCACTTTTTATATATACTGTGAGGAGATCGCAGTGCCTTGGGAATTGGACGTGCCTGGACTAGATGACTCTCAGGGTCCCTTCCAACTCTGCAGTTCTATGTGTCCAGCACTCCCTTGTGTTCACTTGCTGTCTGCAGAGATTCCTAGCAGGAACTTTTCTTCACACATGGACACACATTAAAAAATCATTGATTCCCCCTCATGTTAAAATGAATGAAGGTTCTGCAAGGCATAAGCCAGTTTATGAGAAGGCTCTGTATGCACCCAAGGAATAAAATTTCTGTTTGCACCACCATTTCTGTGTGTCCTAGTGTGGGTATCTTCAACAGGACCCACTTTTAACCCAAACATGCACTTGGGGACCAATTTCTCCATCTTTTGCCATATATTTTCATGGTGGTAGTGCTTCTGTTGCGACCCGTGATGGATTAGGCCACAACTCACTAGCAGGTCCCAACCCACCAGCTGATGAACTAGTGTTCCTGAGAACTGCTTTACATTTCATTGCTCCACACTATTTTATGTGCACATGTTCATTACCTACAGCCTAGTCAGAGTTTGAAGAGCAGCATTTTGAAAACACACAAGATCAAATAAAGGAAATACAATTCTTTTTTTAAACAACAACCTGTGAATACTTTTCAATACATTTTGCAGTATACTTTGAAGAAGCTGCTTTTTATATGGAGCGATATCAACGCTGACAACTTTGAATATATCAGCCATAAGGAGCACATCTCCCGCTAATTTCTGGAAGGTACTTTTTACAGAAACCATTCGTTTAAAAATTATGTATCTTGCATTATATAACACAGCAGAGTTGAGAACAGCATTCCACAGAACACATCTTGCCAAGCAGCCCACATCTAGGATTGTAGAAGACAGTAGGGGAGAGTTTATCCAAGATTCAGCCGAGGTTTTACAAAGTCACTGCATTCAGGAGTGACCTGATGGCTGGAAAGTGGCCAACCAAATGTCATTATTTAAGATAGGATCTGGGAACACTTCAGGAAATTACAGACCATTTAGTTTTGATTCCTTTGTAGCAGGGGGGAGAGGTCTTAAAAAGCATTTTAGGAGATTAAATGGAGACATTTAGAAAAGCACAGCTTGATTAAGGATGGCCAGCGCAGTCTCGGGAACGAAGGGTCATGCTTCACTAACTTCTGGATTTCTCTAAGGATAAGAATAACAAGGGGAATGAAGTAGATGGCACAGACGTTCAAAAACAAAGCTTCAGAGAGCATTAAGGAGGTCTGGGATAATTGTGCATCTAAAAGCTACGTATGTTGGACAGAGATGTGTTAAGGATTTTATTTTTAAAAATAATAATCAGATATTCTGGAGCAACAGCAAGAGAATATATTTTAAAATGGCAATAAGATAATACCAATAATATCAGCAATACTGATTTTATTTTAAGAGTAATGACTAGACTGCATTATTAATTAGTCATGTGAGTTAAAGGTGCAGCACATTTTATATTAAATCCTTAGCTTTAGCATGATCTTGGGGTTTGGATATATACTTGTTGTTTATTCAAAGTGTGGTACCCAGTGGACAAGCCCTTCCCAAACAACTTCCAGTAAGAGAACATTTCATAGGAGTTCATGCTGCAATACGCATTCAGCTCAAAGGTTATTTACTCCTATAAACTAATGTTGCTGTTAGACTAAATTTGGTTAAGGGATTCATACTTACATTAAGCCACTTTTATTATACAGATGAGCTAGTGGTGAAGTACAAATCACTGTATTTCTGGTTATAATTTTGTTTCTAAGGCTTCAATCTTAACCCCATCTCCCTGGGAATAAGCCCCATTGAATTTAATATGACATATTCCTCAGAGGATATAGTGAAGTTTGCACTGTAACTAACTATAGATATTGATGCTAAGCTCTGAATGTGAAACTCCAATTCAGCACACACGAGATTTTTATTTTTTTAAGTCTTCTCACGTGGGTTATGCACTTCAGAATTCTATAAAATATAAACAGGTCGTTCCAATGGATTATATTTTAGAATCATAAGCAGCAGCCAGTGTATATATACCCTTAGACAAAAATAACCATTTGCCAGGCGTCAAAAGGATTTTGCACATTCCTCTCCTTCCAGACAGAAGCTTTTTGTCCTCCTTTGGCATTGTTACTTTTTGCTTGAAGATTCCTGCCAAATTAAACAGCTCTGAATACTAGGGGAGCTGAACATGATGTTCACACCTTGGGACCTGATTTAACATGTTGCTTTACATTTCCACTATGCTTCCAAAGAAACAGGAATATAGGAAGCTGCCTCACACTACCTCAGGCTGTTGGTTCAGGATTTCAGATAGGATGCTCTCCCAGTCCTATCTGAAGGCACCAAGCCTGAGGCCTTTTACATGCACCACCACTGAGCTCTTATTCTTCTTAAATAGGCTTCTTTGCATAGCCAGGGCTGGCCCACCCATGAGGTGGACAGAAGCAACCACCTTGGGTGGTGGAATCCCAAGGGGCAGTGCTGATGTCAAAGGGTTGATGTCACTGTGTTGCATATGTATGTGAGGCCAGGGAGCATGTTACAGTGGTAAAAGTGCTGAGCCCATCACCTAGAGACGTGAAATCAGGGAAATTCATTTATTCATTCGTTTTACTTATTAATCACCTCCCATGAAACATTCTGTGGTAACTAACAATAAAAACATACATAAAACAATTTCAAATCCAACACAGAATGGGATACAAAAATATCCACTTAAAAAGCTTGAGGGAAAAGGAAGGTCTTTGATAGGCAGAGTAAAGGCCATCGCGATAATACTGGTCTGATATGTCATGGAGGAGAGTTCCACACTAATGGCCCAATTTTACATAGTATGGATTGGAAGCAACCTCCTGATGAAACGGTATATATGTAGGGATGTGAATAGTGGCTAGGAGAGTATGTATTTATTAGATATTATCCTTCCTTCCTCATGTTTGTGAGTTCAGCAGAGTGCCATCGCTTTGCAGCTTAAAAAGAAGCTTAGCTAGGCTGGATTCTCCTGGTATTTCCCCCCTTTCTCCCTCTTAAAACAATTCTCACACTAACAGTCTTGCAAATGGTATACCATACATAACATTTGCTCACTCAGAGTCTTCTGTTGCAGAGTAACAGATAACGGTAGCTTTGTTCAGGCAGGCTTAAAGTAGCAATTCAGATGGAGCCTGAGCTGTAGCTCAGACCTAGCAGTTGTCCTCACATTTCTGGCTTGGTGATGAGATGAAGAGGGGTGAAGAGAGGCAAAAGAAAGAGAGTGTGTCCATGCTGGTAAGGAGAAAATATATGGCTATGCCTGTAAAGGCACAGTGGGAGTGTCTCTCAGAGTTCTCTCTAGCAAACTGACAGGAAAACTGTGTGCGCCTGCCTAGAAAACAACGAATCATTGGTTTGACTCTCTTTTGAATAGCCCACAATATATCTGTACCAGCACCTTGAACTTAGCCTGGTAGCTAATTGGTAGCCTGTGCAATTATTTCAGCAGCAGTGTAACATGGCAGTGAAATCAGGCGAACAGTGGAGCTACTGCATTCTGCACTAACTGCCATTACCAGAACACCTGGAAAAAGCTCTAAAGTCAGCTCTAAAGTCAGCAGGTCTCCTGGACTTGCTGATGGCCAATGATTAAACTCAACACCTTGAGGCCACCAGGATGAACCCCTCAAAACCAAAACCTAAGACCTGACATTCTTGCCAGACAGGGCAGGTAGATCTCTTGACAGTTGCTACCTTGTGCATCTGAAATTATCAATTGGGAGGCAGTGAAAACACTCCTTCTGCCTGACCCACACCATGAGAGGCTTGGGAGCAAACATTTATTCATTTAACAAGATTTATATGCTGCTGTCAGGGGTTCAGAAGCAGAGACGCAGAGAAGGGTGGAAACAGAGAGCGAGGGGGAGGAAGCCGAAGGGAGAATGAGTGATGATGACGACCCGAGATCTCCAAGCCTAAGCAGTGAGTCAGAGGACTCCCAAAAGGGAGCCCCAGTGAGCAGAGCAAGGGGGGGATCCGGGGGGACACCCCAGGAGGAAGGGAACAGAGGAGATTCAGAGAGCAGCAGCTGGAAGTCGGGACCCACGCTCATAACTGAGGGCGGCAGCAGCTGGAAGTCGGGACCCACGCTCAAGACTGAGAGCAGCAGGGAGGAAGGTAGCCAGGCATCGGGTTCCGGAGGCTGTCAGCAGGAGGGAGGGCACGAGTCAGGGGTGGTCACGCCCTCCTCAGAGAGCGAGGCAACGGTTAAGAGGAAAGTAGAGAGTTGGGCGCGCGCGCCAAGTTCAAATGCAGCGGAAGCTGGAGCAGTAAGCAGCCCGGAGAGTGAGCCAGGTCCTAAAGCCCGCCGCAAGGAGGCAGAAGGATCAGGGGGGTCAGCGTCAGAGGAGAGTAGAAGGGAGGAGGCCCAGGGGGGCAGAAGGACCCAGAGACGTAGGGAGAGGCGAAAGAGGTGGAGCAAGGCTAGGGTATTAAGCTGGTGTGCAAGAGGCGGGGACTCAGACGGGTCTTCGCCGACCTAGAGCAGAAGGTGTAGAGCTGCACGCTGCAGTTCGGAAATGAAACCTGTAACTCAATAAAGACTCTTTTAAAGTGGACGCTGTGTGGCGTGGTCCTATGTGAGCTGGGACCTGGTAGCAGCTCTGACAGTAAGACCCGTCTGCTCATCAAAGCTTCAGAAACCTGAAACCTCGCAGCGGGAGCAGAAGCCGCTAGGGGAGGAAGAGGGGTGTCTGTAAGCGAGCTCACAAAGGTTAGCAAGATGACGGAAGAACAGAGGATCTCCGCGCTGCAAGAGGCAGTGACCCAGTTGTCCTCAGAGGTATTGGCTTCCAAGAAACGGGAGGAGGAGACTACAGCCGCCTACAGAGACCTACACGCCAGGTTTGAAATGCTTGTTAAGCAAGGGCAACCGGGACCCAGACCGGAGGGCGTGGGATTGGCACGGAGAGCAGGAGGGCTTGTGGCTCACTTCGATGGGACTTTGCAACAGTACCCTAATTTTAGAGCAGACGTAATGTGCGCACTGCAACTGCTGGCAAAAGACTTTAGAGATGAGGAAGAGAAGGTGGGGTTCATATTGTCCCATTTGCATGGGGATGCCAAAGCCTGGCTGCGCAATTTGTGGAGGGATAAAGATCCGGCGCTTCAGAATGCAGATGCCTTTATCAAAGCGATGGATGCGTGTTTTTTGTCTACTATTGATGTGGATCTTGCCAGACGGGAGATTCATGGACTAAAACAAGGGAGGGCGAGCGTCCGGCAGTATCACGCCCGATTTTTTGCGCTGGTCAGTGCTTTAGAATGGGATCGGGATTTGCCCCCTGTCAGAGACCTCTTCTGGGAGGGTCTAAGTTCAGCGGTTAAGGATGAAATTGCAAGGGGGGAGAGGCCCCGAAGCACGCAGGAGGTGGTCCAAAGGGCGCTGACTGTGGGGGTGAGGCTGGAAGAACGTCCATGGTGCAGAGATGAAGGACGTGGAGGGCGCGAAGCAGCGAGAAGTTTCTCTTTCGTTCCGAGGGAAGCAGCGCGTGCGCAATCCACACCTCCGCCAGGAGGGGGAGGGGAACCGATGGAGGTTGGAGGTGCAAGGGCTCAGTCAGCAGCCAGAGCCCTAGCACCGGCAGCAGTGAAAGCGAAGCCTCCTAGAGGGAACAGGAAGTGTTACATCTGCGAGGATCCAGGCCATTTGGCGAAGGAGTGTCCCCGGAGGCTCCACAAGCACACTGCAGCCTCAGCAATGGTGACTGCAGCAACGCAGCAAGGAGAACCACAGCAGGGAAACGACAATGTCTGGCTGGAGACGGAGGCACTGGGGCCCAGCCAGACGCATCTGTGAAGCAGTCCCCAGCAATCTTGCAACCCACGGATCCCCTCCCACCCAAACCAGTAGTGCAGCTCACAGCATCTCTCCAGCTACCCGACGGCGTCACTATCGAAGTGCCGCTTTCTGTGGATTCTGGAAGCAACGCAGACTTTATAGCGCAGAGCTTTGTGGAGCAGCACGCTATACAGCTATTGCCTGCCACTCTGCCCCTGCAAGTCGTCACAGTGGATGGCAGAGAGTTGCTAGGGGGGCAGGTGGTGAAGCAGACGCCACCGATGGTGATGCGCCTTGGCAACCACAGGGAAGTCATCAGTTTTAATGTCACCCAACTGTCGGACACGCCCATTGTGTTGGGCATGAGTTGGCTGGACAGGCACAGTCCGACACTGGCTTGGTACCAGAGACAACTGATCTTCGGCTCCTCTTATTGCGCAGAACACTGCATCCTGCCCCGACGGGAGGGAGAGGAGGAGGAATCACAACTGCAGTTGGGAACGTTGCAAGCGGTCCCCCACAAATACGCGAGCTTTTTGGAGGTCTTCTGCGAGAAGGAGGCGGACAAGCTACCCCCTCACCGGCCATATGACTGCAAGATTGACCTCCTACCGGGGGCGACGCTGCCGAAGGGGCGGCTATACTCCATGTCTGAAGATGAAATGCAGGAACTCAAACAGTTCATCGAGCATAATCTGGAGCGTGGCTTCATCAGAGAGTCCAAGGCAGTGGGGGGCAGTCCCGTTTTCTTCGTGAAAAAGAAAGACACGCCCCAAAAAAGACTAGTTGTGGACTACCGCCTTTTGAACCAGATGACCAAACCGTCTGATTACCCCATGCCCAGGATTGACGACCTCCTCGCGACGGTGCGCAAGGGACGCGTGTTCACCAAGTTGGACCTGCGAGGGGCGTACAATCTCATCCGCATGCGGGAGGGCGATGAGTGGAAGACGGCCATGTTCACACCGCTGGGCACCTACGAATACAGAGTTATGCCCTTTGGATTACAAAATGGCTCTCACTGTTTTCAAGCTTTTATGCATCACGTGTTGGAGGGACTCCTCTACAAGACATGCGTCTGCTTCCTGGATGACATCCTGATTTTCTCTGACTCGCAGCAAGCTCACGACCGAGAGGTGAGGGAGGTGCTCAGCAGGTTGCAACAACATAGACTGTACGCCAAGCTGGAGAAGTGCCAGTTCGACACGACGGAGGTGGATTTCCTGGGATACAAGTTGTCGGACAAGGGGATAGCCATGGACAGCACCAAGGTTCGTGCGGTATTGGATTGGAAAAGCCCGCGCAACCGGAAGGAGGTCCAGCGGTTTGTCGGCTTCGCCAACTTCTATCGCAAGTTTATCAAGGGGTTCGCGATGCAGACGGCAGCAATTACGGACACGCTCAGCTCCAAAAAAAAGAAATTCATCTGGACGGAGCAGGCGGAACAGTCCTTTCAAGCGCTCAAGCATCTCTTCGCATCGGAGAAGCAACTGCTGCATATCGACCCCAGTAAACCGTTGAGGGTAGAGACAGACGCGTCAGACAGAGCCGTGGGAGCTGTCCTGCTGCAGCGAGACCCGCAGGGGGTGTGGCGGCCGGGAGCGTTCTACTCCAGAAAGCTCAGCAAGTCGGAGCAGAACTACACCATCTGGGACAGGGAGTTGCTGGCCATTCATGCAGCTTTCAAGGCGTGGAGGCACTTCCTAATCGGCGCCAAGCACACGGTGCAGGTCTGCACGGACCACAAGAATCTGGAGCACTGGCGCACGGCTCAGTTCCTGAACCAGAGGCAGATACGTTGGGCGGAGTTCTTTGCTGACTTCAATTTCCGAATAGAGTACGTCCCAGGCGACACCAACATCATGGCGGATGCACTGTCCCGAAAACCGCAATACCTAGAAGAGGTGACGCCAGCGGCGGCCATGCACATCTTCGCACCGACGGCGTGGGCGTGTGCCTCAGCTACAGTAGACCTGGATGCGGTGCGACGTGCACTGCGGGACGACTCATTCGCGCAAGACAAGATGGCGGAACTGCTCAGAGGCACGGCTACCACGGACGAGTTCCAGGTGCGGGACGGCTTGCTCCTACGCAAAGGGGCTGTCTATGTACCAGGAGACGACCTTCGCGCCAAGGTACTGCAACAGTTGCACGACGCACCCACGGCCGGTCACTTTGGCACAGAGAAAACGATGGAATTAGTCGCGAGAGACTTCTGGTGGCCCAGGCTGAGAGGAGAGGTCGCGGACTACGTCGCGAGGTGCGACACCTGCCAGAGGGCCAAGCCGGTACACAGACCACCGGCGGGGCTGTTAGAACCGCTGCAAACACCGTTTGAACCGTGGGAGAGGGTGGCCCTGGACTTTGTGACGGATTTACCCAACTCGAGAGGCAAGACAGCTGTGCTAGTGGTGGTGGACTTGTTCACCAAGATGGCACATTTCATTCCGTGTGCGAAGGTGGCCACGGCGGAACAAACCGCCAAACTGTTCATAGATCACGTGTTCAAAGTGCATGGCCTGCCACGGTCTATCCTGTCCGACCGCGGACGCCAGTTCATCTCGTCTTTCTGGCAGAAGCTGATGGGTTTTCTAAATGTCAAGGTCAATCTGGCATCAGCAAGACACCCGCAGACCAACGGGCAAGCAGAGAGGGTCAATGCCATCATGCAGCAGTACCTGAGATGCTATGCCAATCAACAGCCTGCGACGTGGGTGGATTACCTGCCGCTAGCCGAGTTCGCTTACAACAACACGAAGCACGTGTCCACAGGAGTGACGCCGTTCTTTGCCAACAATGGGAGGAATCCCAGAACCTTCCCGGGACTGGAGAGAGTGGGGGAAGGAGAACCACAGACGGCGGACGCGTTCGCGTCAGAGCTGCAGGCGGTCCACGATCAACTCAGACGGCAGCTGGAGCTAGCTAAGCACGCCTACAAGGTGCAAGCTGACAAGCACAGGCGGGTTGGCGAAGTGATCCAAGTGGGAGACTGGGTCTGGTTGGCAGCCCACGCAGTGCCGACCAGGTCGCTTGCCAAGAAGAAGTTGGGGCACAAGCAGATCGGTCCGTACCAAGTCGAAGCGCAGATCAACCCGGTAGCCTTCCGACTGGCGCTGCCGGAGGGTTCCAGAATGCATCCGGTGTTCCACAGGTCGGTGCTCACTCCCTACAAGGCACCTCACAGGTTCCAGGAGCCAGGGACGGCGCCAAGTCCGCTCCGGGAACGGACGGAGACGCGGGAGGTGAAGCACCAGGACCACATCAACGAGGTCACGGAGATTTTGGACTCCAGATGGGGGGAAGAGGGAGTCGAATACCTCTTAGCCAGAGAGGGCACCCGGGCCAGCGCCAATAGCTGGGTACCAGACTACGCTTTGGAGGAACCCCTGCTCAAGGACGAGTTTCATGCCCTCTTCCCACACAAACCCATGCCAGCGAGCTTCTTCGACGACTGGTTGTTCACACCCACACTTTCTTCCAGCACGTTCCATGGATTCGACTCAGAAGGGGAACCCGCACGGAGCACCCGTTCCCCAGAAGGTTCACCGGCAGGTTCGGCATCAGGCAACTCGTATTGGTGGGACGATCGACCAGAGGAGCGATGGCGCAGGAAGTGGCTGGAGATGCCAGGTCGAGCGACCGACGCAGAGACTGACATGGACGTGTTCGGGGAGGACCTCGGGTTCGAGCACGGCGGTACAGAGATGGAAGAGCAACAAGTCAACGTCGACGACCGCGAGGGGGAAGACTCGGAGGTCTTCAGTTGGCGGCCACCCACGGGGAGCGACCTGTATCCAGCATTCCCTCCCATGATGATGGAGCGCCCAGCACCCACACCTGACAGCGGGGAGGGGGGAAGGGGGGGCTTCGAGGGGGGGATGGATGTCAGGGGTTCAGAAGCAGAGACGCAGAGAAGGGTGGAAACAGAGAGCGAGGGGGAGGAAGCCGAAGGGAGAATGAGTGATGATGACGACCCGAGATCTCCAAGCCTAAGCAGTGAGTCAGAGGACTCCCAAAAGGGAGCCCCAGTGAGCAGAGCAAGGGGGGGATCCGGGGGGACACCCCAGGAGGAAGGGAACAGAGGAGATTCAGAGAGCAGCAGCTGGAAGTCGGGACCCACGCTCATAACTGAGGGCGGCAGCAGCTGGAAGTCGGGACCCACGCTCAAGACTGAGAGCAGCAGGGAGGAAGGTAGCCAGGCATCGGGTTCCGGAGGCTGTCAGCAGGAGGGAGGGCACGAGTCAGGGGTGGTCACGCCCTCCTCAGAGAGCGAGGCAACGGTTAAGAGGAAAGTAGAGAGTTGGGCGCGCGCGCCAAGTTCAAATGCAGCGGAAGCTGGAGCAGTAAGCAGCCCGGAGAGTGAGCCAGGTCCTAAAGCCCGCCGCAAGGAGGCAGAAGGATCAGGGGGGTCAGCGTCAGAGGAGAGTAGAAGGGAGGAGGCCCAGGGGGGCAGAAGGACCCAGAGACGTAGGGAGAGGCGAAAGAGGTGGAGCAAGGCTAGGGTATTAAGCTGGTGTGCAAGAGGCGGGGACTCAGACGGGTCTTCGCCGACCTAGAGCAGAAGGTGTAGAGCTGCACGCTGCAGTTCGGAAATGAAACCTGTAACTCAATAAAGACTCTTTTAAAGTGGACGCTGTGTGGCGTGGTCCTATGTGAGCTGGGACCTGGTAGCAGCTCTGACAGCTGCTTAAACAACAAAAATATCTAAACAGGTTGCATAAGTTAATATAAATGGTGCAGGTCAGAGTAGAACCCTTTGAATTTAAGGAACATGACTAACCTGGCTCCATTAATTTCAGTCGGCCTACCCTGAGAGAGAACTTAGCTGGCTACAACCAAAAATATTTACTACAATATTTTCTAAGGATACTGATGAAACAAACATTTAGAATCAGTTGACATGAAATTTATCAAAATAAAAATGTACACAGTAATCTTTAATCACAACAATGACAATCTATTAATAATTTAATAATAATATATTAATAATAATTTATTAACATTAGATGCCTGGGTAGGCTTCTCTAAACAAATAAACAAGCACCAAAATCAGTACAGGTGGCTGTGTAAAACTAGGCAATGGTCTTGCTTGCACCTTTAAACTTTATTTTTTATCAAATGGTCACTGAAGAAGAAATATTATCTCCCCCATCCCTCACCTGAGGAGACAAAGCATCCATGGCAGAGGGATCTCCTCTCCCCCACATGCAAGGTTTTTAGCCGAAGGTACCTTGGGCCAAGCTTTAGATGAGAATCAACAAAATACAGGGTTTCGCTTGAAATGCCACTGTAAACTCTGAGTTTACTGTACATATGATAGCTTTTAAAACAAAGTGTATGATTGTATATTATTGTGCTCTTGGTCAAAGCAGGGCTAAGCCTGTGCATTTTACACGGTTCACTTAATGAAAATTACTGTGTATTAGGTAGGCAGATATAATTTGTTCAGCAATGAATTCTGATTCTTAAATGCCCTTTAACATAACCTGTAGTAGGTAGGCACTTGGAATGTGGCTTGAACGAGGGGGAAAATAGATGTGCTTCTGTGTTATCACAAAAATAACCTTGAAATTATGGCTCAAATCAGAAAAATATAGCCAATATTTGTTCTTATAAATATGTTCGCCAATGTATTATAACGACTGATTTTAAGATCACAGTAGAACATTCTTTCTAACACATTGATTCTTGTTCTTTCCAAGAGATTTAAGGTGCCATAATAAAAGGCAAAAAAATATTACTGCTACACACTGATAATAGAATGTAGCCAAAAGATGTAGTTTTTTGAAGTTCCCATGTTGATACGATATTTGAGGCAGCAATGCACATCACCTCTGCACCAGGCTGGGATGTAGGTGGCTTGATTAGGTGACGATGTTCCTTTGCCTAGCCCTGCCACCATCACTCCACCAGTGTGGCGCTCCCTATTCCAACTGCCGATGGGCAGAAGGAACACTGGTGGGATCCATATTGGTGGTAGCCCACAGAAAGTTCCTACACATAGTGTTCTTGAGGAAGGAATTGAACTAGCCCTGGATGTGCTGGATTCCAGGCAAAGGCGGAGCTAGCTGCTCCAGCACCCAGAGCGGCGCACATGCTGTGCACCCAGGGGCAGGGCTAGGCACCTGTGGGGGCAGAACTAGGTGCCTGTGGGGCCAGGACTAGCGTCCCAGTAGGGTGCTGCCTGCGGCGAGCGTCCCGGGGGGTGCTGCCCACAGCAAGCAGCGATCATCCCAGGGGGTGCGGCAATGTGGGATCACTAGGAAAAGGTAAATAGAAATTTGAATTGCTTAATTGTTGCTCTGCTTCCTTAATGTAGTCAATCCTATTCATTAATACGATGGCTCCTCCTTTATCTGTTGGTTTTATAATTAATTTTTTATAAGCGGTAAATTAGTTCAGGATTAAGGAATCTTGCTTACTCAAATTGTACTGCCTGCAACTCCTTATCTTTTTCTCTCTAATGTTTAGGTCACGATGTACTAAATGTTGAAATGTTCTAATAAGGTGATTGTGAGAAACCAGAATGAAGGTAGATTTATGTTTAAAAGGTTCCAGTGTCCAAAGAGTGTTACCAAAAAAAAATCTCTTAATTTGATCTGACGAATTACCTTATTTATCTAAGAACACAACCGGTTACGTCTTGTGTGTTTATTGAGGATGCTTTACGTGACCATAGGTTTGTTTGTTGTTGTTTTGTTCCCTTCTCCACCAGCATGAGCAACAGTGGCCCTGCCACTCGCTGAAGCACCACTACTGTCTCAAACAAACATATCAATTCCATGACCGTAGCACCCTTGTCTTGCATTTGAAGCTTTCTACAGTCGTGCAGAGGGAAGGGTTTCATCTTTAAGGACAGCATAGCGCCAACATTCCTCCGTTGAAAATAGGGACATTTCTCACTCCCAACTGACCATCCTCGGTCCACCATTTTGTCCCCTCCCCCTTCCCACTGAGCATTTCTTCCACCACTACACCAACCAAACACAGCACACACACACCCTCCACTAGCCCGAGAAATTTTAGAAAGGAGCAAGATTAGATACGGACACACATAGCATTTAAAAAAAACAAAACAAAACACACGATTCCTTGCGCTCTGCTCCACTCCTCCTTCCTTTCCGCACAGAGCACCCCTGCCCTTTGCCTGCACCTCAGAGCCAGTGTGCTGGCAGCCTCTCCTCCTCCTTACCTGCTCTCAAGCAGCCAGCACAAGCTGTCCAAGGGAGGAGAATGGCCATGGCAGCCATGGAGAGGCAATGGGATGCTTCCTTGAAGTCACCACTGTTCAGAACAGGGGCCAGCTTATCCTCCTCCCCAAGTTTGGCAGTGGTGGCACTGGCAGGGGAAATAGGGGCATTCTGGGATCAACGCAGAAGCCGAGATGGCTTTCATAATTCTGGGACTGTACTTGGAAAATAAGGACACTTGGATGGTATACAACAGCTGTATCAAGGCACCTTCTATGCAGTGAAAGCTGTTCATTGGATCCAGTACAGTAATTTTGCCACAGTCCCCCACATGCTAGCTGAAGGAATTGCTCATTCATAACATGGTACTGGGCGACAGCAGGGCTGGAATCTGAAAAGTGTAAAGATCATGAAATTGCTCACTTTCATCAGGAAGCCACACATTCAGCAAACACATTTTCTTTCAGCTTTGAAAACCTACTGGCGACACTGCCAGCTCTAATACCAGAAAAGTAGCAAATATGAAACAGAAAGCGGTAATACTCAAGTTAGCTTCAGTAGTACTTCTGTCATTTGGTAGGCAATCGATTGAACTGGGTGCAGAACCTTAAAACATCAACACTCCAGGTAATTGAGGAACCTAACACAGTGATTGCAAAACACAAAACTGCCCCATCACCCACTTGCTCCACAGCAGCAGAGCATGAGACTGGACTTCGAATCCTCCACTGCTTTTGTCCGTACATAATTGTGGCAAACAAACACAGTGAGAGAGAATGTGGCTCCCTTTCCCCCCTTCCTTAGTACAGAGGTAGCCAACATGATGCTTACTGAATTTTGCTGGACTACAACTCCCATTAACCCCAATCAGTATGGCCACTAGTCAGAGATGATGGGAGTTGGAGTTCAGCAGCATCTCGAGACCACCACACTGGTTATACCTGTATAAGTAGTTTTGCTCTGCACATGTGAGCTGGATGGAAGCTAAGGAAATGAGCCGGTTGTTATGTCTTAGCCTAACCTACACCACAGGGATGTTATGAAGATAAAACGGGAGGCAGGGAAGAACATGTCTAGAACTTATTGGAAGAAAGGTGGTGGGATATAAATGCAATTATAGAAATCCACTCGTGCAAGATTCTTCCAAATAATTTCATGCAAGTCCCAAACACCACCACAGCACTAGACACATGACCCTCTGAAGATGTGTTTTCAAGCATAGAGTGTTGTATGGAGGACAGATGGGGAAAGATCTGGTCCACGCACTTACCTTCGACTTGTGCAACATTAGATGCAATTCATAACATCTAGAAAGAGAGATGCCTTGTAAGCCTTGCTTCTTAACTTCCCAATATGTGGCGACAGGCTGCATTTGCACAGTGGCTAAAGAGCAGCATACCATAAATGAGAAAGGGGCACTGCCAAAGACGGACAGGGCGATGTGGTTAAAGCACAAGAGGCTGGGCTAGAACACCAACAGTTCCCACAAGAGATTTTCCCTACTTCTGATGCTGTTCATTTACTTCTTTGCCTGTCCCAAACCCATGCATAATAAAATACATGGAAGTACAAGAAACTACCATTTTTCATCTTAGCCAACCTATCTGCCAATAAGTTGTTTGGAGAGGCTACCACTAGACAGGTGCAGCTTTGAGGCCAACCAGCTGCTGTCCTGACTGTTACCAAACTACATCTACTATCAGTAGTGGCAAATTCAGAAGAGCAGGCTCCCTTCTAAAATTATGCAATAAACTTTTAATTGGATAATAATAATAATAATACAGTGGTGCCTCGCAAGACGAAAAGAATCCGTTCCGCGAGTCTCTTCGTCTTGCGGTTTTTTCAACTTGCGAAGCAAGCCCATTAGCGGATTAGCAGCTTAGCGGGCTTAGCGGATCAGCTGATAAGTGGTTTAGCGGTTTAGCGGATCAGCTGATAAGCGGCTTAGCAGATTAGCTGTTAAGCGGTTTAGCGGCTTAGGATCAGCTGATAAGCGGCTTAGCGGCTTGGGAAAAAGGGGGGAAAGGAAAAAACCCCCGCAGGAACTCGCAAGACATTTTCGTCTTGCGAAGCAAGCCCATAGGAAATTCATTTTGCGAAGCACCTCCAAAATGGAAAACCCTTTCGTCTAGCGGGTTTTCCGTGTTGCGAGGCATTCGTCTTGCGGGGCACCACTGTAAAGGTTGCATTGCAACAATTGGTATAGACCTCCATGTGTTCCCTTTCAGCTAGATATGTGCTTTAGACATATCTAGCTGAAAGGGAACACATGGAGGTCTACACCAATTGTTGCAATGCAACCTTTACAGTGGTGCCCCGCAAGACGAATGCCTCGCAACACGGAAAACCCGCTAGAGTCAACCTTCCCTTTTTTTGTGGGAAATTCCCTTATTCCAGTGCCGTTTCCCGCTGCTATCCCGGATTGTTAGATATCCCATAGACTGTCCCCGGGACAGGTGAGGCTGCTGATCCCTTATTTTCAAATCTAAAAGTTGACAGCTATGCATATGTACATGACCTGGAGCTCCATTATCTTCTTTCAGAGTTCCTTAAGCTGTGTTTTCGATGAAGCCCCATTGTACAGAACAGAACTTGCACCCCATTCTCTTGAAACTGGAGCACCTTGTGTTTTCAGTGCTCCTAAATGCTCAGCTTTAGCGCATACAGTGGCTGCATACCACCCCTTTCATGCTGATTGGGCAGCTCTAGGATGCTGGAGAAGGGACTCTGCTTCAGAAAAAGTCTCCAACCCCCTGTGACCCCGGCCACGCCACACCGCTGACTACTATACAACTTTAATGAGTGATTGTGAGTTTGGTAACAGGTGCTTGCCAAGCCTCTCAGCCATCTTCAGGATCTGCCTCTGCGCTGTGGAAGATCTAGGAATGGTTTTCTGCACAGAAAGGTAGATCTGAAGGAAATGCAGAGATCTTCCACTACCATCTCTTCAGATGTCGTCAAGTGAGCTGGAACGTTGCTCAGGCTCCTTCTCCAAACCTGCCCATCATCTAAAATTATTTACATAAGACTCTCCACATTATATTCTAACCTCTGCAATGCTAGTATTAACTACTGACATCTGCGAAGTCTGACTAGCAAGTGCTTTACAGTGTCAATTCATCCGAAAGCAAAATGCATTTCTGAGTGCTGTGGGGTCCTCGTTATTGCCAAGGAGAAGTATCAACGCTCATATGACACCTAGCAGAAATTAGTACTCACATTCAGAGAAATGCTTTTGTCATTTTTTCTCCCCTGAGTATTATGTGGACTTTATTGAGATGACTGCATCTGACACCTGCTGTAATATAAATGCAGCTATAATTAGCCAACTGATGCTCACTGCAGTTTAGGTCGAATCCCTTCTGTGGGAATTATGCTTTAAAATATTCAGAACTCCAAGTGGCTCTCATTACATTTAATTTTTACTTAGAATTAGGTGGTCCAGGGGAAAAAAATTTAGGATTGTAATAGCCCCCTGCTGAATGCCACACAGCAAAGTGAAAACCCATAGATTTTTTTCCCTCTCCTACAAACGAAAAAAATAGGAACAGCAGACTACACTACAGCCTTCAATTGAAGTCTGGCTTTGCTTAATTGTACTTTTTGCACTCATCAGTCTCTCCTCTTCAGAGCAAGCTACAAAAATTGCCTGAATAGCCAAAGAAAAGTTTCCCACAGTCACTGGCCACAGAAAAACACCATTGTCCTTCCTCACAGTTTGATGGACAACATTTCTATAAATGGGTAGTCAGTCCGTCAATGGCACCCTTGCTGAAAAGGCAAGAGAAGAGAAGAGATTCTGCCAATATCTGACAAAGCATGTTAACACATAATCAGGCATTCACTAACCAGGCAGCTGCCCCTGGGACCTTCATAACACAGGTGCCTTTAAGCCATTTCCTATTCACAGATAAAGGAAACAAGCAGGCGATACCTGGGAAAGGAGCAGTCTATTATGGCCTGTCAGATGTCCATCTTTTGGGCTGCATGCAGAAAAATAGAAAGGACATAAAGGAAACTTCAAATTGAATGGTTAAACTAGAAATGCAGTATGGTATTTCCAAACCCGGTCATAATGTCAACTTTAATAATAATAATAGTAGTAGTAGTAGTAGTAATAATAATAATAATAATAATAATAATAATAATGCCGTACTAGACTCTCATACGAAGGCTAATTCATACAATATTTTTTTTAAAATGTTGAACTTACACCCCATCTGCTTGAACTGCAGATAGTTCAACAGTGTCCAGATTGTACCCTATTCTCTCCTGATTAAACCCACTAAAAGCAGCAGAAAAGATTCAGATGGAACATTACAAAGATCTAGACACATTCTGAAACTTTCACAAGATCAGTTTGATGCATATAAGTCAAATAAAAATGTCAACTTGAAATGATTGGCTTGTGTAAAAAGAGAGAGACCATTTTCACTGTGCAGGTGTTTGATATCCTTCTGCATTCCTTCTAAATTGAATTGGGATCATAAAAGTTTGGATTCCCTCATTGGAAAGTCTGGAAATGTTGCAGGAGCACAGTAGAACCATCCTATAACAAATCATGGCTATGGGAAGTTTCAAAAGCAGTTTGCAATATGGCACATTCACTGGTGGGACCACATTATATGAGCCTAAGTAGCTTTTTGGATCCCAGTCAATAGCTACAACCTGGGCAGAACTCAGCAAGTCAAGGACCTGAACATAAGCAGAGGGATTTTGTTCCTCCTCTCCCACCAGAGCAGTCCCCTACACTACATACTACTGTATATTGCTTTTGAAACTCTCCTGGGTTTCAAGGGTGACTTACATTCTAGGATGGGGTTGCTGAATCAAGTACCGTATTTTTTGCTCTATATGACTCACTTTTTCCCTCCTAAAAAGTAAAGGGAAATGTGTGTGCGTCTTAAGGAGCAATTGCTGAAGCCAGAACAGCAAGAGGGATTGCTGCTTTCAATGCGCAGAAATCTCTCTTGCTGTTCTGGCTTCTGAGATTCAGAATATTTTTTTTCTTGTTTTCCTCCTCCAAAAACTAGGTGCATCTTGTGGTCTGGTGCATCTTATAGAGCGAAAAATACGGTAACTAACGCTCTGAATTATCAGCAATGTAACATACAAACTGCAGCAAGCAAGTCCAAAACATGTTTCATTTGTCTCCAGCTTGCTTAGGCTGCTGTTCTGTACACACATACCTGGGAGTTAGTTCCATTAAATGCAGCAGAGGTAACTTCTTAATAGAGATGCATAGACTTTCACTGCTAGTTCCTAGTAAATTGCTCTGGAACTGTACAGCAGAAGAGTCAGAGAAGCACACTCTGGCCTCTATCCCTGCAGTCAGCAGACAAAATTAAGGTTACCAGACGTCCCCGTTTCCCGAGGACGGTCCCCGGATTTACAAATCAGTCCCCATACAAAATCCATTGAAGTTGAAAAGTGTCCCCGGGTTCATTGAAAAAAATCTGGTAAACTTAGACAAAATGCCACTGGGGGGGGGGGTTGTACCAAGAACATCACAACCAGGGGAAGACCAGCACAGAAGGTCTATCAAAGCAGTTGCCAGAAGCTTGCTCCCACCCCATCACCTGCCAGAAAAGACACTTGGTTTTCACTACCAGTTGTCTTCAGACTTCAGAACAGAGGGGAATGACACACTTATCTCTGCCAGTATCCAGAGGAACAAGGGCAGTTGGGTCACTTGCAGTAGCTCTGTTTGAGCAAGACCACCAGCAAGGGAGGATCAGCCTGGCCCCAACAGGATATAAATGCGTTTTACAGCTCAACACATTGTTATCCATCCTTGTCCCCACTGACCTCCCTCTTCTCCCTTCCATTCCTCATGCTGTGGTTTTGTCCTTTTAAAAGTTTATATGCCTCTCTCTTTGTTGCTGGGCAAGTCACTTTGAGAGACAACATTTGTCTGAAAAGTGGGATTAAATGTGGAATATGAGAAATAAGTCAGGGAGCATAGGCATGGCAACTCCTAAGGTTTTTTAAAATTTATATTTTGATGATCTGTCTTGTGAGTGGGATTTTATTCCCTCCCCTCATTTGCATCTGTTTCTTTTAGGAGGGTAAAAAGCAGAGTCATCCATTTATCACTACACATGCCTGAAAGTGCAGCAGACAGACAATAACCAGGGCCAACAAAAAACATCTAGTTCTGTCATTCTAAGAAAGAACATCTTCTGAATGTCAGCTATCCACATCTCAATGCAACATTGCTACCACTGAACAGTTAGATCTTCTCAAGAGCTTAATGTAAAAAGCCCTCTAGCCAGATCATAAACACCACTTCACAGCAGAGCATAGGATCCAGTAATCGATTCCCAGTATCAGTGGGAGAGAAGCCTCAGCCCTTTGACCCAAGGCTGAGACCTCACCATTTCCGCTGCACTGAAACTGAGGGCCAGGGAAGCTCTAGCATCATGGAGGTGTAGGAACAGTAGGAGACTAGGAAGGTGCACAAAAGCAGGCCAAGCAATTGACAACCCTGCATTCCTCATCCCAAGGGTTCCTGGTCTAGTTCCTGGTCTAGCACAGCTCCCAAATATTTTCCTAAGTGCACAGTGTGTTTGTGGATGGATAATAAATTAGTTTTGGGACCTCTGGACTGCAATAAAGAATTGATTGATTGGTAATAAATTCAGGGGGTTTTGAAACGGGGCATAAGCTAGGTTACTAATCTGGGTTAATAGGTGATTGAGGAAGATTAATATGCTGTTATCTAGAGATGCTTTGGGAGTAAACTGAATTGATGTAGAGAGCAAGACCTGTTGCAGTAAATGAGCTGGAGGGGAACTGATTTTGGATGTTCTATGCAGGAGTGCAAACTAACTGAAGAATTTATCTGGGGAGATTTGGATGGGAAATGAGTTGGTTTTCATTCTGTGATATTTAAATTCAAAACTTGAGTCCACAAATTTGCGTATGCAAATTTGTGTCTATGGGTCCACACTTTCAATTCCTTTTAAGTACAAGACAACACCTCTGACCAGCCTTCTCATGCCAGGGTTCCATGATGGAAGAATGGTGTAATATATATATATATAAAATAATAATCTAGAGAGACAGATACACTTTTTTGAGAAGAAGCAAGTGGGTAGCAGTGTAAAATTTGCAATTGTGGTGTTCCGGGAGTAGAATCTCTTGACCCTGACAAACAAGGGCAAAAACCTTTGTGTTGAGAAGTAAGTCTAAGGACTTATTTTTCATTTTTACATGATGCAGGATAAAAATGCCCATTATTTATATAACCTTTTCTGAAAGTTCAAAACACTTCATGGATGTAGTGCTTAATGGCATGTTTTTTTATATAATGTAAATGGCACTGGAGTTGAAGCTTGAAGTGAGAGGAGGAGTTTAATGTGTTCACTTCCTGCTAGGATCCCAATTTTAATCACTTCTCCAAAGCTACTACCATACATGCATTTCCAAAGAAGTTCCCACTGGCACCAGGAGAGGCTTCCCTTGAAAAAAAGCTGCAAACTGTGGGTGGGAAGAGTTAAACATCCTCTCCTCACCCTACCCTCCAGTCCCAAGGCTGTTATTTACATTTTTAAAAATGTTATACAACATATAACCTTTATTTAAAACCAACTGTGTGCTAGGCACTATATAAATCCAGGTGTCTCTGTCCACACATTTCAAAGGGCTGCTTTGTGTGGTGTTTGGGGTTTAATTCTCCCTCTGCATGGCAAGAAACCTGCCAGAGAGAGACATGTGTGAAGGGGAAGTCCATGCATGTACAGCTTGGGCTCAAGCTAAAGGCTGTACCTCCCTGCATCAGCCTTCTTCTGGGAAGGCCTTTCTCATGGTCCTGACACCTTCACAGGCATGCTTGGTGAGCACACAAATACTTTCTTGGTGGCTGCTCCCAGATTGTCAAACTCAACTCCTTTCTGCTTTCCTTTTGCCAGCAGGCAAAGACCTCTTTGTTGCGACAAACTGGCAGCAACTTCTGAGGGTGGGTGTTGTGCTAACTTTGCATGTGTTTTTAAATGTTTATACAGTAATAGGGTTATTGCTGTTTTTTAATATTTGTATTTATTCTCTCTCTCTCCCTCTGTGTGTGTGTGTGTGTGTTAAAGTAAAGGTAAAGGGACCCCTGACTATTAGGTCCAGTTGTGGCCGACTCTGGGTTTGCGGCGCTCATCTTGCTTTATTGGCTGAGGGAGCCGACGTACAGCTTCTGGGTCATGTGACTAAGCTGCACACGGAAACACCATTTATCTTCCCGCCAGAGTGGTACCTATTTATCTACTTGCACTTTGACATACTTTTGAACTGCTAGGTTGGCAGGAGCAGGGACCGAACAATGGGAGCTCACTCCATTGCGGGGATTCAAACCACTGACCTTCTGATTGGCAAGTCCTAGGCTCTGTGGTTTAACCCACAGCGCCACCCACATCCCTTCGTGTGCGTATTAGTTCTGTTTTAATTTCTGCTGTGAGCTACCTTGGGTCCTGCACTGGGAGAATGGCAGGATATAAATACTTTTCATAATGTTAACGCCCCAAGTCAATGAAGAGCACTGTGGAAGGGCTTCTTGCATATTTTGCATGCAGAATGTCCCAGGTTAAGTCCCTGACATTGCCAAGCAGGGCTGGGAAAGATACTGAGCTAGATGGTCAACTGGTCCAACTCAGTATAAAGGGCATCCTAGGATCCTGAGCGCCTAAACCCTTGCATGCACTTCTCTCTTCATGGCAGTAGCGGTGCAAGAGCTAACAACCAGCAGGGCCTTTCTTCTGTTGTTAAGGAGTGAAACAGTGGTGTTAAGATATGGCATGCTGCTCTAGGTGGATGCAGCGTTCTCTCCCCTGCTCTCCATGTGAAGCTTTATTTTTGGAAGAACCAGGGAAGCTCAGCATCAGATCCTGTGTAGATTCTGCAAGGTGGGGAAGCGGGTGGGACGGAATCTGAATACTACTTGCCTTTAAAATTTAAAAGGAACAGCAAATTATATTTGCATAGTGTTCAACTTGAGTTCTTTATGAAAGGCTTACATTTAGTCATCTGCTTAAGGCATGAACCTTAGCACTCAGCCCTTACTCTGACTTTGCTCAAGCAGACTGTCGTGCAACAGGCACTGAACACACGTGCTCTTCTTTTCACTCAGCTGCTGTGCCCAGGCGAATCCCTGGATTGTAAGCTGCTCAGGGCAGGGTCTTGTCCTACACACACACACACACACACACACACGCTTCACTGGATCGCTCAGTCGGTAGCGCACGAGAATCTAAATCCCAGGGCGAGCCTGGGTGAAAGATTCCTGCACTGCAGGAAACATCTCCTTTTCCAGATGCTTCTCAACGCAGCCACATTGGGCAACGATCAAAGCGGCTGCTCCGCCCCTCAAACAGCAGCTGGTGGGGAGCAAATGCGCTCCCCTTGAGAAGGACCGCGTTTACACGGAGACCGGCAGGAGCCGCAACCGCAAAGGCAGCGCGTCTCAGAAGCCCCGCAGCTGCGTCCTTCCCTCACTACCCTTCGGTCACGTGAGTGGGCGGGGCCCTGAAGCAGCTCCGGAGGCGAGCCTTCTTCCGTCATCCCCGTGCGACGAGGCGCGAGGGGCGGAGGGAGGGAGAGGCATGGCCCCCGCCGCCGCCGCGCCCGGGGCTGTTTGTTGTGGGCGGCTGTTATGGCCTCCGTCGCGGGAGAGGCCGGCTCCATCCCGCCCGAGGTCTCCGCCCCGCTAGGGGACTCCTCCGAGGAGGCAGCCGGAGAGGTCTTGAGAGGCGCCCTGCGCTCGCTGCCGGCGCTGGTGGGGCAGGTTAGTTTTGCGGGGAGGGAGCCAGCGCAGCAGCCGCGCTTGGCGGCGGAGTCGGAGGCAGGAGGGATGGGGTGCAGTTGCCGCCGTGGAAACGTCCTCGAAAAGGGGGGGGGCTTATCTAAAAGGGGGAAAATAAAAGGTCGGCCCCGACACCCAGCTCCGATCTCGCTGCACAAGTTTCCTGAAAGACGTGTATCTGCACGAGACAATCGTGTTAAAATAGTTTTTAAGGAGTCTCTCCAAGGAAAAGAGGCTTATGATTAAGCCTAGCATAGTGCTTCAGGGCTCCCTTCCCACGTTTTCTCCGTCACGCTTCGCGTATCTGAGCATCGAACCGAGCTTACCAAACCTAAGCTTGCTACTACTTGGAAGCAACAGCTATTGATTTCCGCAGGAACCTCTTGCCACCCTCGGTGATTGTTGTTGCTGACATGCATGCCCCACAGAAATCAATAGGATTACAAGGGACGTTTTAATCCTCACGTTTTTCCTAGTGGGGTGTTGCTTTCATATATTTCATTTAGCTTTTCCGGGCTCGTTTTTCTTTGATGCATTTGGTACATTGCGCTTCCCAACCCCAAGCCCCCACCACTCACGAGTGTGTAATGTAAATCTGCAAATTTGGGAACCTATTTTGTATATGGCTCTTCCTCTTCTTCCACTCTTTTTTTTTATAATAACCTTCATTATTTTGACTTGTGTGACACTGGCACATGGGTGGCCGACACACATTTGTTCTGCAGTGATCAAATGTAAGTAGCTGAAGAACTGAGTTCAAATTGTGGTTTACATATTGTAAGGAAGGGGAGCAAAAATCCCATGTGAAACTCAGCATTCTGTAATTGCTTTTTTGCCACCTTTGTAAATGCCTACATACACACATTTTACAGTCTGCCTTTCTAAAGGATAGAAATCTCTTTAAGGCTTGTGTTACAATGACTCTTAAAAAACCTCTGCTATTAACCTAGGTAAAATGTAACAAATACAGGCCTGTCAAAATCTTCTCTTGCATCCTTGAGCATTTACATGCATTTCAATTAAACAGAAGCACATATTGATTGAGGAGTAGATAAATGGTTTATTTCTATCTGCATTGATGGTAAGATGGCTGCTGGAGTGCAGTATCACTTCTAGTGTCCAAACTTTTTTTAAAAAAAGTGAGTTGAAAGTGGGAGAGGATGAAGAGAGGAGCCATAAGAATTCTTTACAATGAGGAAAGGATCTATTACAGAGACAGATAATTAAAAGATTCAATAGCTATAGTTTCAAGAAGTGGTTTGATCAAAGAACTTTAAGGAGGAAATAGAAATTGATCAGAGTCAATAAACAGTGTCATGTTGTGTCTTTTGTTAAACTACATGAAGTGGGTGGAAATTAGTTAGATGGAAACTAGTTGTCTGGCTTTTTGAAAGTGGCATTTTCTCCAATGGATAAAAAGGGTTAGATTTAGATCTGGAAAATATGGGCTCAAGTCTTCATTGCTGTTTTGGATTTATTTTGTAGCCTTGGCCATATATCATCATCAGTTCCCCTTCTCTTAAGATGGTATTACAAAAATATTTTTTCATTTGCAATGAAGATTGTAAACAATTTTCAACATCGGTAGTTTAATCCTAAACATATCTGCTCAGAAGTAAGTCTCATTGACATTGGTAGGTTTTAACTCAGTTTACAGCAGTCTTAAGTGTAGGGAAAGGCAGTGTGGTGGATCCGTTGTTGCATCCCAAGCCCTGCTGCTTTGGCAGACAACTGGGGGACTGGTTTCTGTAATTTTTATTTATGCACAGTGAAGTCTGGGCTGGCACCACTGAAGGGCCTGAGAATTAGTTCCTCAGGGAATATACAGAGCTTTGGATCCATCCCATCAAAAACTGCCCAGTAATATTGTGTTAGGGGCTTTCCTCTTTCTACTGCTGGTAGAAGCCAGTAGAGGGACATGTATGTGCCATCCTAACACATTGCCCATCCAGTCATCATAGGAACACTGGAAGATACCCTATACTAAGTCTGATCATTGGTCTTTCTAGCTCAATATTGTCTACATTGACTGACAGCAGCTCCCCAGGGTTTTGGACCTATCTGGAGCTTCCAGGAATTGAACCAGGGTCCTTCTGGGTGCAAAGCAGATGCTCTGCCACTGAATTATGGCCCTTCTCCATGCTTTTCAACATGGGGCGGAGGAGGGATAGGAGTTCACTTAAAGTGTCTATAGAATTTCAACCTAAAAGTGCTAAATAAAGTAATATCTGCGGGAGGAAACCAGTGTAAATAATTTGGTAAAAATCTTCCTCCCACTTTTTGTAGCCTCTGTTGAAATTAAAATTTTAAATGAAATATTTTCACATAGGGTACACACATAAACACACACAGAGAATACTGAAGTGTATCATTATTTTAAAATAGAAAATAGCCACCATTAGTACTGAGCTTATCCCCATATTTTGAGAACATCTTCTGAACTCCCAAGGGCATCCATGGGAGAAGCAGAACATATGAGAAAAGTTGCACAAGGCATGGGTGCAGGGAAAGTGAAAATGGGAGCATCAACTACTTCCACATCTTTTATTTTAAAAGCTAGTAATATTCATCAAATATATATAGGCCAAGGGCCTTCTGGCGGTTCCCTCACTGAAAGAAGTGAGGTTACAGGGAACCAGATAGAGGGCCTTCTCGGGAGTGGCGCCCGCCCTGTGGAATGCCCTCCCATCAGACATCTGAAGGCAGCCCTGTTTAGGGAAGTTTTTAATGTTTGAATTTTTTTTCTGTTTTTAGTATTCTGTTGGGAGCCGCCCAGAGTGGCTGGGGAAACCCAGCCAGATGGGCAGGGTATAAATAATAAAATTATTATTATAATTATTATTATTATTCAGCCCAAAAATTATGACTACTTAAAATATGTGACTGAAACCATCAATACATGCAAGATTATATCCAGGAATTTTGCACATCATACTTAAAATGACATTAGTAATTCCTGCTACCTATTGAGTGCACAATTACGCCATAGCAGGAAATTTCAATATATATATATTCTTCAGTCCTCTGAAGAACATATCTCTTTTATATGTAGAAAAAAGTGGCATGTTTCTCCCTGGGCTTGTAAATAATCTGTAAAATGGCTCCTGGTTTCCTACGCTGCTTTTGCCTGCCCCACTGTTGCTCTTAATATTGGAGAACCCTTCACCCCAAAGTGCTCAGAGTGTACTAAATATTTCAGTTGAGGGAAAACACTGGTGGAAACCACCAATAATGTGTCCCAAATTGTTAAAGTCCTGGCCCAATTCCACCTCTGTATTTACATACAGCTTAAATGGGGCATGTCTGAAGTAAGAATATTGAAAAATCCTCAAAAGCAATGATGTTCAGGAACAGGGGGTTAAGTTTCTAGACTCAAAATGGCAGTAATTTTTAGCAGAAAAAATAAAACTACAGTAACTAATTGAAATCTATGCAGTTAACTGTCACATGTGCTCCCATTAGAATGTCACCTCAGAACATGATTGTTTTAAAACTTGAGTTGATTAACCTGCAGATTCCTCTGTCATTAGAAGTGAGAACGACAACTAACTTAGATAGTAATAGATTTATTCTCTATAAATTTTCCTGAGGACTAGGAACATAGTTCAGAAGCGGTATCCCACAGAGTAGCAGTTTCCAGGAAGCAGCAGCAGGAGATGACTTGTATTGAAGGCCTGCTTGTTTGCTTTCCATAAGCATCTTCTTGGTCAGTGTGGGAAGCAGGCTGCCAGACTTGGGAGTAGACCATTGGCCTGATTGAGTCTGTTCTTGATGCTTTCGACTGATGTGAAATTCCCGTTTAACTCTTAGGCTGTTTGTGGTTGGAAGGGCTGTTGTGTTGAGGCCCTCTTGTGACATGATTTGTTTCACTTTTGAAGCTTAATATTGGAGAAGATGTGGTGAAAATTAACATCGACTGGAGCAGGCTTCAAAGTACATCACCCGCGTTGCTCTTTACTGCTCTGCAGCAGCATATATCAGGTTTACAGGTAATTTTTTTTTATTGGAACTCTAAAAACTCAGCTCTCTCAGAGTAATCCTTAAATGCAGAACCTCGGCTCAGCAGTTAGGGCTGCTGCGTCAGGAAATGGTGCATCTTGCTGTATTGTACACCTGAGGTTCCACTGTGCTTTCTAAAAGATTTAAACCTGTTACCTTAAAACAATTATCAGGAGGATTGTGGGAATAGCATTGCAAGCTACTGTGGATAAGTAGATTGCGCAAATGCAGTCCTGTTGATTTCTACACTTCCATTGTAAATGCAGTACATTTCCATCTGTGGTGGGTTATAATTAAGCAATAACACGGCAGGTGTGTCTCATGCTATGATAATGATTCCATGCGTTGGGTGAGTTCTGCGGTTCGTAGAGTGCTTTCAGTGGATCAAGAAGTGGCATTATCCCAGCATGATGCATCCTGGTGTGTGTGTCTGCAATTAACCATATTTCCAGCACAGATTTTTTTCTTCAAAGTAACTTCTTAGATATTTAATCTTCATCTTGTCAAGTAACCAGTTGCTCTGTGTTATCCTATTCATTTGACATTTTAAAACCGTTATTAATGTGAAGTTGCACTATTTGGCTTGTTCCTTGTTTTTGGATGTCATTTTGGATTGCATGCTAGCACAGTTCATGTGGTGTCTGTGTGATGCCACAATGAGAATATATTCAACTGAGGTGTGGCCTGTCACAACATCTCCTTTGCAAGTTCTCTTGGGAATAAAACAGAATGATGTTGGTTCATTTCCTGTCTGTCTTTGTGGGGGCTTGAATAGCAGAAATTTCCAGATGATTGTGCCATCATTCTAAATAATGTATATATCAAAAGCTTTTAAAAAAGAAAAGAACTTGCAGGGCAGTGAGCACAACAAGTGCTCTCATGCAATTGTTTCTTAGTATAAGAACTAATAACCTTGTAAGTGGATGTTATTATTTTGTTACTGTTTTTTCAGACAATTTGATAGTGCCAACC
This sequence comes from Podarcis vaucheri, assembly GCF_965113315.1. Lineage (NCBI taxonomy): Eukaryota > Metazoa > Chordata > Lepidosauria > Squamata > Lacertidae > Podarcis > Podarcis vaucheri. The sequence goes on from NC_138759.1 coordinate 34,869,303, forward strand.
GAAGTATTTCTATTAATAGCATTGGTGTAAAATCCTAATTTTGTAGCTCCAAATAAGGAATAAACATTAAGCTCAATTAAATGGAAGTGGGGGAATTGCTGATGTTGTAAATCACTTCATAGTTTTTGATTGTTTGCATGATTTGCAAGTACTGTTTTTTGCTGGGTTGCTGTCTAGCCCTTTTTTTGCAGGTTCTTTAAAAGTGTAACAGAAGAATGGATGAACTAACTTGTATTTGGGTTTATTTTGTTGTGTGACTTTGCATACAAAATGCAAAGGATATAAATAGGGCTTTTTTTTTTTTTGAATGATGAGAAAAATAAGGTGCATTTATTTTGCTTCTCTGGTTATTGGCTGTGTTGGGAGATGCATGAGCCTGGAGTACAATGTTTGTATTCTCCCATGCATTTTGGGTGGCTGTGTTTCAAGTGGAGATGCTGCCAGTGATGTAGTGTTAAAGCAAGAGCTTTAACAGAATGAAAGTCTTGGCTCTCATGTTAAGGAGGAAAAATACTTAAGCCTTAATGTTCTGGGTAAGCATTTGAATGGCATGTAAATTAAGTGGCATTGGTGCCGAAGGGTGCTGCTTTGATTTGGTACAAAACAGATGAGTAACAGGCAGATTTTCTCAGATAGTCTGGACCCTCCAGAGGTTGTTTTTTCCCCAAATACGCAGATTAGTAAAAGGCACTGATCGAAAGGGCAGTGACACTTAGAGATGTTGTATTTTAATTCTAGTTTGATTGGATTATGTACACAAAGGTGATGGCATATGGCCTCTACAATTATTTTAAGAAGCTTGTTTTAGAGATTCCAGTTAAGAAGAAGTGTTCTGTCAGTTTGAATCCCATCTCTCTCTCTCCCTCTCTCTCTCTCTCCTTTCTTTTGCTTAGCCATTTATAGAAAAACTCCAGTCTTTGATTAAAGAAGAAAGCACTGTACCCGTTGATGATTCCAGTAAGACAGAAGGTGGAAAGTGTGAGACTAATTCAAATGTAATAGAAAAAGACTTGCAGATGGAAGTGACACATGCAGCTTTTGGTTCTGCAAGCCTGAAAGAGGCTCATGTTGATTTTGACCCAGAAGTAGTCCAAATAAAAGCTGGGAAAGCTGAAGTGAGTGAGTCTTGGGCCACTTTTTTTTCTTTTCTAAACTAGACCATTCTCCCCCTATTTTGAATGGAAATAATGAAATCTAAATATACGTTGTCCCTGTCACCTGCAGATTGAAAGACGAATATCAGCCTTCATTGAAAGGAAGCAAGCTGAGATCAATGAAAACAATGTCAGAGAATTTTGCAATGTTATCGATTGTAATCAAGGTAGCTGTCCACTTGCGGTTTAATTTTCTTACCCTTTTAAGTGTGATCTCTTGCCCTATTATTTGAACAGCTCTTAAAAAAAATATATTGAAAAAAGGGCAATGTTACATAGTTAACCATGTAAAAGGCATTGGTTAGACAAAACATAAAGGGAGTCTTAGTTTACAACACCCTGATTTGTACTCATTTATAATTCGGTCCCAGTGACTTCAATAAACTTATTTCCAGTATAATCTAATTCTTATTTTAGGGTATTCTCAATAACTGTAGTGGCATACAAAAGGGTACATGATTTCTAGACTGCACACTTAACTAAGAATATGGCTTTTCTAAAAATATTTTGGGGAAAGCTATATGGGGTATGAATAGAGTGCCCTTCCTTACTATAAATCAATCTGAGCAAGTCTGTGTTTACTGGGGTTTTTTTAACCTGTTCTCTTCTTACTAATTGCATTTTAGTGAGAGTAACTGTGCACAGAAATGTATCACAGAAGTGTTTTAATAATGTGCACTAATAATCTTAAAACGCGAGGAGAAAAGTATGCTCTTAATGAAGTATAACTTCTGGATTTCTTCATTTAGATGTACTGAAGAAGATAAGCATGGTTGTTAAGCTCCTTTAGCTTGTCATTGAGATTTCCATTTTATACATGGCCATCACTTGTCCAACACACCACATCCCTCAGAAACTACATTTCTCTCTTTCTGTACCAGTGACCAAGATCATACCACTGCCCAAGTCATCTTTCATCATCAGTGGCATTGCTTTCTGGGTATTAAAAGGACCAACTCTGAAGGTGAACATTTTTCCACCTGTGCTTTTAATTATTATTAAACTAGATGAGAAAAATGGAATACAGCAATCACACGAATTATGTCACGAATAAAATCAAAATCGAACAATAATACATATGTGTGATATGCCTGCAACACAAATTCCATAGTTTTATAAACAGAGCAAGATTCCTCAGTATCTTAAGAAGGGCAAATAACCATTTCAGTATTTTGATCATATTGTCCTTTCCAAAAGGTGACACATTCAATTGGTAAAGATGTTCTTTACACTTCTTAAACCTTATGAAATGTGTAAGCTTCACCACCAATAAGTGCTTGCCTTCCAGTGCAACCATATCCATGTATACTCAAAAGTCTCCTTTAAGTTCAGTGGGCTTGCTTCCAGGAAAGTGTTTATACGATTGTAGCCTTAATCATTCTTCAGTAGATTTTTACTGTTCTCTGCTTGGAAACAATTTCAGTTTTTTCAGTAATTAACACGTTAGTTACCACTTTTCTCTATTCGTATCTTATATAAAAAGTCTGACCCCAAATAAAACATTTTGGCAAAAACAAACCACCAATTATCAAAGTCATCAGCAGAACTGACAGCATCTCCAGTGCCTATCGTCTTGTATTAAATGCATCTGTCTCAATTTACCTTGTGCTGTATACCACCTGCACATGATTTTAAAGGGTTTTCCCTTAAATTAGTTGATATAGAATACTTGATTTCTTGTGTAAATACATACTCACATGAATATTCTATAATATCACTCCTTAAATATTTTCCCAGTCTAGTCTAAATTTATGTTCAGTGGGAACTTATGTTTTGAGGAAATGATTATGTTTAGAAAATAAACCTTTGGTTTTTACCAGATTTTTATATCTATATCTATTGTGTGTGTGTGTGTAATTTCAAAACTTGTTTAATTTTAACCAAGTGTTTACTAATCCATTCTATTACAAAAGCATTTAACAGAAAACATTATATAATTCCTCACACACATGACTTCAGAAAGTATCCATCTTTAAAATAAGAATAAAAATAAATTATTTAAATGAGTGCCTTGCCCAAACAATTAAAGTAGCCATAAATTCACTCCATTTAAGAGTATCATTATAAAAACAAGTCTAATTGGAAAGCAAATCATCTTATCCTTATCCTAAATATTTGACACAGGAGTATTGCCAATATTTCTTTCTCTGTCTCTAAGCTGCACACTTGGAACATATAAGATTGTACCTTTCCTGTACGGAATTCCGACATATGTTCTGGATCTTTTAACATTGAAAGCTGGGCGCTTCTGGAAATTGGCATTTGTTAAGTGTTAATGGGGTTTTTACTTTTTAAAATATTAATAGAGCAGTATAGTTAATAACTGCTAAACATGAAGACCCTAAAATGTGGATATTATTATTGTCCCTAGAAAAAGTAATCTCAGTAATCTTTATATCTGTAATCTGGCCTACAGTAAGTAAAACCAAGTTTAAACATCAGCACTGAGTGTTCTGTGCTTTTAGGTTGAAATCCAATTTTAGTCATATTTGGGGCAGCTAGATTGAAATCAGTAACTTAAGTAAAGTCTATTGGTTTCAGTGGGTCTACTCAGAATATGACATAATTGGATACTGCATCTTATTTAGGTATGCTAGCTGGCTCTGTTAAGCCTCTGGAGCAAAGTGTGGGCTTTTTAAAAAACTGCACTAATGATCACTTATTAAAAACACCCTTAGAAAACAGTTGTGCAAGGACTGATGCAGTGTTCACACCTTACCCAGGATTCAAAAGTCATGTTAAAGGTAAGTACTATTTATCATTATCTGTCAGTGTATTTAATGAGGGATTTTGTCCTCTAAAGTAACCCTTTTAAAAAAGAAGAACCAATACAATTAGTATAGGCAAAAGGGAACTTGGTCAGTTTCTCTAAGCTCTTGAACTAGACATTCACTTGATAACGGAAGATCTCTCTCTTTCTAAGATGAGACATCAATTGAGGCGATATACCTAGTCCAATGCACGTTTATTCAGAAAAAAAAAAGTTTCCAACTGAGTTGTGGGATTACAGCATCTGTTCATTTTCTAAGCCAATGAGAGACACTTTGTTCAGGTGCATTAGAAATGTTTGTCATTTTATATTAAATTTAGCTTTTCAGAAACAAGTGCTAGAAACTTGGGTTGGGGAGATGATTTTTTTATTACTGTTATTTAAAAAAAATTATCCAGCTGTGATTTTAAGCACACCTATTAGGAAACAAATCCCATTGAACTCAGCAGGGCTTGTTTTGAAGTAAGTATGCTTGTGATCAGACTGTCAGCATTCTACAAAAGACTGTGGCTACTGTGGTAGAAAATGGCTTTTGGATGAAAGTTGCCTTGCATTATTATATCACTGATTCTCTAATTGCCTTTGTAGAATCGTCAAAAGCTTTATTCTTTAGGAAAGCTTTGGGACCATAAATGGTTGTTTCGCTTTTGAAGTGGTTTTAATTGCTGTGATTAAATTATTTTTCATAGTTTTGTTCTCCGTCCTTCACCCCCTCCTGTTTTAGTGAGTTATTGCTCCTTTATTGCCATTTATTGTCCTTTTTTAAAAAAAACAACAACACCTAGGTTATTTAACTTGGTGGTGCTAAACACATTGGGCTTGTTGAGGAAAAGTGAGATATAAATGTTGTAAATAAAGAAACAAATCAATGGCTAGCTTTTTTTAAAAAAAATAAGATGGCAGTGTGAAAAGTTCAAGGACTAGTTCTCTAGAATAGTTGTCTGGAGCAAAGGTGGGGAACTTGTTTGACTCCAATCTCCCATCACCCTCTGCCCCAGCCAGCATGGTCAATGATCAGGAATGACCATTGCTGTTAATCCAGCAATGTCCGGAGAATCAAATGATATTGCTCCCTCTTTCTCTCTTTTGTGGAGCGTTTATTGTGGGAGTCTGGAACTCCTGCTAATTGTATTCTTGTTTTGGGGGGGCGTTGAAGAGCAGGTGAGTCATTTCTATTAAGCTGAGCACCACATAATCTTTAGTACTTAATAGTTGCTAATTTACCACATTGAAAGTAAGTTCTGCCATGCAATTTCTAATTGGAAGTGCTTTAGGTTAGTGTAGAATCACAGTACAGTAGAGCACATGACAAGAACAATGCAAAGCACATGGGATAGTCATATTTATTTTTCCCAGCATGAGGCATACAGACAGCAGGAGTATTTGAGTCAGTAAGGAAGAGTAATTGAATAATTCAGAAGTTAGGTTTCTTGTGCAGTTTAGTCACCACCAGAGCAGAATGCGGAACATTACAGTTTAAGTTAGGGACAAATGCAAATTGAGATTGGCTAGCATTATATTCTCTAAGAAGGAAGCAGCCCTGGGAGTACTCCTATTAAACACAGCGGGGCTTACTTTTCTAGTGAAATTAAAGAAAATGCACTGTCAAAAGTATTCTCCTTGCAGATAATCCTTGCTTGTTCCTTCCATGTGTGTAAAATATTCATCTTGTACTTCTTAAACCTAGTTTCTCGAGTTGTAAACACCTACGGCCCCCAGACCAGAAGTGACAGTGCTCATGGGTCCACTCATAAGGCGAACTCCCTTTCTCGTGATTGTGGGAATCAGGCTGTAGAAGAGAGACTGCAGAACATTGAAGCACATTTAAGGTTGCAAACAGGTTTGTAGAAAGTTGTTATCTGTGCATGCAAATCATTTGTATTCGTGCCCTCAGTTGTGAGTCATTCAGTGGAGCAGAAACCATCAGAAGCATAAATTCAAAGTGTAACTATAGGGAAGGCTACACTTTTATCCCTGGTGTCCTATTTCCTACTTTTGAACTTCAAAATATGGGAGTGTCCTGGCTGAAGAATGATGGGACAAGGATTAGAATTGTTCATGTAAAAGCACTATGCATTGCATTTCCTTCTCTCTTTTTGTCCCTCCCTCAAAAAAAAATCTGTAGGAATTAATTGTGCAGGTGTTCAGTCTAGTTGGATACACTACTCAGTGGCTGGTGGTCTTTGACATGTTTGCATGTTGACCGCTGCCAGGCACCTTGCTGGGCAGCCTAGCATGTTCATTACTAGCCTCTTCCATATAAGGAATGGAAAGAAAAACTCACTAACTTCTTGTAAAGATCCAAGAGAGGAATTATACTCTGGGAGATATATATATAGTCTGCAAATCTAAATGTGTGCATTTTATTTTTCATGCCAGTCATGTTTCACTTCCAGTACAGTACATCCACAAAATTTTGAAGTAGAAGTGTAAGGACTCTGGCATATGGTTCTTCAGATGGAAAAATGTCACAACTCACAACAATAAGTGTAGTCAAGGTCCCTTTGCAGAAATCCTGATCAATGGTTTCATTGACTCTGCTTTGATGGAGCATAATGGACAGAGTTATATTTTCAAAGAACAAGAAGTAAAATACAAGATGAGATTTATTTTTTAAAACAAAGCAAAATATCAAACCTATGTCTTTTTTGCAATTGCATTCAGAGCTCTGGATCACCACATGTATATAAGCAACGCACTTCCCAAACCCAATCTTGGAACCCTGCCTTGCTAGGATTCAGCAGGTCTTGGCACCAGAGTATTGCTATTTAATGTTGTATGTTTTCCCTCCTATGCACCCTTTGTTATGTTCACATCTTGATTGAGAGATTAATCTTAAAGACTATACTGAACTTTTCTTTTCTTTTCTTTTCTTTTGAATGCTTCTAGTCATGCTAGCTTTTCATATCTATCATACATCTATCACCCATAATATAGGTGGACCAGTGCCAAAAGACATCTATCAAAGAATAAAAAAGCTGGAAGATAAGATTCTTGAATTGGAAGGAATGTCTCCCGAATATTTTCAATCTGTGGTAAGTCTAACTCTGTTGCGCTTAATAAGGTGCACAAAGCAAAGTATGTGGGGGTTCTCTATAGTAAAAAGGGGGGAGTTACTTCGGTCTAGCCATTTTGTTCCAGGCACAGAGTTTTCTGCTGTACTTTCCCAGCTCCACAGTCTGTCTTGTTCATTTCTCTGGAAGGGACAACTCTTCATGATGCTCTCTATTGAGGACAGCTAGGCTACCAGCAGATACGATATGTTCTATGTACACACTGGAGAATTCATGAGGTGCTGTTTTGGAAAGATGGACTAGGTTTTTTTAAACTGTACAGAGTATTTTCCTCTTACAAAGGTGAAAATGTTTTCTCAAGAGCTAATTTACTCATTCAGATTTAAACACACACATTCACACACACACACACACGTATTCCAGGACTTAGGATACAGAAAATTAGGGATGAAGCCTGACTACAGTCAGTTTGCTTGCTTTTTGTCAGCAGGTTTTCCAGTCTAAAAAAGCACATACACAGCTGCTAGGGTTGGTTAAAAACTCACTGGGCAACTGTTTGGGGAAGTAATGAATCCAGCACCCACTCGTACACAGCTGGTCAGCAGGATTTAATATCCGTGTGTGAAACCTCAGCAGTTGGATGAAAAAGGTGAGCCACATGTTGATAGTCCATCAATGCAGGTGGTTCCCCATCTTTTTGCACATAACGTGCTCCTAGCAGTATTGGAGTAAGCAAATTCTATATAGGAGAGGATTCAGGTGCTCACATTTCTCTTCAATAGAATCATAGAATAGAATCATAGAATCATAGAGTTGGAAGAGACCACAAGGGCCATCGAGTCCAACCCCCTGCCAAGCAGGAAACACCATCAGAGCACTCCTGACATATGGTTGTCAAGCCTCTGCTTAAAGACCTCCAAAGAAGGAGACTCCACCACACCCCTTGGCAGCAAATTCCACTGTTGAAAATGGAAGCCCTTTGTGAAGGATGGGCTCTAGGCCGCTGCCTCTTTCATTATGATGAGGAAAAGAATTCTTGTCCTTTCTTGTTTTTGTAATACAAAAGAAACATAGAAGAGAATCTGCTTTACTTATATTTGGACTTTTGGGTTGGTCTTTTTTTTCAGAATTTGTCTGGCAAGAGAAGGAAAACCCAACAAAACCAAGTGAGTGCTGCTAATCTGTGTGTTTCTTGCAATTAAAAATTCAGAGATTTATAACCTTTGGTATTCCTCTACTCTCAGCTTGCTTAAACTAGAATAGACGCATCAGAAATCCCTCCGCAACACGTGCATTTTCTTTGTCTCTGTTAACTTAGCATATATTTTAGCACTGTTAAATATTTCATTGTTTCATAAGCTTAAAGATAGGATGGACTTATATGGCACAGTGGCCCCAGCCAAAAAAACCTTCTCCTATGATCATAGCTCCAGGCACCTTGGGGAGTGCTTAAATCTGCTTCTCAGTTCAGTCTGCTGGATTGCATGGGAAACAGTAACATCTCACATCTCTGGGGACCGACATCTCGCATAGTCTAGTCAATCCTCATGGAAATCAGAATCCAGTGTTCCCATAGGAGTATGGAGCTCCAAACATGGCATTCCACAAACATTTGAATCTGTCCTAATCCAGGATTTTATTTATTTATTTATTTATTTTTAAATCAAAGCATCAGCCCTTCTAAGTTCTCTAGCAGCACAATCCTGTGCGTGTTCACTCAGTTCCCTTGTACACTGTGAAATTTATACCGAACTCCGAAGTAAATGTGCATAGGGTTACACTGGGTCTCAATTCTCAATATGAGAAATCATCTTGGTAGTTTATAGATAGCAAATTAAATTCACTGCGACTTTTTCCTCTCTCTCTCAGATTATTCTTATCCTAGCTAAAAAACATTAGGAGTTTTCATCATAATTACCACCATAGTCATAGGGGAAATTCAGATGTATAGTAAATCATGATTTATTAAGTCAGTGATAAGCATCCTACACACAGAGACTTCCCTTATATGCCAACTTTGGTGCTTGTTTTATGGTTTCTTTAACTGCAGTTTCCTATTACATCAGAAATGGAAAACTCTGGTCTAACTTTGGATTCCAGACTTCAATTTGAAAGCAGTCTTCATACTGTGATCTGTGGTCCAGCATTAAACCACAGTTTAAGATTTTTTTAGCATCCTCAGAAGCCATACCATATCTGATGTAAAGTGAAACAGGTTTATGTAACCTCGATGAAAGTGGTGAAATTGGCAAATACAATGAGAAGAGTGGGTTGAACATGAATAAGATGCTGATTTTCTGGATTCTATCATGAAAAGCAGCACGGGGTGATCCTGAAAAAGGCACTCAATCTCTTTTCATACTCAACCGCCACAACCAGAGTGGTATATGCGAAAAAATGGAAAGAAAAGGAGATACCCACAAAATAAAAATGGCAAAATAAATTGAGAGAATACACAGAATTAGTAACTATGACTGCGAAATGAGTGGAAGTGTTTTGAAGAATATCTCAGAGGATATAATAGTCAGTTTAACCTACAAGTAGGAATGAACATGGGAACAGCAGATCACATTAAATAAAGGAAGATTTGAGACGAAGATGGGTGAAATAATAGAATATGCAGCTGAGAAAAGACTGCCTAGAATGCCATGGGGAGATGGACTGGGAAGGATAAGAGATAATGGTGATAAGAGGGATAAGATTCATCATTATCTCTTATCTGAGGATAAGAGATAATGATGAATCTTGTATGGTGTATATATATGTTGTAAAAGTGCATAAACAAAAAGAAAAGCAGCACAGAGACTTTTTTTATAAAAATGTGGGGGGGGGGGACTAGAATGTTTCAAATGTTTGTGCAACAAATCCAAGATGTTAACCTCTTTTTTCCTGAATGACAGAACTATTCTTTGGCTGAACTTGATGAGAAGATCAATGCACTTAAGCAAACACTGCTGAGAAAAACAAATGAAGGGAGGCCCAAGGTTGTTGATCAGCTTCTTTGAGTACAGTGATGTGACTTCATCGTGCTTTCATGTGTACTTAACTCTAGACTGCCCAAGTACTGTTTATCTAGGCACTCTGTGGAAATGAAACATTACATATGAACCAGTCAAATTCTTATTGGAAACCTAGGTCAAGTGAACTTTTTTTCTTCAAAATGAAGAATGCTTTTAAACGTCGCATTGTAAATGTCTCTTCCCTTCTGATGGAAAGGAGGGTCTGTAGAAACGATAAAAAGAAAACCATACTTCTTGTATGTGATGCCTGTGAATCAGAATGCCTCTTTAAATATAGTTTTATCCAAAGACTATAGTGCAAAATGTGATTGTTCAAATAATTCGTATAGCTTTGTGAAATAAAGAGTTATATGTAGAAAATTTAAGCCAGCTTGCTGTGGTCTGGGTATCATTGGGAATTTCATGGTGCATTTAATGGGATGAGGGATTTCTTGATGTAGGAAGGTTAACTGACATACATCACTAGGTGATACTGTTATGAGTGATACTGTTCATTCATGAGTTAATACTGAATGCTTATAGAAGTGAAATCCTTAGGACTATTTCAAAAGAAGAAGAAAAGCAACTGTGTTACACTGAACTAACTCTTTCCACACGAGTTACCTTCACATAGGCTTTTTGAATTCTGTGTGATGCCTGTCTTGTCTTGACATCATAGACTCATAAGAGTTACTAGTGACCTAAAAGATCATCTCATCCAACCCTCTTTTAGTATGGGAAAGCCACTACTGCAGCATCCCTGATTGGTTGCCATCCAGCCTCTGCTTTAAGACCTCTAAAGAGAAGAATGGAAACATTTTTCAAAAGTGACATGATCAGTACTACTGCTGTGGTAATGAGCACCAACAGCAAGTGTGTTGTAGTAGGGAAAGTGTTGGTTGTTGTGGACTAGGCAAATCTTGGTTAAAGGCCTGTCTTAGCCACAAAGCTCAGTGTGGTGCGCTTGAATAGGGTCGTCGTACGTCCAGAATTACCCAGAAATATCTGGAATACTGCAGTCAGAAATAGTGTCTGGGTGGAAATCACAAAAAATGTCTGGGGAAATCTGGATGTATGGCAACCCATGTTGACAGTGCCATTTTTGGCAATTTCCCCTCATAATAGCTCAAAAGCTTCATATATTCATATATCATCTTAAGGCAGCCCTGTTCAGGGAAGTTTTTAATCTGTGATATTTTACTGTATTTTTGGTTTCTATGGAAGCCACCCAGAGTGGCTGGGGAAACCCAGCCAGATGGGCGGGGTACAAATAATTTATTATTATTATTATTATTATTATTATTATTATTATTATTATTATTATTATTTATTATTTATTTTTTTGTGAATTTGCCAGAAAATCTGAACAGCTTTTTCTGTCTGGATTTTCACTGTTTGACAAGCCTACTCATGAACAATTCTCTAGTCTCTCATCTAATTGAACTGATGGGTTTATTGGAGGAATACAACTACTTCATCATTACAAACTTTTATTATCTGCCTTTTAAGGTTAAATGTTACATGGCCAATAGAACTTCCAAGAAAATGGGATAGTAATTCATCACGGAATCACTCTTCACTGCAGAATTTACACAGAAGTAGACCTACAGTCTAGTTCTCCTAATTTGTCACCTGCACATTGGTAAACAACATCCCCACATTTATACCACATACCTACTTGCAGATGCCTTTTTATTTAGTTATCATTCTGTAACAAAAATATCTTAAGAAACCCAACTGAATTCTACAAATAGGGTGCTTTTTAACCCCAGGCAATGTTAATATTGGGGGTAGGGCATTTTTTAAAAGCAAAAATCAAGCAAGGGGGGTAGATACCTTCTGATAGAATACATATGGTTTTGTTTTAGAATATTTTAACACCCCAGACACAGGCAAGTTGGTTTGGGGTAGAAAAATACCACACCTGTATATGTCAGTTTCATACTACCCCATGTCAATTTTACTACATTAGAAGTTGGAGGGCGTAGGAAAATACTCAATAAAACTGGCTGTGTCAAATTGAAAGAGGCTAAATTTAGGCATAGGGACTAAGTACTCTACAACTTTACCTGGCATTTTCTAAAGGTAACAAAGTAACCAAACATTTACAGACAATACAAAGACATTTGGAAACAATCATAATTTATTTGTATGCCACCTTTCCATAGTTAAAGTTACAAACTGCAAAGGTAGTCCTAAACAATAAATTGAACACATCAAAAAGTACACAACCATAATTGAACTATTTCCACATAAAGCATTATAAGAAATTCAAACATTACATAGCTAAACTGTGAAATTTGTTTCCACAAGATCTAGTGATGGCCATCAGCTTAGGCATGAGACAGAGCGTCTTCTCAGTGCTTCTCCCAGACTCCAGAGCCTGGGGAAGCTAGTCTGGCTCCTTCCTTGCTTTCCTTCCTACAGGATTTTGTAAACTTAGTGCTTCAAATGAACAGGCTGGTGGTGTTCTGTTTTTATTGTAATTATTATGTTTTATACATATTTTATATGTATACATAGTTTTCATTCTATCAGTATTTCATTTCCCCCCCCATGATTGTTTCTATGTTTTTAGCAATTCTGGTTTTTTTCTGTAATAATGAATTGGGGGGAGGGAATCAATGGAAGGTAAGGCTATCGTATTCAGCAGTGGCAGAATCTGGGGCAGCAGCATGCTATAGAACAGCAACAGGAAAGGGCTAATACTATAACATCCTCTTTCTGTAAAAAGAGACCTTGTTGCCACTATTCAGCAGGCCCTTGTAACCTCTCAGTTTGACTGCTGTAATAATACACAGGGCTGCCTGTGAAACGTCAGTAGATCAAATGTGCTGAAGTCAGAATGAAAGATGGATGTCAACTTCCAAGAGCCAATACTGATTAGCAGTTTGTTTCCAGGCTAATTTAAAGACCCTGCTTTTCATCCTTAAACTCTGATCTGAATCTGGTGCACTTGTGAATGGTATGGGCATGTGAATGTGTGTGTGTGTGTGTGTGCGCGCGCGCGCACACACACACACACACACTTCACTTTGGGATTGGGCCCTAGCCATTGCTAGTATGTAGACCCATCATGCATCTCACAGGGCAGGTTGGGGTGTTGTCAACTCTGCTTTGAAGCCCACATCAAGAATACCCAAGAGAGTACCTTTCCCCACATGTACCACACCAACCACAGAGATTCTGTCGCTCCTCTCTGCTGCAAAGTGTTACCTTTGGAGGCTAGATTGCATTCAGCAATTTTTATTCTTGCCTATTTATAAAAATATTCACATACCACTATATTGTAAAAAGTTGTTTACAATAACACACGAAGCATACGCTGTTGCTATGCAATGTTTATGGAACCATTACAGCTTGAGATTTGTCTCATTCAAGAGCTTAGCCCACTTAGTGCTATTAGGACTAAGGGGGCTTTTAACTTCCAAGTTTGACAGAGATTAGTTTAGTTTGTATTATTTTTCCTATTGTCAAGGTGATGCTGTTGGTTGCAGCCTTTCTCAACCTTGGGTCCCCAGATGTTTTTAGCCTACAACTCCCATCATCCCTGACCGCTGGTCCTATGAGCTAGGGATCATGGGAGTTGTAGGCAAAAAACATTGGAGGACCCAAGATTGAGAAAGGCTAGTGTATCTTTTCTTGGATTTTAAAAATACAGTTTAATGTTGCTTGCTGCTTTGGGAATTTGAGTCGCAAAGCAGATTTATAAGCTCTTAAATAAATACAGAACAGAGAAATAAAAAGGCATAAAAACAATGATGATCAGAAATTGATAGAAAATAACTGTACTGCAAGCAAGGCCAGGTCTTTGTAATAATTCAGACAGTGTATAAGATGATACAGCAAAATCACTGATAACTTAATGGGAAGCTGATTAGATTAACCTGTTTTATAAATTAACTTATTCATGAGTGTATAAATTCAAACAACATATATCACACCTGACAACCATTACTATAGTAAAGCCACAAAGTGTTTTGCACCTAGAATGGTATAATCTAATCAGACCTGCAGACTTCTTCCACTCCCATTTTCAGACTATTCAACACTACAGACTCTGATACTTTTTCTGATAGTACCTATAAACAGGTCTCTTCCTAGAAGCATCTCTCTGAACTAGAGTGAATTAAAAAGTTATTCACTCTGGACACAAGAGCATCCTCTGTTTGAATCTGCACAAGTGAGTCAGTGCTTGTAGGGAAAAAAAGGGGTGGAGGAAGGGAGAGAAAAGGATAATTACTTATTCCCTCTTCAAGTGGGAATAACGCTTTGATGCCTGAAAAAGGAAGGGGTAGTTCTGATCTCTGAAAGAGAATAGCAAGAACGCAGTAGAATTTCACATCTTGAACTACAAGACTACAGAACATTTCACAGACAAGTCAGGTGTTTCTGATGTACGGTAGTTACCTGGTACGGACAGTTTAAAAGACCATTCATTCCCTGTTCCTGTTCGGTCATGATGCCACTATTTACAATAGCTCTGCTTCATGTTAACATAACTCTGTAATATTGCACAACCACCTAAAATTAACAGATACTTTGTAAAAGCCATTCCATGAGAACCACCCTTTTCCTGCCTGAAAAAGTAAACTCGACTCGATGCTATACCCAGATACAGGCCATGTAACACATTAGTTGGTCTTCTATTATTGTCTGATTCTGGAATGTCTGCTTTTGCTGCAAGTTCTTCTGTGAAAGGAGCGATTCATCTCTAGGAGGCTAATTTCTTATAGCCAAGTGCAGGATTTTAATAAACAAACCAAAAAGTGAAGTGCCTTTTTGAACAGCCCTCACATCAGCAGGAAATATGAGTGGTTCGGGAAGCTTGAACTGTTCACTATTCTCTCCAACATTGTTTAGAACAGTAATAGATTTTTTTTGTTTTACCCTTAATAAATCATAAGTGATCTCTTTGTTTGGTTTTAATTATGGAATTGCGCTACCACTGAGGAGTTTTCACTCTTAAACACTAAGCAAATAATCTGGCATAAAAACTAAAGAGGAAAGCAGGTTGGCAATAATTTTGAAAGAGAGTTTTTTAAGAAGCACTTGCAAATTATCAACTTGCGCCTGATGGTCAGGCAGACCGACAGCTGTGCAGGCAGACCACATCCTAGAACATGAAAAGTGTTGGACATCACTAAACCAGAACTCTGGCAAAGGGGCTAAGATGCCATCATTTGCTGCCATGGTAGCTTGCTGGGGGAGATCTGATCTTTGCTGCGCTATTGCTGGCCAGAAGATGGTGATGTTACCAACTCCAAAGGAATCGGTCAATAAAAAAGAACCAATAGGGTTGTACTATTTAACCAGCTGACTCTGGTTTCGTGCCCCAACCTGCTCAACTTTCGGCTGGGTTGCTAGATGGTAACTTCAGGCGTGGAATTTTCATGAACAAGATTCCATGCCAGCTCAAGTATCCACACAGCCTTTGCACCAGGAATAAACTCCCTGTCTTTTATGAAGACTCTTCTTCAGTGGTTATGATAAGAAGACATGTAGTGGACACCATTAAACTTACTGTGTAGCCAGAGTCGGCCTACCCATGAGGCAGGGTGAAGTGTGTGTGGCTTTACAGCTCATCTTCTCCAGCCCTGCCCACAGAAGCTAAGTAGTTTTCCTTTATCCAGTCAGTGGATCAAAGTAGTTGGTTTTGAAAGTGTCATTGTGAGCGCTGCTTGAATAGAGTGGATGTCAACATGACAAGACGACTTGATGCGACATTTTACCTGCTTTTAGATGATGCATGTAAAGAAGGTAATATAATGGTCTGATTCAGTATAAGGCAGCTGATAAGGTCTTCTCGGTATTGGTGCCCACCCTGTGGAACACCCTCCCATCAGATGTCAAGGAAATAAACAACTATCTGACCTTCAGAAGACATCAGAAGGCAGCCCAGTGTGGTGTAGTGGTTAAGAGCGGTAGTCTCATAATCTGGTGAACCGGGTTCCTGTCTCCGCTCCTTCACATGCAGCTGCTGGGTGACCTTGGGCCAGTCACACTTCTCTGAAGTCTCTCAGCCCCGCTCACCTCACAGAGTGTTTGTTGTGGGGGAGGAAGGGAAAGGAGAATGTTAGCCGCTTTGAGACTCCTTGTTAAAGGAGGATATCGAATCCAAACTCCTCTTCTTCTCTTCTTAATGTTTGATGTTTTACTGTGCTTTTAATATTCGGTTGGGAGCTGCCCATAGTGACTAGGGAAAACACAGCAAGATGGGCAGGGTATAAATTATTATTATTATTATTATTATTATTATTATTATTATTATTATTATTATTATTATTACAATATCTGATTGGCCAACATAAGAACTGGATGCTGGACCAGTTGGGCTGATCCAGTGGTGCTCATGTTCTTATGTCATTTTGTTATTTGAGGAGCCAATGAAGGCTACACTGTTGAACCTGATCCCTTGCATTGCAGGTCATTTCCAGAAACAGTATTGCAACTGGGAAATAAAATTCACCTTCATGCTTCATAAAGGCAAAATTACCCTTTTCTAGCGAGAGCTGGCCCAAGAGTCGTTAGCAAAACTACTTGTTTGCAGAAAGAAAAGAAAAGAAGAAGTCTTTTATCTCTCTCCAGTGCAACAACTAATCAGAATATTTGAATGTCACTTCTCAATACTGTTTTCAGCGCTGCCCGAGTTTTACTCCCCAGATAGATAGATGTGGGTTTGGCATAAAATAATTAGCAAGGGAAAAAGAGCCAGAGTTAGGTAATCACCTTTGTAAATCTTCAAATGAAACAGCGCTTTGTCATGAACAAAACACTTAGAGCTACAATGAAGAGAACAGGCTTTGTTTAAAACCTATTATTTAGAAATCATCTAATTTTTAAAGGTTAATTAGTGTAATTTACCCATCTCGGATTATTGAAAAGGTCTGTATGTGAACAACAAACATCAGCATTCAGTCCGTTTCGCATCCCCCTCCCCCGCTGATTCATCCACATCTGTTTTGCTTTTTATGATCACCTAATTGAGGCACGGATTTCTGTCCAATACAGATGGTCTACTGTTGATAACTATTTGCATGCCATTTATACTATTATTGTACTGATTTTTATTCATTGCCAAACCGCGAGGAACATAACAATGGGACGAACAATTCATTTGGCTGGGAGATTAAAATAGATTTGTGCAGAAAATTCACAATGAAGACAAGCAAATTATTTATCAATATATTTGCCTACCAATTGTTCTTCTTCTTTACAGTCTATTTACCCCGTTCCACAATGTGCCCCTGTTATTTGGGAATCTTCAACTAGCAGCCAGGCTAAATCAGCTGCTACAAACTCATTTCTGTTGAAAATGAGAATTATACCCTTCTCTGCGCATGTAGGCAACAATGGGCAAGATCTGGGCTCTGCTGAGGTCAAGTGCTTTGCCATTCATTTCAGGATTTCACCGTGACTCCAGAGCTCAGATGACTTGGAATCAGGCCTTCCTGTCGCCTACAACTGTTTGTGATGCCCCTGTTATCCCAGAAAACTACAGAGGAGGCTGTGATTTCACCACACACACCCTGGTCTCCATTCAGGGCCTTTTGATCCACCCTCTCTGAGTCTGAATCTCTGCACCATGCTCCTCTTTGACAATCTGCCTGGCTGAGGGAGGCAGTCTGGTCTCCAGATCTACATTGCTTTGTTTTCTCAGGCTGTCTATTCCTGATCTGTCTGTGTTCAGTGCTTGAAGGAAAGAAGGAGAGGCGTGGAGCAGAGAAGGCTCATCACCTTATCTTTTGTCAATGCCCCCAACCTGTAATTATTATTATTTTTTTAATAAGCTGTTGTGGGAAATGATTTAAGATTGGGAGGAATTCTGAGTGGGTCTTGTGGGTTTCATTCAGGCCTTTTCCCAGCATGGTTCAAGCACCGTTTGAACCCAGCGTTAAGAATGATCATAAGGATCAGCTGCACAGCCAATGGGCATGATCCAGTGTATTTGCTTCTGTAAATGGAAGTGTTTCTTCCCTTTACTGGGATGCTGGATGGGAGGTAAAAAAGGTAAAGGGATCCCTGACCATTAGGTCCAGTCGTGACCGACTCTGGGGTTGCGGTGATCATCTCGCTTTATTGGCCAAGGGAGCCGGTGTACAGCTTCCAGGTCATGTGGCCAGTATGACTAAACTGCTTCTGGCGAACCAAAGCAGCGCACGGAAACGCCATTTACCTTCCCGCCAGAGCGGTACCTATTTATCTACTTGCACTTTGGTGTACTTTCGAACTGCTAGGTTGGCAGGAGCAGGGACTAAGCAACGGGAGCTCACCCCGTTGCAGGGATTCGAACCGCCAACCTTCTGATAGGCAAGTCCTAGGCTGTGTGGTTTAACCCACAGCGCCACCTTGGATGGGAGGTAATACTTACCAAATTCCCTTCCATCTGCAACACCTCTCACACTCTTCCAGAGGGTCTCCCAACCTTACACAGTACCTTTTCAGGGGGTGCTAGGAGCTCCAGGGAGAAGGAGAAGTCAGTGAAAATTGCACCCCACTTTCCTTTACTGGCAGTAATCCATCAGCAGAATTCCATTCATGGTTCCAGCCCCTTGTGTCTGGTCCATTTGGAGGCAGGTGTGAACCAGGCTCCCCAACTACATCAACATGCTCCTCCAAGCCTCTCTGAACTGCCTGGATATGCAGATAGGAATGTAGCTGCCTAATTGTGCATGACTAGAATTGTACTGGGGTTTCTCTCTTGATGATCCAAATCCTTACCACCATTCCCCAATCCATCTACTGACATGGAGTAGTATGGACACACTGATGTCTAAGCAGATGTCTGAGCAAGCATCACACTGTCACCACCAACATCTCCATACAGGTATTTAGCTGAAACATGCACAGGCATTATATGTAAAGGTCTCTGTTCTTTTTTTATTAATTATTATTAAAATAATTCAACATTAATACGTACATGTTACGAATATACAAACATACAAGCATACATTTCATACAATCCTTAAAAATATTCATACATACCCACACTCAATCCCACAAATACTTCCTTTTCCCACCCCCATCCCTCACCCCACCCTTGTGTTAGACTTCCAATCTACTCAATTGCAATTTCTTTCCACTTCTATTACTTTCTTTCACACATGTTTAAACCAATTTTCTGCTTCTTTTTTCTGTTACACATTGTTATCCATCTTATTTAGTATTTCAGTATTTATAACGGAACTTGTTTATTCTACTTGTTTATTCTAATAGGAGTTCTGATTTTTCAATATAATTTTGCAGGTATCCTTTAAACACCAGTCCTTGTCTATCTTCTCTTTTGAGATCCTTCCAATTTCTCCCATTGTTTTGGATATATTGTAATACTCCAATAATTTGGCAAGCCACTCTGTTTTTGTCGGTATAATACCACTTTTCCAATTTTTCGCAATCAATAGCCTTGCGGCTACTGTTGCGTATAAATATAATGTCTTATCTTCTTCATTTAGACTTCCTGGTACTATTCCCAATAGGAAACCTTCTGATGTTTTCCTAAATGAATATCTGAACATTTTTTTTTCATTTCATTGTATATTGTTTCCAAAATTGTTTGATGTTTAAACAAGGTCTCTGTTCAAGCCTCATCCCTTTCCCTTATCTAAAGGATTTCTCCCCTTCATATAGAGGAAGTTAAAGCAATTCTTCCATAGTACAGCAGAACCTGATTTATAAAGTTATGGTCAGAGCAAAGCAGCAGTCTGGGTTCCCTTCTCTACTCAATCATTTCTTAGTAGCTTTTAAAGGTAAAGGTAAAGGGACCATTAGGTCCAGTCATGACCGACTCTGGGGTTGTGGCACTCATCTTGCTTTATTGGCCGAGGGAGCCGGCGTACAGCTTCCAGGTCATGTGGCCAGCATGACCAAGCTGCTTCTGGCGAACCAGAGCAGCGCACGGAAACGCCATTTACCTTCCCGCCGGAGTGGTACCTATTTATCTACTTGCACTTTGACGTGCTTTCAAACTGCTAGGTTGGCAGGAGCTGGGACCGAACAATGGGAGCTCACCCCATCGTGGGGATTCGAACCGCCAACCTTCTGATCGGCAAGCCCTAGGCTCTGTGGTTTAACCCACAGTGCCACCCACATCCCTTAGTAGCTTTTACTAGCATGCAAATTTCAAAACAGTGTCAAGGCTTCAGACCAGAACTAGCCAGTCTCTCAAACACATTATTCTTCACAGCTGAACATTATCAGTTGTAGAGTATAGGTGTTGCCAACTTTCAAAAATTGCTTCATTCATGTAGTAAGCTAAATATTACTGCATTTGTATAGTGCATTTGTATAGTGCCTCTGCCTGACTCATGAAGCAGAGTCTGATTTTTTTTTGTCAAAATGGGCAACAGATTTGCCCAGCTCATGAAACAGACTGTATGAATTGAACAAATTCTCTGTCTAATTCATGAAATCAATAATGTCTTTGCATAATTCATGAAATAAGCAAAGCCTCTCATGAACCTGGCAGAAGCTTTTCATCATTTCATGACTTTGGCAAAAGCAAAGGCTTATTGCCACCCCCTCCCCTTTATAGTTTATGCAGTAGCTTAAAATTAGGTGAAGCTGTAGCTTAATTCATTGTTCAGGGGAAATTGTTCATAAATGAGCCATTATTTCAATGATTCAAAGACCAGAACATTTCCACAATTTAAACATTAATGTATAGTCCTTAAATATAATAATATGATAAATAAATAAGCATATGTATTTATTTTACAGCATTTATATCAGGCCATCCCAGAACATAGTTCTGTTGTCAGCCCACAAATATAGAAAAATACAATACAATTTAAAATATTATTAAAAAGACAGTTTCCAACAGGAAAAGATCCAAACCTAAATTGACATATAACTAAAAATAAACAATATACAAGCAGCGGGATAAAAGTTCATCTTTTAAAAGCTAGTGAGAACTGAAAACCCCGCAACTTCACATAGTGCTGAAAAGATCTATGAAAAAAGGTGCCAAATGGGGTGCCACCACCAAGAAGGCTCTTTTTCCAGCAGCCACTTGCTTGCTGGGGGCACTCACAGCAAGGCGTCTGTTGAAGATTCTAAAGCTCAGGCAAGCATGTGATCTTTCACGGCAGGAGAAGGATGAGAAGGAGCCAGCCACTGGAGACCTGCTGCACTCGGCTCCAGAGGCGTAGCCCGGGGGGCGCCGTGGGTGCCGTGGCCCCGGGCACAATTTTGAGAGGGGACGAAAACAGGCGCCCCCACAGCAGGCTTCTTCATCAAAGCCTGGCTCCAGGCCAGGAGGAGCTGTGCCTTGGTTGTGGAGCTTGTGCCTGGTGCAACTCCTTGCCCCTGGGTCAGGCCTGACCCAGGGGAGGAGAATAGGCAAGTTCTCCTTGGCGCATCGCACCTGGCCCGGCCTGGTGGCAGAGAGCACCCCAACTTGGCCGCAGTGAGGCGTGCCCAGCCGCAGCAGCTCCACCTCCGCTGCGGGGTCAGGTCTGACCCCGCAGCGGAGAGAAGGAGGAGAGTGGGGAGCAGCTTCCCTGCCCCTCTCACACCTTGAACTGTGCTGTGTGGGAGGGCAGACTCTGTGCCCCACTCTGGGCAGCGTGGGCGTACACTCCGCCGCTGCTTGGCTCCACTCTTCAGCTCCATGCTTTTGGGCATAGTGGGGTCCTGGCTCCTACCCCCAAAATATAGGGGGAATCAAATGGGCTCGGCCCCTAGGAGCCGACGCCCTTGTTCTGGACTGTTTCAACAGTTCAAAGTCTAAAGGGGTATTATTATTATTATTATTATTATTATTATTATTAGAATTTATACGCCACCCTGGACCTACAGGTATATATATTCACAGGAAGACAAAATCATGATTATAAACTTACGAGCTCATCTTTCTGAGAGGCGTCTTTTGTGACCAGGGAGACACCTCAAATGTTGCTGGAAGACTGGCTCCTCCTCTTATTTCTTTTCTCCGAGAGCAAAATCTGTGAGTCATGGTTGAGTTACTGCCATGTCCTTAGACACCACAGCTGAGGTGCAAAGAGCTACTTAGGCCTAGCCAAGGGTCTTGTGCTTTTTGTTCCTTAACTCCATTTTGCACTGAAGAGCTGAATCACCCTTCCTCGATGCCATATCGCAATCTGTTTTAATTTCAAGAGCCTTGCGAAATGGGGCTGGCGAAGGGTCTACTGCTTAGAAGGGCAAGCTGAAACTCCCTCGCAGAACTAGTGGCGAGCTTCTCCAGATCCCAGCACACAGGCATTGTATCTATGTCTGTCTGTTTGTCTACAGTAGCCTCAGAGGAAGGTATGGAGCCAGGGTTGGCATCAACAGCTGGAATCCCCAGGTAGAGCCAGAGGGTCTGCTGCTAGGACAACTGAGAATAGAATCTATAGATTGATGCAAATGCACACATACACACACACACACACACACACACACACACACACTCCTAAGGCAAGCCAGGGATGCCAGGGGAGGTAACCTCCTCTTTCTTTCGAGAAAAGTTCACACAGTTACTAAAGGCTAAAGGCCTTGATTTCCATTCAAATACTGTAGTATTTTCTTTGGCAGTTGCATAGCTCCATATCTCATGTTTCTATTCACACCAACAAATTTTTGAGGCAGCATGGCTATGTGCCCTGAAGGTTTATAGCGCTACAAGAGCATATGCTCTGCCCAGGTCCTAATTGCTTGGGCTGGCACCATTGCTGAGAAAATAGTATATAGCGTTGTTCATTTGCTTATTTCAGTAGCATCGTCACTGCTATGTCACTGAAATGTATTGTTACTGAATTGCTTTGTGATATTTTCCTTTTGAATGTCATATGGTTAGGGGTTTTTTTGTATTATTTATTTCTGTTTTGAATGAACTGTGTTTTGATGTCGTTGCTGTGAGCACAAACTTTCTTGTGGAAAGGTGGCATGCAAATCTTCAATCAATCAATCAATCAATCAATCAAATAAATAGGTCATATTTATCCCACAAGCAGAAAATCCACACACAAAACACTATTTATGTAGGTAAATTAAATTCTGATTCATGGTCACTTATTGTCACTTTTTTATGAGACTGAGGCTACTGAAATCCTTCATATACTTACCTGCAACAAAGGCCCCCTAAACTCGTGGGATTTACTTCTGACGTTAACTTGCATAGGATAGGGCTGCACGATCCCTGTAACAAGGTACTTTCTCTACTTTTAAAAATCTAACAAACAAGTATCAGATTCCAGCCTCTCACTCCTTGCCCCACGAAGTTCATAATTACTGTTTAAATAATGGGCCCTCCCAAAGGAGGCTGCATGAATGGTTCAAGTCACAATGCCCAAGTATATTTTCAGAGCTTCAAGAGCTGTCAGTGTGACACCAAATCGTCTTTGCAACTTCATTAGGCCAGAATTAAATACTTACTTTTGGGGAAAAATATCGGAAAAGAAACTCCATCCTTTGTCAAATATTCTTTTGTTATCCTAGACTTCGCTACATTTGCAACATGTCAAAACGGGTACTTTCCTCGGCCATTTAAGAACCAAGAGTGGCTACTCATTGTTAAATGGCTCGTTTCCGCTAGCCTGTGACAAAACAGCTAGCTGGCTAGTCAGCCTCAGTCAGTGTCTATTTATGGCAAAATGTCAAAAAAGAATGTCCTGCATTTGTGGCTCAACAATAATGAACATGGTTAAATCTGAAAATTCACAAAAGGAAGTGAACAGCTTTTTACATTCTGAAGAACATTAGATTCTGGTGTCCTTTTTGTTCCAATTGTTGTGGCTTAACACTATGAAAAGACCACCTGTTGGGCTGCCATTTTGTGATTGTATTAAATGCAGTGATTGCATAAAAGAACACTTTCCAAAATAACCTAGTATTATTATTCACTTATTTCACAGTAAATGTGCATTCAAGACCTGCCATAAAGTCCCCCTCCTTCATTGAAGTTTCAAGATGGGTGTGCTCACTAAATGCACACTTACTGCAGATGTATGATGTTATAGTCCCAGACATGATACTTAGAAATGAGCTCATATAAACCTGATGAGACAATTAAGCCTCCTGTAACATAAAGCTAAACTTCTGTAAACAGTGAGCAAGAACCAGTGATGAAATGTTTCCAGACTCATTGATGGATTCTAATTTGAGTAATAAAGGTACAATTACATGACAATATATAGGTTTTGTGTCTTGTTAAAAAAAACAACCAACCACCAGGGATATTAATGCTGTTCTTATTAGCAGGACAGCATCAACGGCCCTGAAAAATAGCTGTCTAAATACATGCAGTATGCACCTATCAAAATCAATAGGAGTTTTACATGGGCTCTGTAAATCCTCAAACTTTCGAAATACAAAATTGAAATCTATGCAATCTACTCAAACTATCACAAATAAAACAGATCCTGACCATGCAAAACACTTCAACCAAAAGTTTGCTTTTTAATCTGTTTTTCCCTTTACCTTTGCTTATACAGACTGCTGTTAGGGAAGTGAACTTCAAAGCTGAAGACCACAACAAAAATTACTTTGCTCTGAGCCTCTGCAGGTTTAACTTTGCAACCAGATGCAAGGGCTGACTATCTGATCCTGAAGAACATGGGGATTCATTCTTTATCAGCCATATCACCGATTCCACAGCTGGTGTAAATAACCACACTACTTTTGATTCACTGCAGAGGATGTTTTGATCCATAGCAAACAGTTCTGGCCTCAAAACATTTGTTGATATTACATGTGTTTCAGTGTGAAGTAAATTTTACAAATGTCTGGCAGATCATATTGTTGTACACCAGCAATCTGTTGTATCAATATGGCCTGAACTCAGCAGTAGGGCACATGCTATACATGCAGAAGTTTCCAGGCTTAGTCCGCCGCTTCAGCAGTCACACCCTCCAACACTCTGAAGCCAAAGTCCGGGACGCCATCTTCCCAAATGCCATTTTCCCGTTTTTTATTGTGAGAGCTTGGCGGCCAATTCGGTTGCGGTGATCTCATGCGATTTCGTGCTGTGGTTCCTCCGCAAAAGTTCTTTTTTTAAAATATAATTTTTATTAGTTTTTTTTAACATATCATTTTCAACAGTAATTAAACATACTTTTACATCTTATTCAAATTTTTGACTTCCATCAATCCTGTCTGAACATTTTCCAATCTAATCTCTCAGTATGCATTTCTTATCTTCCCTATTACATTTCAAACTCATAACCAATATCTCTATCTTTTTCTACTTTGTAACACTTCGTATATTTCTCCTTACAAAACTTCTTGTAGTCCTACTAAAGTAATTTGTTGATTACAGTTGCTCTTCAAATAATTCATATACTTCTTCCAATCTTCTGTAAATCTCTGGTCCCGCAGGTTTCGAACCCTTCCTGTCATTTTGTCCGATTCTGCATAGTCCATTAATTTCGTTTGCCATTCTTCTTTTGTCGGAATTTCTTCTTGTTTCCATTTCTGGGCTAACAATACTCTTGCCATCCCCAAAAGTTCTTTTTTCAGGCATGGCACCCCAAAACATGCATTTTGGGGCTCTGCACAAGATCGTTATTCCAAAAAAGCATTTTTTCCCAGGAAAAAATGACTCTGTGAAGTTGTGCAAGATCATAGCAACTCAAACGACTGCCATGCTCCTGCAAAAAAAAAAAAAAGGACTGATTTCCTGTTTTTTTCTGGGACATTTGTGGCGGTATGCAGAAAGTAGGGTAGCAGAAGCCAATAATTTGATTCGTTGGATTGCAAGGTGTGTTGTTATCCAGTATGGCTTCCCTGCTTAGAAACAGACTCCAGGCACTTCTGGTATACTCATATGCAACAGCTTTAGGTAAGCACAGTGGTACCTTGGTTCTTGAACTTAATCTGTTCCGGAAGTCCGTTCGACTCCCAAAACTGTTTGAAAACCAAGGCACGGCTTCTGATTGGCTGCCGGAGCTTCCTGCACTCAAGCGGAAGCCGCGTAGGATGTTTGGCTTCCGAAAAACGTTTGAAAACCAGAACACTTACTTCCAGGTTTTCAGCGTGTGGGAGCTGATTTGTTCGGCAACTAAGCCATTCGAGAACAAGGTACCACTGTATAGTAGACACACAGCTCACTCTTACTCCTCAGCCTCCAGGCCCATGCTGGCTTCCTCCTCCCACTCACATCTACAGGAAGTTCCCTCTTCAAATACTTTCCCTTGACCCAGGAACAAACTATATTAACACAAGGGATCCATTGCCAGTCAGCATAGACAATATTAAGCTAAATGGCCCAATTGTTAGCCTCAGTATTCGGCAGCATCTGCATTCCTGATACATTGTATCAGCATCTATGAATATACATTTCTTTTATTGCTGAACAATCAAAACCAGGAAGTGAGTGTTCCAGTTTCCGAACATTTTTTTGGGAAGCCCAATGTCTGCTGGGGCTTCCGTGGCTTCCAATTGGCTGTAGGAGCTTCCTGCAGCCAATCAGAAGCCGTGCTTTGTTTTCCGAACATTTTGGAAGTCAAATGGACCTCCGGAACGGATTCCGTTTGACTTCCAATGTACGACTGTTCATGTTTCAAAGCAGGGGTGGCTAATTTGTGACCCCCAGATGTGGCTGGTCTTCATCTCCAATCGTTGCAGACCACTGGGCATGCTGACTGGGGCTGATGGGATTTTGGAGTCCATCAGGACCATAGGTTATTGTGGCGATCACACAGGGTCCCTGGACATTTGACGGTCTATTGATCCCTGTGCCACCACTGTGATTGCTTTCCCGTTGCCACCAACCCGTTTCTCTCGGGTACACACAGAGTCCAGACAGTTGTTAGCATTAAATCAAATAAGCAAGTTTATTTTATAAGCCTTAACAAGTTTATGGTTTCAGATAATTTTTCTTGTCAGTTTCTTAATCTTAATTTCTATACCGGCTTATACCTTTCCTAATAACTGCTAACTGATTATCCCAACTGTCTATCTGACTCCTCCTGTCAGTTTCTCTCACTCTCTCACAACACAACTCAACCAACCCACAGACATCCTCCCTCTTCCTTCTCCAACTCCCAACTGACTTCCACACAACTCCAACTCTAACTCTAACTCATCCCCTTGGGTTCCCACTGGCCAATCACTTCACACTCATTTAACCCTTTCCCTATGACCCACCTAGGAGGGCAAACGCCACAGTTATCTACCTCCCTTTTCAAGGAAACAGCCGCATCAGAAGTTGTGAATTTATATAAACAGAAACAAACAGAACGGAGGAGGAGATAGGGCTCAGTGGCCAGCATGGTGCCAGTTAGATGGTATTAAACTTCAGTTTCCATCAGCCCCCTGGCAGGGTGACCAATAGTCAGCGATAATGGAGAATGTAGAGCAACAGCATATAGAAGGCACCACACTGGCTCTAGTGGGTCCCAAAAGTATTTCTTAAGATCCCAAAAGTATTTCTAGAAGCTAAGTTTAATCAAGGGCAGAGTAATCTTCATAATGCACAATTGTTATTTGATATACTCAGCTCAGATGCACTGAGGTAGCATTTCAATTACAGAGCTGTTGCATTTTCCGCCAATGAGAAAAAACTATTCTTCCTCCAGGTGGCATATCCATTGCAATTGGAATTACTATATGGGGCGTGTTTGAAGCTAAGAGAACCAAGAGAACTATAGAGAACGTGGTCTGACATGGCGTGGGGGGTACTGACATCATGCTTTAACTTGGGAGGGAGGAAAAGGCTCTACAATCACCCCAATTCCCCTTGTTATTCAGCCCCCACACAGAGTGATGCATGCCTCTAGAACACATGCTCTCCAGAGCAAGGTTATTCTTATAATCCATTATGTGTAGACTGAAAATTGTGCTTTTTTCTTCCCATACGTAGTTCTGGAATGGTGGGACAAAGGCCAAAATGCAGTTTGAACACATGTTCACCAGTAATCTGAAAAAGAGCCTTTAAATTCTATTCTGTATACCTGAAGGAGCATCTTCGCCCCCATTATTCAGTCTGGACAGTGGCGTGGCGTGGGGGGTGCAGGGGGGCCCGGCCACACCGGGCGCAACATCTGGGGGTTAGGGTTAAGGGGCGCAAATCCACGGGTTAGGGGGCGCAAATCCATGGGTTAGGGGGCGCAAATTACTTGCCTTGCCCCGGGTGCTGACAACCCACGCTACGCCACTGGGTCTGGACAATGAGGTCCACCTCTTAGGGCCTTCTGGCGGTTCCCTCATTGCGAGAAGTGAGGTTACAGGGAAACAGGCAGAGGGCCTTCTCAGTAGTTGTGCCTGCCCTGTGGAATGCCCTCCCGTCAGATGTCAAAGAGATAACCAATCATATGACCTTCTGTAGACATCTGAGGGTAGCCCTGTACAGGGAGGTTTTTAATGTTTGAGTCTTTTGTGTTTCAACATTTTGTTGCAAGCCACCCAGAGTGGCTGGGACAACCCAGTCAGGTGGGTGGCATATAAATAAATCTTCATCATCAGTCACACACACATTTCCTTACCACCAGTGTGTGAGTCTTTTAGGAGTTGACTGAACAAAACAACAACATACACAATGAAATGGGACTTAGCAGAAACTTTTTTAGTCCTATGGATTTTAATGGGATTAGTCAAAAGAGTCCCCCCCCCCAATAAAACATAGAACATCTAATTCTATCTCCCTTGGAGATTTGAGCTTGTCAAAGAGCAGTCCACGATGTCTTGTGGCAGAGCGCTTTTGAACCAAGGGACTTTCAAAGGCAGATTGTGACAGGGCGTGGACCTTCACAAAAACATCTGAGGGGGAGGGCCACAGTGATCCATGCGACGGTCACCTCCAGGCTTGACTACTGTAATTCGCTTACGCGGGGCTGCCCTTGAAGCTGTCCCAGAAACTCCAGCAGGTGCAGAATGCTGCAGCAAGGCTTCTCACGGGGTCCCTGCCATGGGAGCATATTCACCTAGTGCTTTTCAAGCTGCACTGGCTCCCGGTGGAGTACAGGGTCAGATTTAAGGTGCTGCTTTTGACCCTTAAAGCCCTTCACGGCCTAGGACCCTCGTACCTACGGGACCTCCTCTCCTGGTATGCCCCACGGAGAGACTCAAGGTCCATAAATAGCAACACCCTAGTGGTCCCGGGCCCTAAGGAAGTTAGATTGGCTTCAACCAGAGCCAGGGCCTTTTCAACTCTGGCTGGTCTGGTGGAACGCTCTGCCTCATGAGACCAGGGCCCTGAAGGATCTGATTTCCTTCTGCAGGGCCTGTAAGACAGAGTTGTTCCGCCTGGCCTTTGGCTTGGAGCCAATTTGATTCCCTCCCCCTCTTTCTTTTTTCTTTTTCCTTTTTCCTTTCTCCTCCTCTGATGAGGCTGCATTTTAATATTTTAATGTTTCAGTATTTTAATTGTTGTATTTTAATCTTGTTTTTTTAAAGTTGTATTCATTCAACTTGTTTTTATTATTGCTTGTTAGCCGCCCTGAGCCCAGCCTTGGCTAGGGAGGGCGGGGTATAAATAAAAAATTTATTATTATTATTATTATTATTATTATTATTATTATTATTATTATTACCATTTCTAGTAGATCTGTTGACTAAGCAGCAGTGAAGCCTGAGTACACCTGGCCTCTGAGAAAGAGATAATCTATATTCCTCTACTCTTTCCAAGTGGGTGCGCCTCCTGTTCATCTAGGGACAGTGCTTGCATCCATGTAGCGATGGGGCAGAAATTAGATGCAGTTAGTGTTTTAAAGCCAAATCTAACAAATTCGCAGTTTCTGAAACAATATAGAACACAGCCGTCCTTCAAAATTTGCACTTATCCGAATTTTGTAATGCAGTTCTCCAACCAGTTTTTACAAAAATACATATATGAGATATAACAGTGTGTAAAAATGAATATATTAGTGAAAATAACATGCAAAAATGCATTATATTAGGGGAAATGGCTTGCAAAAAAAATGTACATTTGTCAAAACTGCACACAAAAATATGTTCATTTGGAGAAATTTGCAGTAAAATGCTGAGGAATTTTCAGGATGATGAAAAAACACACCCACAGATTTCTGAAGACCTGGATTTAAGATTGGAAAAATGAGACATGTGAGAGGACCAAAGCTGACAGATCCTTCCATCCTTACTTCCACCCACAGCCAAAATTCATTAATCAATTAAAAGTTTTAGGGAGATTAACAGTGAAATATGATACGCCCTGTTGCCTCTGATTTTAGCCTAAGATCTAGAACTGAGCTTGAAGGGACAGCAAAGTCATTCCCCACTTAAAAATCTGGCAAACGTTTCCCTAATCTGGCACCTGTAAGCATCAAGGAACTATTCTTTCATTCATTCATTTAATAAAATTTATACTCTGCTTGATTGTAACAAAAAAAACCACAAAGCAAATTTACAAAAAGGCAAAACAATGAAATCAAGAGAAAATCACAACCACACTTTAAAGAATACCAATGTTAAAATGCTAAAACAGATTACCTAAACTTTCTAAACATCTGAGTAGGCTCGTCTAAACAGGAATGTCTTTAGCAGGTGACGAAAAGCATACAGTGAAGAATTTCAGTCATAATAAATTTAAATCTACATTATAGCATGTGAGTGAGAAATGCATTGATACACACAAACACAAGCAAAATTTCTTGGCTTAATTTGAAAATGAAAGCATGATGGTGTTTGTAACCTTCAGCTATATCATTCTGCAAGATAACATGCTGAAAACAATGGGTTTTGTAAGCTAACCCAAATTTATTGGTGAGCATATTTCTACAGAGGGACTCACAACGTATTTTACGTTAGAAGAAGAAAAGGTTTTCTTTACACTGTCTAACCTAGAGGGGGGAAAAGTGGTATACAATTGAGAAGTATACAATGCACCAGTATAAATTATGGGCTTATTGTTCATTGCAATGTAAAGGGTATGTGCGGTGCACTTAACTATTGTATTAGAGAATTACAGAAACCGAATCCACCAAGCAGAAATGGCTTATGTCTGAATAAAAAAATATGTATCTTTAAGAGAGATACAATGTGTTTGGAACCCCGAGGGTTAATGAGAGGTAAGCTGGTGAAGGAGGAGATGAGATGAAGGGAATAAAAGAAGCTGAATAGATGAAAGAACTGATTCAATGGGAGGTATTGTTGGTCACAGCTAGGTGTCCGAAACAAACAGAAAAATGGGAACTGCTTTAACATTTGAGGGAAATAATAAAAAAAAGAACTTATACCACATATTAAAAAGGGTGGGGAGGAGGAAATAAGTAATAAAAGGCTTTCAGGCTATTTCAGTAGAGCTCTCTCCCATATATATATATATATATATATATGAATGAAAGCAAATAAATTGAATTCCTCTCTAACAGCATCTCATACAGAAAGGTTCATTGTCCCCCTTTTCACATCAAGAATTTAATTTTGCATTCCCTTTCTCCATCTGGAGATATGTTCCCAGTTTCCTTACTCTAACTTCTATTACGCTTCCCCCACGGTGCCCTCTGTTTCAGAGAGTCTGTATTGATGAATGTTCAGTTCAAATTTAGTGAGGATAGCAGAGAAACATTATGCAGTCTGCTGCCTCTAATTTTCAGCTAAAGTCTTGAGCTGAGCTTGAAGAGACAGTAAAGGGTTTTTGTGTGTGTGTGTTTGTTACTGGCAAAACTTTGGCTGATTTACTTCCCCTTCCCTGGAACCTGTAAGCATCAGGCAACACTTTAACTCATATTCACATCTAAACATAGGTTGTATCATGTGAGATGGAAATGTGTTGATGGTAAACTATTGTTATTGTTATTTATTATGTTTCTATACCGCCCTTCATCTGACGATCACAGGACGGTAAACTATTCATTGGTAGACTATCACCAACTAACCCCTAAATCACTTATTTCCCACAACGTGTTCCTGGCAACCATATTTACTTGGAAGTCCAAGTTTTATGGATGGTTAGAGAGGTTGTGTGCCACTCCCAATCTCTGCTGAGCAGTAGCAAGATTCCAGGGGTGTTCCACGCACTCAGGTTTGTGTTTCATATGGTTAAGAGCGGTAGATTCGTAATCTGGGGAAATGGGTTCGCGTCTCCGCTCCTCCACATGCAGCTGCTGGGTGACCTTGGGCCAGTCACACTTCTCTGAAGTCTCTCAGCCCCGCTCACCTCACAGAGTGTTTGTTGTGGGGGAGGAAGGGAAAGGAGAATGTTAGCCACTTTGAGATTCCTTCGGGTAGTGATAAAGCGGGATATCAAATCCAACCTCTTCTTCTTCATTCATTCATATATATATATATATATATACACACACATATACATATATGTGTGTGTGTGTGTGTGTGTGTGTGTGTATTTTTTTTTCCAGATTAAAATTTTACAGTCACATGTCTGTAAACAAGATTCCAAGGAATCTCTTGGACTTCCCTCCTCCGCTGTGTGGGTCCTATTGTTAATCATTTCCTCCTGCATCTTTTATAATAATCCAGATCTTTTATCTCTCCATTGTCTCCCGAATTCAACATTAAGCTACAAGCAATATTCCAATCCTACTAATGATTTTAACTGTTTACAATTGTCTTTAAGATATGTTATAAATCCCCCCCCCCAATCCTTATTAAAATTTTGGTCTCCCTGATTTCTGATTCTTCCAGTCACTTTAGCCATTTCAGCACAATCCATCCACTTGATCTGCCATTTTTCTCTGATGGGGACTTTATCTTCTTTCTATCTCTGGGCCAATAACATCCGCACAGCCATGGTCACATACATAAATAGTCTTTTCTGCTCCCCTTCATTCAGGGTTGTGTTTCCATTGGGAAACAAAGCACAGTGGAGACTTGTGTTTTTAAGAAATATGGCTTACTTGCCTTCCAAGTGTCCTGATTTCCCAGGGACAGTCCCGGAATTACGAAAGGCCACCCTGGCTTCTGATTTGATCCCAGAACGTCCCTATTTCACCTGCCAGTGCTGCCGTAGCTGAGCTCAGGGAGGAGGAGCCGGCAATTGTCTTGAATTACGGCAGCTGCAACAGCTGTAGCTGCCAGGGAACATCCTGTTGTCTCTCCATAGCCTCTCCATGGCCACCGCTGGCAGGAGAGGAGGAAGAAAGGTTGCCGCCACTGAGGCCAAACTCCACATGATGCACCAGTTCTGAGGGGCAGGCAAAGGGCAGGGCAGGAGGGGAAGAAAATGGGAGTGGAGCAGAGTGCAAGCAGTCTTGATTTTTTTTATTTAAAAAAATGCTTTGTGTGTCTGTGTCTAATCTTGCCCCTTTCTAAAATTTATTTATTGGTGTATGTTTTTTATTATTGTATATCTATCAAAGAATAAAATAAAATATGGACTGGGGGGCTTTCTCAGGGCAGTGAAGGGCTTGTGTGCTGTGTCTTGTTGGGGTAGTGGTGGCAGCACTCATTCTTCTTCTGATAGGAAATGGTCTGTGGGGGAGGGGAATGGGGGGGTCGAGGAGGGTCAGTTGGGTGGGGCAGTGAGGAATGTCCCTATCTTCATCTGAGGAATGGTAGAGAGAATGGCTTTATTTACACATTTACACCTGGGCCTACTTTGGAGAGCATTCAGAGCATTACATCCCAAGAGAGGCTTGTTCCCCACAGCAATGTAGCATTTGAGTCCAGGGCATCCTGCACCTGCCAAAATATCCTCTTCTTGGTCAATACAGTCATACCTCATGTTACAGCCGCTTCAGGTTATGTGTTTTCAGGTTGCGGACCACGGGAAACCCGTAAGTACCGGCACGTATTACTCCCAGGTTTCGCCGCACGTGCAGAAGAGCTAAATTGCGCTTTGCACATGTGCAGAAATGCCAAATTGTGCCTGGGCAGACACAGCACTTCAGGGTGTGAATGCTGCGGGTTGTGGATGTGCCTCCATCATGGATTACGTCCGCAACCCGAGGTTCCACTGTATTTCAATCTTATTTTTTTAAAAAAATATAGGGGTGCCATTTCTACTATACAGTGGTACCTCAGGCTAAGTACTTAATTCGTTCCGGAGGTCTTAACCTGAAGCACCACTTTAGCTAATGGGGCCTCCTGCTGCCGCCGCACTGCCATAGCCTGATTTCTGTTCTCATCCTGAAGCAAAGTTCTTTTTTTAAAAAATATTTTTTATTGCTTTTTTTCCAGGTACAAGTATATATTCAGATATACGTCAAAAGCGATTTTACAGAAAAAGAAAAAATTAAAAAGAAGAAATTTCCAATTCTCCATTTCCAGTTTCAGAAAAAAACCCATCGGACTCCCCCACATCTTCCAAACCCTGCTTTCTTTACAATAAAATAACAGCAAATTGTAACCTAGTTTCCTGCGTTTTTTGTATCTTCCCATAACCATGTTTTCAGTTTAGATAGACCTAATGTTAAATCCTTTTAGTACCATCCAAGATTTAATCTAAACTTTAATACTCTCATAGTTTTACCTTAATTCCTTTCGAATGATGTTACTGAAGCTATTTTTCCAAAGCTTAGCAAATTCTCAACCGTCATATAACTTATAGTTTTTTTGTAAATAGTCCTTAAATTTCCTCCAGTCCTCTTCTGTTGCTTCCTCTCCCCGATCTCGGATTCTGTCGGTCATCTCCGCCAGTTCCATATAGTCCATCAGTTGTGTATGCCATTCTTCCAGCGTGGGTAAATCTTGTGTCTTCCAATATTTAGCAATAAGGATTCTTGCTGCTGTAGTTGCATATAAGAAAAAGGTTCTGTCCTTCTTTAACACCTTCTGGCCGACAATACCCAGGAGGAAGGCCTCTGGTTTCTTGGGAAGGGTATACTTCAATACCTTTTTTAGCTCATTATAAATCATTTCCCAGAAAGCCTTCACTCTCGGGCAGGTCCACCAAAGGTGAAAAAAGGTTCCTTCAGCCTCCCTGCACTTCCAACATTTGTTATCAGACAGATGGTATATCTTTGCAAGTTTAACTGGGGTCATGTACCACCTATATATCATTTTCATAATATTTTCCTTCAAAGCATTACATGCTGTGAATTTCAAACCGGTGGTCCATAACCTTTCCCAGTCTTCAAACATAATGTTGTGCCCAATATCCTGAGCCCATTTTATCATGGCTGATTTAACTACCTCATCTTGAGTGTTCCATTTAAGCAACAAGTTATACATTCTTGAAAGTACTTTTGTCTTTGGTTCAAGTAATTCTGTCTCTAGTTTCGATTTCTCCACCTGAAAGCCTATTTTTTTATCCTTTTTAAACACTTCTTGAATCTGGGCATAGTGTAACCAATCATGCACCTTGTTTTTTAATTTGTCCAAGCTCTGCAGTCTCCAATTGTCTCCACTTTTTTCTATAATCTCACAGTATTTTGCCCAACCAACCTCCATATTGGGTCTTTTTCGGGCCTTCGCCTCTACTGGTGAAAGCCACCTCGGAGTTTTATTTTCTAACAAGTCTTTGTATTTGGTCCAAACAATAAACAAAGCCTTCCTGACAATGTGGTTTTTAAATAACTTATGAACCTTTGTCTTGTCATACCACAAATATGCATGCCATCCAAAAGCATTATTAAACCCTTCCAGATCTAGGACATCTGTGTTTTCCAATAAAAACCAATCTTTCATCCAGCAGAAAGATGCAGCTTCATAATATAACCTTAAGTCCGGCAGGGCAAATCCCCCTCGTTCTTTCGCATCTGTTAAGATTTTAAATTTTATCCTGGGCTTTTTGCCCTGCCAGACAAACTTCGAAATGTCTTTCTGCCATTTTCCAAAACATTCCACTCTGTCCACGATCTGTAGGGTTTGAAACAAAAATAACATCCTTGGCAACACATTCATTTTCACAGCTGCAATTCTTCCCAACAAGGAAAGTTTCAATCTTGACCAAGTTTCTAAGTCCCTTTTGATATCAGACCAACATTTATCATAGTTGTCTTTAAATAAGTTCAGATTTTTACCAGACAAATTAACCCCCAGGTATTTAACTTTTTTTACCACAATTAGTTCTGTCTCCTTCTGAAACTCATCAATTTCTGATAATGTCAAATTTTTTCCCAACACCTTAGTTTTATGTTTATTCAGTTTAAAACCGGCCACCCGACCAAACTCGTTTATTAACTCTAAAGCTCTTTTAGTGCTAGGAACTGGTTCCTGCAATGTTAATACCAAATCGTCTGCAAAAGCCTTTAATTTATATTGTTTTTCTCCGACCTGTATTCCCTCTACCAACTGGTCCTTCTTAATCAAATTTAACAACACCTCCAGGACTGATATAAACAATAAAGGGGATAAGGGGCACCCCTGTCGTGTCCCTTTTTCAATTTTAAACTCTTCTGTCACCACATTATTCACTATCAATTTTGCCTTTTGTTCTGAGTAAATTGATTCGATACTATTTTGAAATGCCCGTCCCACTCCCATCCCTTCCAAATTTTTCTTCATGAACTTCCAAGAGATGTTATCAAAGGCCTTCTCTGCATCTATAAAGATTAAAACTGCCTTCGTGTGCAATCTCTCCTGCAAGAATTCCAGAACATCTATGATGTTCCTAGTATTGTCTGATAATTGTCTGCCTGGGAGAAAGCCTGCCTGGTCTTTATGAATTACGTTGCTTAAAACCTTCTTAAGCCTACTTGCCAAAATGTTAGCAAAAATTTTATAATCCACATTCAGGAGTGAGATGGGACGGTAATTCTTAAGTTGGGTCTTTTCAGATTCCGATTTTGGTATTAATGTGATGAAAGTTTCTTTCCACGATTCCGGTGCCCCCTTCCCCTCCATGATCTGGTTGCATATCTCCAATAACGGTTGAGTCAAATAGTCTTTTAATGTCTTATAATACTTGGAGGTAAGTCCGTCCGGTCCTGGAGATCTACCCATCTGCATATTCTGAATGGCACTTTCAATTTCTTGTGTTGTTATTCTATGATTCAGGGTTGTTTGTTTTTCTTGGGATAATTTTTGTAATCCATTTTGTTTTATAAATTGGTCTATCTCCATCTCTTCCTGAGGCCCTTGCTTGAACAATTTTTTGAAGTATTTCAAAAAACATTTTCTAATTTCCTCTGGTTTCTGAATACTTTCTCCTTCCACCTCCAGATTGGTAACAAAGTTCAGTTTTTGTCTCTTCTTCAACTGCCATGCTAGCAGTTTTCCACATTTATTTGCTGATTCAAATGATTTTTGTCTCATTTGTTTAATTTTCCACTCTACTTCTTGATTTATCAATTTAGAATATTGAGCTTGATGGAATTTAATTTCTCTTAATACTTCTTTTGATTTTGGGTTGAGTCTCAGTCTCCTTTCACCATCTCTTATCTTCTCTAATATTTTATCTTTCTTCCCATTCCAGAGTTTTTTCTTTATCGAATTCGTTGAATCAGAAACCCTCTCATGACCGCTTTGCTAGTGTCCCAAACAGTTCTCTTATCCACCGAAGCGTTCAAATTTAGTTCAAAATAGTCCTTCAATGCTTTTTGGGCCTTCTTCACTATCTCCTGATCTCTAAATAAAGTGTCATTCATTCTCCATCTGAAGGAGCCAGTTGGCATGAGTCTCAGTTCCATCTTTAGTGCATTATGGTCGGAGCAAGTTTTAGGGCAGATTTCTGCTTTTTTTGCTTTGGGGGCCAGTCCTCTGGATATCCAGATTTGGTCGATTCTTGTCCATGATAGATGAGTCTCAGAAAAGAACGTTCCCTCTTTACCTAGTGGGTTCTTTGTCCTCCAAACGTCAATCAGATCCATGTTGTCAGTCAATTCAAAAAAGGTCTTTGGTAGCCTACCATCATTAGTCAGGTTTTGATGTTGTGACTTGTCCATGTAAGTGGAGACCACCCCATTCATATCTCCCATCACAATGATGTTGGTATAATCAATATAATCCAGCATTGTCTCATGCAGCTTTTTGTAGAATTCTGATTTCCCCTCATTAGGAGCATATATTCCTACTATCAAAAATTTCTCTCCTTGTGTTTGTATTTCAATTGCTAAAATTCTTCCATGTTCATCTTTAAACAGAAGTTTTGGTGATAAATTTTCCTTTGCGTAGATCACTACTCCTCTTTTCTTAACCTTGTCCGATGAAATAAATTCTTGACCTAGTCTTTTGTTAATTAAAACTCTCCTATGAAGCCTAGTCACATGTGTTTCTTGTAAACATATAATGTCCAATTGTTCTTTTTTCAATATATGAATTTTTTTTTCCCTTTTCTCGGGGGAATTTGCTCCGTGAACGTTCCAACTAAGTAGCTGCAGAGACATCCTGGATCAATCTGTCAGTCCGTTGGAGATGGGTCTCCCTTCTTATCCAAATTTAGAGGTGTTGAGCTAGGGGGGGGGGTGGCCAGGCTCCTGCCACTCCTTTCCGAAGGTCCTCCCCGTAGTCGTTCAGGAATTTTTCTTGGTCCTCTTCACTTCGAATTTTTACCTTCTTCCCTTTGAAGTTAAAAGACAGTCCTTTGGGGAATTCCCACCTATAAGGGATTGCGTTGTTTCTCAGCAATGCAGCAAGGTCTTTAAATGTACTTCTCAAGTCCAAAAGTTGTTTAGGTATATCTCTGTAGATTTCTGCTGTCTTGCTCTGGATCACCAATGGATTTTTAAAATGTAAGCCGAGTATGTTGTCTCGTTCTTGCCTAGATCTCAAAATGATCAGGCAATCTCTTGGTTTATCCTTCCTCGCCACTCTTCCCAATCTAAATGCGGTGACTATTTTAAAATCCTTGTCTTCAGCTAAGTTCCAAAATTTTGAAATTTCTGATGTCAAGAATCCAATCAAATCGTCTTTTTCGGATTCAGGTATATTTCTAAGCCTCAAATTGCTCTCCTTGTTTTTCAATTCCTGCATGGACAGAAAAGCTTGCTGTTCATTGATCTGTCTGTTCAGTGGCCTTACTTCCCCCTTCACTTCCTCAATCTTTTTGTTGGCCTGTTCCGCAGTTGATTTCGCTTCTTGAGCCAATTTCCGATTTTCTTCTGTTGCAGTTTTAATTTTTCCAATCTCCTGTGTATTTTGGTTAGCTTGGTCTGTCAATTTAGTGATGATACCTGTTACTTGTTCAATTCTAGCCGCCTGCTCATCAGCTTTCTTATTTAGAGCTGCCAATTGCTCCAAAATTTCTTTAGAAACTGGGTCCAATCCTGAGGCCATATCACCTGGAGCTGGCTCTTTATGTTCTTCCTCTTGCAGGCCTAAAACAGTTGGAACAGATGATCTCCGAAACTGTCCAGTTAGAGTTGATTGCAACAGTTCAGTCTGCTTTGCTTTTTTAGCAGCTCTTGTTTTTGCTGTGCCACTCATTCCACAACTGTCCGTGCGTCAAGGTCAAGTTGTAAATCCCATGGGAAAGCAATGCAAGACAAAACATCCAAGCTGATGATTTTTACAAAACAACCAGCAGTTCCCAGAGGCTATACAATCTATGCTGTCCAAAGTCCCATAGGGGGAGCTCTCCTAAGTTAGAAGTCAGAGAAGAAGGCAAAAAAGTTTTCCACCATTAAATTCCTCAGGAACAATAACACAAAAAAAATAAAAGGAGAGAACCTTTTCAAAGTCACTTTAAACTTAGCTAATGGGGCCTCCTGCTGCTGCCGCGCCGCCAGAGCACGATTTCTGTTCTCATCCTGAAGCAAAGTTCTTAACCTGAAGCACTATTTATGGGTTAGCGGAGTCTGTAACCTGAAGTGTATGTAACCTGAAGTGTATGTAACCTGAGGTACCATTGTACATGGATTCAGTCACTCCTCTGCCCCATGTTGCAGGCCCCATTAGATTACTTCTCAAAAACATTTTTATTTCTGGCTACCCATGGACCAGATTCAACTAAACTGATGCACTAGCGGGAGCCAGTGCTACGAGTCCTGCTAGCGCAACTGCCGCTCCTCCCTTTCCTTCTCTGCGCCCCCCACATCAGGGGCTGGGTCGGGATGACCCTGACAACAGCATGTGAGGGAAGGAGATCAGAGAAATGCTTGTGCTGATGGAACAAATGTAATAGTGCAACATTATTGTTGCAATGTTGAATTCCGCCATCTGTGTTTCTTGACACTGACAATGGAATGGGTATTTGTGCTAGGTATCGATGCCAATGGCTAGAACTGCTTTGTTTTTAAAACAGGGATGGAGCACCTGTTGTCCTCCAGGTGTTTTTGGACAACACCTCTCAACAGCCCCAGCCAGCATAGCCAATGTCCAGGGATTTATTCCCTCCCCCCTCAGCAATTTGTACACGGCTTAATCACAGTCCTCTCTCAGCCCTCTCTGGTGATGAGAGTTGTGGTCCATGAGGGCCACAGGTTTCCTGCCCGTTCTAAAAAAAAGAGGAGGGTGATTCTTTGACCACAAATGACATTGTTCTTTTTTCTGAGGAATGAACGGGGAAAAACATTCACATAAAGTAATGCATTGCTGGGTTTCTTGGTACAATTACACCTCAATGTATCTAGAGGCAGGTCTTAGAACTATGCACTCACACCTGTCCTCACACACTGAAATCTCTGTTCATTGTACTGTATCTGGCTGTACTGTACTGTACTTTCCTAGGTACAGTACGGCAATTGTGTTGCCGCTTATCTGTACTTTCCTAGGTACAGAAGACCTTTCCTCCTTAAATCTGGTCAGACTGGTTAACTTGTGTATTGAGTTTACAGGAAGTTGGCCTATACTGAATCAGGGGGTGCAGAAGGCCACGACGAGACTCCTTACGGGGTCCTCGCTGTGGGGTCACATTCACCCAGTGCTATACCAGCTGCACTGGCTCCTGGTGGAGTACAGGAACAGGTTTAAGGAGCTGGTTTTAACCTTTAAAGCCCTATACGGCCTAGAACCCTTGTACCTACGGGACCGCCTCTCCTGGTATGTCCCACAGAGGAACTTACGGTCTTCAAATAAAAACATATTGGAGGTCGTGGGCCTCAGGGAGGTTAGGCTGGCCTCAACCAGAGCCAGGGCTTTTTTGGCCGTGGCTTCGATCTCGTGGAACGCTCTGTCACAAGAGACTAGGGCCCTGCGGGACTTGACATCTTTCCACAGGGCCTGCAAGACAGAGCTGCTCCACCAGGCCTTTGACTGCTTTAACATTGGAGGGAAATAATAATAAAAAAGAACTTATACCACATATTAAAAAGGGCGGGGAGGAGAAAATAAGTAAGGTAATCCTCACAGAACTTTAGCCCAATGGTTGCCATTAATTTGATTTGAACTGATTTTATAATGAATTGATTTTAGAATGCTGTATTATTTTACTGTTGTTAGCCGCTGTGAGTGCGGCTTCTGCTGGGGAGGGCGGGATATAAATAAAAATTATTATCATCATCATCATCATCATCATCAGACAAAAGATATTGTTCTACACTGACTGGTAGCCAGTGGCGTAAGAAGAGGGGGTGCGGTAGACTTGTAATCTGGTGAACCGGGTTCGCGTCTCCGCTCCTCCACATGCAGCTGCTGGGTGACCTTGGGCTAGTCACACTTCTCTGAAGTCTCTCAGCCCCACTCACCTCAGTGTTTGTTGTGGGGGAGGAAGGGAATGGAGAATGTTAGCCGCTTTGAGACTCCTTAGGGTAGTGATAAAGCGGGATATCAAATCCAAACTCCTCCCCCTCCTCCTCTTCTTCTTCTTCTTCTCCTCTTATTCCTCCAGCTCTCCCCACCCCCATGCATCTGCAGTCTGCTGTGGGGGCTCCCCCAACCCACTGAAGCAGATTTGGGTGTGGCAGAAGGGCTACAGAGAGGCAGATATGAAGGATAAGCCCCACTGTGTGTGTCTTAGAATTTCACCAACAGATTTAGGCCCCTGGGAGTCACAGATACCTGGCCAAGCTATTCTTATGGTTGCAGAGTGGGTTGTCATTCAGCTGTACCTACCCATCCTCCCGCTGCTTAAAATTGAGTATGCAATGAGAAGGCCAATTCTTTTTTAAAAAAACAAAGAGTGAAGAGATGTTTTGGAATAGGCATTGCTATCAAACTCAAGGATAGCAGTGCTTTGCACACTTGCCCGAGAGTAAGCCCCACTGAACACAATAGGAAGGGTTTCTCAAAAACATGCATAGGATTATGCTGTTAGTTCTGAACAAATGTGCACAGAATTGGTGTGTTTATGGGTAACTGGCAGTTTCTTCATTGCTGACTCTGTGTCAACAGCTTTGGCTGATATAATTGTGTTGCCGCTTATCTGTACCAAAGATCTCCTCAGCTATTGAAATTTCATGTGGAATCATCGAAATGAGTGGCAAAGCTCAAGTGGCACAGGGTCAGTATTTGACAAGCTATATATTTACACATTTTATAAACAGAGGACCAGTGTTCAATAAAGACTTGTCATAGCGTTTTCCTTTAAACATCATGATATGTGTAATACATACATAATATATATTTGAAATACTTTCACAATACAATATTTGTAATACATAGGTGATTCATGCTAAATGACTTGGCTTGCACCGTTATTGTTGTTGTTGTTGTTGTTTTAATATTTTAGCAATATGGTTCAAATCGGCCTCTCTCCCTTGGTATATTTTTTCCACAATCATGGCTATTGCTGCTTACAACACTCAGTTGGTAGTTGCACCATGAACTGGAGCCGAGCCCAATCACATCAATATAAGCAATATTTGCAATAGGATGGATTCATTGTAGCACCACAGCAATTGTTTGTCAGTGAAAGCACTCCTTACATGTGCTTTTCTGGAGCTTTTCCTCACCTCCCAAAAACAATTTTGGGAAGTAGAGGGTTGGGGGAGGATAGCAGAGAACGCCTTCTTGTGCTAATGGAAATCCTTGCACAGGCTTCAGCCAGATTCTTAGAAAATTGAGGCAATTTTAATCTGCTTCAGTATTTTAACTTTTGTATGTTTTAAAGTAGGGTTGTAATTTTTCTTTGATTTTCTTGTTTTATGTTTTGTAAACTGCTTTGTGATTTCCATTAGTTTGACTTCAACCCCAGAGGCGCATTCCATTGTCT
Organism: Podarcis vaucheri; assembly: GCF_965113315.1. Taxonomy (NCBI): domain Eukaryota; kingdom Metazoa; phylum Chordata; class Lepidosauria; order Squamata; family Lacertidae; genus Podarcis; species Podarcis vaucheri. The sequence goes on from NC_138759.1 coordinate 34,912,061, forward strand.
CTCAAGACAGACGGATGTCAGCAATGACAAACCTCTGAGGATTTTTTCCACAATCAAGCAGTATATACATTTTATGAAACAAACAAACAGGACTCCTTAGTTGAATCCCACCAACTATTTGAAATGTTCACATCATATAATTTAATTACCATTGTAATTCGCTGAAAGCATAACCAACAAAATTTACTCCATAGTTTATTATTTTCCACCAACCAGTGGGATCTTTATCCACTGGTCTTTCATTCCTTCACTTCCGGAACTTTCTCCGTACACAGCCATTCCACTTAGCAGCAAAACCCTCTTCCTAGAGACCCACGGCTTACATCTATTGAACTCAATGGAACTTACTTCTGAGTCGACATGTATAGGATTGCACATAAAATACTTTTGTGTCGTGATTTCTGCAATTGTGCAAAAAGGCACTTGATCACAGCTCTATTTACACAATTGTATTTAATAGTACTGTGTGATGCTGAATGAAGTCTTTCTCTCACACCCACACTCCACATTTATTAAGGCCAAGCATTATGTTGCTCATGCCTTTTGCTCTTGTGTGGCTGATGCAGTAATGGGTGCTTTCCTCCATGGTCCCAATCCAACTCAGGGGACTTATGTGCCAGTTATTTATAGGGTAGTAGGGGGAATCAGTCATACAAGGGCTAAAGAGATGAATAACATGTCTAATTTGACCCTCAAATAACTTTCGCCTCATATGTTTTCCTTTCCTGTCTGTACACATGACTAGGGGGGCTAATTATATGCCCAACAACCATTTTTCTTTTTTTAAATAATATTTTATTGCAAGTTTTAAACAAAAGAAAATCACCAGACATATACAATACCTTCACCAAAAAGTAACAAACAAAGAAAACGTAAGTGAACAGAAACATAAACATAGAACAAAAAAGATCATAACCGTTCATACATTGTTTTTTCATGACTATCTGGACTTCCTCACATCTCCCTTTCCTGCGTTCTCCGTAATAAAGTTATAAACAGCAATTTATTACCTTATTTCAATTCTTATTTTCTAGTTCTCATACATTATGCCTCAAACTTTAAGTATTTTTATCAAATGCTTAACTGCTTGGTTTAGACATAACATTACTTCAAGTTTCATCTTTATCATTAAATTCCACTTATTCTCATATATCTTTCAACTAAGTTGCTGATGCCATGTTATTTCCTTTCGTGCACTTTCTTAACATTCATACAGCTTATAATGTTTTTGTAAATAGTCTTTAAACTTTTTCCAGTCCTCTTCCACTGCCTCTTCTCCCAGGTCTCGGATTCTGCCAGTCATTTCGGCCAGCTCCATGTAGTCTATCAGTTGCGTCTGCCATTCTTCCAGTGTGGGCAAATCTTGTGTTTTCCAATATTTTGCGACCATTTTTCAAATGTTAAACTGTCTTCTGTGGATTTGGACATATGGCTATCATAGAAGCCATTGAATTTGTTTGATTTCCTTGTATAAAACCACCTACATTTTGGATTAGTGAATTCCATAGTTTAGCTCTGCACTATGGGAAGCTCTTCCTTAAATTTGTCCTGAAGTTCCCCTGGTTCAGCTTCATTGGATAATCCCATGTTCTATTATTATGATAGAGATAGAACTTCTCAATAACCACTTTCTCCAAACCATGCAGAATGTTATACACCTCTATATGATGCCTCTTACATGCCTGTTTTCCAAACTAAAAATATATAGTGAGTTTTGCCAGGCCCATGATCATTTTGCTTGCCCTTTACAGTGGTACCTCAGGTTAAGTACTTAATTCGTTCTGGAGGTCTGTACTTAACCTGAAACTGTTCTTAACCTGAAACACCACTTTAGCTAATGGGGCCTCCTGCTGCTGCCGCGCCGCCAGAGCACGATTTCTGTTCTCATCCTGAAGCAAAGTTCTTAACCTGAAGCACTATTTCTGGGTTAACGAGTCTGTAACCTGAAGCGTATGTACCACTGTACTGAGCTTTTCCAGTTTTGCGATATCCTTCTTGAGACGTGGTGACCAGAACTGTACCCAATATTTCACTTGTGGCTGCACCACAGATTTGTAAAAAGACATTGTATGATATTGGCAGATTTGTTTTCAATTCCCTTTGATAATGTACGCTAATCAGAATTCACCTTTTCACAGCTGCCAACACTGAAGAATTTCTTACAGACTTTGCAAGAAAACCAGTTTTCCTCCCCAGGAGATTTCCTCCTCATTCAAGGCATGTTTGATCCAATAAATTAAAAAGAGAAAAGTAATTTCCTATACTTTTGAAAGAACTAAGTTACACTAACAGCCCGATCATGTTTACTTACCCACGATGAGTTCTGTGCAACTTACTTCCATGTAGACTGGAGCCAGAGCCACACTTACATGGGAATAACCTCCACTGAATATACTGGGAAACAATTTGGACTAAGTATGCATTAAAAACTTGGTAGGTGCTGATATGTATTTATAATTATAGCATTGCATGCAGATACAATTGCATAAGAGAGTTGCTGATCAGTTAAAATATAAGTAAATACAACAGATCAACCTTTCCCAACCGGCTGCCCTCTGGATGTTTTAGACTACAACTCCCAACAGCCCCAGCTAGCCGAGCTTAGTTGGCTGAGGCTGATGGGAGTTGTAGTCCAAAACTTCCAGAGGGCCGCAAGATGGCAAAGGTTGCAATGAATTTTAAATTAATGGACTTAAGGACCTCCCTTTATTTTATAAAGACACCTTGCCTCTTACAAAGGTACCTTGATGTTGTTTTCCGTCATTTTAAATACATATAGCCACAAGAATGCATTAATCTAATGCACAATTTATATATATGTATGTGGCATGTGTTCTATAGAGATGCATCTGAAAATGCAGGTAGACAAGATCTATCTATCTATCCATCCATCCATCCATCCATCCCTCCATCCGTCTAGAGAGCTTGAACTGCAAAACAGCCGTGTCAGAACTCAGATGGTTAACATTCGCTTCTTGCTGTTTTATTGCATATTACTGTGCGCTCCTGAGCAGCAGGAGCAGATTCGAGCAATTACAATCAAGTCAGGGCACACGCCGTGGCTGAGCAACACGATCATGATGAGGATACTGATGAGGCACTTATCGAAAACCCCACATCATCCACACTCATCAGCCACAACATGTCACCCCAAATGAGGCATCAGCTGCCTTCAGAAGGCTCATTGCACACTGTTTACAGCTTTCTCTAGGCCCACTTTTGATTTTGCAGTCAGGGCTTAGTTCAAACAGCAGCTGACTGGTTCCAGGGCTCAGTGCAGCATCCCTCTCAGGCTGCAGGCAGGCTCCAGCACAACAGCCGGACGAGTTGCAGCAGGGAAAGCCGCTTTCCCTTTCCACGCAAAGGATAGTCATGGGCTCTTTGCTGTAATTGCTCCATTATTTAAGTGAGAAATTAATATTAGCCGCCGGGAAATAAAAGGAGAGGAAGAGAATGCACACCTTCTGTCACCTGTTCTTTTTCTTCACATTTTAGCTTCTGCAAGTAGTACTTGAATTAACACAAAAAGAAAGAAAAAGTTGGATGTAAGTGCATTTGAGACCAACGCATTAGGCTGCAATCCGATACACACTTACTTGGGAGTAAGTTCCAGGGACTTATTTCTGAATAAATGCATCGAGGATTCTGCTGTTAGCGACTTTAATCCCACTATTAAATACTTAGTGCCCAGTGTGATATACATGCTTGGGATAGAAAACCTGATTATTTTGCATCCATATCACTTTCACATATTTTTACCCATCATTTAGTTCTCTTCCTTTTGCCCATTAATCTGTTCTGCCCTCAAAATAGACACTTTAACAATAAAGTGTGCATTTTCTCTCAAAATACATATTTTGTTGTGTGTTTTGAGTTGCTTAAACTGTGAAGAGCCATGATGCAACATTTGAAGAAGGGCAGATTCTGTTGACTGGCTAAGTTCTGATCTGCACATTAGTCACAGAGATCAAGTCCATGAGCAAATTATTTTGTATAGGAATTTGCAAAGATCTAATTGCCCAGGCATGCCTAATATTTTCAAAAAAGTGTTAGGTCAACTGTTGAGATCCTTGGTCTTCACTAATACAACCCCACCCATATCAGTGGGAATTGTGGAAGCTCAGCCCAGCAATCAAGGAACTGGGCAGTTTTATTGTCCTTACTAGAACACATTTCCTAAGTTTGAACATCTGGAAATTCCATCACTGCAGATAAATAATCTGGGAAGCATTATGTCATCTTCATTCTCAAGATAAGGACTCAGATTGGCAAAATGTTTAGAAAGCCAATGGGTAAATAATACATTAATTAATGATTACTGATAGTAATAACTGGGTTATTACTAAATAATAAATTTATTATCAATTAAGATGAGGAGGAGGACGTACAGATTGCAGCACTAAGGCTGCAATCCTATACTTATATACTTGGGCGTAAGTCCCATTGAATTCAGTGGGGCTTACTTCTGAGTATACAAGTATAGACTAGCACTGCATGTCTCATTGGAGGATGGGGACAAAGGGGACCAAAGGGATAAAGTGCAAACCCTAAATTACATTAATGATGAACAGTGTTCATCAGGGCTATTTTCAAACATTTGTAAGAACTCGATCACTGAGATTGGGAGTATCTGTACTTTGGAACTCAAGCAGGTGCCTTCACTGTATTCTTTTTGCTGCCTGCTAATTTAGATGCTTAGAAATGCTGGTGTTTTAATCTGGCTTAGAAATGTTTAGAAATGCTGAGTTTTAATCTGGCTTAGTATTCTTGTTTGTTTTAATGCACTGTAATCCCCCCCTCCCTGATTTTATGATTTTGTCTTCTTGTAAACTGCTCTGAGGTTTTTCCAATCAAGCGGAGTATCAGTTTCATGAAATAATATATAAAGAAATAAACAGTCCAAACATTACTGAACATCAAGAATTACAGCTTGATCCTAACCCTTGCTAACATATGAAAGAAATGGAGATCTGTACCAAGTTCTTCATCATTGTGGCACTGCTAAACAGGGAGACAAACTGGCATTGCAAGGATGTGACAATAGTACCACAAGTCGATCTATGTGCGTAAAAATTAAGGAGGAGCATGCCAACCCCTTTTCTAAATGCATTTGGGCTGCAATTCCAAGCACACCAACTTAGATATGGATCCAAATTAAATCATTGGGATTTATTTCAATGCAACGTGGTTGGATCAAGGAACTATTTGAAGTCCAGTCATCACAGTATTCTTTCCTGCTTACGATCCAGCAGAGGCGTATTTAGTTTCCTGGCTTATTTGACCTAACAAGCCAGATCTCTCATACTTAAATTACACTGAAGTGCAAGTACTGTACGTCAATCTAATCGTTTCCAGGATTACAGCCACAGTTCCTGATCAAGAGCCCCATACATTTCCCTGTGTTCATAAAGAGACTGTGCAGGCGCAGACTGCCATTAACTTCAATGGAGAGAGGAGCTCCATTTGTACACAAGGTAGATCCGGCCCAAGGCATTTAGCCACTTGAGACAAACCACAAAATGGGGCTCCTTCTCTCTGCCAGGGAAGAAGGGGTAAGTGAAGAAATAAGATTCCAATAGATTCAAGTTAGAAGAAAAGAAATTCTGACTCAATATTAGGAAGAACTTTCTGACAGTAAGAGCTGTTCAGCAGTGGAATGGACTGCCTTGGAAGGTGATGGACTCTCCTTCGTTGGAGGTTTTGAAACAGGGTGGGTGCTCATTTGTCTTTTTTTTTTTAAGCTGTGATACCTGCATTGCCGGGGGTTGGACTAGATGACCCTTCCATCTCTAGCATTGAACAGAATTGAGTTCCTATAAGCTGGAATGGCATTCTTAAGACGAGTGCTTCTAAATAACATGCAAGCTGAAAAGGCTGCGGAGGAGAACTTAGCTATGTTATAAGTGGGATAGTGTGCATAGATATACATTTAAAGGTACTCAGCTTTGATCGTATAACAATATATACTGCTAGCTATTCTTACAAATGCACACACCTATATGAAATTGAATTATATGCCTGGAGTGTGTGTGTCTGAGATCTGTTTTTGGGTCATCATCTAACTCTTTGTGATGCACATTCTAAATTAGGCAAGAGGGATGCGCCTTTCAAATGCAGATCATGTTTGCCTTTAGAAGAGCAATGAGAACACTTGCCACTTTCAGAACATTTATGTGCTAGAAGTACTGTTAGCAGAAGAGCAGTTTAGATAAATTCAAGACTTTTTTTTTTTGCTGATCACAAACATTAAGCTTCACACCTGAAGCCCTCAACCCCCTGCTGTGCTCTAATCCTAGCATCATTCACTGCTAGAGACTCAAAGCGCTGTGCCACTGCTCTCAAACATTTGATTGCCCTTCGTTTGAATGCCACCACCTGCAAAAATGCGTTTTTTTATTCCCTTTTGAGCCTCTCGAGGAGGAAGTAAAAAATGATAATTCATGGCAAACATTAATTAATTGTTTACAAGATGATCTTTTCTTTTTCTAACTTATGTTCGGGAGACATATTGAGCGGCGAGATCCTACTCTTCATGTCAGGGTTTGTCAAGAGGCCTCCGTTGTTGTTTATCGCTCAAGCATAGGATAGACTGGAGGTCATTGTTTCTTCAGCTCAAGTGGCCCTGTCTGGCTCTTGTTTGGAGAATGGAAGCGACATGCATGATTTCCCCTTTGCAAAAAGAACTACCGGGTCTAGGAAGGAACAGGGGATTTAACAGTGTAAATAAACATTTCCCTCCACCTTCTGCTCTGTGTGATTTTTTAAAAAGGTCAAGAGGCACCGTTGCTGTATTTTAAAAGCCTCAAATTATGTTTTAAGAAACATATCACTAAACTCACAGAAACCTGATCAGAACTGTTAAGGAGCTGCTGTGATTGTATTCGCCCTTGAGTTCAGCAACCATGAGAAGACCCACCAGAAGATGCTAAGGCAATTAAATCTGTTTGGAGTTTTCTAGAAATCACTGGGGTTTGCTGCCTGGCAACTGTCAGTAAGCTCAAGAGTCCAGATTTGTAAGCTTGGTCACACCAACCTTGGTCACACACAACCATGTTTCCCACAGACCAGGTAACTTCCAGCAACTGAAATGTTAATTTGCCAGGTTCAACAAATTAATTTCAGTAATCAGTATAGCTTGGGGCAAATGTTTGGAATTAGGATCTTACAAATGAGACCTGCAATGATATGTCACAGTGCTAGGTGTTCAACTGTGCCTTCTTTGGCAACAGCCTATTCCATCTCCACCACACAATTTTCCTACTCCCCCACAAACCCAGTTCTCTCATCAGAATGTGGGCTTTGGAGTTAATTTTTTTGTACCACATAGTATTTTTCCCTTTAAAAAAATTGCCCTCCTTTGTAAAACTTAAGTTCGCCAAAGCTTGTTATACCTGTCTTATGTGTCTCTCCTTTGGCTTCATAGCCAACACCTGAGTTCAGTATTAGTGGCACTGTGGTCTAAACCACTCAGCCTCTTGGGATTGCAGATCGGAAGGTTGGTGGTTAGAATCCCTGCGACGGAGTGAGCTCCCATTGCTCTGTCCCAGCTTTTGCCAACCTAACAGTGCAAATATGCCAGTGCAAGTAGATAAATAGGCACCACTGCAGCAGGAAGGTAAATGGTGTTTCCGTGTGCTCTGGCACTTGTCACAGTCCTCCATGCACCGGTAGTAGTTTAGTCATGCTGGCCACATGACCCAGAAAGCTATCTGTGGAAATGCCGGCTCCCTTGGCCTGAAAGCAAGATGAGCACCGTACCCCATAGTCATCTTTGACTGGACTTAGCTCTCAAGGGGTCCTTTTATTAGTATATACAGTGGGGGCCCTGCAATAAAATGTTACTGTGTCCCAGCCACTCCCTTCCGCCCTCTCCCCCAGTTCTGCTTGCCCCTTCTTGCAAGAACCAGTCAGAATTCTGTGCTCACTAAACACACAGTCCTGTCTTCATTGGACTTTGTTATCTTCTCCATTTTATTTTATGTTTTCCTTTGGAGGTGATGGTGATGGGATAGGCTTGTGCCCAAATCTAGCTACATTAAAATATTTCATTGTATGGGGCATCTCTCCCTTCTGTCAATATCCTTTATGTAACTACTTCTTCTTGCCCATGGCCAAACCAAGACATTTTGGCACCTGAGACGAACCGCAGCTCCCTCCACCAACGAAGAAAGGGTGAATGAAGATCTACACCAGCAGACCCCTCAAGTGTCCCAATTTATTCGGGACATCACGGTTTGGCGATCTCAAATGCTCCAATTTTGATCCCTCGCACTGGTCGCACCAGAGCAACGAAACAGGACCAAAAAACGGAAGGAAAACTTACCTTGACCTACTCTTCCAGTGGTTTGTCTACAGTGCCAGAGGAGGAGGAGGCAGTTCTGGTCATCAGAAGATGCAGTGTAGGTTAGCAGGCCTTTTGGCAGACTACACCAGGCCACTCGCATCTCTGGAGAAGCAGGCTGTCTGGTGCGGCCTGCTGCATGAGAAGCAACGCAGCCTGCTGAAAGGCTGCACTGGCCTCTGCTATGTCTCCCGACGCTCCCGAAGAGTAGGAAGACTGCTCAAGGGGAGGGGGCAAGCAGGCAGGGGAGGGGCGGTGTGTGTGTGCCCCAAATTGCCCTCCCAAAATGTTGGCGGGTATGAACCAGGAACAAGGGTAACAAAGATATACATCGGGTGGGAGTAGACCAGCGCCACCTCCTATTCGCCAAGAGGTTGCTGCACAGTTGGTCGAACTGCAATTCCTTGGAGCCCCGATCTGCTACCCCTATGGATCCTGCCACCTGAGGGGGGTCACCTCACCTTGCTTTTGGGTGGGCCGGCCCTGTTCCTGCCTATCACAGCCTCTGTCTAGCAAGCCCTGCAGACTGCTTCCCAAAGCCTGTTCTTCTGTGCAGTGATTCATGTCTTGTCTCCTCCCTCCTTTTTCTCTTTCCTTGTTTCCTTTTGTTTGGCCCTTCTTTTCTTAGCTCTGTTCAGCAGGCCCAGTTCAAGACACTTTCTTGCTTGAGTGAAGGACAAAATGGTGCCCCCCCCCAAGGCCCATACAGAAGGCAATCAGATTGGCAATTGAATCTTACTCCAATACTGGTGAAAGGATAGGATCTTAAATGCACTTGAGGGCAGCAGGCTAGCAGAGGAGGTACAGGTCAGACCACATGGCACTCACGGCTCTGTCCACTCCCCGCACCTCAGCATCGTAAACCACTGTGATTTTATAATACAGTAGTATATAATGCAAGTAGCTTAATAGGTACTGGTCCGGGGGGGAAGGTAAACGGTGTTTCTGTGCGCTGCTCTGGTGTCGATGTTCCGTTGCACCAGAAGCGGCTTAGTGACCCGGAAAAACTTTCTGCAGAGCGGACAAACGCCGGCTCCCTCGGCCAGTAAAGCGAGATGAGTGCCGCAACCCCAGTCATTTGCGACTGGACTTAACTGTCAGGGGTCGCTCTATTGTTACCTTTACTTATATAATTTTAGGTTTGTCCCTGCTGTTCAGCAATACTCCTCCCGGTCCTGGTAAATCTAATCAGTTTTACTATAGTTTTGCTGTAGGTGGTCTGAGCTAGACCAAGGGCATGTTGAAAGAGGCACACAGCAAAATATATGCATTTTTGTTAAATACACATTGATCAGGCTGCACTGTAGACCAGGGGGTGGGGAACTTTATTCAGCCTGAGGGAGCCATTCCCTCATGAACAGCCTTCTGAGGGACACTTACAAATGGTAGGCAGGGCCAGAGTGGGCAGAACAAAAGATGTGACTCTTACCTTTGCATAGCTGGCAACTTCTATTGATGCAGCTAAGAATAGTATTAACTCCATCTTCCATGTGGCAGCCCTTTATATATTTGAAGATGACTATCATATCTCCTCAGTCTCCTCTTCATCAGGCTAAACATAGCCAACTCCCTCAACTGTTCCTCATAAGGTTTGGGTTCCAGACCCTCAATCACCTTAGTCACCCTCCTCTGCACACGTTCCAGCTTGTCAATATTCTTAATTTGTGGTGCCCAGACACCGGATATAGTATTCCAGGTGTGGTCTGACTAATGCAGAATAAAGTGGGGCTCTTACTTCCCTTCACCTGGACACTATACTTCTGTGTCTGCAGCCTAGAATAGCGATAGCATTTTAAAATTTAGTTTTATTTTTTGCTGCTGCATCACACTCTTGACTCATGTTAAGCTTGTGGTCCACCAAGATCCCTAGATCCTTTTCATATGTACTACTGGTATGTCAGGTGTCTCCCATCTTATACTGGTGCAGCTGGTTCTTCCTGCCCATCATGTCCATTAATTTCAGTGGTTCTGCTCTAAGTCTTCTTCTTTGGCAATCACTCATAGCCGAGTAAGATTGTCTTCCATAAACATGGTTTTAACAATGAGTCCGTAAGTGACTGTGGAGGCCAATTCTGGACCTACATGTCCTACCACAGTGGGGACATTGCTTTCCGTGCGGGAGTTGATCACGGTGTGGATTTGCCAAGCGTGCCTTCCTCTTAGCATGTTTCTCCCTTGCGTCCTGAGTTCAAGTGTCTTCAAAGCCCATGACACCTTTGGTAAAGGCTGCTCTCCAGTTGGAGCGCTCGCAGGCCAGTGTTTCTCAGTTGTCGGTGTTTATACTACATTTTTAAAGATTTGTCTTGAGACAGTCTTTAAACCTCTTTTGTTGACCACCAGCATTACGCTTAGTTGGACACAACCCAATGTTTTAACTGTTCCAGTTTGCTCCTAGGGAAACCTCTGGCACTAAGCCATCAGGTGTGGCTTTATACAAGGTCTGGGATTGGTGCTGTATTTTAGCAGCTGATGGGCTCATGTTTGGCCACTTATATGAAACCACAAAAGAGGACAAAAGAGGACATCAAACTGCATATAATCTACATGTGCAAATTTCTGTGTACTGTTGCAAAATAAAAAAATAATTGCCGTAACTTAAATAGGCACATCCAATATACCTTATTTGGCCAGAAGAACTGTCGGTCTGTTGCCCAGGTACTAATCACTCATGAGGAACTTCAAAGCCCTTGCTATCTCTCCTTATGGATATTTCTCTTTAAAGTGGACTTGGACCAGAATGCCCTTCAAATGGAAGACTCCTTCAAACAGATGATCTTTCTTCAAAAGTGTGTGTCCTGCTAGAAAATCAGGTGCTAACTTCAAGATTGGCTGTTGTAGAAATGTGCCATATTCTGCAGTCTGCAGAGGGTATTCTCAGACTCAAGCAGTTTTGTTCTGGAAACGCTGTGCTGCATAAACAGTGTACAACAAACTGGAAGTTAGTAAGATCTAACTTCTAGGAAGCGTGTAGCCCTGCGGCTCCCAGAACAACTAAAGGTTTTCAGATTCCAAATTAGAAACCCTTCGATCAGGGCTCTAAGGCTAAAAATCAATTTCATATTTTCTGAGTTAATACTACGGCTTGCTCTTAACAGACATAGAGACTAATAAGGTATGCAGAAGGAGTAAAAAGCAGCACACAAAAAATTGAGGCCTTAGCCTTGGCGATGATCCAGCACAATGATGTTTCAACCAGATTTGAAAAAAAAAATCAATAACATCTGTGGTATAATGGTTAATTAAAGAAGCTCTTCAGCAGAGCTCAAGATGAGAGGCCCGGCCTGCAATTCAGGCAGCTGAAGCTTGATTATCAGGAAAGAATGCTTTTTAGCTATGAGTGGATAGGCCAAAAGCTGCAATGTGTAGAAATGGGGAGAGAAACTGCTTTTATTTTAACTTTCTTTAAGTAATCAATACATGGTTTTCACCTGCATTAGGAGCCAAACCCCACTCCCAAACTTCATCAAGAATGAAAGAGTGTCCTCCAGACAGTCGACAAAAAGCAACTGGGAAATGTGCTATTTGGGCCCGTTTTCTTTTAAAATCACGAAAGCCATGTCTATTCTGCCACTTTCCATCTGTAGATGAACTCTATGGTTGCCACCTCTCGCACAACTGTTTGTGAGTGTGTGCACCTCATGCAGTGAGACCACCGATGTGCCCACTTCATTTTACCAGGGCAACATTTGAAGCACCACTTTATTTTGGAGAATACTTTTGTTGAGGAGAGTTATGCTTTTCCATGTGGTATACAGTGGTACCTCGGGTTAAGAACTTAATTCGTTCTGGAGGTCCGTTCTTAACCTGAAACTGTTCTTAACCTGAGGTACCACTTTAGCTAATGGGGCCTCCCACTGCCGCTGTGCCGCCACGGTGCGATTTCTGTTCTCATCCTGAAGCAAAGTTCTTAACCTGAGGTAATATTTCTGTGTTAGCAAAGTCTGTAACCTGAAGCGTCTGTAACCCGAGGTACCACTGTATAATTTGCTGGTGTTGGCTGTCTTCCTCTTTCTTGCTCCTTATTGTTGCATATGGTGGGGCAAGGGGTTGTTTGCTATTATTCATTTCTCAGGAAGGGGGAAATGTGAGATCAAGACTCCTATGAGAGACGGACTTGAAGGACCAACCAAAAACACAGGTAAAGGGGTGTGACCAACAGCAGAGAGAGAACAACAGAGAAGGTTAACTAAGGATGCATACAGACAATAAATTTAAGTCACATTCAAAACTCACTCAAAGAATTATGAGCACTGCAGACCTTCTAAGTGTCCTTATTTTCCAGAGGCAGTCCCAGATTTACAGAAGCTGTCTTGGTTTCTGATTTGATCCTGGAATTATGGGACATTAGTATCCAAAATGCAAAAATAGTTTATTGCAAGGGCTGCAGAACTCTATGACATAATACACTCTGTTGCAAGTATGGCAGCTGAACAGTCTTAATAGTTTGAGTAGCAGGTATGTTGTGTTGTGCTGCTGTCCACCTCAGAGTTGTTTAGCCTGTAACAGTTTAATCTATGTCAGATGTTTAAGCAATTTAAGTATCACTCACCTGCATTCTACATTTAATCTTCAACTGCAAGTACACTAAGTAAAAGTTATTTGTTCTTTAAACTTTAAAAGAGAGTGTCTTGTGTAATTTTTATAGGAGGGAAAAGAGAACTAATTAAAGAATCAAATGACTGAGGTTGACTTCAGCTTACTTTGTAAATTGGGACTGGTGTCTAATTCCTACAGGACAGGAGTGTCCCCCTTTTCCTTAGGACGCCCCTATTTTCATTGGAGAAATGTTGGAGGGTATGGAGTTATGCGACTCCCAAACCAAGGAGAGAAGATATCTGAAGGCAGCCCTGTATCAGGAAAAAAAAAATATGTTTAACTTCGTTATGTTTTTATATATGTTGGAAGCCACCCAGAGTGGCTGGGGCAACTCCTCCTCCTCTTCTTCTTCTTCTTCTTCTTCTTCTTCTTCTTCTTATTATTATTATTATTATTATTATTATTATTATTATTATTATTGGAATAGGACATCCCTATTTTCATTAGATAAATGCTGCAGGGTATGGCATCCTAGTTTACCCTCACAGAGGTACAAATCCCAACACCCCTTAACAAACTACATTGCCCAGAATTCTTTGAGGGTGGAAATGTGTTTTGAATGTGCTTTAAAAAGGTAGCCTTAGATGGAGTACTCTTATCTTAAAGTGCAATGAAGTGTTTTTGTTAACATACAACTGTTTCCAGAATTGCTTCCTAATACAAGGGAAATTACTGAGCTCCTCCAGATGACCTGTTTATTCAGCATTTATCCTGATTTGCTTGCATAAAGCTTGCATGCCAGTTAGGCTATGCCTGGACTTTACTGAGCATTCCCTCTGATTTGTTTATGGGGTAGTTATATGACAATGAGCGTTTGCCCTGCATTCATTCTGATTTGCTTGCAGGGTGTTTACTTGCTTTTTCATCAATCATTCATCCACCCCACACTTGCCAATGCATTTATAAACTATAACAACTGTGTGTGTGTGTGTGGATTTGTTGTGCTAGGGCTTTAATTGTACAAACCTAAAGTTCCAGTATGCATTTGAATCCCTCCTGCAAGCTACTGGAGGTGCTCACAGAGACAATGAGCTCTTCTGTATAAAGCTGTTATTCTCCACTCACCAAGCACAATCTGTATAATAAATCAATCCATATAATCAGTGCTTTTTTTCACCTGGAGCATGCCAGAGCACAGTTCTGGTTCCCCTCAAGTGGGCGCCATTGTGGGCTGGCAGTCCCCTCGCCTGCTTCTTCCCTTTATGTTTTTATGGCATTCACACATTGTCTTCCTCATCCAAGTGTTAACACTAAATTCAGATTCTCCTCGTCATCACATAATATGAAAAGGGAAGAAAACACAATGCCATGTTGCAGTGCTCCGTGTGTGTTTATATGTAAATAAAGTAGATTAGCCAAAATGCTGAGTTGCTGAGGTCTGTCACGGAAGGTGCGCAAACTCTGCAGATCCCTAAGTGTGCCGGTGTCGGTTGGCATTGGTCACTGTGATGTTCGGGCTGAAGAAAGCTTATGAAGCTCCCGAACGATCGACCAGGAGGGAGGGAACATGCCAGTTGAGCATGTGTCTCTGCCAGGGTCCTACTCGAGTGTAGGCTGAACTCCTGACAAATAGGAGGCACTGCTGGTCTCCTCCCACCCTTGCTTTCTATGCAGATCTTCTGTCACCCCTTCTTCCCCGGCCAGGAGGAGGCACCATTTTGTGGCTTGCCTCAGGTGCCAGAATGCCCTGGCTGTATCAAAAATAAAAATAGGAAACATGCCCTTGAAGGTACAAGAGGCAAGAAAAGAAAGAGGGAAGGAAGCAGCAGCATTTCATACCAAATCCACCCCCATTATAATCCTCATGACAACCCTGTGAAGGGTTAAGTTGAGAGAGAGTGACTGACCCAAGGTCACTCAGTGAACATTGTGGTTGAATGGGGACTGGAACTCGGGTCTCTCCAGTCCTAATGTGACCATAACACAACACAGGCTCGCTGTATAAGAATCAGGCAGGCAGAAACAGAAGTGCAAGCAGGAGATGAAAAACAGGGGCTATTGGTCTTCTATTAAAAAGCCAAGACATTCAAGAAGAACCAGCATGATGTTTAGTCAGGGCAGCAATGCAGTCATGTGGCAGAGGAGAGGTGCTGATGTCCCCCACCTCATTCATCTTGCAGACAATCTCCTATGTGAGCTGGACTCTCCACGGGAACAGCCAGTGGCGTGGGTGATAGACAGTTCTGCTTTCACGCTCATCATCATCATCGAGAAGGGGAAGGAATAATGTGAACTTGGCCTCCATGCTGCCAGCTGTTCAACATGAAGGCCGCAGCTGTTGTGAGGATCTCAGCAGGGCAAAGGGAAGCTCCTCGCACCACTCTTTCACCAAGCTGTTTCTCCGCTCCTGGTGAATGTATGAAGCGCGGCTTAGTGTTTTCATTGTCGAACTGCACTGGCTATAAAGAAATAGGCCATTTTAGCTGATTACTCTGAGTCTTTGTTTATTTTTCTTTGCTGCTCTGAGAGCTGTACAAGAAGTTGGGTATCACATCCCTGCTTTAAAAGAGCAGCGCACTTGTTCGCTGCACTGACAAGTCTCCTGCTGAGCTCTCATCTCTGGCAAAGTGCAACGATGTTGTACAAATGAACTACTTGTACAGTAGAGTCTGGGAATCTTTGAACAGTGACAGCAACAGGGCTCTCTAAGTGTCTCTGCTGAAAGGGAAGGCATTCCTAAAATTCACTTCCTGAAAAGGCTTTGCTGTTTGTCTGGAAAAAAAGCAAGCCACATATACCTCTCACAAGTTCACAGGGAGTTCACAAGTTCACAACCCTTATTCTTAAAGCACATGGGTCAATGTCTGTGACAAACAGAAGGAACTGTGCGCTCCTTTCTTTCAAGCTATCCATGCAAACCACGCCACACAATTGCCAGACCATCAAAGCCATGTTGGGATGTGGTTGGTCTAACCCAGGTTTTCTCTCCTGTGCCCCATTGCCTGTGGGAAGACTCATTGTTGCATCTTCTAGTCCTCCCGCTTTGCCTGGTTCTTGCTGAGTTTGCATGTGAATCTTTCACACCTAGGCAACAGTTTTGAAGAGGAAACAATTTCATACCAGTATTTGTGTGAACTCTTCCTTCACAAAGAGTTGTGCATATAATCATGCATGTTCGGTATGAGAAGGTTTCATGGGCAAAAGCAAAATGAATGCTAACCTAGCACTGAAGATGCCTGTGCCAAAAGCCATTTTCGTACATTATGGTGTGGAATGGACATGTTTGTTTTTAACATCACACCTGTGCCACAGCTTTTCAGCAATCACTGGTGCTGTTGTGGACACTTTTCTCTACACTTACCTCAGCCTGTAGCAGGCCTATAAGAGTTAAGAGCCAGGACCTTTTTCAGTAGATGAGAAAAGCCTCCACAGTTGTTATTCCTTCATATCCTGAAAATGTGTTTTCTTATGTTGTTCCACATGTGTCTGTTGGGAAGCCTCTTGGGGGGGGGTGTGACATTGTGGGCTGTGCTTAACAAAATTCACAAGCCCCATCTCCAACCCCATATTTTATTCAAATCATAGACCCCTCTAGCCTTCTAAAGACAGGAGGCTGGAATAAAATTAAGAGGCAGATCTTTCCTGTGTATGAGCCCTGCTAATGACCTTGACATGCTAATGACCCCCTCATCTTCCCACATTGTCTCTGGGCTGATGCTCTCAATGACTTTGCCTAGGTAGCAAGCCTCATACCTCCAGAGCCCAAATTAATTTGTTCTTGAAGATCTCACATTCCTGCTTAAATCAGGTTATTCAGATAGCAGCACAGTCAAGCAAAACTCCAGCCTGAATTCTGTGCCACAAATGGAAACTCTGAAACACTGCCTGAGTGCTGTGCGTAAAACGTAAGAAGATCCCTTCTGGACCAGATCAGAGACCTAACTAGTTCAGTATCCTCTTTGCCACAGTTACCAAGCAGATGTCCATGGGAAGTCCACAAGCAGGACATGAGGTAAAATAATGGGATGGAAATAATGTGCTACATGAACAACTCAAGGCCCAATGCCACGGATTTGTTAGCATGATTTATAAAGCTCTCCAACAGGAAAATTGGGTTGCATCTAAAATGCTGAAGGCTTTTCATTTTAATTATGCTGTATATTAGCAGTGGACATATTCTCTAAGTGCGGATCATTTGGAAGCCCAAATGGCCAACATCCACAGACAAGAGGGAGGTATCAGCAGGTTTAAGGAAATCCCAGATTACTCTTTTTAACTAAACATCCCCACATATTACTGATGGAGATAGTAAAATGGTAAAACGATGGTGGTGGAATAGGAAATTGGGACAGAGTATTCTGGGAAAGGGCATGGCTGGTTGGCTGGGAGGGATCCTGCACAGGAGAACTCCACATGGCAATATTTTGTTGCAACAGGTCCTACATGCCCCCACCCAATTATCAACATCTTACTTTTTGACAAAATAAGACAACCATTTCTATTTTCAAACAAGCATCAGATCTAAATTTGGTTTTGCAATCCTAATTTCAGAATTGTGCAAACCGTATTTTGACCAGTTGGGCACTGAGAGTCTTTTAGAATTGTGCAAATCACAATTTATCTTGCTGGGCACTGAGAGTTTGCCTCAGGATATGTTGGCAAAGAATTGCCACACAAGAGAACAGGAAGGAGAATGTCAAACCAAAGCTCCTCTAGGTTTGTTCATGTAGCACCAAACCATGGTTTAGTGTGCTGCTGTTCTTTGCATGTCTGCTTTCCTTGCGTGTTTAGAATTTCTGTATTTTATCACAACCTTCTTAATATAACTGATGCATTTTTAATCTGCTTTGTACAAATGTTTGTGTGTTTTTCTGTTTCATGCATATTTTCATACATGGAGTTAATGGCATATTTTCAGTTTTAATTAGCAGGCCACTGGAAGTTTAAGGTAAGTAGCCATTAGGAACTAGGGAAATGTAATTGCTCCACCATCTGGTCAGCTGTAATATTTTATTACAATCATTTGATAAACAACATTATTGGTAAAATATTGAAGATTTTTCTCCTGAGACCTATTTTAATGGAAAGCTTGTTTGTTTTGACAGCCTTTGTCACATACATTCAGCACTCAAAGATTTGTAAACACTTTATTATTTTTACCCTGGAAAAAATGGCAATATTGATGTTATAATTATATTTATATAGCAACCTATCACAAACAATTAATTTAAAGATTACAACAATCACACACACACGGCTCAACTTGAATAAAATATTTGGGCCCCAGGTAAACCCCGTCCTGCATAATTGATCACAAGACACAGGGTACACAGACCATTTGAATGGCAATGCCCATATGCTTTGGGGGGCTCCAACCCCCTGAACTATTTTATTGGGGGAGCTGAAGGGGCCCCAGCTCCTCGGAGTTATTGCATATAAAGCAATAAAATACTGATAAAAGAGAATCACAGGGTGGGAGGAAGCCTACATGAATACTAATGAGCAATGTTCACTGAGTTCAAGGAACTTTACTCACAGGCAATGGTGTATAGCAGAGAATTCCAAACTCTGTGTCGTGACACGTTAGTGTGTCAGCTGCAGTGTGTAGGTATGTCTAACAAATGCTTCCCACACACCTCCCGGGGCTGGAAAGGGATTAGCTTAACCTCCGATTTGCTAGTAAAACAGAACTACTGTGTTGCGAAATAATGCAAGTCTGAAAAGTGTGCCACCAACATAAAAAGCCTGGAAAAGTCTGGTTTTTGCAACTCAAATAAAAATCAAGCGATGAAGCTTGCATAAATATCACAAGAAGAAGAAGAAGAGGAGGAGGAGGGGGAGGAGTTTGGATTTGATATCCTGCCTTTCACTCCCTTTAAGGAGTCTCAAAGCGGCTAACATTCTCCTTTTCCTTCCTCCCCCACAACAAACACTCTGTGAGGTGAGTGGGGCTGAGAGACTTCAAAGAAGTGTGACTGGCCCAAGGTCACCCAGCAGCTGCATGTGGAGGAGTGGATACGCGAACCCAGTTCCCCAGATTATGAGACTACCGCTCTTAACCACTACACCACACTGGCTCTTATATGGACTTCCTATAACAAGCACTCTGGGGTTAAAGTCCTATTCAATCACCTTTTTTAGAAGAGGAGGAAAAAGAAGGGGAGGAGGAGGAGGTGGTGGTGGTGGTGGAGGAGGAGACGACAATGATGACATGAGGGAGCCACAATTCGTTGGGCTGAGGCTGGCTTCTGGGAGGGACTGTCACTATAAATGCTCTACCTCAGCCATCTCACAATGTATCTTACCATTCTCCTGGAAGGAGACCCAGAAGAGAGCTGATATTCAGAGCCATTCTGCCTCTGATTCTGGAGGTAGCATGTAGACATCATTACTAGTAGCCATTCATAACCTAAAGCCATCCAAGTTGGTGATCATCGCCAGTGTTCACATCCTTAGCAAATGTCCTTTTTGCTACTTCAGGCTACATCTCCCTTTTGTTTCTTCAAATCATTGAGAGTAATTAGTAATTATTAAGGCATTGATTAGGACATTTCCCCCTTCTTTGGTCACCTGGGTTTCTGCAAATCGTTTTATCTCATCCAGATCACTAATCCCTTTCAATCAAGGTAGACACACCATTAAATTCTGCTGATGTAGGTACCGTGGCACGAACCTGTATTGTAAGTCTGTCCAGTAGAGGGCAAACTCATTCACTCTCACTCTCTGTGAGAGAAAAGGGAGAGGGGGGAAGAGAGAGATCATTATAATAAGGTTCTTACAGTTTTGCAGAGCAGTCTCATGCAGATTTCCACAATTACCTGCAGGATTTTGATGACTGTAAATCACTCACCACAGGCTAGCAAATGGTGAGGGGTTTTTTTTTAAAAAGCTATCCTCATTGTATAAAATAGCTTTGCATTTGGAAAATTACTTGAACATTCCATTTTTATTCCACATATGAAGCCAAAGTCACCTTAAATAATCCTATTTCCCCCCATTTGTCTCCATTTGGAGATTATTTCTTTGCCCATCTTATTTCGTACAATGTACAAATGCGTCACGACTGATTATGTGTTTTAAGCTATTGGGAAACGATTCAGAATTCCAAATTGCTGTTTCATTGTATCAAACTTTACCTAAGATTTCTGTGTATATTCTGAAAGAAATATCCATATTTTTACACCATGCTAGCAATAAAATGCTGTTCTTTTAATGGCCTAAATCTAGGCCATCTTGTTCAATGGCATTCCCGTCTTTGACAATAAATGGATGCAGTGCTCATCCTCAAAACTCCTATACTTCTTGGAAGAATACTCACTAATTGTTACAATTCATCTAAAGGAATAAATTCTAGACTATTATTTTGAGACTGCCATTATTTAGATTAATTTGAGCATAGTAAAGTCTGGCATACAGTTCTTGAGTGAATGTATCAGAGTTTTTGAAAAAATCCTTGCCCCAACAGGTGTAACAGCCAAAATTCAAGATCGTTTTTCACTGACCATTAATACTATACTACTTTTGTTGATACCAGTGGAGCTATACCACTATACCAATGATGACTGCTTAGCCATTTTGTTTAAAGGGTCTACTACTGTCTTAAACACGAAGGATTATTTTCATTGCTTTTTGCCTCAGTATCACGAGGGCTGAAAGGGTGAGGAGATCCAACTGATTTACTTGTTTGGGAAAACAATTTCTCTTGAAAAACAATTTTACATGAAATATGATGGGAATCGAAGATGTTGGCTAGGATTTTGAGATCATGTTTGGGGAAGGAGGCAATATTACTCCTACTGATTTCCTGCTTGGGAAGATTAGGGACTCAGCTACATTAGTAAAGAAAAAGCCTTTTAAATGTGTTATAATACTGTGACACCAGATGGCACAGTGGAGTTCCATTTTTCGCCAATGTGATTTCCCATTATGAGGTTTACAACGCGTTTTGCTGAAACACGTTTTTGATGTGTCTAGATCCAGCCTAGGAGACACTCCAGAATAATGTTCTGGTGGTGTGGGAGACTGCAGGGAAAAGGAGAATCAATGGAAAAAAAAGATTCCTCTCTTCTGCCAATGAGAGCCTCCACTAGATCAAAGGCCTCTGCACCCCTAGTTCTAATACTATTAATATTATTACTATTATTACTACTACTACTACTAATAATAATAATAATAATAATAATAATAATAATAATTTATTATTTATACCCCGCCCATCTGGCTGAGTTCCCCAGCCACTCTGGGCGGCTCCCAATCAGTGTTAAAAACAGTACAGCGTTACATATTAAAAACGTCCCTGAACAGGGCTGCCTTAAGATGTCTTCTGAATGTCAGGTAATTATTTATCTCTTTGACATCTGATGGGAGGGCGTTCCACAGGGTGGGCACCACTACTGAGAAGGCCCTCTGTCTGGTTCCCTATAGCCTCACTTCTCACAATGAGGGAACCGCCAGAAGGCCCTCAGCGCTGGATCTCAGTGTCCGGGCTGAACGATGGGGGGGATATGAGACAGTTCGCAGGCAGGTAGGGTCTTAGCCTGCGTACCAGGTGGAGCTGGTAGACAGCTGCCCTGGACACAGATTTGACCTGTGCCTCCATGGACAGCTGTGAGTCCAAAATGACTCCCAGGCTGCGCACCTGGTCCTTCAGGGGCACCGTTACCCCATTCAAGACCAGGGAATCCCCCACACCAACCCGCTCCCTGTCCCCCAAAAACAGTACTTCTGTCTTGTCAGGATTCAACCTCAATCTGTTAGCCGCCATCCATCCTCCAACCGCCTCCAGACACTCACACAGGACCTTCACCGCCTTCACTGGTTCTGATTTAAAGGAGAGGTAGAGCTGGGTGTCATTATTATTATTATTATACCTGAAGGAATGTCTCCACCCCCATCATTGAGCTTGGACACTGAGATCCAGCCCTGAGGGCCTTCTGGCGATTCCCACACTGTGAGAAGTAAAGCTACAGGGAATCAGGCAGAGGGCCTTCTTAGTAGCTGCACCCTCCCTGTGAAATGCCCTCCCATCAGATGTCAAGGATATGAGTAACTATATATATATATATATATTTGCTTTCGTAGATTTTCACGGGTACAGGAATGCAGGTTTTGGTGTCTTCGGGTGTCTTCCCGTGTAAGAGTCGGGGTGTCTGTGCGACGTTTCGACGAGGTCTCACTCGTCATCTTCAGGCTGGTGCTTTCGGCTTCTTGTTACTGGAACAGAGCAGAGTCTGGTGTTTGAGTTCCTATAAATACTGTTGAGGGGTGTGGTGTATAGCCTCCAACGTTCTGGGCAGAGAGGAAGTTCCTAGATTAGTGTGCCTTTTCTTCTTTTGTTCTTTAATTACTTGAGGGATATCTTGGGTGATTTCATGACTTAATGACCCACCCAGTGATATTCAGAATATCACTCATGAAATCACCCAAGATATCCCTCAAGTAATTAAAGAACAAAAGAAGAAAAGGCACACTAATCTAGGAACTTCCTCTCTGCCCAGAACGTTGGAGGCTATACACCACACCCCTCAACAGTATTTATAGGAACGCAAACACCAGACTCTGCTCTGTTCCAGTAACAAGAAGCCGAAAGCACCAGCCTGAAGATGACGAGTGAGACCTCGTCGAAACGTCGCACAGACACCCCGACTCTTACACGGGAAGACACCCGAAGACACCAAAACCTGCATATATATATATATATATATATATATATATATATATATATATGGAGACATCAGAAAGCAGTCCTGTATAGGGAAGCTTTTTAAGGTTTAATGTTTTACTATGTTTTTATATATGTTGGAAGCTACCCGGAGTGGCTGGGGCAACCCAGTCAGATGGGTGGGGTACAAATAAATTGTTGTTGTTAATTTTGCGAGAGTATAAACTGTTGTCAGTTCTTTAGAGCTGGTCCAAAATAAAAAGGAGTATGGTGTACATCATTTCAGGAACTTTAGGGAGTTGAAAGTCCTTAACATCAGAGGGAATCAAAAAAGGAAAGAAAGCAGAAAGAGAAAGTCATCCTGAGATTTACTGGGTGAGCATTGCTGAAAGACAGTGCTGCCATGTTTTCTTCTAATCCAATAAGATCATCATCACCTGTTTAAACAAGATTTTAAAGAAAAAGGATTTCATGAAAATGAATCGAAGTTTGAATTAGAGATATTGAATAATGACTTGACTAAAATTGACTAAAATGTATAAATTGCTGCTTAAATTGCATTTGAAGGATGAGGAGGTTAAGTCGGTTATCATTCATTGGGCCAAAGACTTTGGGTATAATATACAGCTGAGTGACTGGGTAAAATTATGGAAAGAAGGTTTAAAATTTACTGCATGTAACGCATTAAAAAAGAATGTGATGAAAATGATTTATAGATGGTATATCACACCGGTTAAATTAGCAAAAATATATAAAACTAGTAATAAATGTTGGAAATGTAAGGAAAAAGAAGGAACATTTTATCACATGTGGTGGGAATGCAAAAAGGTGAAATGCTTCTGGGAGCTGATATATAATGAAATGAAAAAAATGTTGAAATATACATTTGTAAAGAAACCAGAAGCATTTCTCTTGGGTATGGTTGGAAATGATATAAATAGAAAGGAAAGTAAGCTTTTTTCATATGCAGTAACAGCAGCAAGAATACTATTGGCCCAAAAATGGAAGCAAGAAGAAGTACCAACGGTGGAAGAATGGAGGATGAAATTAAGGCACAAGGAGAAGGGGATGACAGAGGACGAGTTGGTTGGATAGTGTTCTCGAAGCTACCAGCATGAGTTTGACCAAACTGCGGGAGGCAGTGGAAGACAGAAGTGCCTGGCATGCTCTGGTCCATGGGGTCACGAAGAGTCGGACACAACTAAATGACTAAACAACAACAACAATTTTCTAGAGAAAGAGGTACTGGAACTCACCATGAACGCCTCCTTTCTCCTATACAGTGGAACCTCAGTTGTCAAACATAATCCGTTCTGGAAGACTGTTCGACTTCCAAAACGTTCGACAACAGAAGCATTCACTTCCGGGTTGTCAGCATTCGAAAGCCAAAATGTTCAACTTCCGAAGCGTTCGACAACCAAGGTCCCACTGTAATGGCAAAGGTGCCCACCCAAGAGCCCTGGTTTTACGTATCGTTGCTTTTAATTGGCCTGTGGATTTTAGCTGTGGTTGATCGAGGGAATGCTTTATTCAGAGAGTTTTTTAATCAAGTAATTTATAAATATTATAAATAAATAAATCTAATAGATAATATAAAAATTCATATTCCAACCAAAGTAGACATTCCCCTTAGTCTTAAAGAACTACTCTGTTTTCACCTGTCGTCCATATCATATCTAATTCTCTTCCCCCCACACACACTGTTCCCCCCCTCCAATTATATTTTGCTCCACTGTAGGATCCAAAGCCAATTAAAGACCATGTCCAGTTACCCTTGCCTTGATCACCCCCCAATCCTACCCTGTTCCCAAAAGAAATCTGATGGCTCCATCCCATCTTATTATTTACACTGGGTGACACCTGACACGTCTGTTCGTGTGCCCAGGAAATCTAGTTGCACCCTGTGACTTCTAGTTCATCTCCTTTACCGCTCCGGCCACTGCATGCCCCTCCCCCAAATCTGCTCTGGAAGATACCACAACCCCTGAAAGCATATTTGGGGGTTATGCAGAGGGCAGGAGAAGAAAGTTGTCCATTGCATGAACAATGTTCATGCTATGTTGCATCTCACCCATACTTGCAAAACTCAGACAAAGGGCACAGAAGCTGATGGATTTGCTAAGTTGTGTGAGAAGTCAGACCAAGTGTCAATCTTGTCAGTAATTGATGCTCAACAATTTCGACCCTCAAATCTAGTGTTCAATAAATTAGTGATTAAAGAGGCTGGTTTTAGAGACCTTTGCTCCTTGGACTGCCTTGGGTCCCAGCACAGAGTTATGGCTCAAACGCTGTATTTATGCCCAGGGAGTGTTACATTTCCACTTCCTCTGCTTTCTGGGTGCTTAAATTGCCCTATCTTTGCATCTTAACTCTGTAGTTATAAGACACTGAATATAAACAGCATGCAGGAAAGCTACCTTTGGAAATAGCCACCTTTATACAACTAGCCATGTGTGCAGGCCTTGAGAACAGGTCATTTGCCTCCTGTCCTCACCTGGCCACGTTTGCATATTTCACATATTTATAAGGCTAAATAAAGTTACCTCATGACACCCATATTGTGTCTATTTCATATTTCACTTCAAAACCTCACCTCCCTCCTAAACCCTCTTTAGCACACTTGGAGTAGCAAAGCAAAATGAAAGGAATTTTCTATTTAAGTAGAGTACTGACATTCTGTTACACAATTCGATCTTCTCTGTATACCTGCTCTCAAAAACAGAAGACACAAAACAAAACAAAAAATGCTGAATGCATTGAGTCAGCAATGGCATAGGTGTCTGAATGCATCCTCACTGCCTCTATCACTCATCAGTGTAATTGTTGTCATGTTATTCCATTTTTTGATTAGTCTGGTCCGCCAATCTCCAAGCTTTTTTCTGGCCAAACGTTCTTCTGCTAGTTGCCATGGTGACTGGATTGTTAGAGAGGAGAAAAGCTCTGTTGTCTATCATTGTTCTGTTGTGTTTTAGGTAATGCAGGAGGCATCACGAGTGAAGTGGATGGACCTTTTTTGCTCGACATCGTTTCAGAGTATTAAAAATCTCACATAAAAAAAGGAGCAAATAGGCCACAACCAAAGAAATAACTAAGTTCACTTTAAAAAGAAAGTGCATGTTATTGTAAAGGGGTAACGTGGAAGTAAGAACACAGAGGCAGAATATTATATTTATCATGAGAACAATTGCTACAGTTTTGAGTGTGGGTATACAATACCAGCCATTTTGCAATTTAGATTTAATCTACCATTTCTTTACAAAAATAAAGGGAGAGGGACTATGGAGCTTTATCGCCAGTTGTTTGTTTTTGTCTTCGCTTTGTGTGAGGAATAAGAATCACACACAAAAGTAGACAATGATACGTATTTCCAGCTGAACTGTCACTCATCCAGAGGCACTGAGTTGCCCCCAAGATGGGTGTGTGTGTGTGTGTTTGGAACACATTGTGCACACATTGAGCACTTGCGTTGTGTGTGTGTAACGTCACACGAAAAGGTGAAGGCCGCATGCTCTGAAGGAGCTGACCACTTGACCTGCATCATGAATCACACATTTTGCGTGTGCAATGCACACAGGACCACCTGAAGATTGAGGGGGCCTGGACCCCTTAAAACAGATATTGAGCGGGCTGAGGTGCCTTCGGCTCCCAGAGTTGGTGGACCTACACTCATCTTAGAACTTGTTTCCATGGATAGGGGTCATTTCTGGGCAGTTCCTTTTGCTGTCTGATTTTGGAAATTAATAAAAAGGTTGTCTTTTGTTACAGATTATTGCTCACATTTAAAGTACAGATCTAGAAACTTTCTGTCTTGGGTTTTTCTTCTTCAGACTATTCCAGTTGCAGATCAGCAACAATATGAAACTAAATGGGATGGCTGGGAAGAAATGAAGATGTGCTTTGCTGTTGGTTTTTTAACGCCTTTGAAAAAAATAGCAAAACAAAACAAAACGCTAAAAGGTTTTTTGAAAGGGTTGCCCGAATTTTTAGAAAAAAACTATTCACTGGTATAAAAAGCTTGTAGTAATAATATGGAACACACACACACTGTCTCCTTTTTAAAATACATTGGGTTGTGCCCCTCTGCTCATGGAACATTCTTTGCTCCAGTGAGGCTTCCATGAGTAGGAAAAGATATTTGTGAAAATTCACCCTTCCATCTGCAGTTCGCCAAAGTCTTGTCCAAAGTCTATTCCATTGACATAGGTCCAATTCATAGCTAAAATCCTATTCCAATTGATGTTTTATATGGTCAAGTGAGCACACCAATGCACAGAGTAGAATTTTATAGATTGTGGATATTATACCTGGGTCTTGTTCTGTGGATATTACAAGTCTTTCAAATGGGGCTAGTGGTCTTGTGGGTGCCTTACTGATTAGCCAAACAAATGTGGATTTGGTGAAGTAGCAGCCAAAGGGGCTGTAAGTTTCCAGTCTGGTTCACATTTCTTTGTCTGATAGTGGTGTATTTCAGTTCTAAAAGTCACATAACTGGTATAGACCTTTTGCCCTCCATCCGGCCACAGCAAATAGTCACAAATTGTTGTGAAATAGTGGGTGGAAGGCAGTGGGGACAGTGCTGGAGTTAGAATTCCTTCCTTCACTTTCCATGCATTAAGCATGGCTTGCGTGAATCTGTTTTGAACTTTTAGGCTGGTTCTAAATTTTTGCTTTAAGAAAGGGTATTCTAGGTTGGAATTCCCTCAGTTAGTTCTGTTTCCAATTGGACCCATTGTTTTGAGGTATCACCTAAAATAATAGGGATGTCTTACTTGGTTAGCAATAAAATGTAGTTCCACATTTAATAGGCCCCAGCCTCTTTCCACAGTGGGGAGATACAGAAGTTTGGCATTTATTCTGGGTCTTTTCCTGGGTCTTTAATTTTTTCCCCTGCCACTTTTGTATCTGGCTGAGTGGGATCCAAATTAGAAGTGATTGGTGATTGGGATAAAAACAGCAGTTTGGGTAGGACCATCAATTGCTAATCTGTCCGGGAGAGTAAAATGGGTTTTCGCTCCCCCACCAATTTTGAAGAATTGTCTGCCATACAGGGGGATAGTTTTGTGAAATTGTAACCAGTGTTATAATGCTTTTAACTGAAACTGTTTTTAGAATGTTTTAACTGTTTTAAAATGCAGAGTATTTTTGTTTTTGTTTTTTTTAATAAAAAAATATGTGTGTGTTTGTTGCCGGGACTCTTTTGGTAAGAAGACAGAATATAAATTTAACAAGTAAATAAATGTATTGGCAGAACTTTGGAGCTCCATTCCTGGTGTTGGGCTTATTTACAAAGCAAACAGAGGGCGGGGATACAATGTAGGCACTGAAATATATGCTGTTCACTCTTTTATAGTCTGCTTCACCCATAATTTAGAACTCTAAAATAGATCATGGTATGCAGCCAGAATGAACCCAGTGGACCTTCCTGCCAAATAAATATGCATAAGATTGCACAGCCATTCACTCTAAATTCATAGCCTATTTCTCTTTTAAAGTTTCCCATACATAGCAAAGATTTGCTATGTATAAACAAAACAGGCACACTTTCACAAGACTGAAAGCTAGAGCACTTCTTTCCTTGGATTCAAAATGCCAACTATACTAAATATTCATCTTTGTCTCCTTGCCTACAACAGCCAAGGAATAAATCTCAGTCTCAAAATGATGCGCCATAGAGTAAGGTCCACATTTCACTAAAAGCCAGAAGCTAAATTTCCTAGCCTGGATTGTAACCATCATCTTGCGCACATCCATTGAAAAATGGGGCCGAGTGTGTAACTCTTTAATGTGAGGCTGGTGCTGCCAAATCTAATGCTAGAGTTAGTTCTAACTAATTAGAACACTAATTAGTTCATTTCTGTTCACAGACATGCTCTTTTTCAAAGCCAATTAGTCCACCCCCTCCTTACTTCCTCTTCAAAAGCTCTGGATCCTGGGAAGCTATCCCATACATCAGGAGAAAGCAAAGGCCAATGGCAGACAAAGGAAAGAGACAAAAGGGATGTTCTAGCTATACATTTCTGTCCTGGCTGATTGAAGTAATTGGTCCCCATGAAGAAACGTTTGAACTGGCTTCCTAGTACCGGAGCACTCTTGAAGGCGGTCTTGTTAGAATAATTTTCGTACCCATTTAGAACTAGACAGTTTCAAATTCTGTTGACCTGGGAGCGTTTTCCAGTCAAAAGATAACATTAAAAGGCGAATATGAGTTCAGTGGGCAAGTGCTTCATTTCAATATGATTATTAGGTAGGGGTTAATTATAGATGACACCCCAAATGTTGGGATTGATTTCCCATTACCTATCCACAGAGTGGCTTTGGGTAGTAATCATATGCGTGTATGCAAGGAAGTACAAGGGAGCATGCTTCATGTATCTGAACATGTCATTAGGGTTTGAAACTTCTCCCCTATGTGCACTCATAATGCAGAAATGGCTCATCCATCTCTTCAGGGATGAAGCACAAGTCACTTATAGGAGATCTTACTCCCTTGAGCTTTCAACACTTATTTATTCATTTATTTCCATTTTTTATAAACTGCCCCTCATCCCTTGGAATCCCAGGGTGGTTTACAAAATTGTCATGGAAAAAATACAAATATTGAAATGAACCCTAAAAATCTTCTCAAACACAGCAAAATTCCAAACACCACAGTGCCTTGCAACAGCAAACACCATACTAACTCCAGGACTTGAATGAGCCCTCCCAAAGATCTTAAGGAAAAGATTGACATAAAAAAGCTATCAATGAGGCAGACAACCAGAACTCCAATAGAGGGAGTTCCATAACTGGGGTGCCATCAGAGAAAAGGCCTTGCTCGTGCTACCGCACTAAAACAGAATGAATCTGCACAATTGTCAGCGTTAATGCATATTCTTCTTTCAGTTCATGTTAAGCTGCACAGTTCAGCATGGAGTGCTATTTATGTCAATGAGCCTCACGTGAACCTAACTATGCACTGTATTGCGCCCAACATCTGGAAAACTTTTCATTTAAAAAGTAGCATCTATACAAACCTACCTGAAAGTAAGTCACATTACTCCGCATGGAACCTAACATCAGAATAGACCTGTATAAGGTTGAACTGTGAAAGACTCAGGATTTAATATGTGTGATAATAGTCTTTGTGGGAGGGGGGGCTCAAAACGCCCTGATAAATCTGAGACTAGCTGGTATCATACGAGAATGAACAAAGACAAAATATTAACAATAATATAGTAGTACTGTTTTAATGCTGCAATGCCTTTCCAATAAGTGAAGAACTTTTCTAAAAATAGAAATAAATGCAAGACAACCTTTCTGTGGTCTATTGAAAGAAATGGAGCAATTTCAAATAAAAAGAATTTATTTTTTTTTTGTTTGGGTCCCCATGCCATGATTTTTGTTTGTTTTCACTGGGCACATTTTAGGGGCTCATCACCCTTGTAAAAGGTCCTACCGCTGTTTGTCTTGATCTTCCTTGCAGCTGCTGAAGGGAAGGCAAACAAACCAGAATTAAGGTGATTCCTTAAATCCTTCAGAAAGGAAGGTGAGGACTAAATTATTGCTGAGAATTACATATAGGAAAACCCCAGGGTAAGATAACTTATTGTCCCTTATTTGCTAAGGCTCACAGCAGCACTGCATTTACATATTTGTAAAGGGATTACATTAGATCTTTTAGAGACAGCTTGGTATAACTGCTGGCTTTAATGTTTTCAAAGGTTGCTTTTGTGCAACCTGAATTCTTTAGTACTGGACAAAAAAGTTACTTGATTATGTCTGCCAAGTACTTTCTGAAGCACCATCTTAAGACAGCACCATATTACAGCTAAAGATGGCTAAGTCCGTCCAATTTGGGTTTCTCTCACTTTTGCATTTTGACATTTCTGCAAAAGTTTGCAGATTTTTTATTTATTTAAAAAACTGTACAAAACTCCCATACACATTTTTATCCACATTTTGCTTAATATGCTCATGTTGATGCAAATGTTGCCTAATATGTGGATTTTGCATGCAGTTTCCCCCCAATAAAATAAATTTGTATGACTTTCATGAGTAAATACAACTTTGTGTATGCTTTCCCCTAATGTAATTATATAAAAAAAGTGTTTTTGCTTGATGAATGACATTGCATAATACAGAAAAGTGCAAATCTTGAAGCAGCATTTTGGTTTGGAAATTTCAAATTGGGTAGATTTGCTTTACAATATGAAATGCACACATTTCTTTCTTGTCCCTACCATTGAGACTTTGTCCATTCCTGTACCAGCAACATATTTCCCCTCCACTCTCCCTCTCCTTACCCTATTTTTAAATTATGATAAAATATTAGCAAGAGATCTGTATACCTAGACATCTGGTATCTATATCTATACTTGTATCCCCCCCCCCCCCCAAGGTTTTATGGCACTGTTTCTATCAGCATCTTGGGCTGTAGTTCTATTCACACTCACCCAGAAGTTGGTCCCTTTAAACTTAATGGTATTTACTTCTTAACTGACAGGAACTGTAAGAAGATAAATGTATAAATCATGTGGCTTAAAAGTAGGTGCCTCCATTTTAAAAGTCCTAAAGCAGACTCATTCACAAGAACAGCTTGAAGGCAAAATCTAGATTGCAGCAAGAAATTAATGAAGAAATGAAGCTTTTGAGAAATGCTATGCAGACCAAGTGGAATTTCTGGCTAAATCTGGTAAATGTTCACCATAAGGAAGACATTGCGCACTGGAGATCAGAGCATCAGTGTTTTGCACAGCATTCAAAACCAGGGCCGTCTTAAGAATATCTGGCACTGTGGTGCAAAGATCCCTCCCATTTCCCAGAGTTGCTGACCTTTTTGTGGCGCTGCCGGCAGCTCTTCAGGGTTGGAGGAGGCAGGCAGCAGCTGGAGGGCGGCTCCTCCAGTGGGGAAGAGGCAGAGGCTCCGGGCGTGGCACTGCTTCAGCTAGGCGGGCAAGGGCGGCACCCAGCCTTCCCTGGCGCCCTCCAGAACTTGGCACCCCGTGCCACTTGCCTCTATGGGCAAGACGCCCCTGTTCAAAACTCCCATTGTTCTAGTTGCATTTTGCGACAGGGAATTTCATTAATGCGGGCAGTTTTTGAGCTCTAGTACTGCGCCTAAGATTTCAGATTAAAACTGGAAGGAAAGGAGGACCTTTTTCTTCCTCCCCACTTCCGGCTACTCTCTGAAGACTGGAGAAGAGACCCTCTTAAAAATATTAGGGGGGTGAGCAGGAGAAGGATTAGACCATGTGAAAATGAACATCATATTTTACCTGCAGTTCATTCATTTTCAGCTTTGTATTCTTGTTATTAAAAAGCACGCCTAGACATTCCGTTGCTGCTCCCATAACCTAGGTTTAAGGTGCCCTTTAGCTCCTATCTTTCCTATCTCGGTTTCTAACACTGGTTCTGCTGTATTGTGCAGTGTGATTACAATGCATCTCAAGCACGTTAAAGGACAGTGTAGGCTGTCCGGTTGACGCAGTGCGTATTTAATTTCTTTGGATGTGTTTGAAGCTACAGTATAGTTCTGACAAAGAATATACCACTACTAACCTACTGTCTCCTCAATGTTTTTATTATTATTATTATTAGTATTATTATTATTATTATTATTATTATTATTATTATTATTATTTTAAAAAAACCAACAACCCACAAGGTTTCCCCTTCGACCTGGGAAATATTCTCTGGCAGCTGTTCTATAAATAAAACATGGTAGCTTTTAGTGTAATTCTTAGTGTGAGAACATGCTCCTTTTAGAGCCAACAGTAATGCCACTTCACGAAGGGGATGCTTTCTGAAGAGAGGATCTTGCCGCTCCTTTCCACTTTAAAATCAAGTACATTGGTGCCACAGTATCCTCAGTCCCCAGGAGCCTGATGACTGCAAAGTGTGAGTGAGTCAGCTACAGAGCTCAGAGCTGGCAGTGCTCGCGGCCACCATCAAAACACCCGATGCTTGCAGGAATACCTCTTGTATTTCACAGGCTGGGTGAAAGGAACCAAAAGCCTCATCTGGAATCAAAATCTGGAACTGGACTCAGTTAATACATGAAAAGGGGAGGGTTTTCTTAGGAGTAATCCCCAGAACTCTTCAATATCCAGAAAGACACTAAAAGGACTTTTTCAGTACTGTAGTCTATACCATTTACTGCAGGTTGGTTCCAATCCGTATCACTTCCTAATGGGTGCTGAATCCTGGAGAAATTAGGACCCAGTTGAGCCCAGGAGCCAGCTGACTGCCAGTTGTCTTTGGCTGGATCTAGACAAGAAGCGTTTCAGTTAAACACATTGTAAAATTAAACAGGGAAATCCATTAGGGAAAAATGGGACTCCCCATCACCATCTGGTGGCACAGTGTTATATTGCATATACAACGCATATAAATTGCTTTTTCCTTACCAATCTAGCTGAGTTCCAGAAGAGGAACTCAGCATGGATAGAATCTTCCTGCTTCACTCACAGGATGTAAGAGCACCATTTCTTCCTGTTGCGTCACCAGGTCTGAAGTTCAGAAGACCACATCTGATGTTTCAGCAGCCTAAACTGCCCATTACTAATACCCCTAATTGCTATTGTTCTTCTAGAGCATCTAATTTCAGCATGATTACTCTGCCCTCATTATCAGTAATCACATCAGACTCCCCATTCTTCACTTTGGGAGTACATTCTCAAGGTTACATACTATTTAAAGCATAGCCAATGCACATTAAAGCATTTGACTCCCCCCAAAGGAACTTGAGAGTGGTGGTTTCCCCTTCGCATAGCTACCATTCCCATCATCTTTAACAAATTACAGTTCCCAGGATTCTTAGGGCATTAAATGTGTGTTGTGTTTTTACTTGGGGTAGACATTTTCTCATTTCCCCTGATATCTGAAGTACAAAATCCTGTATCTCAATCCATCTGTTTTTATTATGGATGAATTATGACTAGACCACATTCACAATCACTAATGCAGAGTACTTGTGGAGGGGCTCTAACTCAAGAGGAAAAGGTATACCTGATGGTGATGATGCAGAAGGTCTCTGATTCAATCAGGTGATGGGCCTTGAGACCCTGGTGAGTCGCTTCCAGTCAGAATAGGTAACATGAAGTTAGATAAACAAGAAGTCTGGTCTGAATTTGGATTGTTTTATCCCGTCTTTTGGGAGGCATTATACTTCTGTTGTTGCAACCTAAAATTGCATTAACATTTTTTCCTGCTCATCACAGTGTTGATTCATGTTAAGCTGGTGCTCGAAAATGGCCCCTAGATCATTTTCGCCTGTACTGCTGTCAAGACAGGCGTATTATTATTATTATTTATTAAATTTCTATACTGCTCTTCATCAAAGTATCACAGGGCAGTTTTCAATATAGAAACACAAAAATACATACCAAAGTCACAATAACTCTGCTGCGTGCAGTTTAAAATGCCATAGATTGCTTAATCAGCCAAAGGCCTGAAAGAAGAGAAATGTTATTGCCTGGTGCCTAAAGATATGCAACGAAGGTGCCAGGTAAGCCTCCCTGGGAAGAACATCCCACAAGCGGGGAGCCACCACAGAAAAGGCCTGTTCTTGTTGTATTGCCGCCCTCTGGACCTCTTGGGGAGGAGGCACATGAAGAAAGGCCCTCAGCTGATAATCACATGGTCTGGCTTGGTGCACATGGTACCCTATTCTAGATTTGTGCACCTGGTTATTCCTGCTTAAGTGTAGAACCTTACATTTGTCCGTATTGAAATTCATTTTGTTAGTTTTGGTCCATTTCTCCAATCCATTAAAGGCAGAGATCAGCAAACTTTTTCAGCAGGGGGCCGGTTCACTGTCCCTCAGACCTTGTGGGTGGCCGGACTATAATGGGGGTGGGGGGTGGGAGAACGAATTCCCATGCCCCACAAATAACCCAGAGGTGCATTTTAAATAAAAGCACACATTCTACTCATGTAAAAATACCCTGATTCCTGGACCATCTACGGGCTGGATTTGGAAAGTGATTTGGCCATATCCGGCCCCCGGGCCTTAGTTTGCCTACCCATACATTAAGGTCATCTTGAAACCTGATTCTATCTTTGAGGTATTAGCTCCCAGTTTGGTGTCATCTTCAAATCTGAGGAGCATCCCCTCTATTCCTTCATTCAAGTAATTTATAAAGATGTTGAGCAACACCTTGCCTTTATGGGGGATGGAAAGGAGTATGTGAGTGGGTATGGAAACTAGCTTACTGTTGATGTAAAACACTCAGAATTTTGGTTCGGGGCCCCAAAGGGTTCCTCTAGAGTCAGAGAAGATGGGTGATGTCCAACCAAGGAGAGAAAGAAGCAAGCAGCTTTTTAAAAGCAAAGATCCTTTATTCGGTTGCAACCAGGTTCCCTACACAAAGGTGACACAAGGTATGAGGATCCCCGCCCAAAGGTAAGTTCAGAATGTTATACAGTCACAATTGTGGGTGGTCTTATTTGTCACAGGTTCATCAATCTACAAGGTAAGGGGGAGGTACACGGGTGCAGGGTGCAAAAGGGAGGTTGGGTGCAAGATACAAGGGTGCAGATCCTATCTACATGAGTACTGTAATACCTAGAAATCCAGGAAGAGATGGCAAATGATATGGTAATCCGGTTTTTCTAGAATAACAATAGGGATGAGAGTTTTATCTAACAGCTGAATTCCTCTCCCCAAATGGATCTGGTCGTCTGGCACTTTATGGAAGAAGGAAGGGGAGCTGAGTGGAAGTGATTAGGGTGAGGCTAAAAATAACATTTATACTTTTATGGTTGCAATAAAGTGATGCCATCCGAATACATGGGTTCCAATTCTTATTTTCCTGGAAGTAGTTACAATAATGGAGAAACTGAACAAAGGCAAAAGGATACAAAGGGGTCAATTCCATTGCAACAATGCCAAATGTAACAATTGCATAAAGGTGACGGTAAGGATTCACATTTACAAGTAGTAAAGACACAATTACAAGGGGGGAGGGGGAGAGACTAGATACAATTTAAAACTACCTGGATACAATTCTAAAAATACTTGGATACAATTATATAAGAATACTTAGATACAATTATAAAAATAAAGATAGGGTAAATTCAGGAAATAAGGTAATGGGCAGTGCAGGGAAGAACGAAAAATGCTTTATTTGATAGAAAGGAAAGAAGGGATTCAAAGGAGGCAAATAACAGAAGAAGCGAATTAAAAGGAGAGCAGAGTAAATGGCAAAATTGAGGAAAAGGTTTATATATCTCTTGGGCTGTCTTCATTTTGTTTATTTGGTCTTGTTTTTCTGCTTCTTTAGCTATTTTTCTGCATTACTGTACAAAGGTTACAATTTACATTTATTGCTCTGCCCATTTTCCCCTCTGACTCCACCCTCCCCTGAAATGGAAGCAAAATTTATATTCCACGTTACAGGGGCACAGAACCAATAACCTCCTGGGGATTGTTTTGCATGTGACTTCACACAACACTGTAACTGAACCAGAGAAACACTTAGAACCAGGGCTTTTCTTCAGGTAGAACTTGCTGGAACTCAGTTGTGGCACCTCTCAGGTGGGTGCCATTCGCCATTCTAAGAGAACGAGGGAGGGAGGTGTTCGTGGTACCTCTTTTTCTAGAAAAATAGCACTGCATGGAACAAGTGTAATATTCATAGAGAAAAAGCTTAGATAACTGAGGAAATGAAAACACGTTCAGCGGTGCTGGGTGGGGGCAAACCTTATTAGTCTCTTGAAGGGGATGTTTCTTACTGGCTAAATTCGGCAATGGCTCTAACATAAAGAAGGTATTATTCTCACGTCATGTCAATATTGACCAACTTTGCAAACAAGTGGCTTTGTACGGCCTTCTTTTTCCAACCAGCGTCTGCCTCAGATAGCTTTGTGTACTCTCCAGTCTCTTGTAGAGAGCCAGTGACTGATAGGGCAGCAGATCAAAGCTCTGATAGAGAGAGGCCGGGCAATTTGTGCATGAAAATTTGTCTTTAAAAAGTGATAAGAATACAAAAGGTGGCTTAACATACTTTCTCTGCAGTTTGAACTGCAAACAGTTGATTACTTTGGCAGCAGATACCGAAGCAGCTTCTGATGCCTCCAGTCTGTGGCAAGACAGAACGGAAGTCCAGAGATAAATGTAGAAAATGTCAAAATGGTCGGTTTAACCAGAACACATCTGGTCATGGTACATTTGTTTAATGAAGATGAACAAAACCTAATTTTGATATGCAAAGGTTGATAAGCAAACTCAGGACAGATATCTGTATTGTGAGGGGAGCGGCTTCTATGGGATAAAAACAGGGAAAATAATGATTTGGCCGTGTGATTAACCATATGACAACTAGCCTACCTGTGATACAGATCCGATTATTGGCAACACACATCTTAGCTACATCAAGATTGGATTACTGCAATATGCTCTACTTCCATGGTTCCCAAAAGGTGTGGTGTGGCAGGAGAGGATGGAAAGCATGGTGGGTGGGAAGATTCAAGGACAAAGACACATTTAAATATTTCAATTTAGTATAAAATTATTTTTGGAGGTTTTTTTGTTTTTGTTTTTTGCAGAATATGGATAAATATCTTTTCAAAATGAGAGCAAGAGCATCAAGTGATACTGAGGACAGTCCTTGTTGTGATCCAGAATCGCTGTTTTGTGCTAGAGAAAACTCATTTATAATTAAATTTTGGGAATGATTCATGATCTTAAGTAGCTGCATTGTTTTATACTGTCTGGATGCCCCATGATGATATTATAAAGTAGCCGTGTCCTATGCTATAAATCAAGCACTGCTAGGAGTTGGTTCTTTTTGTTTTCCAATGTATTTCTTATCAATAAAACTTAACCTGTGTGGTGTAAACAATTTTTTATTCTGAAGGTGTTGCCCAGAAGAAAAAGTGTGAGAACCACTACTCAGCATTGGGCTGCCTTTGAGAATTCTACACAATCCTATCTTGTAATGCCTGCCAATTCATAGCATTAGTGATTACCTAGAAGCCCTAAATAGCTTGGAGCCAGGATACCTGGGAAATGGCCTCTTTGTGCATCTTTTTGGCTGCCCCATGGTTTCAGAGGAAAGGCACTTCTCTGTGTCCCACATAAGGTGGAAGCACTGCTGATGACAAGTCAGTGACTGTGCCAATATTGTGAAACAACTTGCCCCATGAAGCACTGGTAATTCTGTTCTGGCTATCTTTCTCCTGCTGGCAAAAACATTTTTGTTCTGGCATGGTTGAGAGAAGCTGCGGATTGGTGTTAGCAGCCAATCACGCTGAAAGTGACTGCCACAGAGCTGTGTATGTGTGTGAATATCCAGACTGGGAGGAATGGCATTCTTAGTTTCTTCTCAGAGCCCCATAACTGGCAGACTACATAATTTCATTTCTTTGGAACTGCAACTATCCTTTAATTTTTTTTAAAAAAAATTGTGACAAGATCAATTTAATCAAAGGTCATTAGAAAATCAAAGATCATTAGAAAATATTAAACAATGACTTCAGTCTTCTAATCACTGGATCGAAGCACATAAATGTGCAAATGCAACTAAGTGACATGTACATTTGGTACATATAGCTGATTTTAAAATTATTTCCCCCCTCATATTTACATGTCCAATCCAACCCTAGGTAACCAGTAAAACACAAATTCAGATTGCAATCCAGCTACAATGCATACCAAGCACAAAAGCTTTCTAATGATCTTTGATTAGTTCTTTATTAAATTCATCAACGGAGCAAAGAAAATTTAATAATCTTCACCATTTGTCATCTTTCTGATTAGAGTTTTGATTAGAACTTTAGGCTTTTATTTGCCTCCTTTCTATCCATTGCCATTATAACGCTGTTCCTTTCTTCCAATTTAATAGGTAGGATGGCAGAGCAGAAGAACACGTGCCTGATTGGTATTCATCTGGAAATGCACAAGTTAGACTAAAGCTAACGGCAGTTTATTCAGCATACAGATAGCATTGGGGGTTGGGGTGGGGTGGACCTGAATATTGTTCCACTGTAGGTCCAGAGATTGCCTCCGATGACCTGCATGCTTGTTGCCCTCAGAACCAAGTGTGGCAACTTATTAAATTGACAAATGAGATCACAGTAATCACATTTCATGCTAAAATAGAGGTCCCCAACCTTTTTGGGCCATTGCACATATTTGGAATTTTGAGAAAGTGCTGTTGGGGCATAGCATTTCACAAAACAGTAGCCATGTGGTCGTGGCAAAATGCTCGCCACAATTAAAAGAGTAGAAAAGGAGGAAGGGCCACAAAATGGTGTGGGCATGGCCACACATCAATAGGGAGAAAGGCATCTAGATCAGCCAATTGGTGTCTCTCTGCTGATAGGGGCAAAAAGGGGACCTTCTTGTGGGAATGTTAAGGATAGTAGGAAAGGATATATTGAATATATATTTTCCTTCCTTCACTCATGCTAGTGAGTGATGTAGCAGAGCAAATTCCCTTTAATAAAGCTGGAAGCTAGTTTGCAGATTCGTTTGAATCTCTTAGTTAAGATTATTTCCTGGTGTCCCCTTTAATCCCTCGTAAAAGAATAAAGAGACGAGAGTCTTCCTGGGTAAAGTAACAAAAAGTTTACTCACATTTCAGTTCATGATATGATCCCTGAACGGCAGGCTTTACTTAGTGGTTACATAAAGAAAGAGACTGTGAGTTCATCTCAAAAGGAGACTGAACTCATGTGCTGCTGGCTGAGAGCCAGCAGACAGCAAAATTACATTGAGACAAAATGGCTGCAGAACAGCAACATGGCAGCAAAAGAACAGCAACAAGACAATAGCAGTATCAAG
The DNA here is from genome assembly GCF_965113315.1 of Podarcis vaucheri. Lineage (NCBI taxonomy): Eukaryota > Metazoa > Chordata > Lepidosauria > Squamata > Lacertidae > Podarcis > Podarcis vaucheri. The sequence goes on from NC_138759.1 coordinate 34,951,364, forward strand.
ACGAACTAGACTGCGAGTGAGAAAATGGCTGCATGATTCGGCTCTTTTATGGATTCTACCTTTAAAAATGGCTTGGGAACTTCAGTGACACAGAATCTTGCTGTGGGCTGGAAAGAACACATTATGGCAATTCCAGAATATCTTAACTGGTTACCAATTTACACCCAAGGGTCAAAAGTGCTATTTTTATAATCTTCAAACCCATATATGTCAGGGATTTTGAATATTTCAGAGAACACTCCTCCCCACCCCATAAGCCTCTTACAGGATTTTATGATCCACAGAGAGGGTCTCCACTTCAAATGTATCTTTCCTGGAGATGAGATCACTTTCTATTAGGAGCAGAGTCTTTTCAGTTGTAGCCCCAGACCTGTGAAATACATTATCTCTCTTAAGGCATTTGGTCTAATTTCAGAGACAATGGTACCAGGCACTTGGGGTTAAATGAAGTGGTGCCATATTTATAGTTGTTTTGCTTTTGAATGGTTTTCTTTAAACATTTCATAATTTTGAACATGTTAAAGGGTTTACATTGTTATTGCATGAAAACTGTCTTGAGAACATTGATGCTAAAGGCAGTAAAGAGATGTGGCAAGTAAATAAATAAATTCTCTTGTTTTCAGGTGGTACTTATATAAGATCAGAATCTGCCTTTCCACTTGGATAAGTACCTTGTTCCATAAGGCCTTGACACAGTATAATACAATGTTTTATTCATTAAGTGGCAGGCATTAATAATGAGAGTACAGGAGTCTGGGATATTTCGTTATTTCTCCGATTCACTGTGTTATTTTTCAAAAGCAAAAGAATTTTTTTCTTGCATCTTGAAGTGATTGTGTTTAAATGCATGTAAATTGCAAGCTTTGAGGCAGGTTCTGTCTTCCAGTCAAAGGTCTTCAGCGCCTGAGAAATATATCAAGGAAACTCTTTTGTTTTTGAACTAGTATGAAAAATATCTAGAATTTTTTTGGGGGGACAGCTACCAGGCTCCACTATGCTGGGCACAGTGTCATTTGTGGAAGGATCCACATTGCGAATAGCAGAGCGCTGTTTTCCCTCAGTCCTTGCAAACGTGCAGGCACTGAACACACCAGGTCACTACAGGGAATGGGCGGTTTATGTCACCTCCGTAATCTGGATCCGACCAATTGCTCATCTAGTCCAGCATCCTCTTCTCACAGTGGCTGACTAGATGCCTGTGGGCAACCCACAAGCAGGTCAAAAACACAAGAGCACCCTCTCCTTCTGTAGTTCCCCACAACTGGAATTAGAAATATTACTGCCTCTGTATTCATACTTTCCACTTCACATGGCCAAAGAATGTGGAATCCGATTTACAGTCATACCTCGTGTTGCGTTAGGTTCACGTTGCGTCTTTTCGGCTTGCAAACGTGGCAAACCCGGAAGTGTACATTTCCGGGTTTTGCCACACGTGCGTGTGCAGAAGCGTTCTGTGAGCTTTGCACATGCGCAGAAGCACTCTATTGCGCTCTACGCTTGCACAGAAGTGCCGCTCTAGTTGCGGACTTTTCGGGGTGCGAACAACATCCCGGAATGGATCATGTCCACAACTAGAGGTACCACTGTTGTTTTTTTAAATGAAGACCATAACAAAAGCTGTGCTTGATCAGACCAGAGTTCCTCTCTTATCTCCTGACAAACTCTCGCCAGTGGGCGTAAGAAAGAACATAAGTATTTAGAGACATCCCAGCTGGATTATTTATGACCACTGAAATTTTGTTATATTTTTGTAACTTTTTTGGTTTTGCAAGCCACATTGAGCATGGTTTAACTACAAGGAGGCGGGATGCAAATAGATGAAGATGGATCTGACCGATACAGTATTCTTAGACCTTGCATAATTTTAATTCAAAGATGTAGAACTCCATTTCTACCTAGCGCCACATTTCCTTAGAGGTAATATGTCAGAGGCTGCAATGTGGGGGTGGCTGAGGCAATAGCCCCCAATGGGCAGGGCACATCTCTTCCCCACCCCCCTGCTTTCTCTTCCTCTCCTCCACCTGGTGGAGATCCAGAATGGATCACTCTTAGCAAAAATCTGAACTACTGTAATTGCTGGAAAGGACATGTTTTCACTTCCTCTTCCCGTTCCATCTTTCACACCATTTCCCTACCAGCCCTGCTCCTCCTGGGCTTCCTCCACCTGCATGGAATTATTATTAGACCAAGGGCCACATGAAATGAGTGTTACATTCCTGTTTTAATCGGATGTTTTACATGACTTTTCACAAGTAGCCACACCATCCAGGACAGGCTGAGGTGGAAATAAAAAAAGGAGAAATGATAACTGAATAAACAAACAAAGCTGGCTGATGGCTGAAAAGCCGGGGTGTAAAAATGTTGATAAGATCACATTAACAAATCAGAGTTTTACCCTTGCAAGCTGCACTTTATTTAAAAGTCCTTAATTAAATGGGGAAATAGGCTTGTGAGAGTGTAATGGGATTAATCATCTTGTTAGGCGGGGGGAGGGGGGAGTGGAGTATTGAAATAACTTCATGGTTGACATGGCCAGTTTTCAGATTTGCTCTGCTTTTCACAGACACTTATTGGAATAGGCGGGGGGGGTGTTAACCCCTCAGACATTGAGCTAATCGGTCCTCAAATGTCGGTTCATCTAGAAAAGTGGAATACATATATGCTTGCCTTGACTGTCCACCTCTAGCATTTAGAGTGAGGGTAATGGCATTTAAAATGGTCATTTTTATACAAAAAAACCCACATTTTGCCATTTTAATGCATTGTTGATGGCTTTCATTCTCCCCACCCCACCCCGCCTTAATTCATACTTAATTATTCCCCTTTTGGAGAGCAGTTTAATGCCTGTTTCAAAATAAGACTGAGCACACCTGGATGTTGCTCTGTAGATCTCATCAGCTGGAGCTCTCACACACTATTCTGTCGCAGACAAAAGCTAAGGACCTGATTAATGATACTGCACTTTGTTTTCATGGAACAAGCAACATCATAAGCTAGACTCGCTGATCGTACCTTTCTCCATACTATGGCACTGTAAATTCAGCACCTTATGAGCCAGAGAACAATCCTAACGCTGAGATCATCACAACTTCATATAAATTACAGTGCTGTTTCAATAAAGTAGCTTTGCCTGATCCAGCTGCCATTTTCACATGTTGCTAGAGCAAGCATAGCTTTCTCCCCTCTATTGTGCAGATGTCCTTATGTATGATTCAAGCACAACACATTGGCACCAGAGTGCATGGGCTCCTCATTCACCACTTGGATTGTGTGTTGGTGTGATGCATCCACTTTGTTCAGGAGGTCATCTCATGGTGGATGGGAGGCTGCATGTTGGCTCATATGGTGATATGGGTACCCATGTGGGTTCTGGCAATCTTTCTTTGGTGATCCCTCATAGCCGAGTAAGATTGTCTTCCATAAACACGGTTTTAACAATGAGTCCATAAGTGACTGTGGATGCCAGTTCTGGATCCACACGTCCTCCCACAGTGGGGACATTGGTTTCCGGGCAGGAGTTGATCACGGTGTGGATTTGCCAAGCGTGCCTTCCTCTTAGCACATTTCTCTCTTGTGTCCTGAGTTTGAGTGTTTTCAAAGCCCATGACACCTTTGGTAAAGGCTGTTCTCCAACTGGAGCGCTCGCAGGCCAGTGTTTCCCAGTTGTCAGTGTTTATACTACATTTTTAAAGATTTTCCTTGAGACAGTCTTTAAACCTCTTTTGTTGACCACCAGCACTACGCTTTCCATTTTTAAGTTTGGAATAGAATAGTTGCTTTGGAAGACGATCATCAGGCATATGCACAACATGACCAGTCCAACAAAGTTGATGTTGAAGAATCATTGCTGATCTTTATACAAACTGGAACAACATATTAAACCTTAATCAAGAGAGCTGGCTGGCACAGAGTTTTATTGTAATGGCTGGAACAGGGAAGAAGCCTGTCTGCCTGATTTTCAGACTCTAGAATAGGCATGGGGAAGCTGTGGGCCTGCAGATGTTGTTGGACTACAACTCCCAGCACCCCTCACCATTTGCCATGCTGCCTGTGGCTGAGTGGGTGGTCCCACAACATCTGACAGGCCACAAGTTTACAATTTCTCCTTTAGGAATTATATGAACTGTGGTCTATCTGGCATGCAGGCCTCTGCGATGCCCCTAAGGAGGGATGGAAAGGACTGCATTAAAACCTCCATCTTACTCCCTTACAAAAGCTTCATTCTTTGGGACTCTCTGACCCAGAACAACAGAACTGGAAGGTATGGCTAGCGGCGACCCGATTGGTACACAATTCTTATGCAGCCCTCTAACATTATCATTAGCAGCAGGATCTTCAGATCTGTCTATGCCTAGCCTCATGCTGGAGATTGCTCTCAGTTAATCCAGGGCAAACCAGTAAAAAGGACACAGCTCCTTCCAAGCTGCTCAGGGGGGAAAAGTGAAAATCATTTACATTAGGTCCTTCTCCTGCGTGGGTTATTTTCTTTTATTACTAGCCAATGCATTATTATTATTATGATATGATTATTTATTATTATTATATAAACATATTATAATATAAACAGGGCTTTAGCTTCATTGCAGAAAGCTTTCCTTGCATACATGATGTCACAGGTCACTTGCTGGCACTACAAGTTTTTTGCTGCCTCTACCTGTAAGGGACACGGGTGGCGCTGTGGGTTAAACCACAGAGCCTAGGACTTGCCGATCAGAAGGTCGGTGGTTCGAATCCCTGTGATGGGGTGAGCTCCCATTGTTCGGTCCCTGCTCCTGCCAACCTAGCAGTTCGAAAGCACGTCAAAGTGCCAGTAGATAAATAGGTACCGCTCCGGCGGGAAGGTAAACAGCGTTTCCGTATGCTGCTGTGGTTCGCCAGAAGCGGCTTTTCATGCTGGCCACATGACCTGGAAGCTGTACGCTGGTTCCCTCGGCCGATAAAGCGAGACGAGCGCCGCAACCCCAGAGTCGGTCACGACTGGACCTAATGTTCAGGGGTCCCTTTACCTTTACCTATCTGTCTTTATTGTGTATTTATTTTGAAGAGTTTGTTTTGATGTTTTATTGCTATATGAATTCAGTTATGTATATTCCTTTGTTGTTCCCTAGTATCAACATTGATGAAAGGTGGATTATACATATTTTTTTTTAAAAAAAAACATAAATAAAAACAAAGCACAATGGTCTTTTAACTAATGGTTTGGATACAGTGAAAGATTACATCATACCTGGTTGCAGAAATGAGTCTTTATTAAGAGAATATGCTGATGTCAGTTCAGCACAGGAGTTTTGCTCCATTCCGGGGGCATCTTCTTAAACAAGGACTTTTACTCATTTTAACCATCTACCTTTTTTATTAATGAGAATAGGTAGGTTTCTAGAGTAAATTGTCTCTCCCTTTCCTGAGCATTTGGTTGCTCAATTAACTATGTCTTAAATTAATCAGTGCACCCAAAAAAAATAATGAATAGTAGTAGGACTAAACAATACTGAAAATTTGATTGTGTGTTATATATGGAATAGAGCTATTCAGTGAAATCTTCCAATTGTGATAACTCCTCTCTCCTGATTACAATTACTTCAAAGCTGTAGTGAAGGTATTGTAATATGCCTCTGAAACTGGCTGTTATTGTGCTTTAATTTTTTGTCCTATATGTCCTTATATAAATTTGCATTATGGTAATACCTAATCCGGAACAGTGAGACGCAACAACTATAACATGTGTGTGTGTGTGTGTGTGTGTGTGTGTGTTTGTGTGTGTATTCATTCATATATATATATATATATATATATGCTTTCGTAGATTTTCACGGGTACAGGAATGCAGGTTTTGGTGTCTTCGGGTGTCTTCCCGTGTAAGAGTCGGGGTGTCTGTGCGACGTTTCGACGAGGTCTCACTCGTCATCTTCAGGCTGGTGCTTTCGGCTTCTTGTTACTGGAACAGAGCAGAGTCTGGTGTTTGAGTTCCTATAAATACTGTTGAGGGGTGTGGTGTATAGCCTCCAACGTTCTGGGCAGAGAGGAAGTTCCTAGATTAGTGAGCCTTTTCTTCTTTTGTTCCTTAATTACTTGAGGGATATCTTGGGTGATTTCATGAGTGATATTCTGAATACCACTGGGTGGGTCATTAAGTGTAGATTAGTTGCTAAAGCTTTCGTGTCTTGACCTCTTGAGCTTGTGAAGAGTTTTTCTGAGAAGATGGCTGTGCTGCATTTAGTTGTGCTCTGGCTTGGCTTCGTGTATAGGGGCGAGCTGTGGTTTTGTGCCTTGTGCCAGCCAGATCTGTGTAGGGATTGCAGGGGGGTGCAGCATCCGGAGGTGCCACTATAGTTTGGCTACTGGATGGAGTCTGTAATATGTCTGTGGAGAGGGTCTGGGTTTGGGTCTGGTGTGGTTGATTGGTGACGGCGTTCTGTGTGCCTCTGGTTCTGGTGTCGGTTTTTGTGGGGAGGGCTAATTTCCAGATGTCTGGCAGGCGGGACGTGTCGTCACGTTTGTTCATGTTGTGAGGGTGTTTCTCTATCTCGATGGCTTCCATGATTATTCTCTTGTGGTGATGTTCCATGTTAAAGAGCAATTTGGAATCTGCAAAATTAATTTCGTGTCCTGTTTCTTTCATGTGTTGGAAAAGAGAGGAAGTTTTTTCTTCTTTTTTGACGGCATTCTTGTGTTCTGCGATACGTGCATTTATTCGTCTGTTTGTTTGTCCAATGTACGTGGCTGGGCAGACTTTGCAGGGTATTTCATAGACCCCTTGGTTTTCCAGCTGGATTTTGTCTTTTGGGTTTCTGAGGATATTGGCTATTTTTTGGTTGGTGCAGAAGGCTGTTTTGATATTGTGTTTATGGAGGATTTTGCTGATTTTGTCTGTAGTGCCCTTGATATAAGGAAGGAGGGCCATGCCATTGTTTTCTTCTGTGTCTTGGTTTTTGGGGGGTGTTTCTTTTTGGATTAGCTTCGTAACCCTGTTTTTCTGGTATCCATTGGCGATTAACACATTTGAGTTACAGAATCTCTCAAATGTGTTAATCGCCAATGGATACCAGAAAAACAGGGTTACGAAGCTAATCCAAAAAGAAACACCCCCCAAAAACCAAGACACAGAAGAAAACAATGGCATGGCCCTCCTTCCTTATATCAAGGGCACTACAGACAAAATCAGCAAAATCCTCCATAAACACAATATCAAAACAGCCTTCTGCACCAACCAAAAAATAGCCAATATCCTCAGAAACCCAAAAGACAAAATCCAGCTGGAAAACCAAGGGGTCTATGAAATACCCTGCAAAGTCTGCCCAGCCACGTACATTGGACAAACAAACAGACGAATAAATGCACGTATCGCAGAACACAAGAATGCCATCAAAAAAGAAGAAAAAACTTCCTCTCTTTTCCAACACATGAAAGAAACAGGACACGAAATTAATTTTGCAGATTCCAAATTGCTCTTTAACATGGAACATCACCACAAGAGAATAATCATGGAAGCCATCGAGATAGAGAAACACCCTCACAACATGAACAAACGTGACGACACGTCCCGCCTGCCAGACATCTGGAAATTAGCCCTCCCCACAAAAACCGACACCAGAACCAGAGGCACACAGAACGCCGTCACCAATCAACCACACCAGACCCAAACCCAGACCCTCTCCACAGACATATTACAGACTCCATCCAGTAGCCAAACTATAGTGGCACCTCCGGATGCTGCACCCCCCTGCAATCCCTACACAGATCTGGCTGGCACAAGGCACAAAACCACAGCTCGCCCCTATACACGAAGCCAAGCCAGAGCACAACTAAATGCAGCACAGCCATCTTCTCAGAAAAACTCTTCACAAGCTCAAGAGGTCAAGACACGAAAGCTTTAGCAACTAATCTACACTTAATGACCCACCCAGTGGTATTCAGAATATCACTCATGAAATCACCCAAGATATCCCTCAAGTAATTAAGGAACAAAAGAAGAAAAGGCTCACTAATCTAGGAACTTCCTCTCTGCCCAGAACGTTGGAGGCTATACACCACACCCCTCAACAGTATTTATAGGAACTCAAACACCAGACTCTGCTCTGTTCCAGTAACAAGAAGCCGAAAGCACCAGCCTGAAGATGACGAGTGAGACCTCGTCGAAACGTCGCACAGACACCCCGACTCTTACACGGGAAGACACCCGAAGACACCAAAACCTGCATATATATATATATATATATATGAATTTATATACCACTCTTCATCAAATTGTCTCAGAGTATATCCACTTATGTAGCAGTAAGCTGCAAAGAACTCAGTGGGACTTACTTCTGAATACGCATGCATATGATTATGCTGTAATCATAATAATGCCAGACTACAAATTGGTGTGTGTATCTGTCTGCCTCTAACCCACTATTTACAGTCACATACACACCAGCAGCACAGTCCTGTGTGCATTTGCATACTGCAGCCTAACACAGACACAAAGATAGAGAGATAGGAGATAGAGATTGACATATTTAGAATTTAATAATAATAATAATAATAAATTTTATTTATATCCCGCCCTCCCCAGCCGAAGCCAGGCTCAGGGCGGCTAACAACAATAAAATAGTACAAGATTCAAAAAACATTTCAGTATAAAAATTAATTAAAATCAAATTGTTGGCAACCATCAAGCTAAAGTTCTGTGGAGATTGCCAAAGGAGGGAGTCAGGCTAAGGGAATGCAATATGCTTGAATGCCTTTGTTTCTTTCATTATTGTTACGATCCTATACACGCTTACAGTGGAATCCCACTGATTCCAATGTTGGACTTATTTCTGAGTAAATATGCATCATGCATCAGTGAAGCTACACTGATCCGGCATCAGCGAAGCTACAGTATTCAAATTATTTAATGCAATCGTAAAAATGCACCTACTCCAAAGGTGAGTTAAGGATTGTTGCTCAACTGTACTATTTCACTAACAGACATATGGAAATACTTGCAGAGACCAATATCTACCTGCCACTGATGATATTGATCCTGCGAGCCAATTCCTAACTTTTTAAAATAAATGCTCAAAACTAAAAAAATTGAGCAACCTGTTTACAATTTGAGCTGAGGTGTCTCAGCCGTCTCTTGCTTTGTAGTGTAAGGATGATCGCTGGGTCCGGAGCACACTCCCCACCCGCAGGCAGCCTCAGCCTGCCTGCACGTGTGACCTTGGGGTGCGGAGCACACTCCCCCGCACAGATAAAGCCACAGCTGTCTGAACATCGTGCCCTCTGTCTAAACTTTTGTGGTCACAGTAGTCTGCAGTGTCCTGTCTGTGACCTTTGTCTCTGAGACCTTTGTCTCCTTCGTCATACACTGTGCAAGGGGAAAGTGACGTAGTGGACAGGTGCCAAAATAAGTTTGTACCACCCCACGATCTCGGGACTGGAAGATGTGTAAAGGTCACAGCCCAGAATGTATCTGCCTGGGTTTGCATATTGTGTCAATAAAAGGAGCCTCCACAGAGCTGGCCGGCAGCTTGCTTGCAGCTCACCTGTGCGCAGCTCACCTGCATTATCAACTCCTGCCTCATGTCCTTCACTTCATTGTAGAGTACATTTTTATTCTTCCAAAGGGCTCACAGCAGCAAGATTCTCTTCCCACCCACCCATTTTATCCTCACAACAACCTTGCAAGGTAAGTTAGAAAGATGGAGTGACTGGCCCAGGATCACTCAGTGAGCTTCTCCACTGGGCTTCAAGAGGACTTGATCCCGGTCTCTGATTTCCAAGCCCATTACACCACTCTTGAGCTTCATGATAATGCTCTGCATTATACTGCAAAGCAGTTTTGCAAATATATCCTTCTTATAACACTTTTCTGGGCGTAAGTTAAATCAAAATCAGATCAGTGAGCAAAAGAGAAAAAAGATGGTAGTCTTATTTAGGAGAGAGAAATTTGAATTAAGAAACTGAAAAGCTGTATAATGACATCACACATCTACTCCTTCCTTCAAAGTTAAACCCTTTCCAATTATAAAAGCCCATTTTACTTGTTTCAGGCTTTTGTATCGAAATATTTAAAAACTGCACTTAACTTATTCTTCATTTCTCAGATGGCTGATGCTGCCATTAACTTCGGCAGTCATATTATTAGAGAAATGGATTGTATTTCTTTGTAATCTTCTGCATGCATCTACAAATTGTGTTACTTTAAAGGTCAAGATAAGTCTTTTGTACCATAATGAGAGTAATGATGAATAATGGTACTTGTGTTCATAAATTAGGCCTTGTCCATAAACATCCTTTTACACAGATGCTCAGTGGAAATCTATTAAATATTAGCAGTCATCTGGGGAACTGGGTACAAAACAACCTTAAGGAGGCAGATTAATTGTAGGACTGTTTAGGTATCACAGTGAGGTTAATGCATCATGCTTTGCTAAAGCTGAATTGGGAGGGAATTTATTAGCTCAAAATGTTACATGAGAAAAGGTAAGTGGAGTTGTTGACATTAAATGTGAAGCCTAATCACCTAATAGTAAATATGGAATCATTCTATTTGTGATTACTTTATTGAAAGAGAATATTCCCATCTAGCTTTTTGCAAACCCGCTTAGAGACAAAACAAACATAATGCAGGCAACCTGTACATGGGTCTCCCAGTGTTGCTGTTCTTTAAATATAAGCCGCTGGGAAAGGGGGTGCTTAACATAGCTGTCAACTTTTCCCTTTTCTTGCAAGGAATCCTATTCGGAATAACGGAATTTCCCTTTTAAAAAGGGAAAAGTTGACAGCTATGGTTACGCCCCCCCCCCTTTGAGCAATTTCTCCAATTTGTGCCCCATTGTGGCTGTTATTAGCCCTATAGGGGAGGTATAAAGGTAATTGTATCATTCCTCATTCTCTCTCTCTCTCTCTCTCTCCCCCCCCCCCCAGTTTGGCAGAGGAGTCGATTTAAGTTTTGGAAAAGTCATGTGGGAAAGAGTTAAAAATAATTTGATTATTTTCTGTCGCTCAAGGCTGGCCCAACACATTCTGAACTCATTTTCCAAGGACAAGAAGATCCTCCCCGCCCCTTACCCACATTTCATGAAAAATAGCCAACCAGACAGGTTGTTTAATCTTACTTCTACCCTGGCAACAGTGTCATACACCACAAGTGTCTCAGAAAAAAGGGACGTCCCATTTTCTTGCATGAGAGCACAGTGGCCATTTTGGGTGCCATGATCTTGTGCCAAAAACAGCAGCACCCCCAAATACAAGTTTTTGGATGCTCTGCAAGCACAGCCCCGAAAAAGTGCATCTTTTGAGTTCTGTGCTCTTGTGCAGGTCACATGACTTACGGGGGACCATGGGTAGTAAGATGTGCATCCCGGTTTTAGGACTCAAGATGTGAGAGGATATGCATTGTCCAGCACTACCACCATACCTGCGGTAAACAGATTAGCTTAGGAGGTGCATGATAGGCTATAGAGCATATGTAGCTTTGTCTTCCTGAAGGTCATCACCACTGACCTCCTCCCAGCATCTGCCATCTGAATGGACACCGTCTTCCGACTATTATCATTATTATTAATTACCCATCCTTCAGCCTAAGGTCCCAAGGCGGCTTACAACACTAAAGCATAATACTGAAAACGGTTTCAAATAACTTAAAGGTACCCCTGCCCGAACGGGCCAGTCTTGTCAGACTGTGGGGTTTGTGCGCCCATCTCACATTTATTGGCCGGGGGCCAGCGCTGTCCGGGGACACTTCCGGGTCACGTGGCCAGCGTGACATCGCTGCTCTGGCGAGCCAGAGCCGCACACGGAACGCCGTTTACCTTCCCGCTGGTAAGCGGTACCTATTTATCTACTTGCACCCGGAGGTGCTTTCGAACTGCTAGGTGGGCAGGCGCTGGGACCGAACAGCGGGAGCGCACCCCGCCGCGGGGATTCGAACCGCCGACCTTTCGATCGGCAAGCCCTAGGCGTTGAGGCTTTAGCCCACAGCGCCACCCGCGTCCCTTCAAATAACTTACAACCACATAAATAAGGTGGATCCTAAAAACATAGCCAGGCTAAACAAGTGTGTCTTCAGTATTTGCTGAAAGCTGCACAATGAAGGCACCAGAAACAACTCTGTGGGGAGGGAGTTCAGCAGCTTAGGGGCCACCACAGAGAAGGCTTTCACCACAGCCCCAAGCATCTGAGGGTAGAAAAACTACCAAGAGGGCTGCATCTGCACATCTTTAACACTCAAGAGGGTCTGTAGGGAAGATGGTGGTCTTTCAGATATTTGGGGCCTAAGTCATTTAGGGCTTTAAACACCCCCATCATTCTGCCCGGATGCTGAGGTCCAGCGCCGAGGGCCTTCTGGCGGTTCCCTCATTGTGAGAAGCAAAGCTACAGGGAACCAGGCAGAGGGCCTTCTCGGTAGTGGCACCCACCCTGTGGAACGCCCTTCCAGCAGATGTCAAAGCGATAAACAACTACCTGACATTCAGAAGACATCTTAAGGCAGCCCTGTTCAGGGAAGTTTTTAACGTGTGATATTTTATTGTATTTTTGGTTTCTATGGAAGCCGCCCAGAGTGGCTGGGGGGGGGGCAGCCAGATGGGCGGGGTATAAATAATAAATTATTATTATTATTATTATTATTATTATTATTATTATTATTATTATTATTATTATTATTATTGCGAACACCTTGAATTGGGCCCAGAAATGAACTGGCAACCAGCATGGCTGTTTTAAAAACAAGGGTTATTTGGGATCTAAACCCCAGCCAGAAATCTGACTGCTGCATTTTGGACCAATTGAAGCCTAATGGTAGGCCAAGACGTGCCTAACATGGCTGCTATAAGGTTTAAACAAGAAACCTGTCAGAAGATCTATACATGCATCCCTTACTTCGTATCTGTTTGAGCCTTGGATGCTAGAACCCACACATGTCTTAAGTTTATTGCAAGGCGCCCTGTGTCCTTTTCTAGTCCCACGGAGAAATCCATGGGGCCAGGTGGCAAAACGTGTCTCCACATGGAGCCCACGTGACCCACACATCTCAGGGTCCCAGACACAGCCACCTCAGGTGGAATGGGGGGAAACAATGGGCTTGATTGCCTATTTCCTTGTACGGCAGGCATCCCCAGCCTTTGGCCCTCCAGATGTTTTGGACTACAATTCCCATCATCCCTGACCACTGGTCCTGTAAGCATGGGAGTTGTAGGCCAAAACATACGCAGGTTGGGGATGCCTGTTATGGAAGTGACATAAGTGAACCTGGCAGGACAGCTTAGTGTTAACCCCTTCGTGCATTAGTTAAGCATGCTGGTTATATGAGGTTGCTTATCCCCCTGCATAATGGCACATCAACTCTTTGAGGACATGTCAGCTATGTCTGCTCTTCCAGGGCTTGTGTACACCTTCTGACTGCTCAACAGCAAAGGTTTCTCCTATTTTAAAACTGGTTGCTCAGAAAGTTCAGCTCTCTCTGCAGATCGCCATTGCCTCTCTGATTATGTAGTTCTTGAAGAAAGGAGCTGAAGAAAGGAGCAGGTACCTTAACTCTGCTTGTCTTGCTACTTTTATCATCCGTGGGGCAAAGTATGTCTGTGTTTAGGCTCTGTTTAAAGTGTTTGAGGGTTTTTTTTAAGGTAACTGCCATGTGATTCTGACTTTCTAAAAAAAGTACAGTGGTACCTCACGTTAAGTACTTAATTCGTTCTGGAGGTCCGTTCTTAACCTGAAACTGTTCTTAACCTGAAGCACCACTTTAGCTAATGGGGCCTCCTGCTGCCGCCGCGCTGCCAGAGCACGATTTCTGTTCTTATCCTGAAGCAAAGTTCTTAACCTGAAGCACTATTTCTGGGTTAGCGGAGTCTGTAACCTGAAGCGTATGTAACCTGAAGCGTATGTAACCTGAGGTACCACTGTATTTCTTTTTACTAAAGGCAAAACAATCAAACAAACACCGAACCAAACCGAAACAATAGAAACAGAAACAGAAACCCACCTTTGGAATGCTACTATAAGTCCATCTGTGCTTTTAAATGCTCTACTTGCTATATGTTACTGGTGAACATATATTTTTGGATCTGTATATGAAATTTCAAATGCATAAAGGGCAGCTTGAAAGGTATTTAATGATGACTTATTAAGTGGTCATTTAGAGAAGTGGAAGATTAGTACCATTAAAACACACACCCTGTAGAGAACCAGTGGCTGGAACAAGTATGGGAATGTTTGACATCAGAATCCATCAGCAGTCCAGGTCTCTCACTACCCTGCTACCCGATCTTGTACCTGGGGGCTGGACCTGGGACTTACTGCAAGAGACCCCTGGCCTCTGACCTTGAGTGATGGGTCCTTCCACTCCACCTTCACTTCTTCCTTTCTGCCCATCAACACCTGGCACAATTCTGTAAGTGATTTGTTTTAATCAAGAGCATTTATCTTTTAATGTTTTAATAGAATTGCATTATTGTGCATTTTAATTGGGGTGTATTTTTAATCATTCTGCATTTTGACAATGGTTTGCAATTGCTTTTCACATTTCGTAAACTGCTTAGAAGTCACCTGGACATTAAGAGGTATACAGATTAATAAATCAATAATTATCATAATATTTGAAGGCTCTACCCTTAAGCTATGGCTGGATCTGTGTGGTTTTTTTTGTTTTTTTTTAAATATTTCCCAGCTTAAAGCTATTTTTGCATTGAATTAAAGTCATTTTTGTAAATGGCTTAGGGGTTTTCTTACAATCAAGTGGTGTGTAAATTTCATTAAATAGATAAATAAAAGTGCAACTGCAGTAATCGTTTTGGAAAGACAATTTTCGACATCAGTTCTCAAAAATGGAAAAAATATCCTTTCATCAGCGAAATGACTCGCTCAAAGTAGCATTTAAGCAGAAACATCTACACTGACCTCATAATGATGCCAATTTGCTGTGCGCAGATTTGCATATTATTTTTCTTCCTCTCTGTGACCGAGGCTGCTAAACCAAACCTAGGAATGATTGTGTATATGCACAGACTAGTACAGTATGCACATAAACCAAACAGATATGTATGGGGAAGAACTAGAAACATAGCAGTCAGGCTTGAAAGAGAGAACAGAGACTGCACTAAGTCTGTATATTCTAAGATGCTGTTCAGCTACTTCCCCTCAGTAGAGTCAACATTGTTCATATAGTAATGTCACCTTGGCATTAGCTTGTTCCAAATCAAAAAGTAATTTCCTCCCATTTTAGTGGCACATAAAGGCCCTTTGTTGTAGCATTTATGCAGAAGCTACTGAAACTAGCCTTTACCATTTAGGCTTACTCGTAATGCAGCTGCTTTTGAGTTGGCAAATGGCTCATTTAATACCCCTTCTTTTTCTCTAATAACTCTGCCATTCTTAAGAATTTCACAAACACTCTGTGTAAGTAATCTTCAGTCCTGTGGGTCACCTATGAACTTTTCATTTTGAATATTTGAGCTCGGGGGTGTGTGTGTGAGACTACCAGGGTCACTTGAGAACTGAGATTGCAGTCCTCAAGCCTTATTCCTTTCTAGTCTTATACCCATATAACACCCTCCTCCAGCAGATGAACACCTTTTGCTTGCTGCTGTTGGATTATGATTATTATTATTATTCAAAGTAGTATTTCTTATTTGCCGTCCAACAGGAATTTCCAGAAAAGGTCCCAGAAAGTTTCAGGTTACAGCATATAAAATCACAATTAAAACAGTAGAAAACAACCCTACTCTAGCATAATACGGGGAGGACACCAAAATAAATTCTTCAGTTTTCAAATGTTAGGATTGAAGAGGTATATCTTCGGCAACAAATGAAAGCTGTAAAGAGATGGTACCTGAAGCATCTCTTTGGGGGAGAAGTCATCACCAAGAAGGTTCACCCTGAACCTGGGAGTGGCAGGGCCACCAGAATGTCCACCTCCACCATTTTGGGTGTGTGTGTTGGTCTATAAGGAAGGGGGTGTTCCTTCAGATATTGGGGTGGGTGGGTAAAATTGTTTAGGGCTTTAAACACCAACACGAGCAGAGCCTAAGCTACTGAAGGTAATGGGGCCCTTTCTATGTCCAGCTGTCCTTTGTCAACAACAGATTGTCGCTGTTTTTTGAATATATGCTATATGGTAATTTATGGACCTAATAGCTATCTAAAGCCATTTGCATATGTTGCCATGCAACCAGTTCATATAGAATGTAGGCACCCTATATATAGAAATGAGGAAACCAGTGATATTTTAGGGAGCAGGCTAGCAGGCAGGGGCCCATTACTTACCTCATAGGAGCCAACACAACACAATACACTGTTGTTGTATGTTGTTTTTATATTACTTGTTTTTTATCTTATATTTTGGAAATGTACATCCAATTTTTTTCCTTTAATTTTTTTTGGGGGCCCCAAGAGAGTGGGGCCCTAAGCTATAGCTTGTTTAGCTTATATGTAAATCCGGCACTAGGTGTGGGTGTGGCTGGGGAGCAGTTGCATGGGGAGCACCCTGAGGGTCAGAAAGGAAGGCTTGGAGGACCACATTCAGCCCTCAGGCCTGAGGTTTCTCACCCCAGCTATGAAGGCAAGTGTCTGTAAAGATGCCCCTCTTTCTGAGTGGCCTGTCAGTAGCTGCAGCTTCCTGCTGCCAAGTACATACCCCACCAGACCCTGCAGGTTAGGAATGGGCCTGGATGGCATCTTCAGTGGTTGGCACTAGAGCCCATGCAACTGGCTAGTGCCAGTTCTTGTGAGTTTGTTTTCTGTCTTTCTCAGCACATTGGTCTATATATACCGTATTTTTCGCTCTATAAGACGCACCAGACCATAACACGCACCTAGTTTTTGGAGGAGGAAAACAAGGGGGGGGAAATTCTGAATCTCAGAAGCCAGAACAGCAAGAGGGATCGCTGCACAGTGAAAGCAGCAATCCCTCTTGCTGTTCTGGCTTCTGGGATAGCTGCGCAGCCTGCATTTACTCCATAAGACGCACACACATTTCCCCTTACTTTTTAGGAGGGGAAAAGTGAGTCTTATAGAGCAAAAAATACGGTATATATAGATATATATCTTGTCCAGCGAGAGCTGGATGGGTAACTTTAAAGTGAATTTTTTTTAAAAAAAGATCACACAAATGTAAAGAATCTCAAAAGCATAAAGGGGAGGATTTGCAAAGCCTCTAGAACTGCACCATACTAGTAATCTGTAAGGGTTTGTTTTAGTAGCATAAAAATAATTATGGGATCAAGTAGAATACAATTCCCAAGTGGAGGGCAAGATAGCACCTCACAAATCACAGCCATGCAGCAAAGGGTAGTACATTTGCATGTGAAAAGACGGGGGAACAGCATTTATGAAGAATTGTGAAATTACGCCTGTATTTATTATTATAATTTTGTGTCATCCCCATCTCATTTCAGCCTGACCTGTAAGAATAGATTAAATTAGTGCCATTTTCTTCTCTTGTTAACATCTTTATCACAAGAGCAAGCTGTCAGGATTTTAGTGTCAAAAAATAGTCTGGGAATTACCGGAGGCAATTGTTGGACTATTTCCATGGGGCTCATGCTGATTGGCTGCCACAATCTCGTTTCCGCTTCCCTACAGATGTGCAGGTGCTATATAGCCTGACAACACAAAAACTTTCAACAGAGTTTTCTCCCTAATAGAAAATGCGAGGAACTTTATTGTTTTAATAAGAAAGGAAAGCATGAAAAAGAAAGAAGCCTGAAAAAGGAATGTCAGAGATGGTACAGATAGCTCTGTATCTATTCTACATGTGCATAATATAAATAAAGCTCCGCCCATGCTGTCATGCAGCTGTTTCTGACTGCTGCCATGGTCAGCTGCTGTTCTTGAAGTGGGGACCCTCCATAGAGATGATCTGTGCACAGATTAGAACCTGGATATCCCAGTGTTCGAAACCTTGCTTCAGAAAGAGCCGCTGTTGCTATTCTAGGCTGCATCAACAGAAGTCTAGTGTCCAGATCAAGGGAAGTAATGGTACCACTCTATTTTGTAGTCGGACCACACCTGGAATTCTGTGTCCAGTTCTGGGCACCACAATCTAAGGAGGATTTTGACAAGCTGGAACATGTGCAGAGGAGGACAACCAAGATGTTAAAGGGAGTGGAAACCAAGCCTTATGTGAGGAATGGTTGAGGAAATTGGGTATGTTTATGTGCTGGGCCCAGGGGTTAACCCGAGCAACGCGGTCCAGGTCCAGTCCCGAATCCAAGGATTCCACAAGGAGTCAGTCCAACAGGGCCAAGGCAGGAAACCAGGCTAGGTCAGGCACAGGGTAACAGGCAGGTTCCAGCAAGCGGCAATGTTGCTCCCACAACCTGGGGCAGGGTCCGGCAGCCTTTTATCTCTGACGGGGTAACGGCCAGTCCTGATCCCCCGGCGACTCACCTCCCTGTCTCGCCCGAAGGCAAGCACTCCACCTGTGAGTACTCAGGTCTCTCCTTCTCTCAGACCTGAGTCTCTGCAGCTCAGAAGATGTCAGTGGGTTACTAGACCCAGAGGCCGCCTCAGCCTCTCCTGACCCAACTGGTAGTGGAGCAGCTGCATGTGATTGCCCAGCAGAGGGCAACAAGGTAATTCCTGTATCTGGAGCCAGGGCAGACTCAGGCCCCTGACTTGGCTCAGCTGGTGCTTGTTGCAGGGGAACCTGTGCAGACTGGGGCTCTTCAGAATCAGGCCCCAGACTCGGTTCAGATGCCGCCTGAGGCAGAGGATCCAGTGTGGACCGAGACTCCTCCAGTTCCGAGTCCGAGCCCGAGTCCCAGGCCATCACAGTTTAGTCTGGAAAAGAGAAGTCTGAGAGGAGATATGATAGCCATCTTCAAATATCTAAAGGGCTGCCACATGGAAGATGGATCAAGTTTGTTTTCTTCTGCTTCAGAGGGTAGGACTCAAACCAATGGCCATAAGTTACAAGAAAGGAGATTCTGACTGAACATCAGGAATAACTATCTGACAGTTAGAGCTGTTCAACAGTAGAACAAACTACCTTGGAATGTGGTGGGATCCCAGTCACTGAATGTTTAAACATAGGCTGGATGGCCATGTATGATCTAGTTGAGATTCTTGCATTGCAGGGGGTTGGACTAGTTGACCCTTGGGGCCCCTTCCAGCTCTATAATTCTATGACTCCATGATTCTATAGCATCCCATTATATTCCTAAATTCATTTTGTTAAACAGGAGCAATTATACTGTCCTGTAGCTTGTGACAAAGCAGTGCATTGTTGCAAATGATCCAATAAGATGAGCTCAGTGGCATAGGGGGTGCAGGGGGGGCCCGGCCGCACCGGGCGCAACATCTGGGGGGGTGCTTGCACTCGCAGCTCTCTGCCCCTACCTGGCTCACTCACTCTCTCTCAGCGCTGTCACAGATTCCGCAAAAAAATCGCTATTGTCACACGGATCCTCCTCTTAGCCAATCAGGAAGTGGGATTAGGGGGCGCAAATTAGGGGGCGCAAATCAGGAAGTGGGTTAGGGGGCGCAAATTACTTGCCTTGCCCCAGGTGCTGACAACCCACGCTACGCCACTGGATGAGCTGCCTTATTCTGAATCATTGCATCGATCCATCCGACTCAGAGTAACCCCACTGGCTAGAAGTTGCTGCTCCAAGGTTTCAGATAGGACCTATCTAGAGATGCTGTGCACATCTCTTCTACATTCAAGGCAGATATATCTGTAGCTGAACTACAGTCCTGTTACAAAACAATACTCAACTGATTAGCCCTTCTTCCATTACAAAATAACACTCAGAATATGGGATAGAATCAGTTCCTCCAAGCGTCCGATTTCTTTCTCAGGATAGCAGAAAGCCTTGTTTTGTTTTTTGTTGAATTCCTTTTTTTTTGTTTTCTTTATCTTCCTCTTCCTTCCCCCTCTCATTTCTTTGGAGTACTTTCTTTGTGCTATTGACAGCTGTCACACAATGTCTTTTGAGGGAAGGGGAAAGGAACAATTATTGTACTTGGTAAAGCGGTGATGCATATATAGTACTTAAAATATTTTCAATTTTTTGCAGCACTTTTTCATGCTACTATTGCCTGACGTGCTTTTTAATCACAGAATTCTAGGTAGGATGGAACCAAGCTCATTATTATGAGAGTCTTCTTTCCGAGCCTTTTTTGATGTGCAAAATCAGCCTTACAGACTTACAAGGATTTCCTGTATATTGTTGTCTCCACAAAGCCTTCCAGGAGCTATTTTGACCTACTTCTTCCACTTCATGGCAGAAATGGTAGGAGCAGAGAGGAGTAGGAAAGGCAAAGGGAAACATAACCACTTTGAGTCTTAGCTTGGGTCCAAATTAGATTTAAGGAAGAGATGCGCTTCTTATTACAGGGGAGAGACCAGGAGCTCACCAAGACAGTAGCTAAGTTCCTCTATCTGATTTTTTTTGTTGCCGAAGTACACTACAGGATCCTGCCCTTGCTGGAGACCCACAGAGATGAAACAGATTGTTCGCCTCTTCTCCCCTTTGGCAAATGACTCTACTGTTGAAATGGCGACGGACGAGATTGCACTGGCCTATTTATTCAGAATGTATTTGGAATGCTCCTATGTGATGTCAATAAAGGTTACTTGACTTGATTTACAGCACAAATCTGAAGCTCAGAAGAAGAGCCTTCTGGATCAAGCCAATGGGCCATCATTCTGGTATCATAGTGGCAAACCCACTATGGCCCATGGGAAGCCCGTAAGCAAGACCTGAGAGCAACAGCTCTCTCTCCTGCTGTGGTTTCCAGCAGCTGGTAGTCAGAAGCAGACTGCCTCCAACAGTGAAGGCAGGCAATAGCTGTCGCCTCTCCTTTCAATCCATCCAAGTTGGTGACCCTCACTGCCTCCTGCGGAAGCGAAATCCATGGTTCAAGGTGACTGTTCCATACCCTCCAACATTTATCTGATGAAAATAGGAAGATCAAACCTATCCATTCTTAAGGAAATCAGCCCTGAGTGCTCACTGGAAGGACAGATCCTGAAGCTGAGGCCACCAATACTTTGGCCACCTCATGAGAAGAGAAGACTCCCTGGAAAAGACCCTGATGTTGGGAAAGATGGAGGGCACAAGGAGAAGGGGACGACAGAGGACGAGATGGTTGGACAGTGTTCTCGAAGCTACCAGCATGAGTTTGACCAAACTGCGGGAGGCAGTGGAAGACAGGAGTGCCGGGCGTCCACGGGGTCACGAAGAGTTGGACACAACTAAACAACAACAACTTTCTCCAAGCCATGCACAATTTATATGTATCTTTTTTCTTTTGAAATAATTTTTATTTGATTTTACAAGTGCCAAGTTGTAACAATACAAAATACATATCCATATTTTGAAATTTCTCTGAATCTCGAGACTTCCCTCCATCCCATCCATGGATTCTATTGTCAAGCTTTTCAGCTGCATATTATTTCATAAACCATATTTTATATATCTCCATATTATCCATGTTTTCATCTGCTTACAGTGGTCTCCTAAATAAATTATAATTCCCCCCCCCCATTCAAGAGTTTTTGTTTTCTTGGTTCCTGAGCTTCCTGGTCAGTTTTGCCATTTCAGCCTGTTCCAACAGCTTGGCCATTCCTCTCTGGTAGTAGGGATTTTGTCTTCTTTCCATCTCTAGGCTAGTAACCTCTGTGCAGCAGTTGTCACATACATAAAAAGTCTTTTCTTACTGTATATGTTTCTATCATGTTGCCTCTAACTTGCCCAATGCTCAAGTTATCTTAAATATGGCTTTCCACCAGTTTTCTGGGAATAGATGTTAAATCAACCAGCCTGTAATCCCCCCCATCCCAATCCCCTTTTTAAAAAAATGGTTCTACTCTTGGATGGATGCCCTCTGGACCCCATGATATGACCATTATAATTTTGCCAAAATATTTCATCCCTTCCTTCAGTTTCTTTGCTGCAAACTGTCCATGCCTGAGGATGCACTGAAAGCTAGGAACACCTGTCAGGCTAGTTACAGGCAACTGCGGTTTCAGATTTAGTCTGGCCCCCTTGCTTTTAACACTTGCAGGTGATAGGTGCAAGCCACCACAGTCTTAAAGCATTGTTTTGAAAGTGTGGGGCATGATCCAGCCAAAGTTGAGCACTTTTAAATTGATTTAAATGGAAAAAAAATTAAGCAGCTGCTTCACTCTCTCCCCTGAAACTACGACCTAGAGTACTTACCTTAAAGTGGATTGGGCTCTTAACTTTCTCCGTTTGGAAGTTTGGAAGAACGCAAACAGCAGAGTTCGGTGAAAGAAGAACGCACAAGCATTAATCTCTGTGTGTGTCTTGAACTCTCACAGTGTGACCTCTGCCTTTGGAGTTTTACAGTTATGTTTGTTAATTTAGATACTGACATTCATCATCTAGGCTGAAGAGCACTTTTACGTGAAATCACAGTTTCTCAATTTAAAGCAAAAATAAAGGCAAAGACAACACTGTTTCCACCTGAAAGGTCTTTAAGGTAAATAGGTGCTGAACTCCAGTTCAGAATATCTATCCAGATCATCGGGAACATATCAGGAAATAGCAAATCACATTTTGTCACAGGGTGTCATCTGGGACACATTATTTAAAGGAGAAAAAAATGTTATCAGATAAAGCAGGTTGTTATATTAAGCTCCTTGTATGGTTTTCCCTTCAGTATATCATTTATATAACAATTAATTCTGTTTTCTGTTTTATGTAAATTATGATTACCTCTTCAGCTAGAAGAATTCAGCAGAACAGAATATTGTCATAGCATAATAGGCTCCTGCTGTTAGCTAAGTGGGAAGACATTAGTCGGAAAAGGTGGTCACTCACTACATGAGCAAGTAGGCCCTACATTATTCAGAGAGATGACCCAGAAATCTTAAATGGGATGCAGTTGCATTCTAATTTTTCACATATATATCACATTTTATCCAAGCTGGGAAGAGAAAAACAAAATTCTCCCAATCTCAAACATGGCTAGCATTTAGAACAGCTTTTCCAAAACTGGGTCCCCAAATATTGTTGGACCACAACCCCTATCATCCCTTAACATTAGCCCTGCTGGCTGAGGATGAAGGAGTTTCTAGTCTAATAACATCTGGCAACCCATGGTTAATTCAGATTTAGAACAACAGAAGGACTATCTATTTGCATGCACCGTGAGAAGCATGTCCCAAGGGGTTAACTGCATGCAACACAGAGATAGTTTCGGGTGCAGAATTCAGCATCCTGATAATACCAGCTGTCTTCTTTTCTTTTTTAAAAGTAGAGGCTTGAAGGTCTTTAGGCAGTGCCTGATGAAATCGCAGAAGCCAAAGTATGAGCTACATAATGCTATGCCAGCGCAAACCTTATGACTAGCAGAAGCAGGATAAATTATCCAAGATAGGCAGATGTGTGCAAATTTGCCCAATTTGCATTAGAATCATGGGGCCATAAAGCTGCAAGGGGTCTGGTAGACCACCTAGCCCAACCCCACTGACCTACCCCTCTTAATGCTGGCAGTCCAAAGCTATATATCCATAACAGATTGCAGATTGCAGGTTTTCAGCAAAAGCCTTTGCTGAAAAATCCACACTTTTTTTTTTTTAGCACACAAGGAATTATTTACTAGTATTCAGCTTAGCAAGAGTAGCATCTCCCCTTGCTATTTTCTCCTGTTATTTACCAGTGGCATCTATTTAATTTGTTTATTGCAGCTTCTTCCCATTATGGGATATGGTGTGAACAGAAGGCTATCATGTCAACCGTACATCACAGAAGCAAAGTTTTCTAGTGGGAACAATTGACATTCAGATAACCATGTTAATATCTCATACATTGTGTTACTTCCTCATTATATCTAAAGACACGTTTACAGAACAGTAGGCAGTATTATTTAAAAATAAGTCCATAATGCTACTTTTCATGAGGCCAGATATAGGGTGAAAAATCAGGATATTAAAGCTACCCCCCTCCCCCCGCTAAATCAAAAGCTATATATTATTTTCTTGGACGGCAGCAGAAAATGCACACAAAGAGACAAAAGGGGTTGACCATTGATGCTGAAGATGCAATTTCTATTTTTGGAGCTGCTAAAGTCTCTTCTTTGATCTATCTTTCCATTCTCCTCCACATCGCCCATTCTCTGGATCTCTTTTTCTGTTTTGTTTTTTGTCAATGACCTTTCTTCAGTCCAACTCAGCATCTAATGGCCTGAAGAGGGCTTCTTCACATGACAGAAAGCTTTAGATTTAAGATTTTACCCCCTTCTTCATTAGAGGGGAAAGTGAACAGCCTCTATGCACTGGGTGTTAATGAATGTGAAGGGAGATTTTTTTATTATTTTTTTTGGTATGTGTTTTACACATTATGTTCTTGACTCCTCAAGGTGCTACAATAAATTGCTGCGCTTCATTTACAAGGAGTGATAACAGCAGCAAAATGAGGATCTGGCAGCAAATTACTTTTCAGTTCACCCTGGGTCAGGCTGCTGGGGCTAATGAGAAGAGGTGCTCTAATTTTAAATTCCTCCTCGACCAAGCTATTCTCACATTAATGTTCACTGCTGTAAATTGTAAAGTCAAATGAAGGAGCACTGTTGAAAATTAACCAGTATTTTTGTCCTTTAAGTACCCAATAGAACATATTTTGGCTCCTGAGACTGGTAGTTATTAAAGGCAACTCTGACTGCTGCAACAGAGGGTGCCAAGCATAGGTACCCTCACTCAAAACGGTAAAGTACAACCTCTTTTCTAAAAAATAAATAAATAAATGAATGAATAAATTAAAAAAAATAAAAATTGGCCAACAAAAGTGATGCAGGCCCTCAACAAGATTATAATATAGCCCAGAAGAGGAGGGTGTTCGATAACCAGCCCTATTATGTATCCATTTAACAAGACACTGTACACCGGCATTAAAAGTCATGTGGAATTAGGCTCCCCGTTTACGGCTGCTGCATGTTTAATGAACGGCAATTGTGTATCTGGAGGGACTTTGTCTGTCGAAGCCCAAAGCAGGATTTGAGTAACTAATGAGAAACGAATGCAGCACCTGCTTCTCCTATCAAATATCTTGCTAATCCCACATTTGCCATTTAGCCAAATCAAACACGCTGCGCATGGGGCATGGGGAGAGGAGTGGACAGCACATGCTCTTCACAGTGACTTCAGCTTCCTCCTCCATCCAGGCTTTGGACAATGAACATAATAATAATAACAAAAAGTCCATGTCATTGACACAGAATTCACTTGGCTAAGGATGTGCCCGGCCCTCTCTGGTGGAGTCTCCCATGGTACTGCGATGTAAAATACAAATTAACCACACTATCCTAGCCTAGTCATTGTAATCAGTTATGTTTTCATGTGTACATTACTGATATATAAGGTTGTTGTAGTTCTTGTGTGTGGCTTAATTGCTTGTTTTTGCATATCTTGTGTGATTGATGATGTTCTACAAAATCTTTTCCCCTAAAGGAGACTTTCTAAATTACTTTGTTTAGATGCTAATGATTGTATTTCATTAGTGGCCCTCTCATCCAGAATCATCTTTAAATGAATGAATATGCCATAATTAAAAATCTGAATTATGAATTACTTTGAATGGAGACAACATTGTCCCGATTTCCCACTGCGACTCAGTGTTATTTCAATTATGTAAATATGTTTAATCATTCCCCTTTTGTTTTTCTAATTATTTAATATTAATGTTGCTTTACCCCTTTATTGCTACCAGAAGAGATATGGCATCTTAAATGAGAGTACTTAGACAAGTGATGCACAGATGACAAGATTAAAGCAGACATTTATCAGAATGCATAACCCATTTCAAAAACAAACATGCTATTAACGTTCATACTAATATGGCAACACTAGCAGTAATTGCACTTCATGCATGTTTTGTCTGTGTAAACCTAATATATTCACAATGAACAATTGCAAATCATTATCCTTTTTCTTATCAACAGCAAAATCCATTTGAGAAAGTTGACAATTGCTGAAGATACCAGTCCTCCACACAAAAAAGGATTTCCCCCCTCCCCCCGCATCACGACTAATCAGCACAGAGTGTATTACTAAGGAAAATTAGCAGCTGGACATAAATTAGTGCTTTTTCATGCCCAAATTCAATTCCCCTAGCAGGTTATTCAAATCTATTTCTCCACCTGAGAAAGAAGGCTTGCTCCTCTTCAGCCTGAACAGTTCTTGAATCAACACACTATGGGATATTGGATACAAAAGATTGTCATGCTTGGACAGACAATGTTTCGTAAGTCCCTGTAAATAAAAGTGACGCATAAAGTTTACTAGGTTATGTATGCAGGGCCATGAAATCCGGGGGAACATTTAATAAGGCACAGGAAGGCACCATACTAAATAAATACTGAAAGGTATCTGCATGAAGGTATAGTTATTAACATTTAGAAATAGTTTGGGTTTCTAACCGATGCAGTTTCATTGATACAGTCCTAATTAGAAAGTGTAAAACAGACACTGTAAATAAGACTGAAGAACTGGGGCAAACAACCCCCCAAAAAACATGCTTGGATACAGTGCTATAAAGTTCGGAATTGCCCCTAGAAACACAACACAAAAGGAAGTCTGGATGAGCCCTAAATTGTGAAACGTGCTTTGGAATCCTTCAGAAAACAAAACACCCAGAAGTATATAAAATCATTCTGCCATCTTTACCGATAAATAAACTGCACTACAGTACTTGTGTAAAATAAGCTGTAAATGGTTGGGAAAGTTGTTCAAAAACTCAGAAGCAACAATTCTTGGGTTCAGCAGTCAGAAAATTGTATGCCAATGGCCGGATAAAACAGAAAAGAGGATTAACGCAAATATGATTTGCACAGCACCCCATATGAGAGTGATATTTGCGTCGATTAAACAGCTAATGTCTAAATTACAATCTACCACATGTCAGCGGAGGAAATGTTGCTGTTGCTTCACAGCAGCTAAGACAATGATTATTACATTTCTATTTACTTTCATTTGCCAAAAAAAATTGGGTGGTATGCTCCTAATCTGCCTCACCTGCAGGATTATGGTTAGCACAATGTGATTTCCCCTTCTCCATCTCCAGC
Source organism: Podarcis vaucheri (assembly GCF_965113315.1). NCBI lineage: Eukaryota > Metazoa > Chordata > Lepidosauria > Squamata > Lacertidae > Podarcis > Podarcis vaucheri. The sequence goes on from NC_138759.1 coordinate 34,978,364, forward strand.
ACACGCCCCACAGCTCAGATATGCTCTGGGGGGTTGGGGGAACCCTTAGAAAAGATTTAAGAGGCACATTTTTGAGAGGGTGGGGGTGGAAGTTCAATGGTGTAATCAGAAATGCTTGCCCAGAAGTAACTGTTTACTTAGTGCTATGTTGAATACAACCCTCTTTTTTACCAATTTCCCTATACAGAGTTGCCTTCAGCTATCTTCTAAAGGTTATATAGTTACTTATCTCCTTGGCTCGGGGATTGCATAACTCTTTACCCTTAAACATTTCTCTTATGAACATAATGTCACCCTATGGAAAAGCAGGACATCCTGGAATCAAATCAGAAACTGGGACAGCTTCTGTAAATCCTGGACTGTCCCTGGAAAATAGGGATACCTGGAGGGTCTACATAAACACTTACCTGGAGTAAACTTAATTCAACTCAGTGGGCCCTAATTACAAGAAAACATGCAAAATATTTCACCTTGAACTTGACACCCCAAAGTCTCATGGTGGAAAATCTTGTACAGTCATACCTTGGGTTGAAGTACCTTCGGGATAAGTATTTTTGGGTTGTGTGCTGCGGCGACCCGGAAGTAACGGAGGGCGTTACTTCCGGGTTTTGCCACTCGCACATGCGCAGACAGTCAAAATGATATCACGTGCATGCACAGAAGCGGCGAATCGTGACCCGCGCACGCACAGACGCATAGACACGGGTTGCGTTCGCTTCTGGATACGAAAGGGGCTCCGGAATGGATCCCGTTTGCATCCAGAGGTACCACTGTATTTGGGAAGAAGGCACTTTCTGATTCCTCTCACTCCTCCAGTTTAGACAGAAGATAACTTGAAGTTTAGCCAAGATATCGGTTAAGCTGATTGATATATAATTTGAAGACAAAATTCTGTTCCCTTTTTTTGTGGATTGGGATTTACAGTAGTTGAGCCTCAGCCTTGTGGTGTAATCCCAGAGGGGTTTATTCAATCAAACAGTTTTGCTGTTGCACAAGTACCAGTCAAATTATGTTTGAACACTTCACAGGGGGCAGATGCTGTCTTCCCAGGTGCCTCTTTACTAGACAGTAGAGTAATTAGCTCTCCCACTTCTCAAAAAGTAACTGTAGGCCGTGGTCTGAGAAGAGAGAGATCACTAACTAACCATTGAGGTTTAATTCCATGGTCAAATGATATCTTGTACTGGTATAAATGTTGCTGCTCCCTCTCAGACTTCGGCAAATTAGTAGACAAAGGGTTGTGGTTTCATCAGCAGCCTGCATTTACTAGCTTTCAAAAACTTGTACATTCTTTTAATTGGAGAGCAGATTCAGACCAAATATGCTTTTGGGTGGACAAACATTTCTTTTTAAAACTCCTGAAAACTTTGTAATAGTTTAGAATTTGAGCTCAGGGGCATACCTTTTATATACAGTTAGAAATTTCTTGTTTTTTTCCAACTTAGGCTGGTTTTTCCAAAGAAGATTAAAGGGAAAAAATACGCTTGTTTTTTGTGGGGTGGGGGTGGGATGGGTAAGTTTGGGGGAAATTGTAGGAATTGCACCCCACTTTGAATCTGGGTCCCAATTAAAAGATATCTCTTGTTCTTCTAGCAGAGGGAAAAGGTATAAAGTAAAGTAGCTCTAAGCTCTTAGGGTTCTAAGATATGCAAATAGTTTTCCCACTTCAGATCTCTGCATAGACTCGGCCGGTGCAAATTACTAAAGCATTCTGTGTGCCTCAGAGAGAGACAATGAGACCGCTACAACAGATGAAAAAGAGTTTCCAGCATGTTTGAAGGTATGCATCAGAAACTTTACTTTATTTTATATAAAATTATATGGTGTTCCTTCTGCATGAATTGTATTGAAAGTGTGTTTGGACTTTAAAAATTGAATTTAAATTGATCTTTAAAGCTTTGAATGTCCTGCTGCCATAAAGAATATAGAGAATTAGCCATTTTTCATGAATTATGGATTACCTTAAGAATTGCTGCCACTCCAAGAAATGCACGCTTTTGGATTTGAATTTAAGTTTGTATATTTATCTAAAGAATTTTATAAAGATATAGTCTTCAGCCATATTTTTTTAACCTAAAACAAAAAGAAAAAAATGTGTGCAGTTCCTTACAGTAAAGTTCTATCTTGAGTTAACTGAGCAAGTATTCTTACTAGCAAAACCTTAAGGCAGTTAACAAAAATCCAAGTAAATTAAAAATACTTTTGATATTTGTATTTGTCCGGTTAATAAAGTATTTGTCCAAAGCTCATTTTTTTCCAGAGCTCTTCTTTCTTCCTCATAACTGAAATTTTGCAATATACTTAATTAACTATTGCTACAAAAAGAAAAGAAGTCTTAATTAAACCTTTATATTATTCAAATCCATTTAAAGTCTTTTAGTTAAGCCAGTTTGGGGGTAGGGGAAGAATCATAATCTTACATCAACTTCTTCAAAAAGTTGGTTTACATCAGCAACAAGCAGTAAGACTGAAGTAGCAACTATCCATCTTAAACTCTCTTGTCTTTTAAGTTTGTTCTTCACTGTTCAACTGCAATGACCACTCCAGCTAATGTTTTTGTATTTCTTTGAGTATATAAGTAAAGGTATCCTTAAACATTTGTTTTAAAATGCACACATCTCAAGGCTTCTTTCCATTCCTACATTTTACCCACACAGTGGCCAGTTCAAAATAAACACTGGGTACGTACGTACGACAATCAGCCTAATGAGAGCAGCCTTAAGACTTTCTGAGATGATTGGCCAAAACATATTTCAGCTTTTGCTGGATTTCATCCTTGTATGGAATATTATCCTTTTGTGGGGTAGTCCTACATATTCTAATTCAAAGGCAATAAGATGATTTCTGGTATACATACACATATACTGCTACCAGCATGAGTCTGACCAAACTGCGGGAGGCAGTGGAAGACAGGAGTGCCTGGCGTGCTCTGGTCCATGGGGTCACGAAGAGTCGGACACGACTAAACAACAACACATATACCAACTAAGATGGCAGCCTTGATGGGCAGGGCATTAAATGTGTTACTTAAAAAACAAACAAACACAGGAGAGATGCATTTCAGTGCTGGAAAAGAAAACGGGTAGTGGTGGCAATTATTTTGATTCAGAACTCTACTATATATTTTAGTAGAACTGATTCTTACAGTGTAGAAATGCACATTATTCTATTTAAAAATAAATCACCAACATACACTCAGCAGTTGAGACTAGGCCTCAATATTTCCTTGCACAGTGATGTGTTCTAAGTTTAGCACTGTTGTTTTCTGTGTATAGATATGTGTGTGTGTGTGTGTGTGTGTGTGTGTGTGTTCGTTCCATCTATCCATCCAATATAATGCTGAAGTCCATTAAAGCTTCACAACACACCTCCTGGAACTATGTATGGTATATATATAATTGGTTTCTTATTTTATTGGCCAGACCAACTTAACTTTTGCTGTACAAATTGTTGTTGTTGCTGCTGTTTTAAAAAAAACTACATTGCACAGCATCTAAAGGGAATATAAGCTTTATAAATTAATAAGTTTATGGATACATGTTTGTTGTTATGAGTCATTCCTTTCGTGTGGCAGCACCTATACATTGGAATTCCCGGCCTATTGAGATTGAGCTGAAATCATTTCTGTTTCAGCAGGGCTTTCCAGACACCTGATTTGGTTATATTTCAACATTATTTTATTTTTAAGATGTTTATTGTGTTTTATTGGTTTTAGATGTTTTAAACAATTTTTAAATATGTTTTATCTATTTATTTATTTTGCTTTGCTTTTTAATAATAGATGTGTTTACTACCCTGTGCTCCTTTGGCGGGAAGAATGGAATACACATTTAATAAATGAATGAATGAAAGAAACATTGATAGATTTGCACTCAAAATAAATCATGATTGATATGCCAACAAAGTAACCCTGTTGCTTAAATCTATTTTCATCCATAAACTAATTTTTAATTAAAAATGGTATCTTTGCCCTATTGATATAATAACCTATAAAACCTTTTTTGTTAACTAAGAAATTACACCGCTACAACTTCTGTAACTTCCTCAACTTTTTCTAATTTCTAATCCGCCCTCAAGACAAAATATTTGAACTTGAATATATGTTAGCCTCAGCCTTCAACTTTGCAGTTACTCTTACACACACACATACAGAGAGAGAGAGAGAGAGAGAGAGAGAGAGGTCAACGGGCTTGCCCATGTTGCTTCTTTACAAATCCCATTTCATCAGAGGTGACAGAGAGCTGTGACACACTTAAGAGAAATTTAAGTGTATGGTAAATGTGTGTGTATAGCAATCAGTTGACTGCTTAACTGCACATACAGAGCAGCAGGGTGGGACCACTTAACTCATGTGTGTCTATGAATAAAAAGTTATCTGAATTGGTCTTCAGGAAAAATCTACTGTCAGCAATGGAAAGCACTTCCATATTCATCTGAGAAAACTGAACTATCTAGGAGGACCTGTTGTAAAGGAAAAAGAAAGGAAACAGTGTGGTCTCTTTCTCTACCAAATTGGCAATGAACGTAACACAAATTGCCAGGTAGGACAACCTTGCACATTCTGACTGGAATTTGTTTTCTCCACTGTAGTACCATTGAAACCTGATAGGTTGCTCTGGAGTAAGCAGGGCCGGCTGATGCTCTTGGGAAGCTGGCAGGGAGCACTGCTGATGCCTGCTTTGAACCCAACGTACGGTAGTTCCTTTTCTGGTCTGGCCCTGTAAGCAGGACCACGTGGTTGCTTCTAGCCAGCCTTTGGACCATGTGGCTCCACATGGATTGTAAGGAATTAAAAGATTGGCTTAGAGCCACTTGGAGTGCTACCAGCAAGGGCGACTGATAGACGACAGGGCTTACCAGAGGTCGATTTGCCCAAGGCCCCCTGAACATAAGAAGGTGGCAGCTCTGAAACAGGAGAAGAAATTTCACTGTACAAGAACAGGGTGAGCAGAGGAGGTTATTTTATTTATTTAACAAGATTAATATGCCACTTAATCAGAAAAACCGCTAAGTTGCATAAAACAATATAAAAGAAAATAGCGATAATTTTTTTTGGAAAAAAACAACCCACTAGCCCCGCCTCCCAGTATGTAAGACTTTGGAATTCATAACACTTCCATTTTATCATTTGCTCCTTGTGAATCCCCTTTCCCTTTGATATGTACTTACCTGCAGGGCATGTTATCATTTTTTTCTTTCGTATCCTTGCAAATATGAAAAATAGTAGGTGATTTCATGCTCTTGGAACTGATGCACTCTTTCCATAAGTGTTCCTAATGAAATACCTAAAATATTTGGTTCTTTGTTATTTGGTTGGTTGCATTCTACTTTCATGTGCATTGTCTACATTAAAATAAATAAAAATGGAAGGGAGGGGATAAAATAAAGATTCTGTTTAACCTTTTAAAAAAGCAACCCAACACCAAGTAGCCATAATGAAATTCTTCAAAATATAGATAAAAATGAACAGTTTTGCAGCAAATATATGCAATAAAATTACATATCTAGGCAGGTTTGCTGAAACAAAAACAAAAACAAAAAAAAGGTTTTGGCGGGTGTCAAAAACAGTACAGTGAAGGCACCTGCTTAATATTAATAGGCAAGGAGATCTAGAGAGTAAGGGATAAATTCCCTGCAGAAGTGCACTTGGAGGGTCGGTAGCCCAGTACCTCAGTGCTAGACAGCCCCGACTGCTGTTGAAAGGTACCAGGAACTCACAGGAACAAGGAAAGCAAGCTACCTTATGCCACTGGTCCATCTAGGACAATATTGTTTAAGCTGACTGGCAGCGGCTCAGGTAGCGGTCTCTCCCGGTTCTTCTTGGAGATGCCAAGAATTGAACCTGTTGATCCTGGACCTGGCTACACAGGGGCAGAGGAAAAGGAGCAGGCGGCATGCCACGCCCCCAGGACACGCACAAGCTCCGCCCCCTGCCTGCTCTCTGCCCACCAGTGCCAGAGCGTGAAGCTCTGCCATTGTGGCTACATAGAAGCATCAACTATCGCAATTTTAAAAGGGCATTGTTAGCAATAGAGGGAAGTGTAGTGGTATCAAATTTCCAAATGCAATGCTCTGCATTGCCCATGTGTAGGAAAGGTGACAGAACCCAAGGATAGAATTTATCACAAATGATCTTGTGTTGCCTCCCAAAAGTGTAAGCAGAACCGAGACAGTGTGTGTGTTGCAGTATTCATTCTCTCTGTGCTAAGGGGCTAACTAGAATGCAGCCTTCCATGCAGGGCCGGATTTCGGTTTGTTGAGGCCCTCAGCTACTGAAGGTAATGGGGCCCTTTCTACGTCCAGTTGTCCTTTGTCAACAACAAACTGTCGCTGTTTATGGACCTAATAGGTATCTAAAGCCATTTGCATGTTGCCATGCAACCAGTCCATGCAGATTGTAGGCACCCTATACAGTGGTACCTCTGGTTATGTACTTAATTCGTTCCGGAGGTCCGTTCTTAACCTGAAACTGTTCTTAACCTGAAGCACCACTTTAGCTAATGGGGCTTCCTGCTGCTGCCGCACCGCTGGAGCACAATTTCTGTTCTCATCCTGAAGCAAAGTTTTTAACCCAAGGTAATATTTCTGGGTTAGTGGAGTCTGTTACCTGAAGTATATGTAACCTGAAGCGTCAGTAACCCGAGGTATCGGGAAGATGGCCGCCGAACTAGCTGCAGAGTTCTGGAGGTTATCTGAGGCAAGTTCTAAATCTGCTTTTTAAACAGGCTCGACACCGAGCCAACCTTTGAAACTCCCTTTATAATATATTTTAACTCCTCCAGAGTTTTTAAGTAGTTTAATAGTCCTTTTAGCTTGCTGCTTTTAAGAAAAAAGAGCTCCTTTGCTACCTTGTTACCTTGTTATCTTGATGTCCGGAGGGTTTTGCTCCCCACGGTGCCGCGTCCCTCAAGTCTGACCGACAACAAGGAAAACGGGTGACAGCTGATTTATTGCCAACTCCGTGTTACGCTCTGAACTATAAGCTATCAAATTACAAATCACAAACAGCTACCCCAAATCTTGCCTCATTTTGGACCTTAGCCCATAGCTGGGTGGACAAAGATTTACAAATGGTACTTACTAGAAAGAAACGTAGGGACCTGGGGATAGTGACAAGTCCATTGTTCCAGGAGTGTTATGAGAAACAGAGTAAAATCACGCAATACTTTTTACACACAAGGGACAACAAAAATGGAAATGGAAATGGAAATGAGCAAAAGATGGCTGAGATGGCTGAGTTGAAGCAGGATGAGGCTCTTCCTTTTCCCTCTGCTGCTCAAGATCACTCAACCTTCTCTAGAGGAATACAGGACACAGAGAATAACAACCAAAATAGAAATACAATGAGCCTGGCCCATGAAATAGTCTTGGCTGAGATATTATCTTCAGAGTTACAGGAAGAAACCCGAAACTCCCAGAAACCCCAGACTTCATCTATGGGCTCCCAGACGGAAAACAATGACTGCTATCCTCAGGACTGGCTGTTCTCTATAAATCTGGATCTGGCAGCTATGAAAAAATACTTAACAATAACAAATGGGCTGCTCCTGACATTAGTGGAAAATTATCCCCTCCAAACTAAAGGCTCAGAACCTCATGGTGTTGATCCACAAACCACCCCTCAAGAGCCAGAATATACAAAGCAACCAGCAACCAGCAAGTGCACACAAGGATCAGCAGCGGAAAATCATCTACACCAAGGAAAGGACATAGGGCTGTATGTATCTGCCCCTAAAACAGAATTTCCCATCGAAGTAAATCAAAAGAAGCGAGGCATTAGTAAGAGATCCCATAAGAAGAAAGCTGAAACTAAAAAGAAAAGTAAGAACATAAAAACTGCAAGGAAATCTGTTACAAACCGACGTGCATGCAAAGTATGCTGGAAAAGACTATATAAGCTGATTCCAACAAAATCAAAAACAAACTCTAACAAACCTGCTACACATGGCAGCAGAGAGAACAACAGTGTGGATCCAGGAAAAAAGATCCAGCTGAAGTCTTTGAAAGAAACATCATTGCTGCCTAATAAAACAAGTGAGGAAACGGAATCACTACCCGGGTGCTCTATGCTGAAACCCCAAGGATCCATAAATATTAAAGAAGACTTACCCCACACTATTGATTATGGCAGATTTCAAGATGAGCCAGTAGCAGCGCAAGACTTGCCCCAGGATAAAGGATGGAAACTGATGTTGGCAGATAGGAAGTTAGCTTTTCTTAACTACCCGAAGCCAAAGGGCTTCCTTACACAGGAAGAACGCTCGGTGCACTTTGTGAATATTTTAGATGATATGCTGCCAGGGAAAATAAAATTAAATGACATTACCTCAGTAGATTTCATATTCTACAATGGATATTCTCTGCGAGTGATTGCCTCCTTCAAAGATCAAAACTTGGCTAAATATATATATAGATCAAGACATCTGCTGTCAAAGAAAAGGATAACGGTAACAAGATTTTTCGAAAACAGCACATGTTTGAAATTGTTCCCTGATGAGTTTACGACAGCTGAGATAAGATTTACTTGTAAACCAAAGGAGGAGAGAGGACACTCAAAAGACAAACTGGAACATACTGAGCAAGGGCCCTTGAAACTAAGACAGGAGATGAGATTGCCTAATGAGGGGATGGATAACTTCTATCCAGAAGAAAAGGCATTAATAAACCAGTTTGGATTGTTGCCTTTCTTTGCCCAATCTGAGATCTTGAGAAGATTGGAGACCCTTAGAAATAAGTTAACAGAGATGAATGCTCAGGATAAAGTAAGAGAGAAAGAACCGGCAACGGACCAATTGAAGAAAGAGAACCTCTCTGAAAAAGCTAAGACAGACCTCATGAAAGATTACTTTTATAATACCTCTACAATTGCGGAGATAAACCTGTTAACAACAGATCCAACACAGTGCGTAAGGGACAGCAACAATCTACCATCTAAGAAGGAAACCATCCCTATGGCAACCACGAAAGACCACCCTTATATTACCTCTGCAGCTGCAGAGATAAACCTGACAACAACAGATCTAACACAGTGCGTAAGGGACAGCAACAACCTACCATCTAAGAAGGAAACCACCCCTATGACAACCACAACGCGCTCTTGGACCAGCATGAGGTACCTGGATGAGGATGAACTTGGCACCAGTCAAATAGAACACCTCAAGGTAGACTCGCCAAAAAAAGGAGTACTGATCACTAACGTTAGCACGCTGCACCCTTCAACTGATTCCATTGAGTACCTGGGCAATAATACATCTATGGACATTGCCAAAATGAATGAAATCCAACTAACAGATAAAAAGATAGGCCCAAAAAATCTTTCAAAGGCAAATTGACTAAGATCAATTTTTGGCAAGACAACGTGCAACCTTGCCTTGCTAACTTGGAATATTGCAGGTTGGCAAAAGAGGCGTTCTGACCAATCCTTTGCCAAATTTATCCAGAGACATGACATTGCTTTCCTCCAGGAGACCTGGAGCACAAGTGAAGTGGAGTTAAATGGTTTTTCTGCGTTCTCCCTCCCAGGTCTTTCAAGTACTAGAGGGGGGCGAGTTAAAGGTGGGTTAGTTACTTTAATCTCAACAAGGCTAAGGGCCACATTTAAAAAACTAGACCCACTAGACCATCTGGCCACAGCTGTGCAAGTACAGTGGAGAACCCACAGCTGGCTGCTGATTAATGTATACCTACCTCCACAAAGAGAGAAAAGATTGATAAGAAATACTTGGGCTCAGTTAGAACAGTATCTTGACAAACTACTAAATCAATTTCCTGATGCCTCTGTAGTGGTGGCAGGTGACCTAAATGCCAGAACTGGACAATCTGATGAGGCTTTGTGTGCCCATTTCCACGAAACAGTCCCCATTATAGAGGAAACCCACCCAATACCAGCTAGAATCTCAAAGGATAAAGGCTGCAATTATGCCGGCTTATGCCTACTACACTTGGTCAATAAGTTGGACCTGGTTATATTAAATGGCCGCACAGAGGGGGAGAAGGTCGGAGAATTCACATTTATATCTAACAATGGCGCCTCCACAATTGATTATATAATCGTGTCGTATGATCTTCAAAACAAAGTTCTGGAATGCAAAGTGGAGGAGCGCTTAGACAGTGATCATCTGCCATTAAGTGCACTTGTAGCTGCGGGAAAGGATTTATCCTGCGCTGAAAAAATTGAGCATTCGAGCCCTACAGCCTTGGAGCTCAGATATTCGCGCATTACATGGACAGATGAACTGCATAAGGAAATTTCAAGTAGGCTATGCTCAAAGGAATTCCTCATTAAGAGAGAAAACCTTATAACTTCCTCAAGCCATGAATTAAAGATAAATTTATTTCAGGAGCTAATTTTACTCCTTCAAGATCCCCTGAAGGAAAAAAGAAACAGGCCAAGTAGGCAATCCTCAGTATATAAAAACTCCAAACCCTGGTTCGATCAAGAATGTCAGGATATGAAGCTAAATTTACTGAAAAAATACAAGAGTTATAGATCTGCCAATTTACCCCAACTCCCCACGGGCTGGTTTGAAGATAAACGGAATTATAAAATTTTGATCAAAAACAAAAAACTCCTGGCACAGAAAAGAGAATGGAAATGCCTAATAGATGCATCCAGAGAGAGAGATTCGGCCACCTTCTGGAGACTGGTAGCAAATGGAGTGCGACCTACTTCCTCAGAAGTGGAGTATACTATACCTGCAGGGACTTGGGAGGCATTTTTCCAATCTTCATATTCAGCTCTGCCTTTGACACAGCCACTAATACAGTGTGCGGCAGGTGATGAGTGGCCTCCGGTGTCGGTCGCGGAGATTAGGAGGCTTATTCAGGCACTCAAACACAGAAAAGCCCCGGGAGCAGATAACATCTCTCCTGAACTTCTCAAAGCCAATATTGACTGGTGGGCCCCAGTCCTTGCCACCCTTTTCACCAGCATAGATCAAACAGCAATAATACCAGAGGACTGGGGATTGGCAATCATCGTTCCCATATTCAAGAAAGGCTGTAAACTTGATCCAGCCAATTACAGACCAATCAGTCTCTTAAGCATCATCAGCAAACTTTATGCAACTCACTTACGTGAAAAGTTTGCGGACTGGCTGGAACAGGAGCACATCCTAAAGGAAGCCCAGGCTGGTTTCAGGGCACATAGATCAACTCTAGACCAAGGATTGGTATTGCAACATCTAGTGGAGAAATACACCTCAAAGAAAGGAGGCTCTCTCTATGTAGCCTTTATAGATTTCAAATCAGCCTTCGACTCGATACCCCGGCACAGACTTTGGGAAAAACTAAATGCCACAAACATTGATAGACGTCTTTTGCTTCTTATCCGTAGACTACATGAAAATACTCGGATCCGTGTTAGATGCGACCGTTATGGGAACCTATCAAAGGAAATCCAAAGTTCCCATGGTGTCAAGCAAGGCTGTGTTCTTGCCCCTATTCTTTTTAACTTCTATATAAACTCCTTAGTCGGAAAGATGGAGGAAGCAAGTACTCATTCCCCAAATTTAAATAATACACCAATCCCGGTCCTTTTGTACGCGGATGATGCGGCACTTATTTCCTTCTCTTGTGTGGGTCTAAGAAAACTTTTACGAGCTCTTACAGAGTATTGCGAAGCTGAACACCTAATAATAAACTACACCAAATCAAAAATTATGGTGTTCTCCAAGAGAAAACTCCGACATAAATGGAAAATTAATAACCAACCTATTGAGCAAGTAACATCTTTTAGATATCTTGGAATAATTTTTGATGAGAAGGGATCTTGGTGCCATCAGATTAAGAATTCCATTGTAAATGCGCAAAGATCTTCCAGAGCTATCATAAGATTCTTTTACAGAAAAGGAGGTCAATATGTTCCTGCTGCCTCCCAGGTCTTTGTTGCAAAAATACTTCCACAATTGACGTATGGCACCCAGATATTTAATTGTCAAAAACTCAAGTCCCTGGAATCTGTACAAACTAAATTTTATCGTTCCCTACTAGGGTTACCTACCTGTGTCTCTAACACTGCCGTTAGGCTGGAGGTTGGCCAACTCCCTATTAATGCCAGGATATGGATCCTGAAGATTCACTTCTGGCTAAAACTCATATTTTTCCCAGTGGGAGTGGCTCCATTGACTCTACTAGACCCGTTCCAGTCTAAATGGAGATTGTCGCTTTATGAAAAATTGAGGGGCCTGGGGCTTTCCTCACAAGAACTCATAGCCTCAGGCTTTGAAAAGGCTAAAATGATGGTGAGCCAGCGAATAGGAGATGTAGAGCTTCAGGACCATATGAGCAAGATAGATAAATATCCAGCTATCCAAGATTATGGAAAAGGGTTTAATCTAACCCCATATCTGATGGACCTACAAATCGCAAAATATAGGCGGGCGTTTACCCTTACTAGATTTGATGTATTGCCATCGGCCTTACTAAAGGGCAGATACGAGGGCACACCCTATGCTAAACGAGTTTGCCCATGTGGTCTGAAGGAGGTGGAAACGGCTTCACATGTGCTGTTACACTGCGACCTTTACGGGGATATCAGGTTACTGTTTATCTCCCCTATCGTTCAGAAATTTCCAGGTCGATCTGAATCTCAGCGGCTGAAAATCCTACTAGGAGACAAAAACCCAGAAGTAACACTGAAAGTGGCCAAGTTTTCTGCGGCCGCGATCAAGCGGAGGGCATTAGCTGTAAAAAAGTAAAAGATCTGACCCCTGGATAAGCCCCCCCCCTTTTTTAAGCCCATACATACACTGTAGTGCATATATGAGTATGTATATGTGTGTGTGTGTGGGTGGGTGTGTATATGTGTATTGTTTTTATGTATAATTTTACAACTTTTAACTGACACCATCATTCCCTTGTAAATTATTGCTGCCTTTTATGTTGTGTTTTTTTTTTTTTCTTCTGGTCTATGACCGTAATAAATTTATTCATTCATTCATTCATTCAATATTTCTGGGTTAGTGGAGTCTGTTACCTGAAGTATATGTAACCTGAAGCGTCAGTAACCCGAGGTACCACTGTATATAGAAATGATCAAACCAGTGATATTTTAGGGAGCGGGCTAGCAGATGGGGCCCATTACTTACATCATAAGAGCCTACACAACACAAAACACTCTTGCTGTATGTAGGTTTGATTTTATTTGTTTTTTATCTTATATTTTGGAAATGTACATCCAGTTTCTTTTTTCCTTTACATTTTTGGGGGGCCCGCAAGAAAGTGGAGCCCCAAGCTATAGCTTGTTAAGCTTGTATGTAAATCTGGCGCTGCTTCCCTGTGTGAGAATGCAGATCTGGCACACCGTGGGAAAAGTGGAAAGGCAAAGTAAGGAAGAGAAGCAGTGGGCAAGAATACTGGGTACTGAAAATGTTTTCTTCTTGATGCATTGGCCACTATAACCACTACCACCCCCATTGCCTTTATCCCAAGTGAGCTTCCTTCCAGTTTCTGAGCCACAGCCGCTGCGGGGAGCATGGTAGCTGCAGAAGGGGTTTCAGGGTCGGAAGCAGGAAGCAGAGTAGGATTCACCACTCCTCTCCGATTCACTGTGCCTCCTATTTGAACTGATAGTTGCACAGCAGAACTGCATTCTAGCACACCACTGCTGTCATGGGGTTTTGAAGGGGAGAGGTTAGCTCTCGCAGAAGGCACAAATCTCAAATCCCTGACTCTGCCCTCCATGTGCTCCAAGATCAGGTTTACCACCCCTTCCTCTGTTTTTCTTTCTTTCGGTGTGAGCACATCGCTGCAGCCACTTTCTTTTGTCTTTTGGGTGATTAGAGATTCTTTTACTCTTTAGGACTAAGGCTTGGGTATGTACTGATTATTTGCAGCCCTGTTTAAAGTAGCAACCACACACTCGGTCTCTTTCATTTTTGTGTATTAAACCAATCTTTTTCTGCTTCCTGGTGCAACAAGTTCTTTCTTAGGCTTGCATACTTTAAACAGACACATGTCCTGACTCCACATGAAAGCTTCCATTCCTCTCAAGAGCACACACTGGGTCTATATCAGTGGGTGGATAAAAATCAATGATTTTTTTAAAAAATAATCAGATTTTTTAAAATTTAAATTGGTTGTTTTTATTTAAATTGGATTTTTTTTTTAAAAAAATGGGATTTTTAAAAATAAAATGCTTTCGGAGCAAAAATATTTCTATTTAAGTTACATTATAGTCCAAAGGTTATTCATCAGAAAACAAGGATTTGTTTTTAACTGTGTAGCATAAGGCTTTATATGCAATGTTTTTGGTAAATAAATTCCATTAATCCATTCACTATGTCATGGTCTTCCAGAGGTTTCTGTAAGATTTTGGGGGGCATTTTTTTTCTAACGATAAGATACAGATGCTTTTTTTTGCAGTTCTCGAAAGGGTGAATTTGTGTCCTCAGAGGTAACATGCCTTTTCTTCACAGGAAAAATGTTATAAAATACACATACAGAGTTAAGGGGAAAATCTTAATCCCATTGTTTCTTTGCAAATTTTATATACACAGAATCAACCCCTAACCTCTGAAAAGCAGAGGTTCGATGAATAGATTGTCTGGAGTAGAATAGATCTGCACAAGTAGCTAAGTGTGAAGCAATAAAAATGAAAGTGCAACCTTGTGAGCAGAATACAGTTGTACCTTGGTTGCCGAATGCCTTGGTACTCGTACGTTTCGACTCGCGAATGAATGAAACACGGAAGTGACTGTTCCGCTTTTCGAATGATTTTTGGAAGCCGAACGTCCAACATGGCTTCCATGGCTTCCAACTGAGTGCAGGAAGCTCCTGCAGCCAATCGGAAGCTGCACCTTGGTTTTTGAACAGTTCTGGGAGTTGAACAGACTCCCAGAACAGATTAAGTGTGACAACCAAGGTACGACTGTACTCCACAGTCTTCGGATCTTTGTGTAATAATTGTGCAAGTCAGCTGCATGTCTAGGCAACTCAGACTTGAGTCAAGTGCTGAAGGCACTTCATGGCTGGCAACCTCTTCCCAATCTCACTGGGTTCCAAAAACTGCACTATCACAACTGAATAGGCACCTGAATGTAGAAGCAAATCTAAAGAGGTGGGTGATGGTGGTTGTGGAAATACAGAAGTTTTTTCATGTGTGTTAAAACTCAGTCTAAGTGTTTGTCTGTTTTTTAAAATTTAACCACATCAGTTAACGAACATGGCTACATATGCTATAATGTTTCAGTTAAATAAATTGCTTAAGTTGTTATTAAGGAAATGATTATTTTTCTCCTTCCAATAAAGCATTGCAGAAAAGTTGTCCAAAAATAAACAGTTAACTTATTAAACCTCACAATGATTTCATAATTATCTGTCTATGTATTCCTAATAGTATAACCAAATCAGTAATTTTGGATATAACTGTAAAAACTACTCTGACAATTTATTATTCCAAAAATGAAACCTTCATCTGGTTGTAAATATTAAGATTATACCAGCAAGAATGAGTCTTTCTGTAAAAAAAGTAATTTAAATCGAGTCTTACTGACTAATGATTTAAATCTTGATTTAAATTGTGATTTAAATTGATTTGATTTAAATCAAATCCACCCTGGTATATATATGGGGTGGACATGTATGTGGGTTCAGTAATGTTACTAAACTAGGGGAGATTAGCAGCCAAACCTAACAAATGCATATTCCTTCAAGTTAGCCTGAGAAGGGGCTAAGTCCACAGAGCTGTATTGCTGATAGACGGATACTCAGACCATAGAACTACAATTGGTAGAGAGGACTCAGTGTGATGTCATTTCCCCTCCTCTCCTGGAAAGGAAGAAGCATATAGCACCTCCAGTTCCTTTGACATGCCTGAAGCTGGTTATACTGTGAATATCAGCATTTCGCTTTTAACTTTGCTGCCAAGGATGGGATTTGAAACTCTGTTTGACCGACACACGTGGGCACCTGGAGGGATAAATTGCAATTAATTGCAATTAATATATCCTCTTCTACCCATTAAAACCCATCCCATATAAACCGGCTTGGACAGCCAGCTACAGTCTTTAAAAAGACACATGGAGGCTGTTCTTCCCAACATTTCTCCTGAAGAGTTTCAATTATAAATCTAGACATAAAATTTGGCACTCACCCTTTCATCCTTGACCGTGTGTGTTAGCAACAAAAATAAGATTCAATGGACAATTTATGCTCCCACTTTTGTCTCTTACCTTCTCCAATATCTTTTCCGTACCATAAAATAAAATTGGGAATCATTTGAGCCATTTCATTTTAATTTCTGGATCCTCCCCCTTACCACAAAGCAATAACAAACACCAACAAAGCAAATCAGTTTGTATTCCAGTTATGACTTTAGCCTGAGATCTTGTATGTTTTTATCGACATTGAACTCCTTTTTACAGCACCATCTGTTGAATATAACTAGAATTTCAGTGTAACATTGTACCCAAACATTGTTCCAAAATTAGATTAAAAAGGAAAGCACACTGGCTACATTATGCCAGAAACAAATAAATCCATTCATTTGAGCGTCTGTGCAACCTCATCTTTGGGAGCCAATCACTTTGAGATGTATGAAGAGCTTTTATAATGATGGTGATTATGATGAGGGGGAGACTAGGTAAGGAACAATACACAATGGCCTTCAAGCAAAAAGAAAGGAAAAAAGAGTGTCATAGCGGAGAGCCTTTTAATGTAGGTGGGAAGTACCGCAGGGTGTATATTAACTGTAAGCGATAGCATTACATCTCTACTTTAGACAGAGGCAGGCATTTATCAGAACCCAAACAAACAGATTGTTCCAGCACTACACTGCTTTTTATAAGAAACACTGAGAAGTTCCACAGAGCACAGCACATTTCCCAGCGCAGACTTGAAACGCGGTAAAAAACTGATATATAAGATGGCGACTATCCCTTTATTTTAAAAAACCATTATTTGCACCTGATTACAGCCAATATTTCCTTTTTTTATATATAAGATATTTATTAAAGTTTAAACATTACAAAGAAAAAAGAAAAGAGAAACAAAAGAAAAATACAAACAATAAACAATTACAAAACCTCAGAAACAAAAGTCAATACAGTAATCAACAATACAAAAAAGGCAAAAAAAGAAAAAAAAACATTTAAAAAACCCAAACAAGAACAAACAAGAATAAAAAGAACCCCGTATTTTCATATCCTTATCTTTTATTTGCTTATTTCCTCGACTTCCTCACACCTCCTTTTTTGTATTCTAGTTCAATTGATTATTCCAGCAAGTTCTTTCCCTCTTTCTCAAATTTAGTTCCATAATTTATCTTAACACAATTTAGCCTTAAATTTACCCCTTTACCCAATGTCGATCTATTCTTACTTAATTCTTTATAGTATTTCTACTAAAGTCATGCAGCTTCTTTCCAGCATCCTTCTAACATTCATTAATTTTGCAATATTTCTGTAAATATACTTTAAATTTTTTCCAATCTTCTTCCACCGACTCTTCTCCCTGGTCTCGGATTCTACCAGTCATTTCCGCCAATTCCATGTAATCCATCAGCTTCATCTGCCATTCTTCCCTGGTGGGTAGATCTTGTGTCTTCCAATGCTTAGCGATGAGTATTCTTGCTGCTGTTGTGGCGTACATGAAAAAAACTCCGTCCTTCTTTGGCACCAATTGGCCCACCATGCCCAGGAGAAAGGCCTCTGGTTTCTTTATAAAGGTATATTTAAATACCTTTTTCATTTCATTATAGATCATCTCCCAGAATGCCTTAATCTTTGGGCATGTCCACCAAAGGTGAAAGAATGTACCTTCAATTTCATTACATTTCCAACATTTATTATCGGGCAAATGATAATTTTTTGCATGCTTGACCGGTGTTATGTACCACCTGTAAATCATTTTCATTAAATTCTCTTTTACGGCATTCCATGCCGTAAATTTCATACTGGTGGTCCATAACTGTTCCCAGTCAGCCATCATAATATTATGTCCAACATCCTGTGCCCATTTAATCATAGCAGATTTCACCATTTCATCCTGAGTATTCCATTTCAACAGCAAGTTATACATTCTTGACAAATTCTTAACTTTAGGGTCTAACAATTCTGTTTCCAGCTTTGATTTTTCCACCTGAAAACCTAGTTTTTTATCCTGATTATATGCCTCCATTATTTGGTAATAATGGAGCCAATCTCGCACTCTGTTTTTTAATTTTTCAAAGCTCTGTAATTTTAATCTGTCACCCTCTTGTTCCAAAATTTCCCAATACTTCGGCCATTTGGCCTCCATATTGAGTTTTTTCTGGGCTTTTGCCTCCATAGGTTACAGCCATCTTGGGGTTTTATTTTCTAACAAATCCTTATATCTTATCCAGACATTAAACAGTGCTTTTCTTACAATATGGTTTTTGAACGCTTTGTGTGCTTTGACCTTATCATACCACAAATATGCATGCCAACCAAATACATTATTGAAACCTTCCAAATCCAAAACATCCGTGTTTTCAAGAAGCATCCATTCTCTCAGCCAGCAAAAAGCGG
Source organism: Podarcis vaucheri (assembly GCF_965113315.1). Lineage (NCBI taxonomy): Eukaryota > Metazoa > Chordata > Lepidosauria > Squamata > Lacertidae > Podarcis > Podarcis vaucheri. The sequence continues at coordinate 34,996,852 of NC_138759.1, forward strand.
CTGATTCATAATAAAGTTTTAAGTCTGGCAGGGCAAATCCCCCTCTTTCATTAGCATCAGTTAAAATCTTAAATTTTATACGGGGCTTTCCCTGCCAGAAAAATCTAGAAATATCTCTCTGCCACTTCTTGAAACAGTCCATTTTGCCCAAAATTTGCAGTGATTGAAACAGAAATAACATTCTTGGCAATACATTCATTTTTATCACAGCAATTCGGCCTAGCAACGATAGCTTCAAATTTGACCATATTTCTAAATCTTTATTCACTTCAGTCCAACATTTTTCATAATTATCCTTAAATAGATTCACATTCTTAGCAGTCATATTAACCCCTAAATATTTCACTGGTGTCAGACCTGTCTCCCTCTGAAACTTCTCTCTCTCAATCACATTCAGGTTTTTCTCCAGAACCTTAGTTTTCATCTTATTCAGCTTAAAACCTGCTACCTGGCCAAATTCTTGAATCAATTCTAATACTCTTTTTGTACTTGATTCTGGCTCCTGTAAAGTCAATACTAGGTCATCTGCAAATGCTTTCAGTTTGTACTGTTTAGCTCCCACTTGTATACCTTTAACCAATTGGTCTACAGCCAATATTTCCAAAGCAAAATAACATGCTTTCTCGATAGCATATATCCAATATGGGGACTTCCGGCTGGTTTGCTTCCAAGAAAATCTACACCCTTGCTTTGCCTGTTGGTGGTAGAGGCTGATAGTCATTTTTGCTTGCCTAGCTAACAGTGGGTGGCGCTGTGGTCTAAACCACTGAGCCTCTTGGGCTTGCCGATCAGAAGGTTGGCAGTTCGAATCCCTGTGACAGGGTGAGCTCCCATTGCTCGGTCCCTGCTCCTGCCAACCTAGCAGTTCGAAAGCATTCCAGTTTAAGTAGATAAATAGGTACTGCTCCAGCAGGAAGGTGTTTCCGTGTGCTGCTCTGGTTTCGGTGTTCCGTTGCACCAGAAGCGGCTTAGTCATGCTGGCTACATGACGCAGAAAAACTGTCTGCAGACAAACGCTGGCTCCCTTGGCCTGTAAAGCAAGGTGAGAGCCACATCCTCAGAGTCATCTGCGACTGGACTTAACTGTCAGGGGTCCTTTACCTTTACCTTTTAACTAACAGCTCTAATTGCTGAATTGTTCAAAAACTAGCAGAACTGACAGGATATGACAGAACTCAGAGCCTTCATTTAACTTTCCCCCTGTCATGATACCCAAGCTGGAGGCAGTAGGGAAGGTGGTGGTGGGGAGAACAGGAAGAGTGGATGTGGCTGAAAACCATTTAGAAAGGAAGAGAGAAAAGGGGAACACCCCTTATACAACAATGTTTGGTTTTCCATCTGAGGGATTGTCTTCCCACTAAGCATTTTTTGTACTTCTGCAAACCTAGGGTTCCCTTGGGCCTTTTGATGTGCATGGGTCATGCCATTTGGGCTACTTAAGGATCAGTGCTCACTGCTGAACATCACAAACAGAGGGAATTATACAGAATTCTATGAGGTTCCCCCCACCACCACCGTAGCTACCATGCCATCAAGATTATTGTCTGAGATAACTGCTAATCAAAGCAAGAATACTGCACACAAGAGAATGAGTCATTTGCTTCAGTTCTGGGAATCATGAGCACAGATGCACACACAGTTACATTAGTGGTCATGCAGGATTCAGATCGGATAACACACAAGATTTCGTATGCAGTCTACTATCATGAGATGCGACCTGTTGCACTCCGATTATAGCCGATATGTGTGGGTGGAGAATATTCTTTTTTCATCCACGAATTCCCTGCTGGATTGGAGTGGTTGACTTCATTTTTGTTTCTGAAAGTGCAATGCAAATGGCAAATGATAAAACAAAGCTGAACAGATGTTCCATTTTGAATGGGAAAAGGCTTGCTTTGCTTATTGGAGAGCTCCCAGGGAAATCTTCCAGAAGATCCTAACAATAATCGGAAGCTACGGACGACGTTGCACTGTTCCTGGCGCTAGTCAGGGACAGAGAGGAAAAAAGGAGCCTGTGAACCTCATGTGAATTTGAGGGGGACACCATAAAGACAAAGGGCACTGCCCAGCCACTTCCAAGTCCCAGTGATTTTGAGGAGATAGAGGAAACACCTGCTTACCTCTCCTACTGAAATTAAATGGGACTTAGGAAGGCTTTGAGCCAGTGTGGTGTAGTGGTTAAGAGCGGTAGATTCGTAATCTGGAGAACCGGGTTCAATTCCCCGCTCCTCCACGTGCACCTTGGGCCAGTCACACTTCTCTGAAGTCTCTCAGCCCCACTCACCTCACAGAGTGTTTGTTGTGGGGGAGGAAGGGAAAAGGAGAATGTTAGCCGCTTTGAGACTCCTTAGGGTAGTGATAAAGCGGGATATCAAATCCAAACTCTGCTCTTCTTTGGGTCCTGCTCAGAGATGGTGCTTCATTGGAGCTGTTAATGGCAATCTTGTCACATGGCAAGTTCACTTCAAACCTTTCCTTTGAAATGCATTATGAAATCCCCAGTTATTACAAATAGGTCAATGGTACCGGGTTAGTCCAACTCATATTATCTGAATGCCACCCATAACTCCAACTGCCCAGCAATTCCTCTTATTGCTGCCATTTCCTAGGTAACCAAACAGCCAGCCGTAGAAATGGAAGAAGGAACCCAATCTGGAAGTATTTCTATTTGTGTCTTGTTTAAATGTATTCCTAATTCTCAAGAGTTATCTACGATTGACGTCAGAAAACACACAACACAAGAGGCGGAGGAGAGGTTAGGTCAGCATGGAACAATGCAGAACTTTCAAGATGTTGTGCATTTGAAAGTTTTGACTTTAGAGTTTAACTATTTCACTGCACGAAACCCACGCATTTAGGATAGTTTTATGATCCAAGACATTGAACTTTGGAAAGAAGACCGCATCACTGAAATTCTGTGCCATCCGCAAATCTACTCTAGGTTTTTTTAAAAGCAGTTTTTCCAAATACACAAATCCCACCCCACACTAAAATACAAAGGCCAAATGCACACAAAGATTGCTTTGCTCTTTGCTGGCACTCTGTATCAGTTGCAGTTTCATCATCATCATCCTTCACCCGAAGTTCTCCGGGTGGTACACAAGATAAAAATACAGGGTAAAAGCAGAAAATAAATTGTTAAAGTGCAGACTTTTCAGTACTGACTGCTCTTAGCTCACAGAGGAAATAATACAACTCTTGACATGATATGGTATTATTGTTTGGGCATCTGTGGGCTCAGGGAGTGTGGGGCATACATATGGGGGGAAAGAAAAGAAAAACCTCTTGCACCCCCATGCTAGGCTCAAAACATCCCTGTACAGTGTCAGACCTTGACTTGTTCTTGTCTTAGCCAGCAAGGACTCCAAAAACCGTCCCCTGCAGCTAGAGTTCTTCTCTTCCCTCTAGTTTCTTCTCACTTGACCCTTCCGCTAAGTTCTTACAGTACTGATTTACTTACTGTACTTTTCTGTGTATAAGACCATGATTTTTTATTTTTTATTTAAAAATCATGCTAAAATGTGATGGTCGTTTTATACATGGGTAGTGCATAGGGTGGACATTTGATTGGTTTCTGGCGTGGCTGTCAGCGGCTATTGTGCATGTTATTGGTTGCTGCATCAATGGGTGGTGTTAATTTTGTGATGCTCTGGCAGGTGGGCGGGCGATTGGCAGCTTCCGCTGCTGATGGTTCCCCAAAATAGGGGTAGTCTTATACACGGGGGCTTCTTATAGATGGAAAAGTATGGTATTTAGTTCTTTCTCAGTTTAACAGATGTCATAAGGCAGGCCTCAACTCTTTCTCAGAGAGACTCCCAGACTGACAGCTGCTAGACCTAGCGGACTCACTGAGATAGGTAGGCCAATGCAGAAAATAATACCTCCAGACAAACTGAAGGACAGTGCAATGTATGTTTGTGCCTTGAATGTATTCTGAGAGTGCCAAGTCTGTTAGAACCTCAACAGATCTCGCAAAATGCATGCTGGTCTATGGATTATCTTAAAAATACATTCAAATGAGACAAATCGACTGATATTTGTCTTTATGTGTGTGGTGCATGCTCTGGTTATCTCCTGCTTGGAATACTGCAATGTGCTCTACGTGGGGCTACCTTTGAAGGTGACCCGGAAACTACAACTAATCCAGAATGCAGCAGCTAGACTTCTGACTGGGGGCAGCCGCCAAGACCACATAACCCTGGTCCTGAAAGACCTACATTGGCTACCAGTACGTTTCCGAGCACAATTCAAAGTGTTGGTGTTGACCTTTAAAGCCCTAAGCGGCCTCAGCCCAGTATACCTGAAGGAGTGTCTCCACCCCCATCATTCAGCCCAGACACTGAGGTCCAGCGCTGAGGGCCTTCTGGCGGTTCCCTCATTGCGAGAAGCAAAGCTACAGGGAACCAGGCAGAGGGCCTTCTTGGTAGTGGCGCCCGCCCTGTGGAATGCCCTCTCATCAGATGTCAAAGAGATAAACAACTACCTGACATTTAGAAGACATCTGAAGGCAGCCCTGTTCAGGGAAGTTTTTAATGTGTGACATTTTAATGTATTTTTAATCTTTGTTGGAAGCCACCCAGAGTGGCTGTACCCAGCCAGATGGGTGGGGTACAAATAATAACAACTACTTCTTCTTCTTCTTCTTCTTCTTCTTCTTCTTCTTCTTCTATAAAAAAGCCACAACAAAGCTGCAATAAATGCTGCACAAGTTGCTCCTTCTGCCAGGTGACTCAGTGGAGTCACAGTAAAGCCAAGCATCCCTAGTCACAGAGCTCTACCACCCCTGAACTTACCACAAACCTGTAAGCTCCACCGCCTGGCTCCACCCCCAGACTGCTCTGAGTCCCTGCCACCTCCAGGCGCTAAACACGTACCCAAACTATTGATATGAGGAGGTGGCAATGAACATGATTTTGGTTGCATGTATGAAGAGCTCAACCTCTCACACTAGACAGTATCTGCCATCACTTTAGATTTAGCGATTAACATAAAATAAAACCCATCAAAGCAAAACAGATACTCAAAGTTTCGGCACTGAATAACAGCTGCATCGTCAAATAAAGCTTACTCGTTCAGCCATTATTTGCAAAGCATTCAAATGGCTTATCCAGGCAATTGTGGAGATTTTTAAACAACAAATAAAAATAATACTCAATGTGAATTTTTGTGCGCATGATTTCAACTTCACTATGCACGAAAGTTTCAGTGTCCGTAACGATTTTATCTTTTTCTGAGAGCTGCTTCAGTTTGCTTTCCTGCCTAGGTTTCTGCCTGCCGCTTCTAATCCTCATTTTTATTCCTGTTGGTTATCTGATCTCTTTGATCCTTCAGAGGAGGCCTTGAACTCTGGTTTTATTCCTAATGGAGTCCACTGGCAAGAAGTGGTGTTTTTTTTCTCCTGTGGTTTTGCAGTCTTTATCACATTTGAGCTTTTTGTTTACTTTTCATAGGTTTTTGTAGCTTTTTTATATTTTTTGGAGATTCTGGAAATTTTGTAGCACAAGAAAAGCTACCCAAACACTTGATATTTGTAGCAAAATCTTCAGCCACTGAGAAAACGGCCTTTTAATTTTTATCTTGTGTTTTCATTAAACAAAGAAGGAGTTGGGGGGGGGGAGGGAGCAGAGAGAGAGAAGGCAATGTTTAAACAATATGGTCCAAGATACAGTCTGAAGACACATGAGGCCACTTAGCTTGATGAGCTAAGCAGGTCTGGGTCTGGTAAACACCTGAGCAGGTGACTCTCTGCAAACTGCAAGTACACTGCCATGGGCTCCCTGACAGAAGAAAGGAGGGCTATAAGTGTGAGAAAATGAATAAATATGGCAGTACAGTAGTACCTCTGGTTACGTACTTAATTTGTTCCGGAGGTCTGTTCTTAACCTGAAGCACCACTTTAGCTAATGGGGCCTCCCACTGCTGCCGTGCCACCGGAGCACAATTTCTGTTCTCATCCTGAAGCAAAGTTCTTAACCTGAGGTACTATTTCTGGGTTAGCAGAGTCTGTAACCTGAAGCGTATGTAACCTGAAGCGTATATAACCCGAGGTACCACTGTATAGAAAATTCAGATTATAGACAGGGACAATATAAATACATCCAGAAGTCTGCATAAATTCAACCATGTCAATCAGCCTAATGAATGATTTCCCTTTCTAAAGTTACTAATGATGGGGATAATTCAAACCAAAAAAGGCATGTCTGAGGTCAGACTTTTTAGCTGTCCTCTCTAATCTTAATTAATTAATTAAATTTGTATTTATTTGAAGATCACAGGGCGGTTCATGACAGAAAAATACAAAATACATAATAAAATATAACCCCCTTCCCACAAATACATTGGCAACTGGCTGGTAGTTACTTAGATTTTTTGAATACGGGGGCAGTTTCTTCAGGAGTGGTGTTACCACTGCCTCTTTCAAGCAGGCAGGGACCACACCCTCTTGCAAGGATGCGTTTATCACTTCCCTAGCTCAGCCAGCTGTCCCTTCAGTGCCAGTTTTTATCAGCCAAGAGGGGCATGGGTCCAGAGTGCAAGTGGTTGTCCTGACCAATCCAACCACATTATCCACATCCTTGAGCCTTACTAACTGGAACTCACCCAACAGAACACAACTAGACAGTGCTCTGGAAATCCCTTGAGAATTCAACTGTTGTAATAGTGGAGTGAAGACCTCAGTTGACACAAGTGATTTTGTCATCAAAATGCTTTGCCAACAAGTCACAGCTAGTTGCTGTCAGTTCTAACACCACCTTTGGGCCAGACTGTGTAAAAGGTCCCACACTGCCTGGAAAAGCTCTGCCGGACAGCATAGTGAGGAGGCAATGGAGGCAACAAAGTATGCCTTCTTTGCTGCCTTCACTGCCAATAGGTAGACTTGTTGATTAGTCCTCACCAGTGTTTGATTGCATTCTACTGGAGTTTTACTCCAGTCACATTTGAGCCATCTCCCAGTTTGTTTCCATGCCCTAAGCTCTGGAGTATACCAGGGAGCCTAGTGGGCTCCACAAAGTGGGAGAGGGTGCTTTGGGGTGATCATGTCAACTGTCAAATCCATTTGGGTGTGCGGAAACGTTGGATGTCATTGGATCCATCAGAATCTGAGGGTGGACCGTGCTGATAGGTCCCTTGCCTCTGCAGAGGGGAAAAGGTACTGAGAGCCTAAATCTCAGCAGGAAGTGATCTGACCATGACAAAGGACTGATGTCAATATTCCCCACTTTCAGTTCACCCTCTTCCTGCTCAGTTGAGAAAACAAGATCCAGAGTGTGGCCCGTCACATGTGTTGGGCCAGTGACATCTTGGGGCAACCCCATGGTTGTCATGGCAGCCATGAAGTCCTGAGCCACTCTAGAGCCAGTTGCATCATCAATCCCCCAGGAGGAGTCTGGGAGTCCTCAGCATTGTCTCTGAGACCAGGTCTGTCAGCTCAGGCAGGGAGACTGCTGGGCAACAAGGCAGGTAGTAAATCCCTAATCTGTCCTGACTGCCCGGTGCCAGGAACAAGCACTCTAGTTCTCCCTGTAGCTGACAGAGAGCAAGAGATAGATGCAATCTCTGCAAACCACAGCAACACCCCCCCTCCCCAATCTACCCTGATGCTGCACCAAGTACCCAGGTGGGCACAGCTGGGTGAGACCAACTCCACCCTGCTCACACACCTGGGTTTTAGTTTTACAGATCAGACCATGGATGAGAGAAGTCCTACTCAAAGTAGACCTGGCATTCAGCAACAGCAGCCGCAGACCTGAGGGCTGGTTAAGGCCCACATCACTGAGATGCCATACCTGCATCTCCACTATACCACTTCATTTTTTAAAAAAATTATATTTATTAAGTTTTCCAATTTAACAGTCCAATAAAAAACACATTAAAACATTCCAAATTATAATACAATAAAAAGCCGAATAATCATGCCAAATAATATATCTTTGGGTGGCTTCCCATGCTCTGAAGTATGGGGAGTGATGATCTAATATTGTACTGCATTCCTTAATTAGTCCAAATAGTCCCTATAAACATTTCCAATGCTGATCCTTCGTTTATTTTTAACAGCCTCTGAGTTCGTTTAACAAGTGGGTTAATCCTTTGTAGTTCTGTGTGAAATATTTTAATTCTCTTCTTCTTTATTGTCCTGTTGTAATCCAGCGTTCTCATCAATGCACTTTCACTTTCTGCACACAAAGGCAATTCTTAGTACGTCACATCCAAGACAGAGGAAGATGTGCCTTCTGCCATTAGTGCCAGGCGTATATCCAGAATTCCCTTTTCTGATCTTGTTCCAGCTGCTAACAAGCTGATGCCTCAGTAAAAACGCCATAGCTCCCATCATATATTCTTTTTGTCATTCCATTAAGGGTCATTGCCAGAATCATAGTCAAATTTTCACACAGTCAATTTTGTAGTTAAACCATAACAATAACGATAGCAAGATACTCTTTCAGTCCTGCTTGCATATTTCAAACAGACAGTTCTTCGGGGGAGATTTGCTGAATAAAGCAACAAATGCAAAATATATCAAGAGAAAATAATGGAGGGTCACCTCCCCCAACGTACCAATAGTTACAGCAAAAGTCCTTCTCCAGGTCGAACTCTTGGCACCCAGTGGCTGAATCAGTTAGCAGAGTACTTTATCTCCCCTAGTTCAGAGCATGCCTGTTAGTTAAGTCCAAATTTTATCTTATAAAACAGGTGTCCTCTGCTCATGGCAACAGCTTTGGGGAGTTGCCGAAATGCGCAGTGCAATGTATCCAGTTCCCCCTGCCCCCGCATTCCTTCAGAATGGGTGGCAGGTATCGGACAATTTGTGAGTGAAGCAGCCCCCCCCTGGCCCTGGGGTTTGGGGGGGAGGATAATTACTCCCATATATCCTCAATTAGCTGCACGGAAAGGCTCCGCGGGCATAGGGGCCACAGTTCGCCATGGCAGCCAGACATGAAGTGCCCACTATACCACTTCAGACTGCAGTTCAGGACTCACATCACTGAATACTTCTCCACAGAAAAAAACAAAATGTCAGTGAGATGGTGGCCTTCTGTGAAAACTAGGCCTAATCCTTTTCAATAGAAAATGCTTCCACTGAGTATCTGCCATGATTCTCCTGAAGTCTTTTGCCCCTCTTTGTTCCTTTTGTCAGTAGGTTATGAGTTTGCTGTTCTAGAGGTAGATAAAATTCTGTTCAAAGGTACATTTCACAGCATATAAAATGCATTTATTTAAATTTTGATGCCATAAGGCATTTTGTGATTAACTTGAGGAGTCAAGCCCTCTTTTCAGGTTATGTAGCATATCTGAACTCTTTTAGCTTGATCTCAACTTGAAATGTGGCTTTCCTCCCTGGTTCTTTATACATGCTACAATGCATTCTTCTTTGGCATTTCTGTCTTACAGAATGATATTCTTTGTTGTTCCATTCCTTTTGCATTTTAGCCTTGAGGATGTGAGAAATGTAAATGAATTATTTCTTTTTCAAACTCACTGCAGGTTAAATATGAAACTCCTGTTCTGCTGGACAACATACCTGTTTTAGACATGAAGGGCTCACAGTAGATGCTTTTGTTGTAACCTTCCACATTGCAGCACACCATTTGTAGGGCTGACATTGAAGACGGTCCAGAAATGACAGTTCAAAAATAAGGCCACAAGATTATTAACTAGTTCTGGACATTTTGACCGTATTTTACCAGTGCTTTATCAACTGTGCTGGCTTCCATTCCATTTTGAGGTCCACTTGGAAGTCTAGACTTTAAGATCTAAAATGTTGAGCGGCTTGGGATCGGGTTGTTTGGGGGAGGGGGGAAGTCTTCTCCTGTAAATGCCTACCCAGATCTTAAGATCTTCTTTGAAAGTACCTTATCAAATGAGGGTGGCTGCTAGCCTTCTCAGTGGTGACACCCCAACTGTTGAATAGTCTCCTCAGAGACACTCACATGGCACTTCTTTGTGGTTTATTTCGTGATAAATACAAGGTGGTCTATCTTTAGGGGCAAATTTCAAATTTTGAGAAATGACCATAGGGACCAGTCACAAAATGGCTTCTGTGAGAGCACAGCATGGCACAAAATGCCCAAAGACTGCTGTGAGAGCAAGGCATAACGACCCACATCTAAGAGAACAAAAGATGACACAGGACCACAACATAGTGCATGTCCCCTCCAATCAAGAGATAATTCAGGGGGCAGGGAAGACAACTACATCAGCTGTATTGTGCTCATTTACAGAGAGAAGCTTTGTACCTCTCCTCAGAACTGATGAATAAGTAAATTTTCTGCTGCTGCAACAGTTTGACCTACAAAGAGAAAGGGAAGTACAGTGGTACCTCGGGTTACATATGCTTCACGTTACATACGCTTCAGGTTACAGACTCCGCTAACCCAGAAATATTACCTCGGGTTAAGAACTTTGCTTCAGGATGAGAACAGAAATCGCGCTGCGGCATCAGGAGGCCCCCATTAGCTAAAGTGGTGCTTTAGGTTAAGAACAGTTTCAGATTAAGAAAGGACCTCCGGAACAAATTAAGTACTTAACCCGAGGTACCACTGTACTAAGGGGAGATCAATACATTGTTTCCAAAGTTTCCACAGCCCTGAAACATTTGGCCAAGTGCATGGTGTGTGGCTTCTATGGGGTTGAACACTCACTGGCCCTTGATGTTCTAATCTGCTGCTCTTGCATGAAGGATTATTATTATTATTATTATTATTATTGCTGCCCCTCAAGTATGAGTGCAAACAGATGTGAACACTCTCAAGGCCAACAAATTTCTGGAGCTTGTGCATGAGTGTGGAGACAGGCCCAAAGAGGAAAAGCACCAAGTCACAGCTATCACTGCATCGACTACAAGGTGTTTGTGGATGTGGGGAAGTACAAACTGGATCACGTGTACTGAAAGATTGAGACAGACGAGCAGGATTCAACCACCCAGTCTTCCTTCAAATGCCCTTCCTGCTGAAACACATCCATTTACCTGGAAGTGAATCAGTTGTGTGATATTTTCAGAGATGTTTTGTTGCGCTTACTGCTTTGGAGGAGGTGGGGAGTGAATTTCAGTATTTTTTATCTTATCTTAAATATGAAGTAGTTATTTATATATTTTTTTTATTTATCCTTCCTTCCTTCCTGCCTGCCTGCCTGCCTTTTTTTCACGAGGTGCATTGGCCTACACTGCCTGCATTTCTGGGACACAGTGCCCCCAGGAAAGACACCTCTCCCTGAAAGTCACCAAATATCCACATGCACCCACTATCAAAAGGGATAGATTGCTAACTTCCATCCAATCTAACAAATCTAACCTAAGCATCTCAGGAACACTATAGCAATTTTAAAAGAAGTGATTTTTCATAAAATAATGATTGCTACATGACAAGTAATTGCAAGAACTGAGCAATGCTGCGTTTGCTTAGTAAATGGTCAAGGGTTTTATTAGTACAGACATTTTCGCCTGTCTTTAGTACTGTATCTCTTCCTACCTGTTCACTTAGATGTCTCAGAGCCACCTCAGACTCATCTATGTCAGCCTTCCTATCCTCAAGTTCACACTGTTGATGGGGCATGCATCTTTGATTCTTCTTTGCTCCCCACATTCAATATATCGGCAAGTCTCGTCACTCCATGAACAGCATTGTAAAAAATCCACCTGGCCCTTCCTCTTCCTCCCACTCAGAGAAATCTCTCATTCATGCTCTGGTAGTCACCTGAGTCCTAGCTTGAGATTACTGCTCAGTGTAGGCAGAAACCTGAAGAGGATCTACTGATAGATCTCTGGGTGATTTGCACTGGATCACCAAGGATTTCACACTTCATAGCAACAACTTTCCCTCCCAAATTAGGCGGGGTGTGAAAGGACTGCAAGCTCAGGTCTGGCTTTGTATGAAAGGGCTGTGAGATCAGGTCTAGAACAGGCAGCGACCATTTTTCCTGGCCCCCGCCTAGCTCAGCAGAGTACACATAAGCCCGCCCCACCTTATTATTATTATTATTATTATTATTATTATTATTATTATTATTATTATTTCAACTTATACAGCATCCTATACCTGGAGGTCTCAGGGCAGTTCACAACAAGACCACAACATATGAAATCAAACCAAAAGCAGTAACCCAATAACCCTCCTCCCGAAAAAAGTCACATTCTAAAAGGGTGTTGGATGTCAATAAGATCAACTAAAGGCCTGGTTTAAAAGCAATGTTTTTGCCTGGTGTCTAAAGGTGTATAATGAAGGCGCCAGGTGAACCTTCCTGGGGAGAGCGTTCCATAGATGGGGAGCCACTGCAGAGAACCCGGTTCGGCCCTCTTCCAGGTCCAAACGGACCCATGCACCAGCCACTGTGCATCAGTTGAATGTGTTCAAAATGGTTGCCTCGTGTACTGAAAGCAAATTCTTGGGATCCAGTACACTCAGAGATATCCTCTTCCTTACTTCTAAGTGTATAATGTCTCCCACCCCCAAGCTTTCTAGGCTACTAATTTGCATTTGATGGGCTACAAGGCCTAAGGGGGAAAAACAAAGTAGATGTTGCAAGCTTGAACTCCCCCACACCATTCTTTTACGTTATGAACTCGCTTGGATCAGGGACCTACCTATTTTTCCTGTTGATGACAATTAAGACCTGCTGGAGCACAGTTGTGATCGGTTTTTGTCCTCAAGAACTGGCATTGTTAGAGAATGGAGTGCAGCTTCTTCTTTTCTTTTCATATATATATATATATATATATATATATATATATATATATATGCAGGTTTTGGTGTCTTCGGGTGTCTTCCCGTGTAAGAGTCGGGGTGTCTGTGCGACGTTTCGACGAGGTCTCACTCGTCATCTTCAGGCTGGAGCTATTTCTAGTTTCTCGTAGGTTCTTGTCAGCTGGAAGGTTTCCTCCCCGTAGAGGTGAGATATTTGCTTTCGAAGATTTTCACGGGTACAGGAATGCAGGTTTTGGTGTCTTCGGGTGTCTTCCCATGTAAGAGTCGGGGTGTCTGTGCGACGTTTCGACGAGGTCTCACTCGTCATCAGCTCCAGCCTGAAGATGACGAGTGAGACCTCGTCGAAACGTCGCACAGACACCCCGACTCTTACACGGGAAGACACCCGAAGACACCAAAACCTGCATTCCTGTACCCGTGAAAATCTTCGAAAGCATATATATATATATATATATATATATATATATATATATATAGCTTCTTACGTGAGGCCCTTAGCCAAAGCAAGAAAAAATAACTTAGTCAACAGCTTTTGCATAAAATGCCTGCTCTATCACCTCCTGTGATGCAGTAATGAATGAGCACGGACCAGACATCTTCAGATTCTCCAGATGTTAAGGATCCTCCAGGATGCTTAGTTCCTGACAAGACACTGAGTGTATAATATACATTGAGTGTATAATATAGCCTTGCTCTTCAATACATCAGTCAGAGAAGCTGTTGTTGTGTGTTTTTAAAAAGACTGTCACGGACTGTTGCAAAACAAAAAGGTGAGTCACCAGAAACGGTTTTTTACAAAGACTCCAAGGCAAACCACACACAGCTTTGAGAAACCTATTAAGGCTGTCGGTTAATTTCAGGCTATGCTTCTGAACAGTGGTGAAGCTAGGTAGTTTTAGACCCTGGACTTACTGGTCTTACAGAGAGAAGAAGAAGAGAAGAAGAAGAAGAGTTTGGATTTGATATCCCGCCTTTCACTCCCTTTAAGGAGTCTCAAAGCGGCTAACATTCTCCTTTCTCTTCCTCCCCCACAACAAACACTCTGTGAGGTGAGTGGGGCTGAGAGACTTCACAGAAGTGTGACTGGCCCAAGGTCACCCAGCAGCTGCATGTGGAGGAGCGGAGACGCGAACCCGGTTTCCCAGATTACGTGACTACCGCTCTTAACCACTACACCATACTGGCTCTCCATAGAGCCCTCTTTTAGGTGACTGTGTGTATTGCTTCATTCCTGAAACACATAAAGTAAAGGTAAAGGGACCCCTGACCATTAGGTCCAGTCGTGGCCGACTCTGGGGTTGCTGCGCTCATCTCGCTTTATTGGCCAAGGGAGCTGGCGTACAGCTTGAGGGTCATGTGGCCAGCATGACTAAGCTGCTTTTTGGCGAACCAGAGCAGCGCATGGAAACGTCATTTACCTTCCCGCCGGAGCGGTACCTATTTATCTACTTGCACTTTGACGTGCTTTCGAACTGCTAGGTTGGAAGGAGCAGGGACCGAGCAACGGGAGTTCACCCCGTCGCGGGGATTCGAACCACTGACCTTCTAATTGGCAAGTCCTAGGCTCTGTGGTTTAACCCACAGCTCCAACCACATCCCCCCTGAAACACATACTTAACATTTATTCCTCCCCCCCAATGTTATGCTTTACTGCTGCTTCTGCCAGTAGTAGCCAGTTTGCTAACTCTTATTAAAAATAATGGGGGGAAAAGACATAGCTTGTGCAGTTTTGCATTTTAAACTCATACAAATCATAGCGTCATCATGACTACAGGAATAAAATGGAGTTTCTTAACAATGTATTAGTGTAAAAATGGACCAAGTGTCTCACTTAATGGGATTAGTTTAACCTCAGGTTGTGTTGATCAGGAAAAACTTTATCACAGTCTGGGCTCTCTCACACATGATTAAATTCCTACTTTCCAAAAAAGCTTGTTATTCAGATGCAGAAAAGGTATTTGGAAACTTAGGCTGGTACTGGCTCAGGTGATTTTGCAATAATTCGTTCATATTGACTCATCTCCAGAAGATGCCTGTAGTATGAAAGTATGCATTGGGGGTCTTTCCTGATCCTAGTAGTGACTGGTATCTTGCTTTGGATTTAATTTGATACTAAAGATTTATGTACTATTGAGTCCTGGGTGATTTGTATTATGACAGAAAGATGAGGGGGGGGGGCACCTTTCTGTTTCTGTGCACCATTCACAAATTTATAAATCTCTACTATGTAGCTCCTTATAGTGCAATCCTAGGCATGTTCCAATTGAGTTCAGTCAGATTTGCTTCAAGATAAGTGTGTATAGGAAAGACAGCTTTCCAAAATGAACACGATTGGCTGTGCAAAACAGATTCACATCTTTCTTCCCCCACACCCCAGAAGCCACTGTAGTTCAGGGAAAGGGATGGAGGAGAATTTTAATTCCATTTCACATTTAAAGGCAAACTTACCAAATTTGCCCTCTCCAAACCAAGCTGTGAACTGAGACACAGCTATTATTTAAAATTGGTGCTTCTTTGAATTTTGCAGTGCAGTTGTCCAACCAAGTAATGTGAACAAAAATGCATATATTTGAGTATATTAGAGAAAGCAGGTATATTAGTGAAAGTAACGTACAAAAATGCATTATATTGTGGGAAATGGATCTGGGGGGAAATTGCATATAAGGTCAAACACAAAGATGTGTTTATTAGGATAAATTCACATTAAAATGCTGATGAATTTTCAGGAGGATTTTTTTTTTTAAGAGAAACATTGCAAACTGATGTGGAAATCTGGAGAATTTAAGATTGAAAAAAGGAGAAGCCAAGAGAAACCCAAATGGTCAGATTTGTCTATCTGTATGGGTGGTTGGGTGTTTTCAACAACTATCCGAAGCAAGGCTTAGCAACCACCCTTCCAAGTGACCATCAAAAGTCATCAACTTTATGGAGCAATACCTGGATGGAACTGTTGTAATATGAGAGCTCACCAGCTGCGAACCAGCAGCACATTGTTTACATGATGTGATTCATCTGATGTTACTGAGCGTGAGACAGGATGTTCAACGCTCTTCTCAAGCTTGTGTTCTCAGTGTAACTTGAGACCTTCCTGTTGTTGCTGCAAAGGAGGAGTAAGAGAGTTGTACGGAGGTTTCCAAGAAAGCAGACATGTTTTGTACAGTGTACAGTCCGGGAATAAAGTAGAATGAGTCAGACTACTTTCAGACTGTCTTCTTTCTTCTGCTGAGATGCAAGGGGAAAGGGAGTGTGCATCTCTCAAAAGGGAGGTGTCGCTTATTATTGATCTCCCTGGACTGACCCAAGACCAGCTAGGGGCAGATCACTGGCAACAGGCCCCAGTGCCTGGGAAGAGGAGTCAGCCTTTCCCAAGGGGGCCTTTCGCCAACAAGAACTAATGTTTATATACCGTATTTTTCACTCTATAAGACGCACCAGACCACAAGATGCACCTAGTTTTTGGAGGAGGAAAACAAGAAAAAAATATTCTGAATCTCAGAAGCCAGAACAGCAAGAGGGATCGCTGCACAGTGAAAGCAGCAATCCCTCTTGCTGTTTTGGCTTCTGAGATAGCTGTGCAGCCTGCATTCGCTCCATAAGACGCACACACATTTCCCCTTACTTTTTAGGAGGGAAAAAGTGAGTCTTATAGAGCAAAAAATACGGTAGTTCAGTTAAACTGTGGCATTCCAATGAAAGATGGAATCCTATGAAAATGCCCAGCCAACATGTCCAGAATTTAGTCTCCCACCACCCCAGCAGCGTCCCAAAAGGCTGTTGTCTACAAGAGAGAAGTTCAGAAGACCAAAAAGACACTCTAGCAGATGCACTCTAGCAGACGGCTCCCCAGGCTGTGCTTGTAGACCCCCATTGAGGGAGAACTCGTCACCCCTCTAGGCAATTTGTTCCATTATCTTAGCTACTCTTGCCACCAAGAGTACTCTTGCTACTCTTGCTTCTTTGTCTTAGCTACTCTTGCTTCTTTGTCTTAGCTACTCTTGCTTCTTTGTCTTAGCTACTCTTGCCACCAAGAGTACTACTCTTGCTACTCTTGCTTCTCCTAATGTTCAGTCCAGAGGTGCATCCAGGTATTTGCTTGAACATGCACAGAAGCCCAACTGCAAAGCCCTGTCCCTGTGTGCATTGTGCTTCCAGGCTGAGCAGCATGGGTCTGCCAGGAGCTTCTGCACATGTTGACTTGAATGCAAGTTGACCACCTCATGCAATCAAGGATCCTGTTTTATCAGGGCCCCCAATCAAGCAGGGTCCCATTCATGTCAAAGTGAATGTGAGTGTAATGTCCCTGAAGAGCTACCCTACTCAATACGGGGAAGGTTAGAGTCTGAGTGCATTGGGCAGCACACATAGGGAGCATTGTGGGCAGGTGGTCCTATCCACAGAAACAAGGTTTCTACAAACCTGTCTCAAAATGTAACCACCTGTAACCTGACCACATTAAATCTCTCCCCTGCCCCCAGTATGGATGAAAGGCAGAATCACTTTCCATTCTGCCCTGTATACATCACAGGCAGTGGTTCAGCTTCAAACATAACCTATGTTGTTTGTCTTGCGGTCCACCATAGCAAAATTTCACATAATTAATTACAGCATTAATTAATTGTGCGATCATCCCATTATTCCACGCTATTCATTTCAGTGTGAACGAAACACAATGCAAACGGGCCAGAGGGAGTCATCAGTTATGAATCATTATGGATCATTTCCAGAATGAGCAAACACCGATTGTGTTTCCTGTTCCAGATGACTAAGTGAACTCTGACAATTCCCCCCACCCCCTTCATCGGAATTCTCTGACACCCCCACCTCAGGGGCAGCAAAATGAAAGTGTTTGCCCACTGACATGTGACCTCCCATCAGGTACTTGAAGAGTGGTATTACCCCACACCCCACCCCAAGTATTGATTTCTTCAGACTAGTCTGGTGTCATTTGCCTTGTTTTGTTTTGTTTTACTTTACTTTACTTTACTTTACTTTACTTTACTTTACTTTACTTTACTTTACTTTACTTTACCTTATTTATTTATTTATTTATTTATAGCTCAATTGCATGGCCCATTACATTTAAGAGGACACAAAGCAAAAAGAGTAATCAGTGATTTAGTTCATTAACACACTGGGGTACCACCAATCCTCCACAAACGGAACTTTTTTTATTTAAAAAAACTAACTTGTTTTTGCTTTTGAAAGAACCCGTCAAAGTAGGTGAAAATTTGGTAACACTTAAAAAAAAAACACCAACCCACCCAAAAGCTAATTTGACTGTTTTATAACTGTTTCATTACAAAATGATGGTTATATTAATGAAATATACTTGGAGTCAAGAGTGGATTTCATGCTCTTTATTCAGCTCATAGTGGTGAGGAGGTATGGAAATTGCCCTACAATATCAGCATTATATACATTATTTACACAATGGGCTGCACATGATTGGCTAATTCCAGGATTCTCCTGGAGGTCAATCAGGTTGTGGATTCACTTCCACCTGGAGCTGGATTGGGTGGCTCCTGCGGACCAGCCAGACTGCTGCATTCTGAATCCTATTGTTCTAGGACCAATCAGACTGCTGCATTTTGGATCCTATTCAGCTCAGTACATAACAATTCATATATTTGCCATGTTAAAACTCGATTTCTCCTGAAGTAAAAAAAAAAAAGGTTTGTTAATTAGATACGCAAACTGATGTTATACCATAAGAATATGTTATACTCATTTGGCTGCGCATCCTTTTCTCTCACTGGGGGTAAACAGTTGCCTTTGGGAAACCTGCAGACAGGACCTAAATGCAATAGCACTCCTGAAGTGTATTGAGTTTTAAAAATGAAAAAAGAAATGTGAATTTCCCCCTAAATATCAGTGCATAATGGACAAGCTCTGTAGCTTTGACAACTATCAAATTCAGCCTTATTTTTCAAACACTGAAAGTGGATGGAGTTTTGCTGGGGAAAGAGTGAAACAAATACAGTGGTACCTCAGGTTAAGTACTTAATTTGTTCTGGAGGTCTGTTCTTAACCTGAAACTGTTCTTAACCTGAAGCACCACTTTAGCTAATGGGGCCTCCTGCTGCCACCGGAGCATGATTTCTGTTCTCATCCTGAAGCAAAGTTCTTAACCCGAGGTAATATTTCTGGGTTAGTGGAGTCTGTAACCTGAAGCGTATGTAACCCGAGGTACCACTGTAGTAACTATGGGATGGTCTGAAACATCATGGCCCCAATCCAGCTTTCCGTATTTCATAGAATCATAGAGTTGGAAGAGACCATAAGGGCCATCGAGTCCAACCCCCTGCCAAGCAGGAAACACCATCAGAGCACTCCTGACATATGGTTGTCAAGCCTCTGCTTAAAGATCTCCAAAGAAGGAGACTCCACCACACTCCTTGGCAGCAAATTCCACTGTCGAACAGCTCTTACTGTCAGGAAGTTCTTCCTAATGTTTAGGTGGAATCTTCTTTCTTGTAGTTTGGATCCATTGCTCCGTGTCCGCTTCTCTGGAGCAGCAGAAAACAACCTTTCTCCCTCCTCTATATGACATCCTTTTATATATTTGAACATGGCTATCATATCACCCCTTAACCTCCTCTTCTCCAGGCTAAACATGCCCAGCTCCCTTAGCCGTTCCTCATAAGGCATCGTTTCCAGGCCTTTGACCATTTTGGTTGCCCTCCTCTGGACACGTTCCAGTTTGTCAGTGTCCTTCTTGAACTGTGGTGCCCAGAACTGGACACAGTACTCCAGGTGTGGTCTGACCAGAGCAGAATACAGTGGCACTATTACTTCCCTTGATCTAGATGCTATACTCCTATTGATGCAGCCCAGAATTGCATTGGCTTTTTTAGCTGCCGCGTCACACTGTTGGCTCATGTCAAGTTTGTGGTCAACCAAGATTCCTAGATCCTTTTCACATGTACTGCTCTCAAGCCAGGTGTCCCCCATCTTGTATTTGTGCCTCTCATTTTTTTTGCCCAAGTGCAATACTTTACATTTCTCCCTGTTAAAATTCATCTTGTTTGTTTTTGCCCAGTTCTCTAATCTGTCAAGGTCGTTTTGAAGTGTGATCCTGTCCTCTGGGGTGTTAGCCACCCCTCCCAGTTTGGTGTCATCTGCAAATTTGATCAGGATGCCCTTGAGTCCATCATCCAAGTCGTTGATAAAGATGTTGAATAAGACCGGGCCCAAGACAGAACCCTGTGGCACCCCACTAGTCACTCTTCTCCAGGATGAAGAGGAACCATTGATGAGCACCCTTTGGATTCGGTCAGTCAGCCAGTTACAAATCCACTGAGTGGTAGCATAGTCAAGACCACATTTTACCAGCTTCTTTACAAGAATATCATGGGGCACCTTATTTGCAGCAGTTGAGTTGAGCACCCACCATTTACAGCACAAGCACATTGTTTCCTCTGCCAGAAAGGCAGTCTCAGTCCTCTAGTTTTTATTGGCAAGAGCTTGGGAAAACACTGCCGTATGTTCTTAGAAGTAGCTGCTGCTCTCTAGACTCCCGGAGTGTCTGCTGGGGTTTAAGAGCAAAGTCAATTGTGCAAGTGTGCCATCTGCTGGTCAAAACCATGTATTTGCAGACTGCTCTGTATTTTTATTAAATAATCTGGGCCTCCACCAAATTTTTGTGGGGTTCATTTTTTAACAATGAAAGGTGCCATTTGCGGGTGTGCATGCGATGTGAAATACGCTTTGAAAGAGCAGCACTTCCAAAAGGTGGAAAGTCGCCTTTTTCTGTGAAATCAAAACGTTCCACTCTCTTGATAATGCATTTGCCAAGAGAGGAGGAGGGATGGCAATAAGCATTCTGTATGAACGCTTTAAAAGAAACCATTCACAATCTCCCTTTGCTGGACAAGCAGCCAAGGAAACACACTGGGGACAGAACTGTGGATTGCATCCTTTAAAGCAGGGGTCAGCAAACTTTTTGAGCAGGGGGCTGGTCCACTGTCCCTCAGACCTTGTGGGGGGCCGGGCTATATTTTGGGGGTGGGGTGGGGAGAACGAATTCCTATGCCCCACAAATAACCCAAGGATGCATTTTAAACAAAAGCACACATTCTACTCATGTAAAAACACGCTGATTCCCGGACCATCTGCGGGCTGGATTTAGAAGGCAATTGGGCTGGATCCGGCCCCTGGGCCTTAGTTTGCCTACCCATGCTTGAAAGTGATGAAAGCCACTTTGAAGTAGACAGTCCTCAGCAAAATTCTCCCACGTGTAATGTTAAGGAATGCAGTCTGCGTCTTATGTATTCCTAACCACCAGAGTCTGGAGGGGTTCCAATCCAGGTTTTATGCAAAGTTCGGGAACGCTAGACACCAGTCACTGAGGCAAATGAGAACACAGGGAGGAATTCAACACTGGGCTAAGGCAATCAGCTTGCCAGATAAAATGATCTGCCCCCTGTGCCACTCTGTGGGTTCTCTTGACACATACAACCCCCGGGTCAATTTTTGGGGTTGCACAGAGGAAGATGAAGGAGAGTGGAAGTCCTTGCACAGGGCATTTGCTGATAAAACTCGTTCATTGAATATTGGCCAAAGATTTCTAGCAGCCTTTTCTCACACCTAATTTGAGGTTGAGTTTGTTCTTATAAAAGTGTGTTGGTCTCCATCCTTTATGCGAAGAGTACACCCTAAACCTCCCATCCCCTCCCCTCCCCAGCCCAGCCAACCCAGTAACTGACATTTTACAGAAACAACTCATTGGTCCATGTATCGTCTACATGGACAGACAGATTTCCCAATCCTACATTGAGGAATAATAATAATAATAATAATAATAATAATAATAATAATAATAATAAATTATACCACACCCATCTTGCTGGGTTTCCTCAGCCACTCTGGGCAGCTTCCAACAAAAGATTAAAATACAATAATTCATCAAGTATTAAAAACTTCCCTAAACAGGGTTGCCTCCAGATGTCTTTTAAAAAAAGAAGAAGAGGAGTTTGGATTTGATATCCCACTTTATCACTACCCTAAGGAGTCTCAAAGCGGCTAACAATCTCCTTTCCCTTCCTCCCCCCCAACAAACACTCTGTGAGGTGAGTGAGGCTGAGAGACTTCAGAGAAGTGTGATTGGCCCAAGGTCACCCAGCAGCTGCATGTGGAGGAGCAGGGAATCGAACCCGGTTCACCAGGCTACGAGTCCCCTGCTTTTAACCACTACACCACACTGGCTCTCAAGTCAGAATAACTTCCTAATTATTTATTATTATCATTCTTCTTGTTATCATCACTATCCTTCATTTATTAATCTCCTTCTACACAACCATCTCAAGGCGATGTACAATAAAAACAGCAAAAAGGTGAAAATGCACACAAATTGGATACATTCAAAATGAAGTTAAAAACCATACGACACTCATGGCAAAGTCCCCATTTTTTCAGCTAGGAAAGTCTATTGGGCCAAAAATGTATTCAACTGTTCCTGAAAAGTGCACATAGTGAGTGGGTGCCTGTCTTAAGAGGGATGCTATTCCACAGAACAAAGGCAGCAACACTAAAAACCCTATTCTGAATTACTGTGGAATGCGTTTCTGAGATTCTTGGAACTTGCAGCAGAAACTTTCCACAGACTGCAGGGATCTACTGGGTGTATAAAGGATAAGATGGTGTCTTAAGCCAGTGTTTCCCAACCGGTGTTCCGCGGCACACTAGTGTGCCGCGGAACGTTGCCTTGTGTTCCGTGGGAGGGAGGCGGGCGAGTCGGGCGGCGAGAGGCGGGGCGGCGGCGAGCACACGCGGGGCGGCGAGCGAGCGAGCTCCCACATCCCATCGCCGCTCGCTTCGGCCGGCCTACTGGAGGAAGGCGCGAAAACCTCGCACATGCGCAGGCCTTCTGCCTGCGACAGCCCAGTAGGCCGGCCGAAGCGAGCGGCGATGGGATGTGGGAGGGAGCTCGCTCGCCGCCCCGCGTGTGCTCGCCGCCCGACTCACCCGCCTCCCTCCCACGGCACACCAGCCTACCTCCGTGGGAGGGAGGCGGGCGAGTCGGGTGGCGAGAGGCGGGGCGGCGGCGGCGAGCGCCTCGGGTGAGTCAGTCCGGCCTTAAGCCCTCCTGCAGTTTATTATATGGAGTTTCCTTCTTTCTGATGAAACGATATGCTTTTTTGCAGCAGCTCCGGGTGCTTCCTCTCCCCTCCCTCCCCCCTCGCTCGTGATGCAATTCCCGCAGCAATTTACATGGCTGGTAACCCGGGAGGCGCTAGGACCCAGCCGAGCTCGCCGTGTGAGTTCTGGCTGCGGCTGGACTGCTCGGCTCGAGTTACGGAGCTCCCCGACGTGCCGAGCTCGCCGTCTCACCGACCGGCCTCCTCCTCCTCTACCCGAGGAATTGCAACAAAACCCGCCCTTATCAGCTCCGCGGCGGTCAGTCGATAGCGCGGCCCTGCGCGCACCAGCGCCCAGACATGAGCTGACGTCAATGCAGGCGCAATAATAATAATAATAAAACCCGTGTTATTTTTTGCCGATCCAAAGTGCTGGCAGGGTGGCCAACACTTAACGTGTGAACCCGAGTCCGACACGGCCCCCGACCCGCTTTTACATCACTCCTCTTGTTGTGCATTGCAAGGAAAAGCCCAATGAAAATGCGCCTAATACCAAGTACTTTTGCGGGGAGTGGGGGTGTCCTGATCTTTGCAGCAACAAAACACGCACACATCCCTCTACAGGCCGCTTTGTGGAAGATTCACTTCTTCGGCTGCTTGTCAAAATAATGTAACCTGACTGCTAATGCAACTGTTACTTTTCGTGGCCATATACCTACACGGTTAAGGTCTTTGGGAGAGCACACTGTAAATAGAAACTTACACTTTCGTGCGTCCCTCCCGGCGCGACGCTGCGCGCTGACGTCATGGGGCTGTAATGGTGGTGTGCCTCAAGATTTTTTTCATGAAACAAGTGTGCCTTTGCCCAAAAAAGGTTGGGAAACACTGTCTTAAGCAACCTGATTCTGAGCTGTATAGCCATTGATTAACTTATCTCCACATTGTGGTGGAGACAAAAGATAAAAAGAAGGCAATGCCATTAACAGGTCAGAAAAAAGAGGATGGGTGCCTTTTTCACCATTTTCAACCTTACCAGAGCTTTTGTCCCTCCCATTTCGGAGGCCGTGACTTTCATTCCTCCCATCTTTCCTGGGCCCATTCATGAATCAGAAGGACAGGGCGTCATTGTCAGTGTCAAAATATTATTCAGCTGCCACTCAACATCTTACTATCAGGAGCTGGAGTCAGGAGCCGGTCAGCAATAAAACACGTGGTGGCAGCGAAGTCAACTCTTCATTCAAAGAAACCAAAAAACCGCAGGCCTAGCAATCACAGCAACTCTTCCCAGGAGGTCTTGCCCCAATAAGGCAGTTGTGAGGACTGAAGGTCCCCGTCTTCCCACTGTTCTCTAAGGCTTACCTTCTGGTTCCTTTCCCAGCAACCTGAGGCTCCTTTGCCTTGTCTCTCTTTGCTCTGCCCTCTTCATTCCTCCTGGTGTTTTAGGAGACCAGGGAGGAAGAGAGCTGGTCACAGCAGGAGTGGGAGACTCCCTGCCTTCTTCAGCAGCCTGCCTCCACTCTGCCTCTTGACCCCTCTTCCTCTCCAGCTTGCACTTCGGCCTCTGATTCCACACTGCTCTCTGCCACAGCTTCCTTTTGCTCCCTAAAACCTGTTGCCTCTTCAGCTTCTGACACCTCCCCCTCCCCCCGTCTTCTCCCTCTTCTCTCTCTGACGACTTGAGATCATCCCACCAACAATCCCTGGGCTCTGAGTCATCTTCCCCTGGGGCTTCCCCTTGGTGCCTCCGACCACTTCTCAGCATCCAGCCAGTCCATGACACTTACATGAATTGGGTGAAAGAGTTCTGTCCTTCACCTCGAGCAGCGCAATGTCTTGGGACGGTCATACTGCAGAACAGCAGCAAGAGATGGCATGAAGGAGCGTTTCCACTCCCATCGTTCTGTTCGGACACTGAGATCCAGCACCGAGGGCCTTCTGGCGGTTCCCTCATTGCGAGAAGTGAGGTTACAGGGAACCAGACAGAGGGCCTTCTTGGTAGTGTCGCCTGCCCTGTGGAACACCCTCCCTTCAGATGTGAAGGAAATAAGCAGCTATCTTCTCTTTAAAAGACATCTGAAGGCAGCCCTGTTCAGGGACTTTTTAATATTTAATGCTGTATTGTTTTTAACACTTGATTGGAAGCCGCCCAGAGTGGCTGGGGAAACTCAGCCAGATGGGCGGGGTATAAATAATAAATAATTATTATTATTATTATTATTATTATTACCCTCTTGTCCTGCTTGTGGGTTTCCTTTAGCCATCTGGTTGGCCAATGCAAGAAACAGGATACAGGGTCAGATGGGCATGTGGTCTGATCCTCTTCCCACATTTTTATGACCGAACCTGGTTCTTATGACCAAACGTGGTCTACATGCAAAGCTGGCATTCCACCACTGAGCTGTGACCCCCCACCCATTGCCAAGAGCATGTTGGGAGAGGGAGAAGAATCGGGGTGGATAACGTTTCAAACGGCAATTGCCTCTTCGAAGGATGCAAAGACTTTCACTTGCTCATGAACCCCAGGGAAGGCTTCTGAAATGAGGGGCCTCTCACTGACAAACTTTGTGAAACGAGGAACCCTCCATCGCAGTACTGCTAGACTAGAAGCTGTCTAGCTACTCCAACTTCGCCTGCTTCAAGGTTTAAAAAGTTAATAGATTCATACTTCTTTTCAAAATGCATTAGGCATATAAAAGGATGGATTCAGTCCTTATTAGGAGCACTCTGTTCTGAAACTTTACCTTCCAAACATATTGAGGTAGCGATTGCTGTATTCCATTGTTGCTGTTCTTTAATACTTGAATGTGAAGCATCATCGAGAAGTTGAGTAAACACCATTATCTACACTTCCATGCCAATTTCAGTCAAGGCTGCAAATTGGTGAAAACCTTCTATTTTGCATACAGTAGCCTAGGGACCTGACTTATACTGGGACAGAGCATCAGTCCACCAATCTCAGAGTCTACACCGATTGGCAGTGGTTGTCCAGGAATTCTGGTTTCAATCCCTGGTATCTCCAGATACCAGGGATTAAAACCAGAACTTTCTGTATGCAAAGCAGATATTTTACTATTGAACTACAACCCTTCCCCACTCATAAGGGAAGATAGAGGGCCTTCTCAATGGTGGTTCCGTCCACATGAAATTCTCTCACCTGCAGGGCACATCAAGTATTGCATACTATGACATGTCAGTTCTGCAGCCAAATGATTTGCACCCAAAAAATGCACATGCTCTGGTAATGTGTTCATATAAATGCATCTGTTTTTGGAAAAGAACATACAGAAATGCACTATATCGGTGGAAATTGCTTCACATTTATGTGCATATTAGGCTCAATGTGTATGGTAAGTGAAATTCACACAAAAATCCTGACAAATTGTCACAACATTGAAAAAAACAAAAAGCCAACAGATATAGAAATGTAGAAAACTGAAGACTGGAGAAATGAGAAACTGAGAGAAACCAAAATGGACCCTACTCCTCAGACAAATGCAGTACAATAAACACAGGCCTGCCTTTGTTCGCAAACTTCGGTTTGTTTAAAGCACAGGTGGAAGATCTTTGATCCCGAGTTTAAACATCTTCACCTTAAAGCTCTGCTTAAGGTCTGGGGTCCAAAGAATGCTTGCTTTCACACACCTCTGCCTGTGCACTGATATCGTCACAAAAGGTGCTCTTCCGAGGGGCCCTGCTATGAGAAGTGATTTGGGTACAGGTCCTTTTCTATGGTGGCCCCCCACTCCTGGAATTCTCTCACCTGTGAGGCTCATCTACTTTTCATTTATATGCTAGGCAAATGCCTTTATTATTTTCTCAGTTTTTAAATTGTTTTTGGAGCTTGCTATTGCTCCTAGTTTTATTAACAATGTTATATATAGGTGGTACCCAACTTAGTCATACTTAGTCATATTTCTTCTTCTTTGAATAAACCAATTTGATAAAATTGTTCTCTGCAAATATTGACACGGAGTCTTTGACAACAATTTGCAGCATTTGACATGCAGTACTGTATGTGAGACAACTTCCAGTGTTCAACCTATGACATTTGGCATGCAATATTTGTTAAATGACAGCATTTGATGTTTTGTCAGTCAACAGCATTTGACATGTGACTTCTAATATTTTATTGGTTAAATAATAGTCCAGTGCTTCTCCAGATTCATCCACTCTTACACACAGAGAGGTGTGTATACAATGGAGCTGCCATGCTACCATTCTCATGCTTGGCCAGCATCCACCATCCTACTTGCAATACCTTAGAGGTTCTTCACATAAAATTCACCACAAAGAAAAAGTCAGTATGTTGGTGTCTGTTGGAGCTCCTCTCTCAGACTGCTTCTGGCTCTGCCCCCCTCCAATATGAGCATCCAATTAAGGTAAATGTTGGAAGAGTCAGACAGACAAAAGAAAGTGCTTCAGTCTTAGTTAAACTACAGCATTTGCTCCCGCAATATGAAGCACTGGCCACCAACTGGGATGGCTTTTGAAAGCAGATTAGACAAGTTCATGGAGGGAAAAGGCCATCAGTGGCTACTAGTCATGACAGTTATATTAAACCTCCGGTGATAGAGGGATTACATCTCTGAATGCCATTTTCTAGCGGTCATGAGTGATGACAGTGTTGCTGCACTCAGGTCCTCAGGCTTCCCATAAGCAGCTGGGTGGTCAGTGTGCGTATATTTGGCTTCATTTTGTATATTAGTTATATACATTGGGTATATTTAGCTTCATTTTGTTCACAGTGGCCTGCTTCAGGCTTTATGTTGGTTGGATAAAATAGTTGGTTTGATTTAATCAATTTGTCCTTATTATTATTGTACAGCAAATTATTGTAACATTGTATATGCTTTCAATTGATTTGTCAGATTTTGTACTTAGGGATGAGAAAGCAGTTTGATGCAGCTTGCAATTAAAGGTGAACCTACCTAATTAATACACATGTTCCAAAACGATATGTGAACCTGACTGACTCCAGCTACAAAAGCTGAGGCTGCATGACAGACTTTTGGGCTGGGGTTTTGTTTAGAGTGTTTTGTTGCTGTTATTGATATCAATATTTTGTATCTTTATTTTTATATATTATGATTTGTGTGAAAGCGCTTCAATTTTATTTTGTACTTTTTGATGTCTTTTATTTATTGTTTATGAGAACTTTTGTTAAGTTTGTAATTATGCAAATCTTTTCATGCTGTAAGCTGCCTCGAATTATGGAAGTTAGCAGACAAATAAAATGACGATGACGAAAATAGCACAAAGATGCATTATATTTAGAGAAATTGCTTTGCAAAATGTGTATATTAGCAAAATTGCATAGTAAATTTGTGCATATTAGAAGAAATCTGTGCTAAAATGCTAGTGAATTTTTATGAGGACTCCCCCCCCCAAAAAAAGCAAACTGATGTGGATATATGGAGAACTGGACTTAAGACAGGAAAAATGCGAAAGTGAAAGATTTGCCCATCCCTGATTTGGCATCCCAGTGAGAAAGGTGGAAATGAAACATAATACAAAGCATAAAGGCACTGATAACATGATCCTAAGCATGCTCACTCCTAAGTAAATCCTGTTTAGTTCAATGAGACATGTCTCCCCCCCCCCCAGTAAGTATGCTTAAGATTGCAGCCTAACTAAACAAATCAATAGTTGTTTGGCAATGCAAGCCGTCAGCACGTTAGTATACCAGGTGGCTTGAAGTGACCGATAATCATTGTCTTTTCTCGTAGCATCTGGCTCCGTCTCCCAGGTTGACACATTCTTTCAGCGGCAAATCAAGCATAATAATAATAAAAAAATGAATAAAATCCCCAAGGGTGAAAATGCTTCAAAAATCTTGAAAATCATACCTACTTTTGTTTGTAATGTGTGAAATTATTACAAGTATGTTCACCAGGAAGACTATTGATGGATGACTCACAATTTAGCTAAATTCAATAAGCTACACACTGTGCGTAACCCAGTGGGCGAGCCATACATTTTATATTTCAAGTATCGAGTGTTTGCCAAAAACAGTATTTTTAAAAAGTGGGAAAGGAGCTCATGAATAGGATAAGACTACCCACAGGCAGCTCCTACTTCTCCTCTGGCCACTTACATGGGATTTCGTGGTACTGCTGGAGCATTTGAGGAGAAAAGAGTGCTTACCACAGCAACCCTGCTACACCAGTGCTTTCCCAGAGGCATTGTGCTGCCTTTAAGTATACACGCCCAGTACTTAATGGAAACCTTTAAAAGACTTCTGCTTCAAGGCCAAAATGCACAACAAACATTTCCTCCCAACGGGGTCACTCTTTAACTGTTCTTAAAGGTAGTCTCCATGCCATCGCCATGCATTAACAGCACTTTTCTCAAGCAAAATGTTAATGATGTGAAAGGGCCACAAAACTACAGTAGGAGAGTGAAAGAGGCGAAAGATCATCCTCTAGGACGTGGGCTCTTTTGAGAGAGGTGTGACAAAAGAGGCGGCTGAATGAAAAGCAGCCCCAATATTAGAAAGTACCTTCATAACACAATTCAAAATTCTCTCCTGACCGTAGAAAGTTCCTTTGGAGGGGATAATTGAAGGAGGAGAAAGTGCCCAGCATTGATGCCATCATCTTGAGAACATGCCCCACTCTTTAAGTTGCGATGGCAGCATAAAAATGATACAGAGAACCAGGAGTGAGGAGTATGGAATAGCATAGCCATGGGGCACATAGCCACAGCAGAAACCAGTTATTTCAAATAAATTCTTAGCCATCTTGGAGTAGAAAATTAATAATAATAATAATAATAATAATAATAATAATAATAATAATAATAATAATGTATACCTCTCCCATCTGGCTGGGTTTCGCCAGCCACTCTGGGCGGCTCCCAACAGAATATTAAAAACACGATAAAACGTCAAACATTAAAAATTCCCTAAACAGGGCTGCCTTCAGATGTCTTCTAAAAGTCATATAGTTGTTTATTTCCTTGACATCTGATGGGACTACACAATAGATAAAGCTGAATAAATAAAACAGGTAATGGTCACAGCATCAAAGCCCAATTCTGTTTTTCAGATGTATGTAGGACCGTGTTCCTTATTTCTTATCCCTCCAGATATTGTGATCCCGTTTCTAGAGCTAAGCTTGCCTAAGGAGTGGCACTGTTGCTGCTTCTGACACTGCTGTAGCAATGCTTGTTCCCTTTTCGTCTCTGGGAAGGACAGTTGGGCTATATATGAGCGTTCATAGTTTTGAAGGGTGCAGCCTAGGCATAGCATTGAACAAGCCTTTGGGCTTCCCAGGAGCTCTGGCCAATGTGTGCCAGTCAAATGTACCACTTGATCCTACGTATTTGTTTCTTTGTTTTTGCAGGAATATAATCCAGTTTTAAGCATACACGTCAGTATCTGGTACTACTAAAACTAAAGCCAACCTATATCTACACATTGGCCAATTAGTCTTCTGTAGTGATGGGGAGGAATTTGATTCAGTTTGCATTTAAAGATGAATCGATCAATTCACAGTTTGTGAAACACGGCCATCTTTCAAAAATCTGCACTTATCTGAATTTTGCAATACAGTCCTCCAACCAACCAATGTTTCCCAAAAAGTCATATATTAGGGGAACGTGTGCATAAAAGTGAAGAAATTGGTGAAAATAACATTTAAAACATACATAAATTATATAAGGGAAAATTGCTTGCAAAAAAAACTGCATTAAAAAAAATCTGATTGTTAGGAGCCATTCACACCAAAATTGACAGATGCTCCCATCCCGAATTTTGTTTGTCTGAATTTGTCAGCTTTTAAGCCGTCACGGGACTCTTAGGTTTGTTTGTTTTTGCTCCATTGCTTACAAGCAAAAATTATAGCTGCGGATAAAAACAGCAGCCATTCTCCCTTAATTTAAGCATGTTCCCTAGCAGCCAATTTGAGTGAAACAGCACCAATTCGAGTCAAGTAGTTAGACTTGCACATCACTATTTTAATATGCAGCCAACACAGTTGGGAAAAACAGTCGATGTGTTTGTGCAATAATCTTCTGAAGATTAAGGAATAGGAAGACTTATTTGGCCATTCACCTTAATCATACAACGTCTTGTCCTAATGTTAATGTTATTTCCAAAGAACTGCACTGCCTTGTTACCTGGGCATCATGTTAGAAATAGTGTTTATCATCACAGCTCAATATTTGTCAAGGGGGTGGTTGATTTAATAATATCCAGCACAAGAGTACTCCAAGGTACCCATTAGTTTGATTGAATGCTGTATTTGTGTAAGCAAGCCAAGCATTCAGCACTTTGGCAAAAGTCACTTGGAAAGGGAGAGATTCAATGCATGAATGTTTCACTAGTTAGTGAATTTCCATTGAAACTTTAATGGAAATGCTTGTAAATATACTCCCCCAAACCCACATTGTGTGCCATTTCCCAAAACAGGGATGGGTGTAAAGCTGCTGTTTAACCAGGAAAGGCGGGGGGGGGATCGATTAGCCAGATCATTTAACATACTAAAACAATTATGGCATAATTATAAGGAACATAATTATATACTCTTGATGCCTTTAATTGTGTCATCCTCACTAACTAACATTAAAAACTCAATCAAAACAAATTAAGCATTAAAATTTAAATCAGAAGTTAATGGAAAAAACGGTTTTTCAAAATGAAATAATTATAACTCTGAATTCCACCTGTTAACAGGAAATCTACTTAACTTGGTTTCCTTTTCCTTTGTTTTTCTGCAGTCTCATACAGGTGAACGATCTCCCAGTGTCAAAATAAAAAAAATCCTTCCTGTAGCACCTTAAAGACCAACTAAGTTAGTTCTTGGTATAAGCTTTCGTGTGCATGCACAGTTCTTCAGATACACATGCACACGTGCATGCACACGAAAGCTCATACCAAGAACTAACTTAGTTGGTCTTTAAGGTGCTACAGGAAGGAATTTTTTTATTTTGACTATGGCAGACCAACACGGCTACCTATCTGTAACCGATCTCCCAGTGAGAATGTTAAGCAAGTTAAATAAATAAAAAATCAAAGTCACACACTCTTTCCTGTCCCATGCACTTTTTATACTTCTATGAACTTGTGGAGACATTTCTTTCAATCTCCTTTTCTAATCCAATAGATAAGGCAAGGAGGTCCCTCCTATGTCTGATCAGAAAAACCATGTGAAATTTGAGCATTAGCACTGCTAGCTTTTCAGAAGAAGAAGAGTTTGGATTTGATATCCTGCTTTATCACTACCCGAAGGAATCTCAAAGTGGCTAACATTCTCCTTTCCCTTCCTCCCCCACAACAAACACTCTGTGAGGTGAGTGGGGCTGAGAGACTTCAGAGAAGTGTGACTAGCCCAAGGTCAGCCAGCAGCTGCATGTGGAGGAGCGGAGACGCGAACCCGGTTCCCCAGATTACGAGACTACCGCTCTTAACCACTACACCACACTGGCTCTCAGCCCCAACTGTGAAGGTTCTCATCCTCTCCTATTGTTATCAAGAGCAATTCCAGCCTCTGCACAAACCTGTGGTCACGGGGCCCTACCAGAGCCCTTCTGCCTCTGCGGGAGCGGGGCAGTTCCAGGCAGGCAAGCCAACTCTAGAGGCTGAGGTGTCTTTGGTCCCCTGAATATTTGTTGGAAGGGGACTGGGCTCCCTCACGGTTGACGGGGCCTGGCTCCCATCACGTGTGTGGAACATTTCATGAGTAGCAGTTTCAGTGGGTGGCTCCTCCAGAGCCCGCAGCTCCCTTTAGATGATGCAATGGCGTGCGTCCATGACACGCGTGGCACCTGGAGCGTAGCTAGCTGCTCCAGCACCTGGAGTGGCGGGGGCGGGGTGAGTTGCCCACAGGGGCAGGGGGGTGAGCCGCACATGGGGGTGGCACAGAGATCTGCCCACGGAGTCCGCCTGGCAGGCACAAGCCCCACGCTGCCGTTTCGGGCAGCACAGGGCCCCGAGACACGTGGCTCAGGCATACTGCAGGCCAGGCCCCACAGTAATGCCACCATTTTGTCACCCCCTCAGGGATGACACCCAGGGCAGACCGCACACCCCGCACACCTCCCTCCCTACGCCCCCGCGTGGCATGCAGCACACACGACATCACACGCCACGCACGCGTGACACACGCTGAACCCTTTCAATCTTAGGGGCAACCTCGCACCTCTGGTTCCAGAGGTTCCTGGCTTTATGTTATTTTGCCTATATGCATGATGGCCAGCAACCTAACCCCCATGTAAGATGCACGTTACCTGTACTGTAAAGTTTGCAACCTCCAATGATTTCTGCCCCCCAACCCATGTTTCATTTGGTGTGTTATGTAGTTTTGGTTTTCATTTTGCCTACTCTCGAGTTCTTGAAAGGAAATGGGCTGGGCAGCGATGCAAATGAAGAAGCTACAATAATTATTTGGGCCAGATTCTCTGCAGCCGTGCCCATGCCTTACTCACTTTCAGTGAATAAGCTGGAGATAGCTTTGTTTCCTTGAAATTGTTGTTGCTGTTGCTGTTGCTGCTGCTGCTGCTGCTGCTGCTGTCGTTTTGAGCCAGGCTAAAACAGCATTGTCCTTGGAAGTATCCAAATGCCTGGATGTGAAATAAATGCATACCATTATACTTCTCTTTTTACCTCACGCTCACGGATGGAAGCGACCTGTCGCCGGTTGTGGAGGCAGGAATCTTGCCTGGCTGCTGAAGGTCAAAATTAAGTCAAAACGGGAGGAGGAGGGGAGAAAGGGGGAGGGCAAGTATAAATAAATAAATAAACAAACCCATTTCACTGTGAAAGGAGTGATTACCAGGCTGCTGATTACGAGTGGGCAAATGACGCGTAGAGTCACAAGGGTACAGTAGCTGTGGCAATTGTGGGGAATTAACTGGGGTGCTTTGGTGCACTCCTTGGAACAGGAATGACTCGCAGAATGGCTTGCAGCGATGTGAAAATTATTGCCATCCTTTTCGCAGGAGCACTTTACTTGATTTCCTTCCCTTTCCCCTCCCCACCAAAGGAAGCTGCCGAGCCATCAGGTGAATTCACCATTTATTACCTACCTGC
Source organism: Podarcis vaucheri (assembly GCF_965113315.1). NCBI lineage: Eukaryota > Metazoa > Chordata > Lepidosauria > Squamata > Lacertidae > Podarcis > Podarcis vaucheri. Next base: position 35,030,658 of record NC_138759.1, read on the forward strand.
CAAACAGATGTGGCAAGTAGGCAGGCTGTGAAGAAACGGTCAAAAGGACAAAACCGCTCTTTTTGATGATGTGAGGAATATACGCTTTTCCCTCCTGGCGTTTTGATGTTAAAAATTGTGTTTCTATTGCCAGCCCTCTTTTACAGAAACATTTTTTTAAAAAATATATATATATAAAATGGAGTGGATTTGGAAGGAATACCGCAATATGTACTTACTGTATGCTTTTGGAAGATAATATTTTGACCAAAGAAACATTCCACATTTCCCTTAGAAAAATAAAAGCTTTTAAAGGCCATTTGGAAGCCTACAAATAACTTATGCAACTCCTTGTATAAAGCTTTTAGAATTGTTAAAGCTCGAACCCCAGTCACTCCTTCCAACTCGGGTATTCAAGAAGAAATTCAGTCAGCTGTGGTCTCCAGAAAATAACTTCTTACATAAATTTATTCTCAGTACATTGACATCTTCAGCAGCTTTACAGCCAATTGTTAGATTAAATGGCAAGAAAAACAAATCTGGCAAAGTGGGCTGCAGCAAACTAAAACTCATGGCAAAAAATATTAGCCTTTCAGAGGCCAGAGAGCTCTCCAATGTTTTTCATACAATGGACTAACACAGCTACCCTTTGCGATGCAAACTAGGAACATATGAGTCCTGCAGAATCATACCACGCACCTCCCTAGCTCAGTGACCTATTTCAGACTGGACAAAATAAAGTATTTCTTCCCACAGAACATAGTTAAACTATGAAATTTGCTCCCACAAGAGGCACTTATTGCCACCAACATAGAGGGCTTTAAAATAAGGTAAAGGTAAAGGGACCCCTGACCATTAGGTCCAGTCATGGCCGACTCTGGGGTTGCGGTGCTCATCTCGCTTTACTGGCCGAGGGAACCGGCGTACAACTTCCAGCATGACTAAGCCGCTTCTGGCGAACCAGAGCAGCGCACGGAAACGCTGTTGAACTTCCCGCCAGAGCGGTACCTATTTATGTGCTTTGCACTTTGACGTGCTTTCGAACTGCTACGTTGGAAGGAGCAGGGACCGAGCAACGGGAGCTCACCCCATTGCGGGGATTCGAACCGCCAACCTTCTGATCGGCAAGTCCTAGGCTCTGTGGTTTAACCCACAGCACCACCCACGTCCCAGCTTTAAAATAAGATTAGACAAATTCATGCCCTCCTAGCGATGCAGCAATAAAACTGCTAGCATATTTGCAAAGACAAACAGGGCCTGGTATGATTCAAATTGGACGGAGGACCACATGTTGAGATTCCTGCAATACATGGGATTGCAAGATTATTTTAAAAAATTGGGAAACAATATACAATGAACTAAAAAAATGTTTAAAATAACATTTGTTTAAAAACCAGAAGTTTTTTTTGTTAGGTATTTTAGGAGCTGCCGAAAGAAAAACGAACATTATTTATGTATGCTACAACAGCAGCAAGAATTCTAATAGCACAAAATTGGAAGACTAGAGAAGTACCATCTAAAGAACAATGGCAAGAAAAACTGATGAACTACGCAGAGTTAGCAAAGTTAATGGGCAAACTGTGAGAAAAAGACAATGGGACTTTGAAAAAGAATGGGAACCTTTTACAATAACAATGTGATAACATAGTATTATATACAAACAGCAGAATGTATCATTTGATGTAATAAACCAGAAATGGAAGCTGAGGGAAGTCAACGGGGAGGGGGTGAATTGAAAAACAAATGTTTAGTAGTGATATTGGAAATTTGTTTTGAAAATGTAAAATCAATTAAAAAAATTAACAACAACAAAAAGGAGATTCCTGCATTACAGGAAGTTAGACTAGCTGATTCTATGGAGGATAAGGCTATCGATGACTATGAGCAGTAACGGCTATATTCGACTTCCACAGTCGGGGCAATATGCTTCTCAATACCACTGGAAATTGCAGGAGAGGAAACTGCTGTTGTGTGCATGTCCTGCTTGCCGGACTCCCAGGGGCATCTGGTTGGCCAGCATAAGAATAGGGAAATGGACTAGTGTACCTCCCAAGTGCCCTGGTAAAAGGGGAAATCCCATTTTTCACGTGAGATCTTGGTAGCCATTTTGGGTGCCGTGATCTCTCATGCTCTCACACTGAACCCCAAAAAGCGTTTTTTCAGGGCGAGAGCAAGGTGCACGTCATGTGACTCACCCAGGAGCATTTCCTGGAAGATGTGCATCCCAGTTTGGGACTTGAAAATGTTGGATGTTCTGGAATAGATGGGCTACTGGCTTGATCTAGCAGAGCTTTTCTTATGGCCTTCATACAAAAACATGAAGTTAATACAGTGGTACCTCTGGTTAAGTACTTAATTCGTTCTGGAGGTCCGTTCTTGATCTGAAACTGTTCTTAACCTGAAGCACCACTTTAGCTAATGGGGCCTCCTGCTGCCACCGCGCCACCAGAGCCCGATTTCTGTTCTTATCCTGAAGCAAAGTTCTTAACCTGAAGCACTATTTCTGTGTTAGCGGAGTGTGTAACATGAAGCGTATGTAACCCGAGGTACCACTGTAAATCAGATCTTGCATTCCTTGTCCAAATGAAGTGGAAAGTCTGCAATATGGAGGCACTGCTAGCAGGCCAAGAGTGGGGAGTGCTCTTGTTCTCAAGTCCTGCTTGCGCATTTCCCACTTGCATATGGTCGGCCACTGTGAGAACAGGACTAGATGGGTCACTGGCCTCATCCAGCAGCTCTTTTTTTCATATTAAATTTTCAATAATTTAACATCCAAATTAATTACTTATTCATCCCTCCTAGACTTCCCTCCACCCCCTGGTTTCCAATTTCTCCCCTTTGTTACCATACACATCCTTAACTTTTCATTCAGTTACAAGTCCATTGAGAACCCTAATTCACAATACTTCATAGATGCCACATCAATCCTGCTCAGGCTTTTACAGCGGACCTTAAAATATTCTATAAATTTAATCCAGTCTTGTATAAACTTTTTTTCATCTTGGTCCCAGATTTTCACAGTCATCTTTGCCATTTCGGCATAGTCTATCATCTTAGTGATCCATTCTTCCTCCGTTGGTACTTTCTCTTATTTCCATTTCTGGGCAAGTAGCATCCTGATGGCTGTAGTTGCATACATAAATAGTCTTTTAACATTTCTTGGTATGTCTTCACCTGTCATTCCTAATAAAAAGGCCTCTGTTTTTTTAACAAAAGTTATCTTCAACATTTTCTTCAATTCATTATGAATCATTTCCCAGATCCAGAAGCTCTTATGCAGGTGCACACAAGTCCCCTATTCCATGTAATGGCCCTGTGTGTTGAGTATCTGTGTGTTTGCAGGGGTTGAGGGACAACGGAGCTCTGCTATTTGCAGTGGGGTTCCCTCCACAAATGGCTCTGTGCCCAGCATACTGGAGCCTGCTAGTTGTACAAACATGACTGGCTATTTTTCATGCTAAATGGAGGGGGGGGATATTTTCTTTAATATATTTTTCAGTCTGTGAACACATTGACTGTAAGAAACTGTTTCCGAGGTCACCATTTTTACATGCATTTTGGCACAATCAATGTGCAATAAAACATATTTTGCTTTGGAAAACTAACATAATAATTCAGTGGATCTGAAAAAAGACTTTTAAAATCTCTGAATCTGTACTCTTAATATTGATGCCTGCCACTTAATGAATAATACATTTTATCATCCTGCATCAAGGCTTTATGGGAACCAGGTACTTACTGTGGTGCCTCGCAAGACGAAAAGAATCCGTTCTGTGATTCTCTTCGTCTAGCGGTTTTTTCGTCTTGCGAAGCAAGCCCATTGACGGATTAGCGGATTAGCGCTATTAGCGGCTTTTATCGGCTTTTATCGGCTTATCGGCTTATCGGATCAGCTGATAAGCGGATTAGCGGCTTAGAAAAAGGGGGGAAGGGGGAAAAACCCCACAGGAACTCGCAAGACATTTTCGTCTTGCGAAGCAAGCCCATAGGAGATTCGTTTTGCGAAGCACCTCCAAAACGGAAAACTCTTTCGTCTAGCGAGTTTTCCATCTTGCGAGGCATTCATCTTGCGGGGCAACACTGTATGTAAGCAAAAAAGCAGATTCGGATCTTATATAAGCACCTTATGTAATGCTGTCAATGGCGACTAGCTACAATGGCTATATGCTGCCTTCACAGTTGGAGGCTGTATCCTTCTCAGTTCCTGGAAACCACTCAGGTCCCGCTTGAAGGCTTCCCATGGACAACTAGTTGTCTGGATGCTCCTTGTCTGATCCAGCAAGGCTTTCTTTATGCTCCCCAGCAGAGACCTGGATGCACTCCTCCATCTCTCTAAATATTTTTGCGCTTGATGTTGCAAAGTAATTTGATTGATGTTATACAAGTCTTGCAAGTCTGTGCTAATACTCAAGCCCAGATATTTTGCTTTAGAGCAGAGTCTTATTTGTTAACCAGTTAGCATCCTGAATTTTATCAAAACCTCAAGATTTAGAGGAAGCCCTTCAATTTTGTAACCCCGACTTTGCACCCAGCTACTTTTGCATATTTCTGCAGGAACTTTTCTAATTCCTCCATTCGTCATAAAAAGCTGCCGTATCATCAGCACACATACTTTTAGTTCTGTTTGTCCTCTGTGTATATGTGAAATCTTATTCTGCTAGCTGATGCTTTCTGCCAAAAGCTCTAAGGACCGTCTAAACCAGGGGTCTGCAACCCGCAGCTCCGGAGCCGCATGTGGCTCTTTTACACCTTTGCCACGGCTCCGGGGCGGATACTAGCGAGGGGAGGAGGCGCATTGTGAGCCCTGACACTCCCCACTGTGGCGGGCGTTGTACTGGCTGTGACGTCGCATGGGGGCGGTGCGTGCGTTAGTCACGCACCGTCCCGACGTCACCTTCCCGCCCGCCCGCTACATTGTAAGGGGCATGTACGCTGGTCACTGCATTGAAAGGGGGCATGTACGCTGGTCACTGTTTTGAAGGGGAGTGAAGAACACACACACACAAAAAGGTAACTTGTTAATTTAACATTTATTTCTATGAGGAGGAGTAATTCTGAGGGGTCAAACAAAGAAATAATAAAAAAGTGACAAAAAAGTTATTTTTATAATGACGAGTTTTGCAGCTCCCAGGTTTTTTCTTCTTCAGAAACGGGTCCAAGTGGCTCTTTTTGTCTTAAAGGTTGCAGACCCCTGGTCTAAACCATGGGTAGGCAAACTAAGACCTGGGGGCTGGATCCGGCCCAATCGCCTTCTAATTCCGGCCCACAGACAGTCCGGGAATCAGCATGTTTTTACATGAGTAGAATGTGCCCTTTTATTTAAAATGCATCTCTGGGTTATTTGTGAGGCATAGGAATCTGTTCATCCCCCCCCCGCCCCATTATAGTCCGGCCCACCACATGGTCTGAGGGACAGTGGACCAACCCGCTGCTGAAAATGTTTGCTGACCCCTGGTGTAAACAATACTTCTGGCAAGGCCACACTTGTCTTGCACCCCTCAGCAAATGAAAAGCTGGGAAACCTGATGTTTGGCATTTAGGCACGAGACTTGTAAGTAATATTGACCCATTCACAGAAGTTGGTCCCAAAACAATGACATGGCATACAGTCCTTTAAGAAGGGCCATTTTAACCTGTCAGACACCTTCTCAGTGTCCAAAAACACACACAGCTTACAGTTATTTTTTCTGTTGTAATCTGCTATGTCCATCAGTGTTCCTAGATTTACCTTTAAAAAAACTGGCTTGAACTTTGTGGATATTATTTAATGCACATTGAATCCATATTAATAGGAATTATTTTATTTACTCTGTTCATTAGAACTGCCATAAAGATTTTATAGTCAAAATTCAATAAGTGTCTGTATGGTGCTACATCTCCTTGGTCTTTTCCTTTAGTATATATATTTATATTATAATTATATATCAAATTATTTCCCCAATTCTTGAGGTATATGGTTTAGAGTATATATTTCATTTAGAGCTGCTGTTATTGTGTCTTGGATAATATTTATAAATTACTTATTGTACTCTGTGATAAAACCATCTGATCCAGGTGGTTCTCCTATCTTTAATTATTTGATGGTCTGCTGCATTTTAGTACAACTTGCACTTTGGTCCAGCCATAACTTATCTATTTCATTTAAGGTTTGAAATTCAGTTTATGCTACATATTCTTTAATGTCCTTCCCCTCTGGCTTTTGTGTTTTATAGGGGTTTTTCTTTTAGTACTCTAAGAATTAAATTTACTATTTCCGTACTATCAGCTATTCTCGATCTATCTAGCCAAAGTGGATGGAATAATGTATGTAAATTTTACCTTTGTACAGTATGCTAATTTCTACATCTACTCATGCATCCTTCTCTATTCTCAACCTGGGCAAGCAAGAAGCATTATCAGAATTCAAGGACACATTCCAGCTGGGCAAAAACACTCCAGGAAAATGAGAAGCAGAGCTAGCGAGGAGTGTGACAGGGAGAGAGGCGGTGTGCTGAGGGATGAGATGTGGCCTGACCAGTCACCAGGACCAGAGAGAAAGTTCTGGAGGGACATTTCCCCCCTGGGGAAATGCACTTTGGCCCTGGGCCCGAGGTTCCCCACCACTGAGCTACCAAAGGATAAGCCATGAGTGGAGAGGAGTTGTTGGCGCTGTTCTCCTCCCCAGACACACATAAACCTGCCCATCCCATTTGCTTTAAGCGTTGGGATGGGCACTCCTTGTAACTGAAGCATTTGAGCTGGAGCTGAACCCCTATTATTATTATTATTATTATTATTATTATTATTATTATTATTATTATTATTATTATTTTACCCTGCCCTTCCCCAGCCACCATGGGCGGCTTCCAGCAAAATATAAAAAAAATAAAATGTCAAACATTTAAAACTTCCTGATCACCAAATGTTGATGAAGTTCTTCTATCACAAATATCAGCAATAAAGCAGAAAGCAAATAGCAGAAAATAATGAGAGGGTCATCTTATACAGTTGCAGAAGATACAGAAGGTCAAAGGATGTTTCTTAAATGCAACAGAGGCCACAAACAGGATACAACTCCAAGCTGTTCAGTCCAAGGTAACATCCGTGTTCAGTAAACTTGTAACTTGTGCACATTCAACTTTACACACTTGGCAAAATATAAAAAAATAAAAGGGGAGCGGATGTCCTGGGGGGGAAAGACTGGCAATCCCACCTGCCATTGCGCCAAATATGTTTTCACTATGTGATTTTGGTGTTATCCCTGGAATATAACCCCCGCATAAGCTGAGAGATACCTGCATTGACATCACAACCAAACAGGTCTTCTTTATGGAGAAGAATAGAATATTATGCTGCATTTATAATACAGCTGCTGGCTGATCATTCGTTTGTTAATGGTTAGCAGACAGTGTCTGGATAGCTGAAGAGATTCTCTCTGTGTTTTTTGAATGAGATACCCAACAAAGGAAAGTGAGAGCGAGAGAGCACACACAGAAACAGCAGCCTGGAAGTTGGAATGGGCAGAGAAAGAGAGCTGGCAATTCTGACTAGAGTTAGCTGAAAGCGGGAGTGCCCACACAGACCCTCACACAGTCCCAGACAGCAGGCCATTTTCTTCCACCTGTAGTCAGACTGTTACTATTTTTCAGGAGGCATTCAACTTCATACCAGCAAATTTAGGTATGTACAACATTTATCTGATGCTGTACACAACTTCCATGCAAAGAAACGAATGTGCAATAAAGAGTGGACATCGCATAACTTCTGCACAGGCTTTGTACAATCAAATCAGGACGAATGCTCAACATACAGGAAGCGATTAAGGGTTTAGTAAGTAGCATGACAAATATCAGGGGGACGTGTCAAGATGGCAGTAAATACAATTGTACTATGCCCTTTTTGGCACAGAAAATTATGTAGCCTGTTTAGCTCTGGTGTGTTCTTAGAAACCTGCAGAAGCCAAGGCCAGGAGAGCTGAGCTTTTTCCTAAATATGCAATTTGGTACTTTGAATCAGTTTTTCATTTGATGCTGGGCTAATGAACCCATAACGCTTTAATCTCTACTACTCTGTCCATTTCCGAACATGTGCCATAAGTTATGTATTTTTGTCTTCTATGTTGTTAACTACTGTTACAAAAATATTGTCAGGCAATCCTTTATTCTTTGCATTAATCCCACCCCCTGTAATATCAAGCAGTGTATTGTCTGCAGAGCAATCATAAATCAGTGATGCCATAAACTTTTTTATTGCATTTTAACCTCTTTGAGCTTTTTTAAGTTTAAGATGGTGGGGATTTTCCATTCTCATCTCTTTCTAGTTATTTCCAAGCAAGCGAGAATAAGGAATCACTCAGATTTGCTATCACTGAACCGTAGCATCGCAGAACTTTAAAAACATTAAACATGATAATTTAATTAAAACAAAATTGTTTGCATTAGTTAGTGTTAGCTTTCTTAAACCTCTCTCTGTTGGCAACACCCAGACAGGATAATTGGCTACCCCATACATGCACAGCCATAGGGAAGAATAATTTAGTGGGAGGGAACATCCTAGACAAATGTCTACTCCGTGGTTTATGAGGGCATGCAATGCTATCCACACTTTTCATAGCTAAACCCCTGAAAACTGGGAGATTGAAAAAGGGGCCCAAACGTGAGGAGTAGTCATTAAAAGATGCAAATAGCCAGAATCTGTGCTGTTTTGTTTCAGTCTCCTTTATCCCGTTGAAAACAGGAAAGCCTTCTGTCATACAGACTCAGAGATTCTCGGGGCCCAATAAAGGTTGGTGGCATTTCAATCTATGTTTGTTTTCCTTCTTCTAATCACACATCCCAAATCTGCCACAAAAACCTTTTACAAGTGTAATAACTAACTTGTATCATCCCATGACTTTTTTCAACCAATTTTTTGTAAAAGCTTAGAAAACAGTGTGCATAACAACACAGATGGCTTACAAATATATCCCATATATTGTAGAGATGATTTTCTATGTGAGTAATCTTAAGAACTAAAAAAATATCCCATACATATCTGCAGATTGTATCTACTGACCTAACAATATCTGCTGATTTAGTAAAACACACCTCTGCTTCATGTATCACAGTGAGCAAAACCAAAACTGCAGTGAGAATATGTGGGGTTTGAAGGAGGAGTGGCTAGCTTTACCTTCCCCGTGTGAGGGATGGAAAAGTAACTGACAGAGGAAACTCGGTAAGAGCTGAGAAGGAAGGCTACCACAAGTGGGAGCTGTAGCTACCATCTAATGCTGGTAAGTCAATTGTGGTGAGCTTCTATGGAATGTCATTTTGGAATAATGATCCCACCCCCGCCCAACTTGTATACTATCATTTTATTTCTGTGTTAGTAGTGTCTCCTACTTCATTTTAAGCTGTTCGGTTAGGTTAGCTTATTTGTGTATTGCTTTATATAATGCTTTATATAATGTTGTGTGGATTTATTTTCTTTATTTATGGACATTAGGGTTATTTTTTTTAAAAAAAAATAATGTTATATTTACTGTTCATTTTATATGTTGTGAGAAAATTGGGCACAATTTTCTAGGAAAAGTGGCATGCAAATAAAGAGATGAAGAAAAGGAATGGGACCTTAAACCAAATAGACTATTTCTCTATCTAGCCCTATATTGTCCAATTAGCAGTGGTCTTTATCACCTGCTACGTGATACTTTTTGCTTAGCTAGAGATGCCAGGAATTGTACCAGGGACCTTCTGCTTGCAGAACATGTCCTCAACCTTTCCATTGCTCTGTACTCCATATTAGATATGAGTATCTAACAGCATTCCTAGAGCTCAGCCTACTGTTGTCACCAAAGGTTTGTTACTTGGGGCCCTTCTGAGCCCACTGCTGCACATACAATATTTAGGTGAAACTAAGAACAGCTGTTCATTAGGAAGGTCCAATTTCACAGTAATGTACTTTCAGTCTGTGAATGGCACCCATCTCTTCCCTAATGCCATCAGTCTCTTGCCTAATCATTGTCCTGAAACCTCTTTGCTTTTTCTGTGTCTGTCCATGATTAGAGAGTAGAATCAGGTAAGCCAACTGAGTTGAGACAATATCTTGTTGCTGCCTGTCATTCTGGAATAACATCAAGTATCTATTGTTATCACATGTGGTGACCCTCTTTGAAACTCTGAGGTGCAACTCATGCAAAACCTACCAAAAGACCTCTAGGGTGCCTGTCACTAGGACCACATTACAGCAGTGCTGTGAGATCCTGCAGCACTGCTCAAGAAGGTCCCCAACCCACCGGAATCTCCCAGCATTTCTTTATTCATGTATAACTTCAAGAAAGGTATTTAAGCCATGAACAGTAAAAATCAATACATGAAATACAAGTTAAACACAAAATAGCTTAAAATACAGATCATACATCCTAATTACAATATATGCAAATACTCCACATGCCCCATTGTGTTCCATTTAACCTACAGATTGAACTTCATGATATAACGGTATATATCTAGACATTCTCACAGTAGACTCCTGACCTCATACCCATCCTGTGCTGGGATTATTATTTCTAGCTCTCTGTTTTGGGAAAGGCTGTTCTGGAGCTGCGCCACCTCCTCTTTCAGAGCAAGGGGGTACTGTCCTTGGCTGCTGTGGTGAATTCTCCCCTTCCCTCCCACCGTTGGCCCAAGAAGCCACTGAGGCAGCCACACCCATGTTTAGACACTTTATTTTGGTTAAGAAGACGAGTTAAACACACTGAGAAGGTATTGGAATGTTTGATCTCCACCAGGTGACCTGTTTATTCAGTATTCACCCTGATGTCCTTCTGCAAGTGGAAGTTCTTCTGCAGAGTGCTTTTCTTCTAGAAAAAAAGGTGGCAGTACTGCGTACCCTTGAGTACCCCCAGAAAAAAAGCACACCTTTAAGAGAATGAGACAAAAAAATATTATTTACTTATTTGTTTCTTTACATATCATATTGAGATGATATATATATATTCTTTAAAAACAAAAAACAAAGAAAACAAAAAGGGGGGAAACAAGAAAGGAAAAAAGAAAAGAAAAATAACAATAGCAATAACAGTAAGGTGAAATAAGAAAGGAGAATGTCCTGTTCTTAAACAAGGCCCTCCATGCCAGCTGAGACCCAGGACCAATTGGTTCGAAGTTAGATGGTCCAAGTTACCCCAAACAAACACCTATATAACTACATACAGTGGTACCTCTGGTTACAAACTTAATTCCTTCCGGAGGTCCGTTCTTAAGCTCTAATCCTGAGGCATGCTTTTGCTAATGGGCTTCCTGTTGCATGCACGCCTCCAGCACGCAATTCCCGTTCACATCCTGGGGCAAAGTTCACAACTAGGAACAGCTACTTCCAGGTTCATAGCCTGAAGTGTTCATAACCAGTGGTACCACTGTATAGGCTACTTTCTGTAATCTATCTATCCCCCACTCTTTAACCCAAATCTAACTCTAACCCACCTCTTCCCCCACCCACCACACTTTATGTCAATGCAACACAATAGGTTTGATAGACACAGTGAGAGACATAGGACAACCCTGATGGGCTGTCAAGGTACTATCCTATAAAGTAGACAAACAGAATGGCTAGTTTAAAAGCAATTACACTAAACATGAGGGGGTTGGAAAACCGCATCAAATGAAAACGCATCACCTCATATGTAAACACCATGAAATCACACATTGCCTTCCTACAAGAAACACACAATCTACCCAAAGGAATCAAACTCCTGAGCGAACCCCACTTCAGTCAACAATGGGTTGCACCTGGCTCAGGAAAGGCCCACAGAGTAACTATGATATTCAGTAGAGACCTGAATTTCAAAGCCACAACAGTGTGAAAAGACAAGAGGCAGATAAAATTTTGCTAAAGGGATGCTAGATGGCAAAACTAAACTGACCATTGGTTCCATATATGCCCCAAACTCAAAACAATTAGAGTTCATCCAGCAAACACTAAATAAATTCCTCTCCTTCTCCAAAGGGGAAGCAATCTTGGGAGGTGATCTCAGCCTAAACATGAGAGGCACCTCCCTGAAGAAAGAAGAAGAAGAAGAAGAAGAAGAAGAAGAGTTTGGATTTGATATCCCGCCTTTCATTCCCCTTCAGGAGTCTCAAAGCAGCTAACATTCTCCTTTCCCTTCCTCCCCCACAACAAACACTCTGTGAGGTGAGTGGGGCTGAGAGACTTCAAAGAAGTGTGACTGGCCCGAGGTCACCCAGCAGCTGCATGTGGAGGAGCGGAGACTCGAACCCGGTTCCCCAGATTACAAGACTACCGCTCTTAACCACTACACCACACTGGCTCTCCATCCTACAATCTGACATCCATCCTACAATCCCATGGGCAACTTTCCTCTGAAGGAAACCCCAAACAATTAGGTACTCTTATAAATCATTAAAAATGCTTCAAAACACATATGGTGTGAAGAAAACCCAGCAGACACCAGCCACACATTACAATCCAGGCACTACAGCTTATTGTCCAGACTTGACAGCATTCTGTTCCCACAAGGCCTGATCCCCCTGGTTGAATCAATGAACATAGGTAACATTAAAATCACAGACCATGCCCCAGTAGAAGCTACTCTTAAAATAGGAGAAGAAACATGAACCACCCCATCATGGTTCTTCAGTCCCATCCTAACCACAAATAAACTAATTAGAGGGAGTCTCACAAAAACTCTCCAAAACTATTCCAAAGAAAATGATGTAGACAATATAACAACCCCCTCCTTTGGGACACCATGAAAGCTGTCACCAGGGGAGCTTGCGTAAAAGAGAAAGCACAGCTTAAAAATCAAACCTCCTCAAAAATTAGCAAAATAGGACAAAACATTTTTCAGATATCGTATCGTATCATGGCCCTCTCATCACGCTACAAACAGGAACCAAAAGACTCCTTAAATTTATAGAAGAAGAAGAAGAAGAAGAAGAGTTTGGATTTGATACCCCGCTTTATCACTACCCGAAGGAGTCTCAAAGCGGCTAACATTCTCCTTTCCCTTCCTCCCCCACAACAAACACTCTGTGAGGTGAGTGAGGCTGAGAGACTTCAGAGAAGTGTGACTGGCCCAAGGTCACCCAGCAGCTGCATGTGGAGGAGCGGAGACGCGAACCCGGTTCCCCAGAACTAAAAAGAAGGGAACTCAACTCACTTGAAATCAACAAAACAATGATTAACATCCTATACTCAAAACAGCGCTTCTACGAGTATGGAGGGGGAAACTCCAGACTGTTAGCAAACAGGTGTAAGGAGAAAAATCACTCAAAAAAAAATAAAAAAATTCCTTCCTGTAGCACCTTAAAGACCAACTAAGTTAGTTCTTGGTATAAGCTTTCGTGTGCATGCACACTGAAGAAGTGTGCATGCACACGAAAGCTTATACCAAGAACTAACTTAGTTGGTCTTTAAGGTGCTACAGGAAGGAATTTTTTTATTTTGACTATGGCAGACCAACACGGCTACCCATCTGTAACTGGAATAAAAAAAAAGAATTCACTGCATCACCAAAAAAAAACCAGCAACATAACATTCTCCTCCAAAGAAATAACCTCAGAATTTGCAGAATTGTATTCCAACCTATACACCTAGAGATGGGGAGACCTGGGGGAAAACTGGAAATCCCCCCCCATTTTTTACCAAAGCTTTTGGGGGGGACTGGGGGGGGTAGTTTGATATAGTTTGAATATTCCACACACTTTTTTTCCAATTTTCCGGGGGGGGGGGCGGCTTTGGGGGGAAATGAAAAAACCCAGGCACTGGAGAGACCTGTCAGGAGTAAACATGGACCAATGGTCTCAAACAGTATGGGAAACAGCCTTACTAGAAAAGCTAACCAATAAACTGAAACTGACATGGGGACAAATAGAAGAAGATGCCTTTACTCCGGTACGGGTCCCCTTCATCACAAACACAGCCCAACAAGACAACAACAAGAATCCACCGACAACAAATGAATCAATATGGCTAACCTGATCCAAAAATCCACCCCCTCACACACTCACACACATAAACGAATCTCACTACAGCCAGTCAAAGGCAACCAACCAAACCCTAGTCCACTTGCAACTTCTCTCATCCCCAAGGAAATATAACAAGTGAACAGAAAGAGAACCCACACAAGTGACGCTGACACAAAACCCCACACATACACTAAGTAGAAGAATAGAAGCATTCAGAACAATGTCATTTTCAAAGGATGGCTTTGCTTTGGGTCTCATACTGCTTCAGTAAGTGCAAATTAGATAGCTTCTCCTTTAAAAGCACACTGAGAATCAAATTTCTCAGTACATGTGAAAAGGATCACTGAGAATCAAATTTCTCAGTACATGTGAAAAGGATCTAGGAGTCTTGGTTGACCACAAACTTGACATGAGCCAACAGTGTGACGCGGCAGCTAAAAAAGCCAATGCAATTCTGGGCTGCATCAATAGGAGTATAGCATCTAGATCAAGGGAAGTAATAGTGCCACTGTATTCTGCTCTGGTCAGACCACACCTGGAGTACTGTGTCCAGTTCTGGGCACCACAATTCAAGAAGGACACTGACAAACTGGAACGTGTCCAGAAGAGGGCAACCAAAATGGTCAAAGGCCTGGAAACGATGCCTTATGAGGAACGGCTAAGGGAGCTGGGCATGTTTAGCCTGGAGAAGAGGAGGTTAAGGGGTGATATGATAGCCATGTTCAAATATATAAAAGGATGTCACATAGAGGAGGGAGAAAGGTTGTTTTCTACTGCTCCAGAGAAGCGGACACGGAGCAATGGATCCAAACTACAAGAAAGAAGATTCCACCTAAACATTAGGAAGAACTTCCTGACAGTAAGAGCTGTTCGACAGTGGAATTTGCTGCCAAGGAGTGTGGTGGAGTCTCCTACTTTGGAGGTCTTTAAGCAGAGGCTTGACAACCATATGTCAGGAGTGCTCTGATGGTGTTTCCTGCTTGGCAGGGGGTTGGACTCGATGGCCCTTGTGGTCTCTTCCAACTCTACGATTCTATGATTCTATGATTCTATGAAATTGCCTCCTCATCTGCAAGCACTATTAACAGAATTGTGCATATATGTCAGTAGTCAACAGTGTTTATCAGGGCTGTAGCTTTTCCCTTAGGTTATTTGCTCCACTTGGAAATTCCTTGAAGACACACACAGACCTGACGGCCTCAGCTGTTCTCACACCAGAAATGAAGAGTGAGCAATTTCCCATCTGTGTTCTATCCCTGCTGTTTAAAAATTCAGATAGCAGAGAGGAGAAAACGAACCAAAATATACTTCTTAGGAATTTCAAATTTGCCATTGACGTTTGGAGGTTTCCCTCCGGCTCAGGCATAGGCAAACTCAGCTCTCAAGATGTTTTGGGACTACAACTCCCATCATTCCTAGCTAATAGGACCAGTGGTCAGGGATGATGGGAATTGTAGTCTCAAAACATCTGGAGGGCCAAGTTTGCCTATGCCTGCTCCAGCTATTCCCTTGTCATACACCAACCTGTCTTTAGCACTGGTGATCTGCTTTCAGCCACTTCTGATGAATACTCCACTAGCCAGAGTTCTTCACTAACTCCATTCCTGTAAGCTTCACATGTCTTTTCCCTTTTGTATACAGTGGTACCTCTAGTTACAAACGCCTCAGGTTACAAATGCTTCAGGTTACAAACTCTTCTAACCAGGAAGAGTTACCTCGAGTTGAGAACTTTGCCCCAGGATGAGAACGGAAATCGTGTGCTGGCGGCACAGCGGCAACGAAAGCACGCCTTTAGTTAAGAACAGTTTCAGGTTAAGAACGGACCTCCAGAACGAATTAAGTTTGTAACTAGAGGTATCACTGTATTCTGTTTGCATCACTTTGCCTCCAAAAAGTTCACTTCCTGGTATCTCTAGGTGGGTCTGAAAAAAGTCCTAGAGAGCTACTGCCACTTTCTATTGAGAATTCATCCTCATCCTCCAGTCTAAAGCAACCTCCCCGAGTCTGGTGTCTTCCAGATGTTTTGGACTACAACTTCCATCAGCCCCAGTCAGCATGGCCAAAGGGCAGGGATGATGGGAGTTGTAGTCCAGCAAGTTCTGGAAGGCATCGGGTTGGGAAAGTCTGCAGTATAGGGACAGTACTGAACTAGATGGATTAATGGTCTGAATGTAACCATATACCTAATGATATGTATTGTATTACACTACCTACTCAGTCCTGAGCTTGTAGCTAAAGAGAATATTGCATTGGGTTAAGGCAAGGTAGGGGCAGGTGGGTTCACTGACTTTAAAACCCAATCAAAAGTTTCACTTTACTTATTTTGTCACCCTAGCACATCACCCATTTCATTACTGCATCTAATTTGGTTGATATCACAACATTATTACATTGATCACTGTTTCAACTTAGCCTAATTTAATTGATAGAATTCTGTGTCCTTGCTATTATAAGAGACAATTAGCTCTCATTAGTTTACATTTCACTCATTTTCTGCTGACTGATTGCACTACATACTGATACTTGCTAATATCAATATGCAATGCAATCAGTCAGAGGGAAATGTTGGTACAGTATCTCTACAAACTATCACACTTATCATTCTGATTGTCTGCAAAGTACCAATATTTGCCTACAATTTAATAGTTTCATAATGCAATATTTGGTATTAATAATCATCATCTGAAGGTCACATCCTTAATCACATTTGCACTGAGCAAAAATTAACTAATGAAGATTACAACGTATTAATAAATTGCAGATGGTACCTCTCTATTTTCCAACATAACCTTCAAATAACAGAAATGGGAGCTGCGATTTGACTTAAAGACTTCTTTGCTTCCCTCTTCCTATTTATTCAGTCTTCATTCTGGGTTCTAAGCGCCTTTTTTTTTTTTAATCCTTTTGTTAAGGTCCTGCAGCAACCATATGGAGAGCTTTAGCAGAGCAAGAACATGCAGCTGATGCTTTGTATTAGAGGTGAAGAGGTGACTTGAATTGTGCTACTGTTAATTTGCCCTTTAAGCAGCTACAGCAGGGAGTCTATAATGGCAAGAAGCCGTGCAAGGAGATTTGCCTATCAGATTATTATGTCAGAAATGCTAAAGATTGAAAGCAATGGAAGGGCAAATAGCTTTTGGTAACCCATTTAACATAATCCACTGAGCATTCAAGGACACCCATTTGTAAATATTTTGTAAGTTTACTCAGATAAAATGCATTCATACCTACATTTCTCCCCAGTATTTTTATGCTAGTGGAGACAAGATGCTTTTGGTCCTTCATTACGTGTGTGTTTCTGTCTGTCTGTCTGTCTGTCTGTCTGTCTGTCTGTGTTTAATGATGCTGTTAACTCCTCTGTGCCATGCCAGAGACTATTTAAAGAACCGTCATGGCAAAATACACCCCAGTTGTATTGTTTTTAGCAATCCGTCCCACAACGACAAACATATTCCTCTCAACCCTCACAGCTGGTTTCCTGAAAAACCATAGAAGAAAAACATTTAGTATTGGGAACATGAAATAAATAGATGTTGGTTTGAGATTGAAACATGCAGATTCAAAATAAGCACACACACACACACACACACACCCCGAAAGTACAAATTAGGTTTGTGACAGGACGTTTGAATGCCACAGTTGCTAAAGTAATCTATGTCTGAAGCAGGGCTTCCCTCAACCGGGCTAAGCCTTTAGACAGAAAAACTAATTGCTGCAAACACTAATTTCCTAGTCCCTTTTGTCTCCTATAGTAGGCACCTCTGGATGCAGAAGGTACCCAATTAGCAGAATTCATGGGCCTGATTGTGTATTGTGGGGCAAGTGTGTGAATAGTATAAACAGTGCTGATTACTATTCCACTGTAATGGCTGGAATTTTTTTTTTGATTGCTTAATAAGGCCATCTATTCTACATCAGTCTCTGGCAAAGCTGCTGGGGAAATCAGTTAGGTCACTTTTTCTGGTCATACTAGCAGGAGAAGCCTTGTGATGCTAACAGATGACTAAAGACATAATTACAGGCTATTTAATCACATCTGTTTCCCCACTTAACATTGTTTGCTCAAGTTAGATGTAGTTTTTTTAAAAAAAAAACATCAAAAGGACAATAATGGCAAACAGACTCAAAAAATTACTCTTGCATGGTTAGAACTCTAGGGCTCGTTATAATTACAGAAAACAGAGTTTACAGTGATTTTAAAAGGCATTAATTTATATTAGCATGTTTCTATACACATATTGAGGATTGCTGGTTGTTTGTGGAATGGGGAGAGGAAGAATGCACTCGATTTACACACATGCTTGGGAAAAGCCAAGGGAATTTTTTTTCTGAAGCAACTTTACTAAAATAGGGTTTGTGCCTAAATACATTTCATTCTGAAGCTTAGAATAAGACATCGGTCCATAGAGCTTGCCTGACAGTCGCAAACATTCTTCATTTAATTCACAGGCAAAATAGCAGAGGCTGGCTGTTAAGTTGTGGGTGAACATATCAGACGACACAGAGATTCTTCAAGCAGCTCTTGTTTATTCACAGGCCAGAACAGAACTGAACTGAAGGATTCAGCCAGCCTGCTTATACAGTGGTGCCCCGCAAGACGAATGCCTCACAAGACGAAAAACTCACTAGACGAAAGAGTTTTCTGTTTTTTGAGTCGTTCCGCAAGACGAATTTCCCTATGGGCCTGCTTCGCAAGACGAAACGTCTTGCGAGTTCTTGCGAGTTTGTTTCCTTTTTCTTAAAGCCGCTAAGCCGTTAATAGCCGCTAAGCCGCTAATAGCTGTGCTTCGCAAGACGAAAAAACCACAAGACGAAGAGACTCGCGGAACGGATTAATTTCGTCTTGCGAGGCACCACTGTATAGAGCTCCACTAGAACGCAACAGTAACCACTTTCTGTAACTATCCAATCACTGAACGTAACTTTCGATCCCTTATTTGCATATGTGGACCTGAACTATCTACAGGGTCCACAGGGTGGAGAACTTCAGTACATAACACTGGCCATATATTCTACTGCTGAAATGACCCACCTACTCCAGCAAGGAGCTGCCCTTACTTCTACAGCAACAGCACTTCCCGTCTGAACTAATTCTCCAGCACGTGAGAACTTTCAGCTTGCAGCTCAGGCACCACAGAGCACATGTTTGTTGGACTTTGCATGATTTGCATGCAAAGGTCCCTGGTTCAGTCCCCAGCATCTCCAGGTAACACTTCTCCTGTCTAAAACCCTGATTGCTGCTGCTGCTGCTACCAGTCAATACAGTGTTGACCAAATTGGGCTAGGCTGGTCCATGATCCAGCTCACATTTGAAGAATGTTTGCACAAGGGTGATCCAGAACTTGTGAGCACCAGCAAAGTCTTGTACCAGTTAGTAAATTATCATAGGGCCTTTTGGACGCATTTAGCAGTATATGGGACCAAATTGTCTAGATCTGTCCTCCATGCTTCACAAATGATGCCTCGCAATTAAGCCAGTATCATTCAACTCCTCGACCTGTTCCATTGCTCTCTGGGGCAAGCGGTCAGCTTTTGGTCTGTGCAGATGTTTTCTTTTTGTCTATACCTCCACAGAAATTAGATGATAGATAGATACAGTGGTGCCTTGCAAGACGAAATTAATTCGTTCCGCGAGTTTTGTCGTCTTGCGATTTTTTTCGTCTTGCGAAGCACGGTGTCGGGAAAGTTTTGGAAAAGCTTCAAAAATCACCAAAGTCTTTAAAAACCTCAAAAAAGGCTACCACACCGTGTTCTATGAGTTGCTCCTCGAAGTCAAGTCGCAACTGTATTAACGGTGTTAAGAGAAAGGAAACAAACTTGCAAGACGTTTCCGTCTTGCGAAGCAAGCCCATAGGGAAAATCGTCTTGCGAAGCAGCTCAAAAAACAAAAAACCCTTTCGTCTAGCGAGTTTTTTGTCTTGCGAGGCATTCGTCTTGCGAGGTACCACTGTAGATATAGATATAGATAGATAGATAGATAGATAGATAGATAGATAGATAGATAGATAGATAGATAGATAGATAGATAGATATGGATCATGTCTCTCCTAATGTGCAAAAAATATCTTATCCCCATGGACTGAAATGCCCATCTCCTTAAATCAAATGCATATAACCTATCAATTAAGCTGAAGGATTTGTATTTCCCTTTTCATTTTTGGAACAAAACATTCAGGACATCTTATATATGTAATTTAAAAAAGCTGAACAATATAATGGTCATTATATTTAACTTTAAGGATTGGTGCCAGAATTTGCTTCTTCACACACACACCCTTTTCCTTTAGTGTTGTGTTTTGAGTTGTGAGCAGGCAAGCAGGGTCTGGTTTCAAGCAATGCTGGGAGCCTTTTTGGATGAAGAGCAGGGTAAAAAAAATGCTTCCAATAAATAAATGTACAATTAATTTTACAAATATACTAATAAAATAAATGATAAAAGAATACATGCACACGCAAATGACACAATGTAAAGGCAATATATACAAAGTTTTGTCTGAAGTTAGTTTGAATGGCTTTGGAGAGTTCTACTCCTGCAAAACATTTGTTGTGAGTGAGTGCCAATAACATTAGCAAACAGTTTTCAGGTTGTTTGTTTGGGTTTGCTTGTTCTGTTTCCATATCTCAACTGATTCCCCCTCCCCCCGCCCAAAAACATATCTTGAGGGGGTTTAAATGGCCCTGCTCAGGTAAAACCTGCACAGGCATTTTGATGGAAATTAAAATGATCCCAATTAGATTCCCAAAATTTCTCATGGGAGTTTCCTCTTTTTATCAGCACTGAGATGAGAAAACCCAGTGCAGATTCAGGAACTATGTCTTTCACTGATCCCATTTGGCTTTGGGCCAAAGTAGACATTAGACCCAGGAAGCCTGTGTGGTTTCATTGGTCTTGATTTTCAGTGAAAAGCATCTGTGGGAACCCTGTGACTGGAGGAAGGGGAACAGATGCCATTTGTTAGCTAAAAACACCCCAAAACTGTTTTTTCCTCCTCAAGGTCTCCTTTTGCAGAGCCCCCATATATTTCCCTCTGTTGGTTGAAAAGCAACGGGGTGATTTCATAGACAAAGGGCAAAAAGGGAAAGGGGGAGACCTGTGCTTAGTTTTAAAATGGCTCCATTTCTTCCTCTAGCACACAAAGGTGAAGGTGAAGGGAGCATGCAGGCCTCAGACTCCTCATGTCTGAGTTATGAATTGAAAAACAATGATTTCCCATTATGTCTGAACCATGCCATGAAATGGGAGCTATAATGATCCAGTGGGCAAGGTGCTGATCAAGGACCTGGAAGAGTTTTAATTCTTCATTGTCTCTCTTTGATATCTGGACAAAGCTAGCAAGTAGTCTTCCATGAGCCTGACTTTGTCTTTACACTTCCTTCTCTTGAGCATGCATTCAGCAGAAGGGATGGAAAAGATGGCTCGGGTTTGGGAAATCTGCAATTTGCAGAGACAAAGTTCCCCGCATGCCATTTCCCCTAAGGAACTGCAGTGTGGAAAATGACATATGGCGAACTTTGTATTTGCAAATTGCAGAGTCTGGCTAGAGTCTGATCATTGCCAATTAAAAATAAAGCCATTAACTCACTCTGACCCAGTGGCTCTCATTGCACATCTCTTACATTTGTTGCACACACCCGCATGGCATGCTCAGAACATTCCACAAGATAGCAGAAATAGCATGCATGTGCAAAATTGCATGAGACACCATGAGCTTTTGAATCACATCCATTTTTTCAGTGGTGCAACAAACTTTCTTGTGTTGGGGGAAGGGAGGCAGAAATCAAGGAAACTTCATCCTGTGGAGCCATTAGTTTTCAGTTTCAGCACCATATGCAATCCTCAAGGGAGCTTTGTGAAGAAACTATAATTTCCAGAGTCAGTCAAACTCCTTAAATACAACAAAAGTGTGAAAACAACATGCAAAGAGAAGGGGGGGAATCACTTTATGTTTAAACATGTTTTAAAACATCTATCAGGAACACTTGCGCCTGAGGAAGTATAACATAGTTATAGTTTCTAAAACTATAACCCAGGAACAGGGTCATTGAAGACAAGACTCCTCTGAAGCGAAAGGCTTAAGCAATGCACCTAAAGCAGTTTTACACAATCATTTTTGAACAGAATAACTATATAGGTGGCATCTGTCACCCACACAATCCTAAAAGCAAAGAATGAATTGCTTTCTTTTCTATGTTTTTAAAAAATGGAGGGGGGGACCCTCCATAAATCCATAAACGGAGCCAAGGAAATATCGAATCCATTAAAGGCATTCTAGTAGAAATTCACAGCATGCCTTCTATTTAGCTGTTGCCAGCTAAATAGCTTTCAAATCATATAGCAGCCAAATTATAGACAAGAAAACTTAAAATATTTACCTTGTTGAAGTTTAGTTTATTTCCCAAGTTTATCTCAAAATGTCTGTGACAGCAAAATAGCACAAGCCTAATATTTTTATTTGGATCTCCCAGTGTGGGACATGATTTGAGATAGATGCTTCAAAAAAAAAATGAGGATAATATTGCTAAAATAATTAAGGTCATCAATAAGAAGTTATTTAAACACATTAGTAGAATGGGGGCCATCTAGTGAGATAGTGAGACTCTTAGATGAAAAGCAAGTCAAAGGTGGATTCAAGGAAGATAAGGAGATTGAGGAGAAGCTGAATGAATTCTTTGCATCTGTCTTCACAGTGGAAGATAAAGGACAAATCTCAGTGCCTGAACTAACTTTTGAAGGAAGGGAGTCTGGGAAATTTAGGCAGATAGTAGTACTGAGAGATGAAGTTGTAGGCCTATTAGACACAATAGAAACTGAAAAATTGCCAGGTCTGGATGGCATCCACCCAAGAGTTCTCAAAGAATTCAAAGGTGAAATTGCTGATCTGGTAGCAAAGATATGTAACTTGTTCCTCAGATCAACCTCTGTACTTGAATGGAAAGTAGCCAATGTAACATCAATTTTGAAAGAAGAGATCCAGTGGATACTGTGGAAATTAAATGCCAGTTGGCTTAATGTCTGTCCCAGGAAAACTGGTGGAAAGTATTGTTAAAACTAAAATAACCAAGCATATAGAAGAACAAGTCTTACTGAATCTGAGCCAGCACTGCTTCTGCAAGACAAGTTCTGTCTCCCAAACCTGTTAGAGTGCTTTGTTAGTTTCTGTTTCTCACTGAGCAGCTGCTGGGAGTCACAGGACTCTGTTTACATTCCAGAGACCTTCCAGTCTCATGGGAAAGGAGATGGGATGTGACGTTAGTGGTTTCCTGTTTCCTTTGTTCCTTTTTTTCCAGTTACTCTCTGCTCTCACAGGGAGAAGATGTATATTTCTTTGCTCTCTGCGTAGCTAGAAAATAAAGCATAGCAATGTAGCCATAAATCTCATCACTTCCACGTGCTGTTTTGATGCTCTGCTGGGACGATGTGCCTGAGGCCTTATCAAAGGATCAGGTCGTCAATTAATCGTCGGGAGGCGATTCCGAAGATGAGCCCTATCAGCTCGGTCGAATGGAGATGCCGACACTTTGAGTGTGACAACAAGCTTAAAGAAGTGATCCAATTGACATAATGTACTGCTTCAGAAGGAAACAGAACTAAACATTGTTAAAAAAGTGAAATACCTGGGGGTTAATCTGTCTTCTAAGAATTTGAATCTATTTAAAGATAATTATGAAAAATGCTGGTCAGAGGTTAAAAAAGATTTTGAAATTTGGTCAAGATTGAAATTATCCTTGTTAGGCCGAATTGCAGTTATAAAAATGAACGTTTTGCCAAAAATGTTGTTTCTGTTTCAAGCCTTGCAGGTCGTGGACAGAGTGGAATGTTTTGGAAAGTGGCAGAGGGATATTTCCAGGTTTGTCTGGCAGGGCAAAAAGCCCCGAATAAAGTTTAAAATACTAACTGATGCAAAGGAGAGAGGGGGGTTTGCCCTGCCGGACTTAAAGTTATATTATGAAGCTGCGGCCTTCTGCTGGATGAAAGATTGGATCTTATTGGAAAACACTGATGTCCTAGATCTGGAAGGCTTTAACAATTCGTTAGGTTGGCATGCGTATTTGTGGTATGACAAGGGGAAAACATATGGAATGTTCAAAAACCATATTGTCAGGAAAGCAATATATATGGTCTGGAAAAAATACAAAGACTTATTGGAAAGTAAAACTCCGAGGTGGATCTCACCAATAGAGGCCAAAGCTCGGAAAACAGCCAATATGGAGGCACATTGGCCGAAATATTGGGAAATAATAGAAAACATCGGAGGTAATTGGAGGTTGCAGAGCTTTGAAAAACTAAAGGATAAGGTGCAAAATTGGCTACACTATGCCCAAATTAATGAGGTTTTTAAGCTAGATAAAAAAATAGGATTCCAGGTGGAAAAATCGAAACTTGAGACAGAGTTGCTAGAACCAAAGACCAAGGTATTATCGAGAATGTACAACTTGCTGCTTAAATGGAACACTCAGGATGAGACAGTTAAGTCAGCCATGATAAAATGGGCTCAAGACATTGGTTACAATATTATGTCCGAAGACTGGGAAAGGTTATGGACCACCGGTATGAAATTTACGGCATGTAATGCCTTGAAAGAAAACATTATGAAAATGGTATACCGGTGGTACATGACCCCAGTCAAACTTGCTAAGATATACCATTTGTCTGACAATAAATGTTGGAAATGTAAGGAGGCTGAAGGGACATTCTTTCACCTCTGGTGGACTTGTCCAAGATTGAAGGCCTTTTGGGAAATGATTTATAACGAGTTAAAAAAGGTGTTTAAGTACACCTTCCCCAAGAAACCAGAGGCCTTCCTTCTGGGCATTGTCGGCCAGAAGGTGTTAAAAAAGGATAGAACTTTTTTTATGTATGCTACAACAGCAGCAAGAATCCTTATTGCTAAGCATTGGAAGACCCAAGATTTGCCCACACTGGAGGACTGGCAGACGCAATTGATGAACTACATGGAACTGGCCGAGATGACTGCAAGGATCCGAGACTTGGGAGAAGAGGCAATGGAGGAGGACTGGAAAAAATTTAAAGACTATTTGCAGAAGTATTATAAGTTGTATGAAACATAAGACGTCGTATGATTTGGAACGTTAGCCCCAGAAATGAAATTTAATTATCTATGAAACTGATAACATTCATGAAAGAATCAAAGTTTAAACGGGTAAAAAGGATATTATGTTATATTTTTAGAGTAATTGGAGAATAAGAGATTTAAACTTAAATTGCAACTGAAAATATAAAGAAACACATGAAATAAGGGTATAATTTGCTGACAATTTTATTATCAAGAATGCACTCATGTGGGAGATGTGGGGAAGTCCAATGGAAATTTGAAATAAGTTGTCGAAATGGTTGAGATTTTCTGTTTTTTCTTCCTTTTTTTTCTTTAGCTCTGTCTTTCTTTTTGTTTTCTCTGTAATTTGGAAAAAATGTAATAAAAATTATTATAAAAAAAAAAAAACAATTGACATAATGTACTGTTCTGGTGGCCTTACCTCAAAAAGGATATCGTAGAGCTGGAAAAGATTCAGAAAAGGGCAACCAAAATGGAAGGGGAAGGAGCAACTCCCCTAACAAGGAAAGGTTGCAGCTTTCAGTTCAGAGAAAAGGCAAGTAAGAGATGAGATGATATAATTATGCATGGGACGGAGAAAGTGGATAGAGAAAAGTTTTTCTCCGCCTCCAAGAACTGATGAACATGAAGCCAAATGTTGGGAGATTCAAGACAAAAGAAATGAAGTCCTTCATGCAGCACATAGTTAAAATGTGGAACATATTTCCACAGGTGGCGGTGATGGCCATCAACTTGGATGACTTTAAAAGAGAATTGGAAAAATTCATGACTACTAGGCTATTTTCTAGTTCCATTTTCAGAGGCAGTATGCTGGGAATTGCAGGTGGGCAGAACGCTCTTGTGCTCATGTCCAGCTTTCAGGGTTCCCATAGGCATCTGGTTGTCCACTGTGAGAACAGGATGCTGGGCTAGAAAACAGGAGTAGAAAACAGAGGAGTCCATTAGTAAAGCAGGTTGTTGTTGTTGTTTAGCCGTTTAGTCGTGTGCGACTCTTTGTGACCCCAAGGACCAGAGCACACCAGGCACTCCTGTCTTCCACTGCCTCCTGCCGTTTGGTCAAACTCATGCTGGAAACTTCGAGAACACTGTCCAACCATCTCGTCCTCTGTCGTCCCCTTCTCCTTGTGCCCTCCATCTTTCCCAACATCAGGGTCTTTTCCAGGGAGTCTTCTCTTCTCATGAGGTGGCCAAAGTATTGGAGTCTCAGCTTCACGATCTGTCCTTCCAGTGAGCACTCAGGGCTGATTTCCTTAAGAATGGATAGGTTTGATCTTTTTGCAGTCCATGGGACTCTCAAGAGTCTCCTCCAGCACCATAATTCAAAAGCATCAATTATGGTGCTGGAGGAGACTCTTGAGAGTCCCATGGAGCAGCAGGTTACCAAGACTCATACAATGCAGTGGAATGTGAAAATCTGACCTAGTTTATTAATTGGTGGCATTTTTTACCAAAGTAGCTCTAAGCAACTTACAATATAAAAAAAGGGATACAGGTGGATACAGGATTCAAAGCAGGAATGGGTATAGTATATGGACAAAACAAAGGTCAGGAATTCAGAAAGCAGAGCACCATGAACTCTGAACTTCACGTTCCCGGCAAAGAAAGAAGTAACAAGGCATGAAGCGAGACACAACTTGCACAATCAAAGCCCACATCCACACCATGCTTTCCACCTGTCAGCACCCTTCACGAACTACAGTTCCCATGATTCATTGGGGAAGCCATGACTGTTAAAACGGTGTAATGGTCCTTTAAATGTATGGTGGCGTTGTGTCCAAGGTTCAAATGGATGTGATGCAAACCAGTGAACTGTACATGGCAATACAGTGGTACCTCGGGTTAAGTACTTAATTCGTTCTGGAGGTCCGTACTTAACCTGAAACTGTTCTTAACCTGAAGCACCACTTTAGCTAATGGGGCCTGCCACACCGCCACAGCACAATTTCTGTCCTCATCCTCAAGCAAAATTCTTAACCTGAAACACTATTTCTGGCTTAGCGGAGTCTGTAACCTGAAGTGTATGTAACCTGAAGCGTATGTAACCCGAGGTACCACTGTATAACCAACAGGACAGCAAAGCCATTGCAGCAAGACACTCTAGGAATTTATGGTCTTTGGTTTTGCTCATTTTCTGGTTTGTTTTTAATCCCACCCTTTCACCCTCCTCAGGTGGGTGGATTCTGCCTCACTCTCCCATCGGCCTCGGCCCAGTATACCTGAAGGAGCGTCTCCACCCCCATCATTATGCCTGGATGCTGAGCTCCAGCGCAGAGGGCCTTCGGGTGGTTCCCTCACTGCGAGAAGCAAAGCTACAGGGAACCAGGCAGAGGCCCATCTCGGTAGTGGCGCCTGCCCTGTGGAATGCCCTCCCATCAGATGTCAAAGAGATAAACAACTACCTGACATTTAGAAGACATCTGAAGGCTTCAGGGAAGGCTTCATCTGAAAACTTCAGGGAAGTTTTTAATGTGTGACATTTTAATGTATTTTAAATCTTTCTTGGAAGTCACCCAGAGTGGCTAGGGAAACCCAGCAAGATGGGCAGGGTATAAATAATAATAATTTGTTGTTGTTGTTGTTTGTTGTTGTCATGGAGACTGCTGCTGCAGGTGAGGCAAAGGGCAGAGACCGAACTTTATCAGAACAAGCCATGCCTTATACTATTCATCATGAGAAAGTTGTGGGGATGAGTAGATGAGGGCAGTAAAAGGAGTGTGCAAGAGTGCAAAATGAGGGAAGGCAAGGGAAGGGGTAAAGTTGATGAGCAAGGTGGCAGGAAGTAGGTTAAGGTTCGGGGTGGTAGAAGAAATTGGGGGGAGTTAGATCTGCTGAGTTGAGTTTATTTACATTTCTCATATTTCTTAAGAACAGTTTACCTATACAGTGGTACAGTACTTCAGTTGTCCAATGTAATCCATTCCGGAAAACTGTTCGACTTCTGAAACATTTGACAACCGAGGTGCAAATGTCTGCAAAGTCTGCAAAGTCAACGGAGAAGGGGGGGGCAGAATGGAAGCCGTTTGACTTCCGAAGCCCATTCGAAAACAGAAGCAATTACTTCCGGGTTTTCAGCATTTGAAAACCGAAATGTTCAGCTTCTGAGATAATCAAAAGCCGAGGTACCGCTGTACCTGCATCTGGGGGTGGAGGAAGGATTGATTATTATTATTATTTGGCTGCACAAAAATCCAATTTTACTTGATATGCGTACTTCTGCAAGGAATCGCCCCTAATTTGGTGTGGTTTTGTATGTTGTTTTCACCACTGTGCACATTTCCTGAGTGTGCACTTTCCCTGAGTACAGACATTTTTGGGTGCCGCCATTGTTCCTGGAGAACTGCATCACAATGGCAGAGAAGTTCAGAGGATTAGCTGCCTTTTGGTTCACACCTTGGCTTAGGAAATGTGAATTAGGAAGGTTTGTCTTAAAATGCAAATCAAATAAATTTGTCCCATGTCCCTAGCAGAGAAAGAGTCCTAGATGGGGGAAAGCTGGAGTTCCCATCCCCAAATATCACTGACCTTATTCATGGAATTTCACAAGTGATTGTTCTGGTTCATATAAATGAAGCTGGCATGTTTTCGCAAAAGGAATGTTTTTTAAACAAAAATATTACTAATTAAATCCATTTCCCCGACAGTAGACTTTTACAGCTCTGGTTTGTCTGTTTCCCTTTATGTAGCCGCTAGTCATTCCACTGTTGTTGTTTTTTATATGCCCTCCACTCTGCTTTCAATCTTCTTCATATTTCTATGAGTTAAAGAGAAAACAGAGCTGATTATTGAGACAGTAACATATATTTGTGTTCTTAAGCGGGCAGCAGTGGAGCCAGAAGATAATAGACACCTCATTTATTCAGGCTTTCAATAAACATATTTAATTCCCAGTGACAGCTGTCTTTGCCACATTAGCATTGCAAATCATCTCCGTTTTGTAATGGCCTTCTATTGAGCATGATTCAATTATGTGTGATCCATAGCAAAGTAGCATAAGGCCTTACTATCTATAGCTAGATTTCTGTAAGCGGCTGCTCTTTACACTGCTTGCATTTAAGCTAGCTGTTTACAACAGTGCTTTCCTTGAACTACGCTGAACTCTCTGCACTTCCCAGCTAAATAAAGTAAAATTAATATAATTTGTAAAGCAAGTATATGTGTAGACATTGCATGCCTGACATTCTTTGCATACGCATTCAAGGAGAAAACACTTGTTAAGCCAATTGCTTGTTTCTAGACTTAAAACATTCACAATATGAAGCCAGTAAAGGGTGACATCACACTCAGAAATAGTGCTTTTCTTCTCAGAGAAAAAGGTGCCAGTACTGCGTACCTTTGAGTACTCCCCCCCCCCAAAAAAAATCACTGCCCAGAAGTGAGAGTGGTCCTTCCCCTTACTCTGTTTCTGTGTGTAAGTGAGAGGAGGGGAGAGATTTGCTGAAGTGGGATTTTTCATGTTTATACTTTAAGGAAAACAATTGTTGCAGCATGGCTGTGATCAGCTCCTGTCCCTAAAAGTTCACTACAGTTATACCTTGGATCCCAAACGCCCTGGAACTCAGACGTTTTGGCTCCTGAACGCCACAAACCCAGAATTGAGTGTTCCAGTTTACGAATGTTCTTTTTGAACCCGAATGTCCAACGGGGCTTCCGCTGCTTCTGATTAGCTGCTGGAGCTTTCTGCAGCCAATCAGAAGCCGCAATTTGGTTTCCAAACATTTTGGAAGTTGAGCGGGCTTCCGGAACGGATTCTGTTCGACTTCCAAGGTACGACTGTATTAAACAGGACTGGACCATGCAGCAGTGGAGTGTGTCTTCAAGGTGCCTGGCGCGGGCACACCCGGGCGGGGCATGTTGTGAAGGGCAACATGAGGAAGACACAACAGGACAGGCACGTGCTCTTCCAATGATTTGAAGGGCACATTCCTGTTGCGTCTTCTTGACAATGCCCTTCCAGCCCCACGCTGCTTTGCGAGGCTGTGGGATCGGACTCTCAAAGCAACGTGGGGCTGGCAGGGGCAGTGTGAGGAGCCAAATGCGCCCTCGAGAAAACTGCACCCGGGGCAACAACCCCCCACCCCCACTATGCCTCTGGGCCCACCCATGAGGTGGAGTGTGGCAGCCGCTTCGAGCAGAAGTCCAAGAAGAAGAAGACGAAGAAGAGTTTGGATTTGATATCCCGCTTTCTCACTACCCGAAGGAGTCTCAAAGCGACTCACATTCTCCTTTCCCTTCCTCCCCCACAACAAACACTCTGTGAGGTGAGTGGGGCTGAGAGACTTCAAAGAAGTGTGACTGGCCCAAGGTCACCCAGCAGCTGCATGTGGAGGAGCGGAGACGCGAACTCAGTTCCCCAGATTACGAGCCCACCGCTCTTAGCCACTACACCAAGAGGCAGCACCTTTATGTCCCATCCCCCCCCCCCCCCGCTTATTGCTGCCAGTGGAGAAGTGGCACCAGTTTCCATCAAGAAACAGCACTGCTGCAGACGCTTTGCAGGTGCTGCCACACAACACAGGTAAGGGGAGGCCAACAAGGTGAGGAAGCACGTTCCTTCAGATCCTGGGCTGCAACCTTTTTTGCTGGCTGAAGACCCTTGACCAGAGGTTGTCCACCTGGTCCCTACTGCCCACTAGTGGGCATTTCAGGATTCTAGGTGGATGGTAGGGGTTTCTACGGCACAAGCTGAATCCTCCTTCCATCGAGCACTGGTGGGCGGTAAGGAAATTTTACCGTCAAGAAAGATGCATTAGTGGGCGGTAGGTATAAAAAGGTTGACTACCCCTGCCCTAGACATTCATCATGGGGAGCGTGGTTTGGGAACGTTTTCCTCCACCTGAGGAAAGGCGTGAAGAAAGATGAGTGGGGCAAGCCTTTTAAAGGTCTCTGCCCCTTGCCCCTTGCTGCGCCATATGAGGCCTAGTGCCTGCTGTGATCTCGTGAGGGCAGAATCTCCTCTCACCCTCCGGCCACGACAGCTGCCATGCCACCCCACAACCAGACGTTGTTGACACTGGCTAACAATTTTGTTGACGTCATAATGATTAAAGTCAGGGAAGGGGAAGGTTATTGGCTACCACCGGAGAGTCCTTCTGCGGGTTCAGCTGCCTGAATTTTACAACAAAACTGGAATAATCACAACGTAAAGGTGTACTGTGCTGGTCCCGGGGGGAAGGTTACCATTGGCATAGTCAAAGTCCAGTCCTGGGTCACTAGCCTGGAAACAGTTCACAAGGAGTGGGGCGAGGTCCGAAGCAGGAAGCCGGGCGGGGACAGGAACACTGGAGGGTCAGGTCTGGGTCCGGGCAGGAACAGGTACTCAACAATGACGTTGCTCCCGCAACCTGGGACCGGGCTGACTGGCCTTTATCTTCTCTGAGGCCAGGGGCAGTCCCGGCCCCCAGGAGACCCGCCTCTCCTGGCCTTAAGGCGAGCACTCCTCCTGGGAGAAACCAGTTCCCTTCGCCTCTCTGCCCTGAGCCTCTGCAGTTCAGGAGAGGCTGAAGGGTTACTGGGCCCAGGGGGAGTCTCACCTGTAGGCACCGAGTCCTCAACCACCTCTGGAGCCAGAGTGGATTCACCTGGTGCCTGCTCCTGAGGATCCGGCACAGGTGCAGGCGCCTCAGAATCAAGGCCCTGCCCCAGTTCAGCCGGCCCTGGAGGCGGGGACTCCTGTGCAGGTGGGATTCCTCCGGTTCACCCTCTGAATCGGATTCCCAGGCCATCACATGTACTAACTCTCTCTACTGCTCTCTGCACTGGGAATCCCAAGTAGTTGCATGTGTCAGGATTCCTGACAGTAGCATCCTGTGGAAGCCTTTCATAGGATCATAGAATTCTACCATTGGAAGGGACTCTGAGGGTGATCTAGTCCAACCCCCTGCAATGCAGGAATCTCAACTAGATCATGTATGACAGGTGGCTGTCTAACCTCTGCTTAAAAATCTCCAAGGAAGGAGAGTCCACCACCTCCTGAGTGTGTCCACTGTCAAACAGCTCTTACTCTTTTATGGAGGGGAGCAGGTTGTTCTTAAATCTGTACACTGCTATCATGTTTGTTATTCCTACATACCAGAATGTACATCCCTTAAACTAATTCATTCTCTGACATACTTTGCCCTCTGCAAAAAAATAAATAAATCTATTTTACTAAACATCATAAAATTCACATAAAGGGAACTATTTAAAACACTCACAAGAGAGAGATTATTGTCATGTGGAAATGACTATTTATTGCCAATTGAGGAGGGAAAATAGAGAACAGCTTTCTCTGTGTGACAGATACTAATGAAAACTTACTCTGTGTGTCATATAATTTGGCGTAATTAGAGAAAATTAAATCATTTAGTGTGGTAATTGTAAAAAAAGGTCAGGACAGGAGTTCAAGAATACTCAAATCACTTCCATATCCTATTTTTATATTTAGCATCTTAGTA
The DNA here is from genome assembly GCF_965113315.1 of Podarcis vaucheri. NCBI lineage: Eukaryota > Metazoa > Chordata > Lepidosauria > Squamata > Lacertidae > Podarcis > Podarcis vaucheri. The sequence continues at coordinate 35,063,091 of NC_138759.1, forward strand.
CTGCGTATCTAGACCAGGGTTCAGTCTGAAAAATAATAATTCAGTAGTTCTAGTGTAACCCCTGCTGCTGTCAGTAGCAGGTATGGAACAGAAATTCGGTATGCCTATACTATTTACCAGCATAAGGTGTGACAATTTCTCTTCCCCCTTCTATGGGAAGGGCTATAGCTCAGTGGTACAGTAAATCTCAGGATCAATCCCCAGTAGCTCCCGGTAGGGCTGAGAGAGACTCAGGTCTGAAACCTTGGAAAGCTGCTTCCAATGAGTGTAGAGACAGTACTGAGCTACATGGACCAATGGTCTGATTTTGCATTAGAGAGCTTCCTATATCCCTGTGTTCTTTAAAAGAAAAAAGAAAAAAAGTATACAGCTCTTCATCCAAAGATCACGGGTCAGTGCACAACATAAAAATGCAAAATGAGAATGCAAAATACACAATAAAATAAAAACATGCCAATAACCATCCCCACCCTCCTACAAACACATGTTAAAAGCCATGGAATGGTAATCAGACAAAAGCCTGGCTGAAGAGAAACATTATTGCCTTGTACATGAAAATATGCAATGAAGGCACCCGGTGAGCCTCCCTGGGGAGAGCATGCCACAAGAGGGAGCCACTGCAGAAAAGGCCTGTTCTTGTACTGCTACCCTCTGGACCTTTTGTGGAGAGGCCAAATAAGGGCCTCAGAGAATGACTGTAGGGTCCAAGTCAGTTCAGATGGGGAGAGGCGGTGCTCTGAGGTACTGCTGTCCTGGGCTGTTCAATGCTTTATAGGTCAAAACCAGCACTGCTACCAGTGCAGTCAGACCAGGATCAGTGCAATATGCTCCAACTGTCTTGCCCCGGTGAGCAACCTGACTGCCAAATTCTGCACCAGCTGAAGTTTCAGAACCATCTTCAGAGGCAGCCCTAGATCTAACACATTGTGGTAATCTAACCTAGAGGTTATCAGAGCACAGACAACAGAAGTTAGGCCATCCCTGTCCAGATAGCCTACTGTGCTAGAACCATCTGGAACAGTTGAAAAAAGAGGCCACTGTACTGCTGTGATTTGGCTTCTGCCTGGACAAGTATGCTGGGAAGCAGCACTGTTCTAGTCTACAGAAATGGCTTTCAGGGGAATAGGGACTTTTCTTACAGTGCCACACATTCCTTGGCTCCTTCTACCACTAAGGGAATAATTGTTTTATTATTTTAAATAAATTTAAGCTACTGAAATATTACTTGTATGTGGTTTTATGGTTTTTATTATATGTTTTATATTATAATATTATAATATGAGCCCAGGGAGGGAGGGATATAAATAAAAAATTATTGTTGTTGTTGTTTAATTAGTAACTGATTATATTACTTTGTGTATAATTTGACAGAAAAGAAACTAAATTTAAATAATATACTGCAGCAAAGATATCCCTGGCTCGAAATAAAAAACACAAAACATTAAGTCTTTCAAAAGAAAGCAAAAACTGCAGCAAAATTATGTATGGCTTTTAAACACTCAGTTTTCTCTGCTGCTTTCATGATGCTTTTAACTGTTTTCTATTTCTGTTTTCTATTAACTATTTCATTGTTCTTTAAAGGGCAGCATATACACTTTAATACATGAACGGAAAGTATACAAAAAATAATAATGTCTTGTCCTCAGACGTTGCCATCAAAATACATGATCCAACAAAAGTAAGAAATGTTTACATTTAATGAATACAAAATCTATCAGAAATGCCAAGTAAAGTACAAACAGTCTATTATCTGATCAAGTTCAACAGCAAGCAACAAGGAAATTGAATTTTGCAGTTAGCAATGAAAACACAATTTCAAGCATTTTGAGGGATTCACCTTGACATTTCTTAATGGAATGGTGGACTCTTTATATTTCGCTTTATATTTTTTATTCCTTTTCTACCTTTCAAAAGATAGTTTGCTGGCAAAGCAGGTGGTGTCAGGACATGTAATTTCTAAAGAGAGGTGCACTGCGACTATCATTGTTGGAAGAAATGGCATCACTTTATTAGCCCGGGTTCTTAATTCTGAGCTTGCAAGCTGGGGAGATGCTGCGGTTGCTCAGTCGTGACGGAAGCACTCTATGTATTTTTGGATGTACTGTCCTCAGTGTTCCTAATAATAATAAAATTGTATTTATATCCCTCCCTCCCCAGCTGAAGCCGGGCTCAGAGCGGCTAACAACAGTAAATAGTGCAGGCATCAGACGAAGGATACGAAAGATCTTAACATGTGCATTTGCAAAATATAGTTGCTGTATGCAGGTGTCAGACAAAAGAACTTAAACGTGACAAGGATTCCTGGAATAATACCTTGTTTTGCCCTGCCGGGCTTTGTCAGCCGAGCATACTCTAAATAATGCAGATAAACATAATAATGTAGGGTTTTTTTTACAAATTAGAAAATAAAACATATAACACACATATTGAACAATGGATCTACATACCATATTTTGTGTATCAGAGACATGGAACAAGTGACATGGCAGATACCGCATTAAACAACCAGGGATTTTAAACTCTGACCGATATGAAAGATCAGAAAAGAGAACGGTTTCTTTGTGTTGATGAGGAGATGAGAGTTTATTTGATTCAAATTAGACCTAATATAGATGAGATTACCCGGCGAAAGCAAGCTTACACCTCTCATAAGTACTTAAGGTTCTTATGTAAGAGGCTCATTTACAATTACATTTTGGGACTGATTCATGTTCTTGTGTAGCTGCATTCTTTAATACTTTCTGGATGTCCCACGATCATAGTGTAAAGTAGTTGTGTTCTATGCTATGAATCAGACATTGCTAAGATTTGTATCTTTTTGTTTTCCAATGTCTTTCTTATCAATTAAAGAAAATCATTTGGTGAGAGCAAATTGTTATTCTGAAAGTGTGGCCCAGAGGAAAAAAGTTTGAGAACCACTGCTTTAGGGTCATAGTTATCCTTTTGAATGCATTTTTTATAGCTACAAGAAAGCAACCATATTGAGTAGCAAGCAGCTCACATATTACACAACAGATGAGCATCTTTTAATAAACAAACATGAAGAGGATGGGCTTGCGTACTCTATTTAACAAGTGGAAAGGGATATAGAAAGAAAGGCAGCAGCTAGCTCTGCTGTGTTTGTCCAGTCAGGCTAACATAGCAGAGCTGGCTGCACCTTGGGGTCATTTTTGCTTCCTCTCCTCTTCACTGGAGACAGTCCAGCCAAGCAGGGTACAGCCTTCCAAATGGAACTCCATTAAGCCACATCTCCATCCTCCATACTCCATTCCTTGCCCTTATAAAACCTGAAAGGTTTTATAAGGGCAAGGAATGTAAGTCTAAAAGAGAAAAGGGCTTGGGTAGAAAAGGAAGAAGACAGCCTTGGTATTCATATATTCAGAAATGTCCTGACAAAATGTTCTAGTTCCAAACACGGCAATTTGGAAAGTTACTGCTGACATTAGTGACCCCATGGGAATTATTTTAATCTATCAGCAATTTGTGTTTGTGCATTGGGTATTCTTTGGAAAATCTAGTGCTTTTTTGTCAGAAATAACTTATCTTTGCATTCTTCCTTTCTAAAGCTTCCCAGAAGACAAAATAACCTAAAAGAAATTACTATACTAATTTATCTCCCCCACATTCCGGTAATTGTCACATTGTACCGGCCACAATTAGACTGAATGACAGTCTTTTCTCCGTTGATCATAGGAATTTCTTATATACACAAACTGCAGCACAATATCAATCTCCTTTGGCTGGTTTCAACCAACAACTGTGGCTGATTGCAAGTCATTTGAAAACACTGAGCCATGCATGAGCATGACAAAAGTCAATTTAGATGGATTTGCAGGAGCACAAAGACCTACAGATGTAACACAATTCAAAATGCTGCATTTTGGCAGCATATGTTTCAATCCATAGCCCCTGCTATTTCATTAAATGATGGAAGAAGGTCAAAAGTTTAATAAACTTCAATTTTATGTGCATATTGAATATCATTTTATATCTCATCCTAAATTAGTGAAGGTCGTAGTGACAATGATCAAGGTCAGCAGAGCAATTTATAAGGACGGTCCTCGGCTCTGCAGGAACAAAATTAATCACTTGACTTTGGATCATATCTTAGGACTATTAGATGACATTGGGGATATAAATATACATTTGTGTTTTGTTTTTTTTTAATTCCTTCCCTATCTCTTACAGCCCCAATTGAATTCACTTTTATGACACACCATCATCACTTGTGTCATGTTATACATCTCATTTAATTTTTGAAGTAGCATTATTTATAGAGCTTCCGAAAGCACTTCACAGAGAGTGTCGGCTATGGGCTAAAAGAAAAGAGAACGGTTTAAGGTCACATTTGAACAGAGCACTGGTAAAAGGGGAAGGGAGTTTTTGATGGAAGAGGCAGTTCAACTAGGACAGACATCATTAGCTGAGGAAACTGATGAGGAGTCAAGTCGATAAGCAGGTTGAGAATTGGTTTGGATCAGATCAAAGGTCCATGCAGTCCAGCACTTTTGCTCCAAAATAGGCCACTCAGAAGCAGGTGGGAAGCTCACAAGTAAAGCATGACAGAGCCCCTCAAGGAGGGACTGTAGTGCAGTTGTTCAGCTTTCATTTTGCAGGCAGAAAGTCTCCAGTTAAAAGGACCAGGTGATGGGAAAGACTTCTGCCTGAGACCCTGGCAGCTGCTGCTGGTCAAAATAAATACTAGTGGTCAAGACAGCTTTCTTTCTTTCTTTCTTTCTTTCTTTCTTTCTTTCTTTCTTTCTTTCTTTCTGCTGTTTTTGCCTAGCATCAAGTAATCCATTATTCAGCCCAGACATGAGATGTGAAGCTACAGGGAACCAGGCAGAGGGCCTTCTCAGTAGTGGCGCCTGCCTTATGAAATGCCCTCCCATCAGATGTCAAAGAGGTAAACAACTATTTGACTTTTTAGAAGGCATCTGAAGGCAGCCCTTTTCAGGGAAGTTTTTAATGGTTGATGTTTTATTGTGTTTTTAATATTTTGTTGGGAGACACCCAGAGTGAGTAGGGCTACTCAGTCAGATGAGCGGCATATAAATAATGAAATTATTATTATAATCAGAGATCCACTGCCTCTGAATAGTGAGACTCCACTTTTAGTTTCCATGGCTCATGGCCATTGCTGGGCCTCTCCTCTCCTCTATTGTTTTTTGCTTGTTTGTTTGTTTAAGGCAACCAAGTTCCTGGCCATCCTCACAACTTGTGACAACAAATCCTACGTTAATCATGCTCAGGTCCCTGTGAGTCACATCCACATCATACATTTAAAGCATTCTTCCCCAAAAGAATTCTGGGAAGTGTACAGTAGTTTGTTACGGGTGCTGAGAATGGTCACTCTGTGAGGGGTCTCTACAGCTCCTGTGATTACTTGGCTGTTCCTAGGATGACCATTAAAGTGGTATAAAGGTAAAGGTAAAGGGACCCCTGACCATTAGGTCCAGTCATGACTGACTCTGGGGTTGCGGCGCTCCTCTCGCTTTACTGGCCGAGGGAGCCGGCATACATGTGGTCATGTGGCCAGCATGACTAAGCCGCTTCTGGCGAACCAGAGCAGCGCACGACAACACCGTTTACCTTCCCACCTATTTATCTACTTGCACTTTGACGTGCTTTCGAACTGCTAGGTTGGCAGGAGCAGGGACCGAGCAACGGGAGCTCACCCCGTCGCGGGGATTCAAACTGCCAACCTTCTGATCAGCAAGCCCTAGGCTCTGTGGTTTAACCCACAGCGCCACCCGCGTCCCTTAAAGTGGTATAGAAGTGCTTTAAATGCTCGGTGTGGTTGTTACCACTATTGCAATTCTGAGAGTGGGAGATGGGGGTGGGGGAAAGTGAAGAATTTTGAATGTGCTTCAGCTTCCTGGGAATCTCTCTCTCTCTCTCATAAAAATCATTGGTGTATGTGTTTCTTCATTTAGGCATTCATAAACCTCTCTACATTTGGAGAATACTTGGGTAGGATACAGAAATAGGGTATACAACAAACAATACAGTTCATAAAACATTACTAAAGCAATGTAACAACTTGGGACCAGTATACCTACAATATCTCCACATGTCCCCACTCAGCGGCTTTGATCGGCAGAATTGGCACTGATACAGGTGCCATGTAATACCTGTTCTGTATTGGTAAGACCTCAGTCATTTAGTGTGGCAGCACCTGCACTTTGGAACCCCTTGCCTGCTGAGATTAAGCAGGTGCCCTCACTGTACTCTTGTCGCCGCAAGCTCAACAACTACTACAATCGTAAAAAAAAAAAAAAGCGCTCAACACTTTAGGGGTTAAATCCTAAAAAAAGCTTAACTACTTGGTAGGCCCTCATTCATGGCCCTCTTTGAAAAAAGTTTGGGCACCCCTGAGTAAGGAAATGGTAGTCTTTATTAAACTTTTTAATAGCTGGAGCACAATAGACTAGGCATTGGTAACTTAAAAAATTATTACCACAATGCATAGTTGTACTTGGTCTGGATTCAGAATGCCTCAAAAACCAAGATCCTGCCAGTATATACCATTCCTGCTCAGAGATCTACACTGGCTGCCAATTTGTTATTGGGCCAAATTCAATGTGTTACTATTTGCATAAAGGTAAAGGTAAAGGTACCCCTGCCCGAACGGGCCAGTCTTGACAGACTCTGGGGTTTGTGCGCCCATCTCACATCTATAGGCCGGGGGCCAGCGCTGTCCGGAGACACTTCTGGGTCACGTGGCCAGCGTGACAAAGCTGCATCTGGCGAGCCAGCGCAGCACACGGAACGCCGTTTACCTTCCCGCTGGTAGGCGGTACCTATTTATCTACTTGCACCCGGGGGTGCTTTCGAACTGCTAGGTTGGCAGACGCTGGGACCGAGCAGCGGGAGCGCACCCCGCCGCGGGGATTCGAACCGCCGACCTTTCGATCGGCAAACCCTAGGCGCTGAGGCTTTTACCCACAGCGCCACCCGCGCCCCTACTATTTGTATAGTACTTGCTAAATACTTTTTTGTTTAGGCCGGTGTACCCAAACATGTAATTTTAACAGGTAATTTTATAATATATGTTTTTTTTCACATATCTGCTGGATTTACTTTTATTTTATTAAATTTCAGGTCAACTTGCTTTTAATGTTTGATTTTATCCATTTTTATGAACATTTTATGTTTCATGTAATCCACTGAGAGATTACATGTGCTTAAGCAGCAGGGCTTTTTTTCAGCCGAAACTCATAGAAACTTGGTTCCAGCACCTTCTCAGGTAGATGCCATTGCCATTGTAAGAGAATAAATTAAATTGTATCCTAGGAAAAGTTGATGTTAGGAGGCACTCTTGATACTGAACCATCATCTGACTTTATTATAATTTTACACATCAAGAGTAAATTTTGATGGGAGACCTCAGAGGCAATAGCAAATTAGTTAAAAGAATCCCATTTAAAGCTATAGAGCTTAGTTGATGAAGTAAATATGTCCCTGTACAACAACATACATTAACTTTAAACTGATAAACACCCCCCTTTCATATGACACCCTCACACACTTACAAAAAAGAGTCAAGCCTTACAAGCCATATAATTTGAAATAGATTTTTCTGTATGCAGTGAATACTATTTAATGTTCGTCAAATCATATAGCATGGGCATTATACACATATATGATAGTAAAGCTCCAAGCTTTTTCAGATCTGGTCTAAACAAATTCTTTGTTCTTCCTGATCATAACTGCATACTGACTGTTACAGTTATTGGTGTATTTTGCTTTCTTTAGTATGCTAACTGTACAAAACTGTGCAGCGACATTTTCCATTGTGCCAACACTCACTTCTAATCATGCTCTGTCTTGTCCTAAGATTTTGTGTTTTTGCATTTAACAAAATAACTGCAAATGTCAGGTATTAGAAGGACTGAAACACCCTTTTCTATTTGGCTGTCTTCAGACCCCCATCTTTTATTCATAGCCTTTCTCGTGGTGCTGGAAGGCAGACTGTGTTGCTATAGCAATGCCCTGCATATCCTTGTGGATAGCTTACAGTTTTACTCTCTTTTTTTTTTAACAACAAAGAGCCATTGATAACACATGTTGCCAAAGGTTACAGAAGTTGAATGCTAAAATGGAAATATTTCTCTTTTATAGAGTTGCACTGTGGATGCATCCTGCAAATTCAAAGAAACAGGTAAGGGTATGACCTCTTTGTGAAGAAAGATGAATAGTTGAGTTTCATGACATTATTCAGAATCAAACGCAACCTTGGTGTGTGTATGTGTTATTTTTTACTATTTCGTGGCACATTACTATTATGTGGCACATTTATGGTGCAATCCTATGCACGTCCACTCTGAAGTAAACCCCAGTTAGTTCAATGGGACTTAATCCCAGGCCAGGAAAGTAGATGTTGGGCTGTAGCTTCAGCCTCTCAGAATGCTGACGTGTTAGCACTTTTTCTTTCTTTCTTTCTTTCTTTCTTTCTTTCTTTCTTTCTTTCTGGAATAGTGCTAAAATACATACACACACACACAACATTTTCTAGCCAAATAATCAAATATTATTTCAGAATTAATGTAAGATCTAGTAAAAAAAAACCAAAAAAACACACTCAGATATGGGAGCAGTCGCTCGTGCGATCTCTAGCCACCCAGAAGTAATATGAAGCATGTCTGAAGTGTGTCCCTTTGGGTCACTGAAACACTTTTGCCATCATAATTGATTTCTCTCCCTCCGCATTTGGAAACCTCACACCGAAATAAACTCTGAACTGGCTAACAATCCTGTAAGCAGCATTTGAAAAGACTATGTATGACTGCGAAAGCGAAGTGGTGGGAAGAAGATGGGCAAAAACAACTTCGCAGCACAAATAGAGACTAAATACGAGTATTTCCTGGTGGCGTGCATTTTGCTCATTGTAAATCTGAAAGGGGATGTGCTAATTAAGGACGTGGGAGGTGAGGTTTCTCCCCACCTCCTTCACCCCAGTTCCGTTCAGGAACACCACAACTTCTTGCCTCCTGTGTGTGTGTTTGCTATTAGCAATAGCAGTCACTTAAATAGCCTCTTCCCCCTGCCTACTTGTTGCAGCAGCAGACGTCTGGGGTGTTCACAGAAAGGGCCTTGTGGAAGACCTCTGTAATTCACATGGCTCAGTCTGGAACTCGCATAGTATAATCGGAGTAATATTTCCCATGGATTTAGGAGTGAATTGTAAACAAAGGGCATCGTGACAGTACATGGGCCAGGCTCCTTTAGGAAGGCGTGGGGTGTTTGGAGGGAGGAGGGCTGCCAACTTCCAAAATTCTGAAACAAGTGGCTGAAGAATGTTTGTCCCCCCTGCAGGCAATATGTGGGTTAATTGAACACTGTGTGGCAGGGTTGGGCAAGCCGAAGTACTCTGCCTAATTTCATGTGCCTGCATTGGGAGAGCGAGGAGAGAGTAGTCCCATCCATTTTTGGCTTAGATCCACAACTTACCCTGAAGGGGATACAGCCCTTGTCAAAATGGCCAAAGACCAGTGGTGGCTAGTGCCCTTTGAGACTGATGAGGCAGAAAGCAGAGTCAGCCATAGACGGAGCAGGAGCCAGTGACAGACAGGGCCAACCAGGTGTAGTGGAGAAATTCAATTCAGTTCACATTTCAAGCCGAATTCATCATCTGTCACCCAAAACAGCCCTCTTTCAAACTTGGCACTTATCTGAATTTTGCAACGCAGTTCTCCAACCTGGTAATATTTGCAAGAAGGCACATATTGGGGGTGGGAAGTGCCTAGAAATGAATATGGTTGTGAAAATAACATAGGAAAATGCATCCATAAACTGTGCTTATTAGGAGAAATTCACACATAAAACACTGCAGGAATTTAATGAGGACAATTCACAAATTGCTGCAGAAATGTGGAGAACTGAATTCAAAATTAGAAAAAGTGAGAAATGGAGAGGACTGAAATTGACAGATCCTTCCATCCCTAGTCAATTAATTCTACTTTTGCCCCCCCCATCCTTCCCTCTGTCAAGTTATAAAAAGGCAATGCTTATATGAAGGAGAAAGAGAAATAAATAAATATGTGGTACCTTCCCAAATTAGACAGCATCTTAAAAAGCAGAGACATCACCTTGCCAGCAAAGGTCTGTATAGTTAAAGCCATAGTTTTCCCAGTAGTGATGTATGGAAGTGAGAGCTGGACCATAATGAAGGCTGATCGCCGAAGAATTGATGCTTTTGAGTTATGGTGCTGGAGGAGACTCTTGAGAGTCTCATGGACTGCAAGAAGATCAAACGCATCCATTCTTAGCCCTGAGTGCTCATTGGAAGGACAGATCGTGAAGCTGAGGCTCCAATACTTTGGCCACCTCATGAGAAGAGAAGACTCCCTAGAAAAGACCCTGATGTTGGGAAAGATTGAGGGCATAAGGAGAAGGGGACGACAGAGGACGAGATGGTTGGACAGTGTTCTCGAAGCTACAAACATGAGTCTGACCAAACTGCGGGAGGCAGTGGAAGACAGGAGGGCCTGGCGTGCTCTGGTCCAGGGAGTCACAAAGAGTCGGACACGACTAAACAACTAAACAACAAAAACCTTCCCAAAACTTGTCATAAGTAAGAGGGCAGGCAGCTGAGGGGAAACTGAGGTTGCTGGGGCCATGCTCCATTTGAATTAATGGACCAGCCTCCACTGCAAAGGATCCTTACTGCTTTACCTTGGATTTGACCCATCTTCCTCACTGCCTCACCGTGATTTAAGAAGGGTGCTGCATAAGAGCTGTTGTTTTGAGTTACTATGGATCTCTGCGAATGGTTTTAGGAGATGGTCCATTCAGGTCCAACTTAAAGCATACTTGTTTAACCATGTATTTATGGGATGTTGATAAAGATAGCTGGTGCCTAGGATGGAGCCACCTCTAACAAAAGGTTCTCAAACCTTCTGCCCCCCAACCCTAGGCTAAAAATTACTGAAGCCCACCAGTAACAAAATAACAGTGTAAAATGTGCTTAACTTTCACCAATGCCCATCTCCTAACTGCCAGCTTCTTTAATCCCTCCTTCCACCTCCTTTTACATTCACTTTCCCCTCCTATAACAGATTCCCTCTTTTATGCTGTTCATCTCTATTTAATTTCTACTGCTTTTGGGTTGCTGCTGGCACTAGTGTCCAGTCATCCAAAATGCTATTGCATGACTAAGGGTGTCTAGATTAAATCTTTCATCCTCTATTGCACATCACTGATATGTCTGGTGTTAGAAAAGTTTTATATTTGCCCCACACCTTCACGTAAACATGAATGATATTGCTTTGTCCATCATACCATTTCTTCCTACCCTTTCTGGACATCCACAGTAAATTGGTTATATCTGTTCTTACTTTTAGGTCTCCTAGAGGCCCAATATTTGCTTTGCTTTTGGGAACCGTGGTGTGACTCAGAATAGGAGATCTACAACTGGGATTCCCAGTCTTCTGCTTTCTCTCCAAGTGATGGTTCCCACTTGGTCTTTCCTCCTTGACAAATAAATCTGACTCTTACTTTTTGCCATTCCATTAAGGCCTTATTTGTAACAGCAGCTGGCAGGTTTTGCAACGGAATCTGACCTTTGATGGATATGTATGTAAACCATTTTTAACTTACCAAACTTGTGGTAGCTTTGGAAGCGGCTTAGAAGGGAATATTTTAAAGGTCTAATAGCCTATATTGCCACACTTCGCTTTGCTTTGCTTTGCTTTGTGATTTTAATATCTGCTGGGTTCTGTCACCAAAGAGTACTTGCTCCACACTTGGATCTAGGCATCTGAAGAATTCTCCTTTTATTCTTTAAACAAAATATTACAAAAGCACCAACAGACAGGGTGATGCCAATCAGCAGCCATGCTGGGCTTCCTGTGTGTGGTGTCTCAGGAGCAGACCAGACAGAAGACTGTTCTGACTTGCCCACTCCTGGTGGTATAAAAGGCTGACCTTCCCTGCCCGCCTCACTTCAGTCAGTCTGGACACCTTTAATGTCCATCCTTTAATGTTTGTGTTAATTCTTACAGCTTTGCAGGTATGGATTTGCTGCCCAATTACTATGGACAGCCATTGGTTGCTGGTTTCAGGTCTGGGCACGAATTTTGCCCACAGGCAGATTGGCTTTGATCCTGTGGGTTTTTGCCTACCTTGTTGCAATCATCACAACTTATGATGGTGAAAGAGGCATTGGGCTGGATCCTTAAGAGGGAGAGGCAAGGAATAGATACCTTGCCCTATCCCATAGGGGGATCCCTTAAGGGGTTCCAGAGGGTAATGCTTTCTGTCCAGAAGCCCAGTCAGGGACTGGTGGGCCATAGTTCCCCCTACCAGTGGCTGAGTGGGATCTACCAGAAGCAGTCCATGCAATAGGCAACCACAGCATCGACCCATCAGTTGGCTGACAACAGATCACTAAGCTGTCAGGCTGTGTGATTAAGGGATCGATGCCCAGTGTCTACAGAAAACCTCTAATTAAAGTTATGGCCTACTTTTAAATCAGGCACATAGCTCTGTGTCATACTTTGCTACTGGCAAAGTCTGAACAGAACATTAGAGCAGTGTTTTTCAACCACTGTTCCGCGGCACACTAGTGTGCCGCGAGATGTTGCCTGGAGGGAGGCGGGCGAGTCGGGCGGCGAGAGGCGGGGTGGCGGCAGCGAGGAGAGGCCGCCCAGCGCGGGGCTCTCGCCGTCTGCCTGCCTGGCTGCCTGCGAGCTCAGCGGGCAGCGCCTCCGTCCGCAGCGCCCGCCTCACTGCTCTCATTCCCTGCCCCTGCCAAAGCTCACCCAGCCAAGCTGCGCTCTCCTTCCTGCCTCGCTTTGCTGCCTCCTCCCCCCCCCACCCCCAAAGCTTGGAGGTTCCCCGGCAAGGGGGTGGGGAAAAAATTGAAACTTACACTTTCGTGCGTCCCTCCCGGCGTGACGCTGCGTGCTGACGTCACGGGGCTGTAATGGTGGTGTGCCTCGAGATTTTTTTCATCAAACAAGTGTGCCTTTGCCCAAAAAAGGTTGGGAAACACTGCGTTAGAGAAACAAACAAGCTAAAGGGATGTCAAGAAAGGCTAACAGATAGGAAGTCAGAACTGTAGTCAGAAATGTAGGTTGGCAGGAAAAGAACACAAACATGCCATCCATGGGGGAAACAGAGCACTACAATGAGCAATGAAATATCAAATGATCCACATGGAATATTCATTCACCATCATGTCAGAGATGAGGAACTTCAGGCCTGGAGGCCAAATAGTGCTCAGGAGTCACCCCAGTTGCAGATCCCTCAACTCTCCTGGTAAAACTGGGACATCCCGTTTTTTCTTGTGAGAGGACAGTGACCATTTTGGGCACCACGATCTAGCTCAATTTCACATTGTTTGGGGGCTACAATCATTTGCAGCACCACAAAAAGGGGGGTTTGGGGTGCCACGCCTGAAAAAAATTGTTTTTCCAGGGCCATATTCTTGCATGGGTAACATAATTCACACGGGCATGCGACATTGTCCTAGATTTCATTGAGACATGTTGGAGGGTGTGCAGTTCACACTTCCTCCCAGACCAAACCTCTTACCAGCAGTGCTTTGTCCCCTTCTTGGCTAAAATGTATCTCTGAATACTGTTCATGCTTATTCCGTCCTTGGATGGAGACTAGAGAGGGATATGTGAGTAGGCAAAAACTAGCCTATTGTACAAAATGTAAAATTTGCACTCATTGTTTTGCCCACACCCACCACAGACATGTCCCCACCCTGCCACTAGCAGTGGTTGTCCAGAAAGGAATGAGCCATCAGATCGAAAAGGTTCTTCGTTGCTGATGTAGATGAATGTGTGCCAGAGCTTCCATCACTGGGCATCTTCTGAGGCTGCCAACTCAGCAAGCAGCCCATTGCTGAGCCCGGAAGTTGCACAGTTCTGACCCTACTGCTGCTGCTCCTCTTACCATTGCCTACCATCTCTGAGTGAGGAGTGACAGAGGGGAAGGACCAGTAGCTTCTGCTCACCTCTGAGTGGCCACATGGATTGCTGTAGTTCCAGAAGGAAAGAGAAAATGATTGGCCAGCAGTGAGAAGAAGGTGGATCCTCAGAATCCTGGAAGCAGCTCTGAGGCACTTGTACTTCCTCCCAAGGAACTGTGTATCAGGCTGCCTGCCGCATTAGTTGGCTCACCGTTCCCAACTACATCTTTATGCCCCAATATTCAAAAGCCCTCAGCCGACTGCTCTTGAATGCATTAAGCAGGGCAAAGTGGTGGGCTGGGACAATGGCTTATGTGCATGGAGCAAATGGAGAGAGGAGGGGAGAGGGGAGCTGTTCAGAAATAAGTGAATATAATGGGTTTTTTATGTTTCCAGAATTAACGGTGAAATCGGCCACTTTGTCTGAAGTAACTGTTATAATCAGAGACAGTAGGAGGTGGCATATGCCTCGCCATAGGCTATATGCTGGTGCCCTAAGATATCAAAGTCCTAATGTTTAGCAGCAGAAGTAAAATGGTGAAACTCACACTTTCCCACAGCTTTCAAGGCTGCCAAAGTATATATTTGTTTTGATGGTTATGCCTGAACAGCAGCAGGTTTGCTGTATGTTTATATATGTAATTTTCAATGCTCTTGGAATAAAGTATATCTGATGTTCATAATTTTGGCCCAAAGTACTTTTTGGATAGGAGTGGTATGTCTGTAGCTTTGCCTGCTGAGTGCTGGCTCTTTCACCCAGCTCTGGCCTCACCGTGAAGCAACGTGATTCACAAATCAATTCACTTTAGGGGACAGATTCAAGAGGAGCGTCAGGTTACTAACTCGGTAATCTCCAGCCTTTTGTATCATTTTTTTTAAAAAAATGAGAACTCTATTCCTCTGTCTGTTCCAGATGCGAAGGAATGTTTTGAGGCCCCTACTGATTTCAATGCCACACATTCCGAAAGCAATATAATTCTCTCTGTAGTCACAGAACCAAACACTGTACGTGTTTATGTTAGGTTATGTTTTGAGAGCAAAGGTTTCAAGGGAGCTAACTGGTTTTATAAATGCAGGCTTCTGATCTATTGAACCAGGTAGAAAAGATGGCAATGAGCAAGGGGCACGGGAGAGACATTGTAACAGACCGAATAATAACAGGAAGAATAAAACATAACCGGTTCTCCTGGTTTGCTTGGTTTTCTTAAAAGGCAAAGTTCGTGAATTTCAATAGGGACAAATGCAAGTTTCTGCACTTAGGCAGGAGTAACCAGATACCCAAATATAGGGTGGCAGACATGTGGCTTGACAACAGTGCATGTGTAAAGGGTATAGGGTAATAGTAGACCAGAAGCTTAATATGCTTTAACAGGTTGATGCAGTAGCAAAAAATGCTAATACAATTCTAGGCTGCATCAACAGAAGTACAGTGTGCAGATCAAGGGAAGTAATAGTCCCCTATTCTCCCTTTGTCAGGCCACACCTCGAGTCCTGTGTTCAGTTGTGGGCACCACAATTTAAGGAGGATTGTGTGCAGAGAAGGTCAGTCAATATGATATAGGGTCTGGAAACCATGATCAGAGGCAAACCAGGGGGTTGGCCAGGTTGGCCCTGCCAAGAGCGCCCAGGGGGACACAAAAATAATGCCCCACTACTCTGGCTCAGAGTGGCTAGAATCCACACACTCCCTGGACTGCTCCTTCACTGCTCTGGGTGACCAGGTGAGATGTGCAGGCTGCTATGGCAAGGGCACATGACGCAAGGAGCACCAATCCAGCCTAGGTATGCCTCTGCTTGTGAGGAATTGTTTTCAGAGCTCTCTGGGAAGAGGGGTGATTGGTTTTTTGTTGTTGTTGCTTTTTTATTGAGATTTCCACACAAACAAAAAACATATTACAGAAGAAAAAAGGCATATAAAAATAAACAGTAAACACTCTTATCAATCAATGTTAAGTATCACCCACTTATTTACACTGCGTTAACACACATTTTGACCTCCCTCCTGTCCTGCTACGGTTTTCTTACATTTTTTCTTCTCCTGCAGTTTCTATTTCTAAAATTTACTCATAACAAGGATTATGTTAGACCTGCTGTAGTTTTTAATTTACCACAATTTCTTTCAATATACGTCACAAATTTACTCCACTCTTCAGGAAACTTTGTTTCTTTTTGGTGTCTGATTTTGTTTGTCATTCTTGCATATTCAAATAATTTTGTTTGCCAATCTGTGATCGTGGGAATCTCAACTGATTTCCATTTTTGAGCTATCAATATCCTAGCTGCCGTCATCGCGTACTGAAATAAGTTTTGGTCTTTTCTTTTAATTTCATCCCCAATTATTCCTAAGAGGAATGTCTCTGGTTTTTTTGAAAAGGTATACCTGAAGATTTTTTTTAATTCATTATATATGAGCTCCCAATTTTTTTTTATTTTATCACACGCCCACCACATGTGGTAAAAATCCCCCTCCTTCTGCTTACATCTCCAACACATTTTATTTCCGCTTTTATACATTTTATCCAATTTTACCGGTGTGATATACCATCGATACATCATTTTCTCTAAATTTTCCCTTAGTGTGGCACACACTGTGAATTTCATTCCTCTGTTCCATAACCTCTCCCACTTTTCGTACTCTATATTATGTCCCACGTCCATGGCCCATTTTATCATTACCTCCTTTACTACTTCATCTTTTGTGTCTCATTCTAACAGCAAATTATACATCTTAGCTAACAGTTTAGTTTTCCCTTCTAATACTTCTGTCTGGTATCTAGATTTTTTCTCATTCATCCCCAATTTTTTGTCCTCATTCCAAAGTGCATTTATCTGATGGTATTGCAACCAACCTGTTAGTCTATCTTTCAGTTCATCATATGGGTTGATCTTCCAACCTTTTTCCGCTTTAATCAATATGTCTTCATATGTTAGCCTTTTCGCTTCCATGTTTACCTTTTTTATTGTTAAGATATCTGTTGGGGATAACCACCAAGGAGTGTTCTTTTCTAAAAGTTTCTTATTTTTTCCCCAAATTTCAAGCAGTGCTCCTCTGAAAATATGATTGGAGAATCCTTTATGGACCTTCCCTTTATTTAGCCACAAGTAAGCATGCCAACCATATCTATTGTTAAAGCCTTCTAGATCTAACAGGTCTAAATTCTCCAGAGTAATCCATTCTTTAAGCCAACACAAGCTGGAAGCCTCATAGTATAATCTTAGGTTTGGTACGGCAAAGCCCCCTCTTTCTCTCCTATCTGTTAGTATTTGAAATTTAATTCTTGGCCTCTTTGCCTGCCATATAAATTTTGAATGACTTTTTTGCCATTCTTTAAAGATCACGGATCCCCTAATGACCGGGATGGTTTGAAATAAGAACAGCATTTTTGGGAGGATATTCATTTTGATTGCAGCCATCCTTCCAGACCATGAAAGTTTTAGCCTATTCCATATATCCAGATCTTTTTTGATCTCTTTCCACATAGGTGTATAATTATCGCTAATTAGACATATTTTTTGAAGTTAACCAAATAACTAAGTATTTGATTTTTTTTGAGACCTTAATTCCACATTCTTGTTCTATGTTCTCTTTTGTATTCCTATCTATATTTTCACCAACATTTTAGTCTTTGTTTTATTTAGTTTGAAACCTGATACTTTGCCAAATTCATCTAATTGATTGTTAGTGATTGTTAACTCCCCCTAGGAAATGTAGCTCCGTGAAGGGAACGGGGGTCTCCCAGCAACTCTCACTAGCCTTGCCAAACTACACTTGCCAGGATCTTTGCGGGAAGCTATGACTGTTTAAAATTGTATGAAATTACTTTCCATGTACAGGGCTGATGGGGCCTTCATAGGCGCCGACTCCATGGGGCCTGAGGGGGCTCGAGCCCCCTCAAAAAATTTATTGGGGGGCTCAGCCCCCCCAATAATCTCGGGCGCCCTTCCAGCAGAGCGCCGCCGCCGTCCCCCGCCTCCTCCCCACCTGCTCCCTCGCCAGCCAGCCAGCCAGCTGCGCGCCCTAGTCGGAGAGCCCCGGCCGTCCCCCGCGAGATTAGGGAATCCCCGGGGGCGGGGGCTCCTGCCTCGCTGCTTCGCAGCACCACCGCCACTGCCAAGGCACTGCCGGGGGGAATTTCCTTCCTCCTGGCGGTTTCAGCGGTTTAGGGCCGGAGCGGAGGGGGCTCGCCCTCTCTTCTCCGGCTAGCCCCATGTTTCCCACATATCAGCTGTTCCGGAGCTGATTAATAGGCGCAGCACGCTCTCCCCTATTCGCTCACGAGGAGGCGGGGCCACTTTATTTGCATATTCATGAGCTTATTTATTATTCATGAGCTTTCCTGGGGCCCCCCCCCAATATTTTTTATAAGTCCGCGTCCCTGGGGGCCTTTTATACACTAATAGTGAACTCATTCTTCAAGTGCCTTTTGTTATGTAGCCCATACAGCATCATCCACATTCAAGAGTGAAGTGTGAGCTTAGCCCATGTAGCCCATACAGCATCATCCACATTCAAGAGTGAAGTGTGAGCTTAGAGTAACCTCAAGGTCTGCAGCACTCCTCCAAAAATCTTTGGGGGGGGGACCCTCTAGGGGGACCAAGGCCCAAAGCAGTCCAATGTGGACTGGTCACAAAAGGCTCTGAAACAGCTCGAAAATGTCCAGTTTCACCAACTTCGCAAAAAAAATAATAAAGCTCAAGTTTGCCGAAAAAAGGTCAACAACTTTTCTGTCTGGATTTTCAGTTTTTGAAATATGGCAACCCTAGCAGAATGGAATGGAGTGCCTTGGAAAAGGGGATGGCTGGCTGGAACATTGAGCAGGAGCACTCCACACTGCAACATTTCCTTCAGGAACTACCGTACTTATCAATTCCTATAAATCAAGACCGATAGAACTTCCTTATTCAGAGATAGCATTGCTCTCAATTCAAGAGGCTGGGAATTTTTGGCAAGGATCTTGTTCTTCTTCTTATGTTATACTTCAGCATTGTCCAACCCTAGCCAGCACCATGCTGATGGGAGTTGTCCAAAACAACTCGAGGGCACCAGGTTGGGAAAGGTTGTTATCATCTATTATACAGGCAAATATAGTCAAAACCCCAGAGAAGAAAAATGAACCTGTGCTTAATAGGGCACAAGTTTCTTGCATTGCCTGGACACTTTATCTTCCTTTGTTTGATATTAAAATCATTATTATATGTAATTGTGCTGAAACAAATGTACAAAGAGACAGACTGGAATAAAAAACCCCAGTGTGCATCCTTTTTGAATGAGAAGCTCACTGACAGATAAATGCCTGGGTAGTAAGGAGAGAAATCTGTACTGAGTTTTTTTGTGGATTTAAAAATCCAATTAAAGGAATGCCTGATAAGGGAGAAATTTCTAAGCATACAGGTAAATGCTGCAGGACAACTCTACAAAACCAATCCAGTGGCAGCAGCTCTCAGATTTATAGGTATCCCGTTTGTCATTCAATAGTCAAATAGCTCTGAATGGTCAAAGTCTGCCTTTGTCCAATTGTGACCTCCATGTTCCTGTGAGGGACATCTTTGTCTCACTTTTCTTTGGTCACCGAGTTCATGTACATCAATAGGCTGAGACTCACAGTCCATTAACAAGCGTTTTCAGCTCAGCCCCGGGCCACCCAGAAGCCCTGGTGCATGTTCTCACTGAATGGCTTCACTGGTGGCCCATTCAAATGCTCTAATGTCAGGGGGGAACGACTTGAATGGAGGAGCCAATGTACACCATTGCTCAGGCAAAGTGACTGCAGGTTTCAACAAAGCCTCCCCTGTGGCGATGTTAAGCAGAGTTATCAATAGTGCAGAGGCAGAGGAAGAACTAATGCTCCAATCATGCCATCAACAGGTGGCCCAGATGCAGCCACTTCAGAGCAAAAACTGCAGGCCAACATTTACGGGTAATTCTATCCTCTTTCCAGTTCCAGCATACAGATGTCCTCTGCCTGCCTGCCTGCCTGCCTGCCTCCCTCTCCCACATTCTGTCAGCCTCCTTGAACTGAATCCCTAAAGACTTTTTTGTTTCTCTGGCTATTCACGCAGACAGTAGAGAAACACACTCATCTAGTTATCAGGGAAGACCAATTTACTTTTTTAAAAAAAAATGAGCCTGAGTTATTTGTTTACTCCTCCACTATTTTTTGAAAGCTCATTTTGTTGCTATTTTATATTGTGTGTGTGTATCCTCCAACACAATGGTGCTTATTCTTAAACCAATTAAGACAGCAGAAGCAAACTCCATTTTATTTCTGCATCCATGATGGTGCTATGCTTTAGGTAAAATTAAAAGCGAAATTGCACATATGCATAGCATTCATTTCCTTTCCTTTTTTTAAAGCAGGGTTTGCAAACTGTTTTGTTATTGTGGTTACTCTAACATACCAGGAATGTAGCAGTTGCAAAGCATGGAATAGTGGTGGAAAGATAAATGTTCATTATATGCTTGACAATGGAAGTAATACACATGGCCGCCTAAAAAGCAGGTGCCCTAAAACCATTAATACATTGAGACACACACACACACACCTGAGATGCTACAGTGGAAGATCATACAGGAGAATGTTGCAGTAGTCAAGGTGGAACTCAGCCAAAGCACCAACTATAGTTTTCTTAGCAGGTCTGTAGCTATGCAATTTTGCACACGTAGAAGCATCTTGGCTTGGTGATAGATTAAACACTGGGAAGTGGGTAGGGAAAGAGGCCTGCAGTGCTTGTGCCTGATCAATAAGGCTGAGAATATACAAGGGGAATATATGAGGAGTATGTAAGGAGAGAAAGACTTGAGTGTGGAAAAAGAGAAGATCAGCCTTGAACTTAGGGACTGTCTGAACAGGGCTTTCTTGCGCCCGCCCTGTGGAACGCCCTCCTGTCAGATGTCAAGGAAATAAACAACTATGCCTTTTAGAAGACATCTGGGAGGTTTTAAATGTTCGATGTTTTGCTTTGCTTTTATACTTTCCTGGAAGCCACCTAGAATGCCTCGGGCAACCCAGTCAGATGGGCGGCGTATAATAATAATAATATTTATATTAATAATAATACTATCCCAACTTGATTCCTCAGATCATCTGTAGGAACATCTTTGGTTGTTCCCCAAGTTGGTGAGGCTTCCTTGCTGTTGGTCCAGTCTTCGGGAATGCTCTTCCACCAGAAATTCAGCAGCTTAAATATTATTTTTTCTATATTTGCTGAAAACCCCTCTATGCTGCCAGGCTTATGCAGACAATTAAAGAGGGGGGGGGGAGGAATTCAGTCACAAGTGACCACTGATCTGTGATTTAGTTTTTTATGCAGTTTTTAATGTGTGTGCTTGTGTAGATATGTGTTGTACGATACATTGGTATTTATGAAGTTACGATGTGTAAGTAGTTTTATTATATTAATTTTCAATAATGTTAGGTTTGGATGGTGATGAAACATCCAAGTGGAAAGATCAGCCAGGCAGATGTGCAAGCCATGTGAGGTACATTTGAAAGCCATGGGAAAGAGTGGAATTGGGAAGCTGTGTCCCCCCCCCCCCGATGCTGCTAGACTCCAGCTCCTGTCAGCACAGGCAATAGCCAGCTGTGACAATTTTCTTCTGTTCAGGGGGGGAATCTAAACCTGGGCTTCTGTGTAACAGACACTGACAGCCAAGTTTTTCACCTCAGTTCCCTCTGCAACTGCCACTTTAAGGGGGAGTGTTAAGCCCCTTTCATATCAGCACACAGGGAATTTAAGGTTCAAGGATGGGTCTTGAGGCAAATGGCAAATTCATTTCCTTCCTTCCTTAGTAGAACCTGAGCATAAGAGGGGGGGGAGATAAATGAGGTTTAGGATTTTTTTAAAAAAAAACTTATAAAATACTAGCATTACAATTAAAAAATATTGGTTATAGATGCAGAGCTGAGAAACCCTAATTAAATCATGATTACCTGAATCAGCAAGGCTAGAATTAGGCGGCAAGCAAAATGTGATATGGGCCTCCTAAATGAGTGAAAGATGCTCAGATATTTATACCTTTTTTTTTTCTTTGAAGGAGATAAATTTTGAAGAAAAACAGGACATTTTACAAAATATCCAACTATATGAAAGGATTCAGTGAACTGTATATCCAGAATACATGCAACACAACTTTTGCACACACAAAAAATTGATTTGACATAGTTTGCTGTCATCAAAGCAAAATAATTCATCGGCAACAGCCGATAAAACTCCATCAAATACTAACAAAAACAATTTTTTTAAAAAGTCTATGAATACATAACGTATTATCAAAGCCTAAATTATACAACAGCATATCCAGTCCACATCCGAGCATGGTAAAAGGGTCAGTATTAAAAATAGCATTCACTGTGAACACAACTAGTTTAACTAATCTATCATCACAAAAATAGATGTCTTTTATTCCCGTTTTAGTAAGTTCAATTGTATTGCACTGGAGTGAGGAAAATGGGCTCTAGCGGCTGTTCCTATGTCTCTGGAGCCAGCCCAAACTGGGGTAGAATTGGGAATATCTGCCACGTGCGGTTGGTGGCAGTTGTAGCATACCAGCGACTTGAGAGCCACAGACTCCAGATCCATGGCGTAGAGCCATAGTTCCCAACGTGGGGTACACGCCCCACAGGGGGGCAATTTGATTTTTAAGGGGGGCAATTTGAGAATGAGTTATTAACAGTTAATGACATTTTAGGCTTCCTTCATGTGAACAGGAGTTCACTTTTTGAATAATAAGAATTATATGTCTCTGGGGAGTGGGGGGTCGGGGTTTTAGAAATGTTTGGGTCATTTCTAAAAAAAGGTTGGAAACCACTGGTGTAGAGGAAGAATAGCAAGGAGCCGAGAACAGTTCCCTGGGTGATTTCAGCAGATAGAAGGGGTTTTGTTCTCAACCAAGAAAGTGATAGAGAAGGAGGAGGAGGAGAGGAAGAATTGAAAATCTGCATATTGTCTTTATCAGGTGTAAGAATTTTTCCATGCCGAAGGTAATATATGAAGCAAAGAATTTCTTCATTTTTACTTTCCATTTCACAAAGATGGAATCTTTAGAAAGCTAGTTATTATTCCTAAGGCCCATTGAAATTGCATTTGAGACTTCAAAATGGATTTCTTTAAAATAAAATAAAAAAGTAGTACAGTGGATTGACAGGAAAGCAGCTGCACAGCAACAAATGAGAGTGAAAATTAATAAGAGACCAAGGCAAAAGAAAGACTATTGGTTTTGCACAACCACGGCAAATTGGCTGGATTTAGAAGAACACACTTTGATCTTTCCTACACTAATTACTGCTCCATGTTTGAAGGTTTTGTGCATTCATTGCCCTTCATAGAAAAATGAAACTACTCTAAAGCACGGCTGCAATACAAATGAAAAGGTGACATCCAACAAATAAAGTGTGGCAGAGGTCACCCAGCACAATAACTGTATAATGCAACTTTAAAATACCCTTTATATACAAACAATGACATATTTGCTGCACTTCTGAATAAAGAATTGACATTAAATGGAGTGAGAGTGTTCGAAGGTAATGAAAAAGTAATTGCACAGAAGACTGCTGAAGGAAAACTATGAATCGAGTGTTTTGGAGACAACACGCGTAAGTCAAATCCGTTAAACGTTACTGACGTTGGAACATTCTTTTTATTATGGCTGCAGCTGCAGCATGTACAGCTTTGACTTAGGAAACAGAGGTGGGAGAATACCATATATCTCATCCAAGCACCCAGACCAGACTTGGACCTGCAACAGGTCAGCAACATTCCTGCTTGCTTTAGAAAGCACAGGCTCTGCACGCAGAAGGTCCTTCTATGTAACATTTATAAATATCTTCTCACTGATTCCTTGAGTAACCCAGAATTGACTCCAGGTAGGGAAATCTTGTAAGCTGAACACATGGAGCTGTCTTGTCCCAAGTGAAACCGTTGATCCATCGGCTCAGTACATGGTAAGGGTTGTAGCTCGTTGGTGGAGAAACTCTGGATGTCTGGGAACGTCTCCTGCCTGAAACCTTGGAGAGCTACTGCCAGTCAGTATAGACAGTGCTAAGCTAGATGAGCCAATGATCTGGCACAGTATGTTCCCCTATGTTCCCATGCCCTTCTCTAGGGATATCCAATTTGGCACCCTCCTGGGCCAAAGGGACGTGGGTGGTGCTGTGGGTTAAACCACAGAGCTTAGGACTTGCCAATCAGAAGGTCAGCGGTTCGAATCCCCGCAATGGGGTGAGCTCCTGTTGCTCGGTCCCTGCTCCTGCCAACCTAGCAATTCAAAAGCACATCAAAGTGCAAGTAGATAAATAGGTACCACTCTGGCGGGAAGGTAAACGGCGTTTCCATGTGCTGCTCTGGTTCTCCAGAAGCGGCTTAGTCATGCTGGCCACATGACCCGGAAGCTGTACGCCGGCTCCCTCGGCCAATAAAGCGAGATGAGTGCCACAACCCCAGAGTCGGTCATGACTGGACCTAATGGTCAGGGGTCCCTTTACCCTTTACCTTACCCTCCTGGGCCAGAGTTCTTATACTAAAGACCCTTAACAGTGAGGGTCCAAAATATCTTAAGGATCTCCTGATCCATTAACTCCTAGCCCAATCACTGAGATCTTTGGGGGGGGGTCTCTATTCTTGCCCCCTCTCCATGGTTCAGATGCATGGCTTGCTAACCACTATGAGCTCAGTGCAGTGGCGTCAAGTCTGTGGAACTCCAACCCACTTGCGATTAGACAGGCACCCTTCTTGCTGAACTTCAGGCTCATGAGAAAGACTTTCTTATCCCAGTAGGCATTTCAAGGTAGGGTTTGGTATTAGGATTATTGCTTTATTGTCCCTTTTTTCTGTGGATTGTTTTTATGCGCACTGCTCAGAAGTGCAAAAAATTAAGCAGTATATAAAAGTCTTAAATAAATTAAATACATCACATCCCCGACCATTCGCCATGCTGGCTGCAGCTGATGGCAGTTGAATTCCACAATAATATGGAGGCTGCCGTGTTGGCCACCCCTGGTCACAACCATAACTGAAACCATTTCCACAAAAATCATTATGTGATCTACAAATAATGATACAAATGTTTTTGATACCAATAGCAGCAACAAACCCCCAGCCCAAGAGTCTCAAGTGAAGTTTAACATAAGAAGATAAGAGCCTGCTGGATCAGACCAATGACCCATCCAGTCCAGCAGATGCCAATGGGGAACCCGCAAGCAGGATCCCAGCAAAAAGAGCCCTCTCCTTTCCTGCAATTTCCAGCAACTGGTTTTCATAAGCATTGCTTCTTCCGGCCATGGAGACAGAGCATAACCATCACGGCTAGCAGCCTTCATCAACCCTCTTCTCCGTGAATTTGTCTATAGATTTTCTTTCTCTTTGTTTGTTTGGACGATTATACCCCACCTTCCTATGCTGAAATTAAACTTACATTTACAATGTAAAATGTCCTAAGAATGTTTCCTTTACTGGCCATGGAGCAGAGACTGCTTTGAGGTCATGGAGGTGACTATCAGCATTCACTGACGTATCTCTGCTTTTTAGAAGGTTCACAAAATTCGCCTGGGATTGTCAGCATTTACCTGTGAATGACATCACTCACCAAATTTTGGAAATTCACCATACAAAGGGAGTAAGACATAGTTTGGTGTGTTTAGTCCCAGAGAATAAAAGAGGCAAACAGGTAAAACGATGTTTCTTATCAAACCAATGTCTGTAAGAATACTCAAGATGTCAAATAGCACAATTATTACCTTCTAAAGGGCCAATTTTAATCAGCATGGACAAATTTTAATTGATAGGGTTGAATGTTAAGGGCACACTTGTGTATTTTTCAAGGCTAATTGGATTGTAGTGTGTTACTGTAATGGGGGAAAGATAATGTTAAAGATGGCCTTTATGTCTAACACTGAGTGGTATTTTGTTCATAAAACTGTACATTATCCCACTTCATTCAATATATTTTAAAAGGTATCCATAGCAAGGGTTTGATAATATGCAAATTTCATTAAATGTAATTGTCACAGAGCAAAGCATCTCCTCTCCCTCTGAAAAATCCGTGGTCTGCCATAGGCACTTTCCCCTACCATTTGGCAAGGTGAGGAAGGTTCTTCCTATCTGTGGCCTACAGAGTGAGCTAGCACACTAGGGACATGGAGGTATTTTCCTTGTTCTGCCTGAATACACTCCTGTCTGTCAAGGAGGGAGGAAGAAACCTCCTCAAGTTAGCACCTTTTCCAGATTACCAAGTATTTAGTACTGTTTCTTTCGTACATGCTGGACTGGCAAACACTTCAGAAACCTTTCTGATTGGATGCTGACCCCTTTACCCCTCCAGCCTCTCCCATTCTAAGAAGCAAACTTTAAAACAGAGAGTTGGGGTGTGCCTTTTGTCTCCATCTGCCTGAAAATGTCTGTCTGTCACATGAAATCTGCTCATTAAGTGAGATGCAGTCCATTAAATGCTGAAAACCAACCTGGTATAGGATCACTTAATGCTATCTTGTGTTTTCAGGGCAACCTACTACATACACAGTGGGGCAGCATGGGAGGGCCACAGGGGCAGTTGCCCCAGGTGCAAAATTGTCAGGGGCGCAAGACCCCAACACCCACTGCTGCCTCAATACAGCTGTGTGCTTCTGTTGCTGGACTCCCTTGAAAACAGCTTCTCCATGCGAACCAGGAAGCAACTTCTCCAGACAACAAAATGACTTTTCTTTTCTTATCTCTGTGGCTGTGATCTCCTGGATAGTATACAGTGGTGCCCCGCAAGATGAATGCCTCGCAAGACGGAAAACCCGCTAGACGAAAGGGTTTTCCGTTTTGGAGGTGCTTCGCAAAACGAATTTCCTATGGGCTTGCTTCGCAAGACGAAAATGTCTTGCGAGTTCCTGCGGGGGGGTTTTTCCTCCCCCCCTTTTCCCAAGCCGCTAAGCCGCTTATCAGGTGATCCTAAGCCGCTAAGCCGCTTAACAGCTGATCCGCTAAGCCGCTTATCAGCTGATCCGCTCAGCCGCTTAACAGCTGATCCGCTAAGAAGCTAAACCGCTTATCAGCTGATCCGCTAAGCCCGCTAAGCCGCTAATAGCGCTAATCTGCTAAGCTGCTAATGGGCTTGCTTCGCAAGACGAAAAAACCGCAAGACGAAGAGACTCGTGGAATGGCTTCTTTTCGTCTTGCGAGGCACCACTGTACACAAAAAGTATCAGGTGTAATGACAATTATTAGACAACAAACCAACAACACCAAAAACTGGCTTATGAATATAAAGGACCATTTTACTAGAATAGTTATATACAGTGGTGCCCCGCAAGACGAATGCCTCGCAAGACAAAAAACTCGCTAGACGAAAGGGTTTTTCGGTTTTGTGTTGCTTCGCCTAGACGAATTTCCCTATGGGCTTGCTTCGCAAGATGAAAATGTCTTGCGCTTTTTTCTTAAAGCCGCTTGAAGAGGCGCAGTTGCGACGAACCGTGCTTTGCAGGACGAAAAACATTGCAAGATGAAAAGACTCACGGAACGAATTATTTTCATCTTGCGAGGCACCACTGTAAACTCATAAACCTACTAAACAGAGAGACATTACTGCATTCTATGTTTATGAGTATCCCCAGGCTTGGTTATGCACATTACACTTTAGTTTGCTTTCTGTTTAGTAGGTTTATGAGTTTATATACCTATTCTAGTAAAATTGTCCTTTATATTGTTGTTGGTTTGTTGTATCATAATTGTGATCTCCTGGATGACACGAACACCATCAGGCAGTTGAATGTGCCTGCATATTGTATCTGCCTCCTGCGTTGTTTTTGCTGTGTTAGCAGCACCCAAGTGATATCTCTGTGGCACAAGCCTAGGCAGTGTATAGGAAGGTCCTTGGCTTTCCAGACAATAAGATCTCTCCCCTGCCCCAGCCTTGTTGATATGGTCCAAAGGAAAGCAGAACAATACATCTGGAACCAGCTTGGCTGCAGGAGTTGCCAGAAGGAAACTTACAACATGCCATCCAACTGCCATAGGGACCCCACTCTGGATTTGTGTAGGGTTTACTCCTTAGCCTTTTCTTCTCCCGAAGATATCCTGCAAGGAAGCGAATCTCAACAGGATACAAAATGACATTCCGTGCATATAACAGAATCACATACACTTCCACTTACAAAAGGGGGAAATATTGTTGCACACCACCCAAATCTCTGAGCGGTGTGAGATTCATAGGGTTCCAGGCGCTTACCCAAGGTTTGTGTTTCCTTCTGAAAGAGGCACAGCAGAGACTGAGGAGTCTATGGGTTATTTACACATATATACAACCTGAGTCTGAAATGGAGGGGTTCACAGCATTAACACCTCACAAGGATATCGTTTCTCCCATAGCTGTAGCCTTTGATTCAAGCAAGAAATCAAACAGAATTCAAAAGTTGCTCTCAGACGTTGCTCTGGCTCTCTTTCCAGCTTGCTGCTTTACTTATAGGTCGCATCACTGCAACTCAACTGTAACTCTGGCTTTGTCCTTTTAACTAACTGGGCGTTTGGGGGGCCATCTCATACCCAGCCCCCTTAATCCTTTGTTCTTTTAATGGCCTTTGTTCTTTTAATGGCCTCATAAGGAAGCTAGCCTGACTATTATTTTAACGCTTGCTGGATCATAACACTGACTATGCCCTTCCACGTTCCGGAGCCCCTTACGGGGTTCCTTCTTCGTTTCTGGGGGCGCTTCTGGTACCCGCCGAGTCCCACGGCCACAGGCTCACTCTACCTGTGGTTTTCCGATGTGGGTCTCTGCTTCGCCGTAGCGGACGACCCGTTTCTGCGGAGCTTCCCCTTCACAACGCAAAGGGGACCGCCATTGCCGTTTCGCGCCGCCTCCGGAAGTCGACTATGCCTGTTGTGAACTGCTCTTGTGAACAGCTAGCATATTAATGACGCGATTGCCTTTCAGTGCTGTATGCATTTAATTGCCTTCTGACCTCAGTGTCTGCACCCCCTGCCCCTCACCAATGCTTATGCCATTACATAAGTGTTTCTTACTTTTTAGGGTGCCACAAGACATTCTTGCTTGTCAAACAATGACAACAAATTTAATAATTCATAGGAACACTTAACATTAACATCAACGTACAAGCTCAATCAAATGTTCAGGCTTTACCGCATTAACCTCCCTAGAAGGTCCTGTTTCTCCCGTAGCCACCATCTTGGATTCAAACAGAAATCAGGCCTGGTTCTCTCTCTGCCTTTCGAGCCTGCAGCCTTTGCATCCAACTTCTAGCTCGTGTCACTCAGTTCTCCACTCTGGCCTTTTGTCTTTCTAACTAACAGACAATTGATGGAGGGAGGCCCACCCATTTTTCCTCTGGCATGGAGCCACTCCCTTTGTTATCTTAATGATTCATAGTTAGTAGGCCATAACCAGGCTGGACCCATGCTGGACCCAGGTATTAGAAGAGTCTTGCGTACAGCCTACTTCCTCCCCGCCCCAACTCATAACAGCAGGTACACATTACTAACCAAACTCTTATACGGGACCTTCTTTTGCCCTAGGAACACAGGTCAGGAAATTGATATCTGCTGAGGCAAAATATAATATGTGAAGCAGCATTAAGAATTCAAGGACACTGGGCTTGTTCTGTATGATTCTGATCCATTATCATTCAATATTTAACATAATAATAGAATGCAGGTTAAATCTGAATAGGAGATAATGTCTTTATCTGGGTTCAGGCATTTCTCCCTCCTGTGACGCCTAATATTTAAAGTGCATTTCTCAATGTTGAATAATAAGAGGGAATCTCACTGTTTCTGCTCTGCACAGCTGACCTTTTCTTTCAATAGGAAGCCACTCTTTTATATTAAGAAATGATTTGGAACATGCTCCGTTCCTATACTTTTCCAATATGCCAAGGTGTGCTACATTTCTGAATAAAAAGGCTAATGAGGGCCGCAACCTTAAACACACAGTTGCATCCCTATATTGTAGAGATGATATTGCAGAGGCGGCCCCCGTTTACATACGCTCAGTTTGTGTGCGACCGTGTATACGTGCATCGTGTTGAACCCAGAAGTGACCTGGAACAGTCATAAAGATGTCACTGAAATGTCACTCTAACAGGGAAGAATGGGAGCAGAACCAATCCCCTGCTTCTGGGCTTTCTTCCTCTTGTGGGGTTCCACCACTCCTCTGCGTCCAGCAAGTCCATGACAAAGGTGCATTTGTTCATAAGAGGTGGGGGAGCTTCCGAATCTGATTTCCCCCCCATGATTGTATCAGTCAGATTTTGGTAAAGAAGACTGGGGAAAGAACAGTTAAAGAATTGGTATGCCATAGGCCTGCGTATTCCCAACTTTGTGGAAATCTACACAGAGGCAGCTTCTCAAACCCAGACTTTCACCTGGCAATGTCCACTCAGTCGCATGGACATTGAGGAGGTGGGGTCAGTGGTGTGCCACATGCTGGAGGCAGGGCCAGTGGCACAGCGCTGTTCTTCTCCAGTCATAGCATGGATCCCCCTTCATGCCATTAGGAAGATAGGAAGGTGTCTATCAAGTCAGATCATTGGTCTATGAAGCTCAGCACTGTCTATACCAGCGTTTCCCAACCTTGGGTCTCCAGCTGCCTTTGGACTACAATTCCCATCATCTCTGACCACTGGTCTTGCTAGCTAAGGGTGGTGAGAGTTGTAGTCCAAAAGCAGCTGGAGACCCATGATTTGGAAACACTGGTCTATACTGACCGACAGCAGCCACTAAGATTTCCAGATGGGGTTCTCTCTGAGCCCTACCTGGAGATGCCAGGAACTGGACCTTATATCTTCTGCATGCAAAGCCCTTCCTATGCAATGGCAACTTTCAACATTTAATTATAACTGTTTGGCTCAATACTGGTTTACTAGCTGCCTCGATAGTTCAGGAAGAATGGTGGTATAAACCCAGCAGTTGGATAAATGCAGTTAAATGGTGCTAGCATCCGTAAAAAGGTAAAGGTACCCCTGCCCGTACGGGCCAGTCATGTCCGACTCTGGGGTTGCGTGCCCATCTCGCTTAAGAGGCCGGGGGCCAGCGCTGTCCGGAGACACTTCCAGGTCACGTGGCCAGCGTGACAAGCTGCATCTGGCGAGCCAGCGCAGCACACAGAAAGGCCGTTTACCTTCCCGCTAGTAAGCGGTCCCTATTTATCTACTTGCACCCGGGGGTGCTTTCGAACTGCTAGGTTGGCAGGCGCTGGGACCAAGCAACAGGAGCTCACCCCACCGCGGGGATTCGAACCGCCGACCTGACGATCGGCAAGTCCTAGGCACTGAGATTTAACCCACAGCGCCACCCGCGTCCCCGCTAGCATCCGTACTTTCCATTATAAAATTTAAAAACTGCATTTTAACACCAGTTGTTACAATTCTAAAAGTTTTGTTGTTGTTCAGATATACACATGGAATGAACATACACACAGAGAGTGCCGTATTCCAAGCAAGCACATAGTCTGGCCGCATATCTTTGATTAAGACAATGATTCTGTCGTGGGCAAATCCCTTGCAAAATGGGAGCTGAGAAGTATAGCAGTAGCAGTGTATCTAATTCATTAATATATTGGTGTGAATTACACAGTAGCAACACAACATAATTGCCAGAAGAACCAAGCTCTTACTAAAACATATGTATTTAACCTTGGCATTATGAACCATTCAAATCCTGAATACAAAGCAACAGACTTATGTTTGAATTTTCATTGTCAGAGTATCTTAAACCTCTTCATTTCACAACTGACAGTGAAAGCATCAAGCGGTGGTTCAAAGCCCTTTTACCATTGACTCATTCATAACGCTCAGTTGCAGAAATCCTACATTTGTGATTTAAATTTCCTACATGGTGTATAATTGGCAATGCCACTTGATCCTTCTGGCACTGCCTTGCATTTTGTTCATCAGGCAATTCATTTCAATTTCATTTAGATATAGACTTTGGAAAAGGAAGAGATTTTTCTTTTTAAAAAAAGAAAAATAATGAAATAACAAAAAGACTAGCTTTTGTATTACAAATAGTAACAAGCATCTCTTTTAGAAAAAAGAGAGAAATGGAGGTTCGCCATAACTGTGAATAATCCATTTGTTTCAAGAGAGAATTTGCTACACTTTATGTAGAAGAGTTGTGAAAGATCAAAACTAAGCAGCTTCGAGGTGGATTTGATTAGAGCATCCTTGGTCAACATAGTCCCCTTCAGATGTTTTGAACTAAAACTCCCCTCAGGCCAGGCCAAAGGAGCTGACTTAGGGAAGTGAAAAAGACAAAGGGCATAGATGCCATCTGGAAAAAGAGAATGAGGAACATTGGTTTACTAGTCTGCATTTTACTAGACATTTTGAGGCATTCTTCCCCACCATGTCAAGACTATTACCAAGATGGTGCTTATAATAATGATAACTCTTTACCAGGGTTAGGCAACCTAAGGCCCATGGGCCACAAGCAGTCCATGGGGATCGTTTAACTGGCCCATGAACCAGCCACGAACTGAGCCGCCCGCTTGGCAAGTCCCTGCATGCTTCACTAAATGGGTATAGCACAGCACAGGGATTCACTTCGGTGGTGCTGAAAATCGCATCTGCTCATGTGCCGATGCTGGAAATCGCAGGTGCACACGCGATCCCGCCCACGGACGGATCTCTGCTGGAGTGAACTGGCCCAGGCGAAGTAAACCTTACCAACCCCTGCTCTATACAGAAGTTAATATTCCACCTGATGTAAACAATATTATGGGTTGGGAGAGTCAGTCTGAATGAAACCCTGGTTCCCCTTCCAAACCTGGGGTCCTATATCTACGAGGATAGAATGCATAGTGGGATGGTAATGGCTTTATTTGGCTGGCTAGCTAAGTACCAAAATTTTGCATAACCTAAGAAGTTGCTCTGTGCCACAGAACAAATGGGTAGGCCCTTCCTCCACTCCCTCACTTTGCTGCTAGGTTAAACAATAGCTCTGTGTGTGTGTGTGTGTGTGTGTGTGTGTGAGAGAGAGAGAGAGAGAGAGAGAGAGAGAGAGAGAGAGAGCTGGAATAGCTGAAAAACATAAATAAGTTTGATCTGTGCTACACTGAGGGCTCCTTTGAAAATGATGAAGCAAGATCTGTTGGGGTGTTAATGCTGTGAGCCCTTCCATTCTATACTCCGGTTGTGTGTGTGTGTGTATATATATATATATATATATACGAACAAAACCTTATATCCTACTTCATAGTCTCCACTGACCTACACTCCACAGAAACCAAACCTTGGCTGAGCATTTAAAATGCTTGGAGTTTCTCATCACTCGGAGGTTTGGGTGGAACATAACATCTTACAGAAAGGTGGCTTTTATATGAAGTGTATATGTTTTAACTTTTGTTTGCTTTGATAGTTTTATCAAGTACGAGTTATCTGTTTGTAAAATTGGGGACCCACCACAGACGAGCAGAAGAGTGTCTATTGCCAACTGGGGAAAATAGAAAATGCCACAGCTGTCGACATCTTTGACCTTGCACATATGTTCAGATATGTGCCCAGCCCGGTGTCTTTGCAAACAACAAAATAACAATAGGGTGTGGCCACTGCTCATCACCTCATCTCACTGGTTCTTGCAGGCTCCTCCCACCATTGCTTGTTCCACTAAGCCTGGCTTCAGCTAGGCATAGTAGCACCAATTCAACTCAGTTTTGCACCTGCCACCTGCTGACTTGCTCTCCTGCTAGGTCCAATCCATGCTGTCGGATGAGGGATATAGCAATGCAAGGAGGGAGCAGCTACTGCTGCAGGTGTTGAGTGGCTGGAAGGAAAGGGAACCCATGGGTACCCTGGTGCCCACAAAAACATGCAGCTGTGATGGCATATGCTACAACCCCACAGGCAACTGATGCTTGAACACTCTGCATAGCAGCTGTAAATCACTATTAAAAGGATTCCTCTCTATTGGGTTATGGCAGCCAGCAATTACTGAGGTTTTGCTAATTAATTCCAAAACTTAATAGCTGCCACATTTATTCACCTTTTAGAGGATCTGTCACAATTATTATTAATTACTATTTATGACATGCATTTGACGCCCTATACAAAAGAAGAAGAAGTCTCAAAGCGGTTTTACAAGATAAAAGACAAACAGATAAAATCAATTAAAGACCACGCACTTAACAATACAAAATCCCTAAAGTGCTCATCAAACAACACAATAAGGACAATTCCCACCCTACCCTAGTAAAAGATAGACACCATAGTTGAGGCAAACTCAACTACCAAAGGGTTGGGCAAATAAAAATGTCTTATTTGGAGGCCTAAAAACTGACAATGAAAGTGCCAGGTATGTTTCCATGAAGAAAGCATTCCACAAATTGGGGGGGGGGGGACGACTGAAAAGGCGTGTTCACGCATGGCCACCCTCCACACCTCCCTCAGATGAGCTATATGGAGAAGAGCCCTGATGAAGGATCTGGGCTGGTTCATTGTTAATGGTTTCTGATCTTGAAAGCCTACCAGAGTGGAGGATGCATTCCTTTTAGTGAGAATAAAATAACAACAACATCACCATAACCATCAATGTGTATGGCACTTAATGGAGTACAAGAGGATATTGTCCGTTGAGGATGGAACTAGTCATTATAGAAGATTTCCTGCTGCCACCAAAAAGAGCAGCCCCATCTCTCACACATTGTCTAGTAAAAGATGGTGCATCACAAGGCGTTGTTGTTCTCAGGGTTTCCTCACCCCTGCTGCACTTTGCTGGCTGAAGAAGAGTAGGGGCAAAGAAACTTGAAACAGCATTGTGTATATGCAGTTTCTTTTACAAAATATAACCAGAGAGAGAGAGGAAAAGGAAGAGGCTGAGATCTGAGGCTACTGTTTTCCATGGCAGCCCTGCATTTCCAAGACTCTTCCTAATAACAAATTCAGTGAGTGAGTGCTGAGGGGCTTATAGCCAAAACGAGATCACAGAGGAACTCTGAGATTTCTAGACGTACCCCAAAAAAAGTCTTTAGAGAAAAGGAACCTACGGAAGCAAAGAACAACCACCCCACCCCAAATCAATTGAGTGAGGACTGAGCATTCTCCGTGACCATAGAGTATTGAGTGTGTGTTGCAGAAAACCACAATTTGGAGGAAGAGGAATGCATGGGAGAGGGCACATGAATGCCTGGCTGGAAACCTGAATATTCCATAATGTCGCATTTTGCTGTAACATTTTGTAACAGCTAATTCCACCCTCAGAGATTGAACATTATTGTAACAGCCTGTACATTTTTTGTTATTCCTATATGAAAAGGAAAAATCCATTGTTGCATGTTTAGCTTGTCTAGGCCTGGCATTAGGTGTTAATATGTTGGGTGAATATGGCTGTGAATACTGCCAGGCCTCAGTAGGACTCATTTCTGACCCAACCCTGACAGCCTGTTGGAATCAA
This sequence comes from Podarcis vaucheri, assembly GCF_965113315.1. Lineage (NCBI taxonomy): Eukaryota > Metazoa > Chordata > Lepidosauria > Squamata > Lacertidae > Podarcis > Podarcis vaucheri. The sequence goes on from NC_138759.1 coordinate 35,098,396, forward strand.
TGGCAACACATGAGCTGGGCCTTCTGACTGTTCCCTCACTGTGAGACATGGAGCTACAGGGAACCAGGCAGGGAGCCTTCTTAGTAGTGGCACCCTCCCTGTGGAACTTCCTCTCATCAGATGTCAGTGAGATGATAGAACCTTTAGAAGACATCTGAAGGCAGCCCTGTTCAAGGACGTTTTTAATGGTTGATGTTTTATTGAGTTTTAATTTCGTTGGGAGCCACCCAGTCAGATGGATGGCATATTATTATTATTATTATTATTATTATTATTACTACTACTACTACTACTATTAGAAACACCATGAGAAAGGAGTCAACCAAGCCTAGAAACCCACATTTTCAAATGAAAGCTTGCAGACTAAGACTTCCCTAACTTTTTCACTGCCAGAAGATGGCAGGACAGGGTTCAGGAGCTTGCAGGAACTTGGGGGTAACCAGATCATATTAAGCTCCTGGTATTATAATTGGTAGTGTGGAATCGGCCTCAGAACAATATGAGCTATAGCAAACCCAAATTCTGAATCAAACTGAACTCTCATCACTAAGAACCACTGATCAGCTCAAGCAAAGCTATCTTGCACCACTGTATATGCCATCAAAGGTTTGCTTAGGATTGGAGCCAAGACAAGCCCACCCATGATGGAAAGTGAGTCAACCACCTCAGACAGGCTCCATAGGGGCAGCAGATCTTTATTCCCATCCCTTGTTTCTGATGTAGAGCTTCATTTACCCCTTCTTCCCCTGCAGGGAGGGTGAGCGCCATTTTGTGATTTGCCTCAGGTGCCAAAATGTCTTGGGCCAGCCCTGCTTGAAGCAATCAAACTTTGCAGAGAACTTTGAAAATAAATTGTAGTCTTTAATGCAAAATGGTTATCTATTTCACAGTTAAGGCATTTTCTGATTTGGAAAGAAATGAAAAATTGATATGCTCTTTTTCTTGCATGTCTATAAATCTCAGGATGACAAACAATTCAGTCTTGGTTTGCTATCTTTTCTCTTAACCTTTCCCCCACAACTCCTGTATTCTGTATTGTATTCTGCTTCTAAAAGTGATACTTAGTTTTAAGTAGATTGCAATTTAAGTTTTAAAGAGCTGTAATAGATTTCCTTGGATGAACAAAGCAGTAGTTATCAAGGGCAATGCCTGTAGGGACTTTTGAGATGCAAGAACTGAGTAGACCTGTCTCTTTAGGTTTCATACAGATGGTGCTCATCTCTTTAAGATGGCAGTTGTGTAATTGAGATACAGCCAGTACAATTGGGGATTTTTAAGTGTAGGCAAAGGCGGGCAGCGCCAATTTCCAAAACCAACAAACAAAGTGAAGTGAATCTCAAAAGGTGCTAAAACACTTCTATGCTGAAGCACTCCAGAAAGTTTGTTATATCTGATGAATGTTGAATATAGCATAACTTTTTATCACGAGCAATGGTCACTTCAGAGTTCCTGTGACAAGATGCATTTTGCTAGACAACTGCACACAGTATTTCAAGTGTGGTGGCCGTAAAGGTATTATGATATTGGCAGGTCTATTTTCAAATAAAGAATTGAATATAATGGCAGTTGACAGGGGCATTGATGGTGCAAGATTTTTCATGCTCCATTTCCAAATTATCAAAGTTGTTGTAGAGAATTGATTTGCAATCCAATTAAATTTTTTTGTCCCCCCCCCAGAAATGCAGCTGTTTTGTAGAATTTATCCCATTATCAGATCCAATATTTATCTTTATCATATGTTATTACTGAAATCATATTTCAAATGGATGTGGGATGTACTTACAACAATGTGGCAACTGAATTTTGAAATGAAATACAGATATACAAGGAGATATTTGAAGAGTGAAAGAACAGAATAACAGAATCGTTTCACATCTCTTCATATCCCCAATATTCATTTATATTATGAGGCAAATCAATTAAGACAATTTGCTATTAGTAAAGAAAGAAAAGGTTAAAGTGTGGGTAAGAATGCAAAATGATTGTCAATATGGTATCCTGGGAGTGGCAGCTTTTTTCATTAATAAAAATCTTAAGAATCTAGAATAGGTGTAATTACAATTTTCAAATCTAGATGGAAGCAGAGGACGAGATGGTTGGACACTGGTTCCCAGTCATTTACTCCCTTTTTATTATCTACTTTTCTATAACAAGGATAGAAGGCAGATTATTATTATTATTTAAAGTCAATAAACAGATTATATAGGATTAGGGCTTTCTAGAATAATAATAGTCTGCCTACAACAAAACAAGAATTCCAAGAAATTTCAGATAACAAGAGAACTCTTGGTTATAACCTTGGCAGGTTAGTTCCTTTTTTAGCAAAAGATATAATTAAAAAGCAATAAAAAGAGAATTAATGTCATCTGAAGCCTTGATTGTGGCACGTGATTTTAGTGCCAAAGGACAGATCACTCACGTTTATAGAATATCAACAAAGTCAGATACAAGTGATCTAAAAGGATTACAGAAATGTTGATAAAATAGTTTGTTATGATATTGACTGCATCAAATGGGAAAGAATATGGAACAAGGCGGGTATGAAATCAAGCCTGACAAAGATTCAAGAATCTCCTCTTAAAATAATCACAGGTGACATTCTACTCCAGGGATTTTATCATGCATTAACCCTAGTCCATGCTGGTGCTGGGGGGGGGACCTATTTCCACTTATGGTGGGAGTGTCACCCAGTGGCAGCATTTGGAGAGATGATGTTCATATGAATTAATTTCATAATAAAACAAGAATTGATATCAATCCCTTTGTCAGCGTTACTGGAGATATGAGATGGGCCAAATGAAGATGGCTTAGATAACAAATTGAGTCTATATTTATTGTTAGGTGCAAGATGACCATCACAAGAAACTGGAAATATTCAGAGTGATTAAAATGATAACTTATGGCATAGTCAAATCTAGTCCATAGTTATTGCTGAAAAGGTAACTCAAAAATTAAGGGATACTAGAGGACAAACATTTTCATTTTATTTTCATTTATGTGGCCAAAAAAATATTTTATACATTAATGCTATCATAATGATTAAGGCCTTAAATGATAATTTTAGGTTATATGTTAGTGACTAAGTTTTAATTTATATATTTTTTTAACTGTTGCTATTTCTGTATTGTCCCTGTTATGTTGTTGTTGTTGTTTAGTTGTTTAGTCGTGTCTGACTCTTCATGACCCCATGGACCAGAGCACGCCAGGCACTCCTGCCTTCCACTGCCTCCCACAGTTTGGTTAGACTCATGTTTGTAGCTTCGAGAACACTGTCCAACCATCTTGTCCTCTGTCGTCCCCTTCTCCTTGTGCCCTCCATCTTTACCAACATCAGGGTCTTTTCCAGGGAGTCTTCTCTTCTCATGAGGTGACCAAAGTATTGGAGCCTCAGCTTCAGGATCCGTCCTTCCAGTGAGCACTCAGGGCTGATTTCCTTAAGAATGGATACGTTTGATCTTCTTGCAGTCCATGGGACTCTCAAGAGTCTCCTCCAGCACCATAGTTCAAAAGCATCAATTCTTCGGCGATCAGCCTTCTTTATGGTCCAGCTCTCACTTCCATACATCACTACTGGGAAAACCATGTCTTTTACTATACGGACCTTTGTTGGCAAGGTAATGTCTCTGCTTTTTAAGACGCTGTCGCCTTTCTCCCAAGGAGCAGATGTCTTTTAATTTCGTGACTGCTATCACCATCTGCAGTGATCATGGAGCCCAAGTAAGTAAAATCTCTCTCACTGCCTCCATTTCTTCCCCTTCTATTTGCCAGGAGGTGATGGGACCAGTGGCCATGATCTTTCTTTTTTTGATGTTGAGCTTCAGACCATATTTTGCACTCTCCTCTTTCACCCTCATTAAAAGGTTCTTTAATTCCTCCTCACTTTCTGCCATCAAGGTTGTGTCATCTGCATATCTGAGGTTGTTGATATTTCTTCCGGCGATCTTAATTCCGGCTTGGGATTCATCCAGCCCAGCCTTTCGCATGAGCGTCCCTGTTATACCTACTTGCAAATTCAAATGTATCCCTATTGTGGTTTATGACTTCCTTGATATTATATGTGGGCTGGAACTGGTCTGTGACGGAAATAATAAAATTCATTCATTAACAATGATCAATTCCCTGCAGTGAAATATGCTACTTCTCGGCTTTAAGTAAGAATATCATAAGGCCTTGGGACACAATCCTGATATTTATAAATAAAATATACCTTTAACAATGTTACTACCCCCCAACACCAGCAATAATATTTTTTTTCCAGGCACTATGAATGAAATTACTCTAATTTAGATTTTGTGCGCACGATTAATTTTAATTTTCATTCAACTTTATTTCCATTTCTTTATCTTTGTATTCCATTGAAGCATATGTTCTTGTTTAAATGAATAAAAAGATTGTTAAAAACCTGTCACGTAGGTAATGTTTAGTCAGAAGAAAAGCTGTCAAAAAGTTAAGAGGGGGAAACTCAAAGTGCCCTCTTCTGGCAGCTGGTAATAACTGCTAGTAAATTTGACTTAATTGTTGAAAGTTACTTCGCATGTAACAGTACAGTTATCTTATTACATAGAATTTACCAGTTAATTCTTGCTAGGTGGATGCATATTTAATTTTATTTTTTTGTAAATATAGCTAGCCTGCTGTACACATAAATGCCTAAATTTATCTGGGGTTGGTGGAGGTGGGGAACAAAAATATTTCTCCAACCATGTACAGTCGTACCTTGGAAATCAAACGGAATCCGTTCCGGAAGTCTGTTCAACTTCCTAAACATTCGACTTCCAAAGCACAGGTTCTGTTTGGCTGCAGGAAGCTCCTGCAGCCAATCGGAATCTGCGGAATCCCCGTTGGACGTTTGGCTTCCAAAAGAACATTCAAAAACTCACTTCTGGGTTTCGATCATTTTTGAGCCAATTTGTTTGAGAGCCAAGGCATTCAAGATCCAAGGTACGGCTGTAATACCTTATGTCCCTTCATTCCATCACTTATGAGGCTAGACTGGCTCTCTTCTGGATGGATAGCTACTATTATGGAGCCCTGAGCAAGACACATAATAATTCGCCATTTTCATATGATACTACTACTACTAAATATGTACCAAATTTCAGCCTTCTGAAATTGCCTTACAGTTTATGAAACAGTGAATAGGGGAAATGCAGGCAGTAGTGTTTAAAACTAAGGCTAATTTGTGGTCTTCCAAGTGGGCTACAACTCTCAATGAACTCGCATGAACCTTACTATTGACTATAGCCAATGAAGGGGGTTGAAAGCCAACGTTTGGAAGGTCACAAGTTAGTCGCCCAGGAAAAAAACTCTAGCGGCCCATAACAAGGTATTGAGCTCGTACAACATTCTCACACAATGTTCTTCAACTGAATCAAAACTATTATTATTACTTATTTATTTCATAATATTTATACACTGCTTGATTGTAAATAAAATCTCAAAACGGTTTACAAATATGATAAAAACAGTAACATTTATCACTAAGAAAAATTATAATTTTAAACCTTTTGAAAAGTTAAAAATAGGCAAATACGAAGGCAACTAGCATAGAATTACAACATTTGCTAAAATGCTTGGGATTCCCATATATATTCCATTTTGGATTGCTTAATGGTCACATAACAAACACCAATGATTTATGATATTTCATAACCTCAAGATGAGTGATTGCTCTTGATGCCTTGGGACGGTGGGGGAATCCAATAAAATAATGGATGAATCCTGGCAACCTGGAGGTGCTGTGGGGGAGCAGTTCCCTAGTCTAGATAATTGGTCAACTGCCTGCTTTGAATAGGGTTGCATCCCCTAAAGGAGCAACTTCGTATCTGCAGGTACTCCTGGATCCATTTCTGTCACAAGAGGCCCAGTTGACCTCAATGGCTAGGAGTACCATTCACTTCCTTTGGCTAGTAATACACTTTTAGCCCTTTCTGAAGTGGGATAGCCTGTCCACTGTTGCCCATGCCCTGGTAACCGCCAGATTGGATTGCTGAAATGCACACTATCCAGGGAATTGCCTCTGAAGTTGATCCGGAAGCTGCAGCTTGTGTAAAATACAGTGACTTGACTGGGGCATAATATTACCACTTTGTTACCCTGCTGTTGAAAGAACTGCACTGGCTGAAAATTAGCTATAAGGAAGGAGTGCATGGACCTGTCAGTTTCGGTTTTCTTAGTTTCTCATTTTCCCCGTCTTAAATTCAGTTCACGTTTTTAGTGTGACTTTCTCCCAATAAACATTATGGCAAAACAATTTCCCCTAATGTAGTGCATTTTTTGTGTTGTTTTCACTAAAATGTGCGTTTTTATGCACAGGTCATTAATTTTCTTGTACGCATTACTTTGCTTGAGAACTGCATCGCAAAATTCAGAGAAACACAGATTTCAAAGGATGGCTATGTCTTCGTTTGTGTACTGTTTTGCAAAATGTGAATTTGGTAAGTTTGCCTTGAAATTTATTTGTTTTATTTCAGGTAGTAGCTAACAACCGACTCTCAAAGAGTGGCTGTTTAGGGACTTGGGAGATTACATAAATAATATCTCAGATTTTAGGAGAAGCTCATTCTACACTTTTCTTAGTTCATCAGTATAACTGTTGAAATATGTTTCTTTTTAATTACATGCTTGTAACTATGGCAACTATAAATATAATTACTCTCTGTTCTTAAGCTTCAGCATAGTGATTTCCTTTCAGCAAAGAGCAGTAAAAATAATCCTTCTTTAGAACTCTGGACTTTTTCTCTCCTGAATATCCCTTAATTAGTATGCAATAGGATTAGATCCAGTTATAACTCTTTTGCAACTACAAGAAACCAAATAACTAATATTGAACAGATTTGGGGGAAGGGACAAGGAGGGGTGTAAAATCTCAAGTTTGCTGCTTAAACACTCTGGTAGGAATTTGCTGCCATCTTCAGGCTTTCAGCAAAATGGATTTTGCACCTTATTCTTCAGATTATCTTCTTGGAAGAGGATGAGCAAATGTAATTTTATTTGCTCCCAAAACATAATACAACAAGCAAGAATTAAATAGCAACCACAGCCATATGCCTTATTTCCAGTTAGAATAACTCATATTTTATGCATATATTAGAGCAAATTTAATTCTAATCATGCCATTCACAAAGCATTTCTGCAAGACACCTCCCACTGATTTCAGACGACAGCAGCAGTGCTCAACAGATTAAGGCTCCCTGAGAGTAAGCCCCATTGAATTCAGACTTTCTTCTGAGTAGCCATGCTTAGGATTTCAGCCTAAACCCCTAAAGGTGGTGAATCAGCATAACTTTAGTACTCCAAAGAGTATTCATTAATGGTTCCTTTTCATCCTGGAAAAAAGTGACGTGGGGTGCCGCAGGGTTCTGTCCTGGGCCCGTTGTTGTTCAACGTCTTCATAAATGACTTGGATGAAGGCATTGAGGGGATGCTCATCAAATGCGCAGATGGCACCAAACTGGGAGGGGTAGCTAATGCCACAAAAGACAGAAACAGAATCAGAATTCAAAATGACTTTAACAGATTGGAGAACTGGGCTCAAGTGAACAAAATGAATTTCAACAGGGGCAAATGTAAAGTTCTGTACTTAGGCAGAAATAACCAGATGCAAAAATATAGGATGGGGGACATCTGGCTTAGTAGGAGTACATGTGAAAAGGATCTAGGGGGTCTTGGTGGGCCACAAGCTTAACATGAGTTAGCAGTATGATGCAGCAGCAAAAAGAAAAGAAAAGAAAAGAAAAGAAAAGAAAAGAAAAGAAAAGAAAAGAAAAGAAAAGCTAATGCTATTCTAGGCTGCATGAACAGAAGTATAGTGTCCAGATCAAGGGAAGTAATAGTACCACTTTATTCTGCCTTAGGACCACACTTGGAATACTGTGTCCAATTCTGGCCACCACAATTTAAGAAGCATGTTGACAAGCTGGAACGTGTGCAGAGGAGGGCAACCAAGATGATCAAGGGTCTGGAAACTAAGCCTTATGAGGAGTGCTTGAAGGAGCTGGGTATGTTTAGCCTGGAAAAGAGGAAATATGATAGCTTTCTTCAAATAACTTGAGTGCTAGCACATGGAAGAGGGAGCATGCTTGTTTTCTCCTGCTCTGGAGGGTAGGACTCATGGCAATGGCTTCAAGGAGATTTCGACTAAACATTTGAAAAAACTTTCTGACAGTAAGAGCTGTTTGGCAGTGGAGCAGACTCCCATGAGAGGTGCTGAACTCTCCTTCCTTAGAGCTTTTAAAGCAGAGGTTGGATGGCCATCTGTCATGGATGCTTTAGCTGAGATTCTTGCATTGCAGGAGGTTGGACTAGATGACCCTTGGGTCCCCTTCAAACTCTACAATTCTATGATCTTCACGACCATCAAAGAAGATGCAGCCCATTTCACCCTTCTTACAAAGATCCAGAGTTTTCATAACTTGTTCTTAGACACTCCTCACTTTATTGCGATCAACTGCAAGTCTCTTATCTTCTTAAGTGATCAAGCCAACATCCATAAAGATGGCAGCGGTGATGGCTAACACCATATCTGATGCTCTGCATAGCAACATTATGTATTTCTAACGTGTCGTACCCCATCTTTTTACTAGAAGTGGAAGGCGTACTTTATTTTCCTAATGTCAATCATTACTTCCATCATTTCTATCTTGGGCACCAGCTATTTATTCTTCATTTTCATTAGCAGAGAAAATTATTTCATTTGATGGTATTGAAGCATCCTGCTTATTTCTCTGCTTATATTCAGCAAGCCTCCTTGTCTTGTCTTCTTGATGTTTCTGCTTTTTGACTTGCCTGTTATGCTTAGGTATAGGCAGGCCTGTAGCAATTTCAGCCCTCGCTGAATGGGGAGGGTCCAGAGTGCTGCCACCATTCCTACAACCCATGTTCAGCTACTGTGCTCAGTAGGCCCCATTATTCTTTCAGGAGGGGTTCTCTGAGGTGACAGAAGCTGGTCTGTGGTCATACGTTTGTATGTTTGTGGCTCTCATTCTGCAGGTGCTGCTTCTGGCAGGCAGGGTTGGCAGTGACCAGGCCTAGATGTGTGGGTGCCTCTTTGGGGCTACGTTTCGCTAGCACCAAGCGACTCCTCTGCTTCCTCCCTCCATCACCCTTCTTTGGGGAGCTGAGTTAGCTGCATTGTCCTGCTGCAACTATCCTGGAACGCAGCCAGTGCTCCATCTCCGTCATAAGCTTAATTCATCAACAATAATGAACATCTTTGCAAGTTAAAAAAGAAACAAACACCATTGCAACCATGAATTGCTGTTCTTCAGTGGTTCAGTATCAAAACCATTACAATACAGTAGTACCTCGGGTTACATATGCTTCAGGTTACATACGCTTCAGGTTACAGACTCCACTAACCCAGAAATATTACCTCAGGTTAAGAACTTTGCTTCAGGATGAGAACAGAAATCGTGTGGCGTGGCAGCTAAAGTGGTACTTCAGGTTAAGAACAGACCTCCAGAACAAATTAAGTACTTAACCCGAAGTACCACTGTACACACATAATGACAGTAAGTAATATTTTTGGATTTTAAGACCCCAACTTGATGGGTCTGGTTGCTGGGTTTTCTTGTAGGTTTGATTTCCTTCTGTTCCCCCCACCCCTTTGGCTAAAACACTGAGCAGGAGCACTCCATATTGCAACCATTTGTTACAGGTCACACTTGCCTCCTGTGGTTGCCTGTCGGGGGGGGGGGCGGTAAGAAAATAGAGGTAGCTAGATGCTGAAGCTGCTTCTGCAGCCACCTGGTGGAAAAACTGAGCCTTGGGGAAGTGTCAGCAGAGGATCGGGGAGAGACATTTTTCAACCAAGCTCCTTGAGTGAAGTATTGACAGGAGAGGAGGACTCTGTACTTATTGCTAAAGGTAAAAGGTAAAGGTAGAGGACCCCTGGATGGTTAAGTCCAGTCAAAGGCAACTATGGGGTGTCGCGGTCATCTCGCTTTTCAGGCCAAGGGAGCCGGTGTTTGTCCACAGACAGCTTTCCGGGTCATGTGGCCAGTGTGACTAAACCACTACTGGCACATGGAGGACCGTGATGAGTGCCAGAGCGCACAGAAATGCCGTTTACCTTTCTGCCGCAGTGGTACCTATTTATCTACTCGCACTGGTATGCTTTCAAACTGCTAGGTTGGCAGTAGCTGGGACAGAGCAACGGGAGCTCACCCCGTCACAGTGATTCAAACTGCCAACCTTCCAATCAGCAAGCCCAAGAGGCTCAGTGGTTTAGACCACAGCACCACCCGCACTTGGCTCAAAATAGGCTGCCATAACATCTGCCCATCTTTCTCTTCTAGAACAAGGCGGAGGAGCCAGGGAAGACCCAGAAATCTAAAGCATGAAATGCAGATCTTAAATACATTTCAGTATCGAGGGAAGTTGTCATTATGCAATTTGTAATTAACCAGATACTTAACATGTCCATAGTGGGCACTGTGAAGTACAATTATGTGGACACAAATACATGGGAAGGGTAATAGTTCAGTGGTATAGCACAGAAATACTTTGTAAGCAGAATGCCCCAGGTTCAAGGCTTCTCTTGTATAGGATACCAGCTTTTAAATAATTCTATGTTTTATACACACAAACAGAACAAGGTCAAGGAAAATGGTGTTCTTCATATTATATGAAGATAGGTCTAAAAATCATCCGTTGGTTTAAAGAACAGCATTTTCAGGCTCAGTTAACATTTTTAAAGGTTTTTAAAACCACAATCACTAGAAAGGTGAATAATATGTTTTCCGCTGTGGCATACCTGTATAATTTACTTACTTGCCTTATACAAAAAAAAAACTTGCAAAAAGAAGCAATACAATGTAAACACAAAGAAAACATATAAAATTAAAACAGATCCTCCATAAAATAATTCTTAAAACTCACCCCCTAACCACCATATAAGCACGATCACTATTCATGTTAACCAGCTGAAGAATACCCTAGAAGTAGCAATTGGGTGTTAATAGCCTGTGAGGAAAGTCCTTGCCTGGCACTGAAAATATGCAATGCAGGCTCCAGGCGAGTCTCCTGGGGAAAGCGTTTCATGAATGGGATCCCCAGTTTCCTGTGCGTGCCAGGAATTATTCAACTCAAACACTGAATTTTAAATTTTCAAATTAACAAACACCTGTAATCTAAGAATGAAGGCAAATGGATAAATGTACAGCTAACGGCTGATTCATACAGAAGCATGTGAATATTTTATGTGTACAGAAGCCTCTGGTCACCTGTAGCAGCTACTGAATGAGTTGCCAGAGTGCCGTTCCAGCCCACTCGGCCGTATTTCCCTCAGTAGTCATCTTGCTCTGCAGTGGCAGCATCTTCCCTTGCCTTTTCTATTGCTAGAGGACAGAAACTGCCTGAGGCAGTCAAAGCACACATGGTAGTAGTAGTGCTAGCACTGGTGACAAGATTCCAGACGTGCTCTCTGTAAGGATTTGTCAAAGCTCATTTTGAAGATGCAGGAAACTACCTTCCGCTGAGTCAGACCATTGGTCAGTCTAACTCAGTATACTGCCTGCACTGACTCACAGCAACTCTCCAGGGTTTCAGGCAGGTGTTTTTCCCAGTCCTATCCTGGAGATGCTGGGGAGTGAACTTTGCATTCGCAGCATGAGCTCTATCAGTGAGCCAAGACCATTACCTTTGCTCACAGCCAGCCTCATTGCTGCAATGATTGCAGCCAGTCACAGTGTTGGTATAGCTAGCCAGTGGCTTCTCTGTATATAGCCGGTTCACAGGCTCTTGTTGTCATAGAAACAAATGGTTTGAGAATAACAGCTGCTTCAGTTGTTTGCATAGAGTATCAGAACTATTAGTCCATTAGATTAGGCAATAAAATTTTAAAATATTTCCTCCTCCGAGGTGCTTGAATACACTGCATTTTTATTTTTTTAAAAAAAGGTTTACACTACAGAAACCACATTCACGAGCTGTACAACTATTCAGATTCTCCATGACAGGTTCATTTATTTATATACTAGGTTAAAAAATACAAATATCTCATTACAAAAAAAGCTTTATCAAACTGTGTACATACAGTAGGTTTTGTCAAAAGCCAACCTGTCAGAATTACTTTATATACATTTGGCTAATATGTGTGACATGCAGAGTAAGAAGAAAACGGTTGCAGGCCAATTTCAGAAGCCTGGGATTATAGACTTTTGACAACAGTCAAATGGGTTTCGCATAATCGGTAAATACATTTCCACATAAACATGAAAGCAGTTTATAAACCAGGATATGACTTTATTCTGAGCCCTAGCAACTAGAATCAATCGAACTGGCAAGTGAGAGACAATTCCAATGCAGAAGAGATGTGTCATATTACCAGCCCTAATGGAAGCACGGTAACATGAACACAAGAAATAGTTATTTAAGCAGCAATGGCTGGCATCCCATGGTTCCATGCAGCAATGCTCAAGTGCCCCAGCTTGGATGGTAATGCAGATTGCTGCAAGGTTAGTGTGTACATGTATGTTCACACCCACACCCACACCCACATATGTTTAACACACACACCTGTTGATACTGAAGGACAGGTGAGATTCCAACCTGCAGAAGTGCGCAAAGGCAGACGCTGCCAATCCTTCATTTTTTATTTTTAAAAAGAAGACAACAGTCTCAGTGTACGTTGCTCTGAGCTCAGGCAGGCTCTTGCTACTAGGCTGAGCTGAAACTGCTCTGGATGCAGGGTAAGAATTTACAAGAAGAGCAAATTGTCAGAATCCTGCCCATTGAATCCAGCTTTAGGGCTCCTCACCTCCAATACACTTGAAGCTCAAATTGGAATGATGAGACATAAAAATACTTGGGGTAGCATCCAACTAATGAATCCCATCAGCACAAGAATTTCTGCTTATGCAACAGAACCACCCCGACCCCACAAATCCACTTCAGAGGGTTGTGAGAACTCCTAGAACAGATGGGAGGGGCTGTGGGGGAAGTTCCACTCAAGCAGAAATCCTTATGCTGATGGAGTAAGTTACTACTTAGCGCTGCTTTGGATAACTCCCTTTTCCTTTGGCTGAGCAGTTGATTCAGGCAAGCTTCTGGGCCTAAGAGTTGATTTTTCCACGGGAGGCTATTTTCAAGTAGAGCTGCCCATCCAGGTCCACCATGATATTTGCTTGCTGGGATGAGACTGGAGTACTGCAAACACACTGATTAATTTATTTTACACGTAGGGGTTTTAATTCTGGACTTGAAATAGAGAGGGGTTGCATGTTAAGATTCCAGATTTAGCACCAGTCCAACCTAGAACATAAAAACACTTTTGGCAGCCTTTTCCATCAGATGCAGACTTCCTTCAAAGGCTCATCTCAATGGATAGTAAAGTGCACAAAACCACCAAGTAACATCTCCTCCTCCTTCTACCCAGCCACAGTTCACGCCTCCAACACAGAATCATAGAATTGCAGAGCTGGAATGGGACCCTGGGGTCAAATCCCCAGCAATACAGGAATCTCAACTAAAACACCCATAATAGGTGGCCAGCCGACCTCTGCTTTAAAAAAAAACCTCCATGGAAGTCCACCACCTTCTGAGGAAGTCTGTTCCACTGTCGAACATGTACGGTAAAACTAAAAGATCTTACTCCTGATGCTAAGCTTACAAATGCTAACTTTTTGAGGTTGTTAAGCAGCAAACACCATTGTTTCTGCCCAGGGTACAATTTTAAAGGATTACACATCATTGGACTACGGATACATTTAATTACAGAGCTATATGCAGCAATACTTTTGGTTATCGGTTTACCATTTTCAGAACAGGCACTCTTGACCTTTGGAGAGGGGACTTAATACTAGCAGAAACGGAAACAGTGTCATTTGCTTTTGCACTGATTCCCCACCCCCACCCCCCAACGGTGCTTGTTTTAATAGAAATCAGTAACAGTTTTTCTGAAGTAACCCAGCTAGGATAACTGTTTGGAGGGGGGTCTCCACTTTTTTCCAGTTGCCCATCTAAGTATACTTTTCCATTAGGCTACATCAAAGTAACATTTGCGCAAGCTAACATAGGTTTGCAAGACGAACATGACATGTTTTCTAAAATTCAAGGAGTTCTTATATATGTAGTGATAGACAACACAATCATCACATGATCCATTCATTTCTTTATATATATAAATAGCACTTCTTTCCCATTTTATACAAGTGGATTTAGACTACAGTCTTAGAAGCTAGTGTGCCATGTAGTGAAGAACCAAAAATGTGCCCAGGTGGTGTCTTTCTGCAGCATCCTCTCACTTCCCCCAGCAGCTCAATAGGCAGTTTTAAAATTGGCTCACACATTGAGCCAGGCAAGCAGCTGCAAAAGAAACTTAAAAGACCCCAAGCAGCTGCATGCGCCATTCTCCCCCATGCATGCACATAGCTTTGTAGGACTGCAGGCTTAGTCAGATGTTCTCAGGCTCTCCAAAAGGTTAACGTTTTCTATCTGAGACGCTGGAGCCGAATTAGAGGCGAGACGTCATGGTCGACATGATTATGTGTCACTTATTCTAAGACATTTGTATGAAGATTACTGACACTACTACAAATACACAGATACTGCCACACAAAATAGATGAGAACAAATAGTAAATACATCTTTCATCTCATGGCACATCTAGCAGGATAACACTGTCTGGTTGGTTTAACGGTCAGTTGTGATTATGCTTGATTGAATATTTTCCTTTCTGTAGCTGAGAAATATACAGTTTGGATTTGCTTCCATCAGGCCTCTTAAACCACACTTCATCATGGTTAATTGTTGTAATTATGGCACTGAAAAGAAAGGAGGGGGGAATCAGGAGCACATTAGTGTCCATATAAAACTACAGGATCACCTTAAACTGCACTGCCATTTATAAACGGTACTGTAATTATTGGTAATAGAACACACAAGCATTATAACAAGTACCTCATTAAATTAAGGATAGTTAATAAAATACAGGAACACTGATATTGGAAGTGTACTAAACATTACTACGTCTGTTTACCAACCGTTCACATCTTTAATAGCCGCCCTTTGTTAAGGAAGGGAAAGAGAGAGACAGGCACGTGCGCAGGCTTAACAGCAGAGTGACTAGCTGGCAATGATGTAGCTACAGTAGCGCTCTATAGGATGCTGAAGTCAATATCCTATAGTACAGTTTGCTTTTGTACAGATGGAGACCATTCTGAGCATGTCCAATTGATGTGTGGCTGTCGACACGTCAGTCCTTTTGGACCGTGAAGAGGGCGTAACAGGGGCAGGGAGTAACAGGGCGGAGCATAATGGGCTGGCTTAAACAGTGACAAATGCAGGGACCAGGAATGGAATCCCTACACAAAACGGCTGCCATCTGTATAGTATGTTTTACAATGCCTATCAGTAGGAATCCTACAATAACATCTAGCTATTGTAATTAACACTGATGGAAGCTCGATTTGTTGTGGGATTGCTACTGATAGGCATAATAAGGTACCCTATATGAAAGCATACTATTACTATAGGATGCAAAAGTCACCTCTGCGGATGCTACTGTAGCTACATCGTTGCCAGCTAGTCATTCTGCTGTTGACTCCATGTTGACAAAAGTTCTCACTGAGTGATGCATAGGCAAGCTTCTCTAGTCCTGCTGTGATTTAACTCATTTCTCTCTATATATTTATAAATTAATGTTCATATTGTCTGTATGTACGAGGCATAGGCAAACTCCGGCCCTCCAGATATTTGGGACTACAATTCTCATCATCCCTGACCACTGGTCCTGTTAGCTAGGGATGATGGGAATTGTAGTCCCAAACATCTGGAGGGCTGGAGTTTGACTATGCCTGGTATGTACTATGTACTTTCCCCATACAAGAACATCATTCAGTATATAATATAAATTTATTCACAGACTTGAGTGTTGTGGGGTCTGCTTTGTTTATTCTTTTAACTAAAACTCTCGAGATTCCTCCAACCAGAGACAGGTTCACTAGGTGAATCCTGCCCGCTATCTTTACCTTACAGGGCATTCATCTTTCCTATCGATACATATCGCTTGTCCACGTCCGTACCACTCCCCATTATAATACAGCCTTCCATCTTCAGATCTTGCATTGTGTACATGTTTTTCCAACTTGACAGGGGCTGAAAGAATCAGTGCAGACAAAACAGAACAGGAGATTTAAGAAGGCAATTTCTGTCTACCTCATTTCTACTCTGAGTTGGCCTTTTTGCTTGGAACGCCTCCCACAACTATAGAACAGGAATGGGGAGCCTCAGCCGCAGGGACTGAATGCGGCCCCCCCAGGCCTTTCCCTCTGGCCCTGGAGCCTTTCCAGCCACTCCCCATTTCCACAAACTACACCCATAACTGGCTCTGCACTGCACCCTACTTAAGTATTTTTGCCATGTTAGAATGTCCTTGAACTCTGACAATGCTCTTAAATGCCTGAAGGATGAAGAGGTTTGCATGAGTAGATCAGTACTTGGTGCTTCACCAACCTTTGCTTCTACCACCCCCACCCCCCCAGTCACTGCCATGTGGCCCTTGGAAGGTTTCCTACAAGGTTCTCCACTCCCTACTACAGAAAGGATCCACTTAAGTTCTCCAAAAGGACAGAAAGTCTTTCCAAACCACACAAGACAAAAACAGTGTCTTGCTGCCTAATCCGTACACAATTAAGAACTCCCCATAGTAAACTCTTAGCATCTGTGGCTGAGAAATCCTGAGCTATTATAGAGGCAAGGATTGAACAAGCATAAAGCAGATTGTCCTTACGTTCTGTTTTCACTCTATGTGGCCCCAAAGTAGCCATTGCCTGAAATTAAAAAATGGTAAGTTAGTCATCATTTTGGCAAATCAACTTAGGAGCTTTGCTTTAAAGAGCATCCCTCTTGAAACCTAAGCCATGCCCATTCATATCAGCCATTTTCTTTAAAAGAAAAAGGAATACAGAGAGCAACATTCAACGATACCTTTCTTATTGTGGTCCAGTCTTCAAGTATATCAAGATCTTGCAGCATGTACACTATATAGGGTCGTTAATATGTTAAGGGACTTGCACATTTCCAAAGAGGGTCAAGTTGTTTTTTGTTTTTTAAAAAGGTTCTAGCAGATCACTTTGAAGTATGCTTGGTATAACGCAACTAAAATCTGTGCCAAGGCAGACCCCAAGGGCAGGGCATACACATTTTTTGTGTATGCCTTGGAGCGCCGACACAAATTTATCAGAGAAGCAGCATTGCTTCATTTCCTTGTTTTCAAAAGGGCTCCTTGTGTGGCTACACATCCTTTTGGGTTCTAAAGAATGAAAAGTTGTGGTTGTGGCAGGTTCCTCTGCATACATACACAGAAAAACAAAGGCATCTCATTACAACTGTTGCCAAAATTTCTGCAAACTCTTAGGCTTTTTAAAAAAGTTGTGGGGGTTGGAGAATAGGAATGCTGGGTTATCACTAGATGGATATTTTATGCTGTACCACCTGCCATCTTCTCTTTAATAATCCACATTATAACCAGGAGGGTGATATCCAACATTATTCATAATCAGACTAGAGCCACTGAAAGCAGTGGAACCCAGTCCACTCATTTTAATGGGTCTACATTGAGTATGACTTAGCTTTTGAGCATCATCCTGTTACTATAACCATACCACATACTGTGCAAAAAAAAGAGTGACAATCCAATGGACAGACCAGCTCTTAGTCTCCAAGAAAAATATTGTTCTAAATTCTCAGCTTTCAAACCATTGTCTTGTGTTTCACCCCACTTAGTTTCTTAATGAAAGTTGTATGAAGTGTTAACAACCAGCAGCACTGTAATTCAGTGAATATTATATCCAGTTGGCAACCATGAAAAGGATATCTGATACAACAACCGGTTTCTTCTTATCGGGACTGAAGGGATCCTTCCTTTTTTTCCTAGACTGAAGTTCATCATTCCATAACTCTGAGGAAATGTAAGAACGTGGCAGTTAAAATAATTTTCTTCACACAGCACACAGGTCTCCAAGCTCATCTATACATACAATTGATAAGCAAGCTGTGCTGCTTTAGGAACTGGAACTGCCACTTACACTGACTATCCCATCTTATTAACATTTAGAAAAGATTTTTCTTTATGGCGTTAGGCCGGGAGAGACAGACGGACAGAGAGACAGAGAGAGACCCTTGCATTTGAGTGTTATAAACCATGCCTGTGACCAACTCCAACTTGACACAAGTATTTGGTCACTTCATGTACACTCTTCCTTTCCATTTCTGTGCAGCTACCTTTATGTTATGGGCTGGCTGAGTCAAGACAATGCAGGTGGAGGACTGCCCAAGGTGCCAGAAGAAGGCTGCAGTGGAATATGGGAGCCACTGCTGGCAGTGTGGCAGTGTGCTAGCGATGACCCCAGAGGATGGAGTTTCCCCCCAACCTACTCTTTCATCTCATTTGCCCCCGTGATGAGAGCTGAAAGTCCCACCTCTCTCTCTCTCCAAGGTAGTCACAACTTCTCTCTGACACGCCCATGGTGCTCATTGCATCGCCCACCCCAGAGCCGCCAGTTACTGGGAGTAGCTCTGCCTACCCAGAAGGGGATGTTTCACTGGTCCCAGCCACCTCTCAGGAGGCAGAGACACTTCCCTTATCACCTAGGTCCAGGAGAAGCCAAACAACAGTAATAAATAATAAAAATAATTTATTATTTATACCCCGCCCATCTGGCTGGGTTTCCCCAGCCACTCTGGGCAGCTTCCAACAGAATATTAGAAACATGGTAAAACATCAAACATAAAAAACTTCCCTAAACAGGGCTGCCTTCAGATGTCTTCTAAAAGTTAGATAGTTGTTCATTTCCTTGACATCTGATGGGAGGGCGTTCCACAGGGCAGGTGCCACTATTGAGAAGGCCCTCTGCCTGGTTCCCTGTAACTTCACTTTTCGCAGTGAGGGAACTGCCAGAAGGCCCTCGGAGCTGGACATCAGTGTCCGGGCTGAATGATGGGGGTGGAGGCGCCCCTTCAGGTATACTGGGCCGAGGCCAGACAACAGCAAGAGAAGAGTAGATTCCGCACACAAGGTGTAGTGAGAGATTTCAGAAATGCTTACTGCCCTAAGATGGGCCCACCCCATTCCTATATATAGGATAGCAAAAGGTGTGTGACAGTGTAGGATCAATGTCTAAAACTTTGGTAGTTAGAGTACCTGCCTTTCATATAGCTGTGTTTAGAATTGCCTGAAGTGCCTTAAACCAGTAATCTGCATATGTGCAGCGGTAATCTCTACATTAAAGCCTTTGGAAAGAATCTTTCTTCAAGTCTTTGTCGTCAAGAACTAGGAGTCAGGACACTCCACCAGCTCTTAGTTACCTGAGGTAATGTCAATGCTATGTCGGTCTTCTTCAAGTCGTCTGATTTTCTCTTCCAGTTCACTTTGAACTGTGTCATACAACAAGAGCTTTTCACTCTGAAAGGAAAAGTTAACAATGTAGTCAAACATTAGCCAACGAAAAGCAGCCAACACATCATCTTCTACTGGATTGGGGCACTCAAGAGCAACGGAAGAAGCTTCCAACAAAGAGACCTGATGTATAAGAACCGTTCTCTCGCTGGGTTCAGAGTGCCAGAGGCAATGCAAAAAGACTGTCTTCTGATGTTAAGAAAGGTAGTCTCAGGTGCGTGAGGCAGATGCAATAGTGCACAGAAGGGTTAACATCCTGCAGAACATTCAAGTGGGTGCATGACATAACAAAAGCGAGGGGTTAAAAGGGGTTTTCGTCTTCCAAGAAGTGTTTTGAATCTACAAAGCACCAAGCCTAGACTGATAAATGTGAAGGGCTTTACCCATATTTTCCAAACAGTGGGGAATTATATAAACGCAAGAAAATAAGCACACTAGTCTTAAAAAAGGAGAAACCCAAAACCTCATTTTCCTTCTAAATATGTTATGATCTGTATGTAGCTATTTGCAAAGGGCTCAGGACAAGCAACCTGCAGGAACACATGGGAGAATTTCAAGTCATCTTGGGGGGAAGTACAGTGGTACCTTGGTTGGTACTCAAACACCTTGATTCTCAAACGCCGAAAACCCAGAAGTAAGTGTTCCGGTTTTGGAACGTTTTTCGGAAGCCAAACGTCCGATGCAGCTGTTGGCTATTGTTTTCGGGGCGCCTGCACCAAACAGAAGCTGCCAAACGGACTTACGGAACGGATTAAGTTGGGCACTTTTGTTTTTGCTATTTATTTTGCGTTTTTGTTTTTGAGGCTTTTTCGGTTAATTTGTTTTTGTGATTGTGTGGAACACAATTCAGCTACTGATTGATTGTGTGACTGCGGAAATGGATAAAAGCCCCCCATGCAAACAATGACTATCATCAGTGCAGGTAAGAAAAAATAATAATTTTTATTTTTATCACCTACAATACTGTCTTATTTATTTTATAGTACAGTACACTGATTATTGCTTTCATTTTATGGATCAATGGTCTTGTTAGATAGTAACATTAATGTTAAATTGCTGTTTTCAGGGTTGTGTTTAAGAGTCTGGAACGGATTAATCGGTTTTGCATTACTTTCTATGGGAAAGTGTGCCTTGGTTTTGGAACGCTTTGGCTTTGGAACGGACTTCCGGAATGGATTAAGTTTGAGAACCAAGGTGCCACTGTAAAAGAAGCAATGCAGCTGGAATAAAAAGACTATGCAACTAGTCCTGTGTGCTTGGAGATGCTTTAAGAAATTTCAGCTCGTGTATCCCTGCAAAAGTAGCCTCCCTTCCTTCCCCACTGGCCACACAGTATATCATGTTTGGAACCTATTGCAGGGGGGCTATCAATATGTAGCCGCCTTATATTCAAAATCAAGAATCCCAAATGGTGCAATCAAACCCTTCAGCATGAACTAGATCTTTGGATTCTGATCATTCTGAGGGAACTCAGGGTGGATTATGCAAATTAAAAACAGATATTTTGATTTATTTCTCAAAAAAAAAAAGTTGGAAACAATATGGTTTAAACTGAATTCTGAATTTAAAACATGTAACGTCTACACTTATTCAGGTAACTCACAATTATGTGCATTTAACTTCTGCTCATTCATCTTCAGTAAAAAATAAATAAATAAATAAAAAGGGGGCAAAAAACTTTGCCAATCCCACCCACCACTGCACCCAGTTATTGTTTTAACAGGAATGGGATTTTAACTTGGGTGGGTACTGTTTTATTGGGGGGGGGGGCGCGTTGTTTTAAATTGTTGTTAAATGTTATATGTTAATTTGGATTTTTGTATTTGTATTTGAGTTGGGGTATCGTTTAGGGGCTTTTGCTGGGGAGTGTATCGTTTATACATTAGTATTGTTGTGCATACATTAGTATTGTTAATTGTTTTGATTGTTTTTATTATGTATTTTGTGCTTTGTATATTGTAACTTTGTGTTGTGAAACGCCCCAAGACCTATGAGTATAGGGAAGTATACAAATTTTAAGGATAATAATAATAATAATAATTTATTATTTGTACCCCGCCCATCTGGCTGGGTTTCCCCGGCCACTCTGGGCGGCTTCCATAGAAACCAAAAAAACACTAAAATATCATACATTAAAAACTTCCCTGAACAGGGCTGCCTTGGATAATAACAATATTGGATAATAACAATAACGTGTCCTTTGACCAGTCACTGTCTCTCAGCCTAATGTACCTCACAGGGTTGTTGTGAGAATAAAATAGAGAAGAAGAAACTGGTACAACACCTTAGCACTTTGGAAACACCAGTTCATCCTAGGATATCTTGATGCAGAAACAAGCTTCCATGCAAACAATGGATATGGACACATTTCTGTCATACAAGCCTCTTTGAACCAGTTGATAGGGTGTGTGTGTGTGTGTGTGTGTGTGTGTGTACATATATACATGTATATGTATATGTATATGTTTATGTATATACACACAGAGAGAGAGATGGGAATTCCTACCAAAGGCCACAAGGTATTTCATTAAATTAGCTGCACAGGACTAGTTCTGGATCAGAACTATTGTGTTTGACCTTCCACATACTATTGGGAAACCATGTACAAGTGCATTACTTGCAAGTGGAACATACAACAAAATGCCGCAGTGCATCACCATCTTTAACAAGAGTGTTGCTGTTGAGAGTCCCAGCCACACAGCACATCCTCTGGAATACAAGGGCTGAAGGAGGGCACTTTTACTAGTCATCTGTTGCCACACCCCTTGTTCTTCCCAAGTGGCATTCAGCATTCTCAGTCCTCACTGTACTGTTTTGGCCCTTCAGAGTGTTTGTGTAATTATCTCCACCATCCTCAGGGTTTCCATAAGCACACTCATACTTCCCTCTTGGCTCCATTTCTGTTGACACTCACCATCTGAGTTTGCTATTAAAAGGGAGTGATTATTGCATTTCTTATTGTGGGAAACTACGAAAAAGCAGGGCATTAATTTTTGTCTCACAAAGAAACACTGTATTGTCCAGGTGTGCTATATAGCACCTGGTACTTCTGGAAAGCACTGCAGCCAGGATCCAAAGAGCTGCAAGGTTCATGCAAGGCTTTAATGTTGACCCAGTGGAATTTTTAATCCTGTTAATTTTGCTTGAATCAGGCCTTAGTGTTTTTAACTGTTTACAGGAAGAGCCTTTAACAATTACAGCTGGTGTTTTCAGGCATAGATGGATCTACAGAGCTACATGACCAATGTTTTTGTGATCATGCTCTCAATGTAGAATGAAGTCTCAATGTAGAATGAAGTCTCTTCTTCACTGCAAACTAATGTTTTGATTATTACAGTAACCAGTTAGTATGCCTATGTTTTTCAAGGGGAAAGCCAGAAACTACAGAACTGTGAGCCTGAATTGAATCATCCCACCCAGAGCTCATTCAAAGATTTTCAGTGCCTCTCAATGATTTTTAGTACTGCATGAACCTTCTTCTGAATCAAAACAACGTCTGAGTTCTTGGTTTCAGGCAGCAGAAATACGCCACATATCACAGAAAAGTTCTTTGAAAATGACACCACACACAAGAGATGCAGTCAAAAATGTGGTTCAGGTAGCATTGCAGAACTGAAACAAATCACATGGCAGTGACCTGACCTAGCAACCACTTGTTTATGCAAACTTGAAACATACATAACTTAGCTGAAGTAATTTGCTTCATTTTGTGTTCCCAGTGTACCCCTCAGGTGGCACGCTGGTTTCCTTTTGAGATTAAGATTTTACAAGGCTGATTAGACATGCTACCAAGAGCTTCAACATGATTTTCAAGAAAGCCCAGTAATTAAAATCATTGTTCTCTTTACTGTGGATGAAAATGCTGTAATATTCTACGTTCAAAAATTACTTGTCAGCTGCACAACCTGATTGTGTGCATGTTTCTCCAGAAGCAAGCCCCAACAGTTACAGACAAATGAAAACTCTCTTCAGCTATGAACGGTACCTCACAGTGCTGGCGGGAAGCTTGGATTTCACATTCATATTTGTTTTTCACGGACTCTAAACAGAGCTCTCTGTAGA
This sequence comes from Podarcis vaucheri, assembly GCF_965113315.1. Lineage (NCBI taxonomy): Eukaryota > Metazoa > Chordata > Lepidosauria > Squamata > Lacertidae > Podarcis > Podarcis vaucheri. The sequence goes on from NC_138759.1 coordinate 35,121,857, forward strand.
TACCTACAAAAAAGCATTTTTTTTTGTTTAAACCTTCTGTGGGAGAGGCAAAATAGGGCCTACAGACCTCATTTACCCTACCAATGCATTTCCCCATAAGCTGCAACTTACCAAACCCTAAGGAATGGGGCATTTTAAACAGCGGTGAAATCCCAATCGTGCCTGGCCCTCATGAATTCTCCACAAGTGAATTCTAAATTCCCCATCAGTAAAAGGCCCCTTTTCAGTTCAACCCATTCAACCCAAGGACAAGGCTCTCTTTACTCCACTGCCCATCCTGTGCCCAGTAAACACACACAAAAATTCCCCACATGTGCCCTTTTCACATTCCCCCTTCCAAAACACATCAGGGCTATGACACCGGGAAAACGGGCTAGAAATAAAGCTGCTTGTACTTTCTTTTTCCTAGCTCTGAGTGCGGCCCATTTGCTCCTCTGCTCCTCTTGATTCTTCAGTGTTAAATGTGGTAAAAGCTTGATGAGATATTAACTGCCCACTTTCTATCTTGGACGTGGGCATAGAAGTGTATGGGAAAGCAGCTAAAGTGTTCCCCGGTTCCCTCATGTATCCAGGCTTTGCTATTGTTTGCTTCCTATGCTAGCGGGAAAAGGGGTGGGAGAAAGAGAGGAGAGCCTAACTCTGCTGTCAGGGAACTGCCATCAGTGCCGGAGGGAGAGAACAAAATCCATAGGGATTCCAGAGAGCGTCCCGGGATTGGGAGAGGCAGCCCATCTTCTGGGGAACAGAATCAGCGTAGCACCAGTGGAGAAGGGGGGCAGATAGGGGAAGCGGCGAGGCGGTCCCATGACTCCTTGCCGGGGACCAGCGGGGAGAGTAGGGGTCCTCCGCTGCCTACACCCTCCTTGCGCAGAAGGCTTTCGCGCAGAGAGAGTAGGAGGAGACTAGGCGTCAAAGAGCTTCTTTGCTGGAAGAAGTTTAAGAAACCCCCACTGACGGATTCTGCCAGCGATTGAGACAGCCACGGGTGAGTGGCTGTCCGGACAGAAAAGGTTCACTCAGGCAACCCAACCAGGTGTTTGCACCGGCTTACGCACGAGCAACCCCTAGAACCATTACAGCAATCCGTCAGTCCCTGACGTTGCTCATGCGCAGCCCTGGAGAGGCAGCACGATGAGCCAAACAGGGCCGCCCAGAGACAGAGCAAGAAGCCATGGTGCGAGGTCTGGTCGAGAGGAACCGAGACCTGGAGGTGCATGTTGCTACCCTGTCTGCGCGGCTGGAGGAGAGGCGGGCTAAGGATGCACAGGTCAGAGCCACCCCGATAGGGAGGAAGGTCCTGGGGCTGGTACACAAGTTTGGTGGAAAGCCCCAAGACTACAATGCCTTCCGAACAGAAATTCAATACGCTTTGGAATTGCAGAAAAATGACTTTGTGGATGACGGGGAGAGGGTGGCTTACATTGTTGGACATCTGTAGGATGGGGCGCGTGAATGGATCAGGCCCCTAATGGCGACGCAGAATGATGCATTGAAAGATCTTAAGAAATTCTACCAGGCAATGGACGCGATGTTCTCCAGCGAGGTGGAGCAAAGCGTGACACGGAGGGAGCTGATGGGGTGCAAGCAGGGGAGCCTGTCCGTCAGAAACTACTGGAGGCGTTTTGCGATGTTAGTCCACAAGCTCGGGTGGGATCTGGACTCTGAACCAGTACAAATGTTGTTTGAAGCGGGTTTGGCCCCCGAAGTGAAAGACGAGTTGTCTCGAGCGCCCCGCCTGCGGTCGATGGATGAACTCACAAAGACTGTGCTTGCAATCGGTGTACGCCAGGAAGCGCGGGCTCAGGAGAAGCCGGAGATAAGGGTGGAACGTTTCCATGACAACCGCATTCTGGAGATGCCGAGGGAGCCTTCCCAGGTGGCGGAGACGATGGAAATTGATGGAGCGTGCGCGTGAAGTTTCAAACGCTGGTGAAGGTCGGAAAAGGGAGGGGAAGGAGTGGGAAACTACCAAGAAGTGTTTCCTCTGTCAGCGACTGGGACATTTTGCAAAGGTCTGCCCTCAACGAAAAGCCTGGCAAGGCATGATGGGGGCTGCAGGCCACGACGAGAAGGGGGAGGAAGGGCCGGTGCAGGGAAACGACAATGCCTGGCTGCCAACCAGCAGGGGCAACAGCCAGGCCAGCAACCAATAGAAGTGCCCCAGCCTGACCCTCCCAAGGCAGCTATAGCCATAGAGGTGGTGCTAGAACTCCCAAATGGGCACCCCGTCAAAGTGGAGGGGCTGCTAGATTCTGGTAGCTCGTGTAATTTCTTCAGCAGAGACTTCGCTCTGGAGCACCAGGTCCACCTGTTGCCACTAGATTTTCCCTTGCAGGTGACCACCATCGATGGCAGGGAACTCCTGGGAGGGGAAGTGACACACCAGACACCGCCAATGCGAATGAGGGTCTCCAGGCACACAGAAACCATTGCCTTTCATGTGGCCACGCTGGCAGGACCCCAAATAATACTGGGAATGAGCTGGCTGGCAATACATGACCCATTGGTGTCATGGCATCAGCGGTCGGTCACCTTTGGGTCAGCTTACTGCTTAGAACACTGTCTGGGAGGGAAGGAACCAAGAATGACTGTGGCCAGGGTGGCTGGGGTGACCCTGGAGCAAAAAAGGGAGGTGCCACCACAATATGCTGATTTGAAGGAGGTCTTCAGCGAGAGGGAGGCAGACAGACTGCCCCCCCACAGGCCAAATCAACCTGCTTCCAGGGGCTCAGTTACCAGTGGGTAAGCTGTATGCCATGTCCGACCGGGAGATGCAGGAGTTGCGGCAGTTTATTGACAAGAACCTGAAGAGAGGTTTCATAAGGGAATCAAAGGCGGTGGGGGGCAGTCCAGTCTTCTTTGTGAACAAAAAAGAGACTAATCAGCCCAGATTAGTCGTGGATTACAGGGCTCTAAACCTGGTGTCAGAACCCATGACTTTCCCAATGCCCAGGATTGACGATATTTTGACACATGTGAGGCAGGGGAAGATTTTTACCAAGCTGGACCTCAGGGGAGCATACAATCTGATTAGGATAAGGGAGGGGGTCGAATGGAAAACGACCATGTTCACCCCCCTGGGGGCTTTTGAGTACTTAGTCATGCCATTTGGATTACAATTGGGGTCCGCCTGCTTTCAAGCCTTCATGCACCATGTGTTGGGGCCTCTGCTGTACAAGAATTGCGTAGCCTTTTTGGATGACATCTTAATCTATTCGGACAATGAAAAGCAACACGTCAGAGACGTCAGGGAGGTGCTACAGAGATTGAAGAAGCATCAGTTGTGGGTCAAGCTGGAAAAATGCCAATTCCATGCCAGGGAGGTCGAGTTCCTGGGGTACAGGTTGTCAGACAAAGGACTAGCCATGGATCCGGGCAAAGTGAAGGCAGTGCTGGAATGGAAAGCCCCCAAAAACAGAAAGGATGTGCAGAGGTTCCTAGGCTTCAGCAACTTCTACTGGAAGTTCATAAAGAACTTCGCTCACTTGACAGCGCCCATAACGGATTGTCTTAGTAGCAAAAAGAAGTTCGCGTGGACAGAGGATGCGCAGCAATCCTTTGAAAAACTGAAGGTGTTCGCCTCGGAAGACCAGCTCCTGCACGTGGATCCGGAGAAGCCCATGAGACTGGAGACGGACGCGTCCGACCACACGATTGGAGCGGTCCTTTTGCAGCCCGGGGCCAAGCAGAACTGGAGGCCGTGTGCCTTTTTCTCTAGGAAGCTGAGCAAGTCGGAGCAAAACTACATGGTGTATGACCGAGAACTGCTTGCGATCTATGCGGCATTTCGCCAATGGAGACATCTATTGATGGGGCGCGGCACAAGATCCAGGTCCGAACTGGCCACAAGAACTTGGAATACTGGCGGACCGCGCGAGTGCTCAACCAGAGACAAATCAGATGGTCCCAGTAGTTCGCCAAGTTTTTCTTCGAGATACGATACGTGCCGGGAGAGGAAAACGTAAGGGCAGATGCTCTCTCCCGGAAACCGGAGTACATGGAAGGAGAGGGGCCACCAGAGACCAGGCACATGTTCCCCGAGGACCGGTGTGTGTGTGGGGGAGCGTTGGTTGGGAAACGAGAACTGGCAGGGCTCACCAGAGACGATGAGTTTGCTCAGACAAAAATCAGGGAACTCAGGGACGGAAAGGAAGTCAATGGAGGGTTTGAGGAAAAGGAAGGGCTACTGTACTATAAGGGGGCGCTGTATGTACCAGGGGAGACTTTGAGGGGGAAGGTACTTAGACAACTCCATGACAACCCCACAGCTGGGCACTTTGGACAGCACAAGACCATGCTACTTGTCACCAGGCAGTTCTGGTGGCCAAAGGTGAGGGAAGATGTATGAGAATATGTACGAGGGTGCGACCGATGCCAGAGGGCAAAGGGGGAAAGGGCTGCCCCCGTGGGGCTACTGGAACCCTTACCTACACCGGAAAGGCCCTGGGAGGTGGTGTCCATTGATTTTATGACAGATCTGCCCAAGTCAAGGGGAAAGACAGCGGTCATGGTAGTGGTCGATCTACTGACTAAAATGTGCCATTTCGTAGCTTGCTCGCATGCAGCAATGGCAGAGGAGACAGCCAGGCTGTTTGTGGATCACATTTTTAGACTGCATGGGGCTCCATTGAGGGTAATCTCGGATCGCGGGAAACAATTTACTTCCCGGTTCTGGCAGAGACTCATGAGCTTGCTACAGGTCAAGGTGAGCTTCTTGATGGCGAGGCACCCAGAAACCAATGGACAAACCGAAAGAGCGAACGGTATACTCCAGCAGTACCTACGTTGCTATGTCAGCGAGAGACAGAACGATTGGGTAGAGAAATTAGCTTTGGCTGAATTTGCGTACAATAACACTGAACACGTGTCCACGGGAATGAGCCCTTTCATGGCCAATTACGGGTGTCACCCCAGGGCCTTCCCGGGGAGGGGGGAGGAAGGATGGAGTGTACCTGCGGCTGAGCAATTGGTGGAGGAAATGGAGGCCTTACACCAGCAACTCAGGCTGAACTTGGAGCGAGCCAAGGAAGTTTACAAGAGGCAGGCGGACAGGCACCGTCAGGAGGGGGAGGCCATACGGGTGGGAGACCGGGTGTGGTTGTCATCCCAAGGGTTGCCCCTAAAGGGAGGGTGCAAGAAGTTGCAGCCTAGGCGGCTGGGGCCTTTTGAGGTAATACAGCAGGTTAACCCAGTGGCATTTAAACTCAAGTTGCCTGACAGCATGAAGATACATCCGGTGTTCCATAGGTCCCTACATTCACCTTACAGGGAGGGGCTGGAATTCCCGGGACGGGAGGGAGGGGTTACCACCCACCCACGGGTAGAGGAGAGGGAACACTGTAACAAAGCCACGGAAATACTCAATTCAAGGTGGCGAGGTCGCCAGGTAGAGTACTTGGTAGCTTGGGAGGGGGAACCTAGGTCTGAAAACACTTGGGTCCCTGCTGAATCAATCACTGACGGGTATCTGGTGGAAGAATTCCATGGTTTGTTCCCGGATAAGCCCAAACCATTAGCTAGATTCTGGGAGGAAGAATTTGGAGCCACAGACGACGAAGGGGTTTTCCTGCTTCCGAAGAGGAGGGAGGGGAGGTGTCCGAGGGAGAAGGATCAGACTGGGAGGTGCAACCAGCGGGAAGAAGTCCGAGCAGATGGGAGGCTGGTTTTGAAACCTCAGAAGATGATGACAGTTCCTTCAGGGGATTCCCCTCATCGTCGACCAAGGAGAGAGAGGAGGTTGTATCGAAAAATCGCGCCGGGGTGGGGGGTGGGGGTCCTGAGGAGGAGGTGGATGTCAGGGAACTGCCATCAGTGCTGGAGGGAGAGAGCAAAATCCAGAGGGATTCCAGAGAGCGTCCCGGGAGTGGGAGAGGCAGCCCATCTTCTGGGGAACAGAATCAGCGTAGCACCAGTGGAGAAGGGGGGCAGATGGGGGAATCGGCGAGGCGGTCCCATGACTCCTTGCCGGGGACCAGCGGGGAGAGTAGGGGTCCTCCGCTGCCTACGGCCTCCTTGCACAGAAGGCTTTCGCGCAGAGAGAGTAGGAGGAGACTAGGCGTCAAAGAGCTTCTTTGCTGGAAGAAGTTTAAGAAACCCCCACTGACGGATTCTGCCAGCGATTGAGTCAGCCATGGGTGAGTGGCTGTCCGGACAGAAAAGGTTCACTCAGGCAACCCAGCCAGGTGATTGCACCAGCTTACGCACGAGGAACCCCTAGAACCATTACATCTGCCTTGCTAAAAACCCAGTAAATAAGAGAATGCCTTGGAGGCCAAGCAGATGAGATGAGAGTTTGATTTCATCTACTCTGGGTATTCTTATACGATGCCCTCCTTGAATCTTTCACCAACAAAGGCAGAAGTGCCGAAGAGTACGGTGTAGTTAAAAAGGAGCAGATTTAAATGTTTTTGTTGGTATTTTACTTCTACTAACAAGAAGTACCTAGCTGAGTCAAAAACAACCCCTTTGCACACTTACCTGCCACTTTTGTTCGGATTTGCATGTTTTCTTGCAGAGCTGCCAGCGGTTCCAAGTACTCTGGTGCCTTTCCCGCAATGACCTCCTGCAGTTTTGCATCCACTTGGCTTAATCTCTCTTTGTAAAGTCTTAAAAAATGCAGATGAAAGATGGAGTGCATTGCATTAAAGTAGTGTAGAGAATACTGTATATTAACATTACTAAGAATACATTTTCCACAGCCACCAATGGCCAGAACCTAGAAAACCATTGAACCTGCCAACCTTGCAGAAATTCAGAGGACTTTAAAAAAAAAAAATTAACTGTACAGAAAAATTATCACTTACACAATGCTTATACAGTGCTGGATCTTTACATTATCCTTCCTGATTTTAGCCCGCACAGATGAAGATCAGACATCCATTTAAGACTGTCTCCTAGTACCCAACACATACATACAGCTATATGAATTGGAACTCTTTGCTAACTAGATATTTACAGTATTTATTCCTAGTCTTAGTCTGGGAAACATGCAGAACAGAACCCTCACTTTTTTTAAAAAAATGACCAATCCTTTATTGCTATTTTTGAAAATGTTGAAATGCATATCCTGCTCTCAGGGCAGCTAACAATATTAATAACTCAGTAAAAACAGCACAGCAGCTGTAGATAAAACACAATGAAGTAATTTTTCTTTAATGAGGTTGGACTAAGGACTTATTATGGCTTAAACTGGTTTATCACAAGTGAGTGTTGTTTCACAGTAACTGAATGTTTCAAGAGTCCTCATTACGGTACTAGCAAATACTTCCATTTCAGCAACCCAAAGAATTACACACTGTGCACCAGAAAGTAAAACCATGTTTCCTGATTTGCAGTTTACAGGGCAGCCGTGCACCTAGAGCTGCCACATTCAAATACAAAACAGGACCAGTCTGGCCTTTATTTGAAGCAGAATGTGCAGGAGAGTGAAGTGAAGCATGCACACACTTTCACCTTGTAGCATCCATTGCTACCTAGAGTTTTGTTACTGCCCATATCACTTCCAGAGTTGGAGTCAAGCCTGGTAAAAACCGCTTAAAGTAGCTATGTAAGGCGAGGGGTGGGGAAGTTGGTTCACTTCTACAGCATGATCCTTGTACCTTGGTTCTTGAATGCCTTGCAACTCAAATGTTTGGGATCCCGAACACCGCAAACCTGGAAGTGAGTGTTCCAGTTTGTGAACATTCTTTGGAACCTGAACTTCCGACACGGTTTATGCAGCTTCTGACTGCATAAACATACTAAAAACGAATTGGCTAGCAGCAGTGCGCACCTGGCTGATCAACTGAATCAATTTTTTAGCCGCTTTGAGGAGGGAACTGGAACTACTGTCACTACAGCATTGGCCACCAGCACATCATCAGAAACTACTACTGATAGACAACCACTTTTATTACAGACCTGTGATGTACAACGTGCCTTTCGGAGCATTAACATCAGGAAGGCAGCTGGACCGGATGGAATCATGGGACGGGCTATTAGGGACTGCGCTGCAGAATTAGCCGGCGTATTTACGGACATTTTCAACCTATCCCTGTTGCAGGGTTTTGTCCCTACCTGCCTGAAGACATCGATTATAGTGCCAGTCCCCAAGCAGTCAGTGGTGGTATCTCTCAATGATTATAGACCAATAGCCTTAACATCTGTTGTTATGAAATGTTTTGAGAGACTGGTGCTAGATTATATTAAGGCTAGTCTTCCATCCACTTTAGACCCGTTCCAGTTTGCATACAGAAGAAACAGATCTACTGATGATGCTATTTCCATCGCCGTCCATACTGTATTGAGTCATCTAGAACGACAGGGAACCTACGCAAGGCTGTTGTTTGTGGACTACAGTTCTGCCTTCAATACAATTCTGCCAGACAGGTTATTTCTTAAAATGACCAACTTGGGTATACATCAGAAGATCTGTCTGTGGGTAAGGAATTTCCTGACTGATAGGCCGCAGACAGTGAGAATGGGACCTTACTATTCTTCTACTCTAGTATTAAGCACAGGAGCCCCTCAGGGATGCGTGCTAAGTCCCTTTCTCTATTCTCTGTACACATTTGATTGCACCCCACTGTATAAGTCCAACACAATCATCAAATTTGCGGATGATACAACAGTGGTGGGGCTCATCAGTGAGAACGATGAGACTGCTTATAGGAAAGAAGTACAGGGGTTAATTCAATGGTGTAAAGAAAATAATCTTATGCTTAACACCAAAAAAACCAAAGAAATCATAATTGACTTTAGGAGAAAGAAAAGTGTATTTTTACCATTGCACATAAATGGCGAGGAAGTGGAGAGGGTTGGTAGTTTTAAATACCTGGGCATTTATATCTCGGAGGACCTCTCATGGACTGCAAATATTAATATGGTTGTGAGGAAGGTGCAGGGGAGGTTGTATTTCCTGAGAATGCTCAGGGGACTGAATCTATCCCAGCACCTACTTCTGTCCTATTATCATAGTACCATCGAGAGTGTCTTAACCTATAGTATATTATCGTAGTATGGGAGCAGCTCTGAAACGGATAAAAAAGCTTTACAGCGAACAATTAAAATTGCCCAGAACGTTATTGGGCTCCGACTACCAACCCTGGATGAGATCTTCACGTCTCGCATCTTGAAGAAGTCACATAATATTCTGAGAGATCCCACCCACCCTGCTCACAACGTCTTTGAACTATTGCCTTCGGGCAGAAGATATAGGACAATGAAAACACGAACCACACGCCTTCTGAATAGTTTCTATCCAAGAGCTCTGATTGCACTAAATAACGATCTCAGGGCCAGTTGCAAGGTTTAGTAAGTAGGGAGTAGAAGGAATGAGATAGGTTTTAGGTTATGTTATGCTTTTAATAGGTCATGCTATATTCTGGATTATGTTATGTTTTATAGATTATGTTTAAATAGGATGAGAGTTCGGAGATACGTGCAAATGTATATGTGAACCCGGTCTTTGGGTGGGTGTTTGATTTTCGTTGTTGTGTATACTGTGTATATATGGACAATGACAATAAATTTATCTAAATCTAAACTGAGTGCAGGAAGCTCCTGCAACTAATCAGAAGCTGCACCTTGGTTTTCAAACACTTTCAGAAGTCGAACGGATTCTGTTAGAGAACCAAGGTACGACTGCATAGAGAAGACCCCATTTCCCCACTTTCTGCTTGAATGGGAGGAGGCATGGGCATAAAATGCAGGTGGCTATGCCATCACAATTAGGATGGCCTTTTAGAATGTCCCACCCTAGCAGAGGGCAAAAGTTGCTTCTCCCTTTGCATATAAGGTCTAGGAAGACAAGGGTGAATTCTTCCATTTCAGATGTACAGCAATATAAAATTTCATGGTAACTACATTGGAAATCTCTACGCATCATTGTATTGATTATCTGTCCCTCACAAGGAGGTCCCAACACAGATCACAACCATGTAAAATACAATAAATATCTAGAAACCTCCCAAAATTTCACCAGCATACATTAATCTTTCAGCATAAACAATCATAATGTTGCTCCACAAACCTTTGGATCAGGGATAGGCAGACTTCAGGCTTGGAGAAGGTCTGTAGTCCATTAGCAGAACATACAGTGGTACCTCGGGTTAAGTGCTTAATTCGTTCCGGAGGTCCGTACTTAACCTGAAACTGTTCTTAACCTGAAGCACCACTTTAGCTAATGGGGCCTCCTGCTGCCGCCGCGCTGCCGGAGCCCAATTTCTGTTCTTATCCTGAAGCAAAGTTCTTAACCTGAAGCACTATTTCTGGCTTAGTGGAGTGTGTAACCTGAAGTGTATGTAACCTGAAGCGTATGTAACCCGAGGTACCACTGTATGTTCTGCATGCAAAAGACAATCAGTTCAATCCCTGGCAATTCCAGATTGGGCTTGGAAAGACCCTCATTTGAAACCTTGAGGTGCCACATCCAGCCAGTGCAGACAGAGGCAGATGCCTTGATGGTCTGATTCCACATACAGCAGCTTCCAGTGCTCCACCTACCTTTTAGTTTTACTACAACCCATAATCCATCAACTAGAGACAGGTGCAGAATGGCAGCAGGGGTGGGGAAATACATACTGAGAATTAAGGAAGAGGTCTCAGCCCAGGGATTTGTTTTGATAGCACATCTGAGCTCACAATTCTTTTACCCATAAAGCCTACTCATGCCTTCTTCCAAGCATCCTACACTTCAGCAATCTAATTAAGGAAAAAAGCCTTTCCACTGTAGCTACTGTCACATAATCCCATCAGAGAACCCTGTGAATCTACTGCAATTCACCCAAATTTGTACTAGTAGATCCCAATATATTTTATGCCTTCCCTTGCTTTACCAAATACAAAGCTAACCCAGGATGGTGAGAGGACTAGAATCCAAAGCAAATTCAAATCTGTAGTTTACTTACTGGTCTTTGAGGTCTGTAAATTGTTTTTCAAGATTGGACATCTCATCCAAACACTCCATTCTTCTTCTTTCACAGTCCTCATCGTCCATTTCTGAGAACAGAATTATTCACTTTAAAAATACACAACAGCAACTGGTTTTCCTCCAGCCTATTTTATAGAATTTATACTCAAACAGTTCATTAAAACACACAAAAAGTTAATATTCAAAAGGATGAAGTTTTAAGAGGAATTAATACTTGGCCATCTTTATTTTTTTCCTGCTGCACAATTCATCTTGGAATATAACCAAACTGGATCATCCATCACTAGTTCAGACTCACTTGAGCGGGCATGTGAAATTGAGATTTAGTTATTTTTTGCCCCAACATGCATCCCTTTACACCTGTTTACACTGAATTGCACGTCATTCTACCGCTCATTCACTGACTTTGGATTTGGAAAGGCCCTTTTGGAGCTCTTCACTATATGGCAAGTACCCTTGCAGTATCACCAGGAGATGTGGTACTGGTTTTATATCAAGGCAATTTAAACTCATCTCTTTTTATATTAATGTGTTTCATGAACGTGTGGATGGCATGCACTGCAGAATTAGAAATAAGGGGGGGGGAGGAATCTGATGCATTCTCTGTCTACATGTCAGGATGATAATCAAGATCATCTTCTTGAAAGCTAAATATATGGACCCAAGGACTGGTAGTTACTGGGTGATGGTTTTTCCACAAGATGGAAAGTAAATGTCCATGACAGGAAAGAGCCTATTCTATTGTGGCACCCTTTTTCTGAAATTTGCTCCTGTGAAAGTTGCACCTGACACAACCCTTATTCTCTTTTTCTTATCAGGTATACCCCTTTTTATTTGCTCAGGTCTTTTAAGTTTCTAAGGTTTTATACTAACATTTTATTTTGCTTTATTGGTCTGTGCTTTATTATGGAGGCCTAAATCAGATAGAAAATCTAATAACAGATTTATGACTTTCTGTACTTCCGATTATTTCAGGGGAATACACAACACTTACTTGACAAATCAGAGAAGTGATACTTCCTAATTTAAGTAGCAGCTTTAAGCATTACAGCTGCTTCATAAAAGGGCACATATTTTAATAATCCTCTTCACTGCATCCCAACCTATCAGTGTTATTTCCATATTGCACATGGAAGGCTAAGGCTATGATGTCTTTGGACAGTGAGAGTACATTGAGGAAGTGAACTAGAGACAACCTCCTGTTGACATGTTGCTCCTTTTGACACCACAGTGCACCAGCTCTTTTGGAATATTTTACAATAACAATCCTCCAGGATTTTGTTTATGAGTTTGCAGAGTCAATTCTGGGCTGACAAACAATGACCAACAGCAGTATAAATTATAGCATGAGAAAGTCTGTTATGTACTAACTGGTACAGATACATTCCTAAGAATCAATGCATGTCTGTCAACAGTTATCTGTTGACATTATTCTTGGGATGAGAAAAATGAACAAAAGCTTAACTGTTTGTCCAATTCGGAAGCAAGATACTAGCAGGTGGCGCTGTGGTCTAAACCAGAGCATCTTGGGCTTGCCAATCAGAAGGTTGGCGGTTCGAATCCCCGCGACGGGGTGAGCTCTTGTTGCTGGGTCCCAGCTCCTGCCAACCTAGCACTTTGAAAGGATGCCAGTGCAAGTAGATAAATAGGTACTGCTGTGGCAGGAAGATAAATGGCGTTTCCATGTGCTCTGGTTTCCAACACAGTGTTCCGTTGCACCAGAAGCGGTTTAGTCATGCTGGCCATATGACCTGGAAAGCTATCTGTGGACAAACGCCAGCTCCCTCGGCCTGAAAGCAAGATGAGCGCCACAACCGCATAGTTGTCTTTGACTAGACTTAACTGTCCAGGGGTCCTTTACTTTTACCTATACCAGCAATGAATAAAATCTGTGCCAATAATCTCCTCGTGATTTCTGAAATGAAGCTTACCTCTGCCACCATGCTACTTGCTTTGTCATATCAAAAACAGATTTGGTGCTTCCAGAAGTCCCATCCAATCAAAAAACAATGGGGGGTGGTGGAGAACAGCACATACTAGTTGGGATTTATTTACCACACTCCACTGAAAGCACAAGTGACAAAAGTGCTCCGTGAAATATTGAAGAGGCCTAAAAAGAATGGCTTTGGACAGGAGACTTCCCCCACCCCAGAAACCCAGGTTAGAATTTGCTCGTCCAAGTAAGTAGTTTAAGTGCTTGACATTTCAACGTATTATGAGTCCGAAATGTGAAGGTTTGATCAATGGGTTGCAACCTATAGCACTGCACTGCAAATAGCACAGGCAAACAGGCTTTCTGGTGTACCTAGGCACCAAGGAGCAAGGAGCTGCATGTAGTCTGCAGGGCACATTAGTGTGTTGGACTAGGACCTGGGAGACCAGGGTTCAAATTTCCACACAGCATGAAGCTTACTGAGTAACCTTGGGCCAGTCGCTGTCTCTCGGCCTAACCTCCCTCACGGGATTGTTGTGAGGATAATATGGAGAGGTGGAGAACCTCCTTGAGCCCCTTGGTGGCGTATAAATGCCTTTTCCTCAACATGTAGCGTACTTGCCCCCAAAAGTCTGGCTGCCAATTATTTAGCGCTTTTCTAGGTAGGCTTGCTACCTAAATCCACTGGATCCACTCTGTGCGGTTCAGAGGAAACTTGGCATAATAATCATAACTTACTGATACTATACAGCACGTCTTCAAAAAGTGAGGATGAATCCTAGCCACCATTAAAATAGTGAACAGCACTGGGGAGTTGTCTGACAGAAAGTCTCCTGGGAAACATAGTTCCCTATTTCCTAGGGTTCCCCCCCCCCATATTTGGATTCCAAGTTAGAAAGATTAATGCTGTGAAGTCAAATATTTCGAAGTGTGAAATCCTCATGTCAGAACATAAAAAGAGCCCTGCTGGATCAGGCCAAGGGCCTATCTAATCCAGCATCCTGTTCTCACAGGGGCCAACCAAATGCCTCTGGGAAGCCTGCAAGCCTGGGCCTGAATGCAACTGCCAAACTACAGAATAAGGAGATTGTGCTGTGCCAGCTCTTCATCCAGCCTCTTTCTTGCACACTGCACAGTGTTAACACTCGGCTTACTCCAGCAAGAAATCCTGATTCACATTCAGTTTATTTTAAAAGTTTAATGCAACTTCTATTTTGTTGGGATGATCGCTGGATGTGGAGCACACTCCCCACCCGCAGGCAGCCTCAGCCTGCCTGCACGCGTGACCTTGGGGTGCGGAGCACACTGCCCCGCACAGATAAGGCCACAGATAAGACCACAGCTGTCTGAACATCGTGCCCTCTGTCTAAACTTTTGTGGTCACAGTAGTCTGCGGTGTCCTGTCTGTAACCTTTGTCTCTGAGACCTTTGCCTCCTTCGTCATACATTGTGCAAGGAGAAAATGACGCGGTGGAAACAGGTGCCAAAATAACTTTGTACCACCCCACGATCTCGAGGCTGGAAGATGTGTAAGGGTCACAGCCCAAAATGTATCTGCCTGGGTTTGCATATTGTGTCAAGAAAAGGAGCCTCCACAGAGCTAGCCGGCAGCTTGCATGCAGCCCACCTGTGCGCAGCTCACTTGCATTATCAACTCCAGCCTCATGTCCTTCACTTCACTATTTGAGTTTAAAATAATGTACACATATACTACTGTTCCAGAAAGAGGTTTTTCCCTTAAAAATACCTAGAGGTTCTTACCGTAATACTGTGTTTTCGAACCTGACCAAAACTGAACTCACAAGATCAGCCGGTTTACAGAATGCATGTTACCCTTAAATGTTTTTTTTAAAGTATTTGAAAGAAGACGGACGAGCACAAGGTTTAGTGTTTTAATGCTCCATATATTGGAGGGGGTTGGTGAGAGAAAAGAGCAAAAAAGCCTGTCCTCTTTGTAATAAAGCATATTACATGTTCACACGCAAACTCTCTCATTTTATGACTTTAACTTTAGCTTTTTTGTGTTGATTTACTTGTACACCACTTCAAGACAATTCTAATTAAGTGGCACATAAATTGGTGAAATAAATAAAATAAATTATATTTTTTCTGGGTTCCAGCCAGAGTTCCATGGGTCATGAGCCTAGAGTAGAGCTACTAGCACATGGCCACTACTGGCTCAAGAGCAGTTTATCCAAGAGAGGCGTCTGGCCACAGAAACTAAACAACTGTTTGGCAAATTGAAAATAAAAATGAACGCATCTGATAAAGTGGACTCTGGTCCATGAGAGCTTATGCCTTAACAAATTTATTGTTGTTTTTAAGATGCTACAAGACTATTGGTTTTGCTGCAACTGATGAAAACGTCTGCCTCTCTGAAAATGCCTAGGCAGATCTCCAGTTCTGCCAGGGTAGTGTTCATCAAACACCATTTTAATGGTTGGCTTAATTGCTCTGCCAAGCAATTCACTCCTCAAATGAAGGAAAAGAAACTTACTTCCTCTGTTGCTTTTGTAATGTTGGGATAAGTGAAGGAGGATGTGCACATAAAATGGAGGAAATGCACTACTAGTATAGTTCAGTGAAGAGAAGAAAAGTAATGAGGGTAGGTAAGAGATTTTGGGGGGACTCGGGTGGCGCTGTGGGTAAAACCTCAGTGCCTAGGACTTGCTGATCGCATGGTCGGCAGTTCGAATCCCCGTGGTGGGATGAGCTCCCGTCGTTCAGTCCCAGCTCCTGCCCACCTAGCAGTTCGAAAGCATGTCAAAGTGCAAGTAGATAAATAGGTACTGCTTTATAGCGGAAAGGTAACAGCGTTTCCGTGCGCTGCGCTGGTGCTGGCTCGCCAGAGCAGCTTCGTCACGCTGGCCACGTGACCCGGAAGTGTCTGCGGACAGCGCTGGCTCCCGGCCTCTTAAGTGAGATGAGCACGCAACCCCAGAGTCGGACACGACTGGCCCGTACGGGCAGGGGTACCTTTACCTTTATCTTTTTAAGAGATTTTTATGGCACTATAACAGCTATGCCAAGAATGAAAAGGAGAAACAAGTGCTTTTGAGAGACTTTGCAAATCTCTCCTCCAAGACTTGTGAGGGGCATAATTTTGTGAGCCATGCTAAAATAATTGCAACTCTGTCTTGCACTCAGATTCCTGGTATCTGCGCTGTAGAGAGTTTCATTCTCACTTTCTATGCCTTCTTTTGCAGCATTCCCTTCCCATGCTTCTCTCCAAATACTGTTTGCAAAAATGTAAAGTATTTTATCTTCTCCCATTCCCTCCAAGTCCCCCCCCCCAATTCAATCTCAATCTAGCCAGTCAGATCAAACTACTTTGTGCTTCCTTCTCAGGGACCTTAGTTATTCATAGAATTCCCTTGTGTTCTCTATGACTCTACAGATGTTAGAGAGCTCCAGCTGTACCTCTTCACTGAAACTCATTGTATGCCGAACTGTGTGTGTGCATGTGTAGACAATCCATATTCCCAGATTTCAGTGTGCAAGTAGCTACAGGTTGAAATGCTCTCACTTCAGTTTCCCCCTCTCCTCCAATCTGTCCTACACGCACAATGTAGGAAACCTGCCTGCGAGAATATACATACATGCCATTTCCCTTTAAAGATTAGGTACAGCAGATC
This sequence comes from Podarcis vaucheri, assembly GCF_965113315.1. NCBI lineage: Eukaryota > Metazoa > Chordata > Lepidosauria > Squamata > Lacertidae > Podarcis > Podarcis vaucheri. Next base: position 35,138,334 of record NC_138759.1, read on the forward strand.
TGAGCTAGGTCTGGCTTGAGTTTGGCTCTTCTCTGTATGCTTGCCTGTTGTAACACAGGAAGCAGTAAAAATATGATCTTGATTTCCCTGACCTGGGAGTAAGACCTTAAACTCAAAAGGAGCCAATTCTGAGTAGGCAGAAATAGAATCAAACTGTATAAATGGAGAGGATGCCTGAATGCACCAAACTGAAACTGCGTAAGTTAGTGGTTCTGCAGATGAGTAGTTCAATATCCAGCACTAACATTTAGTCGTTATTTGTTAAGAGCTGGCCTTATTCGCAGATGCATACATCTTTTCTGTTGTTGGAGAACATGTGCAAGTTTTGTGTGTTGCATTTCTGTAGCATTAAGATTTTTCTCTACTTTCTTCATCAGTCTGCCCACACACCTGAGCCCAGACACTCCATTCTGTTTTTCCCTTCCATTACTCTGAATCAATTCTGACCATATATGTTTGTCCTGTCATTTCCTTGCCTCTGCCTAGCCTCATACGCCTCTTCCCTTCCCCTTCTCAGATCAGTCTTATCCGTCTCCTCTATCTAGCTATCTATCTTTCAATAAATAGCCTCCTTCTTGGAAGCTAATGTGTCTTAATCTACTCTGGAGCCATCTCCTCACTCATCCATCCACGCCTGCATCTTTATTTTTTATCAGGGTTGCAACATGAAAGAGGGGGAGGACAAGTATGTGTGGGTGGATGTGGGTGTGTAGTGGCTTGCCAAATGCAAGAGAGGACAGGTGGCTCCTGCAACTTTATTGGTTTACAGAAAGGGGGGGGCAGGAATCCCTGCTGAACATCAGTAGCGTGCAGGAGCCCTGGGTTTTTTTTTTGGGGGGGGGGTTGCCTCCGGAAGGCGCGGGCAAGCAAGAGGGATGCTACGCAGGTCTGCTCGGAAAGGATCTCCACTGAGTTCCACGGGCCCTACTCCCCTGCCAGCATGCACGGGGTTTTGCAGCCCTGGACGAAAGCAAGCATCTTGCCTGCCTATTGTTACCCCGGGCGACGCCTAGGGCGAGCTGCCCTGCCCTCCGCCCCACAGCCAAGGGGGTGCATGGGGGAAGCACCGGGCGGGGGAAGGGGGCGGAGCGGACGGGGGAAGGGGGCGGGTCTGAGTCCTCCTTTTCCCACCCCCCGGCCCAGCCCGAGTGGGCAGGAGAGAGGGCGCCCCGCTGCCTCGCCGGCTTCACCTGAGCTGTCACCCTCCTCGGACACGGACGAGCTCTCGGACTCCTCCTCCTCGGAGCTGCTGCCCTCGTTCTCCCCGTAGTCCACCTCCATCTCGTCGTGGTTGTTCTCCTTCTTCTCCCGCGAGTGGACCGGCATCGCGCCGCCCAGCCCAGCCCGCAGGCGCTCGGCGTCGCTGGCTCCTAGGGACCGGGGGACAACAGCCCTCCCTGGCCGGCCGCCCGCCCGCCTGCCTCCCCAACGCGCCGAAGCTCCGCCTCAGAGAAACCCCGCCATCCACCTTAGCCCCGCACAGCCTCACGCTCCGCTCCGCCGCTCATTGGCCGACAACCCGCCGACGGGCGTGGCGCGCGGGAGGGCGGCGGGGCGGGCGGCGGAGCCGGAGCGGCGCGTGGCGGAGCTTGGCTGCGGCGCGGAGGATCTCGGGACATGTAGTCTCTCGGAAGGAAGGCTTCACTCCACCTAACCGCCTGCCCTCCCGCCCCTCAGTGGGCGGCGGAAGGCGCGCCGAAGTGGAAATGTTTCCCAGGGTTGCAGGCGGCCTGCCAAAAGAGCCGCAACAAAGCCTCGAAATTCTGAGAGCCGGTGATGAAGATGGTGGAAAGATTTAGGAAAGGGTTTATTGAGGAGTCAGACCCGTAAAGCCGTACACGGCGGCAGCAGCAGCAAAAGGCGCGGGGAATTTGTGGGCGCCCAGATGCTGCCCGGACTACAGCTCCCACTATCCTTGGACATTGGCCATGCTTGCTGGAGCTGATGGGAGTTGGAGTTCCAACAACATCTGGAGGGCCTCCGCGTCCTCGCCGCTGTTGCGCAGGATGGCACTCTTTTAGAATGTAAGAAAGGTTCTTTTGCTGGATCGGACTAAGGGTCCCATTTAGAGCGAGAGCCAGCCTGGTTTAGGGATCGGAGTTACATGGCTTCAAATCCCCACTTCGCTGCCCTATAACTCAGTCTAAACTACTTTGCTTCCAAGGATAAAATGAGCTGGGGAGAACTCCTGTGCTGAATTTTTTTTATAAAGGCATTGCAAGATGAGGTGCTTGATTTTCAATGCACTCTGAAGACGAACTGTGAAATAAACATGGAGTTTGCCTTCATTGTTGTTGCATAATCTTTGATGCTTCAGCTGAGCAGTCCGCTACATTTGCAGGTCTATTTTCATCTGTTCAATTGCTATATGTGAAGTTAGGCTATCATGCCAAAAATTTACTTGCACTGAGGTCACATTCACATCATACATTTAAAGCACCTTTATAGCACTTTTCACAGCAGTGTTTTTTCTGGGGGTACTCAAGGGTATGCAGTACCAACCCTTTTTTTTAAAGGCAAAAAGCACTGGTTTAAAGTGTGACACTTCCTGTAACAAATTCATGGTGAGTACAGGCTCCATTTTTCTAGAATAGAAGAAAAGCACTGTTTAACAGACATAGCTTCCCCCAAAGTATCTTGTGAACCGAACTTTACCCATCACAGCTAAAATTCTCAGAACCCTTATCAGTTCCCAAGATGCTCTGGGGGAAGCAATGTTCTTAAAACGTTCTTTAAATGTATGGTATGAATGTGACCCTAATCTCATTTGCCATTTTGTTGTCTGTTGTTTGAAGAAACCCTTTTGGTCGCACTAGAGAGCCTTGTTTGGAAACAGTTCTTAGCTTCAGAGACCAGCATAGTTCCCATGGGGTCCAAATGGAAGAGGACCTCCTGCCACAAAAAGTTTTGTGCCAAATGAGTGATAGCAATGAGTGAAAGCAGTGTTTGGGAAGGAGCCGATGTCTGAAAAGCAATTCATGATTCAGCCAACCTTCACTAGTCAACAATTTAAGGATTTATCTTCCTCCTAATTTTGTTCTGCAGCAACTGTGTGGTGCCTTCTCATCCAGGAGTTTCTGGGCTCAGATGTCGTAGAACAGTAAGGAACCCCACCATGTCCCCACCCTGCTAATGTGTTCACAGAAGCTCAGAGAGCAATAGCAAGCACATGACAGGCCAGCCTATTTTATAGCTATCCCCAAAATAGTGGCAAGGGAAATGAAAGTTAGAATCATTAAGTGTGTAATGGCATCTTGAAACAGTAGAGGCAAAAGGTGAGTCCTCCTGTAGATTGAAAACTGGCTAAACAAAAGGAAGCAAGGGTCAAGACAATATATTTTTCACAAAAACGGGCAGTAGGGTCTGCACTTGAACTGTACCATTTAATTTATATATGATAGTGAATCAAGGGTGAGTGACAAGATTGCCAAAGTTGTAAATGATTCCAAATTAATCAGAATAATGAAAACTCTTCAAATAATGACTCTTCAAATGCTCCAGAAAGCCAATTTTAGTGACATATTTTTGTTAATAAACAATTTAATACTTAACTGTAAGATATTAATTATAGTCTTTTGTCTCAATCTTTAAAGCTGCCTTTATGTACGATGAAATAGTTATTGTGCGATATGCTTTCTTGAACATTTTTTACTTGTTTCTATTTCAACATATCATTTGATTGCAAGCTAATCTAAAAGTACATGCTGCAAACAATCTGGAATGTGTGCACAGATGAGAAAGGGTCTGGAAACCAAGCCTTGTGAGGACTGGTGGAGGGAACTGGGTATGTTTAGACTGGTAAAGGGGAGACTGAGAGGATATATGAAAGCTACTTTCAAATATCTCAAGGGTTTCCACATGGAGGATGGAGCAAGCTTGTTTTCTCCAGGCTAGAACCTGAAGCAATAGAAAGGAGATTCCAACTAAACATCACGAAGAACTATCTGACAGTAAGCTGTTTGACAGTGGAACAGACTCCGTTGGGAGGCTGTGGACTCTCCTTCATTGGAGGTTTTTAAGCAGAGGTTGGATGACCACCTGTCATGTATGAGCTAGTTGAGAATCCCGCATTGCAGGGGCCTTGGGGTCCCTTCCAACTCTATAATTCTATGGTTCTTTTAACTTCTTAATGCCTGTAAGGTATAATCCCATTGCGTGGAAAAAAAATTCTGACACCCATAAAAGAGTACAAGTGAACAGAGAGGACAATTAAAGGTTAAAAAATTAAACAATTTATATTTTTGCTAATGTACAAAAAGTGCAGTGCTCAGGACAGAACCCTCACAACACTTTCAGCATTTAAGTATTGATCCCAACTGCCAGAGTTGGCATTTGTGTAGATATATGCACAAAACCACAAATACAACAGAAAGTTTTAATGATGATAATGTATAATATTTTACAACAATGCTGGAGATGTTTAACCAGGAAAGGGAAGAAGAAGTGGTTGTAAGAGAAACTGAATTTGATATTTGTGCAACAGTATGCAGCGGACAAAAGGCACACTAATTTTTCTCTGTTTTTACCACTAAGTATGGGAACCTGCACAAAGCCTATCACAAAATTCCAACAGAGTTCAAAGTATGTAAGGATTAAGCATCAAATACAGAATGTCTCGCTTTCCCTGAATATTAAGTACAGAAACATATAAGTGTCCATCCCACAGAAAAACAACGAAAGAATAGAAAAATAAATTTGTCCAAGGAGCCCAATGATGACCTATAGCTGTGGGGTAAACAGATTTTTAAAACTTGAGTACAAATTATGTTGGTTTGCAGACAATGAAAAATGAAGCAGTAATCCTCTGCACATTTAAGTAAGAATAAAAGAAAAACCTCTGAAGACAGTAAGACTTTCTTACAAGTAAATATACTTAGATTCACACTACATGAGTATCTCTTGTATTGATGAGGACAATATGAAAATTAGTTCTCTATCCCATTCAAAAATACTATTGTGGGGGAGTGAGTGTTTAGAGAACATTCAGGCAGTATTTGATATGAAAAGGTAATTTAGGGGCAAAATGAAGCAAAGCGCTACAGATAGTAACTGAGAATAAAGGATAACTGAGTATAAAGCAGTGAAGGTGAACAGAACAGGTAGGAGGTCGCGTACAAAGAGGGAAAGGTACGGGCCAGAAAACAAATGTACATATCTGGTGCCTGTTAATCTAAATTCCAGGTATGTTAATCTGTAACCACAAGAAGTGGTGCTTTAGAGACTAACTAGTTTATTACAATGTTTGTTTTCGTTGGAGCTCAAATGCAGCACAGGATAACCTAAGATAAAAACTAAAGCTAATATGAATACAAAACACACCCTTTATTATTGGTGCACCAAGTCTATATGAAAACAAGGCAATGCATGTGACATTCTAACTTTTGGTAATGCATAACTACAAGGAAAGGGAAGGTGTTATTTTTATAGTAAGTCAATAATTCATAATCCTGAAAAATATAAAGTTGCTAATTAATTTCATTCTATGATTCTGTTTCCTTATCCCCTTGCAACTAAAAGTGAATGGATGGACACACACATTGCATGCATCCAATGAAAGCTGATGAGAACCCCTGCTTTCTCCCTGAATTTGTGCAGGGAGTATCCCTGTATTTGTCCCTTAAGTTTGCTCCAGTACCCATTCACCTGTCCTGATTGTAGTGCAAGTTTAACTGGCTACATCTGGCCAAGTAGGATTTTACCACCACTACCCAAACTTCACTGGCTGTAGTTTTTTGTTTTGCCTACTAAGTCTACACTGTTAGGTCAAGGGAGGAGTAGTTAATGTTAAGTGTGATGCCACTGGACAGGTTAAGATGTCCAGGTGTAGGCACAACTGTTTGATACTATTCTTTTTAACCCAGTGTGGTGTAGTGGTTAAGAGCGGTAGTCTCGTAATCTGGGGAACCGGGTTCGCGTCTCCACTCCTCCGCATGCAGCTGCTGGGTGACCTTGGGCTAGTCACACTTCTTTGAAGTCTCTCAGCCCCACTCACCTCACAGAGTGTTTGTTGTGGGGGAGGAAGGGAAAGGAGAATGTTAGCCGCTTTGAGACTCCTTAAAGGGAGTGAAAGGCAGGATATCAAATCCAAACTCTTCTTCTTCATTTCACGATCTACTCCAATGGCACCTTCTGGTATTGCAGACGCCACTGCCGATTCACATCTCTACCTACTGTGCCCTAAAAATACCTAGAGACAATGCCACAAGAAGAGTATGAAGCATATTATATTCTTTTCATATGTTTTGATGTGTTTAGATTGTTTGCAATCCACCTTGAGTACTAATGGTTGGTATAAATGTTCAAACCCCCACCCCCACCCCACACTACAAGTACTCAAAGCAATGTGGAAAAAACTAATCTACAATAAATTATGCGCATGGGAGTGGCTTTCATATGACAGATTCAGAGTGTGGCAACTGGGGACAGGTCAGTATGTGCACTTTTACAGGGAGTCAGGAGACAAAAATGGAGCAGATAGGAAAGATGGAAATACCCCTTCTATTTTCAAGTTTCTTACTTTAATGCCCTTCTTTGTTCTCCTGAAGAGACTATGTAAACTGCTGAATAGCAGCACTGAAGCTAAATTATGTGGGACAAGTTCCCAGAGGACAGGCTGCTCCTGTGTAGAAATGTTTCAGTGGTATGAGAATGGCACTTCTTTTGCAACTTAGCTTGCAGACAGAATGCTACACTGAATGTGTGAAATGGGAGACAAATGACCTTACCTCTGAGAGTGATTCTAGGGATTGATACTTGCACACCTGAGCTTAAATTAAACACTGAAATTGTTTGTTTTTCCTTCCTTCTGTTTTGCTAGCTGTGCAAGTGAACTCAGCCAGATATATATAGCTGAAGGCAAGGGGTTTTTTTCATAGTGGGGACTGACCTCTAGGATAGGTAATTACATTCTTGCACAATCCTATAATGTATCAGTGACAGGAAAATGTGCAAGTGGAAAAGAGGGATGGCCCCTTTCAGAATAAAATACCAATTCAAAGTGAATGGACATATAAAACACTTAATTTAAATTAATTAAAAGTGCATGAACATAGTGCAGAAGTTCTTCCAAGTCCTGACAATGAACATGATTTCAAGCACTGAGCCATAAGAGCCAACTATAGAAGGGCCACTATACTCAGCAGATAAACTGCATGCAGATTTGCGGCCTCTTCTTAAAACAATCACAGCCAAGAGGGTTCCAAACTTTTCCTTTCAGTTTTTTAGCTTAAGAATTTTTATATTTCTGAATCCCTAGATTTTATAGCTCTAGCTTCTGCCAGAAATTTTATTTCTAAAAGAAATGTACAGAACACCTAAAGTAGCAAAACTGATTTCCTCACCGGACAGGCACCACCCTTTGCTTCTTTAGAGTACAAATCTAACTAAGCATGCTTACTCGGGAGTAAATTCTAATGAGCCCAAAGTGGCTTACTCCCATGAATCTTCTCCCCCCACGTGAGTAGTAGTAAGAACTGCAAAGGGGCTTGGCGGCACCCAAAAGACCAACAAATGTATTGCAGATCACGCCATAGGAAGTTCGTCAAGCTTTCAGGGTGCCACAAGACTCTCGGCTGCAGGTGGTCGCAGCCTCGACGTCCGAGCGCCAGTAAACCACGCCACTCTGCTCCTCTGCCCTCACGAGACCCCACTGATCAAGGCTCCCCCAGCGCGTAAACGAAGGCGACGCCGGAAGAACCGCCTTCCCTTTGAGTCCCCCGGCTATGACGTCAGAGCGAAGGCGGTTGCCATGGGAAGCCTGGAATTCGCACCTGACGGCTGTCGTGAAACGTTGGGGGGGGGCAGTGCTCGGAGAGTAAGGGAGGAGAGAGGAGGAGGAGGAGGAGTAACGCGGTGCTGCGGAGCGAGAAGCCCTAAGCCAGCCCTGCCTACCTCGCCACAGCCGCCACCAACCCTCCCTTCACCAACCCCGCGCGCCCGAGAGCTTCGAGTGCGCCGGCCGCACCCGCCCCTTCGGAGCCTCGGGGCGCCGCCGCCGCCTGCTATGTAGGCTGCGCTGACCGGGGGCGCGGATCCGGAGGCCGCAGCGCACCTCAGGTTTCGCCGGGGGGTCCCGGCGGCGTCGACTGTACGAGGAGGGCGTCGGCGAGGACAACAGCGCGGCTACCCGCCCCGGGGGCCCCGCAGGCGGGATGTTCTCCAAGAAGCCCCACGGAGATGTGCGGAAATCCACGCAGAAGGTGCTGGACACCCGCAAGGACCCGCTCACCCGCCTCAAGCACTTGCGCGTCGTTATCGGTGAGGAAGGGGAGGCGGGGGCCCCGAGGCCTTGCTAGCTGCTGAGGGTCTGGAGGGGGGCGGGGCGGGGGGTTCACCTCGGTTGCAAGGGAAGAGGCCGGGTTGGAGAAGCCCTTGCTGGGCTGGGCTGGTGCCCGAGCGAGGGGGGAGGCCGTCCCGAGAGCTTTCTCCTCCTCCTCTCCCCTCCCTGCCTTATCTTTGCTAGAGGTGGGTGGGAAAGAGAGGTTGGACGGTGCTGGGGTGCTTTGAGGTTGGGGAGCAGCAGCTGCGTTTTTGGCGAGAGGTGAGGAGAAGCTCCATCCCAACTCTTTTGTTGGCATGACAACCCGGACACTGATGGCACTGTGGGAAATGACAGGAGAGGAATACCTGGAGAGTGATGAAAATATCCACCAGCTGCCTGTTTTTACACACGCCCATGCTATTTACACACACACACACCCATGCCTGACTTGCCTTGCATATATTAAGATGAGGCAACCTGCTTTGCACCCTGTGTTGCGATAATGTTTTGGGGGTTGCTGACTGCTGGATAAATATGCTGCTTTCATAGGTGCGATTGGGATGGTTGTCAGCCCTGTGCTTTGAGTTTGTGTTTGGGCATGTCTAGAATGTCTTAACTTTGTGGAATCTGGTGTAGGGTTTCTTGTCTTCTTATGCTTACTGCCCAGAGTAGTACTTACTTCAGGCTGTGCAGTCTCTGAGAACACAAAGCTGAAAATTAGGGACACAAATTGTTCTATCTATGCAGTTTGGGATCTTGTCTTCAGCTCAAGAGTGTATTGGGGCAAATCTGCCCCAGGAAGCTTCTTGCTTTTCTACTAGTGCATTCCAGCACCTGCCTAGGACTATGAAAAGTTTCAGGAAGTGAACATTTGGATGGGCTCTGATACAGAGATTCATTACTTTTTTCTATTTGTGGTCCAGTTTGATGAAAATATGTATTGAGATTGGTGTCTTTGGTTGGTGACATTCATTAAAATAAACATAGCATATTATAGAGTTCTAGTATTGTGTGGGAAGGGCAGCATAAATTAGCTAATCTTAATTAACTAATCCCTGAGGCAGGAACTCAGATACTTGTTTTGACTGTGTAAGCCCAAGGGTTTGATAGCATTGGATCTGCCTGCTTTTTTTCTACAAACTTGTTACTCACTCATGCTTGATTGAAGTGCATTATTCCACATGTTTTCATGATGAGTTTTCATTCTGTTGGTTTTGCAGGTGTCAGCTTATTTAAGATGAGTACTTTATGACAAGTGTATGATAAAATGCAGAATCAAAAATGTTTCAAATTACTTGAGTCTTCATCAGAGTTGCAGTCCTAGGCATGTTTACTCAAACCTAAGTCACACTTTATCCATTGGGCTTACTCCCAGTTAAATGAGAGTTGGATTGTATCCTGAAGCTTTCATATGCAAACCTGTATATCAGCTTACAATTAACAGAATCACCAGCTGGCGATACACAAACATACACACACACACGTGTGTGTGTGTGTGTGTGTGTGTGTTAGGGTATCTACTGGAGAGAACCCTGCTAGTATTCAGTATTGTAATTTATGCATTTATTATTACAGTGGTGCCCCGCAAGACGAATGCCTCGCAAGACAGAAAACTCTCTAGACGAAAGAGTTTTCCGTTTTGGAGGTGCTTCGCAAAACGAATTTCCTATGGGCTTGCTTCGCAAGACGACAATGTCTTGCGAGTTCCTGCTGGTTTTTTTCCCTCCCCCCCCCTTTTTCTAAGCAGATAAGCCGCTAAAAGCCGCTAATAGCGCTAATCCGCTAATCCTTCAATGGGCTTGCTTCGCAAGACGAGAAAACCGCTAGACGAAGAGAATCACAGAACGGATTCTTTTCATCTTGCAAGGCACCACTGTATTTATTTTCATTTCTTTACCTCTTTATATAGATAAGAAAAAATCTCAAAGTGGTTTGCAACACATTAGAACATCATATAAAACAATCCAGAATCATCATCTTATTTGGTGATCACTTGTAGCTGTAAGATTGTCTTCCATGAACATGGTCTTAACAGTGAGTCCGTAAGTGACTGTGAAGGCCAATTCTGGATTCATATGTCCTTCCACAGTGGGAACATAGGTTTCTGGGCAGGAGTTCATCACAGTCAGGATTTGCCAAACATGCCTTCCTCTTAACTTGTTTCTCCTTTTCGCCCTGAGTTTGTGCTTCTTCAAAGTCCATGACACTTTTGGTAAAGGCTGTTTTCCAGTTGGAGCACTTGCAGGCCAGTGTTTCCCAGTTATTAGGTTTATGTTACATTTTTAAGGATTTGCCTTGAGAGCGTCTTTAAACCTCTTTTGTTGTCCACTGGTATTTTGCTTTCCATTCTTGAGTTGGGAATAGAGTAGTTGCTTTGGAAGACAATAATCAGGCATCTGAACAACATGACCAGTCCAATAAAGTTGATGTCAAAGAATCATTGCTTTGACACTAGTGATCTTTACTTCTTCCAGTATGCTGACATTAGTTCACCTGTCTTCCCACGTGATGCATAATTTTTTTTTGAAACACCATTGATTGAATATTTCAAAGAATTGTAGATGGCGTTTATAAGTGGTCCATGTTTCACAAGTGTAAAGTTGGTAGTACAATAGCTTTGTAAGCAAGCATTTTGGTTTCTCTGCAAATGTCCTGGCCGTCAAACACTCTGTGCTTCAATCAGGAGACTCACACAGCTCAGGCGATGCTGTCTTCTCTTGTTGAAACATAACTGCCCAGGTAGGAAAAGTGATCAGCGCTTTCCAACATTACACCATTAAGTTGGATTTGTGGTGCTGTAGAGGGGTCGTTTTGTGCTTGTTGGTGCAGCATTTTGTTTTTTTGGATATTGAGCGATAGGCCAAGTTTTCCATAAGCTGCTGCAAAGATATTTAGGGTGATTTGGAGGTCATCCTCTGAGATATAAAAGATGTTGTGTAAGAGAATTCACAATGCCTTGCGTTGCATGCATCTTGAGATTATTATTTTTTTGTGGCTCTGTGTAAGAGATTGCACAAGTCATTGTGCTAGCACCTTTTTGAGACATTGTGGGACAGATCATTGAATGCTTAGCACTAGAAGAAGCACTTTGCTTTTTTGTGCTAAGTCAGGAAAAGCCCTTCTGCTCACAGAGCAGCATCGCTGGATCAAACCCATTGATTGTAGCTGCATTTCAAAGGATACCATAGAAATGACCTCTGTTTGCCCAGAAATACTTGTTTGCATGATATATTTTAAAGCAGTTTCTGTCCTACTCTTTGGATAAAACCTTTCAGCCCAGCAAGCACAATAGGCCTAGATGCCACTTGATAAGTTGCCTTTAAAGTAAGAAATATTAAAAGTAGTTTCTAATGCAGTTTTTGAGTAGGAGAGAAGCACATGCTCAAAGGTGTTCTCTGGATCACAGCCTATCTAAATATTTTTTGGTACCAGAGTGCTATAGTGGATGGAGTGTTTTATTTGAAAGTGTGGGGTTATATAAAAAAAGATCCAGTCTCGCTCAGTTATTTGAACTCTTTAGCGACACTATCCCTAAGGCTTTGAATGGGTTACAGGGTTAGAAACATACAATCAATTTTCCATTTTTAAAAAATCAAGATTTTAAAAAGCCAACTCTTAATCTCATTCTCAGTTAGAGGCTTAACGCTGGCTACCAAAAGTAGATGGCTTTTGACACAGGCTTGGATTTTAACAAGACTCTGAAGGAACAGTGTTAAATTATTGTGAAAACTCTAATGAGAACATTTCTCTTTGCCCACAACAATGATCATGTTTCATTTTATGCATAGTGATCAGATCAATTGGAAGTTGCACTTCTCAGAAGAGTAAGTTTGTTTCCAGTAGTTACATTGTCTACTGTTTTGAAACTCATATGGATGTTAACTATGCATTGTATTATTCCTGATGAAAGAACTGTGTGCTTAAAGCAAAATTATTTTAAATTTATTTATTGTACAGAAATTCATTGTTTCATGAATGAAACATCAAGTACTTTTTGTCACATTTGCATTGCAAAGAATTTGCCATTTACTATTTTGAAATACGTATTGTTTATGAAATATATATTGTGTATTCAGGTAGTACCACACCTGTTACTTTTAATTCTGATTTTATTTGTGGCTTTCAGGAAGTCTCTACATTCCTAGCCTTTGAAATTGGATCCACAGTATCAGAGGTTTAATTTGGAGGTGATAAGTTGATCCATGATTTAAACAGAGACTTCTCTGAAAAGTGGTAATAGGGACTCCTGACCCTTTCTGTCAGTGTTTTGAAAAGTTGCTCATTGCAGTGTTATAATGTATGACCAGTCCTATAGAAGACTGTGAGTCTTCTGAAAAATGTTGAACTGGCATTAGTTTGGCTACGGAGTCAAAGTCTGGCATGCTACAAAAATACTATGTCATGTTAATTTTGCATGCTGAAAAATATCTAAATAGCTCACATTTCCCCCCAATGGCCAATGGTATTGGAACTCCTATATGTGATCTGTTGGGGGATGGGAATCAGAGCAGTAAAATTTATTTAGGCTGCAATCCTATGTAAACGTGCATGGGAATAAGTCGAGTTGAAACTAAATTGCCTTTCTTATGCATAAGCATATTAGAGTTTTGTTATTAAATGTGTTTTTAAATGTTATATTCAAAGGGTTGCATCAAATGGGGTTGTTTAGCTTTTGTAAGTGAAACAGGGAAGGAAGCAGTTTTGTCACGTTTTCCAACTTTGATTTTAGATTTGAGTTGCATTATATTCTAGTATTTTCCATTTTGGATTTGCCACCCCACATCACTGGTCTTACTGTATTTTATTTTTAATTTATTTGTTAAATTTCTATACTTCTCATTTGTGGGACACAGGGCAGTTTACAATATAAAAACACAAAAATACACAACATAATAACAAACAGAAACAATACATACGCACCCCACAATTTAAAAAGCCATATACTGTATTATTTAATTAGCCAAATTTTGCTGACTATTCCTGTTTACTTGGAACATTCCTGAGTTGGAACCATAGTAGAATTCAGCAGAGGAGAAAGCTGCAGAAGTTTGTTTTTCTGGATAGGTAATAAGAAGTGTAAGTTACCCCAATGAAAGGATTTCTTAATTCAGAAATATATTGTGCACTGTAGAACACATTGGCACTTTGAGAATTTGACCTCTTTGGGGGTTTTCTCGGAACCATTTCTGCCACAAGAAATTTAGTTGCTTCTAGAGCTTCAACCCATTTAAAACAATTTTTAGTTGAGTAATCAATTCAGTTTGTATAAGGGTAAAGATAATATTTCTGAAGCAAGAAATATATGATTAATCAATTAAACCTTGTAGCTCTAGTCACCTTCTCCTGCTTAAACTAATTGTAATGGAGCAATTATAGCCCATATGGGAATACAGTATGTTGTTTCTTTTACCTTCCATTTGGGCAAATCACATGGAATCCAAAGAAGAGAAATAAAATCTGTACAGTGGTACCTCAGGTTACAGATGCTTCAGGTTACAGACTCTACTAACCCAGAAATAGTACCTTGGGTTAAGAACTTTGCTTCAGGATGAGAATAGAAATCGTGCTCCGGTGGCACAGCAGCAGCAGGAGGCCCCATTAGCTAAAGTGGTGCTTCAGGTTAAGAACAGTTTCAGGTTAAGAATGGACCTCTGGAACGAATTAAGTACTTAACCCGAGGTACCACTGTATATGAATGTTGGAGAGTGTTGGACACAATGCTTCCTGCTGTTTGGCTTGCCTTGCTGCTGACTGTTTTAGGGTTATGAGGCAAGCAGCTCTCACCCCTGCCCTTGCTAACAAATGACATAACAAAAGATTTTTTTAAAAAGAAGGTGATGTAGGAGACAGGAAGATAAACTGCTGCCTCCCCAGTGGCTTTAGAGAATATTTGAAAATATTTGACCATGGTTGTATAATAGCTGCTGATTTTACACATGAGCATGAAAGCAGTACCACCGCTTTGTCAACACAGGCTAGTATATTGGAACATAACCATCCAAGAAGCTAAAAAGCCCTCTTTGGTCATTCTGCCTCACATGATTCACAGTTGTGTGCAGCAGGCAGTGGGGCTGCACTTGCTGACCCTGTTGAGTAAGCTACACAGCAAAGTTACTCTGTATTCTCATACTTGCCTGTATATCAACAAGGTTGAAACTGTCTAGGCTAGGGCATAGAGTTTGCCCAGGCATGTGAAAGAGCAGGAAAGCATTTACCATCCTGGTTTTTAGCAATATTTTATTGCTTCTTTTGAAGGGGGGTCTCAAGGGTATGAAAAAGGAAAGGACTACTTATTTATTGTTGTACCTAGATCATCCTTCAATTTCCTCCATCTGGTCTAATTTCTGGCCTGCAGGATCGTCTGGGAAGGGCAAATACAAAAGGTCTGCTTGTATAATAAGATGCAGCAAACCTGAAATGAGATTAGGAAAATGATTTTCCAGAAATTGTGGGTGACTTAACTTCCCAGTATTATTCTCTGATGAAGTAGCTTCAGAATTTTGAAAACAGGGCAATGTTGTACTTACTGCAGAATGAAGCCCCCCACCCCTCAAAGTTCCAAGTGTATATCTGGATGGCAGTGCATTATAAAACATTGCAAATATCTCCCAGGACCATTTTTTAAAAAACATGTTATATTGAAGAATCAGAAGTATCATTTCCCTACTTACTTGCACTCTTTACCTAAAATGTGCATTTGCCAAGTGGGTGCATGACAAGAGTTACAGTGGGGAGGGAATCAAACTGCAAGGCACCCAATCCATTAAAAACACACACAAACATACAAACATACAAACAAACAAAAAAAACGCACACGCACACACTAACAGCATAGTTCCACATCAAATCAAGTTAAAGGAAATGGCTCATAATAACCCAAACTGAAATTTGCCACTGTAGATAAGTAGATGTTGTTCACAGATGGACATCTGTGTGGCAGATTGCCCTGGCATTGCAAAAGTGGGCAAAGCACTCTGTTGCTTTAACATGGGAATGTAGCTCCTTCCCCACCTCCTTGAATTTTATTTTATTTAGAACAAAATCTAAACAGTTTAAGCAAAAAACAATCCACAAGTGAACATAAACTACATTTGAGATAGTGACCTTCTAGTGCTAGTGAGTGTGCACATGCCTGTATTTTGTGCTGTATTTGCATGTCAGAGTGAAGCCACATGATAAGCACTTGTGTCAAAAGCATTCTGTATGAAACCTTTCGGTTGCTTCTGCGCTGACAGAGAATTCTCATTACATTATGATACTGCTCCAAATAAAAATTTCCACACCTCCCCACATTTTTTAAATAAAAAAACCCCTACCATCTGTTCAGAGATCATTATAGTGTATTGCAGGGGGCTTACTAAATATAAATAGACACAGCAGTGGAAAGGAAATGCTTAAAATTATGCATTAAGGTTGTTTGCTGATTGCATTCACCAAGTTGTTTACTTCTGTCTTACCCGTGTCAATGAAATGAGCGATAAAGCCACATATGCTTGAGGATAAATATGCCTATATATACATGCATTATCCAGGTTTCTATAATGGATGTCATCACAGTATTCTGCTCCATATAGCAAATGGAAGAACTTAAGTTCTTTGTTTACCATTGTCTTAATTTTCATTCCTTCCCCCTGTTGCCTCCCGTATCTTGAATTCTATATTGTAAAAGATCTGTCTTCGTGGTGTTACTCTGTAAGGTGCCATGCATATTCATAGTGCTGTATAAATTAATAATAATAATTCTATGCACAAATTGGGACGCGGGTGGCACTGTGGTCTAAACCACTGAGCCTAGGGCTTGCCGATCAGAAGGTCGGCAGTTCGAATCCCCGTGACAGGGTGAGCTCCCATTGCTCTCTCCCAGCTCCTGCTAACCTAGCGGTTCAAAAGCCCACCAGTGCAAGTAGATAAATAGGTACCACTACAGCGGGAAGGTAAATGGCATTTCTGTGCGCTGCTCTGGTTTTGCCAGAAGTGGGTTAGTCATGCTGGCCACATGACCCGGAAAAACTGTCTGCAGACAAAGGCTGGCTCCCTCAGCCAGTAAAGTGAAATGAGCGCCACAACTGCAGAGTCGTTCGCAACTGTCAGGGGTCCTTTACCTTTACCTTTTTTATGCACAAATTAGATTTTTAGCATTTATCTAAATGAGTGCTTTAGGTTTGTCTAAATGTTTATATGCTGTAATACCACCCCCCCCCACACGCACACCTGGCCAACTGATTAAAATAGCATTGTTGTGGAAAGCTGTTTCATAGAATCATAGAATCATAGAATCATAGAGTTGGAAGAGACCACAAGGGCCATCGAGTCCAACCCCCTGCCAAGCAGGAAACACCATCAGAGCACTCCTGACAAGTATTCAGTTTATTCATGTTTACAAGTATTCAGTTTGGTGCGGTGCTAGGAGAGAGCAATGGGTTGTATTGAATGGGTAGTATAGCTGATGGTAAGGGTTCCATCACCAGAATGGAGATGAAAGCAATTTTTGGATATTCCCACTCTGCCTTGCAGCCCCTGACCCTGCAAACTGTTAGTGATTCTCCCTTCCCCTTTACTTCCTGGGACCATCCAGAGCTGATCTTTCTTATTTTTTTTGTCTGGGGGGGAGGGGCTTCAGGGAGAGGAAGAATAGCTGAAAATTGTTTTCCTCTTTGTTTCACTGACAGAAGCCTACCCCTACCATCAGCTGAATTATGCTGTTGGCTACAACCCTATGTCTTTCGCTATGTAAAATGCCATGTCTAGGGATGGTTTCTCTCTCTCTCTCTCTCTCTCTCTCTCTCTCTCTCTCTGTGTGTGTGTGTGTCACTCACTCTTATCTTGTGTCACTTACCCCAACTTTTTTTTAAAAAATGCATTAGTTATAGTACAGTGCCATTGGTGTTAGAAAAAGGAGCGGTTGAGAGAATAGGCTGAAGGAGAGGGCCCATAATGCACAGTGATATGCACACAAAAAATGAGCAGGAAAGAGTCATAGCACATGTTTTGTATGCAGGAGGGCCCAGGTTCAACTTCTATCATCTCCAGGTAGGACTGGAAAATATCCCAGTCTGAAACACTGGAGTGTTCAAAATTCTGAACTAGAGATTTGGAAAAAGGCAGGTTATGCTTGTATGAGTTGACATCACAGTGCAGAATGCTACAAAAGCAATCTTCAGTTCACTTTTTTATTATTTTTGTTTGTTGTTCATTAAATTTGTATACTGCCCATACCCATAGACCTCAGGGTGGTTCACAACATAAAATTGCAGTATAAAAAACACGAAATAAGCAATAAAAATAAAATAAAGACAACCCAATAATCTCCCTTCCCACAACACATTTAAAAGGGCATTAGATGTCAATCAGCCCAAGGCCTGGTTAAAGAGGCACATTTTCACCTGACACCTAAAGGTGTATAACGAAGGTGCCAGCCAAACCTCCCTGGGCAGAGCATTCCACAAACGGAGCCACTGCAGAAAAGGCCCATTCTCGTGTTTCCACTCTCTGAGCCTCTTGTGGAGGAGGCACACACAAAGATGCCTCAGAGAATGATCTCAGGGTCTGAGTATGTCCATATGGAGAGAGGTGGTCCTTCAGTTATTTATCAATCTATTGATATGTCATAGCTGTAGGAGAATCCAGATCAGTCCAAATGCACATGACAGGACTACAACAAAGTATTTATGAGCTAGGCATTAAATGTTGGTGTGTTTATTTGGAAAAAAGTCTAAATGTCTGCACACACCCTAAAAAAAATTGGATTTAATCAAATACCAAAGCTTTTGCTTCTTTATTGTGCTAGTTGGCATTTGGCACAGTGGTTTTAATCATCATCAAGTCTGTATGAGGCTTCTAAACTGGAGGTTGTATTGGAATCTAGGCAGAAGTCTGCCTCACATTGCATGGCAACAATAAAGGAACAGTTATTAATATCTACATATGCCTCCCGAATGTTAGCATAAACAAAAGCTCCTGCCAAGTACGGTGTCTGATCTCGCAAACAGCTCCCTAATGCAATAACCCTCCAACTCTGAAGGTTGGGCCTATCCTTTCTATTGTTTAGGTTGCTTGAAATCGCTTCCTGGCAATCCATTTTTCTTAGCCAAACTGTTTTAAATAAATTTCTGCCATGCTATCTTTGGGTGAGCCCTCACAAGGCAGCTCACAGTGAAAAATGCTCAAAAGAAAGCGGCTGATCAACAATACATGAAAACAACATCAGATAAAATCAAAGGCAGAGGACCAACAAAACACAGTAACAACAAACGTGGCCAAATAAACAAGTCTTCAGGGGCCACTTAAACTTTGGCTGCAAGGAACTAAGGCCTCCTGAGGGCAGTGTTTAGTAATTGCTATTCTGTGCTACAGAAATATATCAAGAATTGGCTTAAAGCTCTATTGCAGTAGAGTATTTAACACCTGAAAGAATAGCAAAAATGAATAAAAACTGTAGCGATATCTGCTGGCGATGCAACACGGGAAAAGGTACTATGATACATATATGGTGGAATTGTTTAAACATCAAACAATTTTGGGAAATAATATATAATGAAATGAAAAAAATGTTTAGATACTCATTTAGGAAAACACCAGAAGGTTTTCTATTGGGAATAGTACCAGGAAGCGTAAAGGAAGAAGAAAAGACCTTATATTTATACGCAACAGTAGCAGCAAGGCTATTGATTGCGAAAAACTGGAAAAGTGGTATAATACCGACAAAAACAGAGTGGCTTACCAAATTATTGGAGTATTACAATATATCCAAAACAATGGAAGAAATTGGAAGGATTTCAAAAGAAAAGATAGATAGGGACTGGAAGGTGTTTAAAAGATACTTGCAAAATCATATCGAAAAATCAGAACTCCTATTAGAATAAACAAGTTCCGTTTCAAATACTGAAATATCAAATAAGATGGAAAACAACGTGTAATAGAAAAAGAAGTATGAAATTAGGGTAAAGGTGTGTGAAAGAAAGTAATAGTAGTGGAAAGATATTGTAATTGAGTAGTTTGGAAGTCAACACAAAGGTGGGGTGAAGGGTCGGTGGATGGTGATGGGGAAAGGAACTATTTGTGGGATTGAGTGTAAGTATGTTTGAATATTTTTAAAGATTGTATGAAATGTATGTTTGTATGCTTGTATATGTGTATTAATGATAAAAAATAATAAAAAATTTAAAAATAAAAAAAAATAAAAAAAATAATAATAAAAATAGAGTTATGCCAGGTCAAGGTCTAGAGAATATCTTGTCAAATGTGACCCACACCCAATTTATAGAATCATAGAATCATAGAGTTGGAAGAGACCACAAGGGCCATCGAGTCCAACCCCCTGCCAAGCAGGAAACACCATCAGAGCACTCCTGACATATGGCTGTCAAGCCTCTGCTTAAAGACCTCCAAAGTAGGAGACTCCACCACACTCCTTGGCAGCAAATTCCACTGTCGAACAGCTCTTACTGTCAGGAAGTTCCTCCTAATGTTTAGGTGGAATCTTCTTTCTTGTAGTTTGGATCCATTGCTCCGTGTCCGCTTCTCTGGAGCAGCAGAAAACAACCTTTCTCCCTCCTCTATGTGACATCCTTTTATATATTTGAACATGGCTATCATATCACCCCTCAACCTCCTCTTCTCCAGGCTAAACATGCCCAGCTTCCTCATAAGGCATCGTTTCCAGGCCTTTGACCATTTTGGTTAGAATCATAGAATCATAGAATCATAGAGTTGGAAGAGACCACAAGGGCCATCGAGTCCAACCCCCTGCCAAGCAGGAAACACCATCAGAGCACTCCTGACATATGGTTGTCAAGCCTCTGCTTAAAGACCTCCAAGGTAGGAGACTCCACCACACTCCTTGGCAGCAAATTCCACTGTCGAACAGCTCTTACTGTCAGGAAGTTCTTCCTAATGTTTAGGTGGAATCTTCTTTCTTGTAGTTTGGATCCATTGCTCCGTGTCCGCTTCTCTGGAGCAGCAGAAAACAACCTTTCTCCCTCCTCTATGTGACATCCTTTTATATATTTGAACATGGCTATCATATCACCCCTTAACCTCCTCTTCTGCAGGCTAAACATGCCCAGCTCCCTTAGCCGTTCCTCATAAGGCATCGTTTCCAGGCCTTTGACCATTTTGGTTGCCCTCCTCTGGACACGTTCCAGTTTGTCAGTGTCCCTCTTGAATTGTGGTGCCCAGAACTGGACACAGTACTCCAGGTGTGGTCTGACCAGAGCAGAATACAGTGGCACTATTACTTCCCTTGATCTAGATGCTATACTCCTATTGATGCAGCCCAGAATTGCATTGGCTTTTTTAGCTGCCGCGTCACACTGTTGGCTCATGTCAAGTTTGTGGTCAACCAAGACTCCTAGATCCTTTTCACATGTACTGCTCTCAAGCCAGGTGTCACCCATCTTGTATTTGTGCCTCTCATTTTTTTTGCCCAAGTGCAATACTTTACATTTCTCCCTGTTAAAATTCATCTTGTTTGTTTTTGCCCAGTTCTCTAATCTGTCAAGGTCGTTTTGAAGTGTGATCCTGTCCTCTGGGGTGTTAGCCACCCCTCCCAGTTTGGTGTCATCTGCAAATTTGATTAGGATGCCCTTGAGTCCATCATCCAAGTCGTTGATAAAGATGTTGAATAAGACCGGGCCCAAGACAGAACCCTGTGGCACCCCACTAGTCACTCTTCTCCAGGATGAAGAGGAACCATTGATGAGCACCCTTTGGGTTCGGTCAGTCAGCCAGTTACAAATCCACTGAGTGGTAGCATAGTCAAGACCGCATTTTACCAGCTTCTTTACAAGAATATCATGGGGCACCTTGTCAAATGCCTTGCTGAAATCAAGGTAGGCTACATCCACTGCGTTCCCTTCATCTACCAGGCTTGTAATTCTGTCAAAAAACGAGATCAGGTTAGTCTGACATGACTTATTTTTCAGAAATCCATGCTGGCTATTGGTGATCACAGCATTCCTTTCTAGGTGCTCACAGACTGTTTGCTTAATGATCTGCTCCAGAATCTTCCCTGGTATTGATGTCAGACTGACTGGGCGGTAATTATTTGGGTCCTCTCTTTTCCCCTTTTTGAAAATAGGGACAACATTTGCCCTCCTCCAGTCTGCCGGGACTTCGCCTGTTCTCCAGGAATTCTCAAAGATGACTGCCAGTGGTTCTGAGATCACATCTGCCAGTTCTTTTAATACTCTTGGATGCAGTTCATCTGGCCCTGGAGACTTGAATACATCTAAACTAGCCAAATATTCTTGTACTATCTCCTTAGTTATTCTGGGCTGTGTTTCCTTTGCTGAATCATTTGCTCCAAATTCTTCAGGTCGGGCATTGTTTTCTTTATCGGAGAAGACTGAGGCAAAGAAGGCATTGAGGAGTTCAGCCCTTTCTGTGTCCCCTGTTTGCATTTCACCATCTTCTCCTCTGAGTGACCCCACAGTTTCTTTGTTCTTCCTTTTGCTACGAACATACCCATAAAAGCCTTTTTTGTTGCTTTTAACCTCTCTAGCAAGCCTGAGTTCATTCTGTGCTTTAGCTTTTCTGACTTTGTGTCTACACGTGCTGGCTATTTGTTTGAATTCCTCTTTGGTGGTTTCCCCCCTTTTCCATTTTTTGTACACATCCTTTTTTAATCTTAATTCAGTTAAAAGTTCTTTAGATAGCCACCCTGTCTTCTTTAGGCACCTTCCATGTTTCCGTCTCATTGGTATTGCCTGTCGTTGTGCTTTTACTATCTCCCTCTTAACAAACTCCCAGCCATCATGAACTCCCTTTCCTTTAAGTATTGCTGTCCATGGGATCTCACCCAGCACTTCCCTAAGTTTTATGAAGTCGGCTTTCTTAAAGTCAAGAAATTGAGTCCTAGTATGCTTGGCTGCTCCTTTCCGCTGTATAGTAAACTTCAGAAGAGCATGATCACTCGCGCCTAATGATCCTTCCACATCTACCCCACTAACCAGGTCATCAACATTGGTTAGGACCAGATCTAAAATGGCTGTTCCTCTTGTTGCTTCTCCCACTTTCTGGACAATGAAGTTGTCTGCAAGGCCAGTGAGGAATCTGTTTGACCTTATGCTCTTGGCTGAGTTTGACGTCCAACAAATATCCGGGTAATTGAAGTCCCCCATTACTACTATCTCCCTTCCTTTTGCATGCTTGGCCATCTGTTCCAGGAAGGCATCATCTATGTCCTCCGTTTGGCTTGGGGATCTATAGTAAACTCCCACAATGAGGTCTCTGTTATTCTTCTCTCCCTTAATTTTGACCCAAATGCTCTCACTTTGGCTTTGAGGTTCTAAATCTTGGATCTCTTCACAGGTATACACATCCCTGACATATAACGCCACTCCTCCTCCTTTCTTGTCTGGTCTGTTTCTCTGAAATAGATTGTATCCCCCCATTATTACATTCCAATCGTGGGACTTATCCCACCAGGTTTCAGTGATGCCTATTATGTCATATTTAGTTTGCTGTACCAAGAGCTCAAGCTCATCTTGTTTATTTCCCATGCTTTGCGCATTAGTGTACAGACATTGAAGTCCATTAATCATTCCCCCGTGTCTCTTATTTAAGGATTTTTTCCTCCCACCACTAGGTCCGCGTGCTGTTTGCTCCATTTGGTCTATGACATTTGGATGATCATCTTCATTAATTGATAGACTCCTACCTTCAGGAGCATTGTCTCCCTCCCCCACATTAGTCAGTTTAAAGCCCTCCTGATGAGGTTTCTGAGATTTTTGGCAAAAACATTTCTCCCAACCGTTGTGAGGTGCAGCCCATCGCTTGCCAGAAGTCCATCTTCAAGAAACTGCAGTCCGTGATCTAAGAATCCAAACCGTTCCTGTTTACACCATTTGCGAAGCCAGCTGTTCACTTCCACTATTTTCCCCTCTCTCCCTGGGCCACGTCGTTCAACTGGGAGGACAGACGAGATGACAATTTGTGCATTTAGTTGCTTCAATTTCCTGCCGAGAGCCTCGTAGTCTCTTTTGATCTTCTGGAGGCTATTGCTTGCAGTGTCATTGGTTCCCACATGAACCAAGAGGAAGGGGTATTCGTCAGTGGGTTTTATGATTCCTTGCAGTCGTTCAGTTACATCTTGGATCTTAGCCCCGGGGAGACAGCACACTTCCCGAGACATCTTGTCAGGCCCACAGATCACTGCTTCTGTTCCCCTCAGTAGGGAATCCCCTATCACCACTACACGCCTCCTCTTGGGTTTGGTCGGGGTTCTTCCGTGAGCTGTCCGTTCCAAGGTCACCTGCACATTCCCTGAGGACTGACTTTGCTGCTCGTCTTCATATACCTGATCGACTGTTTCTTCTGCTGAATCATTTGCTCCAAATTCTTCAGGTCGGGCATTGTTTTCTTTATCGGAGAAGACTGAGGCAAAGAAGGCATTGAGGAGTTCAGCCCTTTCTGTGTCCCCTGTTTGCATTTCACCATCTTCTCCTCTGAGTGACTCCACTGTTTCTTTGTTCTTCCTTTTGCTACGAACATACCCATAAAAGCCTTTTTTGTTGCTTTTAACCTCTCTAGCAAGCCTGAGTTCATTCTGTGCTTTAGCTTTTCTGACTTTGTGTCTACATGTGCTGGCTATTTGTTTGAATTCCTCTTTGGTGGTTTCCCCCCTTTTCCATTTTTTGTACACATCCTTTTTTAATCTTAACTCAGTTAAAAGTTCTTTAGATAGCCACCCTGGCTTCTTTAGGCACCTTCCATGTTTCCGTCTCATTGGTATTGCCTGAAGTTGTGCTTTTACTATCTCCCTCTTAACAAACTCCCAGCCATCATGAACTCCCTTTCCTTTTAGTATTACTGTCCATGGGATCTCACCCAGCACTTCCCTAATTTTTATGAAGTCGGCTTTCTTAAAGTCAAGAAATTGAGTCCTAGTATGCTTGACTGCTCCTTTCCGCTGTATAGTAAACTTCAGAAGAGCATGAATTATGTACTAACTCTACCACCCATTCTTGGTCCTTGCATGCTAGAGGCCTGGGACTTCTCTCTTGCTATATATAGATAATTTAACATAATACAGTATTCCTAGCAATGCTTATTGCTGCTGTTAATAGTCACTACTTAACCTTACATACTTTTGAGCTTTGCAGAGATCTGTTATGCTTGCATCTCATTGCCTTTGCGCCTAAAGTTAACATTTTCTTCTCTCTTCTTGTGTTCATACACACATTACATCTCTCTTTGCAAACTGACAGCAATGTTTCATTCATCTGATGAGTGAGTTCTAGTCCATGAAAGTTTATGGCACAATAACACTAAATTAGAAAAATCAATTCTGCCTTGTGATATTACCAAGGTGGTAACATGCTAATTTTCATATTCCTTGTATGAGTTGTTAGAATTGAACTTTTTATATTATTCAAAGACAGCACAAGAATAAATGTGTTATTTGCTTCCAAAACCTTTATGAACTGTGAGGAATTGGTACGGTGGTGGGGAGGGAGGTGCACAGACTGTGGGGAGGTAAATTGCAGGGGAGTCTATAGCAACCTTCCATTCACCTGTTTTTTTGAAATTCAGCTCCCCCATAACTTCTCTAGTGTAAATAAATGGTTTCACGTAGGTTTATCCTTAGCTACAAATTACTGAAACTGGGCTACTGCCTAAGTGTTTGCTTTTTCTGATTGATTTGAAGAGGAATTCAAACAGAAGGTCTAGCTAAAGTTAAAAAGTGTGTGCAGTTCATGAAAGCACCGTATGCCTGACTGAAGACAGTTACAAGTGCCCACATTTACACAAAGAAGTGCATTTAGGAGATCCAGTCTGGTTTGTCACCTTCTGAATGTGTATTTTTGAAAGTGCTTAAAGTTTTTACTATCTCTCAAGCTTTCAATAGGACCTATGGATTTGCATAGGGTTCCATATATCATAGTTCCTATGTCATCTTTGGGAAATTGCTGTCATAGTTTACAAAATCAGGACAGTGCTTTAAGCCCTTATATGAGTTGAAGGCACTTCTGCTTGTGCAGATTTTTTCTACCCTATCTGCACCCCCCCCCACACACACACAAGCTATATCCCATGCTATTCTGGAGGGTCCTCCAACTCATAGGAATGGCTTGTGGTGAACAGTCAAGGCTCTGCAGCAGGAAGATAATTAGACCTGAGAATTTTCAGTGCAGAATTGGGAAGAGGGAGACATTTTTCACTAGTTTCACTTAGCAGCATTTCTTTTTCTTTTGAATTTTGTTTTCATGCATATGTCAGTTTTGGTGGTGAAATTCCTCTTGATGGCAACCAGGAGGAGTATTGCTACTCCCCAGTAACACCCCCCCCCTGCAAACTTGCAAAAAATAATAATCACTGAAATAGCCCTCAAGATTTGCTGCTTTTGAATAGGCGTTGAATTGGAGGAAGGGGGTTTTTTTGTTCAAACCTATAACATATTTGTGCAGTGATGTGTTATGTGCACCACAACATGTTGTTAATAATGGCTTCTTCCGACTTGTTAAAAGATCGTTTTTTATTTATTTCAGTAATTCACATTTTGTTTGTTACATTCGCTTTTAATTTGATTTGATCTCCTTCTGTATATCTTTTCATTATTTGAACATATTGTTCCTAGTATTATGCTCTTGCATTGCACTGCAAAAGCTACCCTCTTCTTCACTGATGAACTTCTATATGACATTTATATTGGGCAAATATACATCACATGGGTAAACAGAGAATCCAGATTAGAGAATTCTCTAAAGGTGACAGTTAAGTGTTTTGCTATGTATTGATGTAGGAAATAATTGCATATTAAACTCTGTGCCTGTCTTCTGAGAAGTAAGTCCAATTGAGTTAAGTGGGGAGTTAACTTTTAGGTAAGTGTACATAGCAGCAGTGGGGAATCTTTGGCCTGTGGGCTTAATTATACACTCCAGTCTCTCCAAATAACTTGCAAGGCCATTTTCTTTAGACCACATCCACTTGGGTAATGGTATCTGCTGCCACCTATTAATCTCTTCTGCCACTCTGTGTTTAAATCACAATTTTTGTAGATTTCCATCTGACCATGGCACTTCCTACTTCAATTTATCCTTCCATCACCACTTTCTGTGTGGCATGGGTTTATTTTGGAGGCCCCTTCGGCAGCATTTAAAAATGGTACTTTTCACAGTGTCTGGTATCTGTTGCTAAGGTTATTAATGGGACACTCTGGACACTGTGATTTACTTCCTGCCTCCCTTTGCATGACCAGCTTGAAATCAAGGTGGACTCCAAAGGAAGAATTGGGACCATGCTTAGAACTTCAAAGGAAAAACTATGTATTCTTCCACATGACAGAGTGGATCCAGTTCCCCACCAGTGTGTAGGAGTGCGGCCTTAAGCTATGAACCTTTTGAGTTCTCCTTAAGAAATTGGTACCACTGCAGGTACCAAAAGTATAATATAATTTGAGAGTGTGAGGGATAGACCATCAATTAAAGAGATTGTGTTTGGATTATCAAGAAATTACTCAAGGAGCATTTATACTTGGTGGGCAGGGCAGAGATTAAAATGTGATTACAGTAAATAGTTCATATAGTGAGTTTTAAAAAACAAATTATTTTCCCGACTGTCACGGGAAATGGGGTTGCTTGTGTGTAAACCTCCAGCGGTTCCAAACTGCTTAGAAGTTGGTGGTGTCTTTCCCTGACTGAGCAGCCTAGGTGCTGCTGCTGCTCAGTCGCTGGACGAATCCGTGAGTGGGTGTTTCCTAAATTTCCTCCAACATAAAAGCTCCTTGACTGACACCCTTCGCCTCGCCTCTCTGCGCGTAACCCTTCTGCGCAGACTAGGCGTGCGCAGAGGTGCCCCTCCCCTCTCTTCACTACCTTCAGTGCCAGCATCCCGGAGCCTCTCCTCCGAGGTGCTTCCTCCCTCTTCCTTCTTCCTGGTGTCACCGGGACATTCTTCCCCAGCTGACCTTCTCTCTCTACCCTTACTCGTCCCTTCTTCCGCAGAATCGGGAAGCACCTCCTCTCCTCTCTGCTCCGATGTCAGTTCCCTGACACCGACATATGCCTCTTTTTCGCAGTTAATTTGGCCTAGCTGCAGCTGTGACATAGAACCCCTAAACTATCTCTGTAAAAATAAAAGGGGGTATAGAAGGTTATAGAACTGGTTACTCATGTTTTGTAATGTAATTATTAACTGATTTTTCTATTGTCATTCAGCAGTGTTAAGTGTTTTGTAGTGCTGGGTAATAATGAAATTATATTTTGTTTGTTTTGCAGAAAATGCAGAATCTATCGATCTTAAGCAGTTTTTTGACCTACATTTTTCACATATATATTACATCTTCTTTGAAAATTTTGTGACTATTGAAATTAGTCTTAAGCAGAAAGGTAAGAATTTTTATTAAAATGTTTGACTTTGATTTTAATTTTTACATTTTGCATACATGTCATTAGAATTACCAGCCAGTGCTTCAGTTTCTTCTGCAGTGTGCTGGTTCTGATAGGGTCAAAGTTTTTAACTTGGTTTACTAAAAAGAAGTAAAATAAATATGCTAAACTATATCACTCTCTAGAGCAGGGGTAGCCAGTGTGCTATCTTCTAGATGCTGCAACCCCAGCCAGTGGTCAGGAATGATGGTGGTCGGATAGAGGACAACATATTGGCTGCCCCTTCTCCTTGGCATCAGGAGTGTTTACGATGCAAATTATCTAAATTTGCCTTGGGAAATTTTCCCTGTTCAGAATTTTGGAAAACCCACAACACCAAGCTATATTATTAGATGTTCCGGTGATTCATTGTTTAGGCTGCTGCAGTGCATTCTGCTTGGGACTGCCCTTGAAGACAGTCCACCAACTGTAGCTGGTGCAGAATGCAGTTAGATCAGGTTACTTACTGGTGCCACAAAGTGAAACCATGTGTCTCTGCCTAGCTGATTTAAAGAGTTGAGACTGGCCTATAAAGTCCTTAACAGCTTGGGACCCTAGCATTTGAAAGAGTACATCTCCTGCTGACCTGTGCCTTAATTTGTAAAGGACAGGCTCCGTTTGTAGTTCCACCAACGGTAATTTGTTGTGTGATGCTGTGAAGGAGTGCCTTCTCCCTTATGACCCCCTGGAACTCCCTCCCACTGGATATATGGGCATCTCCCATGTTATCTATTTTTATATGTCATGCAAATGTATTTTTGCATTCAAGACTCTGAAGATGGCTGATTTCAATAACCTTTTTTTTCTGAACTTACCGTTTTATGATAAAAATAATTTGTTTTATGATTTTGTATTTGTGTTGTATTTTAATGACATATTTGTGTACCCACCCACCCTGTACCTCTGGGTTGAAGGGCAGGTTATAAATATTATAAATTTCTCCCTCTTAGGCAGCTGGGTAAAATAACATAAATTTCAAAGTTTATTATTACAGAACTGTAGTTATTTTCACTATCTTTAGTTGTTGAAAACAATCCTGTTTTTGAATTTAGGTCACAAGTCACAGAGAGAAGAACTAGATGCAATACTTTTTATTTTTGAGGTAAGATTCTTCCAATGTAGAAATTCTGCTGTCGTCTAGGTCTTTTATTCTGATTCCTTTTTTTTATACATGTTCTTGTAACGCAAGTGGTAGCATGTAAAAGTTAAGATGGAGAGTCAAGAATTACCGTATTTTTTTGCTCTATAGGATGCACTTTTTCTCCCTCCAAAAATTAAGGGGAAATGTGTGTGCGTCCTATGGAGCGAATGCAGGCTCCTTAGCTTCAGTAATAGCAACGCGAAGCCTGCGAAGCCAGAGGGAGAGCTCCCTCCACGCTCCGGAGGCTTCAGGTTCCTTTTGCTGAAGCCGGGAGAGCAAGACTCTCCTGGCTTCAGCAGAGAGGGAGAGCTGCGCAGCGCCCCTTCAGCGAAGCAGGAGGAGAAATGGAAGGGGCTCCGTTTCTCCTGCCGCTTTGCTGAAGGGGCGCTGAGCAGAGAGGGGGAGAATTTTTTTTCCATGTTCTCCCCCTCTAAAACAAGGTGTGTCCTATGGTCGGGTGCGTCCTATAGAGCGAAAAATACGGTAGTTGATGAAGGGATAGTTAGCTGGACTCTTAGCACTCCTTGTCAATATGGCCAGTAGTCAGGGATAATGAATTGTAGTGCGGCAACGCTACATGGGCTCTTCATCCCTGCTTTAACGATTTCATAAAATCCGTTTGGATTTTAATTACCCGTTGGTTTTTTATTTTTTAGTAGTAGTAAAATCATAGAATTCCATAAGTGGGATCATAAGGGTCATCTACTCCACCCCCTGCAATGCAGGAATCTCTTGCTCAACGTGGGGCTCAAACCACGACCCTGAGATTGTCTCATCTTATGCTCTACTGAATGAGCTGTCCCAACCTACAAGTAGGGCTCAGTCAAATGGCAGAAGGTAGAAGACTTTGAGGGTGGTTTTCATTGACCGTAAACCAAAAAACTGCTTTTAAGTATCCAGAAGGACTTTTCATTAGGTTTCATGTTACATACCCCTTAACACATACACCAAATTGACATTTATTAAAATTTCTCTTCCTCCCACCTTTCTAAAGAAAATCTTACCAAATTCAGTTTAGAATTATATAACTTATCTGTCCCAAACAAACAAAGATCCATTCATCCAGAGGGTATACACAATAATAAATCCTTGATAACTGATTTCAATTAATTCCAAGGAAGTGATCCATTTGATATAATTCTATGTCATATTGTAAACAGCTGCTAATTCAGATTAGAGAGGAGAATTCAGATTAGAGAGGAGTCTTAAGTGCCATGCAGTGTGTGGGTACTTAAAACTAGGGTTGGGAGGAGGAGTTCCAAATTCTTCTGTTCTTTGAATTTTAGTCATGATTGCCAATTGTTCAGACTTCAAACAATTGAAAAAGACACACGTAGAGCTTCCTCCCTTGCTTGCAGCTTGGTCTGTATAGCTGGAACTTCCAAATTTGATGTTTGATATAAACATCAGCTAAGGATTTTTGTTGCCATTCTTTAAATTAAACCAATGAAGCTGTGTCAGCTTTGATCATTTCACAAAAGAAAACTGAGTCAATAGTAATTTGAAGTGCCAATTTGTCTCCACTTCTCAGGTGACGTTAGAATATCCCATACAGACACTTGTTGGCTGGGGATAAGAAATTACAGTGAAGCATTTTTGTAATTCCAGAGCACATTTCTTTTATGGCAACATTGTTCTTGCTTGAATTAGTTAGCAGTTGAAGTGGATGTCTAATGCCAACAAGGAAAAAAAATTATGAAATGAAAAAAGTAGTTGGAAAACTTGTGAATATCTGATCTGAAAGCCCTGAGGTCCTGTAATTAAAGTCCTGTAATGAAAACCTGGGTCACCTTCAGTTACTTTAAGACAATACATAAATGTGTTAAATGACATAACATAAAATGTTGCAAAATAGTTATTTATTTATTTATTTATTTGCTTGTTTAAATTATAAATTATACATTATAAATAAATAGCTTTAAATTCGCTTTATTTTAAACACTTTGTTAACTCTTCGAAATAAGGACAAAAAAATTCTTTAAGGAAGATTGGGAACCATTTTTGGATTATTTACAGAATCAATGCAAAGAATTAGACTCACTAGTAGGTTTTGAGTAATCATTTACAATTACCAAAATTTACACAAATTATAAGTTAAAATATAAAAAAGGAGTAAAAAGGAAATATGCAGGAAATAAAATTATTTTGAAATAAACCAGAGAAGGAGACTAAGGGAATTCCAGGGGGAATGGGAAAATTTTGGAATTATGAATTATGTTATTTGTTATGATGTAATATTGGAAAAAATGGAAAACTTAATAAAAAATAATTTTAAAAAATCATTATATTTTAAACACTTTGTTAACCCTTCTTGTCACAGTAGATTATTTTGTTTTCACTTCTAGTGATGGTGGTCTTCTGAAGTTTATTATCTTTGAAAGTTTTAAAATACCTGTTTCTAAAAGTCTTTTATTGATAATTTTAATATTTTGTTTTTATTTTGTAATCCTCATAGAGATTTTATTTCATTGAAACTAAATAAGCATTTTTTTAAAAATAAGTACATGATGCCTGATAGCAGCCATTGTGCCCTAATGATTGCTCTACGTATTTATTGACTTCTGCTTTTGTAGAAAATTTTACAACTTCTCCCAGAAAGAATTCATCAAAGATGGCAGTTTCACAGTATTGGTATGTATTGGTAATATGGTAATGGCACTATCATTTTTATTAATGTAATCAGTATTCTCAAGCATCAAACAAATGCTAACACTGCTTTATACAGTGTTATCTGCTGTCACGTCTAATTAGTGCTCTTAGAGAGAGAAATATAAATGTCATGGATTGAAGGGGAGGAGTGGCTGAATTGATGGCCTGGGAGCTAGACCAGACCTCAAAGTAAAATTATCCAGCCCCTGGCATTTTGATAAACTTTAATTAGGGTCTGATTAAAAAAGTTTGATCACTGTTGTTTCAGTTGCAGGGGGAAGAAATATTTGCATGTTCCAAGAATTAGAGATATCTTACATCTCTTGTAAAATTAGTGATGTAAAACATCTCATTTTGGATTTTATATCTAATGCTGCACTGTGCCTGAGGGCTTATCCTCCATGACTGCAACAGAAATGTGGACACTTGGGTGGGTGGGGAGGGCCTAGTTTGTGTGGCAAAATGCAGTTCTGAGAAACAGAGCCGTAGTACAGAAGTTGGCCATCTGGGGCTTAGCGTACCCAATTCAAAATGTTTCTTTTGTTTTGTCACTGATTAAGATAAGGAAAATTCCATGCGTTTGCTACTTTGCTAACTCATGCACACATTAGTATGTAAAATTGCTGGCAAATGCTGCATATATTAGTCATGTTTGATGCCTCTGCATAGCGTGTTACAAAGGCACAATGAATTCATTAATTGGTGGGAAATTCATGATTGGAATTGAAATTAAAATATAATTAACATACATATACTTAAAATTGTAATCAACATGAATTATGCATGTTTCGTACTCCCACAGAATCCATCCAACGCTGCAGTGTCTTCTTTAATTTTTTGATGGCAAACTAGCTATTACTTTTGCTGAATGTGATAATTGGTATTATTTTATTGTTTGTATGGAGAAAGGTATCGGTCCAGTTTGATTAAATGGATAGAGAAGGTGAACTTTTCTCACTTCTGGCATTAAGCTTGTTGCCAGAGGGCATGAAGGCTCACCAAGAATAATCAAGAGTTTGCCAAGGACTTGTTCTGAAGACTTTATTAAGTCCGACCGAGGGCTCTCACACCTTCAAATGGCAATGAAACAACAAATACTGAATGTGTGGTTTTTCTTTTCAGGATTAATTTTAAAGAAATTACTTCACACAGGGAATTCTTTAAAGGTATGACTGATAACCTTCTTGTTTTTTCTTCATCAAAGAAGGGGAGGGAGGTAAATAGTATTTCTAATGTTGGGCCAAATATTTAGAAAGCTATTTAAAGGTGTCTCATTGACTGTAATTGGATTGATCTAAGAGTTGTATCAGCACTGGGCTCAGGTAACTGTTGAAATTGTAAATGTTGTCTGTAAATGTGAAATTAAAACCTTTTATCACCTTGTTCTTCAAGATTCGTCGTGAAGGTGTACGTCTCTTCCTCTTGTGGTTGCAAGCACTTCAAAATAATTGTAGTAAAGAACAGCTATGTATGTTTTCTTGTTTAATTCCTGGATTTCCATCACCACAGTTTGAACACGGGCCTCGAACACTAGATAATCTCATTAATCCTGTGCTCAGTGTTCAAGAAAGTAAGTATGTAATGGTCATATGCATCCAGTATATTTGTGATTAGTTGTTGGCACCTGACTGCCTCAAAAGACAGTGGAGTGTGCCTCCAGGGGTGAAGTCAAACCACTGTGTTAGCAGCACAGAAGTGACCCCCCCCCCCCGGGGTACAAGCCTGGGCAGTATGTATGGACGTCCTGGGCTGCCCAGCCTCCACTTTTGGCCTCACTGGTGGTGCAGCTTGGCTGCAGGAGTTGCCAGAAGGAGGCATACAAGGCACCATCCAACCATCTTAGGGACTCCACTCCAGATTTGTGTAGGGTTTGCTCCTTAGCCTTTACTTCTCCTGAAGATGTCGCACAAGGCAGTGGAGGTTTAGGATCAGAGCTTTTCTTCTCCTGGATAGGCTATCTTCCCACGTTGATGAGTCCCATCTGCCCCTCACTTCTCTCTACAGCATGTGCAGAAACTGCCTTCTTGACCATTGGACTCACAGTTGGTCTCAACTGCTCAGTCCGCCGGAGGCTGTCTTCGCACGCAGGGGAAGTCCCTAGCTCACCGAGGGTTTGAGACCAATCAGCTACCATCTCCTGGTTTAACCAGCCAGTCAAAGCTGTTCCCAGGGTGTGGCCGCTGTCACATGCTGACAGCTTCTAGGACCCCACAGGTGAAAGCTGAGTGGGGAGTGGGGACCGAAGTTGTACACAATACCCCAGAAGGAGCATGATGTGTCCCCCACCAGAACTACTATCCTTTCCTTACACACACCCCACTCCCCTTGTCATTAGTAATGCAGTCCTAAGCATATTTACTCAGAAGTAAGGCCTATTGAGTTTAATGACTGAGATGGAGAGCATAGTGCAATCTTTCACTTGCGCTTCTGCACCCTTGGAAGGAATTACCATTGAACTTAGTGGATCCTCTTTTCCACCTGCTGCCTTGTGTGTCCCCAAACTGCAGTGTGTTAGCCATTGGGTAGAAGGAGGGAGCACGTCCTTTTTGATGATCCAGCCCTTGCTGGACTCCTGGTTTTTCAAGTTATTTCTACCTGAATCAGAAGTAACTCAATGCCTGGAGCTCTGGGGGAAGGCGGGATTGCTAGAAGTGACATGCACATATCTACATAATGGATGTTATGTTGCAGTTCATTCCTATCCCAGAAGGTTGGTTGATTCATAGTTGAGCACAGTGTTAAAATAGTTCCTTAAGATAGAAAGAATAAAGGTATTCCTTTATTGTTCTTCTATGCATAGTTTTGTGTTTACTGATAGAAGAACGCTCCCTGCTTTAAACAAAGGAAGCCTTGTGCTTATGAACATAAACTGAGAACAATCATGCATTAGCTTTCATAATGTATTCATTTTATTTATTTATTTATTTATTTGAATTTAAGACATGTATACACTGTAACATACCCAACCTGACAACCTGAATATTTATTATTTGAGCAGCACAAGTGACTGTAGAAGAAATCACTCCACTTGTCCCCCCACAATCCGGAGATAAAGGACAGGACGATCTAACAAGCTATTTTTTAGAAGCACTTTTGAAATACATAGTAATTCAGGTAAGTTGTGTTGCCTGCATTTACTTGAAAAACTGATTTTCTAACTAATATTTAATTTCATTATTGTCGACTGCCAGAGAGCCACTCCATTCCATGTCTTTCTCATTCTTTCTATGGGTTAATCTGGCACAAAGCAAGCTTTGCTGTCTCCTCCTTTTTTCCTTATTTACTCTCCAGTATTGAAGGGTAGATATGAGAGTACAGTGCAGTTTTCTGTATCTTTTTAGTTCATGTTTTTGTCCTTGCAGCAGGTAATAAAAAGGAAGGTGAGTGTATGGGGTGCAGAAGCTGCTTCCCTTGTCTCTTTCTAGCTGCCTCTCCCTTGGCTCCTCTCTTCTGTTTCAGGAAAAATGTAGTGGCAGCAGAGTATCAATTCCTCTGTTCCAACTTGCATGCATCTCAGTCATATCAAGAGACACATGCTACAATCTTGTACAGTGAAGGATCTGGAAGCTGGGCAAAAATGAAATTATAATTACTGCACTATTTCTGCACAGTTTTAGGAACACATTAACATGCAGAGACAGAAACTGATGGAGAACGGGTAGTTGAATATAAATAATATTGATTCCACATACCTGTTACGTTGGGATGTACTGCTACACTCTTTTTGCCTCCAGAATACCTGTAAAATAATCTAAAAATCATTTTTGTAGGTCAAAAGCCTGGAATGGAAGAACAAAGAAAACCAAGAAAAGGGATTTTCATTCTTATTTTCACATTTTAAGAAATACTACTTGCCTTATATTTTCCCAAACATGTGTAAGGAGAGCAGCTTGTATAACCCTGTACTTGGTAAGCATTATTTCAGTCTCTGTTAGTAGCCTTCACCATTTGTAATACGATGTATGACACAGGGGCACAGTCCTTCTGTGCTCTTCTTCTGTAGGATCAGGTTTTACATAATGGTAACGTTGCAGAAAGCCTATGCCTAGCTTTGCCTATACCTAAACTAGCAACTCTACCCTCCTGTATCTGTATTCTTACTAGGATTTGAATGGAAAAACTTTAGCTGGTTTAGTGACCTATTCTTAAGCATCTTTTGAATACAAATGCCACTTTCTTTGCATTGAGAGGAATTCAATGCTGCAATATTACGATTGTTCCGTTAGCACAAGCATCTCTGCTTGCCAGATGGAACAGTCTCCCCTCTCCTCCCCCTGTACGCTCTTGTGGATTTTGTCCTGGACCCTCAAAGACAATTTTTTTGGGGGGGGGGAATGCGGATGGAGGAGATGTCAAAAGCCCCTTTATGCTAATAGGACTTGTTGCTCTGGCTCCTGCTAGTACAACTATTCATCTTAATCTGGCCCACTTTGTTGTAGACTGCAGTAAACTTTGGGTTGTATCCAGCAAAGTTATCCCGTTTCTGCCCCTTCCTTTTCTCATGTGCCTGCATGTTACCCTGCACATCTGCTGCCGAGGGTTGCAGAGAAACCAGAACACATTTGGGGAGTATACTGGGGGACAAGAGGGATTGGAAATTCGTTACAAAAGCAGAAGTTCTTGCACAAACAGGAATACTTCATCGGGTGCAACCCTTTATTTCAGTAACGCTGGTGATAAAGTTGTCTCTCGTGTTTAGAACAATAATTCGTAAACTAAACCATTTTTGCCTCTCTTTGGGTAAACTCTTCTTTGTCTGCGTAGTATTTGTAATTGTGGTTTTCTTTGTACAAGGTAGAAAGTGATAGAATCCATATCTACTCCACTACCCAGCTTTATTACACTGGACTATGCTAGAGATCCCAGAAGTACCTAGAGTGTTAATCATGCACGCAGCTGCTTTCCTAAGTGGTGGCCCTCTTGTGGCAAGTTGATCAATATTCAGCAACATCTTAGCACATACATATGACTACATTCTAATAAAATGAGTTTAATCCTGAGGAAATTTAAGGCTGCTATATTAGGCCCTGAACCTCAGCACATTTACTTGGAAGTAAGTTCTCTTGATTTCAACAGATTATTTCTAAGTAAGTGTGCATAAAGGGTTTCAGCTTTAGTTTGCTTTGCTATATTTTCCTAATTGTTTAAAGTCTTACTCTTTAATAATATAGTGTTTAATAATACTGTTTGAAATTAATGTGAAACATATATAGCCACACTTTATATTAGTAGGTGTGGGGTGGAAGCATGGCATTTGAAATTATTTGCTCTTGTACAATTAAATTTCTGTAACTTTTATGTACTGTTTCAAACTTTTGAGGCAAACTCCATGTAATATCTTTCTGTGTCTCATAGAGAGAGAGAGAGAGAGAGAGAGAGAGAGAGAGAGAATTGATTTGTTTGGATGGGTTTCATTGCAAAATGTATTACATCTTAGTAACGCCTGGTGTAACTCCTAGCTAGTTGTATAGTGGCTAACTACTTTTTAATTAAAATTCCTTCATCATCACTTTTTTTTATGTACCCAGAAATCTGAAATGGGTATTTTGGCTTTGATTGGATGCTTTCTATCCCCTTATTATTTAGAAATTGTTTTCTTCTCTATAGAGATACCGCAGACGAGACCAAAGCCCCATTATGTAATGATAAAGAAAGATGCTGAAACCAATGAAGCAATATATTGCACAAAGGAACCCTTCCTTAAGGCCAGGGTTATTGTCATCCGATGGTTGGTGTCTTTCTGGCTTGAGCCAAAACCTCACGCAGGACCTCAGATTCCTGGAATGGAGGGTGAAACTGTGCCAAAGAATATTCAGGTAGAGCCAAAAAGGTGATTTGGGTGGGACTGACTAGGGCTGAGACAGATCCTATTATTTTACTTATTTCGCATTTATCCCACTCTCCTTTGAAGGAGCTCTTGAGTGGAAGGTATGGTTCTCCTCACAACCCTGTGAGGTAGACTAAACCCAAGCATGATAAGTCCAGGGTCATTCAGTCAGCTTTGTGGCTGAATGGATGCTGGCTTTGATTTAAGCACACACATCCCTCGTGTATTCACACTTGATTTCAAATCATGCCTCCTACACTTTAGTCATTGCGGT
The DNA here is from genome assembly GCF_965113315.1 of Podarcis vaucheri. Taxonomy (NCBI): domain Eukaryota; kingdom Metazoa; phylum Chordata; class Lepidosauria; order Squamata; family Lacertidae; genus Podarcis; species Podarcis vaucheri. The sequence continues at coordinate 35,175,852 of NC_138759.1, forward strand.
ACAGTTTATTTATTTATTCCTTTATACAAACAATAATATAACGCGCTCTCAAAAATCAGGGCCGTGTACAGCAATATAAAAATATTTGTTAAGCCATTAGAAGCAGTACAGACAGGCGACTCAAGAAAACTGTAAACAGCTTCGTAGGCCTATCAGTATAAAAAGTCTTCAAGAGGTCCCTGAAAGTCAAATCCTGGATGAATGCCAAATCTCTACTGGAACAATGTTCCATTGTCCAACTTCTGGTTGACACCAGTGCTCTTCTGGATGATCTCAGTGATGTAAGAGCTCAGGCGGTCCTTAAGGTATCTTGAACTCAAGTTGTAGAGATATTTGTATACCAACTCAAGAGGCTTGAAACAGGCTTGATAGCATATGGGCAGTCAATGTAGATATTTTAATACTGTGGGCTGTCTGTCCCCGCCAGCAGTCTAGCCATTGCATTCTGCTGCCCCTAGAACTTCCAGATCAGGCCCAAGGGCAGCTCCACGTAGAGCACATTGCAATAATCCATTGCAATTATTGTTTGGGGAGACATTAAACTTCTTATTTCATACTTTAGCCAGTACACCACACCACCTCTCAGCAGTGCTTTCTCGCAGTAAAACCGTTTAACCTAGAAGGTCAGGCTGTCATAAGTATATTTTCATTTCTGGTTTCAGAGAGCAGCTGCTAGCCTGGTTTCTAGAGAAGACAGCAAAAACGACAGTACTGACAGACCTGATAGAAATGCAGAGCCAGAACAGTCTCATTCCAACACAAGCACACTAACTGAAAGAGAACCCAGTTCCTCCAGTCTTTGCAGTATTGATGAAGAACATCTAACGGACATTGAAATAGTTCGCAAAGTGTTTTCTTCAAAGAGAAGTAACGTTAATTTTCTTACAGAAATCTTTCGTCAGGTAAATAATTCCTCTATTTCTAAAAAACATGCATAAACTTCTCTAAAATACTCATCCAGAGAGAATTAGTAGTTGTCATAACCCACTAGGCATTTGCCTATTTACAAGTTTGCTTCTGATTTTATTTAAAGAAATGCTCTCCCCTGTAATATCAATGTGTGCACCATCATCGTTTTTCAGATATTGCTGATAAATATTTGCACGTAGCTTGGCATAGATTAATGTGAAAGTGTCAAGCATCTGCAGTTTGGTCTTGCTAATTGTCAGTTAAGCTCGCCTGACTTCCATTGCTCTTGCGATTCCTAGCAACCTCTACAAAAACATGTAGAAAGGGCCTGTTGGCAGACTGGGTAGCAGCCCATGTTTACAACATGTTCTGTACACTTGAACTCACACATTTTTGTGCTTTGTGTTTTTCCTTCCTTGCCCTTGGCTGCCCTTCCAGATGTACATTTGAAAGTCCTGTATTTGTTCAGACCAAATTTGTCTATATACTTCATTTTAAAAATGAGAAATGCCTTGAAAGAAACGTTTCAGAAGAGCTGGATTCCATTTGTACAATTTTGGAATAGATGCAGACCAGCATTGTTAGCACCAACTGATATTTTGATGACATTTTGTTGAACAAAGGACCTAGCCATTTTATATAGTACAATTTTCTATCTATTGCTGTTGGTAAATGAATATGGAAATAGTATATATTCTTCTTTTTATATTTTTATGCACTGTATTTCTATATTTGTCTGTATATCTATTCAGGTAGTAAAAAATACTTTAACATGAAAACCAGTTGAGTAGCTTTTAGATCAATTCTTTAAGATGAAGTGTATGAATGCTAGAATTGTTGTAGGGGGCACTAATGTACCATGATAAATGCTATGAGCTTTCCCCCCTCCATTAGGCATTTTTACTGCCAATATGTGAAGCAGCAGCTATGAGGAAGGTGGTAAAAGTATATCAGGAGTGGATCCAACAAGAAGAGAAGCCTTTATTTATGAAAGAACCAGAAGAAGTTTTGTTATCAAGTATAGACTGTGATGAAAATATTACAGAACATAATTCATCAGAAAAGGGAAAAGAAAGGGAGGAGGTAAACATATTGGAATTTCTTCAAGTTGTTCAGTTTCTAGTTTTACAAAGTAGCAAATGTACTTCCCATATCTCCACACAGCAGCATTTTCTTACATTGCAGATTTTGGAAAAGAGATTAGCGAACAATGAGATGTAGACTTAAAACAGTCTACTGTCAATCATATTTGATTTGACTTAAATATGCTAGGACATATCAAATGATATTCCATCAAATACTTTTTGGTTTTGGCTTTCTAAACAGATGTTACTTTTTAATGCTTTGTCAGTATTAAGTGCACTTTCACCTTCCTTTTGTTGGGAATCAAGCTGCACCATAACGATTTACTTGAATCTGGCTTTTCTCTCTCTTGTGGTGTCTATATGGCATTCTTCATCATCTGGAAAATGATTGCTGGGAGTTTAAGGATTGCAGCAATAGCAGTAGTAAAGGTTACACAAGACTTCATGGAAAGAGACAACCCACGCGTCAGTGGGATCTGACTTCTGCAACCGTAAGAAAAAAGAGGTGGCAAGTAATCAAAACCTGAAGCCCACAGAGTGGGGAAACCAACCTTCTAAACTGCTAGGTCAAAAGATTAATAGAGAAGGATTAGTAGAGAAGGAACTTCAGGCTTTAAAACAGGAATGGGAACCCAGATCTAAATATCCTACCCATAAGCCGCTCACCACTTGTCTAGAAGAGATCTGTAGTGTAGCTGTGCTGATTAAACGCAGATACTCCAACTGGAGTTAGTGGAAGTTTTGTTCCACCTTATAATAAAAGATAGTGTTTCCAAAGGATGAAGAATGTCGTGCCTTCAAAAAAATAAAGAGAGAAAGGAGGAATGAGAGTATTCTCATTTTTGGCTCTTTTTGAACAGAGAGAATGCGGAACTGTGAATTTTTTAAAAGCAAAAGCTGAAAATTTCCAAGCAGGATATGAGCCATCCTAGTATGGGTTAAGCAGGCCCTCCCACTTGCTCTAGGCAGAAAATTGTGTGCCTAAATTTCTGCTAGGAAAGGTTCATTCATGGTAAGTACCCATTGTTCCATTCCACCAATTGCTTGGTGGAGGAGCAGAAGGGAAGGCGGAACGTAATTCAGCTTCCTGCTGCCCCTCCAAATAGCTGGTCCTTAGGCCTTTTCAAGGGCTGCACAAGCTTCCCTCCAGCTTTATTATTGGGAAGGAGAACCAAATGTGCAGCACCCTTTCTGTATGCCATGCCTCATCAAGCTGGGTTAATGTGTGAGACTGAAACCATATCTATGGGAAGTTGGAAAGAAAAAAATCCCTCCTGTATGTTTTAGGAAATCGTGGGTAATTCTGGTCCTGTTCGAAATCCAAGCTGGACAAAAAATGGTTGTTATCAGGAGATTCCCCATAAAATAGCTGACTTGGATGTCATAGAACAAGGCATACGAGCCGGGGTCCAAGCAGTACTGCAGGTAAAGGATATATTCTCATTTCATTTTTCCATCTCACAGTGAACATTTTCCAAATATATATACTGTTGCATGCCCTGTAACCTTTGCGTAATATTTTCTTCTGAATATAAATATAAATGAACGTATGTTGCAGTGCTAACAGTATAATCCTATACATTATTTCCATTTTTAGCAAAGTTGGTTTATTGAGTTAATAAAACACTGTTTTCCACTTGATATTTTGTTCCACTGAAGTTCTCATATCCATAAGTTTTCACACATGTATCAAAATGCATTGCAGTTTCTAGGATGTTGCTGATGAATCCAAACCAGTCTGTATTAAGCCATACATGAAAGTTTAATGCTATTGACTAGATTTCAGAGGGAATGTATGTGTTGTGCACTTGAACTGTGCAGCTTCTTCTTATGGCAGCAACATTGTGCACATGCCACAAAAAAACACCCCACCACCACCACCACCACCCAAAAAAGCCCCCTGCCTGTCGTGAAAGGAAAAGTGACAAAATCCTCTAGATTCACAGAGGATTTATGTTTTTGTCCATAAAAGGACAGGATGGTAATTAGATTAGGAGGAGGGAGATGGAAAACTGCAAATAATAAATAAGTTGAATGGGCCACAGTCCATATCAAGGCAGTCTCAAGGCTGGCAACTCTCCTAATAGCATAATATATAAATGCAATTACTCAGATGTCACAGAAAATAAACCACAACTAGAACTGAAGTAAAATCTTTGACTTTATGAAGCATTTAAATAATTGTTGCCACTTACTAACAATTTAGATGACTGGATTAGGTTAGTAGATAGTGTCTACCCAATGGCAATTTAGTGCAATGTTTCATAAACCCAAAGATTTTGTTTTAGTTCATGTCATGTTTTATTGTGTATGACTGATTTATTGCATTTCTCTTCAGCTCTGTTTACAGTTTGCAGTAGTCATTTGTTAGAAATATCTATCCAAATGAAGTTATAACCTCTGTTTCTGGATCAGAGTATAATTTTAGGATCACTTGGGCATGTTCCATTGTATTCTGTTGGCTCTAACTTTGAGTGCCTAGTAAGTCTAAATGTTCTTCAATGCATTTTATTCCAACTGTGATAGCAAGCAGGTGTTGAAACCACTCACATTTTTCTCGGCAAGTTTCAGACAATTTTAAATTAAATCTAATGTTTGCATTTATGTTAAGTATCACTTTATGGAATATATGCAGAGACATTTGAGTATCTTTCAGGGCCCCATTCTGAGCTTCTAAAATGTAAAAAAAAACAAAACCACAACCCTGTGATTTGTACTTGTGTTTGAAGTGTTTTTCCACTCATTAAAGTATGCCAAATTAGACTTTATTCAACTAACCCTGATGACATCCCAGTTCTTCTGCGGTAGTAATATGATTAATCAATGCAGCCAAGTTTAGCTGAATTCTCAAAATAATGGTTCTTATTTCCCTTTAATCACAGGTTTTCATAACAAATTCCTCAAATATATTTCTTCTTGAGCCAGCAAATGAGATTAAAACACTTCTGGATGAACATACGGATATGTGTAAACGCATTCTTAATATCTACCGTTACATGGTAGTGCAAGTAACCATGGACAAGAAGACTTGGTAAAGTGTTTGTTTTTTATAATGGGGTTACATTGGTTTATTATTATTCCTTCAAGTAATACTGTATTTTTCGCTCTATAGGACACACTTTTTCCCTTCTAAAAAGTAAGGGGAAATGTGTGTGCGTCTTATGGAGCGAATGCAGGCTGCATGGCTAAGCCCAAAGCCAGAACAGGGAGACGGAGCACTGCGCAGCACTCCGTCTCGCTGTTCTAGCTTAGGGATGGCTGCGCAAAGCCTCCGCAGGGCAGTGGGGTGAAGGCACCCTGCTGCCCTGCGGAGGCTTCAAAGGCTGTCCCCGAAGCCAGAATAGCGAGAGGCTATCCCAGAAGCTAGATCCCTCTTGCTGTTCTGGCTTCTGGGGTTCAGAATTTTTTTCTTCTTGTTTCCTCCCCCCAAAACTTGGTGCGTCTTATCATCTGGTGTGTCCTATAGAGCGAAAAATACGGTATATATAGGTTATCTCTACATGGCCAGGAAGCTTACTTGATGGTCTTCGGCAAATTACTTGTGCTCTACCTAATTTATCTACAGTATTTTTTCTTGTAAGGCCAAAATGTGTGTCATGTATGTCATTATGAGTTGGTCTGGAGGAAGGGCATTGAGATGCAAATAGGATGAATACATAATGTAACTATTAAGTAATACCTCCTAAATTCCTGGTGTGCAAAGTCAGCATTGTTTGAGTTAAGTCCCCCCCGCCCTGCATAGAAAATGAAAGAAGCTGGAAACTGAGTTCCTAATGATTGTGAATTAATAACCTCTATATAGTCAATGCAGCTGCATAGTGGCATGTGTCAAGTTCCTTCACTGTCTTTCTGTGGATGCTAGGAGACTGAGGGTGGAATACATTTCCAGAATCCTCTTCGACTTCCCTTTCACTGGATCTGGTTTGAGTAAGACGTCAGGAGGAAAGTAGCAACAAATGGTAAAGGCCATAGCTTCAGAGGGATCAGTTAAAAGACTGCCTTTGCCACCGAAGTGCTTCTCACGAATAATGCTAAAAGGTGCTTGAGATGCTTAAGAAAAATGTATATGAGTCCACATATTATACCGAGTCTTATGTTGCTTTTCAGGGAACAGATGCTGCTTGTGCTGCTCAGGGTCACAGAATCGGTACTGAAAATACCATCTCAAATTTTTCTACAGTATCAAGGAAGAAAGAATTCAACATTAGCAGGAAGGCTTGCTGGACCTCTTTTCCAGGCAAATGAATAAATATTAATTTTATTATTGTTATGAGTCATATCAGGTTGCGTTCAGCTCACCTAAGGTGACTTTCACTCAGCACTGCACTCCGATGAGATACCTGTTTACTTACTTAACATTTTCATAAGCCACCTTACAATGCAAGCTCTTTCAAGATACATATAATATTTTTTTTAAAAAATGCCATAAATTACAAACCAGACAATAAATCATTATGCATGTGAAGTTCAGTTGCACGTAAGAATCACTACTAAATATATAGACATCCCACTTTGAACATTGCATTGATTTTGTACTAGTAATAACTTGAGGATTTCATGCAGCTAAGGCTGCATTTCTCCCTGTATGTATCCTTAGCTTATTATTTTTGCAAAATGTATTATGTGATCCGTGGAGATTTGGACTACTAATGTGATTCTTGAGAGTCACTATCAGTGTAAGTGAAGGAGACGGATGTGCAAGGTAAACACATCTTACATCTTGAGTTTGACATTTAAAGCTGTTCTAGAAAGATGAGGAATTGGTAACATCCAAATAGAAATAGGGAGGGAGAGAATATGTGGTGTTATGGCGGAACAGTAAGTTACACACACGTGTGTGTGTGTGTGTGTGTGTGTGTGTAACAGAAGCTTTATGGCTACTTTTGAAAGAAATTTAGATTTGGAAAGAGATGATTTAGAGCAGAGACATGGGAGGGATAAGGGTGCTTATCTCTTCTATTATTTTTCTGCTGTAGCTCTTTGTTCCAGGCTGTTTTCTCCCACAAGGATTAGGACACTTATTTTTAAAAGTAAATACATTTCTGAAATCAGATACAGCAGAAACTCAAGGGTAGAGAAAGGGATAAGCAACTCCTCCTCATCACCATTTCTCCACTCCCAAAGCAGTTTAGTAGCCATCAGATTTTTCTTACACACATGTTTGTAAAATGGTTGTCTCTCTAAATTAGGTGATGAAGTGCTTCTAATATATGGGGTTAGGTCACCTATAGTGGTGATAAGCTGTGAAGCTTCTTAAAATCCTGTTTGGATAGCATTAGCAAACTCTGCTAATAAATAATACAATGAAAATGGATCATTCTTTCATATGAAGTGGATTCTCAATCAGATCGCTTGTTAATGTGCTTTGGTGACCAGGGGCAGGAATGTAATGAACTTGGAGTGAATATTCCTACATGAAAATACAGGGGGGCCCATTTAAGACAGTGTGCAACCTTTAATCCCAATAATGACAGAACTTTCAGGTGGAGAATCCTTTATTTTTATATATCACTATTAATGGTAGGGGAACCATTATATGAGTTTATACTTCATCATTCCTTCCAGGCTCTGACGCTTTGTGGTTTACATTTTCTATTCTTTGTTTTCTTTTGTTATATTTCTTTTCGGGGGGTGGACAAAGCAATATATGTATATGTATATGTGTGTGTGTGTGTGTGTGTGTGTGTGTGTGTGTGTATATATGAGAATGAAGAAAATGCATGTAAAAAGTAATGTCAGATGTACTGTGGCAGATGGGGACATTTTTATGGAATGAAGTTGCTTATGGCTGAATGTTCCATTTAGAATTTCAGGCCAGCTGATTGAAGCATCTGATCCTTTATCTGTTCCTTTGTTCTAATTGATTGAGGCTTTTTCTTACAACTTACCGTATTTTTTGCTCTATAAGACTCACTTTTCCCCTGCTAAAAAGTAAGTGGAAATGTGTGTACGTCTTATGGAGCGAATGCAGGCTGCGCAGCTATCCCAGAAGCCAGAACAGCAAGAGGGATTGCTGCTTTCTCTGCGCAGTGATCCCTCTTGTTCTGGCTTCTGAGATTCAGAATTTTTTTTTCTTGTTTTCCTCCTCCAAAAACAGTCTTGTGGTCTGGTGCGTCTTATAGAGTGAAAAATACGGTAGTTTAAATCCCCCAAGGCCCATCCAAGTTTATCAGTTGTTAAGAAAGAAAGGAGTGAAAATAAACACTTTAGTTAAAATGTATTCTCCACAGTTAACATAGCTATGCTGCTCTCTTATATTTTTACCGTGTCTTAGAATGATTTGAGTTCCCTAACTCTCTTATGTTGCCATGTGATAAATATTACTATATTCACTATCTGCATGTTTGTTTGTAGACTCTCATAGTAGCTTGGATCAAGGCAAATCTAAATGTGTACATCTCCCGAGAACTTTGGGATGACCTTTTGTCAGTATTGTCATCATTGACTTATTGGGAAGAGCTGGCCACAGAGTGGTCACTGACTATGGAGACTCTAACAAAAGTATTAGCTAGAAACCTATACAGCTTGGATCTCAGTGACCTCCCACTGGATAAACTAAGTGAACAGAAACAAAAGAAACATAAAGGCAAAGGTAAGGCAGACAGGCTTCAGAAACTAACCTAATTTAAAAATGTCTGTTAATGTCTTGTATGAAAGGAAGTACAGTGGTACCTCGCAAGATGAATGCCTCGCAAGACAAAAAACTCGCTAGACGAAAGGTTTTTCCATTTTCGGTTTGCCTCGCAAGACGAATTTCCCTATGGGCTTGCTTCGCAAGACGAAAACGTTTCGCGACTTTGTTTCCTATGGGAAACCGTGCATCGCAAGACGAAAAATCCGCTAGACGTCAAAACTTGCCGAACGAATTAATTTCGTCTTGCGAGGCACCACTGTATATACAAATGATCATTGTGTAAGAGGTGAGGTGGAAACTGCACTCATCCTTTAAAAATATGTGTGGGAGAGATATTGAAATATCCTTAACAATGCTTACATTTAAGTACAAACTACATTAGGATGTGGTATAGTAATCATGCTTGAAGGCCAGTTTTATGACCCTTCAATTAATTTTTAAAAATCCAAATGAAACATCCTTTTGAAGAGTTAGTGCACATTTGCCCCACATCCAGTGCGGTTGCTGATTATGGCTTCAGTTTCTGGTTTGGCTACAGGCAAATAAATCCCTCATTAAAGTGGAAGTTGCCCATAATGTCACAATGCCTGAAATTCTGAGGAGCATTGGGTCTGTTTCTGAAAATATACTTTGACTTCTTGGGCAAAGCTGCAGGCTCATATACTCATGAAATAAATAGTCTACAAGACAGGAGGACTGCAGTTTACCACTTGATGTGGAGTCCTCCTTGGGCATCAAATCTGCTCTTAGTAAACGATTAAAATAGACCTGGTGACAGGAATGTGTTCTGTTTTGAGTGTGAGGCTGGAGCCCTTGCCACCTGCAGACCTACTCATGAGTGAACACTCTTAACATGATTGTAGTTACAGGTGGTAGCCGTGTTGGTCTGCTGTAGTTGAAACAAAACAAATAAAAAAATTCCTTCCAGTAGCACAAACACAAACGCATCCATTCTTAAGGAAATCAGCCCTGAATGGTCACTGGAAGGACAGATCGTGAAGCTGAGGCTCTAATACTTTGGCCACCTCATGAGAAGAGAAGACCCTGATGTTGGGAAAGATGGAGGGCACAAGGAGAAGGAGACGACAGAGGACGAGATGGTTGGACAGTGTTCTCGAAGCCACAAACATGAGTCTGACCAAACTGTGGGAGGCAGTGGAAGATAGGAGTGCCTAGTGTGCTCTGGTCCATGGGGTCATGAAGAGTCGGACATGACTAAATGACTAACCAACAACAAGCACCTTAGAGACCAACTAGATCTGAAGAAGTGTGCATGCACACGAAAGCTCATACCAATAACTAACTTAGTTGGTCTCTAAGGTGCTACTGGAAGGAATTTTTATATTTTTTTAAATTTTATTTCTTAACATGATGTTGCTGTTGCTACTGCATATGCCAGACTGGGGATGCTTACTGTCTTTTGCTCTTTGAAAGCGCAGATGGCATACTAATGATTTTTTAAAAATTTGAACCAAACTTAGATGGTGCCAAGAAGCCCACAGGTGAATGATTAATAGTAGTAAATAAAGTAACAATTTGTGTTGTCTCATAGCAGGCATAGTTCTGTCACATTATAGGGAAGGTTTATAAGCCTAAATGTTCAGCACAACAGTAGTAATGGTGGCTTGTAACAGAAAGCAAAGAACATTATGCAGGTTTCAATTAATGAGTCCCTTCACAAGGACTTCCACTTATGTGATGGGGCTTTCCCCCCTCCTTTGGCTACACTCCTGAAATTGGCTTGGAGTGGTGGGAACACCCCCAGAACACACGAGGGGAGATCATTCCATCTGGGAAGCCAAAATGCTTGTCCTGATGGAAAGATTGCCTTAGCACAACATTGAATTCCTCCCAATAGATTAAATAACTAGTTGGTATAATTGGGTGTGGCTTTAGTAGTCAGATTTAAATTAAAGAAGATGGAACACACACACATATATATTTCTCCATGGGGAAGCCTTTGCTTATTTACCCGGATGATACTCAGAATAAATTGTGATTAACATTCCTTTTTATGTTTTAGATAGTTATCTACAGCTTGCTTATATTATAGATCTTTCAATATAGAATTGAGTTGAGACCAAAAATACAATTATTTTTTAAATACTGTTTTGGTAGTAATATGTATTGAGTTATTTAATTTAAAGCTGGGTGGAAAACATAATGATCACCATTGGTAATTATTATTATTTCATTTCATTTATACCCTTCCCATCTGGCTAGGTTTCTGTGGGATGGGCAGATATGTAATCATTGATATGTTCTGTCTCCCCTCTACCTTTCAGGAGTTGGGCATGAGTTTCAAAAGGCATCGGTTGATAAGTCGTTTTCAAGAGGCTGGAGCCGTGATCAGCCTGGACAAGCCCCAATGAGACAGCGCAGTGCAACAACTACTGGATCTCCAGGAACAGAAAAGGCCAGAAGTATTGTGCGACAAAAAACAGTTGGTATGTAATAGAGAACATAGATGTTACACAAAAAAGTCAGAAGGGAAATTAATAGACCCAATGCACGTAAATAACTTTCTACATATGCTTTGGGTGTGTCACAGCTAGTAATACATTTTTGTATGTAAGTCTGGGCAGTCTTGTGTGGTGTGAGATGAAGAAGTAATTGCCCTTTGACTGTTAGATGCAAATTATTTTTACAGATATACCCAAACATGTGGTCACTATGCACTGATCCTGTGATCCATTATGTATGTACCACATAAGGATTTGTCTTATACAACTGAAATCTTGTGTAGATTTCATCATAGACCCATTGCAAGCACAGCATCTACAGTTGCTGCTGCATGTGCGGCTACCCCTACTTCTGATGGCATGCTGTATAGATACCTCTGTTTCAAAAGACATCTGTTGTGGACAAATTTATGAGCTAGGCTAGAGCGTAGCATCCTAGGATGTAAGGAAAACTGGCAAGATCTTTTCTAGTAGCAAGTGTTTCTGTGTGTTTCAAACCAGAATTAGCTGGCTTTGCGTTCTAGCACACCTGTTACAAAAAGAAAGCGCTATAGCTAAGATGTTAATTGCACACAGCTTGTACGATATCTGTGAGGTAGCAACCGACCTTGGAAGGATCCCAGACAACCTGAGACCATCTCCGGCATACATATTTTATTTCATTTCATTTCACTTCCCCAAACTTTTCAAAGCTGTCACTCACACTATATATGGCAGTATAAAATAATACAATGCTACAATCAGCCAGCCAGCAGCTTAGCCATCCTGGCACAAACATGTAACCTGTTCTCACATTTCCAGTGCTAGCTGAGATTTATAAATACCTGACTTTTCACTATTGATCTTGGAATGTTCCAGTCTAAAACAGAAAGCTGTGCCTCTGCATACTTCTCATTTTCTTATTTACATGACACTATTAGCTACTTTCCCCCAGACATATGACCCTTGGCACTAAAACTTTAAGAAAGCATTTGATATGAGAGCAAATTGATTATTAATAATTAGGCATATCTGAATCTCTAACAATCCCCTTCCCTTTGTTGCTTGTTGTCACTTGTGACAGAGTTTTGTATTAATTGCCAAAGCACTCCCCCCCCCCCCGCCAGGCTTATTGATCTCTCAAATGCAGTAATTTCTTTCCTTAGTTGACACAGTGCCTTCATAGAATGTGCATATACTATAATTGCATTAATACCAAACAATCTGGACCCCCACAGTTGCAGCAATTGGGTGAAGTGCAAGACTTAATATCCTGGTATTAGTTGGGCTCAACCATGAAGAATTTCCTACCAGGAATGTTGTGTGCTTTTCTTAATGAACTGTCCCTTAGTCCTTACCTCTTTTGCTGCCCTGTCCCAAGTGTAGGACACTATTGTTAAACTGAACAGCAACAGCCACTATTTCACCCACCTCTGTGCCTACATCCATTCCAAAACTTCAAAACTTCTCCAAATGGAATCACTTTAATTTGATGTCTTCAGTTTCACATGTCTTCAGTTGTACCACTTAGTGCAAATTCCTTTCCTATTAAGTTTTTCATGATAAATGCATGGGTCTCCTTTTTTCATTCCAATTTTTCAAAGTGTTTTCCCCCCTTTACCCCCAAGTCATGCACACCCGCTCATCAGCTGATGTCACTGGTGTCTGCAGCTCATGAGCAGGACCCCATCCTTTAAACTAGTGAGAGGACAAAGGAGCCTGGACAATGCTGGCTTCTGTCTCCTCTCCCTGTCACCCTCTTAAAGGAAAAATGCAGAGCTGCTTCAGAGGGTGCTTTTGCCAAGTGCTTCTAGGCAGTCCACATGCTCCTGTCCCGAGTGGTTCAGGCTGGAGTGTGATGACTGTCTTAAAACACTTTGCAGGTTCCCCAGTGCCCAACTGCTAGAGGTGTGCAGGGACTGCCCATATGTCAGACGTGTGATATCATAATGTTACTATGTGATTGATAGGTGGGCAGGCCCCTCACACCTATCCATGAGGCCAATCTTGATAAGGATCTGGCCCATGGAACCAAAAAAGTTCCCCACATTTGATATAGAGTGTTTCACTAAAGGGAAACCCAGATGTGAGACCTGAAACACTGTTACGGACTTACTTGTGCTTAACCTGAAGCTCATAGGACTTTATGTCCCAGTGTGCATCCATTAACTCTGATTGTGTACCAGATGTTAGCATAGCAGTTTGTAATTGAGGCCGTTGTACAGCCACAAAGACTATATATCATGTTTGAGGCTGCTGTTATTCCTTATTAAAAAGGTAAAGGGACCCCTGACCATTAGGTCCAGTCATGACCGACTCTGGGGTTGTGGCGCTCATCTCGCTTTATTGGCCGAGGGAGCCGGCGTACAGCTTCCGGGTCATGTGGCCAGCATGACTAAGCCGCTTCTGGCGAACCAGAGCAGTGCACGGAAATGCTGTTTACCTTCCCACCGGAGCGGTATCTATTTATCTACTTGCACTTTGACGTGTTTTCGAACTGCTAGGTTGGCAGGAGCAGAGACCGAGCAATGGGAGCTCACCCCGTCGTGGGGATTCAAACCGCCGACCTTCTGATCGGCAAGTCCTAGGCTCTGTGGCTTAACGCACAGCGCCACCCACATTAACCACAGTATGTTGCATCAAAGCCACTGAAAACTGCATGTCCACAATGATGGCTTAAACACAGGGGTGAACTCAGTGGAAACAAAATTCATGAATGATGTGCTGGCAGGTGTTGTACCAACACAATCTGCTCTCCCGGCATAACAGTTTATTTCACTGAACTTTGGGGAAATCTGGCACCATGAAATGGTTCTTCCACTTTCCACTCATATTTGTGCAGAAAGCAGAGACTGTGTTTGAAATCTGGGGTACATTGGCAACCAGAGGCAGATCCAGTTTAAATTCTGATTTCTTTCTGCATCCCATATCCTTTGGTTGACATCGCCACAGTATGGCCTCCTTCAAAGAACTAGAGATGACAACACATTCTTTATTCTTGGTCACTTTTGTGTAGGCTGTGAACAAAACTTATAGCTGTTTCAGCCATCACAGTCTCAGTCGCATTCAGGTACTCTTGGAATTTCCTCCACATGGCCCATCTTTCTGAGTTTTTGGGAGCTTTTCTTCATTCCTCCTCGGATTATGAGACCAATGCCCTCACGTGGCAATAGAGACGCAGGTGGTAGTCAACCTAGTGGTTGTCAGGATGCATTGGAGTTGGCCCTATAGTTGGTTGACCCACCTCTGGAGTAAAAACATAAGTTCTGCACATACATTATGTATCCCTACCTTTGTCCTTTGCTTATGGGTGTTCCCCAGACACATTCCAAAAGAACATGGAAGCATTAGGTAAGTTCTAGACTAGAGCAAAAAGAGTAGACCATACATGAAGCAAATGGGTGGCATTTTCTTAGGTATTGCGTTCCTTTAAACTTGGCACCATCATTGTTCAGAGCACCCTGAGACCCAGTAATATGCAGAATAAACAAAAATAGTGAGCATAAAAATACTAAGAATATTTATCAATGGGTGAGGTTGCAACAGATATAGATATATAATATATATGAAGCCTAATGAGAGGAGAAAAAAGTGAACAAAAGGAGTCAGGGGAAATGTATTCATTTTTTCTGAGGTTTGTATACAAATAGCATACACTTTGAGGGCAAAATCGCTCAGATCTGTACCAAACTTGTTGCCACAGTTGAGTTTCAACCTGGTCATGGGCATAGGTGGGCCACCAGTGCTTCTTGGCTGTCATCCACATCCTCTGCAGGAGTAGGAGGATCGGACCAGACCTGCACAAAAGTAAGAGCAGGCATGGTCAGTATAAACATAGGATCTCCCCCATCCAGGCCCCTGGTCCAGTCCCAGCTGTGAGGGACTCCACTCCCATGCACACACTGCCTTGTAAGGTGCAAGCATTTGTTTCTTGGAGCTGCAGTATGTTTCCACATGCACCTTGGGCCAAGGGTCAAAGGTGAGCCTTTCTACTGGCCAAGCTCTGCAGTTACTTGTTGGAGGGTGGCAGGGGTGTGAACTGTTCTCTGCCCTCTTGTGTGAGAGTTTGCCGGGTGGCATGGTTGGTTCCCAGACGGCTCTCCCATTTCCCAGACTGATCTTGGGGATAGGTGGGCTCCATGAAGGCTTTTCTGTGTGCGGGTTCCTTGCTCGCTGGAGGGCTGGTTCCAAGTGCCTGTTTGAGAGTGAAGCTCAGGAGAGAGATGTGAATAATAGCTGCATTCCCTCCCCTATGCTGGGGAGGTGGGCTTTGCTGAAAGTGCAGCTAAAAGTTCCCTTGTTTCTGTCTTTGCATAGTAGTCTGTGCTCAGTGTTCCTGGGGGTGCAGAGTGTTCTTCCTCCTTGGTGCCCATTCTCCAGAGCCCATCTCTAGAACCCAAATTCCCTGCATGAGGAGTGTGTGAGGCATAACCCTGCGCCATGCAAGGTGTCGTGTTGTTTGCGTTTGACACATCCTGCTGGTGCTGTGCGTTGATTTGCTACAGGCCTCCTCAGCACCTGGAGCTCTCCCATGCTGCCATGGGTGTAGCTAGCAAGGGGAAGCAGCTCAATTTTCCCAGATTGGTCCTGCCCCATTGTTTTCTATGGGACGGGTCTGTCTTGTGCCAGCCACTTGATTAGTGGATGTTCCATCTGTTTGCAGGGCCACAGTCATGGCCTGAGGGGAGCGAATGTGACAGCCAGGCACCCTCACCCCCAGCAAACCTCTTTCTTGCCCTCAACACCTTCCATTTGGGGATATTTTGCCAGGTGGGTCAGTTGTAGGAATAATAATAATAATAATAATAATAATAATAATAATAATAATAATAATGGTAGGATTTACTTGCTCTTCAACTACACCTTTGGCTGATTAACATCTTATACCCCTTTTAAACATGTTTGGGGAGGGAGGGTTATTGGTGTTGTAATTTTATGTTGTGAACTGCCCTGAGATCTGTGAATGAAGGGCGGTAGACAAATTTAATAAATAATAATAGTTCTGCCCACTGGGCTACTCATGGGCAGGGGAAAGGTCTGCCGGTAAAGGGATTTTCCACTGGCGTGGATGGCTCTGCCATATCCTAACTCACTCCAGCCCAATGAGTCTGGGTTTGGGATTACACAGTAAGTCTGATTATCACCAAAAACTATTGAATGTTAACTTGGCTATATAAACCTAATATTGTGGATAGAACTCATATAACATGAATATAGTTAGTAGGCTCTTCAGATGCACTGGGCACATGAAAGTCGTTCACTCACTTCAGCTATGTAATCAGTCCATTTATAAAAAGTCCATTTATAAAAAGATTATTCAGTGCTTTAAATTAAGGAAGAATTTGCGCTTGAATTCTTTCAGATTCAAATGGAATGAGCAGCGCGAAACTCAGAAAGTTATTGGGGATGGTGGAGTCTGGATTGTACTAAGTTGGATGTGTTAAAACCCTCAAGTTAACAATGCAGTCTGGTTTTGCATTTTAAGATTATGGTGCAGAACTTTATGATCTGAAAATAGAGACGATGTTTGCACTTTCATAACCCCAGCAAATCTTTAATAAAAACACTTTTTAAAAAGATTATGATGCAATTAGGAGCAGTAGTCTGTGCTGCAATTTATAATCTTGTAAGGCATTGAACTACAAAGCCATTGCTTAGAATAGATACCAGGGGATAATACCAGTGTAGTAACTTAGATCCAAGGAGGGCATATGTTAGGCAGGAAAGTTGGATTCTCACCTTGTGTTTAAAAACACTTGCTTTGTTTTTCTGCCTCCATGTTTTAATGTTTCCATTTAGATGGCATGTTTTGCATCCTTTTTTGCTGTATTGGTATATTTTAGTTAAATGTTATGCTTCCTCAGACTTTTACAATTTAAGACATCTTTGCTCTTTGTTTGCTTAAAAAAACTGAATTGTTTAATGTTCTAAATTTATTTTCTAAAGTAATTCCTGCAATTACTTAAAATAATGCTATTAGGAAATCAGTAGAACTCATTGCTTGAGGATATATACATACACACTCTTAAGCTATTCAAGTCAATGATTTATTTACATGGAGAAAATAATATGTAACTCAAGCTGATCATTGATACAGTTGCAGCTATTGGGAAGTGATCCCATAAACATACTGGCTGAAAAATGTGCTGCTTTGAGCTAGTTGCTCTTAGTTCCCATTGAAATAAATGAAACTTAAGTCATGAGTAACTCGACCCAATGGAACCTATGTTAAGGTAACTTAGGCTGCAATGCTACACCTGCTCACCTGAGTGTAAGCCCCATTGAACTCATGGGACTTGCTTCTGAGTAGATGTGTATAGTATTGTACTGTGAGTCTGAATCCAAAGCATATCAGTCACATGTTACATTCCCTTTACAGATACATTGACAGGGATGGAGTGCAAGTGAGGACATATTTTTAAATGTCTGGACCTGTTCATGAAGCTTCTATGACCAGAAAGGAACCTAGTTTGTTTTCATTATTTGAAGCTCTTCAGACTAAAAGATGCTCACTTGAAAAAAGGAAACGTTAGATCAGAGCAAGTGCAAGACATGTGCTTTAACAGTGCACAATTATATACACTCTTTAGTGTTCATGCCATGGCCTTCAGCTTGTTGACATTTTTCAACTTGGGAAGAAATTCTATTGAGCTCAGTGGCGCTTCTGAGAATACACACCTGTTAGTGTTTTACTTTGAATACACAGAAATTGTAGTTGTCAAAATATAGGCATTATTGCTGTCTAGCATTTTTAAAAAATCAACTCAAAATGTTTTATGTGCCCACTGATTATTTTTTTCCTTACAGCTCTGCCAATATCTGCCGTGCTGAAATGTTTTAATTTAAATTTTCTTCCTTTTTATCTTTGTTTTCTCTGTTGCTGCTTTTTCTGTGACACAGCCTTTCATTATAGTCACTCTTCTTTTTTTTCCTTCCCCACTTCTTTCTTTTCCTTTTTTAAAGCCATGAGAAGCCGATCCATTGGTGAATGTGCTCTGCCATCGGCCTATATACGCAGTGCTAAAAGTGCTCCTGTTCTGATCCATACTTCCAAACCCTTCTTGCCTGATATTGTTCTCACTCCCCTTTCTGATGAGCTTTCAGGTAGTGCCACCTCTGCTAATTTCTGCACCCCCTTTTCACTTTTTTAACCCTTCTGCTTTCAAAGACTGCATAATCACTACATTTTTCAAAGTAAAATATTTAGGGGTGGGGAGGAAATGGGGAAGAGATGAGAGTGGATATTTTGAGTTTTGTGGTATGCTATATTTACAGCTCATTCTGGAACTGTGAGAAGCTAGCGCTGTGCCAATTCCTATAGAAGTAATGCAATGTTCTGCTTTACAGCTGAATTTTTTAAAAGTTGATTTGACACAAATATCTGAGATATATTGTTGAACTAGGTTTTCTACATCAAATGCCAGGGCAGAAGGACGAAGAAAAGATTTCTCATTGACAGTCTTCAGCATGGGGAGGTTGAGGATATTTTCTATCATCGCTGTTTGGTCATTGTATTTTAATTTACCGGCATCATAGCCTTCTCCTTTTGATTGTTTATTATAATCAATGTCTTGCTGACTATGTCAGTAAATGCATAAGAATTACTAAAGAGGGGTTTACATTAGTAAATACCACATTAAAAACTCATCAATAGACCCAGAAAAAAGTATGTTATTACTTATAACAGTATTATAAACACTTAAGTGCTAACTGTTGTGTATGTTTCTTTTAAAAGACACAACTAGCTGTTCTTCTGTTAACAAAACCCTTGACCCATCTCGAGAAAAACAACATTTTTTAAGCCCCCCAATGAACCATATTATAATAATGATTTTTAAGCTCTGTTCATAGGTATTGTGTCAGTGATAGACAGCCTCAAGAAATGCTTCACAGCTATGGTGGGTTTTCTGTTGAAGCAACCACATTTTATCTCCTGTGCCACTGAATCCCAAGCTATAAATGTATTGTGTTTTTGTTCACATTTCAAATATGCTGAATCATGTATACTGTGATTCGTTGTTTCATAATGCCAGTCAGTTTCAAAGGCTTGTTCAGAGATGATATTTGTAGTAGCTGTTTCGGAAGCGGGATGTGCGTTTTCTTTTTTGCTTTTTCTCTTCTGTTCCTCTCTTCCATTTTCCTGCCTTATTCATTCATTATTTTGTTTTCCTTGGTGTGCTTGGCTCTGGGTCTTTTGGGGGATTATGCACACATGAAGGTGATGGATGGTTGATGAAGGACCCTGGGTGAGAGGCAGGGAAGGAAAGAGATCCCAGGGTGAGAGGCTGGGAGAAGAAAGGGATGCTCCCAGGTAAGAGCTGGGAGGGTCTAAAACATGGGTAGACAAACTAAGGCCCGGGGGCCGGATCTGGCCCAATCGCCTTCTCAATCCGGCCCACGGACGGTCCAGGAATCAGTGTGTTTTCACATGAGTAGAATGAGTGCTTTTATTTAAAATGCATCTCTGGGTTATTTGTGGGGCATAGGAATTCATTCTTCTTCTTCTTTTCAAAATATAGTCCGGCCCCCCACAAGGTCTGAGGGACAGTGGACCGGCCCCCTGCTGAAAAAGTTTGCTGACCCCTAGTCTAAAATTTCCTTTGTGAGACAAGGGTTAAGAGCCAACCGTGAGAGAGGACTCCACCTTTTCTTTTTGTTTCTGCTTTTATTTAGATTAGTTTGTTTTTAATTGTATGGTATTATTAAAAAAAACTTAATAAAATTTTACGGGGTGGGTGGGAAACAGAAGTGAGATGGACGGCAAAGTGTTGCTGTGTGAAGTGCTCCTGTTGAGGGGGCCAGCCAGGCAACTTTGTTGTCTTCAAGCACACTCCAGTCATTCTCCCTTAGACCTGCAGCTGTGTATCAGTGAGGAAATAATTTTTTAAAAAAGTTTTTTCTTGTAGTTCTGTTTATTTTTTCCCTAAACTCCCATTCCTTTCTTCCCCTACCCCCAGCAACATGTCCAGACAGGCACAGGACCTTTGAAGGGACGGGCTGTCTGTGTTCACCTTTCAAAACAACACTACAAATGCCTTCCTTTTAAGTATAGCCATCAACTAAAGGGGGGGGAGCATGTTAATTTGAAATGAGGAGAGTATATTTTTCAGACAGTCTTGACACAGCTTGTTGTTGTTTTTTAAAAAAGTTCTCATGATTTGCTATTACAGTGGTACCTCGGGTTACATACACTTCAGGTTACATACGCTTCAGGTTACAGACTCCGCTAACCCAGAAATAGTACCTCGAGTTAAGAACTTTGCTTCAGGATGAGAACAGAAATTGTGCTCCGGCAGCACGACAGCAGCAGGAGGCCCCATTAGCTAAAGTGGTGCTTCAGGTTAAGAACAACTTCAGGTTAAGAATGGACCTCTGGAACGAATTAAGTACTTAACCCGAGGTACCACTGTATAATATGGAACATTCCCAGTTCGAGCTAAAAGAAAATATTGTGTTGTAAATTATTAAATAGTTCAGAAAATCTGTGTGTTTCTTCTTTAGGTTCCTCAAAGTGGCACCTTTATTGATGCTATATAACTGTGTTTAAACTTCATCAATTAATAATCTAGTCCTAATCATTTATCAATTGGGCTATTGCTATCAAAGAATTGTAGTTTCCATGGACGCTGGTAAAACTAATGATTTTACAATGTTATGCTTAGATTTCTCCACCAAGTTCACCCAACATTTTAAGACCTGCTCACCTCATTCCACAGGCTATTTTTGTAGATTTCAAAAAAATGGAACAATCTGTGTTTTATATCAGGATATGTTGACTATGACAAGATTATGTTATCTGTTACTTAGAAAGTCATTTTCTGTATAAACTTATCAGTACAGCTAATGTCTCTAAAAAGTTATCAGCTCAGCTTTGTGTATTATGATTACTGTTTTTCGAGACAAAACTATTATTTTGTCTTAAGAATCTGTAGACATGCCTTGTCTGCCTGATGCAGAGAAATAGAGCTGGCAATTTAGGATTTTTTGACAAATTGGAAATGAAGAAGTGTAGAAAACCTTGGGGTCCTTGCATATAATCATAGTTCATAGAATCATAGAATCATAGAGTTGGAAGAGACCACAAGGGCCATCGAGTCCAACCCCCTGCCAAGCAGGAAACACCATCAGAGCACTCCTAACATATGGTTGTCAAGCCTCTGCTTAAAGACCTCCAAAGTAGGAGACTCCACCACACTCCTTGGCAGCAAATTCCACTGTTGAACAGCTCTTACTGTCAGGAAGTTCTTCCTAATGTTTAGGTGGAATCTTCTTTCTTGTAGTTTGGATCCATTGCTCCGTGTCTTCTTCTCTGGAGCAGCAGAAAACAACCTTTCTCCCTCCTCTATATGACATCCTTTTATATATTTGAACATGGCTATCATATCACCCCTTAACCTCCTCTTCTCCAGGCTAAACATGCCCAGCTCCCTTAGCCGTTCCTCATAAGGCATCGTTTCCAGGCCTTTGACCATTTTGGTTGCCCTCCTCTGGACACGTTCCAGTTTGTCAGTGTCCTTCTTGAACTGTGGTGCCCAGAGCTGGACACAGTACTCCAGGTGAGGTCTGACCAGAGCAGAATACAGTGGCACTATTACTTCCCTTGATCTAGATGCTATACTCCTATTGATGCAGCCCAGAATTGCATTGGCTTTTTTAGCTGCCGCGTCACACTGTTGGCTCATGTCAAGTTTGTGGTCAACCAAGACTCCTAGATCCTTTTCACATGTACTGCTCTCAAGCCAGGTGTCACCCATCTTGTATGACACTTAGTAACACTTAGTAGTTAGACCTTAGTAGTACTAACACTTAGTAGTTAGACCTTAGTAATCCTAAACAGGATTGTGGAAGTCTTGTGCTTATAAATTCTGGGGAGACGTTGAGCTGGGTTAGTAGCCTAACAAAATAAGGCAGCTTCTGAAATTCCTAAAAAGACTGTGCTGGTGGCACTTTGTGTATTTGGGTACCCAGAACAGTAACAAATGGCTGCACAGGAAACAACATGTAGTTTAACATTTCTGGGTGCAATCTTGTTTTCTTCGTGGAGCAGCCTTCCCATCCCAACTAAACTGTGTACGTTGCATAGTGGTAGAACAATCCTACACTTAGATTCTGCAGCAAAAATATGTGAGACAGGATTATTTTAGCCGTATGTGTGGTGTGTTTGGTATCCTTTCTGTGAAACAGTCAGCCTTACAACCAAAGTAAAGCAACCAAAACATAGAAATCAAACAGCACACAATGTTTAAAAATGTATTAGAAGAGAATGGTATTCTACGAAGAATTGCTGAAATAAAATAGGTTAATAAGAGCATCACAAGCTTCATATTTAAATTTAATGTCATCTTCAGTGTTTGCATCTTCAGTGTTTAAAAGGGTGCAGAGGTGCTTCTGTGACTATTTAGGACTCATTTTGCAGTGTGTCCCCCTGGAGCTGTAGTCCAGATCCACTCAAAAGGAAATCTGAAGGGTTGCTATAAGAGTTTCCATGAACCTCTTTGTTGTGCATTAGAGTCTAGACCTTATATCAGTGGGGCTTCTGCAGGAAATTATGAAAGAGATTTCCTTTGGTTTTTAAGTGTTTTGTATGTGTGTAAATTTTAACACAGCTAGCTTTTGTTCTCTTCTCTCACCTCACCTCCTAAGAGGGTATACTGCTTTCAGCAGAATTCTAAAACAGCAAGGGAAAAGGTGAAATGGGCTCTTACCTGTAAGTATTGATTCTCGCCCCCCCCCCCCATTCTTAGTGCTAGTTCAGCTCATCCTGAGGGAACAATGGCTCCTTCGTTAGGATTCATTTTTGGCCATTTTGATCATGAAAAAATAAAGATAAGTCAGCTGTAGGTTCAGTAATTGTCAGACTTCCTCTGGATCATCGTATTAGCTTTTTCTGGTTCTTATAAGAAACTAGTATCCAATTTTTAAGAGGTGCTTCAGAAGATCCCATTTGGAGACTGAAAGATGTGTTCATTTGTTCGTAGCTAGCCTTTTAGAGTTAGGGAACCATCTGCTTTCTTTCACTTGAATGAGGGATCACCCATTATGGACATACCTACCTAGGTGTTTTGTGTGTGTGTGTGTGTGTGTGAGAGAGAGAGAGAGAGAGAGAGAGAGAGAAAGAAAGAAAGAAAGAAAGAAAGAAAGAAAGAAAGAAAGAAAGATTTACTTAATAATTAAAGATGATACAGCTCCCTCAACATATTGAGTCAACTTGTGGCTAGAAATATTGTCAGTTCTTAGGTTACATATTTTCCCAAAGCAGTCTATATTATAAGTCATTATTTCTGATTCCATGAATTAGTATTTCATAATTTATTGGCACAGCCCTAGCTTTAACAGCATTTCCATGTCTCCCATGATCTTGCTCTGTTTCCATGCATGTTAATATTTTAAGACTGTTCTGATGGTCTAACTCATATCTCACATTGTACTAGATAGCATATATGTGCACGTATGTGCACATGTGTGTGTGTGTGTGTATGTGTTTAACAACATTTTTGTTTTTGGTGGAGAGAATTTTATGGTTCTTAAGGACTTCTTTTTAAAGCGTATCACTACCTTGCAGTAGTGAACAAACAAAACAATAATATATATATATTAGATTTATGTACTTGATTTCCTAAATACATACTTTTTCTACAGACATGGATGATGCTCAAATCCTCCCACGTCCACCTCGCGTCAGACATTTTTCACAGAGTGAGGAAACGCCCAGTGAAGTTTTTGATGCATTGAATGAGGAGCAGACACTTCCACGAAGTAGCAGCACATCTGACATCCTGGAACCATTCACAGTTGAGCGAGTCAAAGGTGCAGTTCCTGTCATTGACGATTCATCCCATCATGCGCCAAGCTTACAGAGTTCCACAGAGGCCTCTTCAATATGTAGATCCACTGAAAGTCATGTTACTGATACAAATAGCCGAGAGTCCTCTCTGGAAGTTGGGGATAGTATTTATGACCATCTCTGTCATTTGGTAGGCCCGGTAGAACTTTCAGATACAGCCTTTGAACAAAACCAGTATGTTGACCTTGAAGGTGAAGATGATCTTCTTTCCTCTCTGAGAGAATATCTTAAGGAAAACGAAGAACTTTGCAGTAGCATTGAGATAGATAAGCATGAGCCTTCTTCTCATGAAGTTGATGCAGGAATAAGTAGGAATGATAAATTGCCATTGGATGGAGTAGAGCATACAAACCAGACTGTTACATGTGCAAGTAGTACCACTGTTGCAGAAAGTGCCGATGATGCAGAACTGCAATTGGAGCAAAACCAAAGTGGCTTTATAAGTAATATTGCACCTACACAAGTAGACAGTTCTACAGGAAGCCAAGCTGATAAAGCTAAACATTTAAACATTGATAACCCCATCCAAAATCTGCCTGATCCCAGGTCAAGTAGCCCTAGAGAAAAGGAAACGAAGAGGTATTTGTTCAGACAAATTGCCACTGATGTAGATGTATCTGTGGAAGCAGTGCTAGCTGAGAAGCATAGAAGTGCCCTCTTTAATGAAAAAATAACCAACACAAGTGTTATGCATGCAAAGAAAATGCCACATAAAGCCTTAGTTAACCCTGAAATGCTTCACATTACTGGCATGAGCAAACTGTCACCAACTAAGAGAAGCATATCTGAAACGGTAACCCATAAGGCTAAAATAATGAAAATAGCAGCTAAAAAGCGAAACAGTGTCCATGTTACTTTTAGGCCATCTACTGAATCAGTTCAGTTTTATAATCCTCTAGAAAACAAAGAGGCCCCCTGGAAAGCAAGACTTCGTAAACTCAGTGGTTTCAGTAGCGGGAGCAGTAGCAACAGCAGCAGCAGCAGCAGCAGCAGCAGCAACACAAGCACCAGCTCATCCACAATGGCTGTGCTGGTCAAACCCGGAATATATAGGCCTCTAGATACAGCCAGTACAACTTCTGCTTATAGTAGGCAAATTAAAGAATCAGGAGATGTTCCAGCATTCGTGTTGCAGAAGGAAAGTATTGGAATAAATCAAATGTCAAACCGTAGCCCACCTAAGCCATCGAGTCAGGAGTCGGGACAACAGCAGGGCTCCCTGGGTGGTGTTTATAAATCTGTTGTACATGCTCTTTCGAAGCCGAAGGCAAATGTTTCCCCACAGAGGCAGAGCAGAGTGCCAGCAGAGGCTCCACTGAGGGATCTGTACAGTCATGTAATGGGCTATTTTGGAAAGAAAGCTGCAGGT
The DNA here is from genome assembly GCF_965113315.1 of Podarcis vaucheri. Lineage (NCBI taxonomy): Eukaryota > Metazoa > Chordata > Lepidosauria > Squamata > Lacertidae > Podarcis > Podarcis vaucheri. The sequence goes on from NC_138759.1 coordinate 35,201,134, forward strand.
GAGCACTAACAGTGTGCGGAGCACAATAGGAGAAAGGCAGCACCAGTTTGGCTTGATGCACCTGAAGCAAGCTCTTATAAAGCAAATCCAAAGGCTTTGGGATGATCAGTGCTTTTCCTGTTTGGTTTTGCATGCGCATATGGCCAGCTGAATTTCCCCCCTCCAGCATAAGTTACTTTGATAAACGTTAAATTACTAATGATCCTTTTTTTTTAAATAATAGTGAACCACTTTGCTGCTGAACACTTTAAGAGTAGGGAAGAGGAAGAGATAGTAAATGACCTACCAATGGATCCTGTCTTTATCATATACTTCTCCTGGCAAGCCTTGAAAGCCAGTCTTCAACATATATTTGGCATTCATATGCTGTCCAATAGGGGGGCAAATTGTTTTGATATCCCCAATTTATCTTCCTAGTGATCAGTTATTTCAGTTGAGCCAATTGTAGGTTCAGTTAATTTTTCTTCCTCCTCCTCCTGAAAACGAGACAAGAAAATTTTGAAGTAGGTTTCAAAATTTCCTGTTTGGACTATCTTCTTAAAACAATCTGGTGTGGATTTTTGTCATTTTTATTTGAGCTATTTCAAAATATGCTTCAGTGCTTTCTGTGTGCATTCACTGGAGTGGATGCACTGACTTCCTAAGCGACATCTATCACTGCTTTCCCTCCCCCCTGGGGTCATGGAAGTGCATAAAGGTACCATGATAGTTCTCCTTGAGCTAACCGTGAGCCTCTATGTGTTAACCAAAATGGGCAAGGCTGGCTGTCATTCTAATATCACCATCTTAGTTCATGTGTTCAGTAACTTTTAAAAGAACAGTAAATTAACTTTCAGCAGTGAGGTAGGTTTTTTGCGCTTTTTTTTTTTTTACATTGTATGCTGGCATGATTAACAGAATGCTCTGTAATGCATCCTGCATTGAGATGTTAATGCCATCTGAGGGCAGTCTTTGTAAGCATATCACAGTAGACTGGGTAGTAATGTAGATTCTTTCCGGCTAATTTGTTTCAGTATGCTATTTAGTAAAGTTTTCTCTTTAAAAAGCAATGTGCAGTCTGGATTCTAGGAGTATATAGAACGAAATTTTGAAATTTAATACTTCACGGTTTTAATGTCAAGACCATGTTATACCTCAGATTAACAGTACGGTTGCTTTGCACTCTTTTGAGGGGATAACACTTTCTCAAAAAAAAAAAAGATAAGCAAGAAAAATAAAACCTTCAAGGTAAAATAACACAATAGTGTAACAGAATTAAAAACAGTGTAATTCTGTGCAATATTGATCATAAACCACTGACCATTTTAAGTCTTCTGTTAATTTTTGAATCATGTCATCTTTCATTGTTTATTAATTTATTTAAGTGTACTCTGTGTCTACAGTACTGCATTGAAACATAATTCATTGGTACATTCTACTTATATGTTTCTCATTAGCATACACCCGCAGAGTTGGGGGGGATTATGCATCTGGTGATATGGAGGAATGAAGAATGTGTGCTTAAAGCAAGCATTAACAACTTTAAGTAGTGCTTATCTGTAAGCTTTCTTGCTCTTTCAAAGGTCACACTGGAAATTGACTAACACCTGCTCAGTGGTGATGGCTAGGGGTAGGGGGCGTTGAAGGGTGAGGGTAGACTTACTAATTCCTAAAACTAAATTTATTTTATGGGAGAAGGTATTTTTAACTGCATGACATTCTTTTGTATTTACTAGTTTATTCCTGTGCTTTTAAAAAATATTTTGTTATTGAAACTGTTCTTTACTATATACAGTCATTCATTTGCTTTTAGCCAATAGAGAGGATATGAGCCCAAAGCAGAACCCTCTTGGTAGTGATAATGGCAGTAGTAATGCAAATATTCCTGACCTCATGGATGAGTTTATAGCTGAAAGACTGCGCAGTGGTAGTGCTCTGGTAAGCTTTTGCAATTTTCTTTTGTCCTGAAATATAAGATACAATTCTAATGCTAAGCAATTTACAAGATCACCAGTTAATTATGACTGTAAAAATGTTAATAGCTAGTGATGTTTGTTAGTTTGATAACCTCAAATGAAAATGGCTGCAGTAAATGTTATTTGATGGAAACGGAGCTGGACTTAAAAATCGGTAGTAGCTGAATCATTTAGTTTTGTACAGCCCTTGTCTCTGAAATAGCAAACATGAAAATCTTTTCTGGCTGTAAAAGTCTTTTCTCAAACTATTTCTTCAATTGTAATATTTCTTCAATTAGAATGTGACCAGAAGAGGGAGCAGTCCAGGAAGCTTAGAAGTTCCAAAAGACCTTCCCGATATACTGAACAAGCAGAGCCAAATGCGCCCTGCAGATGACCCAGGTGTGCCTTCTGAGTGGACGTCTCCTGCGAGTGCAGGCAGCAGTGACCTTGTCAGTTCCGACAGCCATTCGGACTCCTTCAGCGCCTTCCAGTATGACGGCCAAAAATTTGAAAGCAAGTATTCCCGCATCCAGTTTCCCTTAAAATCATAATACCTCCTCTACATATATTTTTTTGCAATAGACAGCTTTATGCAGAGAAATTGAGAAGAGTGAATGTGCACAGGTTCTGTAAGTGATCTGGAGCAAAGTCCACAAGGAATGTGTTTGGCTTATCCATTTTATAAGAGCATACAACTTTGGGAGCAGGTATTTTTGTAGATCTAGAACCGTGAAAGAAACAACAGACAACAGTACAACCTTCTAGCAACCTTGGCCCTATATAACCTTGAGAGCCAGTGTGGTGTAGTGGTTAAGAGCGGTAGTCTCGTAATCTGGGGAACCGGGTTCGCGTCTCCGCTCCTCCACATGCAGCTGCTGGGTGACCTTGGGCCGGTCACACTTCTCTGAAGTCTCTCAGCCTCACTCACCTCACAGAGTGTTTATTGTGGGGGAGGAAGGGAAAGGAGAATGTTAGCCGCTTTGAGACTCCTTTGGGTAGTGATAAAGTGGAATATCAAATCCAAAAACTCTATATGCACGCTGGTGGGGAAGGAACTTCTCAACTTTGCAATCCTTCTTTTCCACTGTGATGGTTTCCTCAGAGTCATGAATATGTCCCTCACACTACAACAACTTGGGTGCATCATCAACAAGAGCTCATTGCGTTTAGTTTAGCAGATCCAGACCTTCATAATTGATCTTTGATGTGGCTGTGGGCAAGGTCTCCTTGTTTTAGGACAGGCAGGACAAGAGCTCTTTAGCACTTTAGACTATATACCTAGTAAAGCTACAAAGGGCCTTAATAGCTTGCATCAACTGATTCGCTGGTTGAGATTCCTGTCCTGTAGCTGCTTATTCCTTTTTAACAACAGTCCACCCTCAATTGGTGGCTAAACCCTGATCACATTGTTTTTGCGCACACAGATACAAGCCTCTCAGGAGGGTATGTGATGCATGCTGCCAAAGCCTTTGCAAAGTAGATTATTATTATTTTCTAGGAAGGAGAAACATTTTCTCCAGAATTTGTTCTGCCTCATTGTTGAGTCATAAGATCCCAAAACACTGGATCATGTTGCTTAGATTTGTTGGAATCTGCACGTGATTGCACAACTCACTTGCATTAAACACAAGATGAAAGGTAGCAAGAATGCCCTTTGTAGGAAAGTCCTATGTTTTTGAAACTGATCAGGTCTATACTTTTAGTTAGGCCATTGAGATATGTATCTATTTCTCTCTGTAGATTTCAGCTTTGGCCCTGAAGGGGGCACAACAACCTCTGTAGAGTCTGATGCAGGTTCAGGACCTCAGCAAAGTGCTGAAGAACAGGAAGTTGCTAGTCTAACTACACTCCATATTGATTCTGAGACCAGCAGTCTCAATCAACAACCACTATCTGCTGAAGCAGCAACTATTACAGGTAATAATAATAATAATAATAATAATAATAATAATAATAATAATAAATAATGTATTATTTGTATCCTGTCCATCTGACTGGGTTATTCCTCTGTTGCAAAGCAGAGGAGTGAAATTTCTAGAGGATTAGCCATTTTATTCTGTTGCAGCAATAAGACGAGTTGGGGTACCAACAACTTAAAGACTAACACATTCATTTTTACAGCCTTCCTCTTAGAAGTGGTGAAAAGTATAGCCTATAAAGTTAATCTGAATAATATAATTTATGGGGTATATTTTGCCAGTTAAATTGATATTTAAAAAAAAACAACCCAGATTGTTTTCTGGAATAATAGACCTCTTCATATCAAGTAGAGATTGTAGCCATGATCCAGAGGTCTGCACATGGCAAAACTACATCCATACTAACCTTTTTTTCTCTTCATCTGTCACCCCTATAAACCATCAAGCAGCTTTTAAATTTCCCCAAAGTTGAGCAGGAAATCAGCCTGCTAAAGACCTCAACAGCATATAGTAAGCATCCAGGGGCTGGATATTTTGTTGCTGCCCCCACTTTTGATACATAAGATATTTGGAAATCATTCCTATAACAAATAAAATTACAAATTTACCAGTGCCAGCAACTTAAATTTGACTGTATAGGTGTCCAAAGTGCTACTAATAACATATTTTTAGATGTGTGCTTGTTGTGCCGCTGTTGAGCTTTGTATGCTACTTGCAAATCAGAATGAAGGCTGAGTAAATGCACTTTTTATTCTGATAGCTACAATGTCATTTGTAGGTTCTGAAAGCGCATCACCAATCCAGTCTGCTCTTGGATCACGATCGCAGACACCATCACCTGCCACTCTGAGTGCAGATCACAACGAACAGAAAGATCTACAGCTGGATGAGAAGCTCCACCACTCTGTTTTACAGACACCAGATGACCTAGGCAATATCTTAGATAGAAAACTTAAAGAATAGCTTTTATTTCATTTCCTATACAGTGCTCACTATTTTCAGAATTGGGTTGTCTTGGAGAACAATACTTGTGTTTTCTGTTTGCCATTCATTAAATTTGTCTTACTAATTACTGCATTTTTTGCTCCATAAGACGCACCTTTTCCCTCTTAAAATCTAAGGGGAAATGTCTGTGTGTCTTATGGAGTGAATGTGTGGTCCCTGGGGCGGGGGGGGGGGCTGAGCTGGCAATGGCTTTCTCCAAAGAGCAGGTCGGGGAGCAGGCGGTGGGGCTGGCGGTGGGGCTGGCGGTGGGGAAAACTTGGCTTTCCCCCACCGCCAGCCCCACAAGCTCTTTGGGTTGAGCAGCTCTGGGGTAGCCCGGGAAGCCTCCGCTATCCCTGGCTTTTGCGGGAGGTGGGGGAAGGGACAGAGCAAGGCTCTCTCACTTCCCCCACCTCCCGCAAAAGCCCCCAAGAGCCACATTTTTTTTCTTTAATCCCCCCCTCCCAAAAAAGTAGGTGCGCCTTATGGTCAGGTGCGACTTATGGAGCGAAAAATACGGTATGTTTTTAACTCCTGGGAGAAAGTAAAAAATTCATCTGCTTGATTAAAGAAGGAGCATGGACTATTTATACATTAAATAAAGTGGGTAAATGTGGCACAGTGGGGGATTGAAGGACCATATTTGCTCTGTTCTACCTGGCTATCATATATTTTGATGCAACATATTAATGGGTTTTTCTTGGGAGGAATTCAACATCTTGCTTTTGTGGTCATTCTGTCAACACAAGCATTTCAGCTTGCCAGACGGAATGATCCCTCCTTCTTCCCCACATGTGGTTCTCTGGGGGGGGGGGGTTTCCTGACCCCCTTAGAGCCAGGGGATCATGAGGAAGGAGGAAAGCCCCACTGCACAAATGGACGTTCTTGCACACCTTGCATCATCTCCCTCCTTAACTTCTTAATCCACCTCCAAATAATAGCTGGCCTGAAGTTTTGTTTGTTTTTCCTTCTGTTACAGAAACTAGTGATTTTCCATCTGAATGCTGCAGTGTGATGGCAGGAGGAACAGTCACTGGATGGCATGCAGATGTCGCTACCGTAATGTGGAGACGAATGCTAGGAATTTTAGGAGATGTCAATTCCATTATGGACCCTGAAATACATGCTCAAGTTTTTGATTACCTTTGTGAACTCTGGCAAAATCTTGCTAAGGTATTTGGAGAACTGAATATTTTTAGCCGCTCAGCCTAAAAAAAGTATTTTAAGGTAGAATTGAAGCAACAAATTCATCTTCACACAAGTTTGCATTGTATTTCTAAATAATTTCAGATTAGAGACAATCTTGGCATTTCAGCTGATAACATGACATCACCTTCTCCACCAGTTCTAATTCCTCCATTGCGAATTCTGACTCCGTGGCTATTCAAGGTAAAGAAAAGTGTAGCCCATTCTGTGAATATGAAAATGAAAATGGGGTAACGTATGAAAGTGTTAACATTGTGGCTTCATTCTTTAATATTAGGCAACCATGTTGAGTGATAAGTACAAACAAGGCAAGTTACATGCTTATAAACTCATATGTAATACAATGAAGCGGAGACAAGACGTTTCTCCAAACAGGGACTTTTTAACTCATTTCTACAATATAATGCACTGTGGACTACTTCACGTTGATCAGGTAAGGAGCCTCAATAATTTAAACTTTATTCTGAAGCACATTTCTGAGCAATCGTGAACCCAGAAAATTAAAAACGTGTTGCAGAGTATGCCTTTGAGAATTTGCAAACATAATCCTCACTTGGAGTTTTTATTCATTGTAAATTATGTTTTAAAGAAGTGGTTTTCAAACTTTCTGATATTGGGGAACCATTTCTACATGCTTCTTGCCACTGGCAAGAAAACTCTGTATGTTGTACAAGAAGCTGGGGAGTGTTATAGGGTACATAGTATCAGGCTACTGGCTGGGCCTTTCTTGAGTAAACTTAGAATGCACCCAACTAATTCTTGTAGCTACATGTTTCAGGGAAAGATCACTAGTGTGGAACAAGCTGCGTTTCAGGACCCTTGCCTGCCACTTCTGATCTCTTCATTGATAAGCTTCCAAGAAAAGCATAGGATTTTTTGAATAATATTTTAAAAAACGATTGCTTCTTAGAGACAGAGGCTTAGCTCTTGCAAACAAAAGATGACATGGTAGATCTGTGTTTGAGCTGCACTCTTTTGGATTGTAGATGGGTCCATACCCCCCACTCAAAAAACAAACAAGCCAACGAGCTATCAGGGAGAAGTGTTCTAAATTTCTTTTTTAATTGACATCTCATTTTCTTTGTGATTGAATGCTCCTCCAGAAATAATTAAAAACCAATCATAAGAGTCACACCTACAGTCTAAAGTAGTAGAGCCTATACACAGGATTGCCTCCTCATATGCTGTTCATGAGAACTAGCCCAGAGTCTTTGTTCTTCAAGTCTGAATATAGGCTGTCTTACCGTAACTTAAGTGACAATTCATGCAATACACTGCAAGATTTTGTCTCATACTCACAGTTTCAACTCCTTGCAAAACAATCTAATTACCAATTTATAATAGTTCTGGTAAAGCTATGCCTTTTGGGTATAATTGCCAAGAATCTGTCATACTGCTGAATAAGATACCTTCCCAGAAATCTAAGGGTCGTTGGCAAATAAGGAGACATTGGTTCCAGTAATCTTACTCATCTTCTCTTAGAGTTAGCAGATACTTTAGAAGGAAACTCTACTCCCATTTGTTAAATATTTTGTTCTGCTTTTTACTGTCTTTCATTTTCTTCTTTCTCTGATGGTCAGTTCTAACTTGGAGGCATTTCTGACTAATCATTTTGCACCCTCAAGACAAATTTACGTTTTATTCCCATTTTCACATTTGTGAAAGCCACCTAATACAAACGTTCTCTGGGGAATTAACACTAAAAAAACACAATAAAAATAGTAGCAGAATAAATCCTGATTTAAAGCCAACAACTCCCAATGTCCTAGGCACATTTTGTGACAGGGAATTTCATCAACGTGAGCAGTTTCTGAGCTCTACATGTAAGATTTCAGATTAAAACTGCAGAGTGGAAGGAAAAGGAGGATCTTTTTCTGCCTCTCCACTTCCAGCTACTCTCTGAAGACTGGAGAAGAGACCCTCTTAAGAATATGACGGAAGTGAGCTGGGGAAAGACTCAACCATGTGAAAAATGAACATAATATTTTAGCTGCAGTTCATTCATTTCCAGCTTTGTATTCTAGTTATTTAAAAAGTGCCCATAACATAGGTTTAAGGTGCTGCTTAGCTCCTAGCTTTCATATCTCAGTTTCTAACACTGGGAACGATAGCAGTACAGAAGTTCTCAAGTGCAGTAAACATTTAAGATTGAAATTTTAAGACTTGAAAAGCCTGGAGAAATAAAATGGACTTTACCTGGCACTGAAGAGATCTGTACAGCTTAATAAAAAATGATACCAAGAGCAGTAATCCTACTTTTCTTGAACAAATTTGTGAATAAATTATTTTGAGAGAATGTTCACATCTTGATAAGTTCCAGTGTAACTGCAAATCCTAGGAAGAAATGTGGCTAGATTTGGGTAATAGTTTTATTCTAGCTCACTGGGAAATTATTTTTCATTCAGGTTCAGTTTGACTCCCTAGCTGCACTTGGACATGATGATTTCCTCCATGGTTTATCATTAAGGATATGAATGATACACAAGCCTTGGGCTTGTGTAGCACACAAACCCTTCTCCTGAAGGAACGATACACAAGTCTTGGGCTTGTGTAGCACACAAACCCTTCCTACTCCTGAAGGAAGCTTTTGCTTTTGCTTCCATTTTTTAGTTGAACACAGCTTGTTGTTTCATCCAAACCCAACAACCTGTGACTAAATCTTAACACTGGTTTGTTTCAAATAAACTCCTTCATACCTATACCGTGTAAACAGTTTAGGATGGAGACAACACACTAAACTGTGATGAATTCAAAACAGAAGCAAGCAGCTTCTAATCTCCTTGCAACCACACCAAAGGGGAAAGTAGGGGCAGGGAAACCCAGTATTTGCTGTGAATTATTCCCATCAGAATAAAACATAGATTATCACAATCTCCAAATGCTGCCATTGGCATTCTCAAAACAGGGTTTCATACTATTTATTTTGTCCTTTCGTTAGTCTTTTTATTTAACAGAGTGTCTATTATGGAAGTTGCAAGCGATCTGTCTGTTAAACAGTTCTGTGCCTCTTTTCCTCCAAGGATATCGTCAATACAATCATCAAGCACTGTTCTCCTCAGTTTTTTTCACTTGGTTTACCTGGTGCTACCATGCTGATCATGGACTTCATTGTCGCAGCTGGTAGAGTGGCGGCATCCTCTTTTCTCAATGTGAGTTTCCATTAACAAAAATTATTGCTGCTGTTTAAAATTATTTACAGACCACATTTCATTGTGAAAAATACCAAGGCAGTTTACAAAATAAAACCAGTACAACAAAGTAACAAATATATACCAGAGTTCACTGTAGTCAGTACTAAGGATTGGTGCCTTGAAACGTTGGTGTGAATAAGTAAGTTTTTGCCACCGAGGAAACGCCTGCACCACAGGTGCCTGACATATCTCTAGGAGGTCATTCCACAGTGGGAGGGCCACCACAGAGAAGGCCCTCCTTTTGTTTTATGACTGGGCTGGTTTATACAGAAGGAAATGCTCTATCGGATAGCCTGGTCCTAAGCTGTTGCCCAGGTTAATTATATTCAGCAATTGCTATTAGATTTTCTGTGGGTGTCCATCCATCAAGTAGGATCTAGCACCACCCGGTATTCAGAAACAGGATAAGCAACTCAAGAGTCAAGGCATATACGACCCCTTCCAGTGCTGACTCCTGTCCATTTCCTGCCTTTGTCTGAGATGGATTGGTGGTCTTAGCTCTCCTTTTGGATTTTTTTCTTGTGTTCAATATGAGTGTTTTTCCTTTTGTTCTCCAGGACAGGCGTCCCCACCATTTATGTGGGGGTTACATTCCGGGGGCCCATGCGCATAAGTGAAATTGCCTAAAGTGGGGAGCATCTTCTAAAAAGCCTCTTTTCCTATTTCCCCCCTGCTCTCTCTCCACACAACTCTTTTCTCAACTAGAGTTGAAGTTCTGGGGCCAGCTGGAGGCCATGCAGAAAAGTGGCTGCAGTGACTGCTGTGCTACCCTCCGTGTCAGCTGTTGGGTGGGGAGGCCTGACTGCCTAAACAAATCCCCACTGTGCCTTCAATCTTTTATTTTCTTGCTTGTCTCCACACCCGCCACTTCACTTCCTGGGGTCTGTGAGTCTTTTTTCCACTCTTGTATCCCACTCACCTTTAGCCATGAGGTGGTGCTAGATCCTACCTAATGGATGGCCACTGGCTAAAAGCACCATTTGGGGGAGTCCAGCAGTCCATTTATATACAGCTTATTTTTATATATAGCTATGAGTTATATAACACACACACACATACAGTGTGTGTGTGTGTGTGTGTGTGTGTGTGTGTTACTAGGATGTTGTGTACAAAGTTTACCAACCAAAGTCTCTCTAAGTAGGGACTTTGTCACCTTAAAAGCAACTTAGCATATTCTATTTATTTACTACAAAACTGTATTATTAGAAAGTTGTATATTAGATAATGTACAGGTTGTTTACATTCTTGACATTCTTGTTTTATGCATCCAATTGCTTGCAAATTTGCCTGCCTTATACTGTGCTCCTTTGCCTTAGGGAGCTTGCAATCTAAATTTAAATATTGCATGAAGATAGGAAAGGGAGAGGTAAGGGTATCAAACAACAGAAACCGCCCGAGACCTCCGGGTATAGGGCGATGTCTAAACTGAATAAATAATAGTAATAAAAGTGGGAAGATCTGTGAAAGGCAAGCATAAGGGACGAATGTAAGAAAATGGTGCTATTATGTTGTACATGTTTTTAACTTGGTTCTAAGTTACCTAGAAACTGCTATGCATAAGGTAACCTATCAAACTGAATAGCTAACAAATAACAATAAGCTGTAATACCTGAAGGCAGCCCCAGTGCAATTGCATTCTCAGAAAAATAACTCTGAAGCATCCCCAGCAGGTCAAGCACATCACCAGCATATGAGCCCACAAAGCACTGCAAGCAGCTCATCATCATTCTGGTCCTTGGGTGATTGAAGGGGCAATACAAGTAGAACAGGGCTTTACCCCATCCCACTGGCTCATGGCTCTGGCCAGCTTTCTCAACCCCAGTGTACGTTCTGCAGCAGGAAGCCTCTTCTAGTTGTAGGGGCTCCTTGTGTAATTTAAAATCCTGCCAGGGCTACATGGCCCTTTTCCCACTCATGTTGCCCCTTCATGACTGCAATACCCCAAGAGACCTGTGCTTAAAACGTTTCATTTCAAGATGAAGACTAAACTTTATCATCTGTTTGTATCTTTCTCTTTTTCTCAGGCACCAAGAGTAGAAGCACAAGTTCTCTTAGGCTCTCTGGTTTGCTTTCCCAATTTATATTGTGAACTCCCAGCTCTGCACCCAAGCACTCCTGACATTGTTGTCTCTCCGTTTACAGATGTTAAGGTAGGTTTTGAAATGCTGTCTACTCTGCATATATTTCCCCTTGTTTAGCTGTTTTCAGCTGAGCAGCAGCTCCTGGCACAATCCTAGGCATGCCTATTTTTTATTATTATTATTATTATTATTATTATTATTATTATTATCATTATTATTTATCAGTTTGCTTGTTGAATTTGCACCCTACCTTTCCATAGTCAAGGCAGCTAATAATAATACAGATGCAGTGAAAATAGTGCCTGATTTAAAAAAAAAACCACCACATAAGAACAAGGCAGGTAAAATACATCAGTAAAAGCAACAAAAAGAACCAGTTTCAACATATATGTTAGCTAATGGGCTAAAAGACATATCTAAATAAACAATGTTTTTGCCTGGAAAAGGTCATCAAATAAGGAACTAGCTAGATGTCTCTTGATAAGGAGTTCCAAATACTGGGAGCAGATTCTCTCTGTAGAGCAGAGTAGTCCAATGCAAGCCCTCACACTGCCTTTCCAAAACTGGGTAAGTGGGGCACTAGGACCCTGCCATAGCCTTGTGCCTCCTTCCCAAAGCCCAGGGCCTCACTCAGTTGGCTTTGGGAAGGCAGCGCGAGGAGAGGACCTTCCGCACCATTTTTGAAACTGGTCCTTCAAGGACAGGACAGAGCTGCTTTCAGTTAATTGCTTAAGACTAACCACAATTTGCCCTGTGGTAAGTTAAAAACAGTGGCAAGGGATTCTGAAATGCGCATACCCAATGGCAATTCATGTATTGATAAATATTGTTTATTATGTCTAAATGCAGCTGTTGTGGTCAGTGGAACAAGTAAGTGTATCTAGGATAGCAGCTTCAGTCATTTTTCTTCTTGTTAGGAGATTTTTTGTGTTCAAATCATTCATTGCTATTTGCTTAACCAGAGCACTTGGGTGGCAATGTGTTTGGGGTGGTTTTTTTTTTGTTTGTTTGTTTGTTTGTTTGAGAAAGTGGCAGCTAGTAGCAGCTCCTCACTGTAAGGGAGTGGATGTTTGTGCAGCTAGGCATGGTATGGTACCCAAAGCTGAAAGATTCAAGAGAATCAGCAGGGATGTACGGCTGAAACAACTTTGGATTCCTTGTTCCATTGGATACTGTCTCTGAGGAAATAGTATGAACAAACAGTATGATAGTATGAACAAATGCAGAGTGTTTTGTAACTCTCCCATTTCTGTGAACTTTTCCTATCACATAATAAAGCTTTATTTTAAATTTAAGGGGTTTCTGGATAACTGACTTTGAACGTTCTTACTTTAGGAACTGATCATCAAAACGGTATTAAGTTCTGCCAGAGAGGAGCCATCTGGACCAGCAAGGTATGAATAAAGAAGGATCACTGCAGATCCTCTAGCAAATAGGTCAATTTGTATGTTCAGCTAAATTATTTAAATAGCACAATATGGGTTGACTTTTGGTGTTAATTTGAATCATGGTTTTCTTTTAAATTTGCCTTTGCTCAACTGCATTATGAGTTATCCAGAGAATATATCTGAGGAGATAGATAAGCATTCTTAAAATCCTTTTAAATTCCTTTTAAAAGGAAGTAGCAGTAGATTATGGTTAATGAAACAAACCAGTGAAAAAGTAGTGGCATGCACCATATATATTAGTTTAGACATTAAGAGATGGCTTCTCTAAGGCTACAATCCTAAACAGGCTTACCTGGGAATAAGTTCAATTGAACTCAGTGGAGCTTACATCTAATTAGATGACCATAGGGTTGCACTGTTGTCCTACCTCAACAAACTCTCAATATACCACAAGTTTTCTACTCCCTTGACATTAGTTTTAGCTTGGCTAAAGTCAGTGCTTACATTGCTATCTAACATTGTTTTGCAGATGTGTTGCTCTTTGTAGCCTTGGCATATGGATATGTGAGGAACTGGTGCATGAATCCCATCATCCTCAGATCAAGGAAGCTCTGAATGTGATCTGTGCATCATTAAAAGTAAGCATGTAACCATTCGGATTTAAAGGGCCCTGTGTAGTGTTTCATGTGCACTCTGTGGCTTTTCTGGCCTTCTTTTCTCATTTTCCTAGAAGAATCTCTAGGCAGCGCTAGGGCTCACATAGATAAACGTTAGCTGGTTTCTGTTCATAACTACTAAGGTTACAGTCCTGTGCACGCTCACTTGACAGTAAGCCCTGCTGAACCATGTGAAAGTGCGTTAAAGCATATTAACATCACATTCATATGCAGGTTACATATGTTGTAACACTTGTTTACTCAAAAGTAATTCCCATCATGTTCTGTGGGGCTTACTTTCAGGTGAGTGCACATAAAATTACAGCCAAAGATTAGAATATAAGTAAGATTCCGCATCAGCCTCTTCAATTCCCTTTCCAACAATAGTATTCAACCAAAGCATCCCAATTACTTTTATATGCTTGGTGGGGGCGGACCTAAAACTGTGCCAATTTTTATCCAAATTTTCCAGGTCTCATCGCTGTTACAAAGCAATGGTTTAATTTAAAGTAATTTTAAATATGAATGCTTAAAATATAAAGTGTAGTACCTTAATACAGCACACTTCTTTTAGGTGCTTCAGAGTAAGGGGAAATAATTGATGTCATTTTTCCTTCTTCTTTTTAACAGAGATTTAAAGTTCACAAATACAGTTTTGTGCCCAGAAGAATCACACATTGAGGCTCTTATTTGGAAACTAGATCACACATTATTCAAAGACTCTTGGAGTTGGCTATTTTTCTTGCAGAGAGACATGAATTGAGTATAGATACCAGATACTATGTTTCTTGTCAGTTGTATTGACAAGTGCAGTACGCACACTATTGAACTGGACAAAAGCAAATTGCAGGCTTATAACACAGATGCAGCAACACTTTCTGAACTCCAACCAAGCTGCTCTATCAAAGTATAGGCAGTGTTTATTTCCTCTAGACAGTGTGAAGTCACAACTTTTGTCTCTCAACCACCTTGAAAGCCTTAGTACAAAGATCCTAATTGCTCTTCTCAACCCCTGCAGTTAGAGACTGTGTTATGTGCCGCTCCAAAATAGCTTGGGTTCTAAGTGACTACAAAACCTCATCCATGCTACAGAAAAAACTCTATTGCTCAAACCATTTTTTTAAGCAACGGGTGAAGCTGAACCACTGTTGAAAGTTTAGGCTAGAGAAAGGCATACTGGCTCTATGGATTGACTCCAGTGGACCAACATGGAGCTTGAATTGGTGTCTAATAAAAGAAATCCTTTATAACAGAACAGAGCATAGTATTTTAACATCAGGCTTTTTTAAAGGGACCGTTGACAAAAAGTCACCGTTATCAAGAAAGTAAGTTCTTTAACTTCTCTCTGCTGAACCCACTGAATAGGTTCATAATACAAAGAGTCACAAATACAGGCGCAAAAGCTAGGTTTTAGTTGGATATCAGGAGAAGCTTTTAGCAGAGTAGTTAGACATAGGGACTAATTACCTAGGGAGTCTTCAAGCCATGGTTGAATTGCCGTCTGCTGGGGATGCTCCAATTCTATAGCTTGATGCTCTAGCTAGATTTCTTTCATTGAGCAGGGGGCTGAACCTTTCTAGCTAAATGATTCTCTAGTTTAGATGTTAAAGACAGGTTATTCGGAACTTTCAGAAACTTTCCATCATGGAGATTTGCAGTAAATTAAGATTAGGGTCAAAGCATGTCCCCTCCCTGAATAACACTCCCCAGATATTTGGTGACTTGACATCACACCTGCAGCAAATTAAAAATGCACAGCTTCAGTGCAAGTGCAATGTATTCTAAGAGCAAGAACTTAGCACAGCCCTATATGTTGTCCAAGGCAGGAGTGGCAAAGATTTGGCTGTTCAGATGTTTTGCTTAACTATTCAGGTCCCATCACAGTGGTGCAAACCAAGCTTTTATGAGCAGCCTGATTTTGAAGATTATGATTCCTCAGATGTGACTATAATTTAGAATTATTTTTTTTGTGGGCGAACGCATATAAGAGCTAATTATGCAGTAAGCCTCCCCCCTCCCCAGTCTTACTTACTTGTTCACACTTACTCTTTAAGACCACTTTTTCTCAGACAGTGATCTAGGATCCACCAGAGAGTCCTGGGCCTTAATGCCACAGCTTGCCTAGTGCCTCCTCACTTGCCTGCCTGTCCCTTAGACATGTCATTGCCTTCAACTGTACCAACGGCAGCCCCAGCAGCTCTTTCCTGCTGGGTAAATATGGCCAGGAGAGAAGAGATATTTAGTGGGGAGAAGGGAAGAAAGTCAAAGGAAGTGTGGAGGGAAATTAGAAAGTGAGATGAAAGGTTAATAGTTAATAAAACATTTAACTGGAAATAGAAGGAAAGTAAAGAGGGAGGCTGTTATAGGAAGAATAAGTGAACGTAAAAGGGCCAGGGAAGAGGGATGAAAGAAACTCACATGGTGTGGGGAAATAAGGTACAGTGAGAAGAGAATAGGGAGAAATTACAGGAGATGGGTAAAAATACTTCGAGGCATTTGAAGGGAAAAGCCTTCCCCACTTAAATCCTCTGGATCAACAGCTTCTGTCTAAAATTGGGAGGCTGAGTCACAATACCTCCAGAGCAAATGTCTGTACAGTACAGGAACGCTAAGCTATGGAACTCCTCGCCACAGGGAAAACACTTGTGGCAAATAATTTAGCAATTTCCAAAAATGGATTAAGTATCAGTAGAAAGTCACCTCAGTAATTGCCAGCTAATTATGCCATACTACTTGCATCTGCCACCATTTTGTGACTGGTGGGCCTCTGTAGTTTTCAACCATCTCAATTGGCCCTAGGGGTAGAAAGCTTAAGAAACCCTGTTTTAGGCAGTTCTTGGGTACTTCAGATCTGCCCCCTATTTTTTTCTGAATAAGAATCATTTCCATAAAATAAAATTACTGCTTAACCTGATAATATTTGCCTTGAATAATTCCTGACTATTTCTGTGCAAAGGAGCAGCTATTAAAATTCAGAGCGTATAAGTAACATAGTAAACGTTGCTGCTGTTTGTTACTGGAAAACACATTTGCCTTTTGCATGCAGTTTGAGCTTCCCACAGAATGAAAAACCTTCCCACAAATTGGTGGCATGTAATTGCTGACAATTTGAGTAGGTAAGGCTGCTTCCAAGGTCCATATTTGTGGTACTTACCTATAAATCCGACAATAGAACATCTCCAACTACTTCACCTATTGTCCATCATGTACAGGGTTTGGCTTTTTTGTAAAGGCTGTTTTCAAAGAACACCTCCAGCTATCTGCATTTGATTTGTTGGAGCGTCTGAATTTTTCTTTGATGTTCATCATAATAAGTTGGAAGCCACCCAAGCCCTCAGGCAGACAGCAGACAATGTGTATTCTGCCTGCTGCATTCTGCTTTACCACTTCCTCAGCATCCCCTGGCAGATCATAAGAGGCTTTGTCGTTAAGACAAGTGCTTCAGCATGGCGCTTACAATGCCAGTTATGGTCTTACAACTCAGAAAGAGGTGGAAGTTGCATGGTTTTTTTTACAGCAAGTTTCCACAGTATTTAATCCTCACCCTCTGCTGCCATCTCCAACGTGAAATGTTCACAATACAAAAGCTATAGATAAAAAAAAAAAATCCCGAGTGTACCTCTGCCTTAGCTATTTCATAAATTCAGCAGAACCATGGGAGAAATAAGGCCATTTCATTCCATGGCAGTGTTTTCACACCACATGTAACCATAGTTTAGTGCAACATAAGTGAGCAGGAACTATCTGTAGTGAGCTTCCCCTTCTTTCACACAGCTGGAAGGGGTTTAGTTTGGTTAATCATAGCTAGTCATGTCATCTAGGCCCAGAACCATGATTAACATTAACTATGATTGTTTCAGCTAGCCATAGTTTATGTTAACCATACTTTTTCAGTCTAGTTCAGGGGTCTGCAACCCGCGGCTCCGGAGCCGCATGTGGCTCTTTTACATCTTTGCTGCGGCTCCGGGGCGGATACTAGCGAGGGGAGGAGGTGCATTGTGCGCCCCGACACTCCTCACTGTGGCGGGCGCTGTACTGGCTGTGACGTCGCATGGGGGCGGTGCGTGTGTTAGTCATGCACCGTCCCGACGTCACCTTCCCGCCCGCTGTCAGATCGTGGCTCCGGAGATATATTTGTTTTAAATGTCGCAATGGTTTTGCGGCTCCCAGTTGTTGTTTTTTCTTCGGAAACAGGTCCAAGTGGCTCTTTTTGTCTTAAAGGTTGCAGACCCCTGGTCTAGTTGATAGGACAAATTATGGTTAAGCAGAAGCAACAGCTTCTGAACTACTCCCTGCTGTGCAGGAGTAGGAAAAAGGAGGAGGCTGTGCACAAACTGTGGTTTCATATGACATGTGAATGAGGCCATTAATGTCTACACAAGCCCAAGCGTAAGATCATAGAACCATAGAACTGGAAGGGACAACAAGAATCATCTAGTCTAACTCCCTACAATGCAGGAATCTTTCACCAAACATAGGGCTTGAATGCAAAGACATGAAAAAGTGGTCCTGCGGTCATATGCATTCAAAATACACTTTGCGTACCATGCCCTAGAGCTCCTGTGTTTTCCATTATATTGCGTATTTACACAATTAAAAGAACAAAATATTGTGACAACACTTGTTAATTTTTTATTTTATATCATATTTTACATTTTGCAGATTTTTAGAGTCTGATTTGCATCAATTTCGGCCACCTAACATGGTGGGGTTTTTTTAAAGGAAATACTAATCTTGGCACAACGCATGCAAATACAAAATGTTCATCCAAATAAATCTGTTGTTTTTCAGCACAAACCTCAGACCTTTTGATGGTTGTTTGCAATCCATAATTGTTGACTGTATTTGGATGTTTCTTTATTTAGGTTTTAGATCCAAGTAAAGTAATCTATTTCAGATTTAAAGCTGTGCTGCTTCCTTGACAAAAGACTGGGTTTTTAAAAATTTGCTTTGAGTGTGTGTAATTCTCCTCCAAATATGTAACAGTCATGAGATGCTAGTCCATCACATGGTGTGCGCTAATACTGAAGTCCATGCATTTATAACTTTTTCTGTTTTTCTACAGTTTCCAAATAAAACGGTTGCGCATGTTGCTTGCAATATGCTTAATATGCTGATTCATTATGTACAGAGGCTACAAATGTACCAAGCAGATTCACCATTAAAAATTATTCAGGTAAGTATAAACATGAACAAAAAATGGAACTTTAGCTTTATAATCCTCGCTTTAGAAATATGAAGCAAAATATTTTCAAATGGTCAAAGTCAGAGGGGTTTTTTTTGCCATACAGATTTTCAGTTGTCCAAAAACACCCAAATGAGGGGTGTTTTGTTTATAATTCTTCATTTGGAGTGTAGGTGATGGTAAATGTGGAAAAAAAGCTAAAGGAAGGAAATGAAAAAATATTTAACTTTATTACATATATTATTGAAATGTAATCTACCTCCACAGACAGTGCCAGTATGCTTCAGAATACCAGTTGGTGGAAACCACAGGAGAGGAGAGGGCACAGAACTAAATGCAACATGTAATTCTGCCCTAGGGTGCAATGTTGCTTCAGGATAACCAGTAACACATTGTGTCCTCTTTCTAAAGGCAATTCCACAATCTTGAAGTATTAGACAAGAAGCAGCAGATCCTCTCTATCCAGATCTCCTATAGCAGACATGTTCAAAGTCCATTTCGGGGGCCTAATCTGGCCCCTGTGGCAGCTTATTTCCTGGGGTAAAATCCTAAAAAAAACCCCACCTCAGCAGCTTCAACCCTAAACAAGTTTGGTTGGCGCTTTGGTTTACCCTCAAGGCCCTTCACTTCATCAAATCTGGCCCTCTTTGAAAAAAGTTTGGACACCAAGTGTAACAATAAGTACATGAAATTTTACAAAAAAAACAAC
Source organism: Podarcis vaucheri (assembly GCF_965113315.1). Classification (NCBI taxonomy): domain Eukaryota; kingdom Metazoa; phylum Chordata; class Lepidosauria; order Squamata; family Lacertidae; genus Podarcis; species Podarcis vaucheri. Next base: position 35,220,390 of record NC_138759.1, read on the forward strand.
AGCCCAGTGCACAGATCTGCCTTCATCTACAGACAAAGTCTTTGAAGGCGGTCCTGTGTCTCCTCAGACTTCCCCCTCCCCACAATTGTAATTTGAGTAGCTCAATGCCTTACAGCACATGTCTACTCAGGAGTAAGTTCTATTAAATTCAGTGGGGCTTACTCCCAGGTAAATGGGGTTAGGGTTGCAGCTTATATACCATGTTTTAAGTTTAGTGACACGGGTGGCGCTGTAGTCTAAACCACTGAGCCTAGGGCTTGCTGATCAGAAGGTCGGTGGTTCGAATCCCCACGACGGGGTGAGCTCCTGTTGCTCAGTCCCAGCTCCTGCCAACCTAACAGTTCAAAAGCACGTCAAAGTGCAAGTAGATAAATAGGTACCACTCCGGCGGGAAGGTAAACGGCGTTTCTGTGCGCTGCTCTGGTTTGCCAGAAGCGGCTTAGTCATGCTGGCCACATGACCCGGAAGCTGTACGCCGGCTCCCTCGGCCAGTAAAGCGAGATGAGCGCCGCAACCCCAGAGTTGTCCATGACTGGACCTAACGGTCAGGGGTCCCTTTACCTTTACCTTTAAGTTTACTGAAGTTTCTTTAAATGGCTTTGCTACGTCATTTATGTTGTTGTAATATAGAAGAGAAGCATATATTATAGCATTATAATTGCACAACCTTCTACTTCATTAATTTGTATGGGCCAATTTAAATCATTGAGATCCAAGGGTGCATCTGTTTACTTTAGATGCTTTCATTCTGGTCGGTTATTGCAATAGGGGATTAAAAAGAGGGGGGAAGGTGTCCTAACAGTGGCCAGGATCTAAAGCACTCTGAATCCCTACATGCTGGTAAGCTCTTTAGTTCCTCCATTCAAGTTGCTAGAGGTAGTTTGAATTGCCCCTGATTTACATCTTTTTTGGCTGTCTTCCTGATTTCTTTCTCAATATCATCCTCAGTGTTTTAGCTGGTGGGCAGGGCATCCACAGCACTAAATTGTGTTTTAGACCTCCTATTTCTGCCCACAGTTACTCTGAAGTGTGTGCCCTCTTTAGCATGTAGAATAAATCTTACAATGCATCCCTCCTGGCCTTTTCTTAGATTCTATATCCAGGGATGATGATGATGATGATAATTTTTTATTTATACCCCGCCCTCCCCAGCCAAGGCCGGGCTCAGGGCAGCTAACAAGCAATAATAAAAACAAGTTGAATGATTACAACTTAAAACAAAATTAAAATACAACATTAAAATATTGAAACATTAAAATATTAAAATGCCTCATTAAAATGCCTCATCACAGGAGGAGAAGGAAAAGAAAAAAGAAAGGGAGGGAGGGAATCAAACTGGCTTCAAGCCAAAGGCCAGGCAGAACAACTCTGTCTTACAGGCCCTGCGGAAAGAAATCAGATCCTGCAGGGTCCTGGTCTCATGAGGCAGAGCGTTCCACCAGGCCAGAGCCAGAGTTGAAAAGGCCCTGGCTCTGGTTGAAGCTAATCTAACTTCCTTAGGGCCCGGGACCACTGGGGTGTTGGTATTTATGGACCTTGAGTCTCTCCGTGGGGCATACCGGGAGAGGCGGTCCCATAGGTACGAGGGTCCTAGGCCATGAAGGGCTTTAAAGTTCAAAAGCAGAACCTTAAATCTGACCCTGTACTCCACCGGGAGCCAGTGCAGCTTGAAAAGCACTGGGTGAATATGTTCCCATGGCAGAGACCCCGTGAGGAGCCTCGCTGCAGCATTCTGCACCCGCTGGATTTTCTGGGACAGCTTCAAGGGCAGGCCCGCGTGGAGTGAATTACAGTAGTCAAGCCTGGAGGTGACCATCGCATGGATCACTGTGGCCAGGTCGGGGATGAACATACCCCATTGATGGTCACTATTTTGCAAGCTTTCTAATAAGCACACTCTATGTTGTCATCTTGTAAATGTTGTTCCAATCAGCACCGAAGCTTTGGGAATGAACATGTGAACACCTAAATGGTATATTTGTGTTCATTTTCCCTTCTCATAAGCAGTTTTGTTTGGCTCTTTGGCTTCCTTAAATCACTCTTTCTGTATATTTATCAACACTTCCTGTATCCTCATTGCCGCTTTGAATACTAATAACACAGAGCTCCTTCCAGGAAAACCTAAATAGATGCTAAGCAATATGGCCTCAATCCAATGTCTGTGCCCTACTTAACATTATCATATTTAAACCCTGATCAATTTGATGGGATACGGAATAGTTTGTGTTAATATAACTGTTGGTGCACACTGAGAATAGCAGGTTCAGCTACTATGCAGCCTGCCAGTGTGGGTGTAGCCAGGATTTACGTTGGGAGTAGGCAGGACACCCACCTGTCCTCTGTCTGGCTCTAGTCTAGCAGATTTGGAAGGAAATGTCTCAACAACAGTTGTTATAAATTACTCCCTTTTGCCCCCAAGTGCGCAGAAAAATCTGCCAAAATCTTTCTACAATTTCTACTTTTAGTTAAGCATTTTTATTTACTTACTTGATTGGGGAGGAGCAGCTGTTTGATGTTATTGTTTTATCTTTTTGCAATGTGCTTTGAGGTTTGTTTGTTTTTTACAATCAATCGGTGTATAAATTTTATAAATAAATAAAATGAAACACACTGTTACAGCCACCTACTCTAATGGCCCTCACATTTTAAATCTCACCCAAAAGAGAAATATGAAGCAGGTGCCATAACAGAATGCAAATGTTTTTTTGAAAAATAAAAACAGATAAATATGTTTGGGCACAATAATATGCATGAGAAAGGAATATCTCAATATATTTCAGTGAAGTGCAACGGATTTTGCTACAAGCAGTTGAAGGCAATAAAATAAAGCAAACACCAATTCTAAGTGCATGCTGAAATCAAGGGAACTGACTTCTGAGCAAATGTGGTTAAAGATCAATTCTGCCAGTACTGATAGCAGCAACTATTAAAGGCTTCGATTCTGGAATTACTCAGGCTCTTAAGCAGCTTCACAACTGCAGCCTAAGTCTTCAAAGAGCTTAACAAATGACTTGCTAAGTGATGGTGGAGTGGGAACACTCTGAATTGGAACAAACACTGCTGCCTTGCCTGTAGTAATAATAAGAAATTATAACAACTGAAAAATAACCATTTGCATTGATTAATTTACCTACAAGGATGATCCAAAACAACTGATTGCATTGACAGCCATCATAAATCCCTACACAATAGACATTTTCTATACCCCAGTAAACTAAAATGAAAAATGGGAATAGACCAATGTATAAAATTATGGGTAGTATAATGAAGGTGAAACTTTCTCTCATCATGATACTGGATTCCAGGGTCATCTGGGGGTTTCAGGATAGCCAAAGGAAATACACAGTGCACAGTGGAAGTCACATCTACAAGATGTATTGATGGCCACCAACTGTTAGACAAATTCAGGGATGCTAAGGCTTATCAGTGGTTACTAGTCATGGCAGGTGTGTTCTACCTCCACTTTGGTCAAGGCTATATGTTTCTGCAGACCAGCTGGTTGGCCAGTGTAGGAAACAGATAACTGGACTGTATCAGTAGGCTTTTAGTTTGAACCATCAGGGTTCACACATTCTTATGTTCTTAATGTGGAAATGTATTTAAATATAGTGACCCAATATAGTGATCAAAAGGCAAATGACTTCATAGGAGGGTTTAAACATCTTGAAGTAAATGGTTATTTTGATAGATTTAATATGTTTTGGTATGTATTATGCATTGCATGTAAATTGTTATTTCTTTGCTACATTTACCTGCTGAAGAGTAATGGGACATTCTCATGACACTTGGAACCAAAGTGTGTGTTGGTTGCAGATGACGGGGAGGGGGTTAGTTCTGCTTCAATTAGTTAGTTTGTCTGTTTATTATAGTGGTTCTGGGTATGTTTGCCGAGGGAAGTATAACAGTGTGATGCAATTGTATCAGCTTATTTTATTCAGGACATAACTTCCTCTGCTTATGTATATATTCTTGAAAACATAAGAAAAAGTTTTAAAATACAAAGACCCAAAAAAACCTACCAAAAACTATTTTTCAAAGTATGTCTGCCAGCAGATTAAAGGGTTTATTTAAAGTCTAAAAATGGTAGAAATGTTACAGCAAATATTTATTTATTTCCCATAGATCCTGATAGCAACCATCACTCATCTCTTGCCCAGTACAGAAGCTTCTTCTTACGAACAGGACAAGAGGGTATGAATTATGTCATCTTTCTTAAGTAAATCACTGGTCCCAGCCATTTGTTTTCTTTGCAATAGAAAGTGGATTGTATCCAGGGTTTTCAATTGCTGCAGGTGAGAGACTGGAGTGGGATGGCCTATTGCTGGAGTTTTCTGCTCATGTATAGTGTGGATACCATCCAATAGTTATACTCATTGAAGTGACTGGTTCCTGCAAGAAACTATAACCTTTTTTTGAGTGTTCAAACCATATACAGTGGTACCTTGGGTTACATACGCTTCAGGTTACAGACTCTGCTAACCCAGAAATAGTACCTCGGGTTAAAAACTTTGCTTCAGGATGATAACAGAAATTGCACAGCGGCGGCAGCAGGAGGCCCCATTAGCTAAAGTGGTGCTTCAGGTTAAGAACAGTTTCAGGTTAAGAATGGACCTCCAGAACAAAGTAAGTACTTAGCCCGAGGTACCACTGTACAGACTGCCACATAATGTATCTGTTTTTCTTCTTTGTGTAGCAAAGTATTAGGTAGTCTTTAATCACTCTGCTGCCGTTAGCATAGGTGTATTCCATTCAAAGTTAAAAGTGTTATGCTGAACCCTCCTAATGACACTCAAATAGATGACATTTTAGTGCGTTCATTTGGCATATATGTTTCCCCCCCACACACACACACACAAAACAGTTGGACGTAATATACAAAGTACTGTGCTACTATTGAGCTAGATTAATGCCGAGACTAAATTAAGAAAGGACAAAAACAGAGAGTAAGCAGATTCCTCTTTATGGTTAGCTGTAATTTTGAAATCTTTCTGTTGCAGCTGGTGGTCTCTCTACTTCTCTGTCTGTTGGACTGGATAATGGCATTGCCTTTAAAGACACTGTTGCAACCTGTTCACACTTCAGGATCTGAAAATGATAAAATGGAAAAATCTGTTCTCAATTGCATATATAAGGTACCTGCTGCTGCTCCCCCCCCTTCCCCTGCTTTGATTTATGGTGTGAGTGTGTTACTTTTTATTTAATCTTTAAAGTTTTTACTAACAAGGTGAGAAGAATAAAAGGGTTGGAAGAAACAAGCAAAACAGATTAACAGTACAAAACAGATATGCAACTTCAGAAGGCTGTCACATAAAAAGACAATCCTTCCAAGTACCAAGCTCCTAAGCCGTGAAGGGCATTGAATATGAAAAATAGCACTTCAGATAACCAGTAAAAGTTCCCTCAGTGGTCATAATCAGATAGCCATGCCTTATGTAACTGCATATGGTAGCCTTGTTCCTCTCTTCATACAAGCCAGGAAAAAATCTGAACTGGGAAACTATGGTTAATGGTTCCCTAACAAACCATGGTTTCTCGTTGACTTCATATCCTTGTTTGAATATAGTATCCCACTTTGGACTTAAGGGGAGATAGTATTAACTCAGACTTCCTGGCTTGTTCACTTACTTGCACAAAGGGAGAAGAAGAAGAGTTTGGATTTGATATCCCGCCTTTCACTCCCTTCAGGAGTCTCAAAGCGGCTAACATTCTCCTTTCCCTTCCTCCCCCAGGAAAGGAGGAGAGAAGTGGCTGCATGTTGGGTTCATATCTCTGTTTATGAAGAGCATTTTGAAAATCTAAGCACATGCAATTGGGGTAGAATAATTGTCAGTACCTATAGTACATATCACAATAGTGAAATGTCTGTCTAAATTACATCTCATGGCACACCTGTGAAACAACATTAGTAAAAACAGAAATTTGGAACATTTAAAAAGACCTCCATGGTCCCATCAGGGTATTTAATTTGTCTTCCTAAGAATATTATAGGTTTATTATGGCCTTTCCTCCCATGCAGATAAAACTGATGACAGCTTTCCATGTTTGCTTTTGTACTTCCAGCAAAGCATCACACACTAACTACTGTGTCCAGTCTGTTTATTTTTATTTCTTTTGTTTGTTTCCTTTCTTGATACTTTTATTATGTTAAACTTCATTTTTATTCTTAGGTCCTTCATGGGTGTGTTTATGGATCTCAGTGCTTTAGCAACCCCAAATATTTTCCTGTGAGCCTATCTGATTTGGCATCTTCTGATTATGATCCTTTTATGCATTTGGAAAGTTTGAAGGAGCCAGAGCCATTACATTCTCCAGATTCAGAACGGTCATCAAAACTCCAGCCAGTCACAGAAGGTCTGTTTGCCTTGATGAACACCTCCCTTTGACCAAATAATGTAGATTTCCGATACTGAAGTGTCTAATGTGTGGATTTTATATTACATCTGATGCCATTATGATCTCTAGATAGTGCTAAATCAATGTGGAATAAATCAGTGTAATTTTGAGCAATTGCAACTCTGTTTACTAAAATACGTACATAAAAATCCATTTAATATGGGTCCTTTTGCCCTCTGTGCAACATTGCAAACAACTAGCATTATGTATAATTTTTTGGTTTTAGAGGAATTATCTTAATCTTTTCTAAACAACCAGATACAGAATAGTTGAGTTCCGATAAAAGCAATTTAATATAAAGTTGACATTTTGTTTTATATTCGTAAAGAAATGTTTTTGTGAACCTTCATTGTTTCCTGAAGAGCTTTCCATGTTGGGAGTATTTTATTTTTTTTCTCAGTAAATACACCACCTTGAAATAAAGGTTGCAAGAAGTTTTAAGCTGAATTTTTTTCTTTTAGCAAATATCAAATGGTCCTGGTGGACAGAAATTTGGAAAAGATAGGCTTTAATACTGATACCAAATATTCTGTGTGGTGTCATTCTCCTCCTGTATTAAGCTGTTCCCTTTAGGCTTCCATAGTGGCATTAAGGACTAGATAAATGCAGAACCTTTTTGTAGCAGCTGTGTGCTAACAGCAGGTGATTTTGTGGTCTGTAGTGACTCCGTGCTGTTTTTTTTTATGTGGAGAAAATGGCTAATCATTGTGCCCTTGTCTAAGGCATGCTTCATCATCTTCAAGTACTTTTTTGGCCAAAGAATTCTGAACACAGAGCTGTCCTCTAATAAGCTCAGTATTGGATTGAACAAATCTGATTTGAGAACTATTGGCAGGAGGAGCGGTAATTATTAAATTTACTGAAGAATGAAGCAAGGTACTGTAGTTGGCTTTTTGTCAAATGGCTGTGGTCTTATTAGCAAAGAGTAATCATCTGCAGGGTCAGAATGAAAGAAACATCGAAGGATTCATTCTGCCCTAATTACAGTTTCACCTATACATATTATGCAAAGCTAATATTTAAAGTATTTACCAAAATTAACTTCCCCTACATGTTCCATTGCAAGTGTAGAGAATTGCAGTAGCTTTTTGTGCCTTTCTGCTTTTGTATACTATAATAATGTGTAATTATGGGTTTGCAGCAAATGCTGTGTGATTTGTTTAATCTGGCAATTTGAAAAGACAACCTTGAATAGCTCCCCCCTCCCACTCTTTAAATGAATGTCTCATGCACAAAACCTTAGCATTGCTATCCTTCATTTGTACATTTCCCCACAGGACTAATGCTTCTGGTTTCTTGTTAAAGCCCTAAATTTATGTATGTGGTGTTGTTTTATATAAGTTAGTAACCTAACTTTTTCCATTTAGAATAATTTCCAAGGAAGTTGGGTCAGATTAATGAGCTACTGTTCCATGGATTTTAGTGCTGGTTTAGCAGTATTAAATATTAAGGGTGGTATCCAACATTACTCATGCTCAGAGTGTACCCATTGAAATCAATGGACTTCTTACACAAGTCCATTGATTTCAGTAAGTCTCTTCTGAGTATGTCTGATATCAGATATCACCTAAGTATTTTTCACTATTCCCCAGCAATCTGTAGTTCCTGGAACTCTTAAGAGCGATTGAGAAAAGAAAGCTTTTTTTAAGTACTCGGGTAAAATCATGTCAGAAAGCAAGACCCAACCTTAGATGTTGGGAGGCTCACAATGGAGCCTTGGCTCTTTGTATTTCCCTCTTTCTGGTCAGCCCCCCCCCCCCTATTTTTAGCTGCCTGGTGTGACTGACCATTTTACTGGGTCCATCAGGGTATCAATTGTTGCAACTGCTGGACAACAGAAATGTATGATCCTGAAACACATCCTGGATATGTGGAAATAGTGGCTAGGTGCAGGGCTTTGAACCAGTTCAACACCCCAGATGTCCAATATATGTCTTGTTGACTCTATGATAGCCCAGTCCCAAGACATCCAGTTGATGCAAGCCCACTGGGTTTTCCAACATTCAGTAATATGAAGAATACTTCATGAAAGAGAGAGATCCAGTCTCATTTCTCTTTTCAATATAGCACATCCTTGCCTGTAAGAGACTGAGCTTTGGGTAGGGATTTCAGGCATATGGAAAGGTAGTTTGGTGCATTTCCAATAAACTGAGGTACATTATAGGATACTAAAGCTGAAGAATCCAGGACAGTGGGCACCCTAGTTTGGATTTGTCATCACCTCCCTGTGTTTGTCTACTTTCCTTGATGCTTGGATGCTTGTATCTGTTTTATCTTATGCAGAAGTGTTTCAGGATAAAAGCTCTTGTAATGCAGAGTGCTTTGAGAGGCACTACTCTGAAATTTCAGCTACCCTGTTTTTCTACAAAACAGGCAAGTGGACATGGTGACAAATAGAAGGAAGAGCTTTAGTAGGTGTACTAAGTGAAGCATACTGTTGCTTCTTCCAGATGAGTATGCCTTGAAACCCAAGAATAACTGTTAAGAACTCATTGAAACCCAGTAACAAGTATATTGAATCCCATGGTGCAATAGACATGTGAAACTCTAGGAGTTAATATCAGCGAAAAGGATGGAACAGCAGCAGCAGAGCTGGTCCCACCATGAAACATGCTGCCTCAAGCAGTAAATTTCAGCCACGTTTGAAAGGATAGCAGATTGTCAGCTACTAAACTGGCAAATACATTTCATTTGAATTGTCCTCCAGCTTCAGAGATGCACAAGCCTTCTTTAACAGAAAGGCTTGTGCACATCTGCTTTTGAGCCCTTGCTACCTTTTAACTACATGAGTAAGAACATACGTACTTTGCATCTGCCTGTCATTCTACCTGATAGTAAATCAAATCACACTACTCATGATACATGTATGGCAGGAGATTCATTGAGCAGTTTGAGTCTGCTGGTGGTTAATGGCAAAAATGTAACAGATGTCTACTCAGAAGGGGCACAGCAATCCAAACCCCTGATTCACAATATTGGTGTGGGTTAGATAAGGTGGAGGTATCAGTCCACCCAACCCTGTCCAGATCTGCCAGCCTCCGTTGGAGGGTGCGGGGGACTTCACTGCTATTGAGGAAACCCCACCTGTGCAGAGTGCTCCAGTGCACCCAAATACGCAGCAAGCAGAAGCCACTTTGGCGGGGTGGGGCTGCAGCAAAAATAGACAGCACAAATAGATGCAGGGAGCTGCTCCATTAAGTCTCTAAACTGGATGGGCCTTATCCCCAAGCAAATGGATATAGAACTGAATTCTAAGTGTAGGGTTATGCTGTTTTTACCTTCCTGTTTTCTTTTACTGGGTGCCTTTCAGTATTTCTTTCTGGAATTGTCGTCGTGTTTCTGCTATGTATGTTGTGGTTGTCTTTTTTGAGTGTGATATTATTTTTAATGTTACATAAAATGTAATATTTAATAACTTTAAATTATAAAACTTAAATAGCCAGCACTGAGGAAGACTCCTGACACATTTATTTTCATCATATATTAATGGGTTTTAAGCACTATTAAAATCCAGAAGTTATAGAAACTTATTATAACTGATGCCAGTCATACATAGGAGTAAATGGTATGAATAGCACTATGCCAGTGCAGATGTGGTGAGAAGACTGAGTGAGCAATAAAGTACTGTGGGGAAAAGAGGGTTGGGTGACTGAACTATCTCTCAGAGTCACTGTAAGCCAGAGTCTCGGAGATACAGTTACTCTCTGGTTTTTAACATTTAGCCCTTAACAGTGTTTGCTGTCTCTCTCTGAGCTGCACCCTTTTATTATAATTAGTGGGTGACATCTGAAGAACAGAGATTTTCAGGAACCACCCCAAGTCCATTGTTTCCATTGATTGAAAGCAGTGTTGAAAATGGAAAAGAAAAGAATCGTAGAATTGGCTTGAAAGTTGTGCCTTCCTATCATCCAAGGGAGGTTTTGGTCTTACCACCTTATGATAGGTCCATAGATATATGGACAGAGGAGTCTCCTGAGGAAGGAATTGCCTGGTTGTTGTTTTTTATGAAGACAACCACTTAATCAAATTCTGAATAACCTTGTATACTCAATTGAAAAGTAAAAATCAGATGGACTCATGAAGCTGTCATGCATTGACAATATGCACAAACTACACAAATAAAGCAAGAAACCCTGTTGCAATTTGCCACTGATAGTTTTTGGAAATTATCATTGGAGAAAATCAACAAGAGGTCTGCTATTAGAATTTACGGTACATAAAAATGAAAGTATGGGCAGCGCTTTTCAAGGCACCATGCATTTGGATTCAAGGGTTCAAAAAGCTGTTTGTGAAACCTAGAAATGTACCATTAGTATAATCTCTGTGTTACAGGTAATTATTAAATTCAAATAACTTACATCGGGGTAGGCAACATGGAGCGCTCCAGCTGTTTTTTACTACAACTCCCATCAACCACAGCCAGGGATGGTGGGAGTTGTAGTCCATAGATTCTGGAGAGCATCCAAAAAGTGGGATTTGCTTGGCATAACCTTATCTGAATCCATAGGATCACATGCTGAGCAGCTGAAGATATGCATGCAGTGCCCCTTCAGCAATATTAAAATCCTGTGAATCAGGTGTTTGTCAGGGACAAGAGCTGAATCCAGATCCCACTCCTCCTCCTGAACTCTCTGCACAAAGCCTCAGCTGTTTTATTTGTGTGCAGAATATTTTCGGGAGGATTCCCCAACTCTCTGGAAGCGATTTGCAGGCATGCTGGGGGCTACCGTAAGGAAAAGAAGCATCATTCTTTGGTGCAGCTCCAGCTGAGAGCCTCCTTCCCTCTAGCTAACAACTATCATTACTGAGGCCATCAGAGGGAAAGGAAGAGGAAGCCCCTCTGTTGTTCTTAGATAATCCTCCATGGCCTGTTGGATTACTGTGTGTCCTGTAGAAGGGAAGGGCTCTGGATAACAGGAAGTCAGTTAGTCTATAAACAGTGGCTAAGAAAGTGCTGTTGAAATTCCAGAATCTTTCCATCCATTAGAATAAAGTTACATAGACTGAGAAATCAGAACATCCCTGGAGGGAGATGGAGCCAGGGTGGGGTGACCTAGGCGCCAAAAACAATATTGGTATGTAGGCATGGCAGAATGGTTCGCAGGTAGATGGGTAAAAGGATGATCACTGGGGGTCTTTACTAGAAGCATTGCCTGGTGGGTTGTTCTGTAAATTATATGGAAGCATAATGTTCCTGCTTTTGTGTATAAAGTGAATTATCCTGCTATGTATAGGAAACTAATTCTCTTTTCTCTATCTGTTTGGGAGGGCTTTTGCCTGAAGGGCAACATATAAAGTCATTAAACAATAAAATAATAGAATTTGGTCACTGTATAAATAATATTGTTTTCATCACATAAGCAGTTTAATAGTCATTTATATGCATTTCTTATGGTGCTCTAAATAGGCTTTGTATGGAACCTTTGCGAAATGGTCTGGTGCCATTAAAAGTAGGGGGGTCTTCTGCAAGTGGATTGTACCAGCGGAGTGATACTCTGAATTCTAGAGGGGTAGCTCTGTGTTAGAGCATTGCAGGAAAACATGTCTTGTGGCACCTTAAAGATCTCTCAATTTATTCTGGCATAAGACTTCATGGGAAAGAGTCCACTTCATCAGTTACTTGAAATGTTATCCTGAGTTGCTGGGGGTGCAAGTCTGGGCACAGTAAAAGCAAAAGCAGGCGTCAGGGCACTTACTGGTGCAAGGCAGGCACGCCAATCAAGCCTATCCGGTGCACCTGCACTGCCCCAACTTCACTGCCACTCTGCCCCACCCCTCACTGTCCTGGTATGTGGCAGTGGTGGGGCTGCCAGGAGGCTCCTGCCTTACCACACCACCCATTCCTGAGCCAGAAGGGAAGGAAATGTAGAGAGAACAGACGGTGATAATTACGCTATTAACTGTGACCATTCACACAGTTGTGTTTTCATAACACAAACATCCTGGCAATTGAAATTGGCTCGGGTGAGAGACCAGCTGCCATTTGGCGCTTCACTTCCTTGAACTGTTTCTATTCCAAGCAACCATTATAAGAACAGCTATGTAACTTTACGAATTGGAGCATGAATTTTCTCTTTCTCTCCATTCCATTCTCTTTTTGTGTTGTGCATTTTCACTTGTAATCCTTGAGCAGGGACTGAGTACGGTATTTAGTAAAGTTTAGGCCCTTCTGAAATGATAAATAATAACAGCATCATTGACATAATACTGCCTGTTTTGCATTTATTGTTTGGCACAGAAATCCTAGGACTGGATCGTCGAAGTGCTTCTTTTCTTCTTTGTTCCTGTTGCTTGAGAGTGCACATGATCCCTAGGGGAATGTGTTTTTCTCTGGTTTCACGCAGGTCACCTCAGAACTCCTCAGACTTAAATGTTTCTTTTTGTGCCTAACCAGCATTTTAAATTTTTTATCTATATAACTTAATCTATTGCCCTTTGTTTTGCAGTAAAATCTCACATGCAACAAGGACTGATCTCTGTGGCAGCTCGCACTGTGATCACTCATTTGGTAAACCATTTAGGCCATTATCCCATGAGCGGGGGACCTGCTATGCTCACGAGTCAAGTGTGTGAAAACAACGACAATCCTTACAGTGAAAGCCTTGAACTTTCTCCTGAGCTCTTTGAGAATCCCAATCTGCAGTTCTTCGTGTTAAACAGAACAACTTTAGTTTCCTGTATACAAATCCGAGCGGAAGAAAACATGCCTGGAGGCGGTTTGTCTGCTGGGCTTGCATCAGCTAATTCAAATGTTAGAATTATAGTGCGTGATCTCTCTGGCAAGTATTCCTGGGATTCTGCCATTCTGTATGGACCTCCACCTCTTTGTGGTTTATCTGAACCAACTTCTTTTGTCCTCTCACTACCCCATCAAGAGAAGCCAGAAGATGTGTCAGAACCTACTGTGTATGTAGAAGAAGTATGCGTAAAGGATGGAATTGCACTCCAGGTAAAAAAAAGATGTAGAGAGACTGTACCAACATGGGACACAATTAGGGACGAAGAGGATGTCCTTGATGAGCTCTTGCAGTATATAGGAATCGCTAGCCCAGAGTGCTTACAGAGGACAGGTGTATCGCTCAATGTTCCTGCTCTTCAACCTCTGTGTGTTTCAGAGAAGCAGGAACATGATGTAATTAATGCAATCCTTAAGCAACATACGGAAGAGAGAGATTTTGTTGAAAAGCACTTCAATGACTTAAATATGAAGGCTATGGAGCAGGATGAGCCAACTCCGCAGAAGCCCTCTTCATCATTTTACTATTGCAGATTGCTTCTTAGTATTCTGGGAATGAATTCTTGGGATAAAAGGTAAAAAGATAACATTATTCACTGTTAAAGACTAGCTGCTCTTTCGTTTGTACTGTTCAGAACTGAAGTTGACGTTATAAGAGAAACTGTGGTGGCTGCTGAAAAGAGCAGCAGCACATTTGTCCTCCTCAACTAATACTTCCCTGACCCACCGACTTTTCCCATGCAAATGAGCAAGGGTAGGGTAAATCAAAGACATGACATGCTTTGTATTATCAGAGGTTACCTTGGGGCAGGGGCTGCAGGGCAGAGAAGGAGATACAGGACTGCTGTTTTTTGAAGTAGCCTCATATCTCCCTTAATGTCTTAAGAAAAAAACAGGAATGCGTTGCAGGATGAGACCAAAGTCCTATCTATTCTGGCATCTTGCATCTTGCTTCACACTGTGGTCAACCGATCTGGGCATGAGGACCCTCTCCTGCTGTTGTTCTCCAGCAACTGCTGCCTCTGATTCCGGACGGAGCATAATAGCCGTCATGCCTAGTAGCCACTGATAGCATTATCCTCCATTAATTTATTTAATCTCCTTTTAAAGGTATCTTAAGTTGTGACCATCACCACAGTTGTCGCATTAAAATTTAACTGTGTTTTGTCTTGTTAAAGGGCAGCTTATAATTGCTTTTAGTGTTATTAAATGTTCTGACAATGCTTAATTTAGTTAAGTGTTCTGATAAACTTGCAACAGACTGGCAGAAAATCATTTTCATCCCTCCCTATAGACAGCAGAGGAAGGGAGGTCATTTTGCTTTTTGTGTTGCACTGATTCCCCCCTCACAGAGTTTGGTTAGGATTTATATAGAGGACTGCCCTTCTTTGTTCTTAGTCTGAACTCCTATATGGCACCTTTAACACCTTTTATTCTTAGTCAAGACTGATCGTATTTCAAAGTTTGGGTCAGCAGTTTGTTTTTATGGACATTATTTTTAAGGAGGGGTTATGTGTAAGCTTCTAGGACAATATGTAAAATGATGGCATAAGAAAATTTAGCAGACTGTTCCTTGAAATATTATGCAGATATCACACAGCAGACAAACAAAAAACAGCCATTTCTTCTGCTTGATTTATAGTAATCTTGACTGTGAATCAAGAGCTAATAAATCAAACATTTTAAAGCATTTTTTCCATTTACAATTATTTACTTCTGCATAGGTTCCAAAATGAAAGGGTTTTAATACAGTTAGCAGATACTTAATTAACCCATCTATTATGGACAACATTTCCCTGGGGGAAGCATCAGTATATGAACAAAAATCTAGAAATCTCAATTTAAAAACATACTGTTTTTTATGAGAGAGTGTGAGCTAAAAATTTCTGCAGCAGATCCACTTCTTTCTTTTCCTTTTCCTTTTCCTTGACATGTTATTTTTGTCAAAGCAGACTATTCTCTTTTGTTGGCACTGTTCTTAGGAGTCCTCCGCTCACAGGTTTTATGAGCAGTGCCAGAAGTACAAATAGTAAGTGGAAGATAGCTATTTTACAGTAACATCATTAGGCTTTTAAAATTCTATAGCTAATCTGGGGGAACCTCTCGGCTTTGCTTACTCTGTTATATTGCAGCCTACAGTTCAGTGTTTTTTGTTGTGTTTTTTGGCTGGCATGGAAGTACCTTTTTATCACTAAGCAGTTATCGCCTGGCCTACTAAAGAGCAGGTTTTATGTGCACCAAAGGGAGTCCTGTTCAGCCCTCCAGATTAAATGGGAAGAAGGGGAATGAAGTAGGGATTATGTTCAAGTCGCTAACAAGGATGCAGAAGACCACCTGGGATAAAAAAATAACTATATGTATATATTATTTTTAAAAGATCTATTCATCTTTGATATGGAAAATGTCTTACAAAAGGCAAGAAAACCGTAGGAGATTGCATGAATGGAATTGAAAATGCCTTGTGCTGTCCTATATCTGTCATTGCACAGGCAATGAAAACATTTGTTATATTTCCTTATCTAGGAGGAGCTTTCATCTTCTGAAAAAAAATGAAAAGCTGCTTCGAGAACTTAGAAATTTGGATTCAAGACAATGGCAAGTTACCTGCTATGAACTCTTTTTAATCTGTGTTAAATCATCTCATTGTTGAAAATGCTTTTGTAGCTAATGGTTTCTACTTCAGCATGTGTTTCAAGAAATGGTGTTTGTGATCAGGGTGCGAATTCTATCAATTTCCAGGATTTCCTATTAAATAGGAAATAATTGTCTTTAAGATTGAGGTGCCAATTCCTACACTGTAGTTAATTTTAATTCAGTTCAGTTTACTGGTGGTCTAAGCCATAAAGCTGTAAAAAGAGTTAAAAGTAGGTAATTTCTTAGCTGTGGAGTAAAGTCATTGCTTAAGCCAACATTGCTTTAAAGGGAAGCTGACTGCAGGTGAAGTATTCCAAGAAGCGAGGGAAGAACTATTTCCCTCAAGACTGAATAATTCCTTTGGAGGGCAGTTGCTCAAATTAAGGAGTACTGAAGGTTTTTATTTTATTTGAAGCGTCTACTTTTATTGAACAATTTACCAATAAACAAAACAGGTAGCATTTCAGCATATTGCCTGCTCATATCTTCAATGATAATTACTATGCATGGGGAATTGCTACTGAAATCTGTGTGTTCATATCTGCCGACTAGATTCATGGAAGGGTAAGAGCAGGCTTCCTCAACCTCGTCCCTCCAGATGTTTTGAGACTACAATTCCCATCATTCCTGACCACTGGTCCTGCTAGCTAGGGATCATGGGAGTTGTAGGCCAAAAAACATTTGGAGGGCCGAGGTTGAGGAAGCCTGGGTAAGAGTATGTTCAAGAGTTCTTAACTTTCTCAGTGTTTTCCTTACACCTCTGTTACCCCTTAATTTGTCCATTGCAACTACAAACGAACCATTATTCTGAGCCATGAACTTAAGTCCGTATTTTTCTGTGTATAAGACGCCCCCATGTATAAGACGACCCCTATTTTTTTAACCCGAAATTAAGTTGTTTAGCTTTTTTGGGGGGTGGGAGAGGTCACTTCCACCAATCGCTCACCCGCCTGCCCGCCACTGCCAATCGCTTGCCACTGCCGATCGCACACCTCGCTGCAGCCGCCAATTGTCTGCGCAATCGCCGTCACCAACAGCCCACTTGCCACAGCCGCCAGTCGCCTGCCCGCCTCACCACAGCTGCCAATCGCCTGCCCATTTGCCACAGCCAATCATCAGCAGGTCTTGCCGCAGCCACCAATCACCCGTCCAATCGCCGCTGCCGATCTCCTGCTTGCTGCTGCCCCCTCTGCATTCACTATCCATGTATAAGACGACACCCAATTTTTGCCTTATTTTTTTTTAAGCAAAAATCATCATCTTATACACGGAAAAATACGGTACATTTAACGTGAGTGTTCAGCTTTATGAACTTGGCAAAAAAATTGAAAGGGGGCATGCATCCAGGGAGAGAGACTTTAATAGTCCCACCCACCATTGAATCCAGTGTGTTTTGACTATGCGCAATTTTGACATTAGGTGCAATCCCTGGAATGTAACCACGTCATAAGTTGCAGGCTTGCTGTATATAGGCAGGCATTTAAAGGAAACCAGTCTAATAAGCATACCTTCAGTGAAGAAGGGAAGTGATAAGTGTAAAAATGTTAGAAGAAAAAGCATTTAAGACACTGCTTTTTTTGCAGTTATCGCCCCTTTTCTGTTTGCATATCTCATTCTTTAGTGACTTCAGAGTACATTCTTATGTAATTGCAGTCCTGTGTCTTACAGCCGAGAGACTCACAAAATCGCAGTATTTTATGTTGCTGAGGGACAAGAGGATAAACACTCCATTCTTACTAATACTGGAGGAAGCCAAGCCTACGAGGATTTTGTAGCAGGCCTTGGTTGGGAGGTACCTTTTTTATTGTTCTTTGTAGTCATTCAGGTTGACTGTATGTTACCATTGTAATAGTAGCTACTGAGGAATTCATCCAAAGACTGGTGAGAAAGAACTCTTGTGTCCCGCAGGCTAGAACATTTGTCCAGGAGTTGATATTCTGCCTGGTTCACAAGTTGTTTATAGAGCTTTCAGGAGAATGGAAAGTCGAGGATACCAGCCTGCTGCCTGAAGTGGGATTTCCACCCCCTCTCCATCAGGACTCTCAAAGTGATATAAAAGGAAGAATGCATAGTCTTTCCTAGGTCACTTTCCCCTTAAAATTCTTGTTTGGGTGGTGGGATATGAGAAATTGGGGATAGGAGGAAGTTGGTTTCACAAACATTCTGACAATCTCTCAGAAATATGCTGTAACTTCCAGCAATTATGCCTGTGAAATCTGCTAGTTCATGTCCAGTGGTAGGAAGATAGTATCTGATTGGTTTACTGGTCCTGATTGTTCAGAATCTAGGACCAAAATATCATGTAAGTGTAGGAGAAAATCGGCTCCATCTTGCTGCACAAATGCTGCAATTCATATATCTTACCATTATCCCTAGATAGGGTAACAAGAGGATAGCTGAAGGGTAGCTATCCTCCAGCTGGGATCTCTGGCACCTAGAAGTGCAAGTACCAGCAGGGCAACAGCCAGAGAGTTGAAAGCAGCCATTAGAACACTAATTGTGTGTATGTTGATGTGGCGATGGAAATAACTGCAGAGGACATTAGACCAGAGCAAAGTCCTCTTCAGTACTCTAGGGTTACAGTGTGTGCCCCTCCCAATGTTTCCATCAAGTTCTTCAAAGCTTAATAGTTTTAATCATCCAAGTTCTCAGATAGTTAAACTGAAACCTTATTTACTGGCCAAATGAATCCTGGAAGAACTAGGTACAGGGTGATGGTGTATTTGAAGGTTTGCCAGAATTATACAGACTCTGTAATCAAGAGCATAGCTAGGAACATGCCTTAGGATAGAGAAAAAGAGTAAACAAATCAATGAGGCAAAAACCCTTTGCAGTGGCCACGCAAGAGCTGCCTGAGTGTCCAAGAAGTGTCCCCTGCTCTTTGTGGCAAACCACATCCTCATCCCACACAGATCCCATCTACACAGGTTGAAACACAATGTGTATCTGCACCATATAGTAATTGACATTAAGTGTTTGGGCCTGACCAAGAGTGCTGTGTCAGCCCGTGCTGGGGAAAATCAAGGCCCCTTACCCAGGCATGCAATTTGCATTTGGTGCCTTGTAAAGAGTCCACCAACAGAACCATAAAATTACATGGCAAGTCTTCAACTAGTAGCATGCCTGCTGAACAAATATTGGGTTCAATACTAGTCAATAGCTCCCAAGGATTTCTTCTTCCCATCTCTTCTTTTTCTTTGTATATGTTCAGTATTAAAAGGATATATTATTTTTCCTTTGGAATGAGCTGACGGCATGCCCTGTCATGGGTACATGGAGGTGATCCTTTCATTGGTCTCTTAGGTCTTGTCTTCTCGGCAAATGGGACGTATTAAACCATCAGGCTGGCCTCACGCCATCTATTTTCTGTCTCTATACATGTGTTAATGGTGCAAATAGGAATAATCATTTGGCACCATAGAATTCACATTTTAAACATGCCATAGAAATGATTCTGATAGTGTTTCCACAATTTTGCCACCCTTCTTCCTAAAGCCTCTTTCCTCTAGGCTCTGAAACTGAAAGTACTAATGTGTCAAGTATGTTGGGGTGCTCTCGTGCTTATATAGAGTTGGTTGGCTTTCTGTTTATTTCTGGTTAATTAGGATCCTTTGGTACTTCAACACAGTAAAGTGGTAACAATGGCTCAGTTCACATCTAAGTGCTTTATATGCTTTTCTGAGAGGCATGTGTGGGACTTTATATTAAGCTTTTTCTAATGTGATGATGATTTCTGTGCTTTTTAGGTGAACCTCACAAACCATTGTGGTTTTATGGGAGGGTTGCAAAAAAACAAAAGCACTGGACTGACCACTCCATATTTTGCTACCTCTACTGTGGAAGTAATGTTTCATGTATCAACTAGAATGCCTTCTGATTCAGATGACTCCTTAACAAAAAAGGTAGGTGTTTTGAAATTACCTTATCCTTTAGGTTGATAATAAGACCAGGGAATAAAGAACAAATAATTTATTCAAGGGTTCGAGATCTTATTGCGGCTTTTGGCTGTTCATACCTGTTGACAAATCAACTCTGCCACGTTTCATCACAGTCAATACAGTATCTTGGTGCTTCTAGATAAGAAGTATACTAGTCTGATATAAATTTAAAGGATGCTTCCTATCATAAAGGAGCTTTGGTACAAAGATCCAACATGTTTCAGCTGATCCTTTCAATAAGAGAGGGCCCTGTAGTGCATTGTAGCACTCAGCAGTGTACACACTTCCACATATATTGGAAGACGAAAGAAGGAGGTATGAATATTGTTGCCTGCTCTATTTGCCAGAACAATGACTTACAGAGTTCTAAATCACATGGGGGAGTCTACACATTTGCAGAGCAGGCTTCCTGCTTCAGATCCCAGCCCCGGTATACGGAGGGAGGCAGTGCTGAATGATGGCAATGCAAAGGAGTGGGAGTGTCCTGCAAGCATAGCCCCACTCAGTTCATGAGATTCTAGGATAGGACTACAGTTAAGTTCAACCATCTCCGTGATCTTCTGGGGCCCATCTAAAGATCTCACTCAGCTATTTGTTGTAGTGATAGGGAATATGTACATAAGGACAAGGTTGGATCTTAATCAACTCAGACTTTATCATACACACAATTTTTATTCTGTAAACCACCATGCGATCCTCAGATGAAGGGTGGTATAGAAATATACTAGACCTTCCTTCTTCCAAGGATCATGGGGCAGTTTGCAGTATAAAAACACAGAGATACATAGCATAATAACAAACAGAAATATTAATCTCCCCCCATTCTGAATTGAATTTTCATGAAGAATAATTGCAATCCCCTATGTCGATCATGGATAGGATTCAGCAAGTTACTTATACCTGTCAGCTGAGGGAGTCATATGCTAAGTTGGTCAGTATAACCTGCTTGAAGCAACATATGTTTAAAAGTATGAAAGAGAACTGTTTCCAGACTATCCACCCATTTCTTTATCTACCTCCAAGGTATCATAAAACTGGAAAATCCAGGGTATTTAGAAATTGATATCCCACAGAGTTGCCAGAGGATGCACCCTTCATGCTTAACATCTAAAATGTAACGTGAAACATTTAAATATATAGGTATGCAATAATTAAATGTGTTTGCAGCCAACCTCTATGATCAGCAAGTACCAGCTATTTTCAAACCTCCCTAAGAATAAACTGCTCTGCACCATTGGTATTTTTTCCCCTTGTTTAAATTTAATAAATTCCACATTAGTGGTAATAAGTTGAGACCTTGAACATTTGCCCTATTACAAATGAACAATTGGCTATCATTAGACTGTGCCCCCTCTATTCTGTACATATATCTTCAGATGTGCTAATCCATTCAGCAGACACATTAATGAGCGCTGGTTGAAGTGTAATATTGGAAGAAGTGAGGCCAGTTGACCTCAGCGTGGAGTTTAATACTTGTAATTGAATTAGATCGTCAACAGTTAGTGTAGAGAAATAGCTATGCCTCTGGCTAGCTTCAATTATTGATGACTCTTCATTTTATGTTCATCCTGTAAATAATTTTCTGTATTATTATTTTTTAATAGACTTCGTTCTTTAAAATTTTTCTTTCGTATCCTGAAAACTTGTGCCACACTGCTAAATATTTTTTGTAACTGTTCAAGATGACCTTGTCCAAGCTAGGCCACACTTCATAAAGTGCATTCAGGCTTTGGTTGGCATTAAGATATGAAACACTAAACCATGGTTTAACCTTACAAGAACAAGCCTCACTGTGCTGTATGTTTGCACCATCTTCCTCTGGCCTAGCCATTAGATGATTTTACATTTCTGGGTTTCAAAATGACCTTTGTTTAACATGTCATCCAAACCCTAAGCTGTGGTTAACCTTCACTATGGTTAGTTGGAACAATGGCTTGAAATTGGCTTGTTTCAACTAATCATAGTTAAGTTTAACCACAGTTTCTCAAGGGTCAGTCTAACACTGAAGAGAAAACTTCCAAACCCTTTCAAACAGTTGTGCCAGAGAAGGGGGAAGCATGCAAGCCTGAGGCTCACCGTTGCTCTTTTTTATAATCCAAACCAGTCCTGTGCATCTTCTGTTGTGCAACACTTCGTGAATGGGCTACGATAAATGAAACCAAGCTTTTAGTTTTGGACCCTTTCCCCCATGTACTAGATGTTCATGTAGGTTATTTTCCACATTTTGGAGCTAAGTTGTAGACAGTGGCCTATGACTGTGTGTAGGTCACAGCTTCTACTTGTAGATAGCAATTCTGAACTGGGCGAAACACTTAATTCTTAATGAAATAAATGGGACTTAATCAAAGGCATAAGTTCTATTAATTTCAGTATAACATTGATTTCAGTGCACTGTAGGTTTTTTTCTGCCTGCAAAATCAGTGCATATTTTTAATAAATAACATAGATATAGAAGCCTTCTTGCTTCCATACTTGTTCTTTTGAAACATTTTCAATCAAACTTTTCCTTAAAATAGTAATAATAAAGTAGTATCTAATGAGATTCATCTTTGAATAAGAATGGAGTTGTCTTTCTCCCCTTCCCTTCATTTTTCTTTTATTCTGTGGAACAGCCATCACAGATCTAACACCACAGGCTGGGTTTTCGTATATCATCTCGTACATGATACAGTGGTGCCTCGCAAGACGAAATTAATCCGTTCCGCGAGTCTCTTCGTCTAGCGGGTTTTTTGTCTTGCGAAGCAACCCTCTTAGCGGATTAGCGCTATTAGCGGTTTAGCGGCTATTAAAGGCTTAGCGGCTATTAAAGGCTTAGCGGATTAGCGGCTAAAAGGCTATTAGCGGCTTAGCGGCTTAGAAAAAGGGGGGAGCGGAAAAAAATCGGAACACTCGCAAGACGTTTTCGTCTTGCAAAGCAAGCCCATAGGGAAAATCGTCTTGCGAAGCAGCTCAAAAACGGAAAACCCTTTCGTCTAGCGGGTTTTCCGTCTTGCGAGGCATTTGTCTTGCGGGGCACCACTGTACTCTCCCGTGAAAATTATTGTGCCAAGGCTAAGCCATAAGTAGTGGTCTGAGATGAGCCATGAACCAGGAGAAAGGAATTCATAGTTAAATGTTGAAGCCAGAAGATAAGACTTGAAGAACATGACAGGATCAGAAAAACAACCAAAGAATACAGAAACCCATCAAATACATTGTTATTTATGGAAGGTTTAACTGGAGCAGGAAACTTATCTTTCCTGCTTTCTTGTCCATGAGGATCCAGTGGCCATACTGGGTGGGCAAACTAGTTCTATAGTTCACTGCCCATGTAGACGCTCCAACCTGTGGTGTAGTGGCTCACCACACGAGGCAGCCAGAAACCGTAAGTCTATCCATCTCAGTCATATCAGCTCTAATTTAGGAGCATGGGTGTGTTTGCTGTCTAGCCATCCAAGCCCATAATCTTTTCTATACACCGTGTCATCCACTCCAAATTCCTTACACAAGATTATGAAAGCATAGCTTCATTTCTGAAGCTGGAGCCTTTTTTACTGCTCACACAGCTAAAGACAAGGAGCTAGCGAAGCTGCATAAGCAATATCTTGTTTCCAAGCTGCATGGATAAAACTTACTCAAGTACAGTCAAATGCTGACTCTGTGACTGAATGTACATTTCGGGTTTTAGAGACTCGATGGGGGTGAAAGAGGGAATTCTAGACAGCCTAGTTATCAGATTTGAATAACAGGGTACAAGTGAAGAAAGAATCATTCGTGTAAAAAAAATGCTTCCCTAGTTGCTGAATATTCACAATCAGTCTGTACACATCTGGAGTGGAGAATCAGGACCTCTGGTTCAAATCATGCACACTTGGGATGGTACTCAACTAAGGTTTTTTAAGAGTAGACCCAGTGAAATCAATGAACCTTAGTCATGTTCATTAATTTTAATGGGCCTCTTATGAGTAAAACTTAAATGAATACCACCTTTGAGTATAACCAATTTTATCTTTAGAAGTGAACTACATGCCATACATATCTGAGTTGGGAATGCTAAAGGGCTTGGGCCTTCTCTTTTTATTCCTTTGAGCAATACACTCCCATTTTATAAAACTAGCTGTTTTTTGGAAGTGACCCTTAATTTCAAAAGCTATTTGCTATGCCTCATGGACAGTTGCCATTTGAGATAGTTAAGCATGAATCCCCCTTCTGTATGCCATATTTGATGTGTTGGGTTCCTTAGATTCCTGCTATTATGTGTGTGCATGTGTATGGTTTTATTTTTCCTCTTTTGAAGATTTATCATAGATACAGTCCCAGTTCTTAGCAACACGTGTGCTTTCAGAAAACTTTGTTTTCCTCTTTTTTCTTCCAGATTCCATTTTCTCTCCCCTAACAAATCACCAGAGCACTTTTTAACCACCTACCCCTGGTATTAAAAGCAGTTTGGCAATTTAGCACAGGAAAAGCTTCCTGAAGTCAGAACTGGAATTACAAAAGCAAAACCCTTAGCTAGTTCATGGCCTTCAGGAAGTTGTAATGTCTTTTCTCATCCGTTCTTTAGATCAGTAGGTTCTACACATTACTGGTAATTCTGGCAAGAGTTCAAGGGTTAATGCAATAGATAAATAAAAGGAACTTTCTGTAAATTGAGCCCTGCATTATTTCAGTTGTCTTCTCTTTCCAAAACTAACTTATTTAATTTTTTTAAGTAAATACTTGAATTCTTCCTGCCAGTGTTCTTTGCTTTTACTATCGTTTATTACTTCAATTATACTTCGTATCACTTAGAACAATCTGCCATTTGGAAATCTCAGTATAGCCTGCAGCTTAGTATTAACTCTGGCTGGTATTGTAACATGTACAGCATATGACATTAATGTATCAAATTAGATTTGATCGTCCCTTCTGGTTATATTTATTTCACATTTCTTTTGTATTCAGTTAACATAAACTTATTAGGAAAGCTGACACATGGTGATGGCTATAAAGTAAGAATGTTTTAAAGTATTTCGATTTTTTAAAATGAAATTTCAGATATCTCTGCTTTTCCAATTTGTTGGTTTGTTCAGTGATGGAGTAGAAATTGTAACCCTGTGCTGTAGCAGAAGAAATAGTTAAACTAATCTTCATTGTTGTAGATTACCATTCTACCTACAGTAGTCACAGACACAGGACATTATGGTAGCACAGTGGCGTAGCGTGGGGGGTGCAGGGGGGGCCGGCCGCACCGGGCGCAACATCTGGGGGTTAGGTGGCGCAAATCCACGGGGTAGGGGGCGCAAATTACTTGCCTTGCCCCGGGTGCTGACAACCCACGCTACGCCACTGTGGTAGCAACCCTTCCTGCAGAAAGAACTATCAGTGGTGAAAAGAGAAGTTATAAAAGAAAAGCAGTGGTGGCGGCAGAAGAAGCCCTTTTTTTCTGGGAAGTTTTGTCTTGTACTTGGTCAGGGCAAAGAGGCATTGGCTACAATCACAATTAGATAGTACCCAGGCACAGTCCAGAAGACAGATACAACAGTCTTCCCCTAAACGCTGAGTATTTCAACATTTGAACATCTTATGAGATGTTTGTGTTTTTGTTTCTTGTTGTTGCTGATGTTGCTGTTAAGTGATGTTGTATTCAGTGGTTTACAGAATCAATAAAATTGCCACAGAATAAAAACGAAAACCTAGTGTGACAACAGCTACACAAAAACTTGTATATCAAAAAGTCAGATTTAGACTGAATAGCTGCAGATCAAAACATCCACTAGCATCATATAAAAACAAACTGAAATAAAACCTGCTTTCTGAAAACTAGTAAGTTGGGCAACTGGTGAACCTCCAGGAGCAGAAAGTCCCACAACTGTTTCCTTCTATTCCTCTTAGGTTTCTGGAGGTACCCTTGGGCCTGGGCTGATGAAGTTCCATTTGCTACCTTACATCTTACCTTGGGACCCAGGGTAAGGGGGCTTTTACCCTCCCTGCAGTCCCAGTCCATATAGGAAACCTGTGCCTGCTATTTGCATGGGAAAATTCCAGTGGAAGGCTTTTTTCTCTAATGCAAATAGCAGGTAAAGGGGGCTCAGGAAGGTCAAAGGGTTAAATCTCCCTACCCCCAGCAGCAGGATCCCAGTGGAACAGCCAAGACAGTCCAGGGCAGTTCCCCAGCAAACATCCTGCTCCCCTTGCCAGCACCAGCGCTACCCTCAGGGCAAAGGGTGAAGGAGTCGGCTGCTGATATGAGGCAAAGAGGTTGCTTTTTAGAATGCAGCTTTTCTTTGTTTCGTTCCCAGAGCACCAGCCATGCTCTCTCCCTATTGTTGCCTCCACGTGTCTTCCTTTCATCCACATCCTCCCCACACTGCCAGCACTGTCACCCGCGCCCCTAGTTGTGGAGGGGAATGAAGGAGAGAAAGTTAAGGGTTGTGCGAGCGAGCTATAACAGGAGAAAGGATTGGGCAAGGTGTATACATGGAATTGGCAGAAATGACTGGCAGAATCCGAGACCAGGGAGAAGAGTCGGTGGAAGAAGATTGGAAGAAATTTAAAGTATATTTACAGAAATATTGCAAAATTAATGAATGTTAGAAGGATGCTGGAATAAAGTTATATGGCTTTAGCAGAAATGTTATAAACAATTAAGTAAAAATAGATTGTTAATGGACTGTTAATGGACAAAAATAGATTGTTAGTGGAAAATTTAAGGTTATATTGTCTTAAGATAAATTATAGAACGAAAATTGAGAAAGATGGAAAGGATTTGCCGAAATAGCTAATTGAACTAGAATACAAAAAAGGGAGGTGGGAGGAGGTCGATGAAACAAGTAAATGAAAGGTAAAGATACAGAATATTGGATGTGTTTTTAAATGTTTTTGTTTTTCTGGTTGTTTTGCTGTATTGTTTTTTCTTTTATTTTTTGATCTATTGTAAGGTATTGTTTTATTTTGTTTAATTTTTTATTGTTTCTTTTTTCTGTAACTTTCAAACCTCTAATAAATATCATTTTTTAAAAAAGGATTGGGCAAGGTGTAAAGGGAGGGGTTGGCGGGTAGGCTCATCCCCTATTACAGGGGTCAGCAAACTTTTTCAGCAGGGGGCTGGTCCATTGTCCCTCAGACCTTGTGGGGGGGGCGGACTATATTTTGCAGCCCACAGATGCATTTTAAATAAAAGCACACCTTCTACTCATGTAAAAACATGCTGATTCCCGGGCTGTCCGCGGGCTGGATTTAGAAGGCGATTGGGCCGCATCCAGCCCCAGGGCCTTAGTTTGCCTACCCATGCCCTATTATATAAACATGCAAATTCTACATTAAATGCAGCTGGCAAGCATCAATTCCAACTATGCTGTTTGTGAAAAAGTACTTTCTTTTGTGTAACCTGAATGTTCCAACATTTGGTTTCATGGGATGAGACACACACACACACACACACATTCTTGTGTGAGGTGGAGGGGAGAGAGAGAGACTAGTAAAATTTTGATTCTTAGAAGCAAAGTTCAACTCACTAATCATTGTCATTCAAAATTGTTTCACTTCCATATTTTGGGTAAGAATGTTCATAACAAACCTAATAACTCTTGCCAAGTTTTGTAATTGTTAAGGCAAGAAACTGTCTTATGTCAGTCATTAGAGGACCTTAGGAAAGCAACTATGTGTGCTGGAGACTTTCTTAGAATAGGTGACAGTCAATTATGATTCTTGTGTGTGTGAAATCAAGTAAATGGCAACATTCTAAAATACAATATTTGGAATCCTTACTTTGGAGAATATCCCATTGATGAGAGTGTGGTTTGCTTATTAGTAAATTATTAGTAAATATGTGTACGATTTCACTGCTAGAGTTAATATTCAAAGGTTTTGTCTATGAGAAGTATGTTCTCCATTAGTTCATGATATATAACAGTGAAAGCTGACAAATTAAACTGAAGAGCCAAAGCTGAATCAATGAGATACTTAGCTGAAGAACTTGTGGGCAACTTGTTTGTTTAAAACTGACACGTCTGATTTTTAAAGTTCTCTCCTCATCTTGAAATAGTTTTTTGTTCCAGTCTTAAAATGAGACCCATTCAATCTAAAATGGGTTCCATCCTCTTATCTTAGTGATTTTTCAGATTCCGCACTATTTTACATCCTTTTGCATATTTGTTACTTTTCTTGTTTCAGCTAAGACATTTAGGAAATGATGAAGTTCACATTGTCTGGTCAGAACATACGCGAGACTACAGAAGAGGAATAATTCCTACCGAGTTCGGAGATGTGCTCATTGTTATATATCCAATGAAGAATTATATGTTCAGTATACAGATTATGAAAAAACCAGAAGTAAGCTTTTTTATTATTATTCAATGCAGTTTTATCCTTCTCTTCAGGGAAAAGAATCTCTTGAGTGGCTTATATAAGAGCAAAAACAAACAAGGCAGTGCCTAGACTTTTACAATCTTTTTAAAAATGGCAAAAGAGGAAAAGAGGATGGGGAGAGAAAAGGAAAGTAAGGAAATTCAAGCCCTAATTGTTAATGTTACAAAATTATCAACTTAGATGGAAACATTTCATGGAGAGGAGAAGCCAAAAGGAGCTGGTGTCTCAGCAGAGCCAAATGGCTATAACCCAAGGGGATAGTAGCTGCTAGAATTATGTACTATGACATTTAGTTTATAGCAGTGTGTTAGGGCTGTGCAAGAAGTAGAAAGGGGAACCGCATTCAAATAGTGCTTTAAGGTCCTGGCTAGTAAATTTACAATCAGAGTTTCTCATTTCAGACATCATGGGAGACTTTAGTTTAAACTAACCAGGACCAGTGCACCGATGAAAGGAGGCGGCAGGGGGAAGAAGTGAAAGGAGAGCATGATGTCCTATGCTCACTCCTTGCTGCTACACTATTGTTTAGCAAGCTGAGAAATGTATGTCTAAACCAGGCTTGTGTGCATAGATGCCAGAGATTTGTGCAGGAATGTTAAAGACAAGAAGGATTCTTGGCACAGTATTCAACAAATTGTTTGGGTTGTAGCATGATAGTACCAACTATCATTTGGGTGACCGGATAGATCCAATCCAGTGTTGGTTGTGTATATTCCTGAGTCAGAGCCTATATACTTAGCAGATGCATACAGCATAAATGTGTGCCATTCCATGCTAAATCAGGACTCTCTTTTTTTAATCATGCAGCCATATCCCAACAGGTGATTGTGATTGCTTGCTCATTAGTTGTATGTTAAGATTTCTCTAATGAACATCGGGCCATAAACTTATATTAGCAATTTTCTTTCAAAGTAATCATATCCCTTCAGCAAATGTTCCCCTTCTCCAGTCTCACTCAGACTTTGACCTTCAAGAACATGGCATTCGTGATCATTATTTGGTTTTGGCATTAAACTAAGCCTGAATGAGGTAAATTATTCAAATGGTTATTAAAGCAAAATAAGGAGAAGGATTATTTCTTGCTGATAATATCAAGTGATCATATCGGTATACTTTTATAAGGTGCAGCATCTCTTAGAGTATTTTGAATAACTACTGTGATTAACTGAAGGTGAGAAGAATGATCTAGCTGAGCAATCCTTTGTTAATGCTGATTGCTAATTGTTATAGAAAAGAATGATTTAATGGCCGGCTTTCTCAATTTCCTGATTCAGGTCCCATTCTTTGGTCCATTGTTTGATGGTGCTATTGTGAATGGAAAAATTCTTCCTATTATGGTTCGTGCAACAGCTATAAACGCAAGCAGAGCACTGAAGTCACTCATTCCATTATACCAAAACTTGTATCCTTTTAAGTAAGACTACAATCCTGTGCACATCTACCTGGAAGTAGACCCCATGAACACAGTGGGACATATTTTCAATAAATCCATCAAGGATTATTCTTCACCCCATGATTGATATTGAAGAGTTCAATAAGTGCAGGGGTTTTGTGAAAAAAACAAAAAGCAAAAGCACAAGGGTAACAAAATATTCAATAGAAATAAAATATAAAGCTCAACTGGATTAATGCATTAACAGTACTTAAAGATATGTTTGTAGTAGAAGTACTGTTGACATATTTTTTCCCCTGTAATACTAAATTTATAGTAATAGTCTTCTCCTTTCGTTAGGCATATTGTCATTGGGGGGAAAGATTGTGCCATTTTAATTCCCTGTTGCAAAAGGAATTGCAGCTTTTTCCCACCCACCAAAGAAAGAGTGAACTGGTTTAGATGTACCACTAAACTCCTCACACCTATGCCAGAGTAACAAGGCTCCCTAGGGAAGACTATACTCATTCTCATAATCCTGAACTGTACTTTTGTTGACCGAGGAGAGGTGTGCATGATTGTGTGACACACATGGGATGTTAAGCTGTTATAATACCAACATGACTGCATATTTTTGTAGAGAAGTCTGGAAACAGTGGTACTATTTTGTTCAGGAAGTGTTCAATAGCAAATCAGCATACATTGAAATGAAAACATGAGGTAAGTCAGTTCATTTAAAACCAGTACCGTATACTTTGTAAAGGAAATGTTGATTAAAATAGGCAGATGTCTTGCACCCTATGTACAGCAGTAAGACTGCATTCACATTAATGGGAGAAATCTGGTGTCAAGTGAGCACACTTCCACTCTCACAATGGAACTTCATCATCCTTCTCGCCCCAAAACAAAAATCTACACACACACAGACCCCACAGCATCCCCTCCCCCAAATCTGCATTCAGCTCCTGACCTTCAGAGCAGATTTCAGGTGCATTCAAAAGACTGCACTGGGTAGGAGAGGAAGAAGAATTCCTAGTGCATCAGCCATAGCTTATCGGCGCACACACAAACGCTGTTGGATTTCACTTGGTGACTCCAGGGAAATGGGTATGGGAGGACATTATCTGCCATGTTGTTGATGAATGAGATGGGTAAAGGGAGACCAGGATGTGCTGCTGCTTCTTGCTGAGGAGAAACATAAGAGAAATTTGCTTAGAAATAACCAACATACATTATAAAATACATCTGCGTGTATCCGCTTATCTGTGGAGTTGTGTTGGTCCTTCTATCTACCTTCTTAGAGGCACCTGTCTATGCCTTAGCAATGCCACATAAAATAGTTTGGTAGATCTGCTCAACTTCATTTATCTTATTAAAATTCAGGAAATGCTGCTAATAGGCTAATTCCCCCCACCCACCCCCTGTTTTATTTATTTTATTTATTAAATCTGTATACCGCCCTTCATCCGAAGATTACAGGGTGGCTCACAGCATAAAAATACAAAATGAGAACACAAAATGCATAATAAAACAAAAGCATTCCACAAACAGGGAGCCACTGCAGAAAAGGCTCATTCTTATGTTGCCACCCTCCAGACCTCTCATTTTCTTATTAATAATAGTCTTATTCAGCCAAAGAGACCCTTTGAGTCTTGATCCCATACCCAAATAAAATCACATTTAAAGGTAAAGGGACCCCTGACCATTAGGTCCAGTCGTGGACGACTCTGAGGTTGCGGTGCTCATCTCGCTTTATTGGCCAAGGGAGCCGGCGTACAGCTTCCAGATCATGTGGCCAGCATGACAAAGCCGCTCCTGGCGAACCAGAGCAGCGCATGGAAATGCCATTTACCTTCCTGCCGGAGTGGTACCTACTTGCACTTTGACGTGCTTTCGAACTACTAGGTTGGCAGGAGCAGGGACCGAGCAATGGGAGCTCACCCTGTCGCGGGGATTTGAACCGCTGACCTTCTGATCAGCAAGCCCTAGGCTCTGTGGTTTAACCCACAGCGCCACCCGCATCCCTAAAATCACATTTGAGAGATAGCAATTGCATATGCTATCTGTTGATCTGCCAAGCATTGCAAGCTAATTTGCCCCTTCCCCATTTTTTCCTGTCTAAGACTGGTGAAAGATTGCTAGCAGTAACGTCACCTTGAGGCTTGGAAGTTTTGTGGTTAGTAAGAGGTGTGTGTCAAGTATTTGCAGTTTTCCCTGATATTAAGGGGCTCCTGAATTGGTATGTTAACTGAATAATAAAATTTCAGTGCTCTAAACATAATGTGATACTTAATATGTGACCATCCTGATAACAGATTTTCACATGCCAGAGTTTTTACTTGCAGCTTTTCTTTTGCTTTAATTTCTACATCTGATTATGATTATAAAACAGATATTGAGACACTGTGGGCAGATGAAGTAGCTGTAAACTTATATATTTTAAACACTGATAACCAATATCTTTTTCACAGTTACCTAGAAACAGAGATAATTTGGAAAAATATAATCACAGGTGATGCATTGTAAGCCTCAGAATAATGAAAATTCTAAAAAGATTTAGACTTACTTTGTGCCAATAATTATATAGATGTGTCAGCTATTTTATACCCACTAAATAGTCCTGAGATTCCAAAGCATAAATTGTGTGATTTATGCTCATTAAAAGTAGCCTGAGACTTATCTTGGGCACATCTTGGCTAACTATGTACCTAATGCTGCTCAGTAAATTACAAGAGTATATTGATTGGCATATGCTGCCTAAATCGATCGCCCTGACAGCCAGAATTACAGTAATCTGTCAGTATTGATGACTGTCTTTCAGGCTTTGAAACCTCTTCTTCATTTGTCTTGTCATGCCTTACTTGTTTCTGAAGTGCATTTTCTTGCAGCCTCCAGTTTTGTCATGGTAGGTACTTTATAGTCCTTTTTTTTTGTCCCTCGAGACCAATTTATTGGCTTGATCATGCAATTAGAGGTAAAATACAGCACTAGGGAGCATGGGTAGGCAGTGTTCTGCCTAACAATTGGACCTTAGGTGTAGTGTAGGCTTGTTCTCAACCATTTATTAGTTACCTGTTGAAAGAGCAGGGTTTTTTGTTTTTTTTTAATAATGACTAATTCCAAAGCATCACTTTAAATGCCTTTGATTTTAAGCACTAGACTACTGATTGAGTAGACATTTGTGATTGGTTTTAAACTCTTGTATTAATGCTTGCCATATAGATTGTCCACCTATGCCTTATTACAATTATTTAGGGATTTCTACATTGATTATCCATATATGTGTGCTTGCTGCACTGTTGGGTAAGGGCCATGTAAATGTTTTATGCTTTGTATTCTCTCCCCTCTGCCCCCCCCCCCCCGCCCCCTGGTCTCCCATGGCTCGTGCTCAGAATGAAACATTTTAGATAGGTAGAAATAAATAAAGTAATCACAGAGTGCTCCCCGCTGTACAAGCAGAAAATCTGTTGTTTTTTTTCAACTGAGAAAGCAAAAGATTTTAAAGGGGGAAAAATGAAGTAAAATTGATTCGTTGTACTCATCTAATTTGCCATTCACAAAGTAGAGAGGTAGTCTGCAATCTTTGCTCCATTGCTAAGCAGTGTGTGTGTGTGTGTGTGTGTGTGTGTGTGTGTGTGTGTGTGTAAAAAACCCCACAAAAACCTTGTTTCAACATGTTTTTGTAATGTTTATTCTTCTTAAACACCACATCCAAATATCCCTACAATTACCAAGGCTTTTTCTAAAGTGAAATGCGCAAGATTGAATGTTGTACTAGATTAGTTTTAAATCTTTTTGAGGGAGGAATTGCACAATATCTGGAAAATACTGACTGCATGAGAAATCATTACACCTGCTTTGCCCCAGTGTTGCTTAGAAGAAATAGAAAGAACGTTTTCTAAAAAATGTATTATGAATGTGCTACATTTTAGTGCGCCATTTTAAGAGCATTTGAATAATCTAAAATGTGCATTTGTGCTCATTTTATTTTTCACATGGAAACTTCAGCAAAATATAGGGTTTTAATACTGTTAAAATATAGTTTTAATATATAAAAATATAGTTTTAATACTGTTACTGCCTTTTAATATTGCTGTTAGAACTAATTTTTTTTAAAAAAATGTATTTCTTTTAACATCATTATATAAAAAAAATAAGGACAAAGGTCACTGATTCACCCCTTTTGCTTGAAGCACTTCTACTTATTACCAGTATGGGATTTTAAAATTGCCAAACCACAGTTTCCATCCATCCATCTGTTCTTGCTAATTGTGAAAAGGTTCAATTTTCAGCAAAGCCATGCATTTCACAGAAGGTATGTGAGGTGAAATTTCACAGGGGACATGATGGATCCTGATTCTCAGCGATAAACCTTTGGGGCCAGCCGGGTTGGCATATGTTTCAGCATGATATGAAGGCTTGGGTTCCCTGGCTTCACTTTTTTGGCGTGGAGCTGATAAAACCTGGCTGTGTATTGTTTCACTGGACACCAATCATGGGCAACGGGAACTGCCCATTTTAACTCTCTGTGGGAAGGAAGCCCAGACCCTGTTCACAATAGTACTATTGTCATGTTACAAACTATTCTGAACAGCTTGACAGCTTTAGGGAGGAGGGGGAAAGGGGGTCGCTTTGCTAATTGGTGCTCCAAGGAAAGATGGGGAATGATCTCGAGTTGATATATTTACACTGTTCTTCCATATAGGCTACCAGTTTTTAATAAAAAAACACAAAAGCACCATTCTTGAACAGCTGCCCGATAAAGCTTTTAAAGTATATTAATCATTTTATACATACACATACACACAAATAAACTATAATAACCAATTACAATAATAATAAAAGGACACAGCATAAGGATTTTGTGAGTGGAGCAAAGTTCCATTAATAGACTTATACCGTATTTTTCGCTCTATAACACGCACCCGACCATAACACGCGCGTAGTTTTTAGAGGAGGAAAATCCGTAGGCATGCCACCCGTAGGCATTTCCTCCATAACACACACAGACATTTCCCCTTACTTTCTAGGAGGAAAAAAAGTGAGTGTTATGGTGCAAAAAATACGGTAATTAAATGTAGATTAACCTTTAATGTTTACACTCTGGTTTTGCCGTTGTATCACCTACAGAAGGATCCTTAGAGTGCTACCTGTTAAACACAAATTCTGTTGTGAAGTTCTGGATCTTCAATATTCATTATGTTCTTGCGTTGGTCTTTTATCTCCCAGCTCTTCAGTTTCATGTTAAAATGTTGAATACTGGTTGTTGCTTCTTGCATAAATAAGTGAAAACAATAAAATATTTGTGGTAGAGGTAATGGTCCTCTGGAGTTGGCTCACACAAGATCTTATTTTGGGAGAAGCACAGATGTTCAAAGTTATCATCTGATCAAGCCTACATAGATTTACTTGTGTAACTGTAATTCATATAATTTTATGCTTAGGTTCTAAGTGGTAGAGCTTGGATAAAAGGTAAAGGTAAAGGGACCCCTGACCATTAGGTCCAGTCGTGGCCGACTCTGGGGTTGCGGCGCTCATCTTGTTTTATTGGCTGAGGGAGTCGGCATACAGCTTCCGGGTCATGTGGCCAGCATGACTAAGCCGCTTCTGGCAAACCAGAGCAGCGCACGGAAACGCCATTTATCTTCCTGCTGGAGCAGTACCTATTTATCTACTTGCACTTTGACGTGCTTTCGAACTGCTAGGTTGGCAGGAGCAGGGACCAAGCAACGGGAGCTCATCCCGTAGCGGGGATTCGAACTGCCAATCTTCTGATCGGCAAGTCCTAGGCTCTGTGGTTTAACCCACAGCGCCACCTGTGCTAATAGTCACATGTTTCACAGCCATCTGTTTGGTTTAAGCTGGGGTGGCTAACCTGGAACCTGCTAGATACTGTTAAACTCCAGTTTCCATTATCCTCATGGGACATTAGCATGGCCAGTGGTGATGGGAACTCTAGTCCAACAACATCCACAGGTTAGTCAAACATATTTTAGAGGGTTAGAAAGAGTAAGCAGTGGTCAAAGTACAGTTTCTGCTCTAATTATTGAGAAAATATATTAATGCTGTATTTCATAATGGTAATTCATTGAATGCCCATTCTTCCTTTTACAGCAGGGTAGATTATATTTAAGTCAAGATTAATGGATAGATTCTGATGTTAAAATCCAGTCTCTGAACCTGCCATTCCCTGGAGGCATATAGTGCATTAGTTTAAACCAATATGCAGCTTATCATAGATACTGTGACACAGTCTTAAATGATGGTTTGCTGTGCATTGTTACTGCTTTCTCTCCTAATAAAATCACTATTTTGTATTCTTGATCATTACAATATTAAATAGAAATGTAATCAAATTATTGCACATTTAGATACAGATAGCTCTTAAGTAATTGCCCACTGTAAAATTTTTGATCCCTCTTCTCCCCCCTCCTCCAAATATGGTCTTCTGTCAGTGTGCATATTCAATAAAATAGAATACTTGTGTGGCTTAGATTAGTTGAAGCAAAATCTTTTCAAGTCATCATCTTTTTAATCCTCATTTTTTTACCTACTTTAAACTCTTCAAGCTGCATTTCCCCTTCTGTCACTCGCTCGCGCTCTCGCTCACACAAATACACACTTCTGCCTTACATGAAGACCAGTAACTGCCCTACCAATGTCTGAGCCATGGGAGAAGTTTCCTCTTCACAGAGCAGCCTTCAGCTCTAACTAGGCTCTTGTGGGGGAAATCAGATGGGAAATTGGGGAAGAAAGAGTCACTGAGCTTTTTCTATGGCAGCAGTTGGGAACCTCTAGCCCAGGCATGGCCAAACTCGACCCTCCAGATGTTTTGGGGCTACAATTCCCATCATCCCTGACCACTGGTCCTGTTAGCTAGGGATGATGGGAATTGTAGTCCCAAAACATCTGGAGGGCCAAGTTTGGCCATGCCTGCTCTAGCCCCAAGCTTAATTCAGCACACCAGATCTCATAGTTTGGCCCATGAGGCTGTTTTGGATGAGCCACACCCACCTGCTCAACGTATAAAGGTGCAGCGAGGCCAAAACTTTATATTTGATTTTCTTCAGTAATGTTTCATTCTGGGTTGTTTTGTTTAATAGTTTAATGTAGGTAGTAAACTGCTTTGAGTTTTTTCCACCTTTAAAATTTAAAGTGCTATAGAAATAATAATAATAATAATAATAATAATAATAATAATAATAGTAGTAGTAGTAGTAGTAGTAGTAGTTCTGGAGTAAGTATATTGGTATGTAATGAATGATGCTTTACAGGGTTAAAGAAAAAGAAAAATGGTGTTAAAAAAAAGTACAAAAGTGGAAGTAATCTAATTAGACACAACAATATAGTAAGAGTAAATTTTTTGAGGTCTTAGAACAAAGGAAGGAAGTCAATACGTGTTTATATACGTAATGATATGGTTTTTTTCTGTAGATGTGTGCTTTTTCATTTATGTTTAGTTTAGTTTTGTTTCCTTTGTGTGTTTTTTCCTTTTTCTTTCTTTTGTTTTTTTGTATGTTCCTTTTTTTGTATAGTATTATTTTGGATTCAATGTTTGTAATTTTTGTTATGATTCTGCATTGAAAATAAAAAAATAAAAAAAAATAATAGGAAGTTTCCAGCTGTCCAGCAGCACCTGAAAAGCCTTGTGCACAGCTCTTTGCATCATGTCAGGGCTTGTAAAATGCAGGGATGTATATGGAATGGCACAGCTGGTGTCACTTTGACGTTAAGTGACTGACAGGTGAGGCAGCCTCACCCAACTGCAAAACCTAGCACATGGGGCAGGGGTAAGGATCCAGTTTCCCACACCTGTTCTATAGACCTTAGATATCATTGTTTCCTTGAAGGAAGGAATAGTTCCTACTGCCTTGAAAAAGGTATTTATTGAAAAGGACCTATATTGAAGAAATCAAAATTGGGCCCTATGGTCCTTGATATTTATTGTTGTATCTTTATGGCCACTCCAATATCTCTTCTGAGGGGTCCCCCAACTCTCTGTAGCAGATTTGGGGTGCTTAGGTAAGGAGAGGGAGGGGAACTTCTGTTATGTAAGTGGACGTCCTTGCATGAACAGGATGACTTTCTTGGATTGCAAGAAATTCCAGTTTCTTTTGTACCGTTCTTAAGCAAAGTCAGCTGCAGGCGGTCATGAAATAGATTCTTTTGATCCATTTCAGTGTTGTTTCTGACCTGTTTATGGGGTAGGAACAGCCTTGATTCTGCCGGACCTGTCCACAGCTTTCAGTACCATTGGTCATGGTATCTTTTCGTGTTAGCTTGACAGGTTGGGCTTAGGTGGCGCAGGTTGTTTTTTTCTGCCTTTGGTCCTTACTGACAAAGCAGGCTCACTTGGTAGCATTGGCGATCTCCTTCACCTCATGGCCCTTAACTTATGGGATGCTGCAAGTGTTTACGGTATTTTGGAAGGTGGCTAACAAATCTATTAAATGAAAACAATCTATATTACAATGGTTTATGTAACCTTGTGTGCATCTTTTGTTTTTGTTTTTAGGATGCAGTCCTAAAATCACTTATAATCATGTGATTCATATTAATTAAAGCAATAGAACTACTTGCTAATTTATTATTTCAGATTGCAGCCCAAATTGGTTCATAGAGACAATAATGTAAGGCATGGGATCACGTTCTGTGGTTATAAAACCTATTGTAATAAAAGAAGTTAATACTAAAAAGGAACTGTGAAAGATACTGGAATATTTTTACTACCACCTCCCCCCTCACAAATATGTGTCAAGTAGCTACGTCTCAATATGTTCTGAATTTTATCTGACACCAGCGTCTATTAATGGGACTCCATTTGTACTGCCATGGCACCTGTTATGGATTTTGAATTATCTCACAGCCCGTGGGACTAAAATGAAGAAGTACCAGGTGTC
The DNA here is from genome assembly GCF_965113315.1 of Podarcis vaucheri. Taxonomy (NCBI): domain Eukaryota; kingdom Metazoa; phylum Chordata; class Lepidosauria; order Squamata; family Lacertidae; genus Podarcis; species Podarcis vaucheri. The sequence goes on from NC_138759.1 coordinate 35,258,691, forward strand.
AGGCTTGTATCTTAATTGAGACTCAGTGTAAACAATATAAACTTAGTAATACGGTTGTAGGAATGGATTGCAGCCCAGCAGTTGAGTTGCTTACAAACAGTTGGGTTACAACTTTCCTTCATGGATGGTAATAAAGGATTTAGCTATTTAGCCTGATGAAACAAAACAGAACTACACTTGTCATTGCTGTATGAGGTCAGGCTATTCTTAGAAGAATTCGTCTCAAAATTTAGGTTTTTGGTAATACTACAGTGAATCATTTTCTGACAAATTTCTCTGGGAGGCAAAAATTAAAATTGGTTTAGGAGCACTATCTTAAAGCCCACTCGTATGCAAGTTTAGTAAAAAATAATTCTCACTGGGTTCAATGAGCTTCTTCCCAGGTAAGTGTGCATAATATTTGCATTTGTAAAACAATCACAGAAGTATTGTGGTTTTTTAAAACAACAACAACATAGGATAGGATTTTGGTTTGCTTCCTGATTTGTTAAATTTAGTATTGCAATTATTTCAGCATCTATTCAGTCAGTAAGATTCCTGAAGCTGAAAATACATAATTAAACACTCAGCAAAAATGAAATAGCCAAGGCATCTGCTTTCAAGTATAATAGTGCAGTTATGCACTACAAAGAGGTCCCATTAAATTTAATTAGACTTATCCTGAGGTGAGTGAGTATAGGATTGAAGCCTGTGCATGTATAATTTAGTATTGTTTTAAATTAAAAACAAAACAAAAAATGTCACCTGTTGATTGGATCCAAAAGATTTCCTCTTGTATATTTTATCATTTCATTTTGGATTTTAAATTGTATTCAAATTATAGAGAGAGTTTTAGAAATGTCTAAAACAAATGAAATTGGGTGTATATCACTTGTATGGAAAAGAAGCAGATGAGGGGAAGCAGAGGATAGGAAGAGAGATGTGAATTACTACAAGCATTGTTTAACAAGTTACTCCTTTCACAAGTTGCTATTACACCCAAACTCAGAGCCAGTCGTACTATTAGGCAGAATGAGGCGACCACCTCACCTGATTTCAGATATCATGAGAGGGCAGCAAATTGTTAGTTTAATTAATTTATTGTTTTATTTTAACTTCTATGGAAGGAGCGGAGTCCTTTGGTGATTTTCTACCTCAGGGGCCAAAGTAATTTGATTGGGTACTGTGCACATTGATGCAGAGGAGCAGGGAGTAATAACTGTTTCTCCACATCAGGCAGCAAAATATTTTGGGTCAGTCCCACTTCTGGAAGATACTCAGGAACTGGAAAAGAAAATGTCGCTGGTTGGAAGTGGTTCCTGAAAATTCCTCTGTTATTTTCCTCCTGGACATCCTTATATGCCAGCCTCTGCTTTTTAAAATGTACAGCACGGGTGGTATTGTTGAGAGGGGGTTTTCAGCCCGTCTTGTTCATGCGTCAGACGATAAATGCGGTAATTTAAATTATATGCAACCCGACACTATAAAGCAAAAATATGCTTCTTCCCCATCAGCTGATAAACAGGCCTTTCTACACCAGCTACAAGCTAAAAGAGCATCCTAAAGCAGAACATGAAGTCAAGCTCTTAACTTAAGGTCACAAGACTGATGGCTTTTAGAATCTGTAATGCTACCCGCTTTGTTGTTTAGATTGTAATATGTGAAGTGTGTGGAATAAGGATAAGATTGACTTTGCCTACCTTCATATGTACTTCAAGGCCATGCTGTTTTGGTGCTTAAATGGAGGTTTTTCAGTATGCAAGGGTTTTGTTGGACCAACACAGGGTGCCCAGAAACTTACTCTTATGAAGGGAGAACTTGCAAAATTCTTGCCCGTTTTTCCTGAATGCTAGCAAGGAAGCATTGTATTTTGTCTTCTCTTAGATAAGCTTTCCAAAGCATTTTTCCTCTGTAAGAGAAGATGGTCAGCAACTCCCAAGATGCTGTGTACATCCTTTCTGTGGAGCTCAAGGTGCAAACACAATCACATCAAAGGCATTAACTTTGAAAGGGCATTGGCCTTTCAGATATGTTTGTGGGAGGGAGGTTATTAGTTTGTTTTGGTTTTATCATGCATTTTGTGTTCCCATTTTGTATTTTCATGTTGTAAACCTATCATCTTCCGAGTGAAGGGCAGGATAGAAATTTAATAAATAATATTAATACGAATATTAACTTCCCTTCTGTCCTATTTGTGTATACGTACTATACATATACTAAACCTAAAAGGTTTCATTTAGAGACCTCTGAAACAGGAGCATTTTAAAAGTAGGTAGGTGTCTCCACCCTGCTTTTCATAAAGCGTTTTACCCATTCAAACAGACTTTTAAAAACAGCTTGTTTTGATAGCAGGCTGTTCTCCTGTGGGCCTTCAGCCTTTGCTTCCTGGCAGCACCTTTGGTGCGAAAAGAGAGTGCTCAATTGGGAGACTATCAGTGCCAGCATGCATAGAGTGATAAGTTAACACACCACTGGGAATTTCTGGGGCCCACCAAGATACTTCACTTCTAATGTGCTAACAAGCTCATTTTTCTACCTCTTGCCTCTTCAGTTATTTTTTTTTCTCAGAAGAGCTTAGAAGTTGAGTGCATCAGGCATAATGAAAAGCTCTGTAGGAGGGAGAAGCAATAACCCAATTTTTCCCTTTTCAGCCAAATAGAAAATTAGTTTCTGGTAATACACAAAGGCCAGTATTTTTTGTGCAAGGGGCACTGCTGTGAATCAAAGGACTCTATTAACTGCAGAAAATTCAGCAGCTGTGAATCTCCCCCAATGGAAAAAAGTGCTTTTCAACAAGTTGTGAGATATGTAGTATTATTTAGACTTCAACCATCAGTTTCATCCTCTACCACTTATATACAGCCTCTTAAAAACTGTGCTATATTACTCTCCTGTGTTAAGGCTCAATCTTGTGTATGTCCCACAACCTAAGAACCTTCACAACAAAAGGGTTTTCTATTCCTTCGTGTCCTAATGTTGCTATTTATGGTGTTTTCAAAAGCAATTTTTGGACTGCAACCCTGTTTTAAGGGGACAGATGAGCATAAGCAATGAATCTGATGAAGATCTATAATAGAAGTAGTTTGGGTTTGGCTACCTATTGTAAGTCAAAGCTCCTTTTTTCTTTTCTTTTCTTTTTTTGCACACTTGCATCCTAGGTGTGAAAATTATTGTCACTGCACAGTCCACTTAATTATTGAAATATAGTGGACAAAAGTGTGGGTTTAGTATGTTTTCCTCTTCTTTAAAAATATATAATCATGAGAGAATCTTTATTAGTTTTAATATTTTGTACATCAGTAAGCACCTAAAATGTTTATACTATTCCTTATAACCCATTGTTAGTTCCCCCATTCCAAAGATAAGTCAAGGCTTTTCAAATGGGGTTATATGAATCAAAGAAGGGTATTTTTCAAGGTGGAAAAGGGAGAAATTGCTCGTTTGGTTGCAAGAAAGGTTAATGGTAGGAAGAATATTTGGCTATGGTGCCGAAGAAAGAGTTGATATGTAGTGAATGAATACGCTGCATTGTTGGGGGTGATTTGCTTTAAGCCAAGGGGGCTCAAATTGTAAAAATTCATGGACCCATTTCCAAAGCCACAAATCTGTGAGGGGGGCAGGGAGAGAAGCAAGGTAGGGTAGGGTAGCTACCCATCTTAGAGATACACTATCTGTGCAGGAAAATGGGCACAAACATCTCTGACCTTTCTCCGAAAGCCAGCACAGGTGTTTATTGCTCTTGCATGCTTTCTCCGTATCGCTGGAAAATGTCCCTAACAAAGAAAAGGCTGGGGTAGAGTGCAGATGTTAGCCCCTACCCACTGGGATTTGTGAGCAGAGAGGAATTATGTTCTGCAGGTGAACAGACGTGTTCCTGCAGCCAGATTTTCCCATCTTTCTTTCAAGTGCCTTTTAGTGATGAAAGGAAGTTGCCCCTTTGCTGCCAAAGCATGCTGCCCACCCATCAGCCAAATTATTATTATTATTATTATTATTATTATTATTATTATTATTATTATTATTAGCCTTTGTCATCAAAAGGATTGGGTGCATGTGCTCAGTTTCCCCTTCCTGCTGCCACTGATGCCAGACATCCTTATGGAGTAAAAGTGGACTGCTATCTTCTCCCCCAAGGCGAACAGAAATTGTGTTCCATGGTTCTTGAACACATGTGCGTACACACACCTGATAGTTTCCAGCAAGGGGAGCTCAGCCCCATCTCCTTTAAAGAGGGGAATATTCTTTGTTGAGATTTCATAGGTCTCATTTGTTAAAAAATTAAGTAAATGGAACTCCTGCCAAGTGTTTCTCATCTTCTGAAAGAAATACATTTAAATGACATTAGAAGACATTGCTTCAGTAGAAATATCCAAAAGAGCTGCATGCAAAAAAATAAATAAATCCCGTTTTTAGAAAGATTAATAATCCAATGAGTACAGCAAGACAACTTCTACAAATTGTATGAGGAAAGTAACTGATTTCGAATCCCACTAAATCAGCCTATGACACAAAGTCAGCATGGTATTTTTTTTCTTGATAATTGTATGTTGCTGCCTGCTGTTCTACATTTTGACAACCATTTCCATAGTTGCTTTCATGAACAGCAGAAATATTCTCTCCCTTTCTCACTCTCTCTGTGCTAACGGTAAAATCAGGCCCTCTGGAACAAGAAGCCTGGAGAGGGTTCTTCAAAAGCAAGAACACTTCAAGATACCGGTCTCTTGTCAATATTATCAGCAAAAGAGGATGTAGGGGGAAAGGAAGAAGTACAATGCTTGGCTGTCGATGTCCCGCAGACACTTTCTTCGCTGGTACAGGGATGCTATGGCCATTTTGCAAATATACCTACTTGTTTCAATAGCATAATTGGCCAGTTATTTTTCCTAATACACAGATTTAGCTAGGTGTTTATCTGAACAGTTTAATTTGTTTGAGGATTATGGGGAAGGCTGTTTTTAAGTGAAAATCAATATGGACTTTTCGTTCTGAATCTGTTTTTTTTAGTACTAAGTTTTAGATATTAAAATCTAACATTGAGAGCACTGATATTTTTTTAAAGACCCTGTTGGGTGCTGTTCTGGGGATTTTATTTTGTAACATGTATTTACTGAAACCTTGCTTCTCTCATACTTCCTCGAATCATTGCATGTTATCTTATAAGCAAGGGTTTACAAAACCCTTCATAAAAACACAACAACCCTTGTTTATGAGATAACATGCAACCCATTTGCGGAAGTATGAGAAGCATGGTCACTTGTTTTAATTACTTTGCTTCCTTTGACAAGAGGTGCGTTCAGAAGGTTTTTCACATTTCATTTCTGTGTAATTACTATTGAAGTGTTTTCTTTGATAATGGAAGTTGCTTCCAGCAAGAACCATGACCACCATTGGGATTGGAGATATGCCTCTCCAGCATTTTTATTCAGCTGCTGTTACATGAGCAATGGGAAGTTGAATAATACCTGCTAAAGACTTCTGCATAAGCTGAAGATGCTGTTCTAGTTTCTGCTGTGAGTCTGATCTCCATTGGACAGTGAGTGTGGCTTAGCCCTTCCAGAACTTATATTAGAGTTCACTGCCTTTGGGGCAGCTTCAGAAGGGTGATATATTAGGTTATTAGTCATACAGGACGAACTTCTGGGGAACCTTGAACTCTTTCAAACTCAATAAAGAGTTTTAGCTAATGTATTCTAGGTTCAAGAGGATGGGTAGATCAGTACAGAAAGATGGTGTGATACTGCACATTCAAGTGAGAGGCAAGAACTTAGGGTGGGGTATTGGGATCCTTTGAACAATATTCATTTAAAACATTGTATAATTACAGGAGGTCTCTCTTATATATCAGCCTTCAGAATAGGTAGGGATAAAGCTCTGAATTAGAATCATAAAATTAATATATGCATAAATAGATTGGTTAAAAGGAAACAACGTGGTTGTGTCATTGATCAGAATGTCATGCTGGCTGCTTTATTCTGAACTTTAAATTGATCCTTAACTTTTGGATAAAATTAGCTATGAGGAAAGAGCTCGATATCTGCAAACCATTGTCCAGCACCATCTTGATCCTTCAACTTTTGAGGACTATGCAGCTCAGGTTTTCTGTCCAGCACCTTGCCACCATTTGCCCTCTGAAACCGGTAAGAATGCAATAAATGCCTAGATTTCTGTTTGATAACACTTAAAATGCAGTATTTCTAGTCAAACTACCAATATTAAAAAATAATATTATTTAGATTTCCATGCTTAGGAAGCCGCATGTTGGGCAAATGCAATTGTATCCTTCGTCTATCAAATTAGAGCACTCACATACAACTACTCAGTTGTTGATCTATAATAAACCAACATTTTATTTATGAATGTTCCTAGATACCTTTGATTCCTCAATCTAAAGACTGATCTGTAAGCCCAGTTGATGCACTTTATCTTCAAGAAAGGTTGATTTTAGTCTTCATTTGGGAACCTTGAAAGCTTTGCTGTTCTCATCCACTTTCTAATTTTAAACTATGAATGGTTGCATAGTCATTTTCCCCTATAATTTTTTTTAATCCTCTATATACAATGCTGCATTTTCAGTTACTAATAAAACAATCACACAGGGAGCAATCCTATGCACAAGAAGATAGCATAAAAACAAGTCGGTGTAAGTTAGGCCGACGTAAGGTTACAGCAGATCCAAAAGCCATTCAACAGAAGACATTAGGAAAACCATTGTGTTTTATGCCAGGTTGCAAAGTCACATGACAGAGCTGAACAGACTAAGGATTTGGAGCTCTCTGGTCCCACCCCCGCAATACCCCTTTGGGGGGGGACTTATACCAGCCTCAGCTCAGCCAAAGTCATCTCAGCTGTTTAAGCCCCAACTGAGCCAGAATGAGCAAGTTACGACAGCCTATCTTCTGCTGAGCCAGGGTTGGGGGCTTACTGCCAGCTGAGCCTGTCTGAACTGGGAAGCAGCCGGCTGAGCCAGAGATCTGCCGTACCTGAATCTGCTCATCCCAATAACTCTTGCCATAGGATTGCCCCCTAAGAATCTAGAATAATCACTGAAGGTATCTAGAATAACTCAAGGCCTACCTGTACAAATAATTTCTTGAACTCCTGATGATTATATCATTTATTTTATTTCCCCTCTTTAGATCATTAAATATCAGTTCTGTTTATCAGAAGGTAAGACAAAGTGTCCAAAAAAAACCCCTCTGTTCTTATTAATCTTTTACTAAAGCTCTAAGCTTGTAACCACGTTGTATGCAAACTTTCCTGATTGCCCTTATTTTCTACCATTAAAAGAAAGAGAAATTCACACTGATTGAGAAATTCCCACTACATTTTTTTCAAGTTGTAGTCTTTACTAACCCCAGGTCTGCATGAAACACTAACACTGTGGTTCTGGGATTAAGGGAACTAATGGGAGAGACATCTGTTGAGCTGGTAACACTCGATTGTGTCTGACCTTTTGTTTCTCAGCATGAACAAATAGTACTGGGTGACAGTGGTGTGCCTTGTACCCTGTACTGCTTTTCTTTGATGTTAGCACATACTTTTAGAATTCAATATAACAGAGAAAGGAAAGGGAGAAATAACTTGTTTGTTGCTGACAAACTGTTACACTGTCTTGAAGCAGAAATTAGAATATTACCACTGATATTACTCACCTACTTGCAATAGAGACAAAAAAAAAAACAACTCAGATCAGTTTTCTTCTTCGGAAAACAATAGATGGAAATCTAGTGACACCAACAGAAGAGGATTGATGCAGCTATATTTGGATTTGCACATATGATTTAGAGGAAATAAATAAATAAAATGTTTGGGCTCCAAAGCAGTATGTTTTCACTTCCTTCCAGTGCTTATCATTTTTATCTGAATGTGAACAGGAAATAGAAACAGAGGAGCACAATAAAATGAATGCCTGAGTGAAAAGCAACAACAGCATTCGTGAATAAAAATAAAATTAAGGCAGTAGTTAAAAATACTAAAGTCATACAAAAAGGTCCTAATAGTGATTTTTAGTATCTTATTTTGTCTTAATTAAGTCCACCAATTGATTTTAAACAGGCAAAATTATATATCTGTGTTTTAGTGATTGTAAAGGCTTCTGACCAAGTGATATGTAGCAGAGCTAATTTTATGGTTCCTGCTTCTTTTGTGTATAAGGGACAGAAATATGTTTTCATAAGCTTTTGCCTTCCTCCATTAGTGAATAGAGTACCTCACACTTTATGCTCAGGTGCATATTTTCTGAGATGGATTGAAATAGCTTCTCAGTAAGATCAGTTGTAAAGTGCTGAGTTGGAGAGATGAATGAGTGATCCTCTCTCTATCTCCTTTTCTGAATTCAAGAGGTACTTTTAAAAACTATTTTTTAAAAACATTTAAACAGCTGTCTGATAAGTAATAATGATGCCTGTTGTTAAAAGTGCATTAAAATGACATTGCCATCCTGTTTTTTAAATCTTAATGTTACAATGGCTTTTGCTTGTTTGGTTGTTTTTGTTATATGGAAGAAATACCTGGAAGCTGCCATCTGTAGCTGAATATTGGTATTCAAAGAGCATGGAGTACTTACACTGAGTCAGCTCAGTGACCATCATGTCCAGTATTATTTGGAGGCAACTGTAAAGGCCTCAAGTAGTCTCTCCATTCTTGTTACCTAATATCCATTAACCAGAGATGCCAGGAATTGCATGTAGAGCCTTCTAGATGCAAAGAATTTGTGGATTCAGTTTCTTTCTTTTGTGTTGACATGTCAGGGTAATAAGGCTAAAATTCTTCTGGAGGTAGTATGTTTTTATATGTATGAGAAATATTCTGTCAGATAGTACAGCTCTCCATGAACAAGGAAGTTGGAAAAGAATGTAATGTAGATCATAGTTCTAAAAAAATTTAGGTTCTTGACTATTGAAGGGCTTTCTTATTTTTTAAATATTTCTCATCATCTTTCCATCTGCCTACCTTTATGTAATATGCCCGATTATTTTGGAGTCCATATAAATGAGACCTAATAGGAAATATGCCAGTCTCCCACTGGAGGGGTCTCCAAACACTTCTCTCCCCAGACATTTAGGTGCTCAAAATTTCTCTCATCATATTAGAAATACAAATGTTGATTGGGGTGGGAAACCTGCGCAAAACAGTCAAATGTATTACAGCCTGATATAACTGTGTAACTATTTCTGATATGGTAAATGAAAGGTGTAAATTACTGAAATAAATTACTGAAACAAAGGAAGGCAAATATTTAAGAACTACGCTGGTCAAATATTGAGATATTGGCAGTGGGAAGACACTAGTAAATGTGGTGACTCAGAAATCATAAGAAATTGGAATTGGTTTAATGATAGATTCATGGTTAAACATCTTGGGCAGATTATTAATCAGCTGCTGGGACAGATTTTATCATATAAAATAGTATTTTTAAAAAAGATGGATAGCCAGTACTATTCCCCTCAGAAAATAAAAGGTTAAAAAATGCAACCCTAGAAGATTTAACAACGCAGTCCTGTTCAAAGATAAATCTCACTGTGAATTCAATAGGGTTTACTCTTAGGTAAGTGTGTATGGGATTGCAGCTTAATTAAATCTGTTGGTTGTAATAAATAGAGAAGGCATTATTCCTTCTAAATTATTTTTGGAGTATGCTAAGTGATGAGTTCCCATTCTGGCAAAATTACTTGCATGCATAGATAATTTGGTCAGATTCCCCAGAAAATGAGGTGCAAATATAATTGTAAACGTATTTTCAAAGAGCAACAAAAATAACCTCAGGAATTATCACTTCATAATAGTTCTAAGTATTTCTTCTAAATTGTATGCAGATAATTATTGAACAAACTGAAACTTTGAGCTGCAACAAATGAAATTATAGGAGGGAGTGCAGGCTGACTTTATCAAGGGAAACATCACTTTCCCTTTGTTAGTCAATATGCACAAAATCCAAGAAAGCATTTGTATGCTTTTTTTTTTAGATGGAGCTGCAACTTTCAGTACAATTAATTGTATTTAACTGTGGTTATAAACTGTGGACTACCGGATTGCACACACTGCTGACACATTTACAAAGGTTAGAGTAGGAACTGCTGATGAGTTCCTGTCAGCAGGGAGGCTGAGACAATGTGTTTACTGACACCATATTTATTTAACTTTTATGTTAACATATGGATAAGAATAAGGATTCTGAACACCAGTCATCAGTCTGCTGGTGAACCCAGTTGGGTAGGTGGGGTATAAGTAGTACATCATCATCATCATCATCATCATCATCATTAAAATATTTGTCAGGAAAAAGCAGCAAAAGCTGCGAAAGCCAGCTGCAAGTTGCTGGAATGCAAAACAGGATGTTGATGTATGGGACTGTACTATTGGAACAAAGGGGCAGTCTATTCACTGCACTGAGCACCGGATATTAGCTCAGAGTGTCATCTGACCTGTACTGGAAGTACAGGGTGGAGTTTTCTCTCTACTGTAGGAGACTGAAGAGTGCAGACACGTTTCTCTGTACTGCTGGAATGACAGAAATAAAGACATGTAAATAGATATCTGTCTGCTCTTTCCCCTCCCTGAGGGAAGCAGGGAGAGGGAGGAGGGGTGTGTCCCTCTCACGTTGAGTGGGATCGCCGATAGAGACCTTGCCTGTATCCTGCCGGGAGACGCAGACAGGGAGGTCAGCCAGGATCTCAGCCGAATGCCTGGAGAAAGGCCAGTTACCTCTGACCAAGGCTGAGAATCCGACAATATTGACTTCTGTATGTGATGATATGGTCTTCTTATCTATCACATAAATTGAATTCAAGCAATTTGGAACTGTTTATAAAATAGTATTTAAAAGTGAATTATAAAACTGTATTTTGTGACCTGTCCTCCTCAACCCAACTAATTTCTTATACAACACTGAACAAGTTAAGTATTTCATGTATTTGATGGTTTGGGTTTTTCACCTAGCTGAAACCAAACTAAAAGCTGTTAGACATCCAACACAATACTAAATGTTTTCTGATACACAGTGACAGTTAATTGTATCTCTTCACAAGTAGAACAAACTTCCACTTGCCCAGTAGGACTGCAGGCCCCTGCGTACTCCCCAAAATCTGCCCTGGATGGTTGGGAGGTGTGAGGGGCTGCAGTGGAAGGAGGAAGAGGAAGTCCCATTACTATCACTCATAATAAGTGTGATTGTTCAAGCATGTCCAAAGCAAGTAAGGAATTGGCAACCACTTAGTATTACATGGTGATAATAAAAGGGTTATCAGAGCAGAGGTCCATATAGCTCAGCCTGTTCTCATGTAGTAACTGGTCATTCAGAGGTTCATAAATAGGACAGATTCCCCCAGTCCCTGGCATCAGAGATGTACAGAATATATTTCTGGTTATTGTGGTTCAAGGCCACTGATAGACATACGCTGTGTATTTATCTGATCCTCTTTTATGCAGTGCTTTTTTAGGAGGTACTCGAGGGTACACAGTACTGGCACCTCCTTTTGTTGTTGTTAAAAAGTGCGGTACTTACTGTAACAACTTCATGAGGAGTACAGTCACCTATTTTTCTAGAGAGAGAAAGTACTGCATTTATGCAATATCCCCCAGCAATATTTAATCTATGCAATCCGAGAGACATTTCGTTTTGAAACCTGCTCACATTCAAGTTCATGCCTTAAATTTTATTTGTGTGTATGGTGGGGGAGAACAGGTTTTTTCTGCCACAAGAAATGGTGAACGAATGGCATGCATCTGCAGCCAGTTACGTGAACTCCAGTGGGAAATTGCATGTATGCATGTCAAATTCAAAAGTTAAATCACCATGTTGGAAGAAGTTACACATGAAGTTCCTCTCAGTGATGTTGATTTTCTGTAACATTTGCTAAGCAATCCCCCTCCACAGTACTTGTTATAATCTTTATCATGACCACTTGGCTGTCATACTTTCCCCTTATCTAAACAGCTCTGCTTGTGTAAATGCATGCATAAACTGAGCAGAGTGGCTTCTTCCTCCCTGTGGCTGGATCCAGAGCCACTCCAGTAATTTGAACGACATAATGACAGTGGCCTCATAATGACATGGGTGCCCATGTAATCCTGGCTACTCTGCACTCTTTATTTCATCATTCAGATGTTTTAAGAGCACTGTTCAATTCAGGCGTGGTTGAGCTGCAACCACATCACTTGAGTGATTTACAAATTGCACCAAAGTCTATCTTTATCAAGTAAAAGAACCTATGCTCCTTTGTATTTCAGTTCCTTTTTATATCTTTCCTAGCTCTGGTCTGTATTGTTTATAACATTCTAAATGTTGATATACTGAAACCTCACATACTTTCTTTTCTATTCATATCCCTTTTGTAATTAGAGCTAATTAGAGTGTTCAGATAGTGAATTTTATCACCTCCTTGTAAGATGGGTGGAATGCAAATATAATAGTTCTCCCCCACTTGTTTAAAACTGAAGGCTAGCAGGTGATCTAATATATATATATTTGTCAACTTCCATATTAATCACTACTGCACTTTTAGGCTCTAGTTCTGCATTTTCATCAACTGAAGGTTTGTTTTGTATTTATGTTCATTAGTATTGACGTTAGTATCACCTGCTTTGGGATTAAAGTGAACATTTATTACATGAAAGAAGCCAAAAATGCCTTACACATGAAACAAAAAATACGAAGAAAAAAGAAACCCAGTATTAATCTACTCACCCATTGCTATCAAACAAAACTCAGATACAGTAAGGCTGCAATCCTGTGCACACTTATATTGGAGTAAATCGCATTGAACACTGTAGGAATTTCTTCCAGGTACACTTACCTAGAATTGTGCTGCATGTACATGTCAGACTTACCTGGCTCATATTTTCACTAAAGCTAAATGCATTATCATTAATTACCAGTTACTTGCCAAGTTAAAGAAATTATTCTGTGTCCAGAAACCACACTAAGTATTTCTTTAGCATTTATATTTCTTTTGCAAGTTGGTGAATTTTTCTCAGTGGAGTTTGCTCAGTGGAAAATGCTTTAGCACTATGAGAAGAATTTTAGGAAGAACTTCATTTCTTTTTCATGGGAAACTGGCTAGCTAGGAGAAGCCAACTGTTGCCATGTAATATTTTATTGCAGATAATTTTGGTAGAAATGTGTAAATGATTCACAAACAGGAAAGAAATGTTTGTGCCATTATGGTTGTGTTATTTATAGCAATGACCCTGCTGAATCAGAACTTATTTTTATCGAACTATTTTTTTCTTTTCTTTTTTTCTTTTCCTTTTTCTTCTTCTTTTGTAACCTGTAGTCGGTGAGTATTCTTCCTGATCGTTGAGGTTCATTTTTTGCCTACTAATGCATCCCTCTTTAACCTTTAGCATGCACCGTTAGCGACATAACAAATTCTAACTTTCTCCTTTCTGTACTCATCTGTAAATGCCCTCCAACCTCTGCTGTCCGTGTCTCACGTCTCACATCTGTTATCTTTTTATCTTTTCTCCCCCCTTTTCCTCACTTCTGTCCACCTCTCCTTCATCACTTCTTCATTCTCAACAAAGAAAGAAATGGTGTGATATTTCTTCTCCTTCCCAAACCACCACTAGAAAGCATTGGCCACTTCAAGGTAAAGGGCAAAGGCTTGAAACGGAAGGTCTTTCACGCTAGCTGTGAATGGTATGCTATGCAGAGCATCAGCAATTATTTTTTACGCTCTACCTCATCATTTGAAATGCTTTGATTCCTTGTAAAACTAGAACAAGATAGAATTTATTAACATGTGGGGTGTTAAAAAACAGCCTTTCCCTGTAGGGAAGAGGACTTTTCTGCTTAGTTTTGTGGTTTTTTCTGGAAGGTGCAATAAATTTCCTACTCTTACGATTAGCAGAATGTTTGGAGCTGCTATACCTGGCTCATAAAAAGAAACGCACACATTTGGAGAGCAAAAGCAGAGGTTTTGTCAGTTTCAGAAAGTGTTTGGCCAAAGCAGACGCAATAGCATTTGAGTTATTAGATCAGGCTTATGGCAGTGTTCTTTAAAAGCAGTGTTAGACTTCTGACCCGGCCATGATGGTTTGCAGTAACCTCTTTAGGAAATCTAGCTGAGTGAAAGCAAGAAATGTGTCCTGAGATTTATATGCCTTCAGCAGGAACTCGGACATGAATGTTGTTCTAACTTTGGAGATAGTGAAAACATTTTCTTAAAAGTGGTTTTCTGTATCAAAGCATTTTTCATAAAGTGGTAGTAATACTAAAATACTCAGGTCATTTTTAAAGTGGTAATTTTATCCAAATGCTTCAGAAGCATTCATAATGTTATAGGATCCAAACGGGTTGCACATGGAACAACCCAGGGATTTTTCAGAGGGGGACCTTCCCACTGCAGCCCTTCATGACTCTGAAAATATGCCTCTTGAAGGTTAGAAAGCACCTCAGAGGAAGATTTGGCGCAATAGGTCGTGAGGTGGCTGCAAGGGGATGGTTGGCCATTTCCTTGTGAATGTGACTTTACACTTGCGCATGGGGTTCTTTGAATTCTGACCTATGTGTAAATTTTAAAAACTGTTCTTCTTGAGCAAAAAAAAAATATTGTTCCTGATGATGTTGTGGATATGCCCTTAGAGGAAATTAAATAATTTTAAATATTATAATAAATTACTCATTTACTAACTCAATTACAAGGGAATCCTGTTGAAATTGTTGTAAACTTCGGCCCAGTAGGACTTCTGTACTGCCATTGGCTATGAATCTGATGTTGTGTGTGTATAAAGTCCCTTAAAAGCAATTGGCTTCTGGTGGAATCCAGTTGGTGCTGTTGTGATCATAGAAGCACTTTGCTTCCAGCAGATGCCTATGTTAATAGAAGAGGGTATGCTATTTTTGCTGATTCAGCACTCCCTGAAAATCAGCTCTAGAGGGGGGGGGGCTGCAGAGCAGAGTGAGCAGATGCAAATGGAATCAGCCAAAATTGCTTCCGTTAGTGAACATCCGCTAGAACAAAAGCTTTTCTCTAAGGGCAAGGGCACAAATACATGCATAGTACTAAAATAAGGTTGGACTTTTTTTGTTTACAATAGGGAACCAATGGAATGTATGTAGCTCCTAAAATATAGCTAAAGGAGTCTGAACTTAGGGCTGGAATTGACGATGTATATTTGATAGGCAACAAGTATCTGATCACAGATATCTCTCTCACACACACACACACACACAGAGAGAGAGAGAGAGAGAGAGAGAGATCTTTACAAATGCATACAAGAATTCATCTTCCACAGCTTCATTAATTAGGTAGATTTAAGAAAGAATTGTCTTTCCTTTCTGGCAGCTGAAGGCTGAACACGGAGCATGCTTAGGGGAAAAACACTGACCTTGTTTTGCATCTCTCATAGAAGTCTGGACACTGCAATAAATCTTATCAACCTAACTCCTTTGCTGCTGTTCCTGCAACTTATTTTGGGGGGCCTATATGTGGGAAGGGTTTGTCTCAGATTCATCTTGTTCCTTTTACAAAGATACCGAACCATGTAGTGCATCCAGCTAGCATGATCTATTCACGCTTCTGCCCTGTTGAATCCTGTAGGAATTCATGTGATGAGGGTGTTAAGTAGAAAATGGGTGCCAACCTCAGTCCTGTATAGTATCTCCCCAGCCTCTTGCTGTGTTCTGACCTTCCTTCAGAGCTTAGTTAGATTTGCCAGCAGCCTTCCACTCATACAGAGTGGAATGGGTTTGTTAATGATTGTAGCAGATGAGCTAGTATGGTTTCTTCTGTGTCTAAAGAAGGGGCAGGTATTTGTTGGGGACTTGCTCTTTCCTAACCCCCAGCAGATTGTTCTCATATATGGGGGTCTTGTTGTTTCCCATAGGCTCCTACCCAGAGACTCAGGCGTCCGAAGCTCCAACAGCAGCGCAGATGGACGGGCCCGATCTAGCCTTCCCCATTTCTCCCCGGACTAGCAAGAGCCGCATGTCCATGAAACTACGGCGCTCCTCTGGCTCAGCCAACAAGACCTAAGAATGGGTGAAGCCTGCAGCCCCTTTTCCTGAGATGTTTGTCTCCCCTCTGTATGGAATTCTTGTCCCACATTTGTCCACTTGTTTGTTTATTTTAGAAAACCTTATTGGAGTTTTATTTCAAACTGAAAATATCTTGGCTTTCGTTAGAATATTTTTATCTAATTTCCTGCTTCCATAACTTGTCAGTATAGGGTCATTTCTGCACCTGTTTTACCTTTCCTTGTGAGACCCTGTTTTAACCTCTGGGTCTGTTGCTAGCCACACATGGGGCTGGAGACTGCAGGCATGTTTCTCTGTTTTTTTGTACTACCCTCTAAATAAAAAAGTACCATTTGCAAATGAATGTACTATTCAAATGAAGATGCACCTCTGGAGTCCTCTGCAAAGGTCACTAGGAGACACAGAATTATGTACAGAGAATATATGTGATAAGAATTAAAGCCCTTCAAGTCAACAGAGGCCCATCACCATCTCTCTTACTGTCATTCGCTGCTGGACAGGCACCACAGCAAGATCCCAGTGCTGAAATGCTAACAGCTTTCTACTCTCCTGCTAGTATTTGCTTTCCAGATGCAAGTTATGGCCACTATCAGCCTTTCTCTTCCGAAAACTGTCCCTTGGTCTATCTGTAAGATATGCATACTTTCAAGCACTTTGCCATGTCAGTCATTTGCTCTGAGCTATGTACCATTACTGGGGAGAAAAAGGGACTGTGCCCTTGTAGCGGCAGATGTATGCACAAACACATTCCACTCCAAATTCCCACTACCCCCAGACGTATTTTCATACCGAAAAAATACAACTATGTTGTTCGCCATATTCTGCTCTAACAAAATGTAGCATGGCACCGGTACTAACTGCATGTGTAAATATCTGTCCTTCACCTGGGCAACTATAGAAATATATATTGATGTATTTGTTCACCGTGTAGTATATACAAATTTGTAATGGTTGAAAAAAGACATGCTATTTAATAATACAATAAAATTATTCTTACCACCTGTGTATGCTCTGTATTCCACTGCAAATATTGGAAAGATTGCTTAAATCAATCACAGTAGTATTAGCTTCATGAGGAGAGTGGAGAGCAGGCATGGAATGGCTCATGGTTGTAAGATTGCAAAGCTTTTACAGCAAGCGTCTTAATTGACAGTTTAATTCACAGTCCCTTTTGGGGGCAATCCTGCACATAAATATTAAGTTCTGTGATACTTCCAAGTGTATAGGATTGCCACCTTAGTCCCACTTCGTAGTTCCAAGATAATGCTTGCCTAAATCCTTCCTTTCTGGCTCAATAAATTTTGCTTAAGTGGATTGATAATGCTGTACAAAGTGAAGAATTCAATGTTGAATTAATATTGCTGAAAACATCCTTGCAAAAATAATAATAATGAATGCCTGTTTGGGTTCCAAAGTAGAACAAGTTCAAATAGCTACATTATAATAGCAGCTTAAAATTGAAGCAGTTTTGACAATTCCTTGACAGTAAAATGTCTCTTTGGAAACTCTTTAAAAAAGGCTTTTAAATTTTTTTCCATTAAGGTAAAATCATTATCTAACTTAGTTCCTAAAAGTTAAGTATGTAGAAATACTTAACTTCTACATACTTGGTCACATAGCATGCTGTATTATTCAAGTTTCAAAATAATTTCACTAATGTTACCCTAGTTAAAATGAAGTTGCCTTTCCGTATCTCATCTTCCATTGATCAATACTTCTGCACAACAGTTAAATCCAGCTATAAGTATCAATTTACAAAGGACTATGCAAATTTAATCAATAAAAATTGCCGTCTATCTACAGAGAGGTTTGCAAAAGTGGACTTCCAGCAAATGTATCAGTGAAGAAGTTGGAGAGGGAATTGACCACCAGAATTTCTAAAATGGTTACTAGATTTGAAGGCTGGGGTCCAAAAAGATGTCTGCTCAAGTAATCCAGTACACTATTAGACTTGTACATTTAACAACTGATCCTTATGCGTTAGTGCAAGCTGTTTTTGAAGCTCTTTGGTTTGCCATGTAGGATGGGGTGGCTGTTAAAAAGAAAGACTAATGCTTTGTTTGACTAATTGAACAATTTTCATGAATCTTGAAATTCCGGCTGAACATTTTGGACTTCAAAGTAGCTTCCTGCTTTCTCTTTTTGTATGCGCTCCCTTTTGCATATCATATTTTTTAAAAATTAAAAGAGTGGAACAAGATGCTCAGAAAATAGGCAGAATAAACTACCAAAAAAATCATCAATCCAGAATTTAATAACCAGCAATGAGCAAGAGCAGACAAAGGGAACTTTGCACATTGTATGTATGTATATATTTATATATGTACTTATATGTATATATCATAGGACTGCACGCTGACTTTCTACAAATATCAGACAGTGTTGTAATACAAGATACAACGAATAAAACACTTCACAGCAAATTAAACTCTTTAAACCCTCAGAGGCTGGAGAGGCAGATTCCACTAATTAAGTATGAGGGCTAACTAGTTCTCCTGGAGAATTGATAATTTTTTGTTAAATACAATGTCGGAATGTACTTTGATCCTAGGGACAGGAGTGACCAGAATGAAATCGTTCAGGCCCCCATTCTCCCTAGACAGCTTTTACTCGCAGGCAGGCACACAGATGGCTCTAGGTTTGGCTATAGTATTTCGAGTACACAGAAAAATGTCTCTCCACCCCACACCCACACTTAAAGCAATGTCACATTTTTCAGTCCTGTAGTGGAAGGGGTGATTCCCACTCCGCCTCAAATAGACGGCTGGCTCGCTTTCCCTTTCGCTTTGTTGAAGTGACAAGTTTTAAGTACTGTACGTGGAAACTGGATTCACAGAATATACAGTGCACTCTACCTTTTCATAAGGCAGTAAGGCTAATTTGTGTTCATACATTAAAAACGTTTGGCATGACGTACTTCTAAAGTCTAGTGATTTTCTTCGGCTATGCACTGCGATTTTCCATAGGAATTACAGTTCGGATAGGATTCGTTCGGGTCTCCACCATCAGGGATTGAGGATCAAGGCTTAGGGGGCGAAAGAATTCTATCGTATAAATCGGTTCCCGCTAACTGGAGAATCGGTCAGTCTGAGCAACTGGCAATTTCATAGTTCAAGTCTGGTAAAGAAGCGGTTCGAGTCGGTGGCACATACCCCCTCACACTTGCGCACTCCCCACACCCATCTAGCAGCCCGGCCTGACAGGCATCTGCAACAGGAGCACCTGCCTGTTCTCCGACGGGTGGCACTTGTTGATGTGCCGAGTGAGGCCGGGCGAGCTGAAGAAAGTCGAGGGGCAATGTTTGCAGGAGAAGATCTGCTGCTCGCCGTGCGCCACGCTGCCCTCCGGCTGCCCCAGGGGCAGCAGCAGCTCCTCCCGCACGGCGTGCCACAGTCGGTGCTTGTCCCGGATGTCCGCCGAAGGGAAGTGCGCCCCGCACAAGTGGCACGGGAACGTGATCTGCTGCGCAGGCGGCGGGCTCCCGCCGTAGCCCAGCGCCCCGGGGGCCTGGTGGGTGCCCAGGTGCTTCCGCAGGTACGCCTGGCGCCGAAAGGTCTTGTGGCAATAGGGGCACAGGAAGAGCTCGCCGCCGGACGCGCCCAGGCTGGAGCCGTCGGCGGCGCCCGCTTCGCCGCCCGGGCAGAGCAGCTGCTGCTGCTGCTGGGCGGCTCGGGGCGGCGGCGGCGGCGGGTCCCGGCAGCAGGAGCTGTCCGCGGCGCCGTGGTGCTGATCTGGTCCGGCCTGGCCGCGGCTGTTCTCTTTGTCCTTGGCGGGGCCGGGCGCCGAGGGCGGGCGCGGCTTGTGCCAGCGGCGGTGCGAGGCCAGGTTGGCCGGGCAGCTGAAGATCTTGTGGCACTCGGGGCAGCGGTACTCGACGCGCACGATCCGCGAGCAGCGGTGCTGCGCCAGCGCCAGGGGGTCGGCGTAGGGCTCTTTGCACAGCTGGCACACGAACTCGCCCAGCAGCGGCGGGCCTGCCCCGCGGGGCCCCTCCGACGCCCCCTCCGACGCCGCCTTGATCCGCAAGCCCAGCACGGGCGACGTGGTCACCTCGTCGGCGAAGCTCAGCTTGCGCACGGCCTTGGGCTTCTTGGCCGGAGGCGCCTTGGCGCGGGGCGCCCGCTTGAGCGCCGGGTAAAGCGGCGGCGGCGGCGCCGACGTGGCCGGCAGAGAGAGCGGCAGCGGCAGCGGCAGCGGCGTGCGAGGAAGCAGAGGCAGCTTCTCCGCCGCGGCCAAGGCGGGCCCCGCAGGGAAGGACTCCGCCGAGGCGGGAGAGCGCGCGCAGCGCTGAGACTCTCCGGCGGCTGAGGCGGCGGCGGCGCTGTCCGATGTGCCTGCGCCCCACACGGCCGCCAGCGGGGCGTTGGGCTGAGGCAGCAGCTGTTGCTGCGGAGGAGGCTCGGGCGAAGGCGCCGGGACGCGGGGCGTTTCCTCCGCGGGGCAGGGCGCGGGGGGCAGTCCCGGAGGGGGGCGCACCCGGTAAGAGCCCCCCGGTCTCCTGCTCCGCTTGACGAGGAACCCCCGCGGCATCTTCCGCGACGCCCCACGGCAGCGCTCCCTTTCCACCGGCGGCTCCGCGTGCCCGACGGGAGTTTATACCTCAGGCACCTCTGGGGAGCCCGCGCGTCATCCTCTCTCCGGCCCAGGGCTGCCAATGAGGAGTTGGGGAGGCGAGGGGAGAGGGGAGGGCGGGGAGGGGGGCGAGGGAGAGGACTGGAAAAGGCGGGAGAATCGGAGCTGGGGGAGGAGGGAGGCCACTTTCCCAGCCTGCGCCAGGAGGTGGGGGTGGGGCCGTTTACCTCAGCGAGTTTCCCGCCCAGCGGCCCCCACAGGTGCCTGGCCACGCCGAACTGCCCTCTCGGCCCGGCGCCCTTCCTTTTTGCCTCACCTTCCCGGGCAAGCAGAGCCTCCTTCTTCAGAACTTGCCTCAGATGGCGAACGCGCGGGGGAAAGTCTCCTCAGCAAGCGCTAGTTCAGGGGATCCCAGCTCCCCGCACGTGGAAGGGCTGAGGGGGGGGAGCTGGGAAGCGCCTCTTCCCTTCGCCAGCGGCTGGGCTTGAGGTGCAGTTTGCCCCCCCCCCCAGCAAACAACCGAATCTCCATCTTTTCCTTTCTTGGGGTGGGAGCAGGGGTGCCAACTTGAATAAAATATTGGGGGGGCGCATAATGGATCCCATGACGGAGCACACCCACCCACTACTTGAATGCCAATGCCCCTCAACTTCGGGGAGGCGGCACCCTCAAATATTTTATTGGGGGGTGGCCAGAGGGAGTTGGCTCCTATGGGTGGGAGGTGCGGGACTCCAATAGACAACAAGGCAACCCTTTCGCAATCAAAACTAGTGATAACAACGATCCTTCTCTTGATTCGCTTTATTGAAAAGAAGCCCCTGAAAGTATCTTGCCAGTTCCTCGACCGACCCGCTGCCGTGTAATTCCGCTGAGGAAAAGGCAAACTAACCATGAGGAAGCCGCTTCTCCAGCTCTGAAACAGCCGCGACTCTGCTAGGAGGTGCTTTGCCAATGAGCTCAGGGTATCTTCCTAGGACATCTTAATCGGAGGCTTCTAACTGGAGCAGCGGGGGAGCTGTCCAGCAGCAGCAGCCGCAGGTTTCTTTTTCGGGATCTGGAGCCAAGGGAAGAAAAGCGGGCGACCTCGTTCTACAGCGGCTCCCCCCCCCCCATTTATTTCCATGCAGCTGCAGTCACGCTTCTGGCAACCCTGTTTGCTGCTGGAGAAACAGAAGGCAGCGGATCTATTCTTTTCTTTTGAGGAGGGTTTGTGTGTGGAAGGACTGCTTCCAACATGGCCTTGAGTTGTCATCCCCTCCCAAACCCAGCAGGACTTAGCTCGGTCTCAGGATATGTTTTCAGTTCCAGGTTTCAGCCTTGACATATGCAGGACCTCGGGGAATGTAGAAAGTCTCTTTCCTTCTCCCCGAAGTGACCACTAGCACCACTAACAGTTTGGTATTCTAGAAATGCAAATTGCTATGCGAGTAACTTCAGCTGCAGAATGTCATTTTAAGAATTTAGTTTGCTCTGATTCTCTCACAGCTTGACTATTGCATCTTGAACCTTCTCTTGTCAGAACTTCGCTTTCAACTTTATGCAAAACTTTGCTGTGAAAATTATTTACCTCCCTCGGTTGTCAGATAATAGGGTGACCTTCCTCAAATATTTATTCTACCCTCTTTCACGTCCAGTGAGTGGAATAAAGTCTTCATTCCTACATTGGAAGGTCCTCAGGTGTACATATGCAAAAGCTACAACAGAATTTATCCCAAGTCATCAATGACAAGACAATCACATTGCTTCCTTTTATCAGCCAGGCACATGAAAAGGGAAAATTTGCAGATTGAGATGTGCATCAGTAATAAGGGCGCAGGAATCAAACCCAAGGCCTATAGCCCGCCTTCTGTTCCCACAGTGGCCAGCCACATGCCTATAAGTTCAGAGCAAGACTTGAGCACTATAGTAACAGCACTGATCTATAGTGGATTTTTTTCAATACATGTCAGGAGCCAGAGTCAGGTGTAGATCAGTGATTTAAAAAATGCCGGTGTCAGTGTTAACTCTTTATTCAAACAAACCAAAACAGCACAGGCCTAGTGATTCCCGCAACTCTTCCCAGTATGAGGCAGTTGCGAGGAGTGAAGGTCTCTGCCTTCCCCCAGCTGCCTAAGCTTTCCCCCAAGCAATCAGAGACTGCATCTATGTGCAACCAATCTCTCCTCTGCTCTTTTCATTTCTCTCTGTGTTCTGGGAGACCAGGAGGGGAGCTGACCACAGCAGGAGGGGGAGACTTCCTGGTTGCTTCAGCAGCCAGCCTCATCTCTGTCTTTTGGCCCTCCTCTCCAGTCTCTGAATCAGGACTGCTCTCTGCCTCAGTTTCTTCCTGCTCACTAAACCCTGTTGCCTCTTTAGCTTCTGACACCTCCTCCTCCCAGTCTTCTCTTTCTGACCACTCATCGTTGTCTCACCATCAGTCCCCTGGCTCTGAGCTTTCTTTTCCTGGGGGTTCCTTTGGGGGTTCCATAGCTGTTGCCTCCCACCACTCCTCTGCATCCAGCCAGTTCATAACAATAAAGGTAATAAATAATATTTAATATTTGTACAGCACTACCAAGTATTCAAGTATTCACGTGCATTCTCGTGTTGTACTTACAACAACCCTGTAAGGTAAGTCAATATTATCATCAATATGGCAGATGGGAGAAATGAGACTGAAAGAGAGCGGCTTGCCTAAGACCACCTAATGAGATCATTAAAGAGGTAAGATTGGAATCAGGGAATTCCTGATTTGTAGCTCAGTCACCAGTCACACCACCTCTCTCTGTAGACAAAATACAAAGAAGTCAACTGACCAGTCATGGGAATCAGTGGGATAAAAGCAGGAACACTGCTCATGTGGAGCTACTGATGCTTCTCAAAAGACCTTAATGTTGTGAAAGAGGAATCCAGCCTGAAAGAGGCTTCCATGCTTGAAGAACAACAGCAGCATATTTTGACTAGGAATCAACACATGTTGTTTTCCTGTGCAACTTGTTCCAATTTCCTTCATCCCCAACCAGTTATTCTTCCCCATCCTTAATAAAGCACCTTTTTGTTTTTTTGCAAAAAGTGTTGTGGGGTTAATAAATAGGGAAAGGTAGGCACTCTGGAACACTCACTCTCTGAAAACAACAATCAAAGCTTTTTCAAAATTCTTCTTACACCATCAGATACCACTAGAAGTAAGAGTGTTGACCTGGTGGGAAAGATTTGTGTGAAATGCTGCACACATTTGGCTCTGCTTTTCACATGTGTGCCCCTGCGCTGTGAGTGATTTTACCAAACTGAATCACTGCCTCTCGCGGGGTTGAGTGCACATGTGAAGGGACATTGCAGAGCTCCTGGTTTAGAGCAAGCACTACTGTAATTCCCCAGAGAGTTGTGTCAGGGCTAGTAAAAGCCTGGGAGAAGCTTGCTTGCAGTTCAGAACAGCTGGGATCAGAATCATAACTCCCGTGAGAGATCTACTGCAGACTCCTGAGACACCAGAGGGAGAGAGGTTCTCAGGGAGGAAAATGAGTGATTTACACCACACAGCTTTGCTTAAAGCAGCGCTCCAATTAAGCAAGAGATTATGGAGCACAGAGCATTTTCACAGAGACTGTTATATGCGAGTGATCTATAACCCTTTCTGAATTTACTTGTATCTTGGGGTACAGCAAAGAAGATGAGGACTATTTGTCACTGAAATAACAACAAAATACTTCCCCCATAAATATTCAAGGAAAGAGCTAACATCACTTGGCAAGTATATATACTAAGTGCATTTGCTGGAAATCTATATGGTGGCATGTTTTTTTTCCCCTCCCAGAAATCTATAATGTCTCCATCAATAGGCCAACTCAATCATCAACTCTTAAGAAGTATGGAATATTTTTCTCTTTGAAATGCCCCAGATGCCTTGAAAGTATTTCACACTTGTTGCAGTTCAAACTGTTTGTCATTTAAAGGCATTTTTATGAGCTCCAGGAATAAGTCATCTTTAGGAGGGGTGACTCAGAAGTCTTAACAGAAGACTCTAGTAGAGTCAGGGGATTTACTGTATATCAAAGCTCTTTTCAAGGTGTAATGTGTAATGTGCATTTTAATTAGGGGCCTACAAGATGGTGTAGCTTCAAAAGAACCTATTTCCAGATCAGTGCAGTGTTTCCTTTGGACTCTCTTAGGGTTAAGCTTGAAGCGATCACCCATTTCTTGCCTATCCTTGTGCTCCTGGTAAGGAAATAGTCAGCCTCCAACACACAATCAGCCTTGACAAGAGTAGGCATCCCCAAGGGCACCTATAACTGGCACAAAAGAGCTGAATACTGCTGTTTATCAGGAGATTCCAACTAAACATCAGGAAGAACTTTCTGGCAGTAAAAGCTGTTTGACAGTGGGAACAGTCTCCCTCAGAAGGTGGTGGACTCTCCTTCCTTGGAGGTTTTTAAGCAGAGGTTGGATGGCCATCTGTCATGGGTGCTTTAGTTAAGATTCCTACATTGCAGGAGCTCAGACTATAATTCTGCCAACTCTACAATTCTATGGTTCTTAAGGGGTGTTCTATCTTTTGTTTTACAGTAATATGAGAATAATTGGGAGCATTCTGGTAGTTAATGCTATGACTTTGAAACTGTTATGCCCAGGGCTTTCTTTTCAGCCAGAACTCAACAGAACTCAGTTTCAGCACCTTATATTGCCATTATAAGAGAACAAGGGAGGCGTTCATGGTGAGTTCTGGTAGCTCTTTTTCTAGAAAAATAGCACTGGCTATGCTTGTTTGTTTAACTGTTTACTACATTTTTATTCCACCTTGCTTCCAAAATGCCCAAGATGGCGTACTCACTTCTCCCATGTCTCCTTTTATCCTCACAACAAGCTTTGTGTGGCAGGTTGGACTGAGATACAGTGACTTACTTAAGGTCACCCAGTGAGTTTCATAGCTGAGTGGGGATCTGAACCCTGGCCTCCTAAGGCCTAGTGTCCAACACTTTAGCTACCTCACCTCAGCTGGTGAAAACCATGAAGGAAAATTTCCAAAAACTTTTATCTCCAAGATACTCCCACTGAGGGGCTTACAGAAGAAGAAGAGTTTGGATTTGATACCCCGCCTTTCACTCCCCTTCAGGAGTCTCAAAGTGGCTAACATTTTCCTTGCCCTTCCTCCCCCACAACAAACACTCTGTGAGGTGAGTGGGGCTGAGAGAGTTCACAGAAATGTGACTGGCCCAAGGTCACCCAGCAGCTGCATGTGGAAGAGCGGAGACGCGAACCCGGTTCCCCAGATTACGTGACTACCGCTCTTAACCACTACACCACACTGGCTCTCAGAGTGGTCTTTTCTCCCCTGAAGCAAAATAAACTGCACATGCACATTCACACTCTGTGCAATCGAGATGTACTTTATTCTGTTCTTTATTATCAGATTTCTCCTCCTCCCCATAATCTGAATTGACTCATTAGCAGTTATTCTCTGTATTCTGGGAACATGCCCCAGCTGATTCTTTTTTATTTTGATTTTACTTTTTAAAAGAAGCATTTCAGTACTAGCAGCTTTGTTTTCCCAGCGCTACAATTATGTCTCTTTTGCTTGTCACCGGATGGAAGCACTGGAGGACAGGGTAGTTTAAAAAGCATCAAAACTAGTTAGTGCTGATTTTCTCCACAACACTTATTTAAATCTGGAGAGAGAGAGCACAGCATAATACCTGCTCTCCATTACCTCTCTTCTATCTCACCTGTGACTACGTCCTTATTGACCTACAAATCACTAAATTAGGTACTAGAAAATCATCTTCCTCCAGCTATAGGAAAGTAGGAATCAGCAGTCACCAAGTGATACTTCCCATTGTTGTTTCTATTAACTTTATACCTACTGCATCAAATCAAATTAATCTCCAGCTTTGCTATTATAAGGACTGCCATGTTTTTTCTCGTTTCTGCTCTCTGGCTTACAAGGGTCCTATGTGTTCCAATTAGTGCTAGAGACAAATTTAAGCAACTGCTAGCATCTGCATTTTCGGAGGGAGTTTGTCATTCTTTTTTCTTTTCTTTTTTCTTTTCTCTCAAATGTTTACAAATTAACTCTCTGCTATACAGATTTGCTACAGGAAGAGCCAGTGTGCCACAGGGAGCCAGTGTGGTGTAGTGGTTAAGAGCGGTAGTCTTGTAATCTGGGGAACCAGGTTCGTGTCTCCACTCCTCCACATGCGGCTGCTGGGTGACCTTGGGCCAGTCACACTTCTTTGAAGTCTCTCAGCCTCACTCACCTCACAGAGTGTTTGTTGTGGGGGAGGAAGGGAAAGGAGAATGTTAGCCGCTTTGAGACTCCTTCGGGTAGTGATACAGTGGGATATCAAATCCAAACTCTTCTTTTTGTCCCAATGTGAACCAATGTTCTGCATTGGACACAATTTAACTTCAATCTGATAGGTTCACAAATTGCCCTCTGAATCAACACCTGAACAGTGTCATAGGGCTTCCATTATGTCCTTTTCCTGCAGCAACTGTTTCTCTTCCACTCTGTTTTTTTTGGGGGGGGTTGCTTTAACATTCACCCTAAAAAGAGTTATGTGAAACTTGAAAGCTACCTCACCACTTTAAAAACTTTTAGTTGGTCCTAATAAAGGTATTGTGCTTCATTTGTACTGTTTCTATCTCTGAAGGGCAAGCACAGTTGTACGTCAAGGAAAATATTGGGAATGAAGAATAAAAGAGAGAGAAGAAAATAGAATAGGAAGCGAACAGAATGATATAACATATTATAGCTTTTTGACAAAAACTCAGTATGGAGACTGGAAGCCGCTTGAAGGAGGAAAGAAAACAACACATTTTTGATATTTCAGAAAATACCTGGGATATAGATGATGAATTGCAGGATGCACTACTAATGAAAATCTAGCATGAAGAGGCTTGACTACACAAAAGAAAGAATAACTTCAGTGGTGCCTTTGTACATCAGCTAGGACTGCTGCACTCCTGTTGCCTTGTGAATTGCCTGGGTATTCCTCTTAAAATGAAATGTGCATTATTTCAATAAATAAATAAACCACTTGCCTGGGTGCAAACCTTATTAAACTGAATGGGACTTGAATTCTAAATATGCAGAGGATGGCACTGCAATTCATCTGACATGGGCTTTATACAGGCATCCAGTCATTTCACCATATGCACAGAATGAACTGCAGGTCAGCAATCATATCTACAGGTTAGATATCTACAGTAGAGCATAAACTAAATTATCAGGAAGTAAAGATAATGGAAATAAAAATATATATTCTGAGTGCCAGAGCACAAATACAATACATAAGCCCAACAATCACCAAATATATCAGTTTTGGAAGGATCCAACAGTTTTCATTTTCTTACAGATAGCTGACGAACATGGAGTTTATGTTGCAGAATTGGTTTTAATAAGCATGTCTTGGCATAACCAAAGTGGATTGAAACGGTATGTGGATTTTAGTATATGATGAAATGAAGAGTTCTTGAGGCCAGAATTTAAAGTGAGGATATTCTGGATCAGTAATTTCCGAGGTGTGGTATGTGTGCCCCCAGGAGTACACAAAAGGCTTTTAAAGGGTACATGGCAGAAGTATATATTTTAAAAAAACTTTATCAAAGGGTTGTTGTTGTTGTTTACCTGCAAAAACAATTCAAAGATAAAATAGGGAAGGGGCATGTGATTATACTGAGTTTGGGGAAAACATTCATTTGGTAGAGAACAATGCAGTGACTCGTATGCAGATAAAATTTAGACCAATAGTTCTCAACAGGTATTGAGGCTGTGGAATTGCAAGATGATATGGGTGGTTGATGCAATGGCCTCCAAGCACCCTTTCAATCACTGCAAAACTCAATTACCAGTAGCTCTTGGTTGCTCTGGGAAGCTGCTGATCCTAAAGCAAATTGCACAAAGACTAGAGAACAAGTAGTGCAAGTCTCACTCTGAAACTGCTAGGCTAGATGGGCCTTTGGCCTGATCCAGTAGGCCCTCCTTATGTCCTTGGTTACCAGAGCTCAGCACATGAATAGAATACTTTGGGTTTATCAATTTCAGTAATTAGCCCAAGAACCTGGAGCACGAAGCTTTTCAGGTCCAGGAGGATTGCCTGAAGTCAGCCTCCGAAATGGATGGAGCAGGAAAACAGTAAATTGTCTGTAATACAGACAAAATGGTTGACATTACTGTCCTAGTAATATCCCAGTCTTGCTATTAATAACAGATTTATGGCAGATCCTACTCAAGCATCTTTAAGTTTTCGTCTTCTCTGATGTTGCATTTTGAGCATTTTAGAGATGTTGTCAGTTTATTAAAGTATTTGGAGGCAAAGCCCAAATTTCATATATTGCAACTAACTTCACTGGCCCTATCCACCACCTACAAATATGTTTTGCTGTAAATTACTGGAACTGTTTCTGTTGATAGTCAGCATAATCAAACATTTGTAAGCAGGCTGTCTCTTCAATCTGTTCAGTTGATGCACTTTACCTGATCTTTCATTAAAGTAATCAAAACACTTGCTGTGCTGCATCTAATGAATGTTGCATGTATGATTAAGTACTTTCATTCATATTGCAAGTTTGATTTAATGTAAACTGCCTTTCAGACAGCCATTAGCTTAGCTCCTGTGTGAATTCGATTAATTGGCTGAATTCTTCCAGATGTCCATTAAGTATTACAGGAATTTCTATGTAAAAACAGCAGGGACTGCCTAGCAAAGAACTAAACAATGATATGTTATATTGCTGCCATGACTTACAAAAAGCTGGACTCATTTTCATTAATAAAACATCTGTACTCTTGCACAGCTATGCATCAAAATGCATTTATTTTATGTTTATGCCTCTTATGACTATAAATAGATGGTTAAACAGAAGCACAGTGTGTTCTAAAACATGACACATCATAGCCACCAAAATGCATTGGGGGGTGGAGATAGATGTGTTAATACATAGAATGAGCATCTTAGAGCTGTACCAGGAAAGGCAGCTACTTCCAGCTTAAGACTATTTCACATGAGGTCTACTTTCAGGAAACTGCAAAAATTCACCTCTTAAATGTTTGAAACATTTACTTGAATATGAGTTTATTTAGCATGCCCGAGGAACACACCCCTCTGGTATTTTTGCTACATAAAAGAGATCTTACAAAATAAGATAACTGGGAACTATTCTTGTGTGTAGTATTAATTTCTTATAACAATTACCATATTTTTCGCTCTATAACACACACCCGACCATATCACGCACGTAGTTTTTAGAGGAGGAAAATCCGTAGGCATGCCACCCGTAGGCATTCCCTCCATAACACGCACAGACATTTCCCCTTACTTTCTAGGAGGAAAAAAGTGAGTGTTATGGTGCAAAAAATACGGTAGTTTCATTTACATACATATCTGTCCCATATTTTTTTCCATCATGGAGGTAGTCTCCCATCCAGGAACTGGCCACACCAGAGATGATGATGATGATGATGATGATAATAATAATAATAATAATAATAATAATAATAATAATAATACCTTTATTGTCATTGTACAACCTGTGTACAATGAAATTAAACAAGCGTCCCCCCCCCCAAAACACTCAATCTCTTATCAAACAACACACCACCTCGCAAGTCAATTTCGCTATGTTATTTTTCATTCAATAGCCTAACAGCCCATGGATAGAAGCTATTTTTTAGCCTGTTGGTATGGCTGATTATGCTTCTATATCTCCTGCCTGAGGGTAGAAGTTTAAAGAGGTGATGGCTGGGCTGTGAATTATCCCTGAGAATTTTTCTTGCTCTCCTAAGGCAACGATCCCTTGCGATGTAATCTAGCGGACTCAAGGGACAGCCCATGATATCATGTGCTGTATTCACCACCCTCTGTAGAGACTTTCTGTCCGTGGCTGTCAGGCCAGCATACCACACTGTGATACAATATGAAAGGACACTTTCTATTGTGGACTGGTAAAAGGAGTCCATCAGTTTTTGTTTAACATTATTCTTTCGCAAGACCCTTACTTAGCTTCAGCAAGATGGTGGCCTCATGTGCCTTCAGACATATCCTGGGAATAAAAGTTCTTAATGATTGTGGGTTGCTCACTTGTTTCTGGATTCATTTATGTAGAGTTGTCACCTACAGTGGAAGTGGACATTAGAAAAAGAGTAGTAGATGGCTTGGCATCAGAGAAAAGGTTTTGAAATTTTGTTGAGTTATTTATTTATATCCCACTCTTTTACGTAATTTACCCTGAGTGGCTTTATAGCATAGCCATAACATTATACAATATAATCATCAAATTCCAACTAACAAACACGTCTTTTAAAAATATTGAAAAAATATAATGCAACCCACACTAAAAATGTAAGAGGAAATTAAAGATGTCACACTGGCAGCAATGAAACTAGGCGGTTGCATGTTAGAAGCCTGTTCAAACAGGGACATGTTCAGTTGCCAATGGAAAAGACAGAAAGAGAGAGCTTGGTGGATTTTGAATGGCAAAGTGTTCCAGGGCTGCAGGGCTGCTCCCTCTCTTGTCTTCATCTGAGGAACGTCCCAATACAGTACCCAGAGCAAAGCTTGTGAAGTTGCTCTTAACTCCCAGTTAGGCCTTTATGGATGCAAGCAGCCCCTAAAGCAGGGATTGCTAACTTGTGGCCTTCTAGAAGTTATTGGACCCCAACTTCCATCAATGGTCAGGGATGGTGGGACTTTTAGTCCAGTAACATCTGGAGTGCCACAAGTTAGCCATGCCTGCTTTAGGGCATCAATAATTGCTGGGCTAGAATCATACTTTGGATTGACTGTGGAAGCAAAGAAGAAGCCAGTGGAGCTTCTCCCCTTCATTCCCCCTGTCCCTACTGCCAAGAAAAGAAGTCCTGCATTTAAAAATGGGGGTGGAGGGTGAAAATAATTCCCCTCCCCAACACCAACACCAGTGGGTGCAGTGACAGAGGGAGCTTGGGGTGATCTAGACCTTCCCCTTACCACCTCATGCCACTGCTGCTGATGGTGAAGAGGAGAAAGATGTGAGGTGGGCAGCAGTAACAGAAGAGGACAGTTGTTAGGGAGCTGCCCTGCCCTGCCCTGCCTGTTCCTCTGAGGTTCCTGCTGTTCTG
The DNA here is from genome assembly GCF_965113315.1 of Podarcis vaucheri. NCBI lineage: Eukaryota > Metazoa > Chordata > Lepidosauria > Squamata > Lacertidae > Podarcis > Podarcis vaucheri. Next base: position 35,290,292 of record NC_138759.1, read on the forward strand.
TCATCATGCAACAGTTCACAGGGGTGCCTATTGGTGGCTACACAAACTGCAGCATGACAACGTCCCTACAATTTTATTATATACCAAGATAAATACATGTCAATGAAGCTTGCACATGAGAATTTCCTGCTATACTGTGCCCCATGTTAACCAACGGAGGGGATGTCATGTGCATTTCCAAAGTGTATTGGGCCAGCCTTTACATTGAGCCTCTGTAACAAGGCACATGTCTGGATGTGCTGCAAGCTCTTAGGATAATAAGATTGTCCTGTGTAATTTATTTTCTTCTTAATGTATCTCCCGTTTTTCTTCTTCCCTTCCCTTCCCGTTTCTTTTTACTTCTATCATACTCTCAATTGCACACCTTTTATATGCAAAAATATAATGTGTGGGTGAGTGCGTGCGTGCACATGTGTGTAGTTTGGTAAAGTTCAATGCTATTTCCATTAAGCGGCAACAAACTTCTCTATAAAAATGTAAACAATGCAGGAAGAGTAATAATGCAGCAGTGTATTCTGAGTCATTGTGATAAATGCTCTTGTAACTTAGCAAACAGCCAAGCCTTTAAAATGAATGCATTTAAGGAAACATATAAAAATGTGAGTTTTTAAGGTTATGCATAGTGAATGGCTAGTAGGTTGATATTTTGTGTCAAAGCATTAGTCTGAAAAGCTGGTGTTTGAGATGAGAATGCCTCTCTGTGTGGAAGGTTAAGCCTCAAATCAGAAGGTCAGCTTGTAGCATTATGAGTTGCTATACTCAGTAACGCACCTGGATAAAAAGCATTTTATAGATTTCTTACATTTTTAGAAATAAAACTCATGCATTGTCATAAAACTGCAGTTTTTAAAAAGATAAGAGAATTAGGCAAGCCAAACAATTGGTAATTTGTAATGTATAACAGTTTTCACTTTCATTGAAACATGGCAAACATGGACAAATGACAACTTCTTTTGAAGCCCGAGGTACTGAAAAATTAAATCAGCAGGCTTTGTTATTGATGTTGTTTCTAGCACGAATGTTTTGAAATCCTTCCCTTTCATGTGACTCTTAGAAATAAACGGGATTGTAGGTTGAATCATTTTAGTGATTAATTCCTCTAACAGATTCATATCCAAGCCTCTGGTGTTTTCCCTCCATGTCACTTTCGCCCCCTAAAAACTGGCTGTAGGACCTTTTGCAGGATAAAGAACACAAGAAGAGCCTGTTGAATTTGTCAGTGGCTCATTTAGTCCAGCATCCTGTTCTCACAGGGGCCAAGCAAATGCCTATGCCATGGGAAGCCCACAAGGAGGACCTGAGAACAACATTACTCTCCCCACCTGTGGTTTCCAGTAACTAGTATTCAAAGCATAGGGCCTCCAATAGTGGAGGGAGACTAATAGCCCTCAGAGTTAGTAGGCACTGTTGGACTTATCCTCCGTGAATTTGTCTAATCCTCTTCTAAAGCCATCTAAGAAAGATCCATCACTGGATTTGGAAGAACCACCAATGACCCTCTTCAAACTGGCAAGAGGTAAAGGGAGCAAATCAAATGGGCAAAGAGATCTCTCACCTGTGCAAATACTGAGAGGGGGGGGAGAGAGAGATATAAGTGGGTGGACTCTGCATGATCCACACACCAATTTTAACCTGCAAGATTAAATCTGCAAGATCCACACACCAATTTTCTTCAATTGTCAGCAAATTATGGGCTCTCCTTTAGCCTTCTAAAATTTATAGTTAAGAAGGCCATCACAAAAGGTAAAGTTGAGTGAGTACCCTCTAGCTACCTCTCCACCCTCTCACACCCCACTATACGTCTCTCTCTCTCTCTCTCTCTCTCTCTCTCTCTCTCTCTCTCTCTCTCTCACACACACACACACACACACACACACACACACAGTAAACTACCTAGGAGAAGTGAGTAAACTGACAGTGGCTCCTTCTTTCATGTTCTCTGTTCTGCTCAGGGGACTTGGGAAAGAATAGGTTCTCTCACTTTATGCAGGACAGCCAGGAAGCATGGAACAGATTTGTGGTGTCTCTAATTTTCCCAAGAGCCTTATGTGGTGCAAGAGGGGAGGCAGTGAGGTCAGCTTAATTGGGCTCTTACAGGTCTCTGGGTCCTGGCATTTGTCCAAATGAGCCAACCTCTGGCACTAGTCATGATGATGTCCACTTCATTCCCTTCTTAAAAAAAAAAAGGTGGTTAATAGATCTCTGTTGAGGGGAAACAACCATTTACTGTAACTAGGCTTGTGGAGATGCGGGAAATTTTTGACCAGTCCCTTTTTTCAGTGCTTTTTTTCTGGGGGTACTCAAGGGTATGCAGTACCAGCACTTTTTTTCTAGAAGAAAAGCACTGCTTTTTTACATAAGATATTGGAGCTGTTAGTTCTTTCAACATTTTGGACATTCCTGGATGAAGATGATTTATCATTATCTATTTCAGCTGAGCTTTATGCCTCTCCCAGAGATGCCAGTACGAGATATTATGGGAACTGAATGGCTGCCACTGAAAGCATTACACTCCCATCATCAACATAATTATAGACATAATCTACCGGGATGCGGGTGGCACTGTGGTCTAAACCACTGAGCCTAGGGCTTGCTGATCAGAAGGTCGGTGGTTCAAATCCCCACGACAGGGTGAGCTCCCGTTGCTCAGTCCCTGCTCCTGCCAACCTAGCAGTTCAAAAGCACGTCAAAGCGCAAGTAGATAAATAGGTACCACTCTGGCAAGAAGGTAAACGGCATTTCCATGCGCTGCTCTGGTTTCGCCAGAAGCGGCTTAGTCATGCTGGCCACATGACCCAGAAAAACTGTCTGTGGACAAACGTCGGCTCCCTCGGCCAGTAAAGCGAGATGAGTGCCACAACCCGCAAGTCATTTGCGAGTGGTTTTAACTGTCAGGGGTCCTTTACCTTTTTTTAAAAAAACCATTTTACCAGAAAGCATCAGGCCCATCAAAATATTTCATTGTAAGGCCTACTGGAATAAAAAGGTCTTCACTGTCTTCCTGAGGGATCATGGACTAGCTATGAGATATGTTCCCTCATAGGTGGTGGTGGAGGTTTATTCTGCATTTACATTTCAAGACTACCCTGTCAAAAGGATTGTGGCAAATGAAAGATTTATCTTATTAAAATAAAACTCAAAAAATTAGCCAGGGGTGGGGGAACCTCCAGGTGTTACTAGAAGAAAGCTCCCATCATCCCTAACCATTACTAACCAGGGATTGTGGGAGCTGTAGTCCAACAACATCAGGAGGGCTACAGTTCCATCCATCTGTTCCTTCAGCACCATCACCCTTGCCCTAAACTAGGGTTTCCCAAACTTGGGTCTCCAGCTGCTTTTGGCCTACAACTCCCATCACCCCTAGCTAAGAAGAGCAGTGGTCAGGGATGATGTGAATTGTAGTCCAAAAACATCTGGAAACTCAAGTTTGGGAAACCCTTCCCTAAACCCTCAGTTCATTTCATGCCAAATCACACAGGTCTTAGAAGGCTTACAAAAGAGGTTTGAGAAAGCTTTCAGGAGATCTTTCTCCCCAGTCTTGGCCCCTTGCCAGCTGTCAGCAAAACCCACCTGAGACTATTATGGTAAAACAAACAAATGTAGGTGCCTGTTAGACATGGTTCAGTCTCCCCATAAACTAGCTGATAGAGGTATAGGAAACAGATAGAAGACCTCTAAGGATGACAGCTTTGGCTGTTCCTATTGGATAACTGTGGGAAAGTAGCCTGAAATGTGGAGGAAGTTAAAACTGTGTCACACTTGATGCAGCAGCCATGCTGTTTACATCAGTGTTACACCAGTGTCAAGTCATGACACCATGAAGTGTCAAAGCCTGTAGCAAATCCTTGAATTCAAGGATACTTAGAGAGAGCCTGAATTGACCATGGCAGCTCATAAGAGTATACATTCCATCTTTATGGACATGCATCTAGCCAACACATTTTACATGTGGTGCGACCAAAGCAAAGATGTTCCTGTATAAAGTAAGCCTTAGGGCAGTCAGTCTACTCCTTTGTGTTTGTAAGTCACAGGAACATTAACCACTCCAGGTGAAGGTGTTGCAGGAACCTCCCCCCCCAATCATTTAGTTTGTACAAACATGACACACATTCACACATGACATATGTGATGTTTCTGTTATAAATTCATAGAAAATCAACGGTACATCGGATCTACACCGTTCCACTTTTATTTTGCTCCATGAAGGAAGGACTATCAAAGGGGATGGTTTGATACAGGATGGCCATAATCCCTTGAGCGTACCAACACGTACGCAGGAGCCCTACCCAGTTGGCATGCCAACCTTGATGGTCCTAGACAGAAGACCATCAAGGACACAAAGAACTTGCATATAGGAGTGGATTCAACATGGACTGGAACAAAGGACAATGATCAGCTCTTCCCTCTGGGGGCAGGAAACTGCCAGCTCCCCTTTGTCCTCTGGAAAATACTCATGGGGAGGGGGAAAGGAGGGACCAGCCAGGTGACAAGATACTCAGGTTACTTCCCGCAACCCCTCCTTTTTGTGATGTATCAATGATGTACGGTAGTCATGATGGAGTTGTGATGGAGTTCTAGGGGTGTAGCTTGGGGGATTAGTAGCTAATAAAAGTTGGGGTCTCCTTTTGTTCAGGGCTTCCATCTTGTTTCACCTGGTGGCAGGTGGGAGTCCTGTCGTGACAGTCTTCAATAAAAACCAAGCCTACTGGCTCCTGTTTTGCTCTGGTATTCCTGGCTGGTGTCCTTGTTTTTTGTCCAAGGGAGCCCTCAGATTTCTTCGTTAACAAAGGAACCAGGCAATGATTATAGACATAATTTTCTGTAAAGGAGCTGTGTTGTGTTTTTTAAGAATCCTCCTTCAGTAATTCCAGAACCCCCTATGCCACCTCTACAGTAATCTACCTTACAAATGAGAAGGTTGCGATTATAATTTGTCATTATTATAAATATAGGGTGATGGGAACTATGTGCACCATGCAGAAATTTTTAGAAAGGTCATTGATTTTTATTTTGAAAAGGCCTTACATCTGCAAATAGGAAAAGGACAAAGGTTTGGATGGATGACTAGGGGGGTGGAGTAAGCAATTCAGGATGGAAAAAGGGAAGCGTTTTTGAGAGATAGATAGATAGAAGGTGGAAATATAACAAAGTGGTTTACAGGAGGGGAAGGTCAAAAGGCAAGTATAATTAGTGATTCAAAGATAGCACAGTACTTAAAAGGAAGTAGCAAGAAGAAGCAGTAATGGGTTTTACTACTACTGTAAAAGGGCAGGAAGGTTTTCCTTTCGTAAAACGTCAGTGGGGAAAATATAAAAGTTGCAGTTGTTAAAAACAAAAACAAAAAACCTGAAGCAGAAATTTAAGCGCAGTACTTTTGACTGAGCACACCAAATACTATGGAGCTTTAAGTTTTAGTGGGACATGTTTCACATTATATTTGTGGCCACAGAACATAAAGATGTAGGCATTACAAATAAAAGTGACTTTTGAAAGTGTGGCCTATTATGCCTTACCACTAGTTGTTTTTCAAAGAACCAGGCAGGAAACAATGATTTTAGACTATCCTGCCCATGAATATATTTATATTGTTCCACAGCACACTACCCCAAACAATGAGAGGTGCAAAATTCTAGGGGTTCCGGGCACTTACCCAGGATTCATGTTTCTTTTGGAATGAGGGACAGGTGGGATACATAATATATATGGTTTATTTACACATATTTACAACCTGAGCCTACGATGAAGGGCTTCGCAGCATTAACACCCCAAGAGGGTCCTCCTTCTTCCACAGCCACAGCCTTGGATTCCATCAAAAATCAGGCATGGCCCTCTCTCTCCCTTCCCAGCCCGCTGCCTTGCTTCCAGCTAAAATAACTCAACTCTCAACTCTTGGCTATCCCAAGAATTTTGAATCCTTGCTTAGATTTTAACACTTTCTGGATATAGGAATTAGAAGGCATGCAGCCAACTGCCCCACACAACCTCATAACAGTGTGTGTTATACAGTGGTACCTTGGTTTACAACCATAATCCGTTCCAGAGGTCCGGTTGTAAACCAAAACAGGTTGTAACCCAGGGTGCACTTTCGCCAACGGGGCCTCCCCCCAAAAAATAGGGGGTAATCCCAAAAAAAGGGACATGTGCTTCCACGTGGTTGTAATCCAAAATGGTTGTAATCCAAAGCGGATGCAAACCAAGGTACCACTGTAATTCCAGGGGAATCAAGTTTATTTCTGTTAGCTATAAACCCATTTATTGCAACAGAGTCCATGTGAATTTGGCTCTCTTTTTGAGCCCTAGAAAACTGGAAGGTTTTGCCTTGTAACATTTACTGTGCCACTGTGATATTACTTTTTTTTAAAAAAAAGAGGTCTATGCTTAAAACACTGTTGGCTGTGTAACAATTCTTCTTCTTACTACGTTGCTGCCAGAGAATACAAAATATACAATTCAGGGATCTTTTTCAGCGGGGGCCGGTCCACTGTCCCTCAGACGTTGTGGGGGGCCGGAGTATATTTGGGGGAGAAATGAACGAATTCCTATGCCCCACAAATGACCCAGAGATGCATTTTAAGTACAGTGGTACCTCAGGTTACATACACTTCAGGTTACAAATGCTTCAAGTTACGCACTCCGCTAACCCAGAAATAGTGCTTCAGGTTAAGAACTTTGCTTCAGGATGAGAACAGAAATCGTGCAGCAGCGGCGCAGCAGCAGGAGGCCCCATTAGCTAAAGTGGTGCTTCAGGTTAAGAACAGTTTCAGGTTAAGTACGGGCCTCCGGAACGAGTTAAGTACTTAACCCGAGGTACCACTGTAAAAGCACACATTCTACTCATGTAAAAACACCAGGCAGGCCCCACAAATAACCCAAGATGCATTTTGAATAAAAGGACACATTCTATTCATGTAAAAACAAGCTGATTCCTGGACCATCCGCGGGCCGGATTTAGAAGGTGATTGGGCCAGATCCAGCCCCCGGGCCTTAGTTTGCCTACCCATGGATAAGATGATTAAAAACAAGCAAACCTGGAACAGCTTCTGTTAGAGCAGAACAGTGCATGCTCTATATGAGAAAGCCTTCTATAGCCAGTGGTTCAAGAGCCAGGAAGTCATTACTGTAAACTAGGGGTGGGAAACATTTGTATGTAGATGGAGTGTTGCATTCGCCCAAGGAAAGACAAATGTCAGTGGGGCCCGGACCTGGCAGTGGGCCACCCATTTTCTCTCGGCCACTATTCCCCTCTTCCTTCCCCTAATTTTTTTCTCTCTCTCCCTCCTCCCCTCTCCCCTTGCCCCTGGGGAACATTTTTTGTTGAACGGTTGGTTGTATGTCTGTCTGTTTGCTTGTTTATTAGAAGTACTGTATTCATATTTGACCCCTCCAGCGAGTTTGCCTCACTCAGAACTGTTCACAACCATCCAAATCAACATATAATACAGTGGTACCTCGGGTTTAGAACTTAATTCATTCTGGATGTCTGTTCTTAACTTGAAACTGTTCTTAACCTGAGGTACCACTTTAGCTAATGGGGCCTCCCACTGCTGCTGCGCGATTTCTGTTCTCATCCTGAGGTAAAGTTCTTAACCCGAGGTACTATTTCTGGGTTAGTGGAGTCTGTAACCTGAAGCATCTGTAACCCAAGGTGCCACTGTACTGGGAAAAAGGAAACAATCCTGCTGGTTGTGAAGTAGCTCAGTGCTTTGGATAAAGTGTAATGTAAGGACATGCTCTGAAGCAGCCAGGCGTCTTCCTTGCTAGATGTTGCCTAGCATCTCACAAAGATGTTATATGGCACAATTCTGGATAGTGAAAAGGCATGAAGTGGCCAAGACAAGGGATGATTCACCTCTGTGAATCATTTATTTTGTAACAAAAAAACAAATCAAAACAAAACCCAGGATATATATCTTCTAAATAAATAGCATGTCATCCCTTACATTTTCCAAGCAACAACCTAAAGACTTTCCATTAATGCAAGTCCTCACTGGAGATAAAGTGATAAGATACCTGTTGCTGCTACTCATAACTATACAGTTAAGTTTGCATCTCACTTTACCATCTCATTCTTCATCACCACAAATATATTCTTATATTCAGATTTAAGGGATGAGGATCTGAAGTAAAGTAATAGTGACTTTACAGATTTGTTGTTGTTTAGTTGTTTAGTCATGTCCGACTCTTTGTGACCCCATGGACCAGAGCATGCCAGGCACTCCTGTCTTCCACCGCCTCCCGCAGTTTGGTCAAACTCATGTTCATAGCTTCAGAACACTGTCCAACCATCTCGTCCTCTGTCATCCCCTTCTCCTTGTGCCCTCAATCTTTTCCAACATCAGGGTCTTTTCCAGGGAGTCTTCTCTTCTCATGAGGTGGCCAAAGTATTGGAGCCTCAGCTTCAGGATCTGTCCTTCCAGTGAGCACTCAGGGCTGATTTCCTTAAGAATGGAGAGGTTTGATCTTCTTGCAGTCCATGGGACTCTCAAGAGTCTCCTCCAGCAACATAATTCAAAAGCGTCAATGCTATTTTGGACTTGCTGAGTGATCACCTTCCCTAATCACGTAAATTTTGTTGTTTTCCTCAAACATGACATAATTGCAGGTGCCTCAACTCCAGAAATGGAGCAAGAAAATAATTTTCCCCACCTCTCAAGAGTTAATAAAGCCTTAAAGAGTTAAAGAGTGCATTATCACTCAAACTGATGTAAAGGAAGTCTTACTAGCACTAAGTGCTGTGTGAATTGCACTATTATCTGGCACAAAGACCTTAAACACCATAAATCACACCAGGGTGCATCCCCCTCTGGTTGCTGATCCATAATCCCCCAATGCCCTGAGCTTTCAGGAGGTAATCTTTCAACAATAGGATGAGCTGAGAATTGTGTTCTCCTAGGATTTGTGTTGCAATTTAATGTGTGTAGCTTTGGTGGTGACAAGAGCCACTTGTATCCCATTCAAAATTTTCAGGAATTTAAAAATACCTTTTATAAATTGCATGGGGTGGGGTGGGGAATCTAATTAATTTCAGAAAGTGCATGCTGCCCCTCAATTAAAAAAAACATTTTCAAGACTACAGAATATGTTTATCCGCTCGTCCCCTCCTTTCTAGCTAGTTTCCAGACAGAGAAATTCTGGACTCTGGGGTACCTCAATATTACCTATTTCAAACAACGGTGGAATTAGTTGAGTTCTGTCACATTTTAGCATTGTTCAAGCATGGATAAAGAACAAAAGTGTTAGAACATTTCTTCAATAGCTATTGACAAGGCCTGAGAGCACCAAACTGTTCCTTGTTTAAGCCACCAACCCCATCAAATATATTTGTTTCCTTTGAGAGAACAGAACACAGATTATATTGACTGAGTAACCAAGACTGTTTGTTTGTTTGTTTGTTTGTGTGCTACAATTATATACCACCTTGCTATAATACAATTCACATTTGTATTTTGAATATAGTATTCATGCTCTCATGTTACATTTCCCCTTTGTTTTTCTAAGTCTGAAAATTATTTTTAAAGTTCTTCAAGCCATAATGACAAGATTTGTAAAGGGACATATCTGGGGGAAATCGATTGGTGTTTGTATAAGTTATAAACTATAGTCCTTTATGTGCTTTTCTTCAACCCAAATGTCTCCATTTTGTTGTGATACCGGTGTTGCAAGGGATTGGAATAGATGGCGCCTTGGATCCCTTCCAAATCTACAGTTCTATGATTCAAGGATCCTTTCATTGACATGGGCTCTCTTTTAAAAACTGCATCAAATTAAAACTTACATTGATAAACTGTCCAGTAAATATCTGGTGCACAGATCTGGTGCTTGCCAGCACCGGGAAAACACTGATCAAAGGCACATAGGCATCCATCCCCATGCACAAAATTGCATCATAATCATCAACAGACCACAAAGGATGTAGGTCAGGCCTGTTCAACCTGTCAATCATGATCTACTGGTCGATCGCGGGCTGTCCCTGGTCAATCCTGGTTGATCGTGTGATCTTGAGCGATCGCCCCCCCCCCAAATAAAAATAAAATAACAAAAAAGCTCAACAACTCTGGCCACTCCAATGGGTAGATCACTGCCAGTTTATTTATAGTGGGAGCAGATTGCAGTCTCTTGGAAGCTGGACACCCCTGATGTAGGTGAACTATGATTTAAAGGTGGCTCTGAGGTGGCCCTTCATGTCACATGCTCCCTTCCCTTTTCCATCTCCCACACAAACCTGACCTCTGTATAATCCCCAGTCTTCCCTACCACTCCATTTTTCTCCCTCAGTTGTCACCCAGGTAGCTTCCCTTTGCTTCCTACTATTTCAGTCACTCATCTTTCTGTTTAGCTACTTGGGTGCTGCTCTGAGCCTCGAGAAGTAGAGCTGAAAAAGCAAGTAGTAGAGCGTGTCATTCTTCCCCACTTCTTCTTTCACCTCCAAACTTTTCAAGACTCTGCAGCTCCGGTGCCAATATGAGCCTTGAAAAGTACCGTATTTTTGCTCTATAGGACGCACCCGACCATAGGACACACCTTGTTTTAGAGGGGGAGAACAAGGAAAAAAAATTCTCCCCCTCTCTGCTCAGCGCCCCTTCAGCAAAGCGGCAGGAGAAAGAGAGCCCCTTCCATTTCTCCTTCTGCTTCGCTGAAGGGGTTCTGCGCAGCTCTCCCTCTCTGTTGAAGCCAGGAGAATCTTGCTCTCCTGGCTTCAGCAAAAGGAACCCGAAGCCTCAGGAGTGCAGCGGGACCTCCCACTGTGCTCCGGAGGCTTCAGGCGGCTATCCCTGAAGCCAGGAGAGTCTTGCTCTCCCGGCTTCAGTAAAAGCAATGTGAAGCCTCCGGAGCGTGGAGGGAGCGCTCCCTCTGTGCTTCAGAGGCTTTGCATTGCTATTGCTGAAGCCAAGGAGCCTGCATTCACTCCATAGGACGCACACACACTTCCCCTTAATTTTTGGACGGGAAAAAGTGCGTCCTATAGAGCGAAAAATACGGTAGATAGAGCTGAAAGAGGAAGTGGAAAGGAGCCCCTCACCATCTCATGATGAAAGGGGGAGTGAGGGGGCTCAAAGTCTTCAGGACCACCAAGGAAGGTCCTCAAGGGAACCATCACCCAAAGTTTGGTAGAAGGTACCACCTGAAAATGCTACAAAAGTCAGCAACACTGACAGCATAACTATATGCATGCTTACTTGGAAGAAAATTACATTTTGTTTAATAGCCTTGCACCCTTATTTGTTTAGGTTCACAGCCTTAAATATTCAAAACAATGTGATAAAAGGAAGGGGGGAAGTATAAAGCTCAAAATGGACACAGGAGCAGGGTGAAAATTTGCTTCTCGCCGCCTGGTTTCAATGTAGGCCCATCTAATTATGGCAGGTTATAGACTGTGGCTAAGGATGTGGCTGGTGCTGTGGTCTAAACCCCGTTGCTCGGTCCCTGCTCCTGCCAACCTAGCAGTTCGAAAGCATGTCAAAGTGCAAGTAGATAAATAGGTACCACTCCAGCAGGAAGGTAAACCGCATTTCCGTGCGCTGCTCTGGTTCGCCAGATGCAGCTTAGTCATGCTGGCCACATGACCCAGAAAAACTGTCTGCAGACAGTAAAGCGAGATGAGTGCCGCAACCCCAGAGTCGTTTGTGACTGGACTTAACTGTCAGGGGTCCTTTACCTTTACCTTTACAGACTGTGGCTATGCTTCATAGTGGAACAGAAATGAACCCATATGTCTGGAAAGGAGCTCAGAGAATGTGTTGATTGAAGTGGTTTTGTTAAACAATCATAGACAACTCTATAGGAAAACCACAGGATATATGGAGAATGGGCAGGAAAAACATCAACATGGCAAGTCCTCAGTTGCCCTCTGCATTCTTCTGAAGCATCTTACATGGCTTGAGACAGGGTGCCATGCTAAAGTAATCATATCATTCATATTATGATTAAGCATCATTGCTGCCAGTTCAGCATGTTGAGTTGTATCACATCTCAGCCTCATTCTATCCAGAGTCACAATCAATGGGCCCAACTCTGCCAAAATAAAGCTGCATTGCTACAGTCCTATGGATGCTTCTATGGAGTAAGTCTCATTGAATTCAGCTGGACTTATGGTACTTATATGTAGACATGTTGCTCAAGGTTCCTCAGACTACATTGATTATGAGATTATCAGTATTCCAGCTCTGCTACAATAAAACAACTCTATGGTTCATACAAAAGCTGTCCAAAGGCAATGAAGTTTTGGGGTGTCTTTGTTAATTTTAAAACGTAGTGAGTCACCAGCATCCTATTAAAAATGCTTTGTATGCATTCTTCTGGTGAGAGGGAGGGGAAGGAATAAAAGCCACAGTTATCAGAAATCTGTCCCTTATTCTATAACGTGGGAATGTGTTTCTGCTTATTTCTGCCTCTTCTCCTTCGCTCTCCTGCCCCACCCCGATTCATTTTATGTTCTAAATCCCATCAGAAGGTTAATTGTGTTAACAGGAGTTACTGCCACAGGGGAAAGATGTGATTGAATGCTGAGTGCAGTTTTAGTTGATAACCTCAGAGTGACTGAAAGGGCACAAAAAGGGGGCCGATCTACTCTGAAGGGGCTGTCAGTCACTCAGGAAAAATGCGGCGGCTGGAGAAATGGCCTTATCTCCCAGGACACAAGGAAGAAAAGCTATCAAAATAATCTCAAGCCTGCACTCCTTCTAGCTTGTATGTCTCTGTCTGCAGGCCTGGCAGCTGAGCTACAGATATGACAAACTGGGCTTTTCATCGGGTGTGAATCATAAACAAACAAGCACAAGGCTCGGTATATTCTTGGGCACAGTTTAAATGGCACGAAAACGTGCAATTCATCAGAAGGGCTAATGCACAATGGTAAATAACGGGATTTTATTACACCAGTGAACTGTTTCGAAAGAAGGAAGGAAAGAAAGAAAGAAAGAAAGAAAGAAAGAAGGAAGGAAGGAAGGAAGGAAGGAAGGAAGGAAGGAAGGAAGGAAGGAAAGAAAGAAAGAAAGAAAGAAAGAAAGAAAGAAAGAAAGAAAGAAAGAAAGAAAGAAAGAAACCCAGCAACAATGGGCCAGTCCAATGAGAAAATTATGTACACAAAATTCTCTACATGGAAAAGGGTAAAACCAGTGGCTCAGTTTGGACGGGGGCCTCACACACAGGGCTGTAGCCAATAGTAGTCCCACTTAATTTTAATGGGTCTACTCTGAGTAAAATATAGCTATATGTTGGATAACCCGCACAGCTGAAACTATGCTTACATACCCTCCAATGTTTCTCTGATGAAAATAGGATGTCCTAAGGAAAAGCGGGACATTCCGGGATCAAATCAGAAACCAGTGTGGCTTTTGAAAATCTGGCACTGTCCCTGGAAAATAGGGACACTGGGGGGGTGGGGGTCTGAGCTTATTTCCCCTCTTCAACAGGCAATCAGTCTGTGTGCAGGAGCCTGTGGGCAAAATTTTCAGGCAAGAAGCTGTAACCAGCAACCACTTACAGTTTAATAGTTATGGCATGTATTATATATCGCACCCATCAACTAAGGAACTCAAGACTAGCACGCATTGTTCTTTTCTACTTGTTTTTACCTTCTCAACAATCCTGTGAAATAGGTGGTACTAAGAAAGTGTCTGGTTGAAACTAAGGAAGCTTAAGCTACAGGGCCCTTAATCTTGGAGGGGTCCCAGAAACGGCTTTAGTCCACATTGCTTAAAAATTTGAGGTCTTCTAGACCCAATTTGATTATTTTTTTGTTGTAGATATTTGAACAATTCCAAAGTTTGAGAGTCAGTAGCACAGCTGTTGTAAAAGTGTGGCAATCTGTCATGGAACAACCCCATTGAAGAAGATAACAGTGGTTACCCAGACCTCATTGCTGGTTGTGATGGTGCCCCCATGACAGTTCAAGCATGAAGGCCCCCAAGATGTAGGTCTGCCACTGGTTGACCCAAGGCCACCCAGAGAATTTTGTGGCTAAGCAAGAATTTGAAGAGGTCTCCCTCTCTGGTTCTGGACCAGAATACTAGCCACTATAGCACACTGCTTACTGGGACAAATTGTCTTCTCCAGAATAAATATCTAAAAATCACAGACTTAGTTCACAAAGAGAGGATGAGGTAGTAAAATTACATGACATTAGGCAGCAAGGGTGCATCACAAGACAGAATCTTCCCCTATGTAATAAGCAGTCCCTGCGCATAGAAAAAAATAGATTTTGGGGAAAATGTCCTGTTGAAAGCAATGATTCTTCAACATCAACTTCGTTGGACTTGTCATGTTGTCTGGATGCCTGATTACTATCTTCCAAAGCAACTACAAAAAGGAGTTTTAAAGGCGCTCTCAAGGCAAATCTATATATAAAAAAGTAACACAAGCATTGATAACTGGGAAACACTGTCTTGTGAGCCCTCCTATTGGAGAACAGCTTTTACCAAAGGTGTCATGGACTTTGAAGAAGCACGAACTCAGGGTGAAAAGGAGAAATGAGCGAAGAGGGTTTGGCAAACCCTCACCGTGATCACCTCCCACCCAGAAACCTATGTCCCCACTATGAAAGGACGTGTGGATCCAGAATTAGCCTCCACAATCACTTACAGACTCACTGTTAAGACCATGTTCATGGAAGACAATCTTACTCAGCTACAAGTGATTGCTAAAGAAGAAGTTAGATTTGTATGGAGATAAAGCTTTAGGGATTGAATCAAGTGTCTGTTCATGGCATTCTCTTTATTTCTCTCTCTCCTACCCTCAATTTTTAAAAATATATCCTGCCTTTTCTTAGTTCAAAGCAGCTCACAAACTCATTTGCCTTCCTTCTGCCATGCTGATACAATAATAGGTAAAGGTACCCCTGCCCGTACGGGCCAGTGTTGACAGACTCTAGGGTTGTGCGCTCATCTCACTCTATAGGCCGGGGGCCAACGCTGTCTGCAAACACTTCCGGGTCACGTGGCCAGCGTGACGAAGCTACTCTGGCAAGCCAGAGCCGCACACGGAAACGCCGTTTACCTTCCCGCTGGTAAGCGGTCCCTATTTATCTACTTGCACCCGGGAGTGCTTCTGAACTGCTAGGTTGGCAGGCGCTGGGACCGAGCAACGGGAGCGCACCCTGCCACGGGGATTCGAACTGCCGACCATGTGATCGGCAAGTCCTAGGCGCTGAGGTTTAACCCACAGCGCCACCCGCGTCCCGATACAATAATAGCAGTGTCCTAAAATTGTCTCTCAAGTATGCATGCTAATCTTTAACATACTATTTCCCTTAGATATTAGATATTCCTCTAACAAACCAAACCCAAATGCCTTATTCTGCTTCGTCCTAATAGAGCTCGACTGTTCCCTCCTGCACCCGTTCTGAGGTGAAAAGGTTCTGCAGTGATGAAACTAACAACACAACTTGAACAAAACAACCAAAAATGCTTATTGACTTGATAGCAGGGAAAGCCAGTTTGAAGTATTTGATTCCTGACACCAGTTAAGCAAGTATGTGCAAAGTGTAAAACCTGCACTTGTTGATTTCTGACATAAAAATCAATGAAACTGTCCATAACCTTCATCTCTTTGGTTTAACTCTCCATAGTAGATCAAAAGAGAGTAATTAGATTTCTGCCTGACTAGCGGGGGTAGAAAGCTGTTTCATTTTGGATCAAAAACCTTCCCAGTAGATTACACCTCCTAACCGTTGCTTATCAACACTTAACAATTGCTTCTGTATTTGACTTTGACAGAACTACCAGAATGCTACAATCTAATTTCCAGAGAAAGATGATGAAAGGCTTTCAAAGTTTTAGTTTTGTTCCCGATTTCGGTATATATTCTCCCTTGTGCTACACATTTTGGCTATCCAGATTTCTGGACCATCCAATCTTACTAATCACCTCAATAATTAAAATAAAGCAGGAGAAGCCTTCATTTAATGGACAAGACAATCTTTAGGTTTAGATTTAATGCACCTGTCTCACTCTGTAAATAAATATGTCTCTGTTTTCATGCTCCAAATGAGACTAAGGCTATGTACATGCTATACCTTTAAAGCTTATTCAAAACACATTCTTTCCCTCAAAGGATTCTGGGCACTGTAATTTACCCCTCACAGAGTTTCAATTCCCAGCAACCCTTAACAAACCACATTGCCCAGAATTCTTTGAAGGAAAGGATGTGCTTTAAAAGTACAATGTGCACAGAGACTCATGGGCGTAGCCAGGCTTCATGTTGTGGGGGGTGGGGGCGGGCAGACAGAACCTCAGTTAGTTAAGTATTTTTATTGATTTACTTTTTCTAGAGGGGGGCAGCTGCCCCCCTGCCCCCTCCCACCGGCTATGCTTATGCACAGCCTAACACTCTTCCATAGATTTTCATCTGGCAACTTTTGTAAAATTACAAACATTTTGCTGCCTGCCACTGAAGACAACTGTTTTAGCTGCCTTCTGTTTATGCTGCTAAATCAGGTACAGTGGTACCTCGGGTTACAGACACTTCAGGTTACAGACTCTGCTAACCCAGAAATAGTACCTCAGGTTAAGAACTTTGCTTCAGGATGAGAACAGAAATCGTGCAGCGGCAGCAGGAGGCCCCATTAGCTAAAGTGGTATGTCAGGTTAAGAACAGTTTCAGGTCAAGAACAGACCTCTAGAACAAATTAAGTACTTAACCCGAGGTACCACTGTAATATTAAGGGGGGGAGGACAAGGTAAGCTGAGGTTCTAAATAGCCCTTATTGGCAATGTTTTAGTTTAGCATTGCTGTTGCCAGTAGATGAGCATTATTAATATCTGCTTTAAGCAAAATATCACTCCGGAATGGAAGCAGCTTGGAAACATCAAGAGAGCACGAAAAAGCAAATAACATATAGCACTGGCAATGCGCTAGATGGGAAGTAATCAGCTGGAAAATATGTGACAACTTAACATCAGTGATGGACAGATGCGGTGTATTCATGTGTGGAGGCCGAGGGAAGCGGCTCAGTGAATTCCAGGCCACAAAAGCAAGCTTTGGAGACAGATTCCCATCATGCACACCATCTGGCAGCTCCCATTATAACCTGTGGGAGTGCCACATACTATTCTTTGGGTGAACATTGTTTAATTCTTTTACAATACTCAATTCATATTTAATTATAAACATATGAAGGTATCTGGTGTTAGATATTAAGCTCGACAGACAGACAAACAGACAGACAGACCCAGCAGTGTAATGAGGGTGGTGCAACCAGCCTCCCAACAAGATCAGGAAGCGGCAGCAATAACCACTGCCAATAGAGAGTGTAGTTTAAAACAAGTGTTATAGCATGAATTTCACACATTCAGCTATTCTTTTAATGTATATTTCATTATCAGAAAATCAAGATCACTCACATGAACTTAGTAATAATAATTTATTATTTGCACCCCAGCCACTCTGGGCGGCTTCCAACGAAGATTAAAAACACATTAAAACTATTATAAGCAGGGAGTAATAATCCCACATGGATAATTTTTGCATTTTTGATCATGGGATAAATCTGAAAATCATCTTTAAATGTATGGCATTTGTTCAATGATAGCTCAAATTTTAGCTCAGCTCCCAATATGTGAAAGCCTCAGTTTTATCAGAATGAACTAACTCAACTTCATAAAACAATAGTCAGGTATTGTAACCAACAAAGCCTCTTCCACTAGGGATACTGAACTGCAGCTGCCCCACTTGAAATGTCAAGCAATTTTTAAAAAATAAATAAATCCTGAGCCGTCCGTCCCCCCCCAAAAAAAAAATCTTAAAGCCGCACACTCTTTCCTGTCCCACATGCATTTCATACTTCCAGGAATGCTTGTGGAGGCATTTCTGTTAATCTGTTCCAAGGCCAATTAGCAATCAGCATATTTCAGGAAGTCCTAATCCAAAGGTATACCTATGGCAAAAATATCTGGGCAAAAAGCAGGTGGCTGACATTTGAATACTCAGAAAAATGCCTGCTTTTCAGCCTCCACTTGACAGCCTCCCTCTGTTGTTATGAGAGCTATTCAGCAGCCACTATATCAAATTAGGGAGGATTGCTTGAAGAACAGCCCTACACCATGTCACAGCCCATCAGAATGATACATCTGTTCTGAGCATGTTCAGAGCTGTTTCCTTGAAGGCCAGATTTCCTCATAGTAACCACAGAAGCAAGAGTGAGTGTGTCCTACTTTGATGAGCTTTTTTTAAATAGTTTGTTTAGTGCCCTCGCATAAGCGAGCAACAGTGGACACCTGTGTCTTAGAATAGTAGAATCATAGAACTGTGGAGTTGGAAGGGGTTTGTCTATAATAAATACCTATTATTTCCCCTGAGATATTCCCATTTTATAGATGGAAATGCTGAGGATAAAATGTAATCAACTGAGGTTATGACTCAGCAGGAATTTGAACTCCTCTCCCATGTTTTGCCATTTTGTTGGTGGCTCAGACTACTTCATATCATTGAAATATTATTCTTCATTACATTTTTTTAAAATTGTGAAATACCTGTGTTTGGCATCATCAGTCACAATATAGTGGATTAAAAAAGGCTTGTGGTTAAAAGAGAAAAATATAATAAAACCTGATAATCATAGCAATTAGAAATAGAATGTTTCTTCTTAAGGAAATGTTGAAAGAGGCCTGAAATCAACTTCCATATCAACACAAATATATATTTGTACAACTGGCCACATGTTCGCAGTTCATTCTGTCTGTTGCACATACAAAATGCTCTAGCTATCAGATTTAACACCTATATCTCAGTCTATAACCTCCTTTATTTGGGGGAAAGTCCCATTGATTGGGACTAAGATGCTTCTAATTGTGCTCAAGATTACAGCCCCAAACAAAAGATTCCAAAATTTTTCAGTATGGCTTGATGCATCTGTGATACTTTCAGTAAAAATAAATAAATTATGTTTTGAGGCATTCCCACACCAATTAAGGTCTCTTTAAACAAACAAAAGCCACTATCTTGTTATGCCATTCCCACTTCTCTGTATCATATCTTTCATTTTTGTTCAGCAAATGTATGTTTATTCTGTTCTTGTGCTTTTTTTAAACAGTACATCAGTTGGAGGGATCGAATCGTAACTGCACATAGTGTTGATTTGCCACATATTTGGATTTACTGCATATTCGATCCTTCACCCTTTTTCTGGTTTTACACTAGACTCCACAGTGTGTTTTAATCTGTTTGTCCATAATATTGGCTTTCTCAGATCAATATTGCAAATCTAATCTGTAGCATTCAGCCAGTTCCTCCCCATGCAGCTCAAAACTATCCAGCATTACAAATTGTGATTTGCAACATTTTTCTCACCGAAACTTTGTGAAGAAGAAGAAGAAGAAAACACAAGTGCCTAAATAAAAGGTGTAGGGCAGATTACATCAAGGGTCAGTCTCTAGGCTGAACTCCTCTGCCGTGGACAAATTTGTAATATTACTCTCCCCCACCCCCATGGCTTTGTGGCAAACTTTTATGGGCCTTATAATAAGTAACGTCATTCATTTGAATGATATCACATGATATTTTCTTAGAACCAGGGAACATTGGAAACTTAGGACAAGACCCAGTTCAAGTTTAGCAGTCTGAAGTCCCATTGGCTTCAAACTGGAGAATTAAGCAAATGCTTCTGGCTGCAGCCTCATGCACACCTACCTGGGAATAAGACCCATTGAATTTAATAGGACTTAACTGGGGTAGCTAAGTCAGTAGACTCTTAATCTCAGGGTTGTGGGTTTGAGCCCCAAGTTGAGCAACAGATTCCTGCATTGCAGGGGGTTGGGCTAGATGACCCTCATGGTCCCTTCCAACTCTACAATTATATGAGTCTACGACTTGCTTCTGAGTAGACATGTTCAAGACTGCACTGCACAGCTCTCCCATTGAAGTCAATGGGACTTTAAAGTGCTTAACTTTGGCTGGATTTTGCCCTTAATGCCCAAATAGTATGATTAAATAAGAAATAATGCAAATGTCACACGGTGTTATCTGTGGCTCTTGCTAATGCTCTCTGTTCTATTTCACATTGCCCAGCTATTTATTTTAATCATATGTGATTTCCCCCTTTTTCTTTTCTCATCTCTGCACAAGAGGCACCTTTCTGCCTTTGTGAAAGTCACACCAGTCAATGTGCTTCTTTGACACGTAAGGGGCTGAAACACAACAGACTTATGCAATTGCGCTCCGTTCTATAGCCTTCCTTTCTTTTGCTTCCATGCTCTTATTTTTTATATATAGAGAGAGTGTGATTATGAAAAAGATACACTGAGATCTGCATTTGTCTCTGTCCCAGTCACACGGGCAAAGGAATTGCACACAAGCTATTTCCAGGCAGGCAATGTTCTTAGACCTTTCTCTATAGATGCCAATTAGAAGATTAGCATCTTTCCTCTCCAGCCCCTCCTTTTCTATTAAATAGTCACACAAAAGCCGAGCTGACAAATTGCTCTCTCCATGGTGTTGCACGAAGACAGACAATAGATGATCATCATTTACTATACTCAAATCCTATTAATCAGAGATTAATGAGAACATGTCTAGTGGGGGAGAAATTACCAGAATGTGGGAATATTGGCTTGTTACTCATGTAACATCTGCTCTGCCTTTACCTTTAGTGTCATGTCATCTTTTATCATACTGAAATAATGTTTGGTCCAGAAACATAATTAAGATAATGGGGACCTCCCTTTAACAATCACCTGGCTTCAGGGAAATGTATACTTCTGGGACACTTAAAGGTTTTTGTGTGAGGGTTTTTTTATATATAAAAAAGCCATACCTGTATTTTTAGCAAATGTCATTATTTTTCTTAGCAAAAAGAAAAACCAACAATTGTTGCCATTTTTCAATTTTAGTATTGTTTAAATCTGATATGAAAATGATGAGTGATTTTGGAGGGTCTGCTCCATGGGCGGTGAACTATGAACCATAAACTTCAAACAAATATGTTGAAGAATATGCTTTTCATCACAAAATATTGGGAGTTCGTTCTTAGATTTAGCAAGGTATTAAGATTTTTTTATTTTAAAAAATGTGTCTGATACATCCTTTTTGTTTCAGGAAATTTATTTTTTATTGTTAGTATTTTTTAAAAGGTGCTGATCAGCGAGGTCTTTCCTTGCATATACTGATTATTTGACATCCAGTAATCTTCTGTCACTTTTTTCCCCTTTGAAGTGCTATGTGGTTATTTTTTCCCTCCGTGAATACACAGCTTGGAAGCCAAAACTTGATGCAGGAGAGCTAGGAAAATACAGCATTCCTATCCCTCCAATAGGACAGTCGCGTTTTCCTACAAGAAGATTGGGAGTGAGTGGAGCAAATAGCATACGAAGTAACCTTAAACCCCCTGTTTGCCTTTAAGACCTGAAACTTGACAATTTGTTCTTAAGTAATTAGTATTCTTTTTGAAACCTCCTAATGCTGTTATCCCTCAGTATGACGGAAGCCATTGCCAGGATAAACAATAAAGCAATTACATCTGTAATCAGCCAATCAGTAAGGAGGGATTGCAATCTATACGTTTTATGTGCTTTAAACGTACTAATTGGCCCGGCTTCCTAATGGCCCGGGTAGATGCTTGTCTCCGTCGGAGGGCTGAGATGATTAGCGCGCCGCGTATACACGGTTGCCTTCTTGGATTAGCCGTGATCTAAGGCTTTGTGATTAAGCCGTGATTCAGCACCACAGGGACGTGAACAGCTCCCGCAACCCCGCGCTGCCAGGCGGGCGGGGGGAAAGGGGATTGCAGAGAGCTTCTTAATTAATTTTTAATTATTGCTAATTAGAAGTACTCTGCTTTTTTAACATCCTGATGGGGAGAAACAAGAGCGGATCCTGCTTCTGCTGCTTCTTTAGCATTATTCCGTTAATTAGTTTCCCAATGAGGGCTTTACCGGGGCAAGGTCAGGCTCTGGCAGGTCTCAGGAATTAGCGTTGCACCGAAATGAAGAAAACCTCACATCGGGGTGAAGCGGGAGGCTAAGCCCGGGAAGCAGTTTATTTGGCTTTGCTGGCCTGTTTGAAAACAGGACCTAATTAATGGCATGCAGCTTCGGTAATATAGTACAGGCGGTAATAATAATAATAATAATAATAATAATAATAATAATAATAATAATAATAATATACAATAACATAATAAAACCTTTAAAAGCTTCCCTATATAGGGCTGCCTATAGATAGATAGATAGATAGATAGATAGATGATAGATAGATGATAGATGCTTGAGGTTCATTAGGAGACTTGTAGTGAATTATAGAATTGTAGAATTGGGAGGGACCACAGGGGTAATCTAGTCCAACCCCCTGCAATGCAGGGATCTTTTGCCCAACCTGGGGCTCAAACCCACAGCCCTGAAATTAAGTGTCCCATGGTCTACCGACTGAGCTATCCCAGCAGACCCAAGGGTTCAGGAGTAGAGCATCTGCTTTCTATGGCCCCAGAGTCAATCCCCGGATAGACACTGCCAGGCAGTTTATACAAGATTCAGCTACATGGACTAATGGTCTGACTCAGAAAAAGGCTGTGTGTTCCTACACTGTTAGAACGTGGTGCTGATAATGCCGAGGTTGCAGGTTCAATCCCTGCACAGCTACATATTCCTGCATTGCAGAGGGTTAGACTAGATGATTCCCAGGATCCCTTCCAACTCAACAATTCTATGATTCTACGGTTGTGAAACCTGAAAAGCTCTTGATTTAAAATCTAGGCTGATGCCAGAAGAGGAGGCTTGGGAACCATACAAAGTGCATCCTCTATTACTGAGCCATAGCTGCCTCATTAAGCTACAGCAAGGCAGTGTCACACAGAGGGGTCAACCCACCAAGGGCTGCTACTGCAGCATCTTCATTCACTTGGAGTGGTAGTGCTTGATGTGCCATTATTTCAGGAGAGTTTTTCAAAGGACCCCCAGAAGCTGGTTGTCCCTGTAGTGGGGCAACAGACCTGTACACACACACACAGCCATGTGTATGATGTAACGTATGGCCCAGGTGTTTACATAAGTGGTATCTCAGATGCCCGTCTTCCTTTAACCTTTTATCCAACGATGGAGTGAATCGGGCACATATACATCCCCACATTGTGCATTACATTGGGAACATGAATGCTGCTTTGTTGTGGTGGTGCGTATGCAGTCTTCATTTCTTTGTAAAATGACATAATCCCTCTTCACCATAAAGTCCCAGAGCTGGCTACAACAATATAATATGCCATTCTAAAAACAGATAAAAGCATTCCAAATGGAGCAGAGTGGTATTAAATACTCAACAGGAGAGGTGGGTCCCACAAAACAAAATACTGACAAAAGGTCAGGGTAAAGAGGGACACATCTTCAGCGTACCATGAAATCTGTACAGTGAAGATGCTCGATGCATTTAGGGGCTGCCACAGAGGAAGCCCTCTCCCAGGGCCACCTTTCCCTGCACTTTCAAGTGTGTAGGAATTACCAAGAGAGCTGCCAGCTCTGCCAGTCTTAGCACACAAGAAGATTGTTGTTTAGTCATTTAGTTGTGTCCGACTCTTCGTGACCCCATGGACCACAGCACACCAGGCACTCCTGTCTTCCACTGCCTCCCACAGTTTAGTCACATTCATGCTGGTAGCTTCAAGAACACTGTCCAACCATCTCGTCTTCTGTCATCCCCTTCTCCTTGTGCCCTCAATCTTTCCCAACATCAGGGTCTTTTCCAGGGAGTCTTCTCTTCTCATGAGGTGGCCAAAGTATTGGAGCCTCAGCTTCAGGATCTGTCCTTCCAGTGAGCACTCAGGGCTGAATTCCTTCAGAATGGAGAGGTTTGATCTTCTTGCAGTCCATGGGACACCCAAGAGTCTCCTCCAGCACCAGAATTCAAAAGCATAAATTCTTCAGCGATCAGCCTTCTTTCTGGTCCAGCTCTCACTTCCATACATTAGTAGGACCAAAGTCATTTAGGGCTTCAGACATTAATATGAGCAACTTCAGTTGGGTCTAGAAACAAACAGGCATTTTTAAATAAAAAATATAAACCAGCCCTAATATATGCAGATTTATTTAGTCCATTAATATCCCACCTTTCTTCCATCGTAGAACCCAAGTTGGCATGCAAGTTGGTCAGAGACTGACCAGGCCCATTAGTGTTGAGGAAGTTAACAGATGTTGCTAACATTAGAAAACCTTAGACCTGCTTAGCTTCCTCAAGGTAGCTGAGCATGAGCCTTCTCCCTGGGACCATCTGCAGACCCTATTTACTAAGGAAATCAAGATATCTGCGTTGCAGAAATCCCCTTTGTTTCCAGCCCTGCCTTTGCTTCTATTGTGTTCTTGTACGGATCTGTTAGCCTCCATATGCTTTCATTCCTTCTGCCCTTATGCCACAGGGTGCCGCAAGGATAAATTGGTTAATCTCTGTAAGGCACTTACAGCACAATCCTAAACTACTCAGAAGTAAATCCTGTTGAGTTCAATTGGGTTTGGTCCCAGGTGAGTAAGTATTGGATTGCAGCCTAAATTAATAACATGATAGCATGCAGAGCAGTCATTTGCACCCTGCATTGCTTGGAATCTAAATAACTAGGGCTAAGAAATGGACAAATGAGGGACATTATTCATCCTTTCCTGCATCTCACCCACTGCCAAAGGTCCCAAGGCATGGTCTGAAGGCACATTTAAACAAATAAATGGGCGGGATATAAATAATAAAGAATATTATCATTATCATAAATTTGTATACCGCCCTTCATCCACAGATGTCACAACATAAATTTTGAGAATTGGGTCCAAAACCTAATTGGCAACCAGTATAGTTGGGCCAGGATCAGCTTAAATGGACTTGCATCCTGGCTGCAGAATTCTGCACCAGCTGAAGTTTCTGAACCATCTTCAGAGGCAGCCCTACATATAGCACATGAAGATGAAACTGAGCAGCTCTGGATCTGGTCAATGCCAGGATGGGAGACGGCCTAGGAACCACCTTGGAAGAAAGGCGAGATATAAATCCATGCCAATAAATAAATAAATAAAAACATGTCACTCATCACATGCTCTACGAGATCTGCACATTGTTCATGTATGTAGATGCCAACAGCCTGCTTCCCCACTGGACCATGTGTGGCTGGGAACACAGGTGATCTCTAGGTGTTGCTTAAACAGTAAGGGTTGGACTGTGAACTGGTTCAGGCACCAACATGGAATTAAAACTGAAGGTATAAAATGACCACACTGCCAACATAGTAGCGGATTTGTTAATCCACCACCCACTACCCTCAACAAAGACTGTGCACACTGGCAACAGTGGTAGCAGGGATCTACCAACAGCCTACTGATCAATATGGCTAACTTGGCCTCATATTTCATCCCCCGCCGCTTCCACAACTGCAAACAAATCTCACTATAGTTCATCAGAGACAATAAAAGGAAAATAAACATGCCTTGCCCCCTAGTCTTCTCTCATCGTCAATGTAAACCAATAAATATACAGAAAAAGAACCTACTCAATTGACACTGACATAAAACCCCCACATACATTTTTTTTAAAAAAACACACCAAAGACTGTGCACCCAGGTTGCCTAATGGACTTCATTTTTTTGCTCCACCATTGAGAAACAGTGACTGGGAAGTATCAGCTGCTGATTTTCTGCCTGTTGTAGATCTCTTAAGGACATAGAATCTGTGTCAGGAAAAAAGGTAGCAACCCCAATTGGGGGGGGGGATCCACCCAAAGATATGCAGATGTGGTCTCATGTGTGTGAATGTTGGAATTTAACGGTTGAAAATATGGTAGCTGCCAGGCTACAACCACTTGCCTGGGAGTAAGTTCCACTGAACTCAGCTGGAGTCTCTCCTTTCCCCCTCTTCTTCTATATTCAATTTTTTATTTATACAAAACAAACATTGGGGGGGGGGGTATAATAATGGGCAGTCTAGTATTTCTGCTTCCAGCCAACATTCTGTAACATTTCTCTGTTCAATATACAATCCCATCCCAGGCCATAGCTGTCAACGTTTCCCTTTTTTAAAGGGAAATTCCCTTATTCTGAATAGGAGTCCTCACAAGAAAAGGGAAAAGTTGTCAGCTATGTCCCAGGCTGCAGCATTGCTGAAAGCTATGAGCTTTCCATCTTGTAGCCATGTTTTTATAATTCAGCTATTAGATGACTGGAGAAATCATCTTCCACATTGTCATCATTCCAGTTGTCTTCCCACGCACATGCATCTTCATCTTCATCTAAACCAGCCCAGTCTTCAGCTGGGAACTCCTCAAACTCGTCATCCTCCTCCAGCAGCCCCAAGTCAACAGGCTGTTTCTTCTCCAACTTCATCAGCCTCATGCCATTCTAGAGCCCACCAGCAACTTTCCCACTATTTTGCTCCCCTGGCTGGAGTCACTTCTGAGTAAAGACACATAGAATTACACTGTAAAAGTATCAGCCCTTTTTGGTGTTTACAGTGTACAATGCAAACTAAATGTTAGTTTATCCCCACATGACACCTGTTAGATATTGAATGTAACATTTACATACAATATGTAAGAGGAGTTGTAGTCAATCAAACATGCTTCCAAAATGCTGTTGAGGATTAATCTCACAACATGTGCTTCATTCGCATGTACTGTATGTATATAAAGGCCCCCAACCGTTAGGTCCAGTCGCAGCCGACTCTGGGGTTGCGGCGCTCATTTCGCTTTATGGGCCAAGGGAGCCTGCGTACAGCTTCCGGGTCGTGTGGCCAGCATGACTAAGCCGCTTCTGGCAAACAAGAGCAGCGCACGGAAACGCTGTTTACCTTCCTGCTGGAGCGGTACATATTTATCTATTTGCACTGCGTGCTTTCGAACTGCTAGGACCGAGCAATGGGAGCTCACCCCGTCGCAGGGATTCAAACTGCCGACCTTCTGATCAGCAAGCCCTAGGCTCTGTGGTTTAACCCACAGCGCCACCCGCGTCCCTTATGTATATCTATATCTGTATCTGTATCTGTATCTGTATCTATATCTATATCTATATCTATATCTATATCTATATCTATATCTATATCTATATCTATATCTATATCTATATCTAACCTAAATATCATTGTACTTTCTGAATGCAGAAAGAAAGAAAAATCAATCCAGTCAATGGAGTAGAATGAAAATAAGATGAGAACCAGGTATCATTAGCACAACCTGTTAACATTATAAAACATTTACAAAATTAACATTACAAATCAAATGTAGATTTAATTTCACAATTTGTCTTCCTACTTAATAATGTTAAGGACCATGCTCTTATAAAACCCAGTGTTAATTACAGTAAAATCCATCAAATCAAATTAAACATTTGGAATCAATAGTGGTTATCCACCTACTGTTCCTAATGGCAATCATGTCTTTTGATGAGTGTTTCCAATATGCCTTACTTTTATCACCTTCCCCAACCTTCAGTGAACCCAATGTATGCTAATTCACACCTGATAACAATTGGCTTTTGCCTGGACTAACCCTCTGAAGCTGATGATAAAATGTGTCAGCTGAGATCTTTTTTTCAAGAAGCTGCTAAAACATTTCACATTTGGCAAGCTTGATTACAATGCCAGATGAAAGGAAACTGAATAAAAATACCTGCGTTATTACTCCATCTCACTCCTACATTTTGTTTAATAAGTTATGATGTGTTATCCATTACATTTTTAAAAGGAAATCTTAATGCTTGCTTTGGAACTTGCTAGCCATCACCTGTGTCCTATACATCCTATGCATACCTACCATACATAAGACCCAGCGATTGCAATGAGGCATACTCTTAGGCCAAGTGGGTATAGGACTGCAGCCTCAGTAATCTTTGCAGGTCTTTTTTTTCCCCATGTGTCTTTAGGCCCTAGATATGTAGGAGGTAGTCAAACTACTTATCTATTTATCCCAGCATTGGTTACTCTGGCTATTAGCAGCTCTCCAGAGTCTCCAGGAGGCCTCTCTCATATCTCCTGCTAGCTGATCCTCTGTAACTGAGGTCGCAGAATGAATCTGGTGTTGGTTGGGAAAGCAAACAAAAAGGTATGCCAAAATCCAGGTTTGGGGCAAGTGCTCTTTGGTGCGAGAACTCCAGCAGAGGTTTAAAATCACAAAACATGCAGCAAAGTAAAGCGTGGAAATATGGGCTGTTAGACCTTTAAAATATGCCCTTCTAAGTTCCTTCCAATGTTTTCTACTTCCCCAGCATAGAAAAAGACCATATGTTTGGTGAATTAAAAATGGTTTACTTACAAACTCTTCAAATTTCAGATTTATGTTCTTTTCCATACAGCATTCAGAAAACATAGGCAGCAAAAGTCCAGTTGGTCCAATGTGGTGAAAGTTCCTAAATTATTGTTACAGGAACTTAAGGATGGCTTTGTAAAAAGCTGGAGTAACCAGCTCAGACTTCTTTACATGTCAGAGGTCACATGGTAGACGGAGACAAAGAATAGACTTCCTCCCTCTCAAGGTGAGGAGGAGTGACTTAGCTAAGTCTGGCAGGACAGCTTACTCTGTGGCATTAACCCCTTTATGCATTAATCAGACTTAAGCATTTTGGGTACATGAGGCTGGAATGTTTGTACTCTCTCACTGAACATGTTGTTTCCAGAACAAGGATGGGAATCTCTGACCCAATAAACATTTTTAAGAATATAACACAAGAGCGTAAGGAAGGCCTTCTGGATCAGGCCAATGTCCCATCTAGTCCAGCATCCTGTTCTCACTGTGGCCACCCAGATGCCTTTAAAAACTTGCAAGCAGGACTAAGTTTGTCTGGCAGGGCAAAAAGCCCAGAATAAAATTTAAGATTCTAACTGATGCAAAGGAAAGAGGGGGATTTGCCCTGCCGGACTTAAGGTTATATTATGAAGCTGCAGCCTTCTGCTGGATGAAGGATTGGTTATTGTTAGAGAACACTGATGTCCTAGATCTGGAAGGGTTTAATAATGCTTTTGGATGGCATGCATATTTGTGGTATGACAAGGTTAAGGTTCATAAAGGATTCAAAAACCATATTGTCAGAAAAGCAATACTTATTGTCTGGACAAAATACAAAGACTTATTAGAAAACAAGACCCCGAGATGGTTATCACCAATGGAGGCTAAGGCCCGAAAAAGACTCAATATGGAGGCCGGTTGGCCGAAATATTGGGAAATAATAGAAAAGATTGGAGATAATTGGAGGTTGCAGAGCTTGGAAAAATTAAAGAATAAGGTGCGAGATTGGTTACACTACGCTCAAATTCAAGAGGTTTTTAAATCGGATAAAAAGATAGGATTCCAGGTGGAAAAATCGAAACTAGAGACAGAATTGTTAGAATCAAATACTAAGGTACTTTCAAGAATGTATAACTTGCTGCTTAAATGGAACACTCAGGATGAGACAGTCAAATCAGCCATGATAAAATGGGCTCAGGATATTGGGCATAACATTATGTTTGAGGACTGGGAAAGGTTATGGACCACCGGAATGAAATTCACGGCATGTAATGCCTTGAAGGAAAATATTATGAAAATGATATATAGGTGGTACATGACCCCAGTCAAGCTTGCAAAGATATATCACCTGTCTGATAATAAATGTTGGAAATGTAAGGAGGCTGAAGGGACATTTTTTCACCTCTGGTGGACCTGTCCAAAAGTGAAGGCCTTCTGGGAAATGATTTACAATGAGCTAAAAAAGGTATTTAAATATACCTTTACCAAGAAACCAGAGGCCTTCCTCTTGGGCATTGTCGGCCAGAAAGTGTTAAAAAAGGACAGAACTTTTTTTAGGTACGCGACTACAGCAGCAAGAATACTTATTGCAAAACATTGGAAGACACAAGATTTGCCCACACTGGAAGAGTGGCAGACGCAATTGATGGATTATATGGAATTGGCTGAAATGACTGGCAGAATCCGAGATTTGGGAGAAGAAACAACGGAAGAGGATTGGAAAAAATTTAAGGACTACTTACAAAAACAATATAAGTTATATGAATGTTAAGAAATTGCACGGTCTAGAAAAATATGGCTCCAGTAATTTCATTGTGAGATACAGAAAATTAAGTTATAAGCAAGAAAAGGTCGAAATTTAAAGTAGTACTATGTTTAATTTAAGGTACAAATAACTGACAAAAATTACTTTAAAATTAGAAATATAACATTTGAAAAGTACAAAATAAGGTATGAAACAAGGTAACAATTTGCTGGTATTTTTCATTATAAAGAACGCAGGGTAAGGGAGATGTGAGGAAGTCCAGTAAGTTATATTAAAAAGTTTTTGAATAGTTATGTTTTTATCTATATTGTCTGTTGGTGTACTTGTATTTGGTGTTTTGTTTGTTATCTTTTTGGTGAGGGGATTTTGTGTGTTTACTCTTTATTATATGTTTTAAAACTTAATAAAATATTTTTTTAAAAAACTTGCAAGCAGGACTGAAGTACAACAGGGCTCTCCCCACCTGGAATGCCCAGAAACTAGTATTCAGAGGCCAACTGCCTCTGACAATGGAGGAAGAGCATAGCCATCATGAGTAGCAGCCACTGATTGATTTCTCCTCCATGAACATGTCTAAAGGTAAAGGTACCCCTGCCCGTATGGGCCAGTCTTGA
Organism: Podarcis vaucheri; assembly: GCF_965113315.1. Lineage (NCBI taxonomy): Eukaryota > Metazoa > Chordata > Lepidosauria > Squamata > Lacertidae > Podarcis > Podarcis vaucheri. Next base: position 35,320,833 of record NC_138759.1, read on the forward strand.
CAGACTCTAGGGTTGTGCACTCATCTCACTCTAGAGGCCGGGGGCCAGCGCTGTCCGCAGACACTTCCGGGTCACGTGGCCAGCGTGACGAAGCTGCTCTGGTGAGCCAGCACCAGCGCAGCACACGGAACGCCGTTTACCTTCCCACTATAAAGCAGTCCCTATTTATCTACAGTGGTACCTCGCAAGACAAATGCCTCGCAAGACAAAAAACTCGCTAGACGAAAGGTTTTTCCGTTTTCGATTTGCCTCGCAAGACGAATTTCACCTATGGGCTTGCTTCGCAAGACGAAAACGTCTCGCGACTTTGTTTCCTTTGTCTAAAAACAAAGACATGTTTTGTTTATAAAGTTAATTTATTTTCCCTTCAATTTTTGAACTGCTCTTTACAGTATGTGTGACTTTAAAGAGCAGTTAATAAACTGTTGTTGTACCAAATTTGGCTTTGTTTGGACTTTTTTTGACCATAGGAACACATTAATTGATTTTCAATGCATTCCTATGGGATTTTGTGATTCGCAAGACGAAAAATTCGCTAGACGACAAAACTTGCGGAACGAATTAATTTCGTCTTGCGGGGCACCACTGTACTTGCACTTTGACATGCTTTTGAACTGCTAGGTGGGCAAGAGCTGGGACCGAACGACGGGAGCTCACCCCGCCGTGGGGATTCGAACCGCCGACTATGCGATCGGCAAGTCCTAGGCGCATGAACATGTCTAGTCCTGTTTTAAAGCCATCCAAGTTGTTGGCCATTGCTGCCTCCTGTTGAGTGAGTTCCATAGTTTAACTATGCAACGCATGGAGAAGTACTTTTTGTTGTACTCCAGTTCCCAGCATCCTTGGCCATTGGTCATGCTGGCTGTGGCTGATGGGAGTTGCAGTCCAACATCTGGAGAGACACAGGTTTCCCATCCCTACTATGAGTCTTTTAACTCGTAGGTTTTCAAATTGTGGGTTGAGACCACCTGATGAATGGTAAGTGCTAGGACTCTGGAGGTTATCCACTGCTGCTGGAAGACAAGCACTATTTGCGGTGCCCCCCCCCTCTCTCTCTTTCTCTCTTTCTCTCTCTCTCATCTGAAATCATAGTTCTGCAAACAGCAGCTGGGGAAAAATCTTTCTGTGTCTGTAACACAGAGACACTTGGGTCAATATGGCTAATTATGAGCAACCCCCAAATCCAAACGCCTTTGTAATTAACACTTTTGTTCCTTTGATCACTGCCACTTTTATCGCACCCAGAAGGATGCTAGGCTATTGACAGGGAACTCTGAAAACAATGTGCTCCTGACTCTCACAGGTTCATGTAGTAAACCACTAATGCAATGTACTTATCATCATAATGCATGATGAAATGCAAGCAACAGGCTGTGGCAAGAATGAACCTTTGGTTTTCTAGCAAGAGACAATCAATTCAAAGAGTAAGTTCTTGCTATATATTTTGTGTACAATATTTTTTTGGTACTAGATGTCAAATGTGTGTGATGAACATTTCCCCATTTGGCAACAATGCAGGAGACACAATGAGACAAAGAAAACGTCCGCCTGGAGGCACCCATGTCTGCAACTTCAGAAAAGAAGGAAATGCTCCTGTATGAACTATGGATTTCTCTCCTAAGAGCAGAGGGCCCAGAACTTATTCATGAGTTCTTCCCTCCCCTAATTTTGTGGGAATGAGTTTAAGGTGAGCTGGCACTGTTGCTGGGAGCTGGGCTCTGATCTCTTTCCTTGTGCAGTTTCCCAAGGGCCTGAATATAAAAAATTAGAGATCATGGTGAGGTGCACACTTTTGGCATTGCCTTTAGATCACCAAATAGCTTTGAATATTGTAAGTCCTGGCAAGAAGGGGAGTGGCCATTGTGGGGCAGGGGCAAGGCTGGAAAGAAGGATGAGACCTATGATGCAAGCTGGTTTGAAAGACTTTGCAGCCTGTGGGTTGCTGGCTCCCCAGCAGTGCTCGAAATCTTGCCACTTCTGACACAAGGCACATCTAGACTGCTGCTATTTTTTTTGAGGGGGGGGGAGAGATTCAATCACATCCCAGCAGATTCAGGTTGCACAATTAAAGTTGGTCTGATGCTGTGGGCCAATAAACCCAGTTCCATCCCAAACTGGACATTTTGCAGTAAGGAAAGTGACAAGGAAACACTCAGGAATGTGTAGAATAGCAATTGTTTGATTCAGCATTGAATAACCTCCCTGCAAGGAAATCAGAATGGACGCTCAGGTAAAGAGCAGGCTTGACCTAACCTCCCTTTGAACGTTCTACAAACAAATCAGGATGAATGCTCAGTGAGCATGTCCTCTGGAAGCAACCGCAGAAGCAGAAAAGAGTCAGATTGCTGTGAAGAAACTAAAAACCCATGTTAACACACCAGTCAGATAGTTTATTGGAACATTTGTGGCAGCAGAATACATTGGACAAGACATCACACCTCTAAAAGGGTGGGTATGTTGCCTGTGATATAAAATGTTATTATTATACATTTATTTATACCCTGCCTTTTTCCCTGACGAGATTCAAGGCCAACCAATGTGCAAATCTCAGCCATACAGTTTGAGCTGATGAAGAAACAGCAACTGCAGCAAAGGCAGGCTGCCATTGGCAGAGTCAGAGCTACTGGAGCCCCCAATCTATGCCTGGCAATGTGTGTGTCATCCCCTCTCTCTCTCCCAGCCGTGCCCTAAGACTACAGTCTTCCAGGAACACAGAAGTGGAAAGCAGATATTGAAATGGATGGCTTAGGTTCGGAGGGATTAATTATTCGGAGCAGCTTTTGCCATCTACTCTGCAGCACTATCTTTGGGAGTTGGTGACATCATAGCTAAATGCCATGTGATTTCGCCACCCAAAATGTTTGCTTGGAAGTAAGACTGCATGTTTTCAATGAAGCAGAGCTCCAAGCAAGCATGTTTAGGGTGGATTCATGCACTAGTGTGTTAAGGATAAGAGGTGCCAGAAAGACGAACCAGTTATTAAGCCTGCAGGCGTATACACATTCTTGCGACAGAATTGTTGTTGCCGTGGTTGTTGTTTAAACTTATATACCACCCTTCATCACAAGATCTCAGAGAGGCTCACAGAATAAAAAACAAGATAAAAACACAAGTAAATAATTAAAACAAAAACAACAGACAGAACATTTGTCATGGCATGATATTGAATCCCACCTCACCTGTTTACTGAAAGTTCATCTCACCCCTTATATATTCCATTGATCACTGTGATTTGTAGGGGACAGCCTCCTACAGATGCATACCCTCCAACATTTTGCTGATGGAATGTCCTATTCAACAATAATAATTCAATAATAATAATAATTTTATTATTTATACCCCACACATCTGACTGGGTGACCCCAGACACTCTGGGCATCTTACAACATATATAAAAACATAATAAAACATTAAACATTAAAAAACTTCCCTATACAGGGCTGCCTTCAGATATTTTTTAAAAGTTGCATAGTTACTTATCTCCTTGGCTCAGGAGCTGCATAGCTCTATACCCTCCAACATTTCTCTGATGAAAATAGGGGTGTCCTAAGGAAAAGTGGGACATTCCGGGATCAAATCAAAAACCAGGATGGCTTCTGTAAATCCGGCGCTGTCCCTGGAAAATAGGGAGACTTAGAGGGTCTGCAGATGCCTCCTTATCAGGAGGTCCATTCCACACAGTCTGGGATCTGGGCCTATAGCAATGTGCCCCCTACATTCCTCCCTTTGGATATTAGACAGGCACCATCTCTGTTGTCCTTTCTCTTTCAACAAGCCTTTTTATCTGAGGTCTTTTGCAGTCTGTGTCTGCGTTGGAATTGTTTTAAAGATGTTTTTGTTGTTTTATTACTTCTTGTTTGCTGCCCTGGGCTCCTTTGGGAGGAAGGGTAAAATATGCATCCTTTGGGCTGAGAAAGGTCCCCCATTCCTGTGTCACATGATATGGAGCACCACACATGGCAAAAACTGCAAGTTTCAAGGGTAGTCTATCAATTTGTGAAGGAGGAGTACCAGGGAGTCAGTCCATGGTACCCAAAGCCATTGAGGATGACTTTGAGAGAGGCCAGGAATGCAAATGCACGTCTTCCATGTGTTCGCCATACGGCTGTCTCTCCATCACGTCCCTAATAAAAGTTTCACTTGCAGGCCTTGAAATGAATCATTCAGTAAAAGCAATTAGCAGTGGAAAGGCACTAGACACTTGTAATTATCTAAATGCTTTCCCATTAACCATGTGTGGGGATAGATCTCTACAATTAAATTTGTTGGTGAATGCTAATTGCAATCTAGTGAATAACATTTTGTTTCATTTGATTAGGTACGAGAATTTGACTCAGTCACAATTAGATTGCAGCAAATAGCTTGCATTTATTTTATTTTATTATTTTATTACTTTTTTAAAAGATTTTGATCGGCAAGAAAATGAATTGTGACACTGGTAGACCTGAAAACAAGACTTTCAGTAACAGGGAGCTTATTGTGGGCTGAAGCCACAGTGGTCCTGGTTTGTGCGCATGTATTGCTGACACCTGCTGTGTTATGATGGAATTACAACAATAGAACTATTTTTCTCTCTCTCTTCTCAAGTTCTTTTATAGATCAAGATCAGTAAATCAAGTGGCACTCCTAACTCTGAACCCTAAGAATTCTAAATGGTGAGACCATGACAAACATAACAATGAGAGGTTGTGAGTTGCTGTTGTTGGAAAAAAATTTATTCTCATTTTCAATAAGCAAAACATAAAACACAGAACAAATGTGTTTCTCTTTAGAAAATGATGTAGAAAGATGGGCGGGGGAGGAATATCCCACCAAATGGAAAAGGAGATTAAAGGTCACCTCCCAGTCAAAACCACATTCACCCCAAACATTTAAAGCACTATATTACTTTAAACAGCCATGATGGCTTCCCCAAAAGAATTATGGGAAATCTAGTTAGTCAAGGGTACTAAGAGTTGTTAAAGGGAACCCTGACCATTAGGTCCAGTCATGACCGACTCTGGGGTTGCGGCGCTCATCTCGCTTTACTGGCCGAGGGAGCCGGCGTTTGTCCGCAGACAGCTTCCAGGGCATGTGGCCAGCATGACTAAGCTGCTTCTGGCGAACCAGAGCAGCACACGGAAACGCCGTTTACCTTCCCCCGGAGCAGTCCCTATTTATCTACTTGCATATGACGTGCTTTCGAACTGCTAGGTTGGCAGGAGCAGGGACCGAGCAACGGGAGCTCACCCCGTCCCAGGGATTTGAACTGCCGACCTTCTGATCGGCAAGTCCTAGGTTCTGTGGTTTAACCCACAGCGCCACTCGCGTCCCTTCACAGAGCTACAATTCCCAGAATTCCTTGGGAAGAGGGATTGACCGTTAAATCACTCTGGGAATGAATGCTTCTGTCCCGTTCTGTGAGGAAAGGCAGGATATTAATCATCATAGAGTGGACACTTAGGACAAGGTTGACTTAAAATTTTGAATGCAGAGATTGAGGCAAACCTCCTTTGTATTGTGTGTGCAAAGGACTTTTGTCTTTAATGGCTGCTAGCCATGATGTCAGGCATCAGAGGAACCAACCCCCACGGCAGGTTGCCAGGAATGGATAAGACAAGGAAAAGTCCTTACCATCTGCTTTTTATTCAATATTTACAGAGAGAGGCTTGTGAATGCAGCCTCTTGGACTAATGGTGTTGCCCTGAGTAGGTCTCCACCTCCTCCCTCTTTCCCTTCATGTGTCATTACTATGGGTGCTGAGAAGTGCCCTCTGCCTCTGAGCTCTCTGCTCTCCTACTTTCAATGCCTGCCGGGTTCTGGGAGAGGGAGGGGTCTGGAATGCTTTCTAAAGACACTGTGTCTGTCAGCCGTCCCCCCTCTGGGGCTTCTTCTTCCTTCTCTCCCATTATTGCCCAGCTTTCCCCCCTCATCTGCCTCTGAGCTGTGACCTCCCTCAAACCCCCGTTGTAATTCTGAACAGTCTTCTTCTTCTTCTCTGAAAGGGTCAGGCTGGGGAGGCCATCTCCACCATTCCTCCTCTGCCCAGTCCCTGACACATGATGACTATGTTCTGCCTCGGCAGTCCGTTATGCCTCTGAATATGCCAATCACTGGGAATCACAAGCGGGCAGAGGGCTATTGCACTCATGTCCAGATTGCAGACTACAGAAGTGGACATAGGAGGAATGTGACCGATTTGGTTGCGCTGGGTGCGAAGCATCAGGGACACAGCTGGGGATGCCGCAACTATTATCTAAATGGAGTGTGAGAGGCGGAGGGGCACCAATTTTTGGCATCAAACAGGGTGCTGCTGAAATTTGAGACCCAAAGGTCCACCACACTGCAGGCTTCCCACAGGCATCTGGTTGGCCACTGTGAGAACAGGATGATGGACTAGATGGGCCATTGGTGCTGACCTTTAAAGCCCTAAATGGCCTTGGTCCAGTATACCTGAAGGAGCGTCTCCACCCCCATCGTTCAGCCCGGACACTGAGATCCAGCGCTGAGGGCCTTCTGGCGGTTCCCTCACTGCGAGAAGCCAAGTTACAAGGAACTAGGCAGAGGGCCTTCTCGGTAGTGGCACCCGCCCTGTGGAACGCCCTCCCACCAGATGTCAAAGAGAAGAACAACTACCAGACTTTTAGAAGACATCTGAAGGCAGCCCTGTTTAGGGAAGCTTTTAATGTTTAACAGACCACTATATTTTAATATTTTGTTGGACACTGCCCAGAGTGGCTGGGGAAACCTAGCTAGATGGGTGGGGTATAAGTAAATTATTATTATTATTATTATTATTATTATTATTATTATGGCTCATCTTATGTTTCACATTCTTATGTTCTCCCTTGAATTATTTGGACCCAGGTAAACTGCAGTCCAGACAGGAGTTGCCCCACTTTGGCTGCCTGTATAGGTGTCCTTCTGTCAAACAAATCTTGCATAGTCAGCAGCCCCCTCTGTATTTATGAGGATGTCTAAATTTAGAATGATCCAAAATGGATCATTTTGGGGCACAGTGGAGGTGCCAGTCTTCATGCCCAGCAATTCTAGACCAGCAAGGTGAGCTTCAGGAAGAGATGCTCAGAATGTCAGAAGGTGCATAAAGTCATCGTGAACACGGGGAACAACCTCAGGCTTGATCATGAAATCCCAGCAATAGTGTCAGTGAGCCATGGTATTTCAATGTCATCATGAATGATATGAATTAGCTGCTTCATTTGTTATAATAAAAAAATTCCTTCAAGTAGCACCTTAAAGACCAACTAAGTTAGTTAGTTCATTTGTTATGGTAATCTTACTCTTTGCTTTCAGCCTGCTCAAATTGAAGAACTTTCCATCTGTTCAATATATGATTTCTACTCCGGTGGGGAGTTTCCCTTCGACAAAGTGTAGAATCATGGCAATGAAAATAACAAATAGAGTTGGGGCAATAACACAACCTTGTTTAACACCTGACCCCACTGTGAATGGTTCACTTTAAGAGCCATTGTTATCTTCGATTGTTCGATTGTTGAGCCGAAATGATGTTTACAAATTTATCTGGGCAGCCAATTTTCAGAAGGACAGTCCACAGGGCATTACGATTTACAGTGTCGAAAGCCTTAGTCAGGTCAATAAACACCATATACAGGGGTTGGTTTTGCTCTCTGCATTTTTCTTGAAGCTGTCGAGTGGAGAAAATCATATCCACTGTCCCCCTAGAAGGCCGAAAACCATTTTGGGATTCAGGAAGGGTCACCTCTGATATTGTTATGAGACGGTTTGCTAAAATCCTTTCAAGAATTTTGCCGGCCACAGCTAATAGAGAGATGCTGCAATAGTTTCTCCAATCAGTTCTGTCACTGTAAAGCTGTAGAATCAGGAGTCCAAACCCTCTCTTGGTAGCAGCTTGATGGAGGACAGTTTTCCTGTATCTCAAGTGCTTCCCATTACAGAAGGAATTTAATAAATACTGCCATTTCTGAAGGAGTGTTGTGAGTTTCTTTAGACTTTAGACTCTGGAATATGCAGATTTCCCCACCCCCCTTTCCCCTTAATTCTTATTTTTATTTCTTTACAACATTTTTGAGACTGTCTTTCAAGAAAGACGTGTTGCCCACCTCTGAAGCACACATCTCCCTCCCTTTTCTCCTTCTTTGGAAAGGACTGCTCCATCCACTGAAAGTAAAGCCTACCTTCAGTTACCTGGGAAAACCTTATATGAAGACAGACTACTACACACCACAGAGTGTTACATTTTACAATACCACAGAAGCCATAATTCTACAAAGGGTTGTTTCACTACTGCAGATTAATTCTTTTATATGCAGTCTATCAAGCCCAAAGGTCATTATGATTTAATTGGCATCCCCGCCCTCACAACTGATTATGAGGCTGTAGCAATCTAAAACATTTAATGGACATTAGAATAATTATAGAGGTCAATTAACACTCCTTACAACTCCATTTCTCTAGAAAAGCATATTCTCACTGTCCACCCTCTTCCACTTTAAACAGACTTGTTAACTTCATAATGCATGTCATATCCCAAACCTTGACTAGTCAAGAACCTATAGAAGAGAGAGGCTGGTGCTTTCCAGTTCTGGCATCATTCTGGCTGCCATTAGCAAATGATTAGTAATTTCTACATCCTCCTCTGGTATATTATACTTCAGATAACCAAATAGTATTACTATTGGATCTCTTGGGAGACCATAGAATTGTAGAAATGGAAGGGACTCCAGAGAACATCTAGTCCAACCCCCCTGCAATGCAGGGATCTCAAATAAGCATCTATGATAGATGGCTATCCAACCTTGGCTTAAAAACCTCCAAGGAAGGAGAGTAAACCACCTCCCAAGGGAGATCTATATATAAAAAAATTATTTCCATTAGTACATAATTCCAGAATATCTGGATTGTTGGATATGCGGAATATATTTGCTCTAGGTCAGTGGTTCCCAACCTTTTTTTGGCCATGCCCCATCTAAGCATCTCTAAAACCCTGATCCCCACCCCCCATGACATATAATTCTTATTATTCAAAAAGTGAACTCCTGATCACGTGGAGGAAGGCTAAAAGGTCATTAACTTGGTCTAACTCATTCTCGAATTGCCCCCCCTTAAAAATCAAATTGCCCTCTGTGGGGCGTGTGCCCCATGTTGGGAACCACGGCTCTATGTATTTTACGTTTGTACGCTTTTTTTCTCTCTTAAGAGAACCCCTTCTTATCCTCCAGTATTGGCTCCAGGTTATGGAAGGCACTTGGATGGACGATGTATTTGGGGGGTGAGGCTTTCCTTGAGTAACCTCTCTTCCCCCTCATCACTGTGCCAGCTTCCCATTGGGCTGACTTTTCTCCTGTGTCCAACAACAAAGCAAGTGGCGACTGCTGCTCTTTCTCTGCACTCCTGCCACTGCTCCTATATTCCAATCAAGGGGAACAGCAGCAAGAAGAAGTAGCAGCATGACTGGTAAGTTATGGGGGCTGGTAGACGTGGGCCTTGGAAGGTGCCTGATAATGTCAGACCTTAACACCAGTCTTAGTGCTGACCTCCTCTTCTCTTATTTCTTTGGTGTTTAGAAATCAAATGCTGTTGAACGTGTGGGTGGATGGGTGGGTCAAGAAGAAGAAGAAGAAGAAGAGGAGGAGGAGGAGTTTGGATTTGATGTCCTGCTTTATCATTACCCTAAGGAGACTCATAGCGGCTAACATTCTCCTTTCCCTTCCTCCCCCACAACAAACACTCTGTGAGGTGAGTGAGGCTGAGAGACTTCAGAAAAGTGTGACTGGCCCAAGGTCACCCAGCAGCTGCATGTGGAGGAGCGGAGACGCGAACCCGGTTCACCAGATTACGAGACTACTGCTCTTAACCACTACACCACACTGTGTGTGTGTGTGTGTGTGTGTTTGTATAATTTCTTAGTTCCTCAGTTTTGATTTTTGTTCTTGCCCATTTTAAAGATAGGCTGGTTTTGTCTGCATTTTAAGTCAGTGACTGTATGCCACCTGCTGTATTGTTTCAAAACATGTTGGGATAGAAATGTTGTGATTAAATAGCTAAACCCTGGAGCACTTTAAAAAAAGTGTAAATCTTTTTATTTCTGCATTTAAGGCATTCCCCAGGAGGAGCCTCCCCAAGCTTTTCTTACTGGCCATCCAAAGAGAGGAATTTCGCAATGTTTCACCTAATACACACCTTTGTGTCCTCAGAGTGAGATTAATGCCATGCACACTTTATGAAGCCCCATTTAAAAGTATGGATAAAGTGCACCTCTTCCAGGATGCAGCAGCTAGACTCTCGACCAGTGTTAGCCAAAGAGGCCACATAAAATACCTACTGAAGGAACTACCCTGAGTTCTAACTGTTTTCTGGCTCCAAGTCAAAGCGCTAGTGCACTTTTTAAGCCCTCAGGAGGAACTTTCTCCTACCTACACAAACATAGCAATCCTACCTGGCTGGTGACTGGGGACAAGACAAGGGAGCCTTAAAGTTCTGAGTGACTGCTGGTCTTCTGGCTACTGCATGAGCCCAGCCTGCCAACTTCCAATCCCGTAGCCACAGAATAAGTAATAGATATGATGGAATTACAGGAAACATAATGTGCTGCCCATGCTTTATTTTGGCTGCTGAATATGCATGGCAAGGGTGCACCTATAGCCATGGAACACCACACGGTGGCGCTGCTAAGGTGAATCTGAGCAGCAACTGGTGGTTGCTTTCAAAAGCTGTGTTCCTACCAAGCTCACCATGCATTTGTTGTTGTTTAGTCGTTTAGTCGTGTCCGACTCTTCATGACCCCATGGACCAGAGCACGCCAGGCACTCCTGTCTTCCACTGCTTCTCACAGTTTGGTCAGACTCATGTTTGTAGCTTCGAGGACACTGTCCAACCACCTCGTCCTCTGTTGTCCCCTTCTCCTTGTGCCCTCAATCTTTCCCAACATCAGGGTCTTTTCCAAGGAGTCTTTTCTTCTCATGAGGTGGCCAAAGTATTGGAGCCTCAGCTTCAGGATCTGTCCTTCCAGTGAGCACTCAGGGCTGATTTCCTTCAGAATGGATACGTTTGATGATCTTGCAGTCCATGGGACTCTCAAGAGTCTCCTCCAGCACCAGAATTCACAAGCATCAATTCTTCGGCGATCAGCCTTTATGGTCCAGTTCTCACTTCCATACATCACTACTTGGAAAACATTTTTGAGTCCACAGCTCCCTTGACCAATTGCATTCTTTCTGCAGCACCCCTGGGGGCTCAGGTTATGTCACCCCTTGCTGGCAAAGCTGGCAGCCTCTCACCCTTTTTTAAACACCCTTCCTTTTGGAGTGTTCCCTTGGCCTCCTCTCCTGGGAGTCCTCTGAGCTGCTGCTGCTGCTGCCCCTGGTCTCTGAGCTGTCCTCTCTGTCCCAAAGAGAGGTGCCTCTTCACACAGCCCCACAGGGGCCTGGGACTTCTCAGTCTCTTCCCAACAGCAAGGGCTGGTGAACTGGCTAGCTGGGCTTCCTCACTCACCTGCTTGCTTACTCTGAGGCTGCTTCAGCTCCTGGCAACCAGCACCCCCTGGCCAGCCCCAGAGGCAGCATTTGCCTGCAGAGCTTGTAGCCAGGCCTGCTGCAACAAACAGCTGTGCAAGCCTTTAGGAAGCAGAGAAACAAGAAGGCATCGGAGGAGGGAGGGCAAGAAAGAAGGGCAGATGCCAGTGTTGCCTGCGACACCCCTGGCCATCCTTCAAGACACCCCAGGGTGCCACGGCACACTGGTTGAAAACCACTGCATTCGGGGGAATGGCTCTTCATCATGCAGTCTCTCTGATTAAAGCAATTCTGGTAGCTCTTCCCCATTCATAGTGGGGTCATGATCCAAAAAGACATTGCATTGATCAGAAATGCTTTACAATAAAATGGGGAAGGCTCAAACATTTGTTCCTTGAGTTGCCAACTTTTTTTCTCTGGCAGGGCTCCTATACCTGCCTTCTTGCTTGTTCTTTGTAAATGGAATAGAAACGTTCTGGCCACAGTTTTTTAAAATAGCATTTCTTTTCATCCATCCACTGTCGAGTGGTTCTAAAATTTGTCTTGCCTCAAAAAATCCTTCTCCTTGACTAACTGAACTTTCAGATTGCTACTCTAAGCAATGAGGGTGGGGTTGCATGTTCTTTTGAACCCTTCCCAGGCACCTATGCAATATACCATGGCCGCAAGGGAAGGAGATGGTTGCCTCTTCATGTTCCTCTGTTTGTTGATCTGCAGAGCCCTCAAGATTAACTGAAAGGATAGAGTTAACCAATCTCCACAGGAATAATTAGGTAGATCTCAGGAGGTAACAGTCAGAGGACATCTCTTGTAAATTATAGCCACACCATGGAACTTCTAGGTAGCTCTTTGAAAGGAAAATAATAATAAAAATACACCCTCTAATTCTTTTGTTCACAGAAGTGGCACGAGAACATTTCATCTTCCCATGCAGCCTCTTTCTAATGCTCCAGGACCCAGGCTGATTTTAAATTCTCTCTCAGCTGCTGTAAGGTAGCTGGAGTCATTACAGAAATATTGCTTCTCTAGATCAGTGGTACTAAAAGAAAAGATCTCAAGATACTGGGCTTGGGGGGCAGTTATATGGTCGTGGGTTGTGTTCAACAGAAGCCAGCACCTCAGGCAAAAGTTCTGTTTCCTTGTTGAGAATGTTCAGGTGAAACTTTACTGTCTTTACACATCCCTGTTGGTAAAAGGGAACTGGAAAGCATGGCATGAGCTTCATCTGTACAATGTTAAGTGCCTGCAAAGGGGGGGGGACCACTAACATGACAAATGAACCACTAGGAGTTAAGCAAAGTTTAGAATCCCACATTGTTTGTGACTAATTATGTTTGAGAACACAGAGACCGTATTGGAAGACACAGGATTTACCCACCAGGGAAGAATGGCAGATGAAGTTGATGGACTACATGGAATTGGCGGAAATGACTGGCAGTATCCGAGACCAGGGAGAAGAGTCGGTGGAAGAAGACTGGAAAAAGTTTAAAGACTATTTACAGAAATACTGTAAAATTAATGAATGTTAGAAAAATGTTGAAATGAAGTTATATGGCTTTAGTAGAAATGTTATAAGGAATTAAGTATAAATAGATTAATAGAGCATTAAAGGGGAAAATAAGGTTAGAATGTGTTAAGACAATTATAGGATAGAAAACAAGAGGAAGATGGAAAGGAATTGCTGAAACAATTAATAGAAGTGGAATACAAAAAGGGAGGTGTGAGGAGGTCGTGGAAATTAGTGAAAGAAAGATAGGATATTGAAATTGAACTGTGTTTTAAATGGTTTTTGTTTTGTTTTGTTAGTTGTAAGTTAGTGTTTTGTAGTGGGGTTTTTTGTATTGTATTGTATTGTTGTATGTTTTTTTCTTTTTTGGTTTTTTGTAGTGTTGTATTCAATTTGCTGGAAAACTAATAAATATTATTATAAAAAAAGAGAGAGAGAACACAGAGACCGGTCTCTGTCATTTGCCCAAGTAGCAATTGCCATGGGGTTTTGCTAAATGCAAAATAAATTAAAATAATAATAATGGATCCGTGGATTACAGAACTGGTTTGCTGAGTGGGTAAGTGCCAGTCCATTAGCTTCTTGACAGGTAGGTCACTGAGGCAGGGAGGCTGGTGCAGGTAGGTAGGGAGTTTGATGTGACCCATCTGGTGCTTCTGGTGTATTTACTCAGGAGAAGAACAAGAGTGTTCAGTAACTGTAGCTGCATGCAATCTGATACTCACCATAGAGAGAGATCCACTGAAGTCAATGGGGCTTACAACTAAGTTGACGTGTACAGGATTGCACTGTTTGCCTTTGAGGAAAGATTATTTCTCAACAGCCCCTGCCATCTGTGCCTTTTAAATGCAGCAGCCAACACCTGAAGCAAGCAGCCTGAGTCATGGAGAGGTGAACAAATTCTGGCTTCTCCTCAACTAATCTGGGTAGAAGGTCCTTTTCTATGAATGTGTATAACCAAACGATCTCAGCAGGCACCTTCTTGCATAAAACAGGAGTGTGATCTAGACCCTGGAGAATCGAACCCTTTTTACACGGAATATTTCATCATAGAAATGTAGATTTGGAAGGTATCCCGAGGGTCATCCAATCCAACCCCTTGAGCTGCTGGAATCTCAGCTAAAGTATAAAGAGGAAGCTGGATAATGTGGTATTAAAAACACAGCAATTATTATTTCTGTGGGTGTGCCTCTCCTCTGCTTGACCCAGGAACTTATGGATTCCAGGTCTCACGGACCTTTGCTTAAAGCATGGCAAAGTGCCATGCCTGAACAGGCTGAATGGAACTGAGGTGTCCCTCCAGCCAGGCCTGTGGGGGCTGCCCTTGTGGGGGGGGCACTGGCGAGAAGCACCCCGATGCACCTGCCCAAACAGTGGGCAGCCAGAAGCTCCTACCAGCAGCGTCTCTGCTGTCAGTAGCCACCAGAACCACACACCCCAAGGCCAAGGTTGCAGGTTTGATGCCTGTATGGGACAGCTGCATATTCCTGGATTGCACAGGGTTGGACTAGATGATCCTCAGGATCTCTTCCAACTCTACATTTCTATGATTCTAAGATTGGGGATTCCGAAGAGGGAACTGATGCCGATTTTGTCCTAAAGTACAATTGAATCTTACGCACCTTTAACTTGTGCGATTTCAACCATACATGGTTGAAGGCCACCTGGTTGAATTTCTGCAAGTTAAACGCAAGCAAGGCAGAAAGCTTTAAAGCTCTTTTCACACTGGGAAAACCTGGCACAATAAAGTGCCTCTCTCAGTCCACCAGCTTCAAAAGGCTAGGGATGCTCACATGAGGTTTCATGGGAACTTGGACAGTCTTGTGAGATCTCGTGAGAGCATCCCCAAACCACTGTGTGGAGGGGGCCTTACTTGGTGGGGGCAAGGCCCATTCAGCACACCAGCTTCATAAGGTTTGGGATGTTTGTGTGCGGGCAATTCCAAGGGGATGCTTTGAGTACAGTGGTACCTCGGGTTAAGTACTTAATTCGTTCCGGAGGTCTGTACTTAACCTGAAACTGTTCTTAACCTGAAGCACCACTTTAGCTAATGGAGCCTCCTGCTGATGCTGTGCCACCGGAGCACAATTTCTGTTCTCATCCTGAAGCAAAGTTCTTAGCCCGAGGTACTATTTCTGGGTTAGCGGAGTCTGTAACCTGAAGCGTATGTAACCTGAGGTACCACTGTATACGTTTTTGCATATACACAGAACCCTTGGAACGAAACACCTGCATAAGATGTGATTGTGCTGTATTGAAGAGATTTTAATGTTCATTAATGTTCATTAAAATATACACATTCTTATGGCACAGTATTAGGCCATGACAGATGTGCCCTCTTAGATCAGCTGGTTATACAAACAAACCATTCTTTTTTTGAGGGGGCTGCCTAATGTTGCTTGTCTATGTTGTCGTTGTCGTTTTTGTTTTTATTTTATTATGGCAAAAATGAACCTCAAAAGCTGGAAATGGTTCCGCTCTCTTGTGATTGGAGCAGGTCTTGTGAGAAAACAGCCACCTCAGATAAGACTGCCCCTGCAGTAAATAACAAAATTTATATACCGCTTGAACAAGTTATAGCTTCCTGCAACAATGGAGAGGACACTCAGGAATGATCATGTTAACAGTCTGTTAAATCTTGCTATTCCATAGTGAAACCAGAGGATCAACGGGATCAAGCTTTTTCTGCTAGAGCATTCAGGAACCTCTCAGGTCCCAAAAGTCTCCAAATGGGCGCACCACCCATACATTGCCACCCCATGTTCAAACTTCACCAGGTCATGGTCCAACCATGACAAAGGAGTGCAGGGGCAGAGCATCTAAGCCCATTGCAAGATCAAGAGGTTTTCGGCTCAATGATATAGTCCACAGAAGTACCATAGCAACACCTTGAGCTTCCGGTCTAGCCTGGTGCTGTACCACATACCCAGATGGGCATGGCTGAGTTAGATTTGGGCCATCCAGTTCATTCATCCAAGTCATGATAAAATGCACCAGGTCAGTCCTTTCACCCATGATCAAGTTGTGGATGAGCATAGTCTTATTACCAGCTGACATGGCATTCAAGAACAGCTCCGCTAAACTGGAGGGCTCAACAGATAAGCTACCAGTAACTTTGGGAGGAGTGGGAGGGGTGGGGACTAAACATATAGGCCTCTCCCCCACCCCCCACCCCGATGGTGATCTAGCTAAGTATGGGGGGGGTTGCTGCGTTGCTGCTGTTGACAGGAGGTAGGGTTAGTGCTTTCTAACTTGACAGTCAGCATGTGTTGGGTTGCCTGACATCATGTGCGATTATTTAGAAATGTATGTAACATTTTAAATGTCCCATGTGCTGCAATTCTTGTCTCATCATCCTCATGATACCTTGCTGAAGTAGATGACTAATCATATCCTTGATGTACAGATTTGGAACTGAGGTTATGTGAGAAAGAGCCACTTGGGGAGGCGAAACTAGGTGTTACCTTTCATTGCATCACTCGCAATCATGAAAGGGGATTTTAACAATTTAATCTTAGCCTCAGATTTTCATCAGGACCACCACACATGGGGGTGGGAGGGTAATCCTTCCCTCTCCAGCCACAACTCTGATAAAAATCACCCCTACACAAACACCCATAGCAACAGGGGTTGGGGGGGGGCTTGGTTTTGCTTACACACATCTGAAGCTGCTTCCAGGTTTGGGAAATATAACTGCATCAAGAACAATGGATGAATGGAGGGGGAATTAATCTCCAGCACTACTATACCATTAATGTTGCCTTTAGGAAGAGGTTTGGAATGGTGCATATTTTAACCCGAGAGACTGGCAACAAAGGGAGTAGTTGCAACTTGGGCAAGTTCCACCTGTACCCATGGGAAGTGTATGGAGCCTTTTAGTACTGTAAAGGTAAAGGTAAAGGGACCCCTGACCATTAGGTCCAGTCGTGGCCAACTCTGGGGTTGTGGCGCTCATCTCGCTTTATTGGTCATGTGGCCAGCATGACTAAGCCGCTTCTGGCAAACCAGAGCAGTGCACGCAAATGCTGTTTACCTTCCCACCAGAGTGGTACCTATTTATCTACTTGCACTTTGACGTGCTTTTGAACTGCTAGGTTGGCAGGAGCAGGGACTGAGCAACGGGAGCTCACCCCGTCGCGGGGATTCAAACCGCCGACCTTCGGATCAGCAAGTCCTAGGCTCAGTGGTTTAACCCACAGCGCCACCCGCGTCCCTTTTTATACCTTAATGTGCTTCAAAATACAATTTAAGGTTTGGCATTAACAGCCCCCCCCCCAGCCCTCACAACATCACACTATTTGTACAAAATGCAGCTACCCACTCTGCCGTTCATTCCTTTTGTTTGTTTCCTAATAGGCTGCCATTTCATCAGCCATAGTTTCGGAAATGTGACAGGGAGGATCAGGAGAAGACTTGGGAATAATGGTCATGACAAGTGCAAATGTTGCCAGCTTTTGTATTCTGTTTAACATACCATAGTTCCTTTTCCTTAACTGGTTCTGGTCCTTCAAGATTAGCACACCCAAGCAGCTGAACCCTCTGTAACAAGGCATGGAGAAGAGTTTGTCTCACTCAATTTGAGGCATATTTATTGGCA
This sequence comes from Podarcis vaucheri, assembly GCF_965113315.1. NCBI lineage: Eukaryota > Metazoa > Chordata > Lepidosauria > Squamata > Lacertidae > Podarcis > Podarcis vaucheri. The sequence goes on from NC_138759.1 coordinate 35,338,429, forward strand.
TTACAGCCAATTGAGAACAGTTAATCTCAAATCCTGCTGCCCGGCTAAACTAATCCAGCTCTTCTTTCAGTGGAGCCAACACCTGGTTTGGGTCACTGAGCATTAATACCACATTATCTGTGGATAAATTGATCTTGTCTTTGACTCCCTGTTTGGCTAGTACTTCAGTTACAATCACAAATAGCACCAGGGACAATGGGCAGCCTTGTCTGGTGCTCCAATGTAAATGAACATCAGTCAGTGGAGTATTTTGCCAAGGCCAAATGTCGTTGTTTTCCCTAAAGAAGTGGTTCCTTTTGGATTCAAAGGCAATAGGTGGCTGAGGATTGTAAGAATAGCAAGAATAACTAAAATAATGCACACTTACATCTAAGCAGACTGAATAGGATATATTACTAAGCAGCTGGATACAGTTCACAGAAACAGACTACGTAAAGCATATTACTGCATAGATAGCTCAGTGGGATAAAGCGTGGTGCTGAGGTTGCAGATTTGGCCCCCAAATGGGACAGCTGCATATCCCTGCACTGCAGTGGGTTGGACTAGATCAGGGTTTCCCAAACTTGGGTCTCCAGCTGTTTTTGGACTACAGCTCCCATCATCCCTAGCTAGCAGGTCAGGGATGATGAGAATCGTAATCCAAGAACAGCTGGGGACCTAAGTTTGGGAAACCCTGGATGGTCCTCAGGGTCGCTTCCAATTCTACGATTCTGTCAAACTAAAATAAATACGTGAAACAGCTACCAGGAAAGCCCATTGGCACGGCAGTGGGCAAACCCCCTCATAGCTGGCACTGGATCACACACAGCACCATCCCTGGTTCCTCAAATGATGGGTTCCCAAATACAGTGCCTTCAACCCTCCTATTTCTACTGTTGCCTTACACTGACGAGGCTGATGTGGGTAATTGCTCACAGCCACCTTGGCAACTAGCTTACCAGTCCCATGGTTCTGATCTTCCAAGACCATAGGCTGCCTTGAGAGATGTGGCAACCAGCCAAAAAAGATAGGCCTTCCTGCTGATCTCATGTATGTAAGATGCTTGGTAAGTGTACAGAGCCCGTGATCTTGTTGTGGGCCTCAGTCCTCCTAAACTCTTTAAGACAAATAGTCCCTGCCACTCATACTTTGACATAACATTCCAGCCAATTCCATGGAATAAATGCTGACCTTCTAGAGTCGCATAAATGCTGATGATACAGATTAATATTAGCTGATACAAGAATAGGTGATAGTTTAAAACCAGTGATAGGTCTATCAAGGGGAAAACATGGCCTCACGCTGTCTCCCACAGCAGGAGCACCAGCATCAATTTTGCTTCTTCCTCACCCCTCAACCTCTAGCTTCTGATAAGCAGGAGGTCAGGTGAGTAACAGTGCCTTGCCATTCCATCTGCTAATGCCATTTTGGAATAGGAAATCCCATGATTTAATTCTGCACTGTACAAAGCAGCACTTCTTTTGCCTGTCCTGATTCTCCCACCATTCAGCCTCATTCAACAACCCTAGATAGTATTAATAAGACAGAGGGGGAAATTATCTATACACTTAACCCATGCCATGCATAATTGTATAAACCTGTGTCAAATCCCCCATTACTTGCATTTCCCCCCCTAAACTAAGTTGCTCCAAACAGTGAAACATTCCCTCATAGGGAGTCGTCCCAAGACGCTAACCATTTTAGTTGCCCCTTTCTGCACCATTTCCAGCTCCACAATATTGTGTTTTAGATGAGCTGATGAAAACTGGACACAGTGTTCCGAATGTGGTTGCATATCCAAGATTTGTATAATGCCTCTACAATTGGAAGTTGTGCTTTTTGATCCCTAACACCTGACTCTTTTTTTGCAGTTGTCACACACCAGGCGTGTAAACATGCAGATAGAATCTTTTGCCCCAATATGCATCACTTTACACTTCCTCATAATAGATAAACCTCATTTGCCATTTTAATTCCCATTTCACCCAGAACAACCCTGAATAACTGGGCGTCACCTGCAAATTTGGCACAGCTCTTTTAGGGACAGGTTAAAAAGCACCAGTCCCCCTCCTTGGCAGACAGACTGGTTTAAGGAAAATCCAGGTCTCCTATGTTAAATGTCCTATGATTTATTCTACACTAGATGGCACTGCAGATAGTTGACTATAGACTCCTCTTCCTCTTCAAGGCAGAAGGCAGGCTGTTTCTTCAGACTTGTCTGAAAGCCCCTAGCGTCCTGGTTTCATTGTCAGTGCAAAGTACAGTATATGGCTTAGATTACAATTCAAGAGCAGGAGAGAGGAGAAAAAGCATAAAGGAATTTGGAGATGGGAGGACACGAACAGCCTATCTAGATGACAGCAACTGAGACTGATGGCAATGGTCCTGAAAATGGCAAACGCCTCCTCTGTATTTTACTAGTCTTGTAAATTAAAATGGCATTTCTCAGTACTCAGATTTGGAAAGGCAATAAACTCCAGATTCTGCCAAGCTCTTGTTTCTGTCTGTCTCTGCTCCTTAGTCTCTACCAGGTTGCAAACCCAACTTTTCAGGATTCTTTGATCTTTCAAAGACTGGAGTTGTGCAGCCCAGAACACCCACAATATTTCCTCCCTAACTGTGCATTGCAGGAAGTGATCAGTAACAGCAGGCACGCTATCTTTCAGGGAAGTCTTTTTTATTGCCTTTCTTGATCATCCTTCTTCAGAAACTCTTGACTGAAGCAAATAAACCCTGAAATTTTCCCAGAACATGCTTCGGACAATGACGCGTAAAGCCCATTCCACTATTCATAGGCCCGGGATTTCCACTGCAGGTAACAAAAGAAAGGTCCTAATGTAAGTTCCTCAGGGCAGAGACCCATTGTTGCTCTTTAACCATGTTGTATAATCAATATAATTAATAAAAAGCTGAGAAGAACCCAGTAACCTGCTACGTAGTGTTTTGTGTTAGCTGCTTTGGATGTTCACGCAAAGGTGGAATGTACATCTATTATAAAGCCAAGGCAATCCTACAATGTTTTTCATGTTGTGTTCCTATGCTTTTAACGGGGGGGGACGGGGGGCACACGCACAACCCACAATCTGGCAAGTCCTCAGTGTGCACCGTGCTCCTTTGCAAAAAGGTGGCCTTATGGAAAGGGGTTGCACTTCACCACTCTGCAGCATTCTCTGCAATATTGGAAAGACTGTGTCGTTTGCAATGTATGTGGGGCTTATTCCTCCACAGTGCTAAGTTCAGGCACCCCTACAAATATTGCACTGTGGCCCTATTAAGTGCTGGTGTTCGTCCTGCAAGGCCTGCCTGCTCTTTCCACTCCTCCCCTTTAAAACAGGGCCAGGAATATTTACCAAAATACCAGGGCATTTTAGGGCTATATCTATCTAAAATATCAAGGCAGGAGGGAAATCCCAAAAAGAAGGATCGTGAATTCTTTTGTCTCCTTTTTTTGCATATCCCGAAAGCCCATCGAGGAAAAGCCTCGAGGGGTGGGGTGGGCGCCTTAGTCACAGAAAGCCATCCAAAAAACTTTCCCTTCTGTGGAAAAAGCAAAAAATTTCCAGCGAGTGACTAGGGAAGGGAATTCCTCGGCCACAGCCTTTGCTGCCGCAGCAGCAGCAGCTTCCAGACAGGACTGAACTAGTTGGCCCGACTTGGCCGGGAAATTCCCGAGCGCGCAAGCTCCGCCCCGGCGCAGAAATCCCCTCCGCCGAGGCTGTATAGGCAAGCGCCGCCGCCGCCGCCCGCCAGCTTCTCGCCACGACTTCGCAAGGCAACTACACACTTCGGGACCCGCGGCTCGTTCTCGCCCAGGCCATGTTTTTCAGCCCCGGCTCCCTGGATTACCCTATGGATATAACGATGGACAACCACCCCCGGGACGCGCTGAAGAAGGACAGGCAGCTCAGCCTGGTCCAGGACGACCGCCACGACAGCGGCTTGGACTCCATGAAGGAGGAGGAGTACGAGAAGCTCGTCAACGAGCTGAGAGACATTCGCATCGAGCCGGCGGAAGCCTCCGCGGGACTCCAGAGCGGCCCCGGCCAGGGCGCGCAGGCTTGGAAACTGCAAGTGACCGAAGACGGAGATACGTAAGTCTTGGAGGACTTTGCAAATTCGGGGAAGGGGATCGGAACTTCGACCTCTGTGGGCGGTTTTGCCTCGCGTTCCCTCGGAAGTTAGCAAAGTGGTGATCTTAATGCTTTTCCTTGGAAATAGATCTGGTTGGAATTAATGGGATTTATTTCCAAGCAAATGTGGTTAAGAGCCTGGTGGCCTCTGTTCCCAGATGTGAAGGAAACTCTAGAAAATGCAGCACGGGACTATCGCGAAGAAGGAAATGTGGCGGGTGGAGGCAGCTGCAAGGGAGACCGCGATCCTTTTGATTTGTCCCCCCCCCCCCCCCGGAAAGGCGACAAGTTTGCTATTTAAATATAAACGCCTCTTTAGTTTTTAAAAGAGGTTAGCATGGTGGCATGCATGCAAAAGACCCGAGGATGCACGGTTGAATTTCAGCTTGCTTGAGCGCTGTGAAGCCCCGGGAATTGCGCATTTGCAGCAGCGAAAAAGACCCTGCAGGAAATTCGCTGGCTCTTTTAAAGCTGGACCCTTCATAATAGTTCTGAGTTACTGACCCAGCAGAGTAGAACAATCAGTAGAGCGAGCCAAACGCATTTAACCCCCCCCACACACAATAATGTAGATTTTTTTAGTGCTCGTGTTTGACTCCATCCGCATTTGTGTTTATTGCACAGGCTGCCTTGCAGGGGGGAGCGAGGAGCCTACTATGTAGATCTTTAATAATAGAACGCGGGGTGTGCGGGGGGGGGAGAGGTCCTTTGATGTCGCTCGCGTTCTGCTGGTTACATAAAAGCCCGGGGATTTTTGCAAGTCTGGGTTTTCCCCTCCCCGCCCGCTCCGCCTTGTGCCTGGGCCGCCTGCCAGCGGATAGGGGCCGGGACGGGGTGTTCTCGCAAGCTGCGCGGGGGGCGGGGCTTGAAGGAGGCGCCGGGCGGGGCGCACGGGAGGGGGGAAGCGCTCTGGAAAGTCCCTGGCGCCTTGCCCGGAACACTCAGCTCACAACAACTCCGCGGAAAACACCAGGTAGCGAGAGCACGCGGCTTCGAAAACCCCAGGCTTTCGAAATCGCCTCTCTTGCCGCTGAGGCTGATGTTCTTCCTCCATCATGACTCGGATCCTGGGCACGTTGCCCGCGGGATGACGAGCAAGAGCAAAAGAGCTGATTAGCAAGAGGTGGCTGGGAATTTTTTTTGTCCTTTGTTTTTTCTTTCTTTCTTAAGTACTCACCATCGGGTTTTTCCCACCGTTTTCCTCTTTGCAGATTTCTCCATCTGGCAATTATACATGAAGAAAAGGCCTTGAGTTTGGAAATCATTCGCCAGGCAGGACGAGACAAAGCCTTCCTGAATACCCAAAATAACCTCAACCAGGTACTTACCCGGCAGGGTTTTCTTTCCTCTCTTGCAGGGATCAAACATGGTGCCCTAGGGGACTTGGAAGCTTTCCAAAAGAAACATTTTTTGCTGGGAGAAAAAGATAAATTTAGGGGAAAAAATCAAGGGGTTTAAGTAACTCATTAAATTGCCACCTTTTAGCATAATTATCCCCATCATTGATGGGGTTGAGCTCCCAAGAAAATGGGGGTGAATTTGTGGCCTTCCATATGTTGCTGGTCTACAACTACTGTCAACCCTGATTCTTGACTATGCTGGCTGGGGCTGATGGGAGTTGAAGTTCAGCAACTGGAGAGCCACAAGCTCCCTCTGCCTTATTTAGGGCAAGTCTTTCAGGCTACAAGGAGCTTTAAATTAGCAATTTGTGGAAGTGGCTTTTCATGGTTGGCTCCCAAGTATAGTAGGATTGGACCACCAACGCAACAGTGTGATTGTTCTTTCAGAAGTGTATCTCATGACAAAAAGCAAAACATTGAGGAACTTTTCAAAGGATTTATGGAAAGTGGTTGGTCCTGAAAAAACATACTTTCCTCAAGAAATGGGTTCAGGAGTGATGACTAAGAAGACTGTTTTGTGTACTATAATGGCTAGTCTAGGAGATTTTTCTTTTTTCTGGTTAACTATAATGCTTTCTCAACTTACAATTTGCAGACTCCACTTCACTTGGCAGTGATAACAGACCAGCCAGAAATCGCAGAGACTCTTCTGAAAGCTGGATGTGACGCAGAGATCAGAGATTTCCGAGGAAACACCCCGCTGCATATCGTTTGTGAACAAGGCTCTCTCAGAGGTGTCGGTGTCCTCACACAGTACTGCCAGAAACAACAAATCGACTCTATCCTACAGTCGTCCAATTACAATGGTAAGCACACATTCTGAGCTGCCAGCTCACTGGGTACTCCAACCCTTGGCACTCTGCTACATTGCCTTGTGATTCAGAGAGTTCTTTCCAGCTCTTTCTGTATAGCAAGTGTCAGCCAAAGGGGGGGGGAGGGTGTTCCTTGTTCTTGCTTTGCTTTGTAGTCACCTACTGGAATCAAATAATCAAGCTTCTTTGATCAGAGTAGGCCATCTTTAAATGGCTATAGCGTATATGATTTGAAAATGATAGCCAAGTGTTGGAATGACTTGTATGACATGAAATTTAATCTCCTCCATTTCTGTTTCATAGGACACACGTGTCTCCATCTGGCAGCTATTCAAGGTTACCTGGCCATAGTAGAACGCCTCTTGTCCTTGGGAGCAGATGTCAATGCTCAGGTAAGATACCTGCCATTTTCAAACAAGCAAGCCTTGTTCGTCCAAGCAGTTTGAGAATGAACATCTTAGCATGTGTCCAGCCTAACTGAATGCACCCTTTTCTTTTCTTTTTCAATAAACAGGAGCCTTGCAACGGCAGGACTGCCTTGCATTTGGCTGTTGATCTACAGAATCAAGAACTGGTGTCGCTCCTGTTGAAACACGGAGCAGATGTAAACAAAGTAACCTACCAGGGCTACTCTCCATACCAGCTCACATGGGGAAGAAACAACTCTTTCATACAGGAGCAGCTGAGGCAGTTTACAACGTTGGACCTGCAGATGCTACCAGAAAGTGAAGACGAAGAGAGCTGTGAATCGGAGTCAGAGTTCACAGAGGATGAAGTGAGTGGCCATTTCTCCATTCTATGTGAGAGAGAGAGATTTCTACCATAATTTGCACACACATTTCCCATTAAGGTTGTTAGGAAGCAGTTGTAAACAACAAGGGACTAGGTTCTGCTTGCCTTTGACACCTTGAAGGTATAAGCCTGGTAACAGAGTTATTACCAGTCACCCATTGGTGTAAGCGCTGAATACTCAAAGGTATAGAAAATGCATTGATTAGATTCATTTGAATCTAGCAAATCATTGCACTGACTTCACACAAGGAGGAAAACTGGCTTTAGGGGAGCATTTGACATGTTATGATTTAGGGCATCTTTTAATAAATTTTCAAAAGTGGATTTAAAATTACACTAAGGTTATTTCAAAGGAAGCACATTTACACAGATTTTCGGGTGGTACTATTTCCAACCTACCATTTGTTACCTCCACTTCCCTCTAATATTATAAGCATCATATTAGTCCAGATTTTTGTCTGTTAATAAAATGTACCACCACAACAAATAATTTTCCTTAACTACTGAGTTATTACTCATGTAGCAGCGCCCAGATTTTTTTAAGTTTTTAGAATGCAGGCTCTAGTGTTAATTATCAGGTGCCATTTTCCTCATGTGAGTGCAGCAAAATTTAATGGAACACTTCCTTGGGATAATGGGAAATGGCCCTGTATTCCCCTTAGAGAATTACTTCATGCTCTTTCTTAAAGCCTTCCATTAAGCCTGATTTGCTTTTTCTTCCCCTCGTCTAGCTCCTGTATGACGACTGCATCATTGGCGGACGACATGTGCCTTGCTAAAGTGGGAGCGTTGCACGAAGCAGAGGCGAGCAAAATGTGAACAATTACTGAACACACAGCACAGTACAGAGCATGTTGTTAGAACAGCAGGTGCTGCCTGCAGTTCAATGCACAGTTCGGGCAGGAATGAACTTTGGTTGTCAGACATCAGAAGAAGCCTGGGCTCATTTGCACCAGAGAGTAGATTGTACAAATAAACGAACAGAGTGAGAACTTGGATGGTTCACCTACGTATTCACTGCATGCTCTACAAGGGGGCTGGCCCAGGTCACCATCTGTTGTGTCCTTTTGGAAGACATTCCATATATTTCTGACTGACTGACAATCCATCCCAAAGACTGAACTCAGGTGTCCTTTGTGCTGCACGGCAGGCAGAGGGATTGCAACCCAAAGAATGTCCTCTTCTCCATCCACAGGAAAGAGTAGCAATTTAATGTTCAGGCTGTATATTGCAAGCCCTATGCTTTGCAATATGTATATTGTGTGTAAATATTGTATATTTTGTGAATAGCTTTTTTGGTACTTGTGTATATTTATTAAAAAATCAAATCAAATGAGAAATGCACTGAATTGATGAAACTCTCCCCCCTGCTGAAGAATTGCTCACCCGCTTTCTCCTTTCTGATGCCCAGTTAGGTAAAATCAAACATCTCAGGCAATTGGTTCATTCTTGCACACATTCACATTAAAGAAAGCCGCTAGTGTCCTGTGTTAGTAACCCAGGGCAGGGGGTGGAGGGGGACGAATAGGGGTATATTTGCACCCACGTGCTGTTTACTCGTTTTCATATTGGAGCCAGGTCAATTCAAAAAACATTTCTGATCACATCAATCAATTGTCAGCGTTCCTTTGAATATAAAGCCTCCATTATCCTTCATGGTATGTTAGGTGCCACAAGGCTCTTTGCAGTTCCATTGGTTTCTGTGGAGAAATTAAAGCATGTATTTAACTCCCCTCAAACAAAATCTCTGGGATTTGTCAAGGCCCAACTCATATCAGGTTGTGCCACAAAGAAAAGCCATTATCCCTGCCCATTATCCATTCAGGTATATATCCACTGGTCAAGTGTGTCCACCACAGGTATTCCTGGACCCTTCACAGGGTTTTTCGACAACTCAATTTGAAGCTACCCCTCATGCCTCAGGTTTGTCAGGTGGAGGTTTGCCCCATGCCATTGGTGTGTTGCCCACAGGTATTACCTGACCTGGCTTTACTAGGTTATCTTCACTACCATATTGCTGCTTTTATATGGCCAGCATATAAACGGGCGGATGAGGCTAACAGTGGTCAAGAAGGAGGCTTCTGCGTGTGATGTAGAAGGATATGAGGGGCAAGTGGGGCTTGTCAACCTGGGAAGGTAGCCCATCTAGGAAAAGGAAAAATGATCCTGAAACTCCACTACAGGGTATCTTCAGGAGAAGAAAAAGCTATGGAGTAAACCCTACAGAAATTCAGAGTGGAGTCCCTAAAATGGTTGGGTGGCTCCTTGTACACCTCCTCCTGGCAACTCCTGCAGCCAAGCTGGTCCCAAACATATTGCTCTCCTTTGGACCACATCAGCGAGGCTGAGAGGGAGTTATTGTAGTCTGGGCAGCCCAGGACCTCTATACACACTGCCCAGCTTTGCGCCCTAGAGAGGTCACTTTGGTGTTCCTGACACAGCGTTTTGACTTGCACCCCTGAGGTTCACTCAGCTGTCTCTCGAGACAGATGTCAACCACATAATGGCTTTACAAATATTGGTGTCCAAACTTCCTTAAACCTAGCTCTTTCACCAGGCTGCCTTAATACATTGAAGACGGGCAAGCTGATTTAACTGCAGTTTTCACTGCAGCATTGTGGGATTTCCTTGTTGACACCAGTGGGTTTAATAGTGTATCCTGTGGTTTGCAGTAGCAGAAGCTTCACATGGTGAACACATAAGCCACAGGTCTCTTCCTCTAGTCCAGTCTCATTGTATCAATGCAGTTTATAAGACATGGATGGGGAATCTGTGACCCTCCAGCTGTTGCTGGACTCCCAACTCCCATCATTCCTGACAATTGGCCATATGGGTTGGAGTTGATGGGAGATTCCAACATCTGTAGGGCTATAGGTTCCCCAGCCCTCTTGCAAGAGAAGATGTCAGCCAGGATTGCAGGCTGGATCCATTCCCATTATCTCCCTGAGGCTGTGTTGAATTTGTATAATTTGGGTTCTTGGTAGGCTGTTAACAGTTTCAATAAATGCCCTTGAACTTTAGCCTCAATTGCTTTGCATTGCTTTGCATGAGGAACACTGAATCAGGAGATTTAGCTCCGTTCTGCTTTGCATTGGAACTCTAGCTGCATGGAAATGATTAAAGTCAAGTGTCATTCTGAGTCAGGGTTATTCCCATTCCTCTCTTTGTATGATCAAAGGTCATGCCTTGAAACTTCCTGGTGGAAGAAGAAAATATATGCTTGGTTATCCATAATTCAGCCTGCAGTTAAATAACTGAATTCGACTTTAAAGGAAGAAACCAAAATTCTGCAGCTTTTCATTTGAAATAGCACGCTGTGTAACCGCTGTATAATTTAACTCATTTTGCAGAAACTTTCTGAAATTGAATTACTCGTTTTGAATTGGGTATTTGATGATTACTATTATTTTAAACAAGGGATTTGGTAGTTATTGGTGTGGCGAAAAGGAAGTAGGGATAAGGAGGGGCAATATAGATCAGAAAACATTACTACACATGGAGAAGGAAAGACAGGTACATGAACAGCTCATTTACTGAACAATGGACCCTGTTTTATTTTAAAAATATTAAAAGAGCATGATAGTTTTCAAATACAAAAATATAGATTCCCCCAAATCAAAACCAAGAACTTACAATGAAGCTTATCTACCCCAGGATTTTACCCGAGGACATATACTGCCACGGGGGCTGAATTAAATCAACCGACGGGCAGGATTAGGCCCCCCAAAATAGACTTTGGACACACCCGATCTATCGCATTACCAATGTACCTCTTCCACAGATAATATGTGCATGATTTCAAATGTATGTAGCCTTAAGAGTTAAAAAAAACATTGTTTTGTAAAAGTAGTATAGGGCCAAAGTTCGCAGAAATTCAAATTTAGTCCAAGAGACAAATTATTTATTGCCCGTCTTAATAATTGCTTAAAACTATTTGTTTAAAATGCCCCAATTCTAGAAACTTATTTATAGAAATACTTGGAATTTGGCTATTATTTCAGAAGCGCTGCATGAGCAATACTATGTCGGAAATACTGCACATAAAATAGATGAAATCTAACCCATCTTTTCATTTGCTGTTTCAGAGGAATTTTTGTCTTGCTCATAATTTTTTTTTTTTTTTTTGTAAACAGCTGCTCGGAAAGATAGAAAACCTGGATTTGGAAGCACATATTTTCTGAGAGTTTTATTTTCCCTAAGCTCCTCCTTGACCACTTCTGCTTAGCAACTTTGCACATGGATATGTTGACTCTGCTCCTACCTGCAGGACCGTTCTCAGAACGTTGTAGAGGATTTCTGCTTGATTCCATGAAATGGTTGCAATTTTTCCTGTGGAGGGGGTGGTGGTGGTGGTGAGGCTCCCTTCTAATTTCTGTATCCAGCATGAATGTTATTGCTGGAATAGCCAGGCCAGCCTGGCAATGGCCCGCTAAGTATGAGTCATCAAGCTAACAAAGGTAGTGGCTCTGTGCTAGAAAACAAATGAGTGGGCCTCCCACAATTGTCTATCAGTTAGAAAGACAAAAGGTCAGAGTAGAGAGTTGAGTGATAAGAGCTAGAAGCCAAAGGCTAGAGAGAGAGCCAGGCCTGATTTCTTATGGAATCCAAGGCTGTGGCTATGGGAGAAATAAGACCCTCCATTGTCGGTTCAGGTTGTATATATATATATATATATGCAAACAAACCATTTATCATACAGACACAAAGTTTCTGCTGTGCCTCCTTCCTGAAGGAAACACGAACCCTGAGTAAGTGCCTGGAATCCAAGTGGTGCAAGATTTCAGAGGTTCCAATTACTTACCCAGGGTTCGCGTTTCCTTTTGGAATTAGAAGGGAGTCCAGGCATTCAGCCATTTATGTTATGGGTCCTTGCAGGATTCCACTGTGTTTCCTTCTATATGAAACCACTGGGTGAGGTCATTCGAGGGCTTGGAGTTAAGAGTCAATAGTATCCTTATGACAACCAGTCAGGTGAGGCTGTACAGGTGTTGCATCCTGGATTTGATAATGGGCTGGATGAAGGCCCATAAACAGAAGATGAATCTTGGCAAGACAGAGGCATTGTGGATGGAGAGATAGTTCTAGCTGAAGGGAAATGAGATTCCAGGCTGTTTTGGACATGGTCACACACCTTCTGAAAGGGCTGGTCTAGAAACCACTTGTATGTCACCTTGGGTCCCACAATGGAAAACTAGGCAGGATATAAATGCAAGAAAATACATACACAAATATAAATTCCTGAGTGGGACTAGTCTGGCCACAGTAATTACTATAATGGATTACTACAATGTATTATATATGGGGCTGCCCTTGAAGATGACTTGGAAGATTTATTATTGCATAATTTGGTTGCCAGAATTTTAACGGGTGAAGCCCAGGCTTGTTCACAAACTTAAAATATGTGCACCAGTTGCCTATTCATTTCTTGATGCAAGGTTTTGGTCTTTATCTATAGGCCCAAATGGCTTGGGATCCAAATATGCAAAGGTGCCCTTCTGCTATGCCCGTCTGCCTGTGTATGGTGCAATACGAAGATCTGGGAAAGGGCTACAGCTCAGTGGTACAACATCTGCTTGCATGCAGAAGGTACTAAATTCAGCCCCAGCATCTCCAGGTAGGACAGAGATCCTGCAGTCCTGGAGAGCATTTTCCAGCCAGTGCAGTTGATACTACTGTGATGGATGGACCAATGGCCTGACAGCTTCCTATGATTTTAAGTGCCCTCTTCCAAGCACTTTCCCTATGAGAAGCACATGAGTGCAAGAGGTCTTCTTATTCTTTGGCAATCACTCATAGCCGAGTAAAATCTTCCATGAAAACGGTCTTAACAGTGAGTCTGTAAGTGACTGTGGAGGCCAAGTCTGGATCCACACATCCTTTCACAGCAGGGACATAGTTTCCGGGTGGGAGTTGATCATGGTGAGGGTTTGCCAAGAGGTTTTGCCTCTTAGCATGCTTCTCCCTTTCATCCTGAGTTTGAGCGTCTTCAAAGTCCATGACACCTTTGGTAAAGGCTGTTCTCCAATTGGAGTGCTCACAGGCTAAAAGGTAAAGGTAAAGGGACCCCTGACCGTTAGGTCTAGTCGCGAACGACTTTGAGGTTGCGGCGCTCATCCCAATTGTTGGTGTTTATACTACATTTTTTAAGATTTGCCTTGAGAGAGTCTTTAAACCTCTTTTGTTGACCATCAGCATTACGCTTTCCATTTTTAAGTTCGGAATAGAGTAGTTGCTTTGGAAGACAATAATCAGGCATCGGAACAACATGACCAATCCAACAAAGTTGATGTTGAAGAATCATTGCTGTGATCTTTACTTCTTCCAGCATTAGTTTGACTGTCTTCCCAGGTGATTTTTTCCCCCGGAGACACCGTTGATGGAATCTTTTGAGGAGTTGGAGATGGTATTTATAAGTGGTCCATGTTTCAGAAGCATACAGTAAGGCTGGTAGTACAATAGCTTTGCCAACAAGCATTTTGGTTTGCCTGAGAGTGTCCCGGTCCTGAAATACTCTGGCCCTTCAATCGGGAGAAAGTTGCACTCACAGAACTCAGGCGATGCTGGATTTCAGCATCGTTGTCAGCCTTGTGGAAAGATAACTGCCCAGGTAGGAAAAGTGATTGACACTTTCCAATGTTACACCATTGAGTTGGATTTGTGGTGCAGCAGAGGGGTTGTTTTGTGCTTGTTAGTGCAGCACTTTGGTTTTTTGGATGTTGAGCGATAGGCCAAGCTTTTCATAAGCTTCTGAGAAGATATTTTGGATAGTTTGGAGGTCATCCTCTGAGTGTGCGCACACTACGTTGTCATCAGCATACAGAAGCACTATGACAGAAGCTATGGTAACCTTACTCTTTGCTTTCAGTCGACTCAGATTAAAGAGCTTTCTATCTGTTCAGTATATGATTTCTACCCCAGTGTGGAGTTTCCCTTCAACAATGTGTAGGATCATGGCAATGAAAATAAATAGAATTGGGGCGATAACACAACCCTGTTTAACACCCAATCTTGTTGTGAATGATTCACTTTGAGACCCATTGTTATCTGTGATGGTTGCTGTCATATTATCATGGAGGAGTTGAAGGATGTTAACAAATTTATCTGGGCAGCCAATTTTTAGAAGGACAGTCCACAGGGCATTGCAATTTACAGTGTCGAAGGCCTTAGTCAGGTCAATAAATACAGATCAATACAGGGGTTGGTTTTGCTCTCTGCATTTTTCTTGAAGCTGTTGAGCGGTGAAAATCATGTCCATTGTCCCCCTAGAAGATCAAAAACCATTTTGGGATTCAGGAAGGGTTATTTTGGATATAGTTAGGAGACAGTTTGCTAAGATCCTTACAATAATTTTGCTGGCCAAAGCTAATAAAAGATGCCTTGATAGTTTCCACAATCAGTTCTATCACTTAAAAAAAAATGGTAATAATTTTCGCATCCCTAAAATGTTCTGGGATATCCTCTCTCTCCCAATTTTTTCCGATGAGCTTGTCAAGTGGTTGTGTAAGTTCAATTCCGCCCACTTTGAGGACTTCAGCTGATAGCCCATCAGGTCCACTGGCTTCGTTGTTTTTCATTTGGTTAATAGCTGTATATAACTCTCCCAGATTTGGAGATATTGCAAGCTCATATCTAATTTGTTTTTGTGCAATTTGTGAAAGGACCTCAGCAGCTATAGAGGAGTTGCAAGAGGTACCCCTGACACCAGGGGGTGGTTGGAAAGGCTCAGGGCCCAAGCCCTTAGTTATTCTGTGCTGAGCCCCAGTTCCTGTTCCTTCCCCTTCCTTTTAAACTTAAAAAAGGCTTTAAAATAATAATCTTGCAGTGGTGGTAGCTAATGTGGCACCTTCCATCCATGGTTGGACTACAACACCCATCATCCTCAGCCAACATGAACAATGACAGGGCACATGATCCTGTAATAGGGCATACTGCAAAATGCATTGCAGCTGAGACCTCTGCCAGGGCCAGGCACCCATCTAAATCTGCCCAGAGGCACTCTATGTATCCATGCAAATTTCTCCCATCGAGTCCTGTAAGAAGTACCTAGCAATGGCCCCCACCTGCTGCCTACTTCAGGAGCTTTTGTTTATTTAGCCAGGCAATTTACATTTGTACAATTCCTCAGTCTGCTTTGAAATTTTCATGTGCGGACATTTATTCTACTTGTCAGGGTTCGTGTTTTATTGTACTGTGTTATGTTCTCTATGCAAATGTGCCTTTCATCAGCTTCAGGTGATAAGCCAGCTATGCCCATACCTGGATAGAAAGAGCTTAGAGTTACCCACACTCCAGTCACAATGCTCTGGGCATTGTGTTGCATATTGGGGCTGCCCTTAAAAATGGCCTGGAAACTGCAATTCAAAACAAGGCCATAACAACTGGGCATTTTAGGCTAGTGCTTTACCAGCTGTATCAATCTCCAGTTCTTTTCTGGGCACAATTTAAAGTGCTGGCCTTAACCTATAAAGCCCTTACCTGAAAGATTGCTTCTTCCCACATACGCCAGCTGGAATAGGGTTGCCTTATTTCATACAGTGAAAATCTGGATAGTTGTTCAGCTTCTTTTCATTCTTCCCAAAGTTGTTGAGCTTTTTTTTACAAAATTGCAAACAAGCCGTTTTTGAGCTATAGTAGTACCTCAGGTTAAGAACTTAGGTTCACCTAATAAAGTGTATACAGTGGTACCTCAGGTTAAGAACTTACGTAATTCGTTCTGGAGGTCTGTTCTTAACCTGAAACTGTTCTTAACCTGGGGTACCACTTTAGCTAATGGGGCATCCCGCTGCCGCCCTGCCGCCGCCACACGATTTCTGTTGTCATCCTGAAACAAAGTTCTTAACCTGAGGTACTATTTCTGGGTTAGCAGACTCTGTAACCTGAAGTGTCTGTAACCTGTGGTACCACTGTATTTTTAGGTATGGCTCCATTCTCCTCACAGAGCTAGAGTGGTTTAATGATTGGTCCCTCTTCCCAAGGAATTCTGGGAATTGGTGAGGGGCAGCCTCTGCTGTTACTAAAGGACTTCCCAGCACACCAGCACTAAAAGCTGCAACTCATGTGGGTGACATCACTCCCCGTTCTAAGAAAGCAAGGCCTGTCATCTGAACGTTAACAAGCAGTGACGTGAGGGGGAAACCTCCTGCAGGAAACTGGAAAATGAGCAGCATCGGGATCACAAGATGATGTCTGCTCATAAGCTGCTGGCGCAACTCTAAAAAAGTTTTTATCTTTTCTGGAACAGGAATTCAGTTTTGAAAACAAAATGCTGCTGTATGGAGTGTTCCTGTTCAGGAATATCCACTTCATTCTCCTTCCCACTGAGTTCACATTCCTATCTCCCCCCTCATCAGTATTTCATGGTCAATGAGCATGCTCAGTCCCCATTAAGCTGTTCTGGAGTCCCTACCCCCACCCCCAGCAATGAAGTTATTTTTCTTTTATTTCTTTTATTCTTTTTTAATGTCATAACATTTTTATTGCAATGAAAGATTAGTTTTCATCCACATTAACAGTCTGTAGGCTTTTGAAAGTGGAAACTGGCACATATGTGACCAGTGTACAGTGGTACCTCGGGTTCCAGACGCTTCAGGTTACAGACTCCGCTAACCCAGAAATACTACCTCGGGTTAAAAACTTTGCTTCAGGATGAGAACAGAAATCGTGCTCCGGCGGTGCAGCAGCAGCAGCGGGAGGCCTCATTAGCTGAAGTGGTACTTCAGGTTAAGAACAGTTTCAGGTTAAGAACAGACCTCCAGAACGAATTAAGTTCTTAACCTGAGGTACCACTGTATACACTTTATTAGGCGAACCCTCATCTTCATTGCGTTTTCTGGATAAACACACATGGATACAATAAGGAACATTCCTTACTCCTTTTGCCAAGCCTTGTTCAAGTGGGTGCCAATGCGTAAATCAGGAGTCCACATCTCCTTCATTGCAAATTTACGGATCTCCTTGAGAGCACGAGGAGCCTGCTTCTTGAAACCCATGCCATGGATCCGTTTGCGAATGTTTATAGTATATTCCCAAGTAACCACCTCATTGATGGCTGATCATCCTTTTTTCTTTTCTTTTCACCACCTTTCTTTGCAGGAGCCATCCTGCTCAGGACCAGAAAGCATGAAGTTATTTTTCTAAAGCTGTTATGTACTTACACAAACCTTCCCCCAAGCCTGCTGATCTCTACGGGTGGTGTGTATGTGTGTGTATGTGTATGTGTATGTGTGTGTTGTACCATTTTGCCTACAAAAGTAACTGCCCTCAGCACGTGAACATCAGAAGCAGAGGGAATAGCTCAGCTGGTTAAGAGAGTGTGGTCTGATAATGCCAAGGTTGCAGGTTTGATCCCTGTACGGGGCAGCTGCATATTCCAGCATTGCAGAGGCTTGGACTAGATTACCCTCAGGGTCCCTTCCAACTCTATGTTTCTATGATTGATTGTGTCCCAGTGACACGCAGTCCTGTCAAATCCTCTCTTCCCCACCTCGCTCCCAGCGCTGTAGAGGAGAAAACGGTGCTACCATTTCTAGGGAAACAAAACCAAGAGAGGAAGTGGCAGAACAGTCCTTTCACACTTGCAACCTGGCGAATGAATGATTTATACTTAGTGTGACTGGAGTGAGCCAAAAAGTACCCAGGCACGGAAAGTTAAACAGGAACTAGGCAGGTGGGGGTGGGGGGAGGAACAGCTGTGCCTTAGGAAGCAGGGGCTTCCCCTCTGCCTTTCTGCTCAGAGTCCAAACTGTGAGAGCAAATCCTGTGAAAATGCGTCGAGAGCTTGATTTGAGACAGGGTGTGATGCTGCTCTGCTGAAAATGCTGCCTTTGGGAGAATTGGAATCCTACCCCACGTATAATCTTCCTTGGACCCTGTGAATTCCATTTTGAATGCAAAACTTCAGCTTGCACAAGGTCCCCGTCTGTCCTTTCCACCAACTGCAAGTAGCAGTGATCTCCCACACACAAGGAACCGGGGGGCGGGGGACAGGAAGCTGCCATTTGTAGAGTGAGACCTTTGGCCTATGTAGCTCCATATTGTCTACTCTGGCTGGCGACAGCTCTCCAGGGTTTTAGGGCACAGGGTATTTCCAGGCCTAGCTATGGATGCTGGGGATTTAAATGTTCTCCCCCTCTCCCGCCCTATACATTTGAGAAATTGTGATAAGCTTCTGTTGCTTTCCTCTTCTTAGCCCAGAGAATCTCAGAAAAACCTCCAGAACACTCACATAATATCACCTCTGGACCTTTTCCCACTTAAGCATTAACCAATGTAAACGGCTTGGAATTTTTTTTACTATTATTATTATTATTATTATTATTTATTATTATTATTATTATTATTATTATTATTATTATTATTATTATTATTAGAATTAGAATTAGAATTAGAATTTATATACCACCCTATACCCAGTCCTTTTAAAATAGTTATAGATGCAGGTCTGAATTCAAACACCAGCAACATCTGGAGTTGAATCAGAAAAATCCCCTTTTCATGTGTTGCTTTATAAGCCTGCAGTTCACATTTCTCTATGGATGGCACCTTTTAAAATTGGACTTTCCAGTGAATAATGGGATGAAGGCGAGGGTTTTCCCCACTCAGCCACAGTGAACATTCTTCCTCCCTGCTTCGCAGATTAGATGGATCAACTTCGATTGCCACACAGTCCATGAACTTGCTTGCTAGTAAGAAACGCTTTTCCTTTTCGTTTCCCTGCTATGGTCCGTGACATATAATTTACCCAGGGAACTAAAGCTTGTACTGCTACCTTGACTGTTTTTATCATTTCAGTTGCAATGTAAAGCAGAGCATTTAAACAAGCATCTGATTAGGAGGCCAGCAGGACCCAGCCCCGCTCTGCAGCAGGGAGCTGCAGCAATCTGCTTCAGGTGGCACGAGGGGGGTGGGGGACATAGACAAAGGCAGAAAGGGTGTGTTTGGCTACTGGGCTGGAGTTTCTCCACACCTGCCCTAGAGTGCAGGAGCCGCCCAAGCTGTTTGAAATATGGGAAGCCTAGGCAAGCACAACTTCCTCCTATGCTATGTTGTCTTTCTGGCTCTTTTTCCAATACTTCAGGCAGGTTCTCTGCCTTTTCTTTCTTTTCAAAGTGTCCCAGTGTATGTTTATTCAAACAATTATACATTCACACGCACAACCTTTAAAAAAAGAGAAAAAAAGAAACAATTTTCAAATGGGGAATAAGGCAGCTTTTTGGTGGAGCGCATTTTCACCTTCTCTGAATTATTGGAGGTTTAGGCTTCCTGGAGATTTTCAGGCCTGTCTTCTCCACCCACTTCTACCTTCAGAGGACAGTATAGTACCCACATTTCCATCTGTCATACAGACACCCTTAAGTTTCCAAACAGCTATCTGATCTCTCCCACTGAAAGCCGTCTGTTTCACATTCATCCAATTTAGCACTTAGCCCCCTACTCTCAAGCCCATGCACATCAGTTCTGAACCCAGCTGCTTGGTGGGCTGGGGGAGTGCAACAGAGATGGTTAGGGAGGTGCACAAGGATAGTGTGTGTGTGTGTGTGTGTGTGTGTGTGTGTGTGTGTGTGAATGCCTCTTCATGCCATGGATGCCAGCCACGTCCCTTGTCATGTGACTCTTGACCGTTCATCCACTGGCAGGTGTGGCTCAAGAGAGCAAAAATGTTCTTCACCCTTTAAAGTATCAGTACTGTAGAAGTTTGAATGTTGCTTACTGGAAACCTGAGTTCAACGCCTGAGATGGGACAAGGAAAGAAGCTTCAAGTTCTGTATTACCGTGTAATCTTTCTTCCACAACCAGAAGGACCATTCTATAGAAGACCATGCTTGTGAACACTCTCACAATAACATATTGGGAGTATACATCACAAATATATGCATCTTTGTAAACATTGTTTGGTTGGAGAACTGCATCACAAAATTCACATAAGTGCACATTTTGAAGGGCAGCTGTTTTTCAGTTTTCATATTATTTCAGAAAGTGTAAATTTGATAAGATTTAGCTTTGAATGTGAACTGAATCAAATTTCTGCCTCACCCCAAATTTCTCCCTCGTCCCTAGTGGGGACTACCAGAGTGCTGTTGACTCACTTGGTTGGGGAGAAGTGGTCCTTGACTGTTGCATCAGCTAAGCCAAACAAACGGAGAATAGTACTGATTTCAGACAAAAACAAACAAACAGAAGAACCTTAAAAGATGTTGGAGAAAACCCCCAAGTTTCTGCATTCTCCTGTATGCCCTTGTTGTACTGTAACTATTACATATCTGATTCCCACGCCCCAGGGAGCCTTCAGAACAAAAGGGTTTAAATTTTCCAAATCAGTTTGAGAGGAAGCGGGGGGGGGGATGAGACTCAGCCTCCTCTCCTCTGCACCAAAAGGCTGATCAGCAGGATTTTAGTCTTTATTGACTGCTTGCACCTCTCCAATTACATGTGCTCAGCTATTGCCGCCGCCTCTGTTGCTTTTCAACACCCACACCTGCCTTTTCTCTTGTAACGTTCATTTTGCTTTTGCACTAAAATGCCTTTTAAAAAAACCAAATGTTCCAAGTTTTTGTTTGGCATTGTTATGGTTCTATGACTGATTTGCTGAATATCAATTCTTTCCCATTTGCTGTGGAAATGGGGAATAGAGAGCTATGTTTAGTATATACAGTCAGTGCAATTCTATAGATGTCTAATCAGAAGTAAATACCATTGAGTCTTGAGAGTCTTGAGAGTCTATGGGATTGCACCCTAAGGGCACTTCCAGATGGTCACTATTTTTAGATGCAAACTGTGCAACTAAAGTTGATCTGGAGCTCTTGTGCAGCAAAGGATAAGGCCAGTGTCAGGAACACACAATGGCAAGAGCAGACCCTACAAGTGCCCCTATTTTCCAGGGACGTCCCTGATTTAGAGAAGCTGTCCTGGTTTCTGATTTGATCCCAGAATGTCCCACCTTTCTTTAGGATGTCCCTATTTTCATTGGAGAAATGTATGGTGTTATCCAGCCCCCAAGCCATCTGAAGGCAATCCTGTATAGGGAAGTTTTTTAATGTTTAATATTTTATTATGTTATGTTGAAAGCTACCTAGAGTGGCTGGGGCAACCTAGTAAGATGTGTGGGGTATAAATAATAAGTTTGTCGTTATGGAATGGGACATCCCCATTTTCATCGGAAAAATGTTGGATGGTGTGCAAGAGTGCACTAATATTTGCTTGATGCAACACTGTCTAACTTCACCACAACAAACCACTCAGAATAAATAGTGGATGTCAACTTAACTTCCTTGCAAACTTTGTGCACATAAATTAAAATGAATCTCAATAAACAGGTTATCTGGAAACAGACTCAGTGTATGGTCACATTAGTGGCTTCCAATGTAGAAAGGCCACCCCAGTCCTATGCACACACATTGCATTAGAAGTTACATTTGCACAGAGTTGTTCACATCAGAGAAGGAGTGGGGATATCGTCACCTGACGCTCTTGAACTTTCCCCCCTCTCCCTTGCAACTCCCTGCAACTCCTGCTCATTTAACTGTGTCATCTATGCTTGTGCACTCATCTGTGCCAACACGATAGGTGTTAGGGATGCTCACATTAGTGCTTACTCTGCATCCAGTGTTCTAACCTGATTGAAACTGGTTTGAGAAAAATATGCATCAAACAACAGTATTTGCCGAGAAACTATAGGACTGATACGGATTGTGGCTCACCTCATGTGAATGTGTCTTCACAAATTAGCAGTGGGAGAGCATTGGATCCAGGGTAAACGGTCATATGAACATACCCTAAGGTAAAACAGCAAGGACAGGTCCACTTCCATTTGATTGCAGAAGAACAATGTCTCCTTAGCCCCAGTATTGAAGTGAATTAACAGTGCCTAGGAAGATCAGTGTTCTTGAGTTTATTTCATGTCACAATCTCACAAACAACACTATGGTTGGCAACAAGAATTTTCTTTTCTTTTCTTTTTGCCAGCAATAACATCCTGGAGATAACTATCTTTGAATCTTGTTGATGTATAGAAGTCCTTGCTCTTGATTCAAACTGATGTAATTCATTGCTTTTCCGTTTCATTTATATTCATTATTGCAAGTTCAGGCATAATCACAGAATTTGTATAGCGAGAGGTACAAGATCTTCTTTTCACATCCCCACCCATGGGAGAATTTACTTTAATTGCAATCAGGTGTATTTCATTGCACCACATTTTAGTTAGTTTCCAAAGTACACAATAAATGTACAGTTGGCTTCCAAAAATTAGAACTGCTCCCTAGTCATAGAGATATCTGGTCTACTATGTCAAGTTCTGGGTCAAGTCCTTCATTCTGAGGACATTGACAGGCTGGAGTGTGACCTCGTACTTCCACTGATAACATGCTGTTTTGTGGGCTGCTAGCAGAGCCAGGTGCAACGTTATGTGTATTCTTTGTTTAATTTTTAACTTGATGTTTTGTGCAGGTCTGGTATATCAGAAAACTTGTATCTCAAAAAACAAAAAAGGCCCCACACAGGTAAACAAATACCTGAGTGCATGCCCACAACAGACCTCACTTTTCCCAGAAATTGAGTTGGGGGCTACAGGTGGAATATGGCAAGACACATTCACATTTTTCTTTTTTCAAAAAAATAGCACACAGATTTAAGCAAGTCTGATATATCAAAAAATATGTATTTCAAAAATAGGGGGGTTGGCCCTGCACGCAGGTAAAGATGCCCACATGCCCACAATGGACCTCACGTTTTTGGCACTCAGAGAGGATGGGGAAGGGCTAAGTGAGGGGAAGGCGCAATAATACACAATATATCCCATCAAGCACCACCGAGCAGAGTGGATGGAAAACATTGAGACAGGAGTTCAATTCAAAGCTCCCCTGTGTGGGTGAACATGCACAAAACTGCACATGTGTGCAAGAACACCCTGATGTTTACATAGCCATAGTCCTATGAGGAGCTGTTGAAAGAGCTGGATGGCTGTATTCAAGTATGTGAAGGGTATTTATCTGAAGGGCTATCATGCAGAGCAAGCAGATTCTCTGTTGCTACAGAGGGTGGGACCATAACCTATGTGTAGAACAGTGTTTATCAACCACTGTTCCGCGGCACACTAGTGTCCCGCGAGATGTTGCCTGGTGTACCGTGGGAAAAATTGAATTTTTTTTTTAAAAAGTCAAATTTTCGCCCACTAAGCGGGCGCCGGACTGTGTCCTGGGTATGGGGGGGGTTGACCCCACCCTCGGCCAGCAAGGGTCCTCAGGGGGACACCCTCCACTATTCTGATGTCCGGGCTGTGATTGGTCCAGACTCCAGCCTGGACCTATCACAGTAGGACATCATCTTCCGACTTCCTTCCCGCCCGAGCACAGTGTGCGCAGCAGCGGAGAGAAGAAGACGTTCGGACTTGAGTCACCAGGAGGACTGGAGCAGGAGGAGACGGACGGAGACCAGGACTCGGCGGGAGTCGGCACTGCAGAGAGACCGCATCCGGATCCAGACCAGGCCGCAGGTGCAGCGTGAGGTGAGGAGGTCATCTGGAACCAGTCGGTCATGGTCGGGTCTCGGAAGAGAGACGAGTGAGTCCAGCCCTGTGCAGCAGCAGCAGCCCGGTAAGTTTATATATAGTCAATATAGGCACAGAGTTAAATTTTTTAACATTTTCTAATGGTGGTGTGCCTCGTGATTTTTTTCATGAAACAAGTGTGCCTTTGCCCAAAAAAGGTTGAAAAACACTGGGGTAGAAACTTCAGGGAAGCAGGTTTCAGCTAAGCACTAGGAAAAACCCAGTGGTAAGAGCTGTTCAGCAGTGGAATAAACAGGCTTGAGAAGTGGTAGGTTCTAGTTTCCTGAAGATGTTTAAGCAGGATCTGGTCAGCCATCTGCATAGGATGCTGTTGGTTGCATCCTGCAGATTGTAGAGTGCAGGGAGTTGTTGAGCTAGATAAACTCCAAAGTCTCTTTTCCCGCTCTTAGGGTTTTATCTAAAGTAGTGCTGAGCAATGTGTCCTATCAGGACAAGGATTCCCACGCATGCAACAGGACTTTCCCTTGTCCTCCTTTCCCCACACACATGCCACCATAATTCTGTTCTAGGGGTTCCCCTAGGCCTCCAGAGCAGATTTGGGGAAGGTGTGAGGTGCACACAGCAGGAGAAGGAGGGGAAGTTGCATTGCACAAGCAGAAATCCTTGTGCCAGTGGGGCACTTTAGATAGCGCTCTAAACGTCTCTGGTTCTGTGATCTTTTACGGGCGCAGCTTCCACTGGTGGGGGGGGTGGTTATGTGCCCTTGCAAGTTCTGCAGCAGCACTCTGGCAGATATGACTCGGCTGGAATCTGCATAATACAGAGTTTTGTACGACTACTCAAACAGAAATTAGTCGGCCATCATATCTACCTTTGTATCTTAGTAATTTTCCTTTCTGCATCAAGCTCGTAGGAAAGAAAGTCTCCCCGCTAAAGGTTAAAGTTATTTGAAATGGCACAAGCCTCCCCAATTGGCCGCCTTATGCACCGGGTTGGTGGGTAAATTGCTTAGTGAAAAAAGGAAGTGACAATGTCTGGTTTCCTTTTGAAGACAAGCCGGATGTGACTGGAGAAGGAAATGCTCCTGGCAGCTTTGCAGCCGGCTGAACTTGAGAAAGCAACTGTGGGGTCACTCTTAGAAGTAGCTGTCTAGGAAAGGGTGGACAATGTGTTTGCTCGCTAACCTCTTGATTCATTCCCTCCACCGTTTAAAAAAGAGAAAAGAGAAGAGCTTATCTGTATGTTAAACAAGTATGCCTTGCCACAAAACGTGACAGCGTGTGGAGCACAACAGCTCAGGTTTCCAGCCAGCCAGGTTTCCAAGCCCGTTTCTAGGATATTCCATTCAATTTTCCCTCCCTGCCTAGATTCATGTTCTCCCCTCCACCTTCTCTAATGGCCAGCCAGAATTGTGTGTCCTCTGAGCATGCCTGCTCTCCTCATTCAGCTGTTTCGGGGTTCCCCTCCCATCAAGGTTTTTCCCCTAAAGATCTTATTATTATTATTTGTACTTCTGTAAACCTTGGGGTTTTCCCAAGTCTGCCAACACCCCCCTCTCTTGTTTATGGAGGATGTAATTTTGGCTATATAAGGATATACACTGTGACAACGAGTACTGTGTGGGTATACAGTATATACTCAGTATATACTGCTCTACTTGTGATCTTCCAAACTGAATGAAACCTTCCAGCCCCCTCAGTTTTTCATTGCCAGGCAGGCAGCAAAAAAAAAAAGTTTGATTAAGCCCATAGTGGGTCACTGTATACAGGATAGATTAGCTACATTCTGCTTGATAGGTCCTGTGTTGTGCAAATACAGGTATGTGTTAAGTGAGACCCCACTATACATGTCAAGTACAGAGATACTTCGGGTTACAGATGCTTCAGGTTACAGGTGCTTCAGATTACAGACTCTGCTAACCCAGAAATAGTACCTTGGGTTAAGAACTTTGCTTCAGGATGAGAACAGAAATTGTGTGGCGGTGTTGCGGCGGCAGCGGGAGGCCCCATTAGCTAAAGTGGTACCTCAGGTTAAGAACAGTTTCAGGTTAAGTACGGACCTCCGGAATGAATTGAGTTCTTAACGCGAGCTACCACTGTAGTATCTCACCACTTTAAAAAGCTGTGCCTTCCCCCAAAGAATTCTGGGAATTACTGTTTGTTAAGGGTGCTGAAAGATTTTAGGAGACATCTCTTCCACTCAGAGGGCTAAAATTCTGGGATTCCCAGGGAAGAGGGATTGACTGTTAAACCACTTTCAGAATTGTAGCTCAGGAAGGGGGAAAATACATGAAAAGAGTACTTCCGATCACAGACCTTCCACGTCCCACCTTTGTTTGGGCATCATTTTTCCAAAGTGTTATCCCGGGTGCCTTGAAGTGGGCAAGGTGGAGATGGTAAGCATGTGAAAGGGCTCAGGCTTTTAATCTTGCAGTTAGAGAGAGATTTTCTTGTCCAAGTATGTTAAGCAAGCTTTGATCAGATTTTCTATTTTGATGGTTTCATAAAGTTGTGGAATCTCATTCCAGAGTCTTTAGGGAAAGTAAGGTTAAAAACTGGCAGTTATGTGCAGGCAAATCCCACAGAGGGACTTATATACTTCTGAAGAGAGCTATGCCATTTTGGGATGCAGGAGAAAATATTTACAAAAGGGGAATAATTGTTCTTTTAAATAACAGAAACTTAAGAAGCAGGAGGGACGCGGGTGGCGCTGTGGGTTAAACCACAGAGCCTAGGACTTGCCGATCAGAAGGTTGGCGGTTCGAATCCCCGCGACGGGATGAGCTCCTGTTGCTCGGTCCCTGCTCCTGCCAACCTAGCAGTTCAAAAGCACATCAAAGTGCAAGTAGATAAATAGGTACCACTCCAGCGGGAAGGTAATCGGCGTTTCCGTGTGCTGCTCTGGTTCGCCAGAAGTGGCTTAGTCATGCTGGCCACATGACCCGGAAACTGTACGCGTGCTCCCTCGGCCAATAAAGCGAGATGAGCGCCGCAACCCCAGAGTCAGTCACGACTGGACCTAATGGTCCGTTACCCTTTACCTTTACCTTTTTAAAGAAGCAGGTACACCCAACTACTACGTACACAATGAAAAAGAAGGCATTTTGCCACAGGGGATGTTCAAACACTTGCTACTATTTATGTCTTAAGAGGAATATGGAATTTGGCCCAAAAAAATAGCTTTGGAAAAGCTCAGTTTTAAAAATAAAACTTAAAAGCTAATGTAGAATCACACACTCTTATTTTCTGTGGATTGCAATGGCAGAGTTAAGCACATGCTTAAGACTCCCACTGAAATCAAGGGAATGCAAGTAGGCTTAGCTCAGGCAACAAACTATGGTTTGTTTGTTAAATTTATATTTAATTAATGAATCATCACATTTCTATAAGTTTAAGGCTGACGAGCAATTGTGGCATGTTGGGGAGCAGCAAACTACTATTCATGTGTATTGGGAAGGCAACCTTATCTGCAGTTTCTTAAAGCACTTCCTGACTGCTGCTATTTTTGGATGGGATTCAGTCACATATCAGCAAATTCAGGTTGCGCAATTAAAGCTGATGAGCACTCTTGTGCAACAAACTCACACCCCCCCCCCAAAAAAACCTCCAGACTTATTGTGATAAGGAAAGTGATGGGGAAATCACACCGGAAAAACTAAGTTAACACTTGCCTAACATATTCTTAAGGAAATCATCCCTGAGTGCTCACTGGAAGGACAGATCCTGAAGCTGAGGCTCCAATACTTTGGCCACCTCATGAGAAGAGAAGACTCCATGGAAAAGACCCTGATATTGGGAAAGGAGAAGGGGACGACAGAGGACGAGATGGTTGGACAGTGTTCTCGAAGCTACCAGCATGAGTCTGACCAAACTGCGGGAGGCAGTGGAAGACAGGAGTGTCTGGTGTGCTCTGGTCCATGGGGTCACGAAGAGTCGGACACGACTAAACGACTAAGCAACAACAACGCAATGTTCTATATAACCAATGCTTTTTTAAAGAAAAACCGGTGCTGGTACTCACCATTAAGTTGTTAAAGGAGGTGTCACACCTATAGCCTTTAAGTGGGGGGAGTGCCAGTATTGCATACCCTTCAATACTTCCAGAAAAAAGCACTGTGTATAACCTTTCTGCAAACAAATCAGAATACTCAGTGGGCACCATTGTCTAGCCTCCATGTAAACTTAACTGCAGACAAATCAGGATAGGTAGCCTAACCTCCCCACAATTTTTCTGCAAACGAATAAGAATGAATGATCAACAAACAGGAAGTGAGCCTCCTCAATGCTTGCACTTGAGGAGGAGCACAGCAGCAGCAAAGAGGGAGTATGCACTGGTACTCTGCTCATGCACATAAACCACCATGAACCAGTAGCAGCCCCGGTTTATTGTGAAGTGCCAACATGGCCAGTGTTCATATTGTCACTTGGAGCACAGCAAGTGTGTTTGTGTGTCAGAGAGAAGTTAATCCTGTGTTGATAACACATGAAATCCTGACCCATCTACAAATGTTTTCAGATTTATTTAAAAGCCACTGTACACAAAGAAACACGTCTGTGTGATGTCCTTTTATGGCAAAGGAGCTGCTCCCCTTTCAATGAATGTGGAAGTTAAGCGACTGGAAATTCAAGCTGAAATCACAAATCAGGTTCAGAAAAATCTGCACAAAACTTTTCTGTGCCAGCCCCACGGTTGGTCAACAGGAACACCCAGCCCAGATTGCCACCAGTGTTGCAGAGCAAAAGATGCTGTCTCCCTTTCTTCCACATCACCTGTCCAGTTTGGGAAGCAGAAAACAGCAATTAGGATGGAATGTGGTTTTGCCCTGTGCAACAGATGCTTGCATAGTACAGAGGGCCACTGAGGAGAGGAACTAGAATATGAGAAAAGATGGAAGAATTGCCCTTGGGCCCTCATGGGTAAGAAAATACCACCAGCAGAGCCAGTGCAGTCTGGAAATAAATGTACCCCCTCCTGATTTTGGGGAGTGGCCACTGATCTTTGCCCCATATAAAACAACTAAGCCAGTCATTGTCAACATTAGCGGTGGAGCCAACTTGACTAATTGGGGATTTCTGGCTCTCAGGAGCAAAATGCTGGAAGATAGCGTTAAAGTATAGCAGTCTATTTGTATGTTCAGGTGGGTGAAAACCAACAACTGAAACCAAATTATTGGCTCATGGCAGTCCCTTAAGGAAACGATTCCTTTTCCTGCATCCTGAAGACTTTGGGATGGCAGAGGTCACGTTTGGGTAAGGCAGGAGAGGACTCCCACACTCCAGATATATGGCTGAGGGAGGAGGCTTGAGAGAAACTATGTTGGGAGTTGCATGCAATTGTTTAGGAGGCCATGAGACAGGAAGCTGGAGGTCATGATTAGTGTCTCTCATACACACACAATAATTTGAGGAATTTGTAGGCTCAGAAAACTAAGTAACACTTAGCATGTATCTCATGTAATTACATATAGACAGGTCACCACGTGTATGGTCACCACATCAGTTGTGAAGGACATGTGTGCTGTTTATTTGGCCTTAATTTGGTCAGTTCTCAGCAGTTTCCCAGGAAGTTCTACAGCCTTGTGTAATCAGAGTCATCAGGAAGATACAGCTACTGTCATTTGCTATATTATGATGATGATTCCCTTTTCAGTGATAATGCCCCTCACCCTAATGTATCCAAACCACACCTGAAAATGGATAAATCAGGACTCACTGGCAGCGCAAAGCAGCAGCTAGCCCTGTTGACTGTGCTAGTGAGCGCCCAATGGGAACTTGAAAGTGCAACCAATCCCAGTGGGATCTCTGGACAGCTGACTGGCACTGTCAGTAAGCCCTGCTTGCAAGGGAATAATTAGCAGCTTGGTTTACTCTTCTCGTAGTTCCTTTGTAGCCACATGCTTACCTGCCCCATACCTGTCATGTCATATGACATCAGGTATGGGTTGGGTGATTGTGGTGTGTGATAAATGGCCCCATAAACCAAAGTGGGGCCCATTAATTAGACCTGTGAGCCATAAGTTCCCTACTCCTGCCCTACATGGCTTATTTGTTGGACCACCTTCTTCCATATCAATCTCCCCATCCACTGAGATTATAATTTAAGATCTCTTTCTGGGTGCCTCCATCGTGTTGTGGGTGACAACCAAAGAGAGCCTATTGTGTGGTGGCTCTTTGACTTTGGAATGCCCTCCCTAAGAAGCTCCTCCTGGAGATTTGGTTACTATCATTTAGACACCAGGCAAGAAAACTATTTCTCTTTCCCCAGGCTTTTAAGAGCTGCTTAATTTGCTGCATTCCATGTAGAGATAATTGCTTGATTTCCCACCCTTCCTCCTGAGGGAGCCAAGGGTGGAATTAGTTTGCATACTTAAATGATGTTGTTGATGATGGTGTGCTTTTGTTGTTGTTGTCTCTTACCACTATGTTAGCTGCCCCGGAAGCATAAATTTGTGTTGAAATATGGGGTATATATTATGTATGTAAGCAAACAGACAAAGGCTGGCATGACTGGTATAACATGAGAATATAGGGTAGTATCGCGGGTGGCGCAGGAACGCAGGTGGCGCTGTGGGTTAAACCACTGTGCCGCTTGGGCTTGCCGATCAAAAGGTCGACGGTTCGAATCCCCGTGATGGGGTGAGCTCCCGTTGCTCAGTCCCAGCTCCTGCCAACCTAGCAGTTCGAAAGCACGCAGTGCAAGTAGATAAATAGGTACCGCTCCAGTGGGAAGGCAAACAGTGTTTCTGTGCGCTGCTCTGGTTTCGCCAGAATCAGCTTAGTCATGCTGGCCACATGACCCAGAAAAACTGGGTCACATGACCCAGAAAAAACCCCAGCTCCCTCGGCCTGTAAAGCGAGATGAGCGCTGCAACCCCAGAGACGTTCGCAACTGGACTTAATTGTCAGGGGTCCCTTTACCTATAGAGTAGTATCTAATGAACTCATTCTATCAGCTCAAGGATTTCCACTTGCGCCATGAAATGCTCCCCTTCTCCTCTCCCTGTGCTTGCCCCACCCCCACCCCAAATATGTTGCTGAAGGTTGAGGGGAACCCCAGAACAAATATAGGGAGTGGAGGGCAGTGGCGTAGTGTGGGGGGTGCCAGGGGTGCCGGCCGCACCGGGCGCAACATTTGGGGGGGCGCGTTTGGCCGGCCCCCCTCAAGGAAGCGGGAACCTCTCCAAGGCGCAGCGCGCCATCGGTGGAGGAAAAGAGCCGCGCAGCAGCAAAGCCGGGAGGAGGAGGAGGTGGAGCGAGCCTGCTAATTGCTTGCTGTGAATTAAGCGGAAGGCTGCTTCGAAGCCTGGCGGCGGGATGAGGTCTCTCCGCCCCACCGCCAGCCTTCGGAAGGCTGCTCCGAAGCCTGGCGGTGGGGCGGAGAGACCTTCTCCCCGCACCAGCCTTCGAATGGCTGTCCTGAAGACTTGTGGTGGGAGCAGTGGCGTAGCGTGGGGGGTGCAGGGGGGGCCTGCCGCACCTGGCGCAACATCTGGGGGGCGCGGAAGAGACTCGAGTGCTAAAATCCACGGGTTAGGGGGCGCAAATTACTTGCCTTGCCCCGGGTGCTGAGTACCCACGCTACGCCACTGGTGGAGGGGGAGGAGAGGGGGGCAATGTTCCACTGCACAAGTGGAAATCCTTGCATGGATGCAATGAGTTAGTTGGATACTGCCCATAAGAGACCTGATGGATCAAGCCAAAGGCCCATTTAGTTCAGCACTCAATTCTCACAGTGGCCAACCAGATGCCCATGGGAAGCTCAAAACCAGGATCTGAGTGGATCCAAAGTTGCCAGTTCCCACTCCACAATGACCCTTTCATGGCTTTCAGCTGGCTATTGCTAGCACCACCAGGAGTAGCAGCCTATTTGGGCAAAGCTGTTTGGGCAAAGCTGGGGCTTCCACCACAAAGAAGCCACCATCCTCCTCTCCACCAGGCCATGAGAGAAACAAATGCTTGCAATCCTGACCACCACCCCAGCCATCAACACTGTGACTAGGCCCTAGGATTGCACTGTTTATAAGCAGTTTATTTTGGGGGGGGGGATGGAGAGGGGACACACAGCCATGGGAAGATCTGATAAATGAAGAAAGACCAAGAGGAAATACAGGATGGTTCGATGAAACACTCTAAGAAAGCACCCAATTTTATCAGTTTGTCATGCTTAGTAAATACTGTTTTTCCCCTGGACCATTAACACATAGAAATCTAATTTTGCATATTTGGAGGTGGACATTAGATTTCCACAATTTTGAGAGTGTTTATTTTTAGCCCCCAGAAGTGTGGAATGTAACCATGATAAAGTCCATATCTACCACGTTTTCATAGATTCAGAGTACTGTATAATTAGTAACCAGAGACCACCCACACAGTAAGCCACACGGCTGTGAGAAGCATTATCACCATGTGAAGGGAACTGAGACAGTGAAGCTAGATTTCTTGGTCAAAGCCATAGCATGTTGGCAATGACATCAAGCCTATTTACACACGACCATTTAGTCTGGCTCCAGTGCACTCCCACCTAGAATCATAGAATCATAGAATCATAGAGTTGGAAGAGACCACAAGGGCCATCGAGTCCAACCCCCTGCCAAGCAGGAAACACCATCAGAGCACTCCTGACATATGGTTGTCAAGCCTCTGCTTAAAGACCTCCAAAGTAGGAGACTCCACCACACTCCTTGGCAGCAAATTCCACTGTCGAACAGCTCTTACTGTCAGGAAGTTCTTCCGAATGTTTAGGTGGAATCTTCTTTCTTGTAGTTTGGATCCATTGCTCCGTGTCCGCTTCTCTGGAGCAGCAGAAAACAACCTTTCTCCCTCCTCTATGTGACATCCTTTTATATATTTGAACATGGCTATCATATCACCCCTTAACCTCC
This sequence comes from Podarcis vaucheri, assembly GCF_965113315.1. Classification (NCBI taxonomy): domain Eukaryota; kingdom Metazoa; phylum Chordata; class Lepidosauria; order Squamata; family Lacertidae; genus Podarcis; species Podarcis vaucheri. Next base: position 35,370,927 of record NC_138759.1, read on the forward strand.
TCTTCTCCAGGCTAAACATGCCCAGCTCCCTTAGCCGTTCCTCATAAGGCATCGTTTCCAGGCCTTTGACCATTTTGGTTGCCCTCCTCTGGACACGTTCCAGTTTGTCAGTGTCCTTCTTGAATTGTGGTGCCCAGAACTGGACACAGTACTCCAGGTGTGGTCTGACCAGAGCAGAATACAGTGGCACTATTACTTCCCTTGATCTAGATGCTATACTCCTATTGATGCAGCCCAGAATTGCATTGGCTTTTTTAGCTGCCGCGTCACACTGTTGGCTCATGTCAAGTTTGTGGTCAACCAAGACTCCTAGATCCTTTTCACATGTACTGCTCTCAAGCCAGGTGTCACCCATCTTGTATTTGTGCCTCTCATTTTTTTTGCCCAAGTGCAATACTTTACATTTCTCCCTGTTAAAATTCATCTTGTTTGTTTTGGCCCAGTTCTCTAATCTGTCAAGGTCGTTTTGAAGTGTGATCCTGTCCTCTGGGGTGTTAGCCACCCCTCCTAGTTTGGTGTCATCTGCAAATTTGATCAGGATGCCCTTGAGTCCATCATCCAAGTCGTTGATAAAGATGCTGAATAAGACCGGGCCCAAGACAGAACCCTGTGGCACCCCACTAGTCACTCTTCTCCAGGATGAAGAGGAACCATTGATGAGCACCCTTTGGGTTCGGGCAGTCAGCCAGTTACAAATCCACTGAGTGGTAGCATAGTCAAGACCGCATTTTACCAGCTTCTTTACAAGAATATCATGGGGCACCTTGTCAAATGCCTTGCTGAAATCAAGGTAGGCTACATCCACTGCGTTCCCTTCATCTACCAGGCTTGTAATTCTGTCAAAAAACGAGATCAGGTTAGTCTGACATGACTTATTTTTCAGAAATCCATGCTGACTATTGGTGATCACAGCATTCCTTTCTAGGTGCTCACAGACTGTTTGCTTAATGATCTGTTCCAGAATCTTCCCTGGTATTGATGTCAGACTGACTGGGCGGTAATTATTTGGGTCCTCTCTTTTCCCCTTTTTGAAAATAGGGACAACATTTGCCCTCCTCCAGTCTGCCGGGACTTCGCCTGTTCTCCAGGAATTCTCAAAGATGACTGCCAGTGGTTCTGAGATCACATCTGCCAGTTCTTTTAATACTCTTGGATGCAGTTCATCTGGCCCTGGAGACTTGAATACATCTAAACTAGCCAAATATTCTTGTACTATCTCCTTAGTTATTCTGGGCTGTGTTTCCTTTGCTGAATCATTTGCTCCAAATTCTTCAGGTCGGGCATTGTTTTCTTTATCGGAGAAGACTGAGGCAAAGAAGGCATTCAAAGCTGAGTGCACATGACATGACATTAGTCACAATTCCTTGAGAAATAATTCTGTTTTGGGGTGCTCTCCCTCAAACCTGCTTCCATCTGATTTAAAAACATGGGCTGTGGTTAAGCTGAGGTGTGTCCATTTTTCCAACAGCTGTTGTGCATGTGCAGAGGACAGCTTCATTAAATAGGCGTTCATAGGGAGTTCAGGAGCAGGGAAACCAATCAGGTAATGTGCGTTGGGTCAAGACATCCCTGCCAGGGAAAAACATCTGCGTTGCATTTTAAGCCACTAATGTGCACCTAGCCTGAATGGTTCCAATCTGAACTGTGTTCTGTACTTCCTGGCAGTTATGGCCTTTTAACAATCCAGAGCAGACAGAGCAGAATGCAGAATGAATCGAGTTGTTTAAACGGCGACTTTTCTTCTCTTCCAGATAGATTGAGCAGTTTTGTTTGCATTATCATTTAACTTCCATGAACAGTTTCTGAGAGTTCCTCAATTAGTCTATTGCCTCAAATGTAAACATAGCTGTAATCCATGGGTAGGCAAACTAAGGCCCGGGAGCCAGATCCGGCCCAATCGCCTTCTAAATCCAGCCCACAGCATATTTTTACATGAGTAGAATGTGTCCTTTTTTAAAATGCATCTCTGGGTTATTTGTGGGGCATAGGAATTTGTTCACACACACCCCAAATATAGTCCAGCCCCCACTAGGTCTGAGGGACAGTGGACCGGCTCCTGCTGAAAAAGTTTGCTGACCCCCCTGCTGTAATCCTATGCAAGACTTAAACTCATTATCTATATCTATCTATCTGTCTATCTATCTATCTATCAGCTATTAACAGTTTCAATGACTTAATGATGATGGTATATTCATCTTTAATTAGTCTGGGGATTTTAACTATGTGCTAACTGTGTATTTTTTGTTTGTATACTATTGATCAATGAGTTTAAATTTTTTAAAAATAAAAGAAAATATATAAGACACAGTAGTGTGATGCTGCAACTGGAATAAGTTTAGTGGCATGTTGCATTAAGTGATTGAGAAAGTTAGTTGTTACAAAGTTTTCCCAGTTTCAGTGAAGCTTACATGTGAGGCCTCAGGGTTTAAAGAGAGGAAACGTGATTGCCCTGCTGAAAGAGTAGATTGCTCAAAGAATTCTGTTCTGGATTAAGAGACGGTGGAAATAAAAGAATAGATGGTTAATTTGGAACTTGCATCACTTGTAGAGTGATCATAATCTTTGACTTACATCTGCTTGGCAAAACTGGCATGCAACCAAAAACCTCTTGTTCCTACAGAACACAAAGTTATGCCAGCACAACAGATTTACACCATGGTGATACTATTGCACCAGCAGAAGACTGCCTTGGCCATGTGAGCCTTAGTGAACCAAGTGGCAATTTTCCTGTTATCAGATTCTAATTTTGTTGCATTCCCAATATTAATGTATATCATCAATCTTTATTATTACTATTTTATTATTACTGTACTATTTTTTATTTTTTATTATATTTTTTGTTTGTGTGTTCATTTATTGTGGGAGTCTTCTTTCAGCTGCACCATATGGTAAATCAGGCAATGGAAAATTTATGTGGTGCCCCCCTTCCCTCAATGTCCTTAACAAGTGCATATTTTGCTTCATGGTTAATCCACACCTGGCCAAATGCTTGTGTTGTGCTGGTATGCCATTACACCAGCAAAATAGGATTATAGGAAGCAGCCTTATTCGAATTCAGAGCACTGGTCCATCTAGGTCAGTATCATCTACACCAGGGGTAGTCAACGTTTCTGTACCTACCGCCCACTAATGCATCTTTCTTGATGGTAAAATTTCCTTACCGCCCACCAGTGCTTGATGGAAGGAGGATTCAGCTTGTGCCGTAGAAACCCCTACCGCCCACCTAGAATCCTGAAACGCCCACTAGTGTGCAGTAGGGACCAGGTGGACAAACCCTGCTCTACACTGACTAGCAGACTGCCAGGGTTTCAGGCAGCAGTATTTCCCTGCCCCAGCGGCAGATGCCGGAAGATTGAATCTGGGACCTTCTGCGTTCAAGACAGGTGCCTTCCACTAAGTTACAGCTCTCCCTTAGCAGGTGGCTGTTTTAAATACCAGTTGCACCAGAGGCCATAGAGAAGCCCACAAACTAGCTCTGCCACCTCCACATCCTCTGCTCAGAAGGCCCAGCAATGTTGGAGGAGAGCTTCGGGGGTCAATCATGTGCAGATTCAGAAGTATATAAACCTCACCCACAGAGTACAGTGCATGAAACCACACAAGCAGCATGAGGCTACGTCCATGTTTGCTCCCAAAGCGGCAGGCTGTAGCTTCTGCCGACCTACCATTTGGGCAGCTACACTGGGGTGCTCCTCGCTGACAGGGCTCCCCTGACTAGCAGTGGCATTTACGCAGCACATAGTTAAAATTTCAAATTGCTCCCCCCGGAGGCAGTGATTGCCACTAACTTGGATGGCTTTAAAAGAGGACTGGGCAAATTCGTGGAGGACAAAGCTTTCCATGTAAGCGTCAAATGGCAGGCTAATCAGCATCTGTGCATTGAATAGTGAGGTCGCCATCTTGTCCTTCATCTCAGGCAGTAAAATGTATTAAGCCACTTGGACAAGACTTTATTGTGGGTATTTCTAAGTGTGGGAGGGCTTTTTCCTATCCAAAATTATCAATACTGACAGACTGAGGTAGGTGTTGCCATGTGGAAATTACCTCAGAACTTCCCAGGAGAGGGAGTCAAACCCACAACTCTTGCTTTTTGTTACAGTACTCTTTCCCACCAAGCTTTGCCCAATCAGGCCACCATGTGACCTCCTGGGACCAAATTATTAAGGTTTCCATTCTCCCTTACTCCCAGTATTCTCCCTTGCAAAATGCTTGTGTCACCATTTAGAACATGTTCCATCATGAAGAAAATTGTTTGTGGGGGGTACCTCAGTGGAGCTTCAAGCTCCCCTCCTGTGGAGTGTGGGACTTTAAAAAAAATTGAAATATTTATACACTGCATTTTCATAAAAAAGAAATATAGGAAGGCAATGTACCACATAAAAACATACTACCCAAAAAAGTCAATAAAAACATCAATAGCATAGCAAAAACTCTGGTTGGTTGGTTGGTTGGTTTTTTAACTGTTCCAAAGGCCTGTCTGAACAGTATAGTTAAAAGAAAATTAATCTAAAAGAAAGCAAGAATGGCTCCTGCTTGACTTCTAGTAGCAAGGAGTTCCACAGAGCACAGGACCTCGTTCCTGGTAAAGGCCAACCAAAACTCAGGGGCATGGGGCTTCACCAAAAGTGCCCCATTAGAAGATCTTAAGGATCAAATGGAGCATAAATTGTGTAAGGCTTTATGAATTAAGGCAGGAATCTTAGGCAGGCAGCAAACTGGCCAGGAGTTATACAATGGTAGCTCCTGGCTGATGGAAGTCTTGCTAGGGAAGTTCCGGAAGGCTCTTCCTGGTGGCTTGAGTATGCATTGTGTGGGGGACAGCGGGTAGAGAATGGGTTATATGACATCATCTCAGTGTTGGGTGTGGGAAAGATGCCTTTTCTGACTGCCCCTCAAGTCATTTCATTTCGCAGAAAGGCTGATACGCTATTTCCTTCTGGTTCATAAAAATTCCCCCCCTATTCAGTCAAGTTCTGCCTCCCACCGATTTTACTGCTAGAGAAGGGGGAGAAATATATTTGGGGACTTTGTCACAGAGTCAAATGACTAGGACTCAGATGTGGAGTGACACATGACTCACCCTTGCCCATTCTATAAAAAGGAAATAGAGATTAATAATGCTAGATTTGATTATTTCAAAATGCACAAGTGACTTCTTCCTTCCTTCCTTCCTTCCTAGCACTTGGAGCAAAAAAGGTCATTCAGTTAGAGTTCATAAGCTGGAGGGGAAGTATGATGTTGAATACTTCTTGGAGATTTTTGAATAACATTGTCAGATGCGAAACCTTTAGTCACTTTCGAGAACTGGGCTCAGAGCTCAAAGTGATTTGACTTCCTTGCTATTATTAAGAAGAAAAAGCTTATTCACCAGATTTTACTTCAATGGTCTACTGTAGCCAGTAGTTTTCATATTCCATCGCAGAGTGAGGAAGAGGTCCTTTAAAAAGAAATCTTTATGCCCCCAAGTTTCTTGCTTCAGAATAATGAATTGTCTTTCCTCCATATTCCTCCCCAATTATTCAAGTGAAGTTGTGTTAGCGATCCTTGACACTCGTGAATATCACAAGCTCCAGTTTTGGAGATGTAGTATCATTAAACGTATCTGTATCCCAAACTAGCTTATTGCTCATAGTTCGGGATTTATTTATTTATTTATTTATTTATAAATGTCTATCCAGGGAGCCCTAAGGATGGCAGATATCAGACATTACTCTATCAGTCATACCTAAAGGTTGACACATGTTTAGTGAGAATTTTTTATTTTTTTAAAGCAAATCCCCAGGTCTGCTTTTGAAACTCAGAGCAGTTGCCATTCAGCTTGAGGAGACACTGTTTAAGAAACTAGATGCTGATGGTGAGCCTTATGGAAAATTCAATGTATTTTTTAAAATGCTTTTTAAAAAGGCATTTTCAGAATAGCTTTTATATGTATGTAGATTCCACCAGAGAATGACCTACTCAACAAATGCCTATACAGATGTCATTGAAAACACATCAGAGTCGGGGGCCTATTCTACCCCAGAGGAGAGAGTGTTCCACAGAGAGAGAGTCACCAGTGAAGGCCTTTGGTACAGAAAAGCTTTTTGTCATGTCAGCCGTGCAATAAACATTTCTTGCCAGCATGTCAGTGAAGAGGATCAGGCTATTCAGCTGTTCTAGCACTGGTAAAAGACACTAACACAATGTCACATTAATGATGAACTGATAAGAATACAAGAAGCATGGCATGATTTGAATAGTCATCAACACTGACTATTGGCCATGTTGGCTGAGGGTGATGGCAACTGTAGTCCAACAACATCTGAAGGGTATCACATTCATTACCGCTAATGTCTCTCTCTCCACTCTCACCCTCCAGTAAAACCAGTGAGAAGTCTTCAAATCACAAATGAACAATTCTGTCATGAAAACCTGACTTCCCCATCCTTTATATTTATTTCTTAAATGCTGTGCAGCTTCCTGGCCCTTCGGGAGACAGAGAAGATTCTAAAAATCGGTCTCTCTTGATGCCCTCAACGCTTGGCAAAGCAGGTGTGTCTGTGCCGGCAACAGTTCTGTGTGTGATTAGCAGCTGTTCTCTGTGTGAGGAAGGGCACAATTCCCACCACATCACAAGAACTTCTGCTGTTTCCACTTTTCTTCATGCAAAACGAGGTTCCTCTTTGAGGGAGAGCGAGACTTTTGCATGGTAGGTGCACACAAAAATGTCTAGCAGGGGCGGGGGGATGGGACAGCTTGGTATTAGAAAACACGTTTATGGAAGGCAATCTTACTTGGCTACGAGTGATTGCCAAAGAAGAAGAAGAAGAAGAAGAAGAAGAAGAAGAAGAAGAAGAAGAAGAAGAAGACGACGACAATGGAGGGGTTCCCAGGATTAACACTCTTTCCCCATAGCCTTGGATTCAAACAGAAATCAATCATCACTCTGACTCTCTCTGGATTCCCGGTTTGCATCTTTTCTTCCAGCTTCTAGCTCACATCACTCAACTCTCTCCTTTCAACTCTGCCTTTGACCTCCTAATTACCTGTGAGTTGAGGGAGGGGACCCCACCCATTTGTCAACCATTTGCACAAAGCCCTTTGTTCCTCTTAATGGCCCATCTCCCAGGCTATCACCTCACCAGGAAGCAAGCCTGACTATTCCAAGAGTTAGAAGGGGGCCAAGGCATTCATCTCCCCTCCAAAAGAAAAACCTCATAACAATGGTTTCCATTGCATGTTGAAGACACATCTTCTTATCCTGGTGTTTGATAGGTGAGATACATATTTTTCAGAACCACTCTATTGGTGTGGTGTAAATTGTTTTAACTGGTTTTGAGAGTGTACTATTATATTGTTGCACTCCACCTTGAGGTGAAGGGTGGACAAGAGACACTACCTAAATGACATCATTGGCACATGCAATGGAATGAATCATAGAATCATAGAATCATAGAGTTGGAAGAGACCACAAGGGCCATCGAGTCCAACCCCCTGCCAAGCAGGAAACACCATCAGAGCACTCCTGACATATGGTTGTCAAGCCTCTGCTTAAAGACCTCCAAAAAAGGAGACTCCACCACACTTCTTGGCAGCAAATTCCACTGTTGAACAGCTCTTACTGTCAGGAAGTTCTTCCTAATGTTTAGGTGGAATCTTCTTTCTTGTAGTTTGGAGCCATTGCTCCGTGTCCGCTTCTCTGGAGCAGCAGAAAACAACCTTTCTCCCTCCTCTATGTGACATCCTTTTATATATTTGAACATGGCTATCATATCACCCCTTAACCTCCTCTTCTCCAGGCTAAACATGCCCAGCTCCCTTAGCCGTTCCTCATAAGGCATCGTTTCCAGGCCTTTGACCATTTTGGTTGCCCTCCTCTGGACACGTTCCAGTTTGTCAGTGTCCTTCTTGAATTGTGGTGCCCAGAACTGGACACAGTACTCCAGGTGTGGTCTGACCAGAGCAGAATACAGTGGCACTATTACTTCCCTTGATCTAGATGCTATACTCCTATTGATGCAGCCCAGAATTGCATTGGCTTTTTTAGCTGCCGCGTCACACTGTTGGCTCATGTCAAGTTTGTGGTCAACCAAGACTCCTAGATCCTTTTCACATGTACTGCTCTCAAGCCAGGTGTCCCCCATCTTGTATTTGTGCCTCTCATTTTTTTTGCCCAAGTGCAATACTTTACATTTCTCCCTGTTAAAGTTCATCTTGTTTGTTTTGCCCAGTTCTCTAATCTGTCAAGGTCGTTTTGAAGTGTGATCCTGTCCTCTGGGGTGTTAGCCACCCCTCCCAGTTTGGTGTCATCTGCAAATTTGATCAGGATGCCCTTGAGTCCATCATCCAAGTCGTTGATAAAGATGTTGAATAAGACCGGGCCCAAGACAGAACCCTGTGGCACCCCACTAGTCACTCTTCCCCGGGATGAAGAGGAGCCATTGATGAGCACCCTTTGGTGTGGAAGAATTCCTTAGGGTGAGAGTGGGCTGAATCAGTCCTTACGGTGGGCAGGGGAATAAGAGTGGTCACAAGTGACACACGCCTTAGTTACATCCCGTATGGATTACTGTAACGTGCTGTCAGAAGTAGATTGAGGTAGGTAGTCGTGTTGGTCTGATGCAGTCAAAATATATAAAAAAAAATAAAAAAATGTCCAGTAGCACCTTAGAGACCAACTCAGTTTGTTCTTGGTATAAGCTTAGAAAGTGTGCATGCACATGAAAGCTTATACCAAGAACAAACTTAGTCGGTCTCTAAGGTGCTACTGGACAATTTTTTAATTTTTTATATATTTTGTCAGGAGTAGGTTAGTGAAGGTAACTTTTTGTTCAAAGAAACCAAAACAGTGCAGGCCTAGTGATCACAGCAACTCTTGCCAGTAGGACGTGCCCCAATGAGGCAGATGTGAGGACTGAAGGTCCCTGCCTTCCCACCACTCCCTAAGACTCCCCCCCCCAGGTCCTTCCCAAGCAATCTCAGGCTCTTTTGTCTAGTCTCTTGTTGTTCTGCTCTCTTCATTCCTCTACATATTCTTGGAGACCAGGGCGTAGGGGATCTGTTCGCAGCAGGAAGGGGAGGCTTTCTGCATTCTTCAGCAGCCTGTCTCATCTCCGTCTCCTTGCCTCCTTCTCTCCTGCCTCTGATTCTGGACTGCTCCCTGCCCCAGCCTCTCCCTATTCACTAAACCCTGACCACTCTTCATCATCCCACCACCAATCTCCTGGCTCTGAGCCTTCTTCCCTGGGGATTCCCTTGGGGGTTCCCCAGATGGTGACTGCCCAACTCCTCTGCATCCAGCCAGTCTGTGACATGTGCTCTAGATGGGGCTGCCTTTGAAATGTGCTCAGAAACTTCAACTGGCTCAAAGAGATGCAGCCAGATTGTCGACCAGGGCTGGCTATAGGAAACATACAGATCCCTTGCCACAACAGCTGAACTGACTACCAATCTGTTTCCAAGCACAAGTCAAAGTGCAGGTTATTGCCTATAGAGCCTTATATGGCTTAGGTCCAAGCTAACTGAAGGACCGTATACAGTGATATGAACCTGCCTGAGTTTTGAGATCTCTGGGGTAGGGCCTTCTCTCAGTCCCCTCCACCCTCACTGGCATGCTTGGTGGAGATGCAGGAAACAACCTTCTTGGTGGATGCTCCCAGACTTTGGAACATCCTCCCTGGCTCTACCCTTGTTGTTCTTCCAGCAGGTGAAAACTTTCTTGTTCCAACAGGCTTTTAGGAACTGACTGCTTTTAATGAAAGGGCTGGTGCTGTGCTGTTTTGTGTGTGTGTGTGTGTGTGTGTGTGTGTGTGTTTAATTCTATCAATGCTGAATTGCTTTTTAGTGATAGTTTTTTAAAAAAAAGAAGTTCTTATTTTTATCTGTAAGTTGCCTTGAGTCCTGTCAGGGAAAAAGGAGGGGTATAAATAAGTACAGTGGTACCTCTGGTTGCAGACACGATCTGTTCTGGGGTGCCGTTTGCACCCTGAAAAGTCCACAACCAGAGCGGCGCTTCTGCGCATGTGTGAAGCGCGATAGAGCGTTTCTGCACATGTGCGAACTGTGCAGAACACTTCTGCGCATGTGCGAACCACGCAGAATGCTTCTGTGCATGCTGCGAAACCCGGAAGTAAACACTTCCAGGTTTGCCGTGAACGTAACCTGAAAAAACGAAACATGAAGTGTTCGCAAGAAGAGGTATGACTTTATAGAAGAAGAAGATCTTTGAATGTTCCCTTTGTGAGAAACGCCCTGCAATAGAAATCAGTACAACAAGGGATTAGTTGGGCCGGACAACCCCTCTCCTGCTGTGTAATTTTTACTTGCAGGGAGTTGATTTTACATGGAGAAAACATCTGAAACAGGCTCCCCCCTCTGTAGTCTGAAATGGTACCATCTACTCAGGATTCCCACCACTTCCTTCTGCGGCGTGTGTAGAGCAGGCAAAGGCAGCCCGAGTCCAATCAAATGGCAAAAGAGCTCTCAGAACCCACATCTTAATATGGCTTTTAAAGTCCTGGGAGTTTCCTCCACTCCACCCGCACCTTGTTTGTTAAAGCCAGCTACATGATATTTTGAACACTTAAGTCTGGCACTGGTATTAAAGCTGTTTGCTGTGAATCTGGAGCAAGCACAAAGAAAGGTCTGTTTTACTGGCTTTGGCATTGTGCCAACTTGACTGCCAGAATCCTTGGAGCGTTTGCTCTTCAGCCAAACCTTAAAAAAACACACAGAAAAACCACTTGAGCATGTTGATATGCAATATTCTAGTATGGCCCCATTTATTTCGCAGTGATGGCTGGATCATAGACCAAACATGCTCTTGCTCTGCCAAAAAAAAGGCGAGTAAAAAAAAGATGTGGAGAATGGATCTGTGTTGCTAAAAAGTCTAAAGTGAATACCAGCTGCAGTGCCAGGCAAAAAGGAAATCCTAAGCGAGCTGTCCCACAACTTCCAGAAGGGAAGTCACAATTGGCAACAACAGTTTGCCAAAGAGAACGGGATGCTAAAGCTGGGAACTTTGTCAAGAAGAAGTAGGATCACAGGAAACTCTCAATAACCATGTAATTAATACTTTTGACAAATATTGGCTGTTCTGATGCAGGGGTAGCCAACATGGAATTCTTCAGGTATTGTTGGACTACAACTCCCATCAGCTCCGGTCGGGGATGATGGGAGATCTGGTCCAACAACTTCTGAAGACCACGATATTGGTTACCCTTGTTTCTGATGCAGCACTTTGCAAGAATGTTTACTACTACGACTACTACTATTGGAATGGAAAGTATTGTTTCCTGTGAATAATTATAATTGTGGAAGAAACATTGATGTGTTTAGTCATTTAGTCATGTCCGACTCTTCGTGACCCCATGGACCAGAGCACGCTAGGCACTCCTGTCTTCCACTGCTTCTCACAGTTTGGTCAGACTCATGTTTGTAGCTTCGAGGACACTGTCCAACCACCTCGTCCTCTGTTGTCCCCTTCTCCTTGTGCCCTCAATCTTTCCCAACATCAGGGTCTTTTCCAGTGAGTCTTCTCTTCTCATGAGGTGGCCAAAGTATTGGAGCCTCAGCTTCAGAATCTGTCCTTCCAGTGAGCACTCAGGGCTAATTTCCTTAAGAATGGATGTGTTTGATCTTCTTGCAGTCCATGGGACTCTCAAGAGTCTCCTCCAGACCATAATTCAAAAGCATCAGTTCTTCAGCAATCAGCCTTCTTTATGGTCCAGCTCTCACTTCCATACATCACTACTGGGAAAACCATGGCTTTAACTATACGGACCTTTGTTGGCAGGGTGATGTACACTACAGTTATTGGCACAGTCACAAGGACTAGACACTATATTCCTGTAGTGGATACTGAAATGTGGACAAAGGATTTGATACCTGAGATGACCTGTCCAAATCTCAAATCATCATCTTATGCCACTCTAATTGCTTCTGGGGGGGGGGGATCAAAGAACAAAAGATATGGGTTAACAATTTTTTTCCTGGAAAGTTTTAGCATGATAACCCTCCCACCTTCTCTAATATGCATACTAGTTTGTCATTAATATGTCAGTTGTTAGCTAGTGAACAAGATTTCCCTTACAAGGAAATATCCTCCTATATACATATGAATGTAACACGTCATCACGCTCTGCAATTTGTGTGGCCATCAGGAGGCAGCCATGGCAACTGCAGCATGAGGAACAGCAGCCTGGCCCAAGCAAGCTGTATAATGGGTGGTGGTGGTGTTGAACCTTCCATTAAATGTGCCTGAAGCAAGGTTCAATAGAGGGTGGGGGGACCCTTTAGCCTACAGAGGGAAGAGGTAATTCACAGAGCAGCTGCACTGTGAAATACACGTGAACACACACACACACACACACACACTAGACCTCACTTCCAGTGGGGCTGGCAAACTGATGGGCAGGTGGAAACTCACACCTAGCCCCACCAATCTCCTTCAAACCCCCTGAGGAGGATTGGCAAGTGGGAAGTGCGTATGAGGATGGAAGGAGGTATGGGGAGTTAGCATGGGGGTAAAATGAGCTGTGGGAGGTGGCTGTGGGGTGGAAGGAGCTGTGGTGTTTGGGGGTGATGTGTAAAGCATGGGAGTTTGCAAGGGAGGTAGGTGGATTTGGCAAGCAGAGCGAGCAAAGGTGGAGCCCCTAATACTAAAATAAATTCCTGGGATCAATGGTCATAACAGGAATTGCAGCAGTAAGTAGGACAAGGCTTTCAATATGACATCATTGCCATTGTTGAGTTCCATTGGGAAGCAATGCATTTTCCCCAACAATGGGCAGTTACTGTTTCTCACTCACAGTTTCTGTACATACTGTTGCAGTCTGAAGGCTGCCCTTCCCTTCTTGGCTGCCTTCCAGTTCCATTAGCAAAGCAGGTAAGGGTGGAAAGGAGCTAGTCGGAAAGGGCAGCTGTCAAGCACCACTGGAGTGCTTCTGTACCAGTAAGCCCCTATTCTTTGGAGCAAACCTAGCTGACAATGCTGCTCTTTTACTTCTTTTCCAGCTTGGAGTACCAGATAAAAATGGAAGAAGACATTCCAGAATGCTGAGCTTTGACTGCCTTATACTGCCTTATATTGTGTCTGAAAAGGTTCCCTATCCCTGCTCTTCCCTGACTCCCAGGGACTCACCAGGGTTGTAGACCAGAAGCCCTTCCCAGCCCTACCTGGAGATGCCGGGGAGTCAACCTGAGACCTCTGGCATGAAAAGCAGGTCCTGTACCCCTGGGCTTCAGCCACTTCCCTTCGGCATGCTGCGGGCATAAGGACATTTGAGGAAAACACCCCCAACTCCAAATGACAGGTAGGATGATCAGACAGACTATAAGGACAACCGTTGTGAAGAATTGTGGCTTTTGGTTAGTTCAGTTATTCTTAACTCCTGCATGAGAAGCGATACTTGGACAAAGGTCCAGCCCAGGGCCTTAGTGGTCACCCTAATGATAGGATAGCATTTGACTCATGAAAGGTCATTTTCTTAGCTGCTTCCAGCGTGGGGTCCTCTGCACACTATGACATCCAGCTGTGAGGGCCGTGTTGAAGCTGTCATGGGGAAGTTCTTGTCACACCAGAATTCTCTACAGAGTTTTTGCACACTGTTGATCCACAGTGGTCAGTAGTCAGTATTGGCCTTCTCACTGTTGCCTCAAGACACATTATCTGCAGATGTACCAGCACACCCAGAGGACAGTATGGAAGTGGTTATGAATAGAGGCCCTTACAATCTCTAAGTTCCAATCCTTGACCAGCTGTAAATTACACACACACACACACACACACACACACACACACACACACACCACACACACACACACACAAACCCAAAACCCAAAACCCCCAAACCACCACTTAAGACTTGAGGATAGGGTAAACTACAGAACTGAGCTGCTCCAGAAATGAAGAATGGTTCCTTTAAAGTATCCCTGGCTATTTGCCTTATGGGAATTGTAGCCCACAACTTCTGAAGGTCACTGTATTGGCTACCCTTGCCTTAAAGCAGGAGGTATTTTGGAACCTTAAAAACAGTAGTATGCAAAGTGAATCAGGAATTATAGATCATGGATCACTTGATTGTCAGGAGCAACACCTGGTGATCCTAAAAATAATAATCAAAGTTGTTCAGACTGTGTGTGTTGTTCTGTCCTATTAATCTTTTGATGTTGATGTGTGAGCTTTCTTCAGCTGCATTTTGGTATGCTGAGTTCAAGCAACAACAACAAATATCTAGCCTTTTAGGTACCACAGCATCAAGCATTCATCATCACTACTGTTGATGAAGCAAAAAGCTGGCCTATCTTGGGGGGGCGAGGAATTTCATATTTGACTAAAGGGAGCCTCAGCTTGCAAGGTTTTCTAGCAATGAAACTGGTCAATAAACCAATTAAAACCATCTCTGATTGAAATCTCTCCAAATGGTTTCATAGAATGTGTTTATCTCTCCTAGTAACAACTTTGGATCAGGGGAGTAAGATTGACGCCAATCGCAGAGGAAACAAGCCGTTAGATGGAATGTAGTTAATGTTGGGAATTTCCAAAACTGCTCCACAATGAATTGCTCCCTTTCTTTTCCTCACAGTCCATTTGATCTTTAGAGATTGCTATGCAGAACTGGTTGGTACAACCACAAACAATGCAGCAAAATATACAAAACTGCCAGAAGAGTGTTTGTTTACGTTGGTGTATTTAGCTATCTCTGGCACAGACATCTTGCAAAATCTGGTTCTCTGCGTACAGGATTTGGAGTTTGTAGGAATGGGGTGTGATTTTCATAATGCTTCTGTAAACGACGAGTGGATGAATCCTACTGGAATCCTACTGCATCTTGAGACGAAAGGTGGGTTATCAATGTAATAAGTAAATAAATAAAAACAATGTCAAGACTGGTGCCAGGTGGGCTACCCTGGAAGAGCATTCCATGCAGTTTGCATCCTCCCATTTCCTTCTGTAGGAGAAGATTGGACACAGAAAGAAGAATGACCCATCCTACCACATCCCACTAGGGCACCTTAAAGCTAAATAGCAATGATTACCGTATTTTTCACTCTATGACACACTTTCCCCCTCCTAAAAAGTAAGGGAAAATGTGTGTGCGTCTCATGGAGCGAATGCTGACAGGCATCCTGACAGGGTTTTTCCCACCTCGTAGAAAAGCCCGCAAGAATCGCGCTCCCTTTAAAGAGTGCACGGCTCTTGGCTGGCTTTTGCGGGAGGTAGGGGAAGGGACAGAGGGCAGCTTAGCCGCGCGCAGCCTCTTCCAGGCAGGGGGAGCCTTCATCCCACTGCCCGGGAGAGACTTCGGCAGCTATCCCAGAAGCCAGAACAGCAAGAGGCTATCCCAGAAGCCAGATCCCTCTTGCTGTTCTGGCTTCTGAGATTCAGAATATTTTTTTCCTTGTTTTCCTCCTCCAAAAACTAGGTGTGTCTTATCGTCTGGTGTGTCTTATAGAGCGAAAAATACGGTAGGTGCTGCAGAATCGTCCACCCTTTATTGCAGTATGACAGGACCCTTAGAGATTTTCACAAGTGCAACAAAATGTCATTCTTGACATTAAAAAAGAAAGGAAGGTGGAGATTAGTAGTTGGTGTTTCTGCCACTCGGAAATGTCCTGCCCCAGCCTCTATTTTGCATTGCCTCGGGGCAACTTTCAAAGGCACTCGTCTCACTCTTCTTCCGCCTTCCTCCTTGAGGAATGAATATGACACAACAGACAAAGGGAAAGAAAGTTGGTGGAAAAGTCCCTTGGAAACAAGCAGAAGAGCATGCAGGAAATGACCTGTGAAACAGTCCCATTCCAATGAGACGGAAGGAACACACAGCCTACCCATGGGTTGCTCCCATTGCTGCTGGAAAAACCCCCACATACCATCAACTTTGCACTTTTAGTTTGAGAACGTGCTACCTATTTTAATGGTCGGGATGGGCAGATCGCTGTCTCCTGGTAGACTTCGGGGTTATTTGCAGGAGGAGATTCTGAGTGCCACCCTTCAAATCAGACGGCTAAAATTGTGAAAGCATGGGCTGACTAGGAATGGATTTTTGTGCCCAAGAACTGCAAGCTCAGTTTAGTTCTAGACATTGAATCAAATCCCATTTCCCGGCAACTGTTCAAATGAACCAAGTTCTTTTATTCTCCATGTCCACATTTTGAAACTGGCTCTTATTATTGGATCAGGATTTTTTTATTATTATTACAAAAATGTAAAGTTAGGGTTGCCATATGTCCAGGGAGAATTTCCCAAAGGTGGCGCTTTGTCAAGTCAATCAAAAAGGTTGTAAGTCAATCAAAAAATCACCGTTTTTGGGCATATTTGGGGTCTTCCTTTAAAAAGCTCAGCAACTTTCGGGGTGTCCTGGTATTTAATTTTTGAAATATGGCAACCCTAGATTCCTCAAACATGAAGTCTGCCCACCCTAGGCTAAGTCGTAGGAGCATAGGAGGCTGCCTTATACCAAGTCAGACTATTTGGCCATTGAGCCAAGTACTGATTGCTCTGACTGGCAGGCACTGACTCTTCCTGGTCTCTTTAATTCTAGGAACTAAACCTAGGACCTAGCACATGCAAATCATGTGTCCTATGGCAGAGTGAACTAGATTTGAATGGGTTAGGTCTAATGGTGTTGCTCAACTGACAGTTAGCTTTCCATCAACAGAATTGGGGAAGAAAGCAATTTTTTTGGGGGGGTGAAGAGGGCAGGAGAGGACAGCGGAGCCAACTTGAATAAAATATTGGGGCGGGGCAGGTAAGCCCCACCCCGCATAATCGATCACAAGACACGGTACGCACACACTATTTTAATGGCAATGCTCATCAACTTGGGGGGGGGAGGGTTCGGCTTTGAATATTTTATGGGGGAGCCCAAAAGGGCCTTGGCCCCTAGGAGTTGGCTCCTATGGGAAAGGAAGAGGGACTCCCACTGTGTGCATGGAAGTATGTTGTAGGAGTGCAGCTGCAGCACTGGATACAGCCCATTTGGCATTTTGCTGTCCATTTCTTCTGCTATCCTAAGGCATGAGTCACGTGGCAGGTCATAACATTTGTAAGCCACTTTTACAGGCTCAGTCTGTAAAGGAAGGATCTTCATAACAAGCACCAATGACCACCAAAACGTGTGGTTTTCCAGCCTTACATATAACACAGGGTCCCACAGACATAAAGTTCCGCCTCAGAGAAATGGGATTTGGTAGCCATTTTATGGGGCTGTAGTTAATGAAATAGGGATGTGGCTGGTGCTGTGGGTGAAACCACTGTGCTTCTTGGACTTGCCGATCAGAAGGTTGGCAGTTTGAATCCCCATGATGGGGTGAGCTCCCATTGTTCGGTCCCAGCTTCTGCCAACCTAGCAGTTTGAAAGCACACAGTGCAAGTAGATAAATAGGTACCGCTGCGGCGAGAAAGTAAACAGAATTTCTGTTGTTCACTCATGTTGGCCACATGACCCGGAAAAACTGTCTGTGAAGCGGACGAATGTCGGCTCCCTCAGCCTTTAAATCGAGGTTAGCGCTGCAACCCCAGAGTCGTTCGCGACTGGACTTAACTGTCAGGGGTCCTTTACCTTTATCTAGTTAATGAAATAGCTATGAGGGTGTTGATAACAGCTGGTCAGAGGAGGACGGGCTTCAGAAGATATCCAAGTACTATTAGTGGTCAAACTTTGTAAGGAGAAGAGGCATTGTCTGTTGTTCTCCCTGACATCTTAGTTTTCTATGTGCAGGGATTTCTTTGCCTTTAGAAGAACATTAAATTATGTGAGCCACATCCACAGATCTCCCCCTTCCCCTGCTCTGCTCTTTGTGAGAACTAGGCCTTTGCTGAACTAGGGAATTCCCAGGACATGGCTTCCTTCCTCCTCTTCAGTGCTGACTTGAAGAAATTCAATCACTTTGACATTATAGTGCAATAAAATTTTCTTGAGGCAAAATGCCATTATATTTTCCTCTTTGGTGTTGCAGCTGTTACTGTGGAGGTTTAGCACAAAATTCTTTCAGCATTTTTGGTCAGTTCTCGAGAAAAAGATTAAGAAGATAGTCAGCATTTCATCAGACTGAGAGCCAATGCTGATGTAATATCCTACTTTGAAAGCAGCAGGTATCACTTATTCTTAGCGAAAGTCTCCAAGAAGATTTAATTTATACGCACTAGCAAGGTGTTATTTGAAAGTCCCAAGTGTAAATAGATGCTACTGGCATTTAATGTGACCAGAAGGTGTATGTAGACCCATGTAAGTTAGAGTGAAATATATCTGTGTGGTCCAAATAAAGAAGTAAACTGACTAACCCACCGTACCCAAGTTTCTTCTGTGATGTCAGAGCAGCTAAGCCAATAGCAGCAGAGGAACTATGATGTGCTGGCCCTGCAGGAAGCCCTCTGGTGTGATAGCGCTTCTTGCAAACCTAGGAGGAATCAGTGATAAGATTACTAAACAAAGAAAAAGAAGACCCAGGTCAGCCATGAAGCTCACTTGGTGACTTTGGGTCTGTCAAAATCTCTCAGCCTCACCCACCCCATGGGTATAGCCAGGATTTTTGTTGGGGGGGACTTTTGTTAGGGGGGCACAACTTGATATTCATATTCATTTGATTTGTATTGATTTTGATTTATTTGGGGGGCAGCTGCCTACCCCCCTTGGCTACACCCATGCCTACCCCCCAATATTATTGTGAGGAAATAAGGTGATGGTTGTGCAAAACCTTGTGCTCCACTTTGAGCTTCTTTGGAAGAAGGGTAGGTTAGAAATATAGATTAAGATAATATAACGGTAAACAACAAATAGCTCCTCAAAAGAGAATGGACAGGTAGAGAAGGTGGGGCAGAGCAGAAAATTAACAAATTTGAGAGTTTGATAATGTCTATAGTTCATTATACTAACAGGCCCTTAGATCTGCATATATTGTGTATATATTAGTGGGGTAGGAGAGCTGGAAAAAATTCACATCTGGAAACCAATGCACCTCTTTGGTTTCAAATAGTGCATGGGTAAGGTAAAGGTAAAGGGACCCCTGACCATTAGGTCCAGTCATGACCGACTCTGGGGTTGCGGCGCTCATCTCTCTTTATTGGCCAAGGGAGCCGGTGTACAGCTTCCGGGTCATGTGGCCAGCATGACTAAGCCGCTTCTGGCGAACCAGAGCACCACACGGAAACGCCGATTACCATCCCGCCGGAGTGGTACCTATTTATCTACTTGCATTTTGACGTGTTTTCAAACTGCTAGGTTGGCAGGAGCAGGGACCGAGCAACAGGAGCTCACCCCGTCGCGGGGATTCGAACCGCCGACCTTCTGATTGGCAAGTCCTAGGCTCTGTGGTTTAACCAAGAGCGCCACCCGCATGGGTAGATGAGTCTAAAAAGCCCAGGTCACAAATTTTCATGGTCCTCTAGAGTCTGTGGTGGCTCATTTACCAGAAGCAATCTATTTAGTGTTAACTTTGGAAGTGTATATTCAGTTCTGGCCAAGCTTAGTAAGAACTGAGTATACACTTCCAGAGTCTCTTTAAGAAACATGTCTGATCTGTAGTTGAATCTTCCCTCCCCTCCCTGGATGTACCGTATTGTCCCAAATATAAGCTGCACCTGCAAATAAGCCACACCTTTAAAATTCAGGGGGGGGGGAGGGAGAAAAAAAGACAATACTGTTCCCTTAAAATTCCGCAGGCACTCACACCCGTAAATGGCAAATGTAAAAGAAAATCCTACAGTGATATCGTAAAAGCCAATTTTTGTAAGGTCAAGAATTTAAGCCACACTTTAACTTTTCACAGTTGGAATTTGGGGGAAAAGTATGACTTATATTCAGGCCCATACGGTAGTTCCCTCCCTCCAGGATCTAGCTGGAACTTTCGTTTTGCCTGGGTCACAAGTCCTAGCCGCTTATGTTGGTTGCTGCTCTGTTGTTCAATTCTTCCTGGTTTTGGGCAGATCCATTGCAAAGCTTCCTCACACAAGAACATGGGGTACTGTATCCCATCCCATGAGTTAGTGTGTGTTGACGGTGCTTTGTTGGAACTGGTCAGTCATACAACTTGTGCTAGGCTGGAATATGTTGTGAGCTGTAGTTTGAGCCAGCTAATGAGGCAAACTGTGTGATGACCTACTTCACTGAGCCCTTTTTCCAGGTATGCATTTCTGTGGAAATTATTCCAAACAGTTGCATCAGAACTGGTCCTAACAGAAGAACTAGAACTAAAGTAATGGAAGGCTTGCAACACAGGCGGGAGTTGTGGGTGGTTTGTCCCAAGGCTTCTTTTCTAGTCTCCTGACGGTCTTCAGAAGAGGTTCAGAGGACAGCAACCATTTTGTTTACATCCTTCTTTGAAATGCAGGACCCAGAACTGGGCACAGTACTATACAGCAGTTGAGTTGTAACTCATGAAGGAATAAATAAAACACTATTAAGGAAATAAAACAAGGGGAATGACAAAAGACTTCAGAAGTATGCCATTTTGAAGGCTACCTTAGAATGCCTTGTGATCTATTGCAGTGGTGGGGAACTGTCACCTCATGGACCTAATCAGGCCTAATTTGGCCCATGAGGCCATTTTGGTGCCCACCTACCCTATACCTGATGTCACATTTTGTTGGGAAACTGATATAAGATACGTATGCAATGGGAGGTTGGCTCTTGCTCACAGTACCAGTCACCACACGGAAGCAGAGCAGGGTCTAAATCTTTCACAGTTGTAGAATAGGCTCGGTAAACAGCTCTGGGTGGAGTTCAGAAAAATAAGTTCTGGCTTGTAGGCTTTTCAGATACAGATATATACAGATATGAAGTATAACCACTGCCGTAACTAACACCAACTAAACAAGACACAAGACTTTAGCGATGGAACAGGTAAAAGACACAGTGATGGTTGAATCTTGCATAACCCTGTGCAATGCACCTCATAAGCCGCTATGACCAGCTTTGTGGGGCTTGCAAAGCACGGTAACTTTGCCTGCAAGGCTTGATTTCAAACTAGATGGACAAAATGGGTCACCCATGGGGGAAAGTCCCACTGATCTAAAGACATTTCTGAGTTGTTAACACATAGGATTTTGCTGACACAGGTAAAAAGAGCTGAGTGTAAAACAGGTCTGAAGTTTATTGAGTGCTTTTGATGATGTGGCATAAAGAAGTTAGGTACCAGTCAGTTGTTGCTGTTCGCAGAACTGCTGACAGTATGTACCACCAAGTCTGACTGTTGAATAACCCTGTGAAGGAGTGGCTCACATCAATAGATGGTATGGGTCAAACCCTCATCCTGTAGCCTCTCCCCTATAGGAGGGTACAGCTGAAAATCTGCCTCTGCAAGAGACAGGTTGATGCCAATCTCTGTAATAGACTGGGAGCTCCTCTAGATGATCTGCTTATTATGGAGCAATTGTTCTGATATGCTAGCACAGAACTTAATGTGGATGTTATAATATATCTGCTCTTTATTGAGCCTTCATTCTTATTTGCTTGCCAGGCAAGCAAGTTGTACAACAGTGAGCATTCACTCTGCATTCTTCCTTATTTGCTCATGGCGGGGTCTTTATGAATTTATTCCACACTTTTTAATGCATTTTCCTAACGCTTTCTTCACTGAAAAAGGTCTGTTTTTGTTTTGTGTCTGCTTTTTTTAAAAGTGAAAGTGTTGTGCCAGGATGGCAGAGCACTTAAATCTACTGTTTTTGTTTGTTTGTTTTCCCACTTGTATAGTGCTTAATCAGAGTCATATTTTAATTGTGGAACCTAAATTTCTGATATGTGATTGAATCCCCTCCACAAAATGCTGGAGGTAACTTGGCTGATGTCAAGCCCAAGGAAGCAACCTGCATCTCTGCTTTCATTTTATGCAGCCCACAAGACCTCTTGAAGTTCATAGAATCACAGAATTGTAGAGTTAGAAAGGACCCTAGTCCAACCCCCTGCAATACAGGAATCTCAGCTAAAACATCCATCACAGATGGCCATCCATCCTCTGCTTAAAAACCTCCAAGGAAGGAGAGTTACCATCTTCTGAGAGAGAGGAGAAGCAATGGGCTCTTGGCAGATCCCCAAATATGCCTGTCCTTAATGTCAATCCTGAGAAAGGCAGCTTACTCTTTCTTGCACTGCAGGCCAGGTACCAAGGAACATTCCAGCTTGGCCCACAACATTCCTGAAAAACAAACTGGGGCGTAACAAGTGCTCATTGAGGATTACTCAATGTTTGTCCTGACTGGTAAGGAGCGGCAAGGTGGGAAATGTCAGCCAATCCACCTCAACATCCCTCCCTAGCAGCCTTACTGACCTTCAGACATATGAGTTTCCTCAAGAAGTGAGGAAGGGGAAAGAGAAACACCAGATGTGGCTTATTGCTATCCTCTCTTTTGTGTGTTTCTGTGTTTTGCCCTGTTGCTTCTGTGGACAAGGGAAGAGGTTTTTCTTGCTTTGGACATTTGTAGGCAACCATTCATATCACTCCGGGGTTACAGCTTGAATGGGTTGGAAAGTGGGTGGTGGTGGTGAAAGCTGTTCAGTTGCTCAGAAACCACAGAGTGGGGCCCTCTTTAAGTGAGAGACAGAGGAGGAGTGGACTGTCCTAAGTGGGGAAAAACAGGTGGGAAGTGTTGCTAGGACCATTGGGTGCTAAATCTGTCTGAAAGACTTGTGGTTCTTTTCTATTTAGGTTTTTGATTAAATTGGACATTTTGATTTTTGTCATTTTAGTTTTGGTTGCCTTATGAGAGAATTGTTAATTTGTTGGCCTTGGGGCCTAACTAGAATAATTTTGTGGTATTTTTATGCTGCTGTTTTTCTCTGTTTATTTGTTCCCTGTTCTGGGATTAAATGAAAAGTGGGCTATAAGTACTATAAATTAATTAATGGAGGGAAATACAAATGCAGCCAAATTTGAATTTGTCTGGGCAGGTTATTCTGTGGGCAGTAGGTCATGGTCACACACCTGGGATTCTCTCACTGTACCACCATCCTAGGATAACCCAGAAAATGGAGGATTTTGGCATGACTGGGGATTTCCAGTCCAGTATTTGTAGAGATGAGAGTGCAAATGTTGATTCATTGTTTAGTAGTTGCTTCACACCTGTCCACTGCATGGGGTAACTAACATGGTACCCTCCAGATGTTGTGTAAGACTAGAACTCCCATCCTCCCTGACTATGGGCCATGCTGGCTGGGGCTGATGGGAGTTGGAATCCAACATTTGGTGGGCACCATGTTGGCTTTTACTGCCCACAGCCTTTCCTCAAGCTTCTTGCTAAGCCATAGTAAATTATCTGTTCAATTTTGGGAACTTGTGGCTCTTTGGATTCCATCAACTCCAGCCAACAGGAGCAATGGTGAGCGATAATAGGAGCTGTAGTCTAACAACATGACGCATGTTCCCCATCCCTTGCCTTAAATCATGGCAGAGATGAGAGAACGGAACAAGAGACAAATATTATTTGTCATTTCCATTACAGTTGTGGACACTGCTGTCATCGAGTCAAGAACAGTAAGAAAGGCCTGTGTCTTCCCCAGATGTGCTAAGAGCCTGGATGTAAAGTGAAAGCTGGCAGAAGTGTCTTGTTTATAAGTTGGCTTTGATTGCTTGATTAAAATTTGGTTTCCTTTTGTCCAAACAGAGGCTACAGTGTGGGTGTACGAAATATGAGATGCAGCAGTTTATTGCAGCACAGGCAGAACTCAGCTCCATTTAAGGCTGGAGAAAACAAGAGTGGTCTTTTTATACTGGCATGAAGATTTAAGTATGCACAACTAGTACATTCATAAAACATATTAGGTTAATGAATGTGTTTACGATCCCACAGCATTGCAACAGAATTTTAAAAGGTATGACAGTAGCTACGAGTTGTTTCTAATGAAGCTATCCCATCAGTGCATGGAATTCCACATGTAACAGCAGGACTCCCCTTTATTTTCTTGCTTGCCCCCCACAACTCCAACATCTGCTCCAGAAGGTTATGGGGGAACCCAGAACAGGTTTGTGGCATAGCTGTCAACGTTTCCCTTTTTTTAAAATGGAAATTCCCTTTTTCCGAATAGGATTCCTCGCAAGAAAAGGTTAAAGTTGAAAGCTATGTTTTGTGGGGACATGGAGGGCGAGGAAGTCCTGTTGTGCATGTGGAAGGCCTTTCACTAATGGACTTTGTTGGATAAAACCCTGTATTTTCACATATACTGTAGAATGAATTATAGCACACTATGGGGCCCTAAACGGCGTTTCCGTGTGCTGCGCTGGTGCAGGCTCGCCAGAGCAGCGATGTCACGCTGGCCACGTGACCCGGAAGTGTCTCCGGACAGCGCTGGCCCCTGGCCTCTTGAGTGAGATGGGCGCACAACCCCAGAGTCTGTCAAGACTGGCCCGTACGGGCAGGGGTACCTTTACCTTTACCTTTATGGGGCCCTAAAACCCAACTAGGCTCCCTTTATGCTGCAAGAGAAAATTATTACTTAGGGATAGTATGCCCCCCCATCACTGTTGCACAAAGTACTTTAATGAATAAAAACCGACTTGTGCTACTTGCAAAACTGAGCTAAGTTTCAAATCAAGGATGTTGCTTCCTTCTAAACAGGCTAAACCTGTGTGTTCTAGCCTAACTGCAGACTTTATGCCCAAAGCTCATGATTAGGACAGGAATGCTTAAACAAAGTGAACGTGGGAATTCCCTCCAGGCTCTTATCAGAAATGCAACATTTAACCATGGGTTATTGCCGCTCGATAAGTAGGCAAAGAATTGCAAAACTAGGCTGAGTTTCATATACACTGGATTTTTAATGGAAAACATTCTTCCAGACTGGTTAATGCTGCTCTTTGACTCCTAGGATTATTTTTTTTTAAAATTATTTTGAGTTCTCTCCAAAAGCAAACTGTTCTGAGCAGAATTATGAAGGCTAAGATCAGCAAAATGAGCAGCTTTCATCATTTTATACACACACCAAGCTAGACACTAGATAAACTGGTTGGACAGCAACATTTAATTGCCACTTGTGAATTCTATATAGGTGTCAAACAAAGGGTGATTTACTGAACGTCATTTGGAGAACAGAGAATTAGTGGAGATACAGGAAGCTTACAGTACTGTTCACATTAAACAAGTGTGTGAAGAAGCCCCGATAATGCTGAGCAATACACTTCATATTTCAGGTTTTTGTATTGCTCATTGAATACTAGAACTGTGCACTGGTCACTTAAGACGAAGAGTTATTTCTACTTCAGCATCTCTTGATACACAGGTAACAGTGTAGCTCACAATCGCCTCAAGCTGTTACAATAGCAGAAGAGATTAAGAAGTGGAGGAAGAAGGAAAAAGGAGTGGAAATGAATACCTGGATAACAGGCCAGTTGTTCCATGTTCTGAATGCAGTTTAGAAATAAATTGCTGCTGGGATAACGTGTAACAGGACTGTAGAAGTTAAGAGATTTAACGAAATACACTTGGGAAAAGCCAGCGTAGAAAAAAAAATTGTGGTTGCTACCTATCCTAGTACTAAAAGAAAGCAATATTAACTGGGAAAAACAAAAAACAAGGATGGGGTGATTAGCTTTGGTAAAATTGCATATACTTAAATTACTGTTTTCAGCCCTGAGGGCTCACTGGAAGGACAGATCCTGAAGCTGAGGCTCCAATACCTTGGCCACATCATGAGAAGAGAAGACTCCCTGGAAAAGACCCTGATGTTGGGAAAGATGGAGGGCACAAGGAGAAGGGGACGACAGAGGACGAGAAGGTTGGATAGTGTTCTTGAAGCTACCAGCATGAGTTTGACCAAGCTGCGGGAGGCAGTGGAAGACAGGAGTGCCTGGCGTGCTCTGGTCCATGGAGGTCACAAAGAGTCAGACATGACTTAACGACCAAACAACAATGAAGTTACTGTTTTAGGTTTGAACAGTATCCTTGGGTATATCGCAGATAAACTGGCCGGGACAGTGATACTTTAACTGCAAACCTATTCTTTTGAGAGTAAGCCCCTTAGCAATCAATATACTTACTTCAAAGTAGGATTGCGCCATCCACTAATTTAAAGACTCACTTATTAACATGATTTATAGGTTTTTTAACACACAAGTAAACTTGAGAACTGTGCTGTTCATAAAAATGGTGGACTTCCTTAAAAACTGCTTTTTGTTACGAAATAGCAGCTGCGATAACAAAGATGGGGGCCACCTGGTCCAGCTAAAGAGAATTGGAAAGCAATTAAAGCAAAAACTGTGTGTGGGGGGGAAATCTATTGAATGACTAAAGAAAACATGGAAAACAGTACTGATATGGCAAAACTTAAGTCACTTGACAAAATAAACAAGGGGAAATTATGGTTTTAATTATTTGGGTCCGTTTGGAATAAAGGTATGA
Source organism: Podarcis vaucheri (assembly GCF_965113315.1). Classification (NCBI taxonomy): domain Eukaryota; kingdom Metazoa; phylum Chordata; class Lepidosauria; order Squamata; family Lacertidae; genus Podarcis; species Podarcis vaucheri. The sequence continues at coordinate 35,397,235 of NC_138759.1, forward strand.
ATAAACTACAGGGTTATTCTGAGTTAAGCCTCTTGTGGTTATAAGATAGTTCCATTTGTGATTCATACATGTTATGCATTTGAAGTTGTCATATTTGCCTTATTAACAGTAATCAAATAAGGTTACATATTGGTAACTGGAAAGTTTTAACACTTGTGAGATTTGTTCAGCTTTTAAGGTGCTACAGAACTTGCTTTTGTATATTCTGAAACCAAATTCATGCCACGCATCTGAAACACCAAGAACTTATTAGCTTTATAGCAGTTTAGACTTATATACATGTTTTTAGTGAAGTATAAAACTGTAGCGTCTGTTTGGTTTCCTGTCAGTCAACATAGTTCATATCATACATTTCTAAAAGATTCAAAAGCAACCACACCCTGACAGATTTGCATTAAGTGGCTTTGAAAAGAAGGCTTGCCGTAAAATGGTAATAAAAACTGGTAGCTGTGAAGGTTCACGTCAGTGAAACTTGACAGGGTCAGCAAATTAAATCCTTTAATAGGACCAAATATTGTAATGTGGCGATTCTCACATTATACAGAACTTCCTAAAGCTACATGGTTAAAAAAAGAATGAAGACAGTTTAGGGGTGAAGGTGTGGTGTGAAACCTTTTTTTGTAGTTCACTGCAGTCCTAAAATTGTAATAGAAAAGATTTACTGCAGCCTATTTTGCCTTGAGTAAATTGCCTTGAGTAAATATCTCCAGTTACAGACTTGTACCAGGATGGAACAATTTTCTAAGGATTTTCGTTTGGAAATGCAAGATAGCAGTGGAAACTCACAAATAAAATGCAAACCAGTAAAATATAGTACTATACATTCATTCTTCCTCAAGGAAGAACCTGTTAATTACTTTGATGATTCTGTGAAAAACTCAGAACCTTATCTCTTAATTCAGATTTTAATACAACCAAATATGGGTTTATTGAACGCTTACTATACATAAAGGTTCACATTTTTATTATTATATTTTGCATGTCACTCTTATTTGGAAGATTTTAACATTTAAAATTAAAAAAGCAAAACAAAACAAAACACCTTAACTCAGTGAGGCTTATTTCTGAGTACAGTGGTATCGGGTTACATATGCTTCAGGTTACAGACTCTGCTAACCCAGAAATAGTACCTCGGGTTAAGAACTTTGCTTCAGGATGAGAACAGAAATCGTGCTCCAGCGGCGCAGCAGCAGCAGCGGGAGACCACATTAGCTAAAGTGGTGCTTCAGGTTAAGAACAGTTTCAGGTTAAGAACGGACGAATTAAGTACTTAACCCAAGGTACCACTGTAGACAGAGATAGAATTGTTCTTTTGAGTTCTTTATTGCTAGCTCTGGAAAAGTTACAAGCTTTCCTGCCTAATGTCCAACAGTAGAGAAGCCATTACTCTGCAGCAGGCACGTTTAAACATAGTACATTCACTCCCAGTTATCTCTGAAAGTACTTTCTCAAAGCTGTTACTTGTGGTTACTGTGGAACTGCTCATAGCTATAAAACACTGTAAATCTAAACACAGCAACTGATGTAAGAAGGTTAATTGTTGAGCAATGAAGAAATGACAAAGCTTTCCAAAACCACCATTTTATTCGTACAGAGTAAAATACATCAGATAGTGAGCATTCCATTTTCAGCCCATAATCCAGAGCCATTAACAAGTTGGTTTTCACCAGACATTCTGGCCCGAAGTCACAGAATTAGGAATTCTAAATAGAGCTAATCTCTCTCTGCTAAAGCGACAAGGTGTGTATCAATCTCTGCTTCTGTAAGGATCCTAAAAGAGGAGTGAAAACAATGGAAGCTATTAATTTTGCGCCTCAAATAGCACTATTAAATACATAATTAGAAGATTCAGTTGAGAAATGTTTTCATAACAAGAAATCTATTTTTGTGCTCTTGAGGGCCTTCATCAAAACATGCACATTTTATAAAACCGTTTTCTGGTACCTCTGAGGTTTTACTTATTTTGTTTCTTTTGGTTTAGTCTCTAGCTTTGTGGTTTACTTCACAGGAGTTTTGGAAACAGCAGCAGCCAAGCTTTCCTGAAGCCTAGCACAATCACTAGGATGAGCCCCCTTACCAATCTCCCAAGTCTGGGAGAAGGACAGCAGCTTATGCCTGCAACTGCACTGGGCTTCATAGTGCTATGAAGCAGGAGGCTTGCTACTTCCAAGCATCTCTGAAGCCCAGTGGGATTTCTACTGAGATCCTGCTCTTCCCCAAGACAGGAGAGAAGCAAGGCCAGTGGCAGCCACAAATTATGGCCATCTACTAAGCTGTGAAAACTGCCACCCTTCAAAGCACTAATGAGCCGCTTTTTTCTTGCTCTTAAGTCAGGTATTCGCAACCTTCGGCCCTCCAGATGTTCTGGACTACAATTCCCATCATCCCTGACCACTGGTCCTGTTGGCTAGGGATCATGGGAGTTGTAGGCCAAAACAACTGGAGGGCCGCAGGTTGGGGATGCCTGCTCTTAATGAATAGTGTTCAATACACCAAGATAGTGTTAACAGTAAGGAGTCAGCTCTGTGTACCAAGATAATAAATTAAAACGGGGAAGTGCTGGTGTTTCTGTTAATGGAGCACCATGCTATGCCTGGTTCAAGGCTGCAGATTCTCTCGACAGATGCCCTTATATTGTTACCACTCATGATGATGGCATTGCAACACTTTTCTCTTGGCAATCTCCCACTGCTAATTCAGGGATGCTAATAATCTCTTTAAGAAGAAGAGTTTGGATTTGATATCCCGCTTTATCACTACCCGAAGGAGTCTCAAAGCAGCTAACATTCTCCTTTCCCTTCCCTTCCTCCCCCACAACAAACACTCTGTGAGGTGAGTGGGGCTGAGAGACTTCAGAGAAGTGTGACTGGCCCAAGGTCACCCAGCAGCTGCATGTGGAGGAGCAGAGACGCGAACCCGGTTCCCTAGATTACGAGTCCACTGCTCTTAACCACTATACCACACTGGCTCTTTAAACCCTGTTATACTCCAGTTCTGAGCCAGTGGGTGAATTTAGCAGCGTGTGTAAACAATGCATACCCTAGGAAGTGAAATATGCAAGGAACACAGCAGTTCTTCAAGTACCTGGCCACATCCCAAATAGCAGTTACAGGCACGTGTACTTATCCATGCAATCGTATACAGTAAAATGAAATGCTCTAGAACTCCAGTGTAAGGGATGAGGGTTTATTCAAGGAAGTCATCCTATATGCGCAAGCACTTCTGCCTGCACAAGAGGACTTCCCCTCCCTCTCCTCTTCCAGTCCCCCCAATCTGTTCTGGAAGGTTGGGAAAACCACCAAAACAGATTTGGGAGGTGCATGGGAGAGAGGGTGCAGTGAAACATCCATTGTGCAAGCAGTAGCCCTTGTGCCAACAGGATGACCACACTGGATGGAACCCTGAGGTCACACCTAAACTATCTCATTAAGAAGAAGAATGAAATTTAGTTGTGCATAAGCAAAAAGGGAAAGTTCTGCATTCACTCTTTACCTGAATTTAGGATTATCAAGTGTGACAACTCCTACTTCTATTTCAGAAGGTTTGAAGTCAATGGACAAAACAGTAGAGAGGCAGGTTATTGCTGTCTAGAATTGAAATATATAGGAGACATCAGAAACACAGCATATAAAATCAAAACTAAAAATACTACTTTGACATTCAAAACTTATCTTTCACTTCTGTTAAATTTATGCCCTCTTCATGCAAAGCTGAATTAAGAATATTTCAAATGCTGCAGAGTTCTAGCACTTTAAACTTCTCTGTTGAAGAGCTGTGAAGATGACTATACCAGCAGTCATTCCTTGCAGTTGGGTTTTGTTAAGACAGCTCTGTTTCTAGCAACGTACAAAGCTAAAAGTCCGACACTGCAGCGTACAGCAACTTTATTAAAATTATTACTTTCCCATTTTAGTTGAGGAAAGGAGCGAGCTTTTGTGGGGTGAAGTCAAACTATTTGAAGGTTGCATGTTGCTAATATAATGTTGTCAAAGTGTTTTGACGAAGTGTTTGACGAAGGCAAGATCAGTCTAGAAAGAATTGGGCATCTGAAGCACAAAATTCTTTAAAAATGTCATGTCACTGAGTATCAGCCCCACCAGTCTATTGCTCAATACACACATGCAACAACTGTTATGCTAATGCAGAGATGTGAGAACGAGGAATAGTGGGAGGGGGAGACACACTGAAAATGTGGGGAAAGCTTTCCCCATTCCCTCTTCCCTACCCCACCCCACCCCAAAAGGATTTTAGAAGATTCTGCAGACAGAATGGCCCGCCTGAAAGAAATGCTGCCAGTCAATGAAGACAGTACTAAACTAGATGGATCAATGGTTTCATTCTGTTTGAGGCAGCTTCATATATATGTTCTTACTATTATGACTTTATGAATAGGTTGCAAAGCAGAAACCACAAACTTCTAGACTAGGACACTGGTTTAGCATTACTACCTACCCAATAAGCCAACTACACAGGCATTGTTACAGAAAGTGAATACCTAGGAATGTGCAATAAAAATTAGGCCTTTATCAGTGGGCACCCCACTTAGTAGGACAAGTACTTTTCGGCCAGTGATTTCAACTGTCCTCTGCTCCCCGGTGCCACAACTAAAATTAAAAGTACCAGCAACTTAAGGCATGAAATTAAACAGGCAACTGGGGATGGGATGGGATTTTTTGGCTTTTGCAGAGCAGACTTGTGAAAGGTTAAGCAAATGTTTTGACAATAACTCAGACATTTTGACAATAACCACATGGAAGAACTAGAGGGGGAATGTATGTCACTGTACCCCATCAAATTCAAATAAGGACTGTCCACCTCTTTGATGCCAAACAAAATTTGATGTACATTTGACTTACCTCCACGGTCTGTTCAAATGTCCAGTCCAATTTTTTCTTCACTTTCTTTTCAAGAAAGCTAGTTGATTCTGTCTGTTTGACTCCTGCAGCTGTAGCCTTAAACCCACAGTAGTATCCTGCTGGATCACACTTGTATACCTGAGGATTGTTTTCTTCATCAATGCCAATCAAAATCATGCCTTTGGGGGAAAAAATGTTTGTTTTTTAAAATGAGTGGAATTCTCCTTTCTCATTCAATGGCTTCATTCTATCCTAGTCAATCTCTTATTACTCTAACACGCAAAACATGCAGCATTCCACTTGCCATGGGCAGTGTGCAACAAGATCTCTGGCAAGTGTGATGCCTTAATCCCAGCTCCAAAGCTCAGAGGCAGGTGGAGAATTGTCCAGACAGTTGCTTGATGATTTTCACGAACCTCTGAGCTTCAGAGTTCGGATGAAGTCTGGGGGGTGTTTGGCAACTGCATGGTCAAAGCACCTCAGAAAAGGAGGCTCCAGAGCAGCAAAAGTGGACAGGGGGAAGGTTCATTACTGCTCCTGTTAAGGGTTTGGGGCACCTTCAAGCAGTAACTAATAGTACAGGCTTTTCAGCCTCTTTGCAGGAAAGACATGCTGGGGGGGGGGGGGATGTTGAGTGGCGGTGCTTCCAAGTTGGCATGTTCCCTGATAGTTTTCCCTTCAGAAATGGTGTCGGGAGGTAGAATGGAGGTAGATGGAGACTAGTTTTTGAGGGACCACTAGGGGCGCATCAGAAGATGGCTGACAATAACATCTCTCCGACCCACACGAGGTAAATTGGAGGCTGTGATGGGAGTAAATAGCCTCCCTACCCCCCCAGGATTATGGTGGGGGACTGCCCTTGCCTGCTTTGCCCTATACCACCCCAGAATTTGTGGGGATGGGGGCACTAGGCACAATGCCCTCCTGTGGGATTTCGGCACTCCTGGACGCTGTCTTTGATCCGCGCCACTAGCTGCAAGAACTTCAAAAGAAACAATTTGGATGAAGCTAATGCACATATTTCAAGGAAGAAGGGGGAGTAAAGACTGCTAACAGAAGAGATCTCTGATAAAACAAGACGAGTCGGAGGAACAAGTATAGATAATGAGAAGATACGCCAAGACTCGGTATGGCAAAGGGACTGACGGGGGAGAGGGGGAAAAACTTTCCTTTATGTGATTAAACAAGAATCCCCCCCACCCACAAGTCAGAAATGTCGTTTTAAGGACTTAAGCTGTGGATTTAAGGCTGTGTGGAGATAAACTTTTGAACCAGAGCATGTTTTAAGAAGCTATCAGATCACCCCTTAACCTCCTCTTCTCCAGGCTAAATATGCCCAGCTCCCTTAGCCGTTCCTCATAAGGCATCGTTTCTAGGCCTTTGACCATTTTGGTTGCCCTCCTCTGGACACGTTCCAGTTTGTCAGTGTCCTTCTTGAACTGTGGTGCCCAGAACTGGACACAGTACTCCAGGTGAGGTCTGACCAGAGCAGAATACAGTGGCACTATTACTTCCCTTGCTATACTCCTATTGATGCAGCCCAGAATTGCATTGGCTTTTTTAGCTGCCGCGTCACACTGTTGGCTCATGTCAGGTTTGTGGTCAACCAAGACTCCTAGATCCTTTTCACATGTACTGCTCTCAAGCCAGGTGTCACCCATCTTGTATTTGTGCCTCTCATTTTTTTGCCCAAGTGCAATACTTTACATTTCTCCCTGTTAAAGTTCATCTTGTTTGTTTGGGCCCAGTTCTCTAATCTGTCAAGGTTGTTTTGAAGTGTGATCCTGTCCTCTGGGGTGTTAGCCACCCCTCCCAGTTTGATGTCATCTGCAAATTTGATCAGGATGCCCTTGAGTCCATCATCCAAGTCGTTGATAAAGATGTTGAATAAGATCGGGCCCAAGACAGAACCCTGTGGCACCCCACTAGTCACTCTTCTCCAGGATTGCATTGCATTGCAATCCAGTATTATTCAAAAGTAGAGACTGAGAAAAATGTAACTGCATTACATGGAAGTAACTTCCTTTCAGTGTGTCTTGCAACAATATTACTTGAAACCAGATTCTTTAAGAGCAGGTACTTCAATTAAATCAGTTTCTCAGTAAACAGGTCACCCTGAAAGTACTTCCAAGCATAAGATCTAAGTTGAATACAGTGTTTTTAAAAAATGCTCAAATACTTAAAATCGATTTCATTTGATGCTTTTCAAATACATATGTATCGGTCACAACTAGAAGGTTGTGTAGAATATGTAGTATTGGCACAAGACATTAGCAAATCTGTTGCATAACCTAATAATCTCAAGGCAAATCTGAATAAAGGGAAGACTAAGATAATGCTAGTTGGTAGGTCCCAAAATCTAGAGCAAAAACACAAGTGGCTTGTACCTTCTGTTCTAACTCAGCTTCAGAAGATTAAATTATTGCCTTTGTAATCTTATCTGTGTTTTTGTGCAATTTACAGGCAGCTAACCAGTGTCAAATTGGAATGACCCTGGTTCCATTTTCCTCAGAGATACAAAGCACGAGTATCTGTTTGAGAAACTGTCTCCCTTCTTCAGTGGGATGAGATTGTAGGTGAGATGAAGACACTGCTCCTGGGCAAAGGGATCAGGATTTTCCTGTGAGGTTTCCTGTGAGGTTTAAGGTTTCCAGGTTGCCTTCAAATACCATCATGAAAGAAATTCATGAGAACCACAGAGAACCACAATGGGGTTGAATTACACTTTGCTCCGTGCAGAAGCAGCATCTTCTGAGCAGTATCCCACTGATGTCCATGTGCACAATATTTCAGCCTTAGCATCCCAAAAGTTCTGAAATGTTACTTTCAGTTTATATTTATATACTTACAGCAACCAAGAGGCCTCATTTCAGCATTTTGTGTGTAGACCTGAGAAATGTCTGCAATCCTTTTACACAGCATGTCCACTGGAATGTCATAGCCATACTTATACTTCCAGTTTGCAGCCTCATAGCGGGCTCTCTGCACCTGGGACCTACTGTCAGCTGAAATAAAGAAAGAACTGAAATCATTCCCATGCTTCATGTAGTCAATGTATTTTCAAGAAAAAAGCTATAGGCAACTCCCCATTTACACGTGTTCAATATGGGCGCTACAGTGCACATACACATCACGCCAAACCCGGAGTGACCCCAAAACATTACAAAAAGAGGCAGAATTGGGTATTTGTAGGCTTTTTTTCAATGGTGTTTCAAATATATGTGATTTCACTTAAACATGTGGTGCCTTGGAACATAACTCCCATGTAATTGTGAGTTGCTTGTACAGTCGTACCTTGGTTCGCTCGAACTCGAACATTGTGACTCGAACATTTTGGCTTCCGGACACTGCAAACCCAGAAGTGAGTGTTCCGATTTGCAAATGTTCTTTGGAACCCAAATGTCCGACGCAGCTTCCGATTGAGTGCAGGAAGCTCCTGCAGCCAATCGGAAGCCGTGCTTTGGTTTTCAAAAGTCAAACGGATTTCCAGAACGGATTCCGTTCAAGAACCAAGGTATGACTGTACTTAAAATCTGAATACAAAACTAATTTGAAATATTTCTCCTACACCTCCCATAGACTGGATTAATAAAATAATTTATACCACCCTCTCCCCTCCCAGGGATATCTGTGCAATATGCAAAGGGTTACAAGAAAGTTTCCCATTCAGAAATTGGTAAGACTTGCTTACTTTCAGAGGCAGTACTAAATCAAATGCCACTGGCTCATAACAATTCACTGGATATTAACAAGAAGTATTATGTTTTGACTCCATATCAACATTGTACGTCATCATCCATTCGCCCTCCATGTGGGTAATTTTTATACCTGTCATTCCTGTCATTACGCAGCCAATGTTTTCAGTTATTCTGAATAAGTGAGTCACTGTGCTAGAATCCAGCAGCTTGTCCTAGTGGAGAAAGCCAAAGAATAGCTTTAAACAATATTCTACTCAGTCAAATGAAGGTTTCCACATTGAGAAAACAAAAAGAACTAAGAAGTGGAATTGTCACTAACACTGCCTTCAAACAACATCACTGTCCAGTACTATTAAGATGAAAATAAGATGGTGCAATGGAACTAACCAGCTTCTCTTTCTCTTCACCCCTAAATACCCTGGCTGGTGACAGCCAGACTGGGGTGGGAGTGGGAAGTGTTGACGGAGTTACTCTATGGTGGGCTGAACTCTTCATAAGGCTTTGATTGACACGAGGATCAATCTGACCACCATTCAAAAGATTTAAGAAAGCAATGCCCAGTGCCCACTTTGGGGCTGTGCATTCTGGACTGCGATACTCTGTAGTGGGAGTAGTCTTACCCAAGTGTGCTTTCCCAAGAATTCCAAGTCTGATTCTTTATAAGCCTACTTACATGCTTCAGAGAATTCTGGTACTTTTAAGTAACAAGAATAAACAGCAGAGGAGTTAATTATTAAGGATCAACAAGGAAGCAAATTATCCAAGCATATAATAATAAAAAAAGAATCAGATGCTCAGGATACTGCTACTTACAGGTACTTTCTTCTGTGTGACAATAACTGCACAGTCCTTTCCACGAACAGCTACTGATGTAAGGCCACCCTGGTTTATGGCCTTAAACGCATACTCTAAATGGTACATTAAACATAGTCAGGAGATTTGACAACAATGCTACGTAGCATATATAGAAGCTCCCAAATGCAAACTCTGATTACTCATCTTCAGTAGTACTTTTAGTGTTACACAGCTTGAAATCATTGTGGGCATACATTAGGGTTTTTTTGCATATTTCGATCTAAAGAGCATTTGACACAACCAAATTCCTATAGTTTTACACCTCTCTCATTCCACAGTTATGTGTTTTTGTCCCTACTACCGGATACTTGAGTTAACTTTGCAGTGCTGGAGTGTCCTACTGCTAATCATAAGGTTCACACACTCTCTTCACTTCAGTTTTGCAAAAGCATTTGGGAGTTTGCTTTTGTTTTTTTTAAGCTGAAACCCGTTCCAGTCCCTGTCCCAGTTATCGTAAATGTGAAATCAACAGGGTGATCTGATGCAAAAGAAATCAAGAGCGCTGAAACTTCAATAGTTGGTAAGGGAGGGGAATATTCAGCAAGTGCAACTTCATCATGAAAAGGATAGCGATAATGCCCCCCCCGTAAGCACTGGGGTGCATTCTCCTTTGCAGCAGACTCCTTTCGGTTTCGCTTTTAAACAAAGACAGCTTTTTCGCTGCGCGGTCCTGCCCTTCTTTCACAAGATGCCCAGGCACCTTGCACGGAGGAGACCCATGACTACCGCATTCCTGGCACTTTCCCTCTGCAAGCGGCTGCGGGAGAGGCAGAGGCGCCCCGCATGTCCATCACGTGCTCCCTCTTCCCAATACACGGGAGCGGGCGGCTGCTCCCCTCATTTCGCCCCTTTCCTCCGATGGGGCCGGAGAGAGGCGGGGCCCCGGGCCGTGACGGGGCAGTTCCTGCCAGACACTCACCTACTTGGTAGAGACGCCCCTCAGGGGAGAAGATCGTGATATGCCGGTCGAAGCCGGCGCTGGAGCCTCGGGACATGGTCAGCGGGAGGAGGAAAAGTGGTCGTAGCGGCGATGGGGGGGAACCGTCTGCGGACACAGCATGCAAGGGGCAGCTTCCAGGAGCCGGAGTTCAGGCGACGGGGAGTGCTTCCGGGGTCACAGGTTCCCGCGCAGGCGCAGCCGGCCAAGGCTGCCGCCAGGAGCGGAGCAGTCTCCCACTCACTTCCGGTCCGCTTTTGCTCTAGTCATTGTCTACATGGCGCAAGCGCAGCAAGAGCGAGCGGGCCGGAGAGTAGCGTAAAGCTTCTCTCCCCTCTCCCCCCGCCCCAGCTACCGCCAGGCTTTCGAGCATGCGCAAAGACGAGGCTTCCTTCGTCTCCTTGGCTCCGGTATATGAAGGGATTCGCGAAGCTCAAGCGGGCGCCTCCTGTGCCCGCGGAAAACTTATATTCCGTGTGCGGGGAATTAAAAGCCCCCTCCCTCGCAATAGCCCCCCAGTTTCTAAGGCCTGCACAGTGTAAAGGACCAGCAAGATATCTGTCATAGTATGTGCCCATTTTAGTGAACGTAACTGAGGGCGAGATTTAAGGTTAGTCCCTTTTTAGGTAAAGGTAAAGGGACCCCTGACGACTCTGGGGTTGCAGTGCTCATCTCGCTTTACTGGCTGAGGGAGCCGGCGTACAGCTTCCAGGTCATGTGGCCAGCATGACTAAGCCGCTTCTGGCGAACCAGAGCAGCGCATGGAAATGCTGTTCACCTTCCCACTGGAGTGGTACCTATTTATCTACTTGCACTTTGATGTGCTTTCAATCTGCTAGGTTGGCAGGAGCTGGGACCAAGCAACGGGAGCTCACCCCGTCACGGGGATTCGAACCGCCAACCTTCTGATCAGCAAGCCCTAGGCTCAGTGGTTTAACCCACAGTGCCACCCACATCCCATTAGCCCCTTTTTAATGATGCCTTATATTGTACTGTGGGCTGTTCATTGCTCCCCATTGATGAAAATCAGAAGCACCGAACCACCAACCCTTCTCTGGTGTATCTTTCTTGGAGGCTCACTTCATGGTAAAATGTGGTGGGACCCTGCAAATGGCATGTATAGAACCCAAAAGCCCTCCACTGCCTCTATTAAAACCGCAGCAGCAGCAAGTCACAGAGGTGCCCAACTGAGAACTTGGGAGAATAAGAGCAGTACTACTAAAGTAAGTGGGTAACACTTTCTTCATCATAAACCAAGAAATATTAGTGCAGAGAAGCACCTGTGTGGAGTTTCTGGTAAAGAAGTCATCAGAACAAAACGTCTGAAATAGAGACATTGGTGAAAATCAGGAATCTTTTTTCAACATAAATAAAAAATCAAAGATGAATTTTTTATTTTATTTTAAAATTGGCTATATAATATTCTCCACCATTTCCAATACGTTATAGAAATAATAAAATATGAGTTGATAAGTTTCAGGGATTTGATCAAATGTAGGTCTCTTGCATCAGAACATGAATTCCATAATAGGTACATAGTATCTGCTTTATTTGAGACAACAGTGCCATGTGTACATTTTTGTTCAGAGAAATGCATCCTTTATTTCTGTTGAAGGCAAAGCCATTTTGTAGGCACTTCATAAGAAGATCTTTCCAAGACGTTGTCATCATAGGGAATATGCCATGTGTTACCTGTGGTCTGCACGATTGTATCAAAATTCAATACAGACTGTTAAGTAAAGAAAGAGAAATAACTGTTAGTTTTTACTTCCTATAAAAATATATGTGTTGCACATCTCCCAACATACATTCACAGATATGTTTGGTAAGCAGAATAGGTACTACGGGAATAAAATCCCAAAGAAATTATTTTGGGGGATGGCCAGTAAATATTACACCCACTCCACATTAACAACTTAATCCATTGATGTTATAATTTAATCATATTTTAAATCAGTTTATTATTCTGTGATGATCACATGCAGCCATTTGCCATTACTAGAACTAAATCAGCAGGAGGAGTGCATTAAAATAAAAAATACCTCAAACTTTATCCTTTTTCCTGGTATGTAGTCAGATAGCACCATCTGATGTCCCCGCTGCCATTTAAAGAACAGCCGTCGAGTTAGACTGTCAGAGAGGCAAGCTTTATGATCACGTAATAGATCTCTGGTAACAAATCTACAGTGACTTCCTGAGTGAAGAGTGGCATAGAGCAGGAATGGATCGTCTTCAGACCTTTAAAAAGAAGGTAGAACATCACACACTGCTAAAATGCTCAGAAGCTCATTTAAACTGTTCTCATTTGTTAATTATGAAGTTACTAAGTTGCTTGACCCTTTCCTATCTACATTTTTAACATCCACATTTAAGAAAATAGTATTTTTTTAAATAGAAAACCATTGTCCTCTTTTCACTATAATCTGATACAATATAAGCTTGCAATCTAAAATAACTATCCAAACCAAAACATAAATGTAGCTAATTCTAAGTAGGAACTATCTTTCATCTATCAGATATAAACATAAAATAATTAGGCCTAGCTCTGCACAGCATGAGAAACTATCAACCAAACTTTAATCACCAGGGATTTTTTTAGTCTCTATTACAGGGATTTTGGGGGTGTTAGGAATGGGGTAGTACCTCTGAGGGAGGATACATCATGCTTCTGGGGCAGTTTGTCCACCTTTGGTCCCCACCCTGCGCTCTCACCTGTGGCTCCTAGAAGCTGTCAGCATGCAACAGCAGCCACACCCCAGTAATGGCTGCGAAGGTAGCCCGTCTAAAAGAAGGAAAGAACTGATCCTAAACCTCCGCTGCCTTGTGGGATATTTTTGGGAGAAAAATATGGCTAAGGAGTAAACCCTACACAAATCCAGAGTGAAGTCCCTAAGGCGGTTGGATGGCAACTTGCCTCCTTCCAGCAACTTCTGCAGCCAAGCATATTGCTCTGCTTTCCTTTGGATCACATCAATGAGGCCGGGGGGGGGGAGTATTGTTCTATGGGCAGCCCAGGACCTCCATACACACTGCCCAGGCTTGTGCCCTGGGAAGATCACTTCCCCAGAGACGCACTCCACTGTCTCTCAAAACAGATAGAGGCCAACAACAGCAATTGCAGGGATGGTTAATTGCTGCAAGACTACAACTCCCATCCTCTGACAACTGGCCATGCTTACCAGGGCTCATGGAGTTGGTAGTCCAGTGACATCCAGAGGGCCACAGATTACCCACACCTGGTCTGCTGGATAGCTTTCAAAATTTAACCATTTAATAAAATTGTGCCTCTCAGTTTCACAGCGGACTTATTTTCAAAATTTTACAGAAGCACATTCAATTGTACTAAAATAAGGCAAGCTTTTAAGGTTTATAGAGTTTTGCTGCAGAAATAACACCGTATGCTAATTCTGTGTTGTTTTATAACCAGAGGTAATTGAAATAGGTAAAGCTTTGTTGAGTGCTCTTTGTTAAGCATTTCAGGATATTCTGCTTCTCTCTTGGCTTAACTGATTCTGGAATCAATTTTGGGCCCAATTCCAAGTGCCAGCTTTGACCTATAAAATTCTACACAACTAGAAACTTCAGTACCAGGTAGGATACCTACCAGCCCAAGCCTTTAAATGGTGAAGACTGAGACACCTTCTACATGCACCTCCTCAATCTGAAGTTTAAATAATAACCATGAAAGAAAGGGCCTTTTCATTGTTTTCGGTCTGGTAAGCAATGCTGTCCCTAGTGAATCTCCCCTCCATTGCTGTCCTTCTGGTACACACACTCCAGCCTTTTAAGGTCATGTTATTTTAGCCCTTATTAGTGATTTAGCTCCTGTGATTTATGCCGCATTTTAGTATGTTGGATTTTTTGTACTTGAGTTTTATGTTGAGCTGGATGTTTAAAGTCTATGACACTTTTTATTGTATTACATTTTAGTACAACCTCCAGACTAGAGAACTCATTTTATGAGACACCCAGCAGACATAAGTAATAAATAGTATTCAAGCTTCTCTTTTATCTTCTCTGTTTTGACAGACGCTTCCATGTGATGAGAAATGTAATTTTCCCCAGTGTGCATGTGAGCACTGCCAACACCTAGTAGTAAATCAAGGCTATGTCCTAACACAATATACAAGGTTGTAGCCAATGTTAATAACTGACCCATTGAAATTAATAGACATGGCTGAATTAGGCCCATTAATTTTAATGGGTATATTTTGAATTAGTTGGGTACAACCCACTGTATCTGCTTCATTTCATTGTGTTTCCAGAATGAACTATACATGGATGTAAGGAGGAGAAAGTATTAGAGAAAGAGATTAAATGGATAATGAGAGGTGTTTGATCTTTCGGCTGAATGCTCAAGTCAACCTAATTTCTCTATCACAGGCTGCTCATCTAGCAGTTCTGGACAGTTTCGCCGATGCCAATTTGCTTGATCTTTTGGATGAGAGAGGCATGTTTTAACGAGCTCAGCTTAGTCTGATAAACACCTCGTCGGCTGCTTGGCCTTAATGGCTAGGATGGCACACTTACTGTGTTCAAATGTGGTTGGGAATACAAAGTAGCTGATCATTGATTAAATACCTACAAGGCAAAGCTGCACTACTGAACAGCGACAACAAAAGACCTGCATTTGTTTTATATTACCTTGGGCTGGGAAAAGGATTTAAATATTGCAGAGAAGTTCAAAATTAAGTAATGCAACCCATCAAGAATGTACTGCTTGTACAACTAAAAACATTTGCCTTAAATGATCGAACTGAGGGTCTGCTTGTCAAAGTGTCTTAAAGCTACAACCTGAATCTAGTACAGTATAAATGTTTATGAAGATGACATTGTTAAACATCAGAACATACAGGTTTTCAGTAAAGAAGAAGTGTGCTTTCTTCTGCAGAGCAGCCATATCATTTCTGTGCCACTGAGAAGATTTCTTCAGCATGTGTTTGCGCCCCAGTATAAGCATCCGTGGATTCTGCTGTGCTAGGTAGCTGACAACATTCAGCAGCTATGGGAAGAAAGAAAAAGAAGCAGCAATCATTCAGTGAACCAGAATTAAAGACAATGAAGACATAAGCAAGCTTCTAATACATGGACCACATCTTGCATTCTTGTATTTCTATCTTAATACTGGATAACACATTGTCCTCTATGGTCAGATCTGAACCTCTGAATTACTGCAGGCCACTGCTGAAGCTGAAGTTACATTTAACAAATAAGCCCTAAGCACAGGGAGGCGGGTATCTCAGGCTCAAGGACCAAATACAGACCTTTCTATCTGGCCAGAAAACCACTCCCTAGGCTACATACTCTCCCAAGCCAAACCCTCACCAGCCTACTATCCAAAGATAACATTTACTCTTCCCACTTTTGCTTCTGATCATTGGCTTGTGATGCCCTCTCACACCACAAAGGTTGTCTAGAAGGGAATGTGTCCCTTGAGCTGAAAAAGGTTGCCACCCCAGCCTTAAGAGAATATAGGCTGAAAATTTAGAAAAAATATAAGTGCCTACACTTCTTCCTTCACGTGCCACTGCAGTTAAACTCCCACCTTCTCATATTTTTGGCTCATATTTTGGTTTTCTCCCCTTGCATTCCTACCACCATCCACCCTCAATATCCTAGGGGGAGAGGCTGCATTGAAACTGTAGAAATGGTTAGGAGTTGGCTGGCAGTGAAACACAACAGGAAGCCACAGTTATAATAGAAAGGGAGGGTTGGAAGTTGAATCACAGCAAGGATGAGCACAAAGCCTGGGCCAGCTCACATTCTCTTTCCGCCACAAACAGGGCGAGGTTGGCCCAGCTTGAACTAAGAGAACCTCCCAAGATGTCACACAGCATTTTGGGAAGCCAGCTGTGCTGGAAGCAGCACAAAAGTCCAAATTTGGACATTGCTTCTAGCATAGCCCTTGAATTGTGTCGCTTCTGCCTACCTCATCCGTATGGTCAAACTGGCCTTGCGCAAAAGCAGTAGTCCTGTTTGAAGAAACCTAGCTTGGCCCTATCTAAACTTTGAAGGCAGTCTTCAAAAGCCTGATTACCAATGGAAAAGACCTGCGATCACTGTGGAGTACCTGAAAACAAATCCTGCAAGAATTCAGGATGGCAAAAAGCTATCCGTACTCAGATAAATAGGAAATTCTGTGTTCTTGTTTTGTTTTAGAACCGAATGCCTCCTTCTACCTGTTTCCTTTTATAATAGTCTGCCTCTAATTTTAGGTGTGGATATTACTGTGGTGGTCTATACATAGCTACAATGAGATTTCCTGTCTGGTTATACTACTCCCACATATAACTGCTTCTTAGAAAAAGAACACACAAGAGAAACCACTTTCTTTTAGTCATAAAGAAAACTGAATGGTTCAAATGGTTTGAATGAGTGGATTTTAAAGCAAACGTTTCTTGCTTTACAATTGCACATATATTCTCCCTTCCAAACACCAAATAATAGTTAATAATTATTTCCAAAAGGCAAAAACTATTTTTGGGTGCCCAACACACTGCAGATTTCTCATTACCATTGACCCGATCCAGCAGGTCTCTTCTTACATTCTAATGTTAAGATCAGACCCCAAATGACACACTGCTAAAATCTTTCTAAAGTCTACTTCTAGATCTTTAAGGAAAACATAAAAGCCCACAATAAAAGGGGGAAAGAAACAATTTCGCTGTGCTGTTTCTTTATATTCATCAGACTATGTCTGAAAGCTTCCACTCACTTATAGCCCAATCTTCAAACGACTGAATCAAAGAAAAATGTTCCGAGAAATGGCTGGCACTCACACTAGTCAAATGCTAAGGGCTGTTGCTTTAGAATGGAAAATATTCAGT
The DNA here is from genome assembly GCF_965113315.1 of Podarcis vaucheri. Classification (NCBI taxonomy): domain Eukaryota; kingdom Metazoa; phylum Chordata; class Lepidosauria; order Squamata; family Lacertidae; genus Podarcis; species Podarcis vaucheri. The sequence continues at coordinate 35,414,408 of NC_138759.1, forward strand.
GCTCAATGGGACAATCGGTTCTTAAGAAATCCAATGGAAGTTCATTTTAAAATGTGAAGCGGTCTGCTTCTTTTCTGTTGAGAATATGAACCTATGGAGAAAAATATAGTAGCTGACAAAGGGGCTCTGGCCAAATGTGAAAAATGGAAGGGACTGAGGTGGGGCAGGCAGCAGGGCACATGGGCCAGCTAACACATAAAAAAAGATAAAAGCAGAAAGACAAAACAGATGAAAACCACAACATATCATAGGTGATAATACTTCATGAACTCCCATGTGGCTGCTTCCAGAAAGCACCAATGCAGGGCAAGTGCAAGGACTAGGAGTGGTTCAGCAAATTTTTCAAACACAATGTGAAGACAGATATAACATGAGATATAACACCTCAAAAATGAGGAGGTGCTACAATTCTTTATACCCTGGTATAATATTGCATTCCTATTCACTACAAAACAACAACACTACCCTGAGCCAACAGCCAATGGGTATACTTGGGGATCAGTACTGGATTTGTCAATAAACTCTTGGAAACATTTGCCTTTTTAAACTATATTATTCATTGTTAAACTTACTACCTGCCTTTCACCAACAGGTCCCAGGGTGGGTTAAAATTAAAAACAGTGAAAACAGATTACAATCCCAAGAATAAGGTGGGCCCTGAAAACACTTTTCTGGTGTCAAAGGCCAGGCTAAAAAGGTGTGTCTTCAGCATTCGCTGAAAGCTGCACGGTGGTACCTCTAGTTACGAATGCTGGTTATGAACGCTTCAGGTTATGAGCTCTGCTAACCCGGAAGTAACTGCTCCTGGTTGTGAACTTTGCCCCAGGATGCGAACGGAAATCATGCCGCGGGAGACCCCATTAGCGAAATCGCGCCTCAGGATCAGAACAGTTTCAGCTTAAGAACAGGCCTCCGGAACAAATTAAGTTCGTAACCAGAGGTACCACTGTATAGTGAAGAAGCCAGGGACACCTTGGTGGGGAGGGAACAGGCATTTATGTTTTAAATTTTGCATCCTGCATTCATTTAAAAGCCTAACCAAAGCAATTTGCATCAAACAATAAGAGTAAAATCAGAAAACTGAAACCTGGATCGCAGGGTTGACAAAACAAATGTGTAGCTGTGCTTGAGGGCCTTATTTTTACCATGGCACTAGTAACACTGCACACTTGTAACCTCTCTGAGCCATCTGATCAGCCATTCTCAGAGACTTGCCAATATTTTTTGTGCTTTCCAGTTTCTTCTGAATTCTCTCCTTACTTCATAGATCAATAAGATCCAGGATGCTTATCAGGCTTCCATGGCAGGTCAAGCACAAATGCTCAATTTAGAAAAAACCAAGGGGAAACTAGAAGAAATGATTTGCTTTTCAGGAATGATGTAAATTGTGTGATTATACTAGGTAACTAGGGCCTGTGCCCCTGCTCACTGCACTCACCAACTCCACCTACCTGCCATAATCTCCTTCACCAAAGTCACCCACTGCCTCACTTTTATCTCACTTAAGCCACCTGCTGCCTCCCTTCACTCCTCATTGAAGCTACTCCTTGCCAAAGCCACCCACCCGGTTCCTTTACTTTTCATCAAAGCCACCCAGCCACCTGCCTGCCTCCATCACCAGTTCTATTGATGTCTCCTCACCCTCTGATTCTGCTGTGATGGTCCAATAACACTGACAGCCCCATTTGCTGTCACACTGTAGTTCACAGCAGCTAAGGAAACTATAGCATGACAATATTCATACTTTTTTTTAATGTATAGATTTTTTTAAACCAGCCCTGGAACCTTAAAGTGAAGGGCACGTAAGAAAACTAATTTTAAAAAAATACTTTAAATAATGCAACCTTTTAAAAAGGGAGGGGGGAACTTAATTAGCAACAGAAGTGCAGACGATCAAATTCAATAAGAAATGCTTTAAACAAATGTGTGTGTAAGAGAGGTGGTGAAAGAAGAAAGGAACTCAAGAGAAAAAGGTGGAATTGGCAACTTGAATGCATCCCCTGAACAGCTGGGTAACGCCCAAGCATGTTGACAGTGTGGTGAAAATTCCCCTGGTTTTTTTAGATGGTTGCATCACTACAAAGAAAGTCTGTCAGCATTGTGAATGGCAAATAGGAATTCACATGCACAAAATATGCTTTGTCCAAGTTCACATGATACCAAAAAGTACCTTGTAATATTGGCTTTTGCCTTAATATTTAAAAAGTTTTAGGTATTTTTGCGCAGATAATACTTGGGTGTGTTCTCAGTCCTAGCACCCCACCCTCGCTGCTCCTCCTTCCTCAATGGTCAAGGTGACACCACCGATGGGCTCTTGCACGGGGCCCTCCCAAAATCTTGCTAGTCTGTTGGCAGAAGAGGAATACTGATTCATTTACCTTATTTGCTTTTGAATCCTGCCCCACCTTGCACTGAGGCATTCAAGTTAGAATGTAGATATAAAAATATCCCATGAAAATATATAACGTTCACAATTGGTTCAAAGGCTGACTGTTTCTCCCAGATGTTTACTGAAACATGCTTCTGGTTAGCACTGCAATATGGAATTCTAAGAGCATAGATGAATCATCCAAAGTTGATGATGAGCAGGTGAAGCGAAGATCCACCAGTAGGAGTGGAATAGATTAGGCATAGTGGCCATGACTGACTCATAGTCACTCAGTAAATTTCATGGCCAAGTGGGGACTTGAACTCTGGTCTTCCAGGTCCTAGTCTGACCCTCTAACCTAGGGGTCAGCAAGGTTTATCTTGCCTGGGCCGTATTGGTCCCGCGGAGATCGCTCCGTGGGCCAGATCGTGAGAGCGTGCATCTGTGATTTTTGGCATCTGCACATGGACAGACGTGATTTTCAGTGCCGTGGAAGCAAGTCCCTGCGCTGCGCTGGTTTAGTGCAGCGCGCGAGCGGGCAGCTCGGTTTGGGGGCGGCTCGTAGGCCGGTCAAACGACCTCCGTGGGCCGCAGGTTGCTGACCCCTGCTCTAACCACTACACTACACTGACATTCCAAATTATGCATGGTGCAATTAGAGGGCATTTTCCATTGTGGACTTCCTCCCCACAGATGTGCATTTGTTTTCCCCAAACTACACCGCACCTGCCATACACAAACATCATCCACCAACCTCTCTGCTTCTGTTGGCTTTTCTATGTTTGTCCCTTTGGCCAGATCCAGTTCCCCACCCCTTCTCTGTGGCCCACGTGATCCCACCCACTGCACTGACATGGTGAAAGCCATCACCAGCTATTTGAAAACCTCCTGTTAATACTGAAGAGCAATGGATTTGCTTCTTGCTTTGTTCAGTAAAACAAGTATTTCAAAATTGCTCCATGCAGAAGATGTGCCCCTAAATACAAGGCTTTTGTAGACAGCATCCTACCATGTGAATGGGGCATTTTTTTTTAAAAAAAGAGAAAACATTGGCAGAGAAGTGTAGACAATTTCCTGGTGAGCCATTGCACTCAAATCACTTGCCACAAAAGGATCGCTGTCACATGGAGCTATGGAAAAAACCTGATGGTGGTTTGCTGCCCCACAGTCAGTGCCCTAGAGAGCAAAGAGGTTTCCTTCCCTGTTTTGCCATAGTCTCTCAAAAACCATCAGCAATAAGACAGAAAATCTAAAACAGCTACAGTAACACTGTAAACATTGTGTAATTTAAATCCTTTGCTAGAAGGTGGAGCCTTATTGCCAGAAGGGGAGGAGACTGTCCCACCACAAACTGAGAATTTGACCTTTGGGTGCAGATAAACGATACCCCCCCCCCCCAGTCACAAATGGGATATGTGACACAATGAGAATGGGTGAGAGAGTGCATTGTCATGTCTCACAATTGACCAGGGATGAAAATAGTCACATGATTAGAACACAGGTGCATAGATGCGCATTTGGGCGTAGAAGTTCCCGGCTGACATTATGTAATCAACAGTAGTGATAGTACATCCCCAAGATGACTGCAATCAATGGGAATTTAGACATCAGTTTGAAGGAATCAAAACTGCACCAGGTTATCCGTACAAGCAAGGAACAGCAGCCAACAGTCCCAGTTCCCAGTCATGGGCTCATAATCGTTGCACCACATAGCATAAAGAGTGTGTCATACTTTTTAAAAGGTCAGACTTTTTGTACAACTATCTTCCTCCTCAGGATATGGGAACATTTCTCAGAAGGGAATTCCCTGAGTGCTTTTGTAGGAAAACACTACAAATTATGACTCAGCCAAATGGCAACTCACCTGCCATAGCTTTGTCACATAGAAGGAAGTCACCTTTGGGTGAATTCACCTTTGCTGATACAAGAAGGAATACTTCAGGAGGTGGTTTCTTTTGTTTTTGCCAAATAAAGGGAGTGAGTTTCAGCTTCAAGAGGAAAATAAGAAGGATGAGTTCAGGAATACACAATTTTCCCATTCATTTCATGGGAGGATTTGTGAGAGGCCACAAAATATACTACAGAACGAGGAAAGGTAGCTATCATAGGCTGCAACAGCAAAAACTAAGCCTTTTAGTACCTTAACTGACTCTAGTCTATGAAAATTTATGCCACCCTAATAGTCCTTAAGGTGCCACAAGCCTCTTTGGTCTTCTGCCGCAAAAGGTGACATGGGATTTTGTATTTTGTTTCAGTATTTACAAACCGTACTTTCATAGGAAATATTTCAAGGTGGGGTATTTGAAGCACTGGATTTAAAAAAAAACTGTTTTCAGAGTCCCAGCAGCATATTACTTACAATACTTTAAAGGCAAGAGAAGTTTTCCTCAATTGCCTAATTTCCACAGATTACTCTTGCTAAATAGCAAGCTGCTATGGCTCAGTATTAATCAGATGTCACAATCCATAAAACATGGATTCTTCAGAAATCTGAGTTCCGGCATTAATCTTGAGACAAGGAAACAGTCTCTTTTGCAACACCACTGTCTCAAAAAGAGGTTTCCCAAAAATGCTCAAGGAGCACCCAGTTCTGAGATGCAAATACACAAACATTTCTTTCTTTCTTTCTTTCTTTCTTTCTTTCTTTCTTTCTTTCTTTCTTTCTTTCTTTCTTTCTTTCTTTCTTTCCTTCCTTCCTTCCTTCCTTCCTTCCTTCCTTCCTTCCTTCCTTCCTTCCTTCCTTCTTTCTTTTTACCGGAAGCCCAAGATCTACCAACCAAAACAAGGGTCAAAAGGCATAGTTAGATTTAAAGAACAGGGTGCCTCTGAGCATATTCTGAGTTCAATACTGTAATTTGTTTTCAGTACCAGAACTGAACCAAACTCATAATCTTTCCCCACAAAAGTCCATTCTAGGAGTGGCATTCAACTACGTTTTATTCAAGGCAAACTCTTTGAAATGAATGAACATGGCTATGGTTGGTCAATTGATCTCAATAGGTCTACTCTGAGTAAAACATAGCTGAATGCCCTGCAAGCTTCCTGCATTTAAGCAGCTGAATTTAAGGAGGAAAAGGCGCCCCTTTGTTGTTGCTAAATGTTAAAACAACTGGGCATCAGAAACTCTTGTTGAAATAACATAAATCATTGCTCAGAAATCTACGATGAGATCCTAGCCTGCCTTCTGTGCACCCCTGATTTTCAGTACAGTGGTACCTCAGGTTACATACGCTTCAGGTTTCAGACTCCGCTAACCCAGAAATAGTACCTCGGGTTAAGAACTTTGCTTGTTAAGAACCTCGGGTTAAGAATGAGAACAGAAACTGCACGGCGGCGGCGTGGCAGCAGCAGTGGGAGGCCCCATTAGCTAAAGTGGTACCAGGTTAAGAACAGTTTCAGGTTAAGAACGGACCTCCAGAACGAATTAAGTTCTTAACCCGAGGTACCACTGTACAAAACTATTGGTTACCAATTCTCAGGGCTCTGGCCCTGTAAGAATATTGCCTTTCCTTGCATATCTTCTCTTAAAAGAATGCATTTCCCTTTGACTTGCATAAAGCTGTCTCATACTGTAAGCTTATACTGACCCTGCCCTCCCTGAAGATGCTGGGAACTGAGCTGGGGACCTTTTCCACAAGAAGTGTGTGATCTCCCATGGAGCTACAGCTTCTCCCACTTCAAAGCGAACTGGCTACGGGAAAGTTGAAAGGGTCTCTAAGTCAGCCATTTGGTCCTGATTGGTGAGGACATAGAAGCTCTCTTCAGGCATTTGGTTGAATGGGCAATGGCTCAAACCGTGTATGGGTGGGGGAATGTGGGTGCGCACCGACTGCTCCCAACTTTGCCATTTGTGCCAGCCCCACTCCCTCCGGTCTCAACTTGTAAGTGTAGGAAGAATCCAGCCTTGCTAAACTGACAACAGTTCCATCATGGAGGGGCCAAGGGCAGTACACATGGCAGCATTGGGGGTGGGCTGAAGGACGGACACTGTCATGAACTGAAAGGACACCAAGGATGAGGAAAAGGATCCCAGCCATGACCGGTACACATCAGGACAAGCTGAAGGTGAGAAAGGGGAGGCTGGGGACTTAGGAGGATTTTGGGGTGTGGTGGGATATGTGCTTTAACTGTACAATGTGTACAAAGCACCCACTCGCCAGATGTTAGTTATTTTAGGATTTACATGTTCGCTCTTTTTTTATTTTTATAAAGAAAACGTAGGAAGATTTAAGTAAATTTAAATCTAAATGAACAAAAGGGGGGAATAAGTGAGAGAGAAAGAGAAGTAGGAGCAAGAGATAATGTACACCACCCATCAGACACCTACTGCACCTACACAAATGCAAGCACACCGTTCTTCGTGCTCTCTTGTCTGTCTGTGTGTGTGTGGGAGGGAGAACATTACATTATGTAGGTTGTTTCCATTTTACAATCTTGCTTGACTTGCGGCACACTGTCCTTGAAAACAGTTAATTTGGTCCCTGGTTTATTATGCCAATGCATAAGAAAAGTGCATCTCAGACTGTAATCTGAGGATGCAATATTCCAAAACATTCCCCTGCAAATCCCCCTCCCCATTTTTTTTTTCAATTTCCATATTGTGGTCTGGATCCAAAGAGCTACTTTAAGCACATCAAAGGGCTTGTGTACACCCTGGTGGATATTGCCTTTGAACATCAGACCTCACATGCTGTTTTTGAAACTACTCTCTGTTTCAAAAAAAGGTTTTCCCATACAGCCCTGGCAGGAAGGTGGGGAATATTCGGGAAACGTGGCCAAAGCCCCTTTGGGAACACAGAAATGGTTGTGCAATTCTTCAAACCTGGCTTCTAGCGAAGGACAGATGGAGGGAGATGAGAATAAGATCACAGAAAGCCTTGTGGCATTTACACAGCAAGGCAAAAACATCCGTGCCTCCAGGCTGCAATTTAGCACAAGCCTGCTGGCTTGACAATTGAGGACGATTATTCTTTTTTTCCTGTCCAAACGGCTTTACAATCTTGCAGAACATAACACCTCTGCTCCGAGATCTGCACAGGATGCCCATTTGCTACCAGGCAAAGTTCAGGGTGTTACTATTCATTATAAAGCCCTTAACCTCTTAGGACGTGATCCAATATATGCCCGCCCACCTGCTTCAAGCTGTAGAACTGGTCGTGTTATGGGTGCCAGATAATATTCATTCAGTGCTTGTAATAAATTCATCTTTTAATATGGCAACACCTACACTACACTACCTGCCTATTAACTAACATAAGGCAGGCAGGTGCCTTCATTGCACTGTTCTCTGTTCAGTGCTGGCTTAAAACATTTCTGTTTAGGTAAGCCTATCCTCCTGTTGATTTAAATCATCTTTTGAATGTTTTCAAATCCCTGCTAACTGATAACTTTAATGCTTTATTTTATATTTGTGTAAACCACTTAAAAAGTTCTCTTACAGTAAAACAGTACATAATGTTTGTTAAATAAATAAACCCAAATAAAATCGCTGCCCCACTGGGTGAGGGCTAGTGCCTGCTCACTGCGGGGGATACAATGGAAGTGCTTGTGTGCCAGTTCCCAGGCAGGGTCCATTCCAGGGTTGGAGGTGGAGTAGATATCATTCTGACTCCTGTTTCTCTGCAAGGGCAGACAGAGGGTGTGCCATGTCCTTCCTCCACCTCAATAATATCTGCGCATTGTAACCCTACATGCAAATATCGAAAGGGATTACTCTTTGAGTTTGGAAACAATGCTCATAATAGTTTTGGTTTGATTTTTGTTAATAAAAGAGAACAAAAAAGGGTTTGTTTAAGATTCATTTTGGTCCAACAGAGATTTTCAAACAACATTTCAGGTTTCATTCTAGTTCAGGGGTGGGGAAAGAAAATATTTGAGGTGGGGATTTTTTAAAAAACAAACAAACAGCAACTTAGGTTCGGTTAAACTGTATAAGATTGAAACTCAGGAGATCAATTATAGATTAAAATGCTGTGTCTGACATTAGCATATTTGCTTTCCATTGTGTGGTTTAAAAAGTGTTCCAAAAATACTCAACAGCTTTTTACGGGTTGGTACACATGAAATTAGGGGAATCACCATTCAAAAGTTCTTGACCTGGGATTTTCTGATATTAAGTCCTGGCCTATAAGAAAATTTCCTTAATCCAAATACACAAATTATACAGTAACTTTTATTTAAATATGATTATTTGTAAAATGATTCTGATCTGAACATGAGAAGTATTTTATCCTGCATGAAATAATACAGTGGTACCTCGGGTTAAGGGACGCGGGTGGCGCTGTGGGCTAAAGCCTCAGCGCCTAGGGCTTGCCGATCGAAAGGTCGGCGGTTCGAATCCCCGCGGCGGGGTGCGCTCCCGCTGCTCGGTCCCAGCGCCTGCCCACCTAGCAGTTCGAAAGCACCCCCGGGGGCAAGTAGATAAATAGGTACCGCTTACCAGCGGGAAGGTAAATGGCGTTCCGTGTGCGGCTCTGGCTCGCCAGAGCAGCGTTGTCACGCTGGCCACGTGACCCGGAAGTGTCTCCGGACAGCGCTGGCCCCCGGCCAATAGATGTGAGATGGGCGCACAAACCCCAGAGTCTGTCAAGACTGGCCCGTTTGGGCAGGGGTACCTTTACCTTTACCTTACCTCGGGTTAAGTACTTAATTCGTTCAGGAGGTCTGTTCTTAACCTGAAACTGTTCTTAACCTGAAGCACCACTTTAGCTAATGGGGCCTCCCGCTGCCACTGTGCCGCCGGAGCACGATTTCTGTTCTCATCCTGAAGCAAAGTTCTTAACCCAAGGTACTATTTCTGGTTTAGCAGAGTCTGTAACCTGAAGCGTATGTAACCCAAGGTACCACTGTAGTCTCTTGTCCAAGAAAGAAATTAACCCAATCAAACCAAATTTAGTGAGTTAAGATACAGAGGGATTTTTTTATATTGTATTTGAATGGTGCTGTTTTGAGATAAAAGACCACCAGACACTTAGCAAACCAAAGTAGTGCAAAACAGGGTTCAGGATGGTTAGTGATAAAAATTTCCTTGAATACAGCATCGCTTGTGATACATGTAAAAAAATATGTATGCACATTCATTTTGGGGATATGTGTAAAGCTTATCCCTAGCTAATTATGGAAATGATGCAATCTACAAAACAATAGCACAAAGCAGCCCCTCAAATTTGTCCTTCAACCAACACCTGTTCATGAAGTTATGAAGAAAAGCTCAATTTCCTTAGAAACATTTTCTTAATCATTTTTGACTTATTTTTTGTCTCTTAAATGTATTTCTCATTTTTCCTCCCAAAGGAGAGCAAGACTTAGTGATTTCAAGATTAAGTTGTTTTTCAGGCCTCATAAGCACTCAGGGTTGTATACAATGTTAGTCATACTGAGAGCAGATTCATCGAAATGAATGGACATGACTAGCTTAGGTTCATTTATTTCCATAGGTCTACTTTAAGTAAGATGTCATGGACGACAACCCTTGATTTGCTCCTACCAAGACAGAAGGTGTGAGAGATATACAAGCCAATACAGTCCTAGAAAAACCATCCTGCCTAACACAAGGACTCAACCCTGCCTTCACTCCTTTTGATCTTTCCATCTGTGTATTGTACCTGTCAAGGTGTCAGGAGTGCTTCATGGTTTGCTATGCTTCCATGCAGAGTATCCTACCTCCACCTCCAAAAAACTGACTGGTTTGCCAATACCACCCCACTGGTTAACGTCACACTTTTTCCTGGGGAGACTGTCAGTTCTTTCAAATTCATGATAGCTTTCCCTCATACAAGTGTCTACTTCTTTCAGAGGAGAGTAAGGCCAAAATTGGGCACTCCCAAATGGATCTTCCCAATTATGGACCTTCTCCATTTTGCACCTCTTCAGCTACCCGTACCACCCTAAATCTGACACAGATTATTTTTGCTTGGCAGTTTATCAAATTACTCCAAGATTGGACAGACCAGTTTGGTTTCTTTTATCGTGTCTGTCTTGAGCCCCCTTTCCCTGCTGTGTCCAATAACTCAATAAACTTAGCTGATGCTTAATTTGGATCTCTGCTCCAAATGGAGAATTTACAACTCTTGACCTTTCTTCATGTGGCTGACTATTCAGCTCTAAACCACAAATAGAGAAGGAGGAGACAGAACCAAGTCTTTATGAAATGGGAAATGATAAGACATTGCTTGCAGGTATTAATCCCATAAGATTATTCCCCACCTCACCCTGGGTTTTCTTGACCAAGGACAAAGTACAGAGGCAAGACGAATGCCTCACAAGACGAAAAACTCACTAGACGAAAGGGTTTTGCGTTTTTTGAGCTGCTTCGCAAGATGAATTTCCCTATGGGCTTGCTTCTCAAGACGAAAACGTCTTGCAAGTTTGTTTCCTTTTTCTTAACACCGTTAATACAGTTGCGACTTGACTTCAAGGAGCAACTCATAGAACGCGGTGTGGTAGCCTTTTTTGAGGTTTTTGAAGACTTCGGTGATTTTTGAAGCTTTTCCAAAACTTTCCCGACACCGTGCTTCGCAAGACGAAAAATTCGCTAGACGAAAAAACTCGCGGAACGAATTAATTTCGTCTTGCGAGGCACCACTGTATGTGAAGGCAGAGCAGCACTATACCTAAATTTAATGATTAGGGGCAGGTTTCCTGGGACAAGATATACTCCTGATAGTCACAGAAGGCCAGAGGTTCACCTTTTCCAACTAAATATTGTCCTCTTCAATATTTGAGCATATGGTATAAATGTTTCTAATAACATGATGGAATATTCCTTTCAAAGTGAAATCAAGCTATGAAAGAAAAAGGGGAGTCCTGCACTGTTAATTTTATCACATACTTTGGAGCATTCTGCCTTATTTATTTGGATAAACCTCAAGGCAGGTCCAGCTTATGCCTGTTCTTTTTAAAGCAAAGACACCAAGCACAAGTAGGATAAACAAAGCTATTATTGGAACTGGAGGAACAGAAAACGTGACCTCTAACAGCCACACCCAAGGATGCACATGTTACGGCTGCAATGAAATCACAAGGCGAAATCCTTACCAGGTACAACTAGCTATTAGGTTAATTAGGAACGCTTAAAGAGCACTTTTCACCTTCAGAGCTTCTGGTAAACAATATACCAGATTAAATCCTCACATCCTCCTGGGAAGGAGTTTGACAGGTGGCATTATCCCATGCTGTAGAGAAAAGGATCCAATTCATCAGTGACACTAAAGGGAAATTACAGCTATTTGTGTATGCACACCTTGAATGACGCATGCCATCCTAGTTATCCCACTGTAAAGGTGCACCAGAAGTCAACTCATTACAAGACAGGGAAATCTAAATTACTGACAGGACTAAAGAGATATGGGAACTCTTATTTAGTGCATCTCCTGCTCCTTCGGGGATCTCATAAGGACTAAGAAAACACATATAGAAATTGTCCCTGAGATATTAAAACACACTCCAGGAAGATCAACCCCACACCCCCAAATTAGATTTGAAAAAGCTAACACACTTTTTTCAAGCCTAACTGCTTGCAGGGTGTGTGTGTGTGTGTGTGTGGTTGTGTGTGTGTGTGTGTGGTTGTACTGGGGGTGGGCTGTGTCAATGACAGCTTCTTCAATTTCCAAATCTCCCCATGGATCCAAAATGGTTGGCAGCCACTGCCGTACATGAACCCTTGAGCTGCTTTTAGGGAAAGTGTGTCCCCTCCTCAGGATCTGGTGGAGCATCCCAGCACGTCAATGCTACCCAAGGACAGAGCTACATCTCAGCTAATAGCAATAAAAGCTGAACAATCAATAGCTGCCAAGCCACCTTTTTAAGAAACAAAGTTTGGGTGTTAGTTGCCTCCTGACAAAGATTCCCCATTTGCTTTTTCTAAACTGTGAACAGTTTTATATACATCTAAAAATCTTCACTCCACTGAATACAAGTTTTGAGTCTTTTTAAGTTTTTACAGTTAGATGGAGGAGGGGTCAGGCAGGGGGAAAGGGGTGGCACAGTCTTTAAAATGTTTACTTCAGAGCCTGAAATTATAAAAAGTAATTTTAAAAAAACCATCCTATGAGCAGTGCCAGAATCTTTCTTTGGGCATATCTCATAAGCTATGGTTCCTTCTTGTGGCCAAACTGAGGTATTGATGTTTCTAACATTCCTTTTAGTTGCTTACTAGGGCTGCAATTCTGAAGCTGAGACTCCAATACTTTGGCCACCTCATGAGAAGAGAAGACTCCCTGGAAAAGACCCTGATGTTGGGAAAGATGGAGGCCACAAGGAGAAGGGGATGACAGAGGATGAGATGGTTGGACAGTGTTCTCGAAACTACCAGCATGAGTTTGACGAAACTGCGGGAGGCAGTGGAAGACAGGAGTGCCTGGCATGCTCTGGTCCATGGGGTCACAAAGAGTCGGTCATGACTAAACAACTAAACAACAACAACAGGGCTGCAATTGCATACACTCTCATCTGGCCATAAGTCCCATTGAACTCAATGGAACTTATTCCTGAGTAGGCATGCACAGGCTTGTGCCGCAAGGTAAACAGTCCAAGGGAAAAGCTTCATCTGTTTTGCCTTTTCACAGCTTTGGGGATCAGAATCAAATTCAAAAGGGGATAAAAATATAAAATGCTCCCTACCATCCCACCAGTGCTATTTCACACATTTTTCCTACGATAAGAGAGTTGATAGACCAAAGATCAATCCTACCTCACCACATTTTAATTTTTTTTATGGGTTTCATTAAAAGATAATTAGGTGTCAGATGCTAGCTAAAGTGAAGAGGTTATGGAATCCTGCATATCCAACCACCCAACCCTGCTACTGTTACGTTGTCACAGCGATGAATACTTTGGAGACATTGGCCCTTCAGTATTATTTTCACAGAAGACTAAACGGTGAAGACCACCCCTATATGGTTTAATGCTTCAGGAATCAGCAAACTCCAGGCTTGGAGAATCTTCATTTTGGTTTTTTATTTACTAGAAGCCCAAGACCTATTACCCAGAGCTGGTTGCGAAAAGCATACAGTTAAAACTGAAGAACACAGTGCCTCTGACCATATTTTGAGCCAAGGAATATGCTTTCAATACCAGAAATGAACTGAGCCCATATTTGTTGCATAAGACTCCACTTTTTCAAATTTTTTTTTTATTTTCAGCAGCCTTATAGAGATGGAAAAAGTCATCTTGCTGTTGCTACTGTTAAATAACTGGAGTCACGACCCCTTGCTTATCTACTGCAGTGTTTCCCAACCAGTGTTGCCTGGAGGGAGGCGGGCAAGTCCAAAAAAGGTTGGGAAACACTGATTTAAGTTTCTCTTTCAAAAAGGAAACGTGGGTTAAAGCGGCGCCGCCGCCTCCCACTCACTTTCCTGCTCTGGCTTCCCTAACAGTTTTCCGAGTTGCGTCACTGGATCCAGCCCCCTTTTCCACAGGTGACACGGGGCTGGAGGGAGGGAAAGAGGACTTTACGTCGCGCACAAAGGCAGTCTCCTAGAAGCGCTCTGGGCCGGCGCCGTTTCGCCAAAGGCGCCGGAGGACCCCCACCCTCAGCTCCTTCAGAAAGGAAGCCCCGCCCCTCGGCTCCCTACGCCGCCAGGCAGCTCAGCTGACTGACGAGGACGTTCTGCGGCGGCGGCCGCCACACAACCACCGCAGTTGCTGGCAGCGTCCGCAGCGCAATAAGTAACAGCGCCTGGTGCTGCCAACTCTTTCTCTCTCTCTCCCGCCCCCCCCGCCCCAAGCTCTCGCGCGCCCCGCGTCAACATCGCCGCGCGCAGCTTCCTGAGCTTGAGGCCAGCCGCTGCACGCACGCGCCGGCTCGTCATCGGCTCCGGTTGTTGCCTTTCTCCGCCGAGGTCGGTGGACCCCGAGCCTAGGCTTCCTTCCCGCACCCCGCTTTCCGAAGACCGCACACCAGTTGGACCAGTACATATTCCCCTCCCGTGCTGGAGCGGAATAGCCCTTTCTCTTCTTCCCCAACCCTTGTCGTTGGAGGAGTCCCTCAGTCCCTCGCTTTGCTGCCTCCTCCCCCCCCACCCCCAAAGCTTGGAGGTTCCCCGGCAAGGGGGAGGGAAAAAAATTGAAACTTACACTTTCGTGCGTCCCTCCTGGCGTGACGCTGCGCGCTGACGTCACGGGGCTGTAATGGTGGTGTGCCTCGAGATTTTTTTCATCAAACAAGTGTGCCTTTGCCCAAAAAAGGTTGGGAAACACTGATCTACTGCAAATCACCCACAGATGCTACAGTAGATCCTGATACACCTTCTGTCCACCCCTGCTTTACAGTAAGCACACTGCCCTTTAACATAATGTCACACCAGAAATTCAAATATATTTCATTTTGTGCTTCTCTGAAGTTAGGTACTTAAACAGTTCTGTTTATATATGAAGATTAAGAATGTGTTGATTCCTTTTGCATATGAAAAGTAATCTAAAGCCTTAAAAAATTGAACAGTGAGTTGTATTCAGTGGTGGCTCTGTGCCTACCAGAATGATCCAAGAAAGTGCATCTGCTTTCCTAAAACAAGGCACCCAATTTACATTGACCTCCCTCCCATTTACTGCAGCCCTCTGTACCATATCCTGAATTGTTCAACAAGAACTGTGAAAAGCTTGGGAAGTACAAGGTGATACCGAAAATGGGTTGGGGGTTTTATTTTTTTTAAAGTGTCCCCCCCCCTTAATGAGCAGAGCTGTTTTTCAGCACAAAGCTCCAATTTGATTTTCTAGCCACAAGAAATGCAGTTCATTCGAATTTTAGTACATCATATGATAAAGTGGCAAAGGTGAAAATTAACCTAAAACAATCCAGCTGCAAGAGATGCAATTGGTAAAGTCTCTCTGCCTTCAACCAGGAAATATATTTTATTCATTCTTTTTACTGGCGATCCTGGGGAAGGAAGTAGGAACGTGCTGGCGAAACGTGCAGAAAAGAATGCAGAAGTTATGCAAGATGAACGTGATAACCTCATGAAGTGGAACAGCAGAAAGGGAATTCAGTTCAAAAATCCCTTATAAAAGGTGACATCCAATGGCAGCTATCCATCAGAACAGTGAGCATTTGCTGATGGAAAGGAATTGTGTTTTCCTGCTTCTCCTCACTCTGGTCCCCCAACACACACACACAGAACTGGCACTGGATTGGTTGAGGGGACAGAGGGCAGAAAAGCAGGCGTATATACATTATATGAGAGGCAGTCTGTGCTAAATAGGATGTCACCCAATATCTATCTAGGGATCAATTACCAAAAAAATGTTATCAAGCAGGAACTAAGCAGCTAGAAAGAAGACATCAAACAAGCTATGTTGATCAGAAAAGCTGAAATCCGTGACCTGAGTCAGCTACAGTCATACCTCGGGTTACAGGTTGCGTTTTTTGGGTTACAGACATGCCAGAACCCGGAAGTACCAGAACGGGTTACTTCCGAGTTTCAGCGGTCACGCATGTGCAGAAGAGCTAAATCGCAAACCGTGCATGCGCAGACGCGGTGCTGCGGGTTGCGAACATGCCTCCCGCACAAATCACATTTGCAACCTGAGCGTCCACTGTATTTTAAAAAGTCATAATATATTTCTTCAACTTGAGTTTCGTCAGTAGCCATGCCTTCCCCACAATGAGGTACAAAGACTTGAAACGCACTATATGTTCATGAGCAGGGTTGCCAAGAACAAAAATTTCAGCCTTTGCATGTTGTTATACTGGCAGCTGTTACGGTCCAGGGACCACTGTACTGCCACTGGCACAACTGGAAGGAAAATGTGCCTTCTGGAGAGTTCTTAAGAAACCACCTACTTTGCCAACCAATACCAACCTCCTTCTGCAGCTACAGTGGAGCATGTGGTGTGCTGAAGGCCATGTTTGTTCTGTCTCCCTTATGGTGCCAAAAATGGTCCATGCGTCAGTGCCAATTGCGCGCCCATGAGGAATTGCCTGTATACATGTGCTGATGGTGAAGCTCAATGGGCATGGTTAATGCACCAGGATCCTCTGCAGCAAACGGAGTGTCTGCCTGCCTGCTGGGCCTCTGCAGGCAAACTAACACAGAAAAATGTTTCCCCAAATTGATAACCCCCCTATAATCTCTAGAGTAACAAACCACATCATGAGGATACCTGTCAAGACAACTCCGTATCAATCTTAATGCATTTGGTATCTGAGGCCAGCAGGGACTACCACCACTAACACACAACCTGCAATCTGCCCCCGAGTTGCCAATGATTTTGGTAGCAGTGAAAAAAAGAAAAACGGAAGTAGGTGGATCTCAGTGCCTTGCTGGAGGTGCAAATTGCCCCTCCCCTGGTCATCAGATCAATCATTTGATGAGCAGAGCGGGGGAGATAAGCCACTCCTCTGCCGATCTGCACGGAACAGCTGAGGAGGTGGCCATCCGCCTGTATCTGTGCCTGCCTACGTGTTTGCATGCTAGAGTGTGCATGCCCAAACTGCACTAACTGCTGGCAAGTGGCCTCTGAAGGGCTGGCCGAGGGCAAATGAGGCCCTCGGGTCAGAAATGTTTAGCCACCCCTATTCTTAGGTAGTGATCTTTATCAGTAGAACTTACTTACAAGTACATTGTGTTTTAAAGAGGGATATTAATCTACAGAACAACCTTCCCAACATGCACTGTTGTTATCAGTGAAAGTGCAAACACCACACCCAGTCTCTTATTAACCAGCTGTTGTAGATGCAAACACCAGAGAAGAAGAAAGATATGCAAACCCCACAAAGTTCCTTTGTGGATGCAGGTGTACTTTGAGCAACCAGCTAAGAGGCATGGATGCTCACCTGTAGCTACTCAATTTTAAGTGCTCCCAAAAGGACAGCTAGATGACCTCATGGCTTTGAGTAACTCTTGTATGTTGATGAAATCCAGCTCTGCCTCTCTACCCCAACATTGTATTCCTCCAACCAATCTTGTTCCTTTATAGATGAAACTGCCTGCAAGAATGTCTCCATGGTGCCTCTAACTTCTTTCAAATCCACCCTTAAAATTCTGAGAACATGCACATTCCTAGGTTAAGTTATAAGAGTATGCAATTATTGCAGCTTCTTCTCTTTTTGTCACTGCCCCTCCCAGCTCTGTGTTAATTTCTACACTGTAAACCACTTGGGGCAGGGATCCATCCTCTCATTATTTGCAAAACAAGGGAACTGGGGGCCAGATGCAGCCTGGAGGCCAAATGTGGTCTTCCAGGCTTTTCTATCTAGCCTTGGAATGCTTCCTAGGTCCCTCACCAGTCCAGTGCCACAATCTCCGCTTTTATCTGGCTGGAGTGGGTATTTGACCTGTGATAATGCATAGTTCTTGCATGGATGGAAAACGGAAATAGGGCAGGCGGGAGCGGGGGAGGGAGGGAGGGCAGTGAGTAGGTGCAAAAACCTCAGACTTGTGTTGCTACTATGCAAAAAAATAAAAATTGCATCCATTGCTCTGCCCAGTTTTGCTTCTGGCTTCGCCCCACCCAGACTACCCAGAAGGCCGTTGCCCAGCCCCATGAAGAATTATGACCCTCAGGCTGAAAAAGTTTCCTATCTCAATGTACACGGATGGCAATAAAACAAATTAATCTGAGAGCAAACAGCTTTGTACGAAGACATTTAAAAAGAGATTCTCTGTTTAAACATGAACCGGCAAAATTTAAAGGCATTTCTATGTATGAATTCAATATGCCCAGTATGCGAGTAGTGACCTAGATAAAACATACAAATACCAAAGGAAGAATTTAACACACCTAAAAATCATCATCACCTAAAAAAAATGTGAATCCTTCAAATTCCAAATATTTCTCAAGGTGATACTTTGTTTTGTTCCTTGAACTCTCAGCTTAAACACACACACCTAACATAAAATAGGTTGCTATAGGAATCACTTATTCAACAGTGACTCACCACGACAATTCCCTGAGCATTTACACAATTCAGAGATATTAGAGTGACGTTTTCAGTGACACAGAAGAACTACTGATGCAAAAGAGAAATGTAAATACAACTTTCCCACTAAAAAGGGATTTCCTATTCTAAATACTTGCTTTTGTGCCAACATGTTCCTTCCACTGAAATCATGACACTCACTGCAGGCAACTATGTAGCAAGCTGGACACTTAAGCTAGTATTTTTTCAGGAAAAGCCACAGGGTACACAGTCTTCAAAGGATGGAAGCCTCATAGCAAAGATCCTAGGCAAGCCCCACAAATAACCCAGGGATGCATTTTAAAAGGAGACATTCTACTCATGTAAAAATGTGCTGATTCCCGGACCATCCATGGGCCGGATTGAGAAGGCAATTGGGCCACATCCGGCCCACGGGCCTTAGGTTGCCTACCCCTGTTTGTAGACCTAAAGAACTGTGGATCTTCTGTGTAATGCCTCTGAGCTTTGCCAGCCAGATGTTTTGGACTTACAACTACCATCAATCAGTCCCAGCCAGCAGCTGATGGAGTTGTAGACCCAAACATCCGGAGAGCACCAGATAGGTGAAGGCTGCTCTATAGTCTTCAGAGGAAGTTAAGGGCTACTCAGATCAACAGCATTAAGTTTCACACTTGAACGTAACTATTTCCTCCATAGGAAGTAGGAAGGAGAAGTGAAACCTGTTAGATAAACAAACAAAACCAAAGGGAATTTCCTATTGGATTTTATTATTTTCCCACACTTCGCTATATTTATATTTACCGTATTTTTCGCCCTATAGGACACACCATCCCATAAGGCGCACCTAGTTTTTTGGGGGGGAAATAAAGGGGGGGAATTTATTTTTTTTCCCCGAGCTTCCCCCGACCACAGCCCCCAGAACAGGCAACTCTCTGCAAGCCGCGGGAGCCCAGCGCCGGGCTCCCGCGCCTTGCGAAGAGCTGTGCGAAGCCTGCATTCGCCCCATAGGACGCACACACATTTCCCCTTCATTTTTGGAGGGGAAAAAGTACGTCCTATAGGGCAAAAAATACGGTATATTTTTATGTAGAACAGTCTTCCTCAGGAGGTGGTAGACTTTCCTTCCTTGGAGGTCTTTAAGCAGAGGTTGGATGGCCATTTGTCATGGATGCTTTAGCTGAGATTCCTGTATTGCAGGGGGTTGGATTACATGAAACTTGGGGTCCCTTCCAGTTTTATGATTTATATCACCTTTCCTCCAAGGAGCTCAAAGTGGCATGCATAGTTTTCCTCCTTCCCATTTTCTCCTCACAACAACCCTATGAGGTGGGCTAGGTTGAAAGTAAATAACCGGCCGAAGGTCGTCCAATGAGCTTCGTGGCTGAGTGGGGATTTGATCCCTGGTCTTCCAGGTCCTAGCCCAACACTGCAACCACTACACTACCCTGGCTCTTTCCACGACCCCTCCTGCTTCCCAGTATTATCAAGAACACACCAGATCTGGACTTACGTAACTAGTTTCTGTCTTAGGTGATAATTTCATGACAGGTTGATTGTTAGAAGGCAAAAGGGCTGCACTAGGAAGAGTTGACACAGAACGGGAGATTGCATAAAGGATTAAAGTTGAGAGATTTAGAAAAAATGAACTTCTCATCTGAGGAGAAAGAGAAGAAGGTAAGACAACCCGATGCAGTGTGCGTCATGTTTTAGAAAGATTCCCTGAGCAAACCAGGAAGAAACTCGCTGTGTACAGTACAAGTGGGAACACATTTCGGTTGCTGTAGCAACCACCAATACATATTGAGCAACTGAGGCAAGTCTGTTCTATGGCAAGCATTAAACACTCTCTACAGCACGGCCAAACGTTACAAAACAGAAGAAGCTGCCTGATACCATGTCAAACCATTGGTCCATCTGTTATTTCTACAGTAACTGGCAGCAGTTCTGCAGAATGTCAGATGGGGTTTCCCTCCCAGTCTTACCAGGATATGCAAAGGATTGAACTTGGGGCCTTCTGCATGCAAAGCATGCTAAGCATGTTACTGAACTACATTGCCCTAAACAATGTCTTCAGTCTTCAAATCGGTATTAGAAACTCAGATACATAAGTTAATTGCTAAATGGCATCTTAAACCTGGGTTAAAGTATGTCTAGACACTATTCCCCCCTTCCCGCCCCAGTGGAGTTTATTCTTAGTCTTATTCATTTCCTTTCTATACCAGTTTATATTTTAAAGTAAACATCTCAAAGTGGTTTACAACTCATTAAAACACAAAAAAACCCCAAAACCGACAACAACAATCTAGAATAAAACAAATTCAAGCGTCAAGGGAAATATTTCAGAAATACTTCTCTAAGTGACATTTTGCTTTCCCCATATTTATTTCCCTACTTAATTCATATAACTGCCCCATAGCAGAGGTACTCTAGCCAGTATGGTGTAGTGGTTAGAGTGCCGGACTAGGACCTGAAAGATCAAGGCTGAAATCCCCACTCAGTCATGAAGCCCACTGGGTGACCATGGGCCAGTCACAGGCTCTTAACCCACCTCACAGGGTCGTTGTAGGAATTAACTAGGGAGGGGAAGTGAACCATGTGCTCCTTGGAGAAAAATGTGGGATATAAATGCAATAAGCAAGCTCTTCTGCTTACCGGCATAAGAAAGCTGGCGAGGCCAGCCAGATGGAGATGTCAGACGCAAACCTGACATCCAGAGATCTCCATATACAGTGGTACCTCGGGTTACATACGCTTCAGGTTACATACGCTTCAGGTTAGACACTCCGCTAACCCAGAAACAGTGCTTCAGGTTAAGAACTTTGCTTCAGGATAAGAACAGAAATCGTGCTCTGGCAGTGTGGCAGCAGCGGGAGGCCCCATTAGCTAAAGTGGTGCTTCAGGTTAAGAACAGTTTCAGGTT
Source organism: Podarcis vaucheri (assembly GCF_965113315.1). Classification (NCBI taxonomy): domain Eukaryota; kingdom Metazoa; phylum Chordata; class Lepidosauria; order Squamata; family Lacertidae; genus Podarcis; species Podarcis vaucheri. The sequence continues at coordinate 35,435,552 of NC_138759.1, forward strand.
AAGAACGGACCTCCAGAACGAATTAAGTACTTAACCCGAGGTACCACTGTAGTCGCAATTGGAAACATGCCAGTTGCAAAACACGCCTGGCTAATTTGGAACACTGCTTCAAATGGGAACATACACTAGGAACAGGACATGATCATGCTGTGTCTCAACCTAGGAGCTTCCAACAAGGCCTCCAAAACTACCCTCCTACTGCAAAGACACCCATCCTATTTCTAACTTGCCCTGTTAGAAACACAAGCAAAGGTCTGAAGCTTTCTCCCCAGCCATCCCCCTCCAAATGCATTTCCCTCCCAACTGGGCACAGTTCTGGTATTAGAGCCTAAGTGTAGGGGGGAAATGAGTTTGGGCGACAGACTATGGGAACCCTCTCACTCACTTGCCTATCACCATCTAAGAATGAGTCCCTGGATTCCCCCTGCTTGCCTTATACTTGATTTCAGTAGACCTGCATCAGCCACTATTATGTCTAGCTTGAGCCTCATGTGACCTAGAAAATAAGCTTGACATAAGCAGATTATGCGTTTCACCCACTTTCTCCTGAGTGTAGGCCAAGCAGCAGAATTGGGAGTGGGCGGGCACTGCAGAGCGAACTGTTCCACTTCACACATTCTGAATGCTCCCCTGCCTAAAGCAAAAACCCTCCTAGCAAGCTGAAAAGTAGCACAGTCAGAAGAAACCCTCCCCTGATGAATTTTCCCTGTAAGCAGAAAATTGGCTTGTGTGGGGAGCATTCGTTTCTTCAGCCTTCAGCCTGCATCTACAAATAGTGCAAACGCTTCACAAAAGAAAAGCTGTTCAAAAAACATGACTCAAAATGTGCTTTATGACCTACAATTGCCTACCACCTACATACGCATTACAGAAATATTTCAGTTGCCGCAGGACACCTTTACATTACGCATCTAATTTTCCTAAATTTCAAAATACAATAGGGATGAGCGTGCAATCAATCTGAACATTTCCTTGATCCCCGCCTCCCGTCCCTCATTTACCCTTTACTTCTGGAGGGTTTTTTCCCTGCCCACTTGTGCATTGCAAGGCAAAATTATTGAAACATGGCAATTGCTGATGTGAGACAACCCTAAATGGAAGATTAGGCAGCTGAGGTGCAATAGGTTTGGGTGGAAACCACAGCAGAAATGCAACTCCCACAACAGATAGCCCCGATGGAACTCCCCCAATATACTTTGTCAGCCAAGTTTCAGCCTGAATGGCTGAAAAAGGTTGGAGGAGGGATATGCGCAACCCAGAGGTGGGGCTCATCCTAATGCTCTTTCCTGTACCTCAGTGGTGCTACTTTACACCAGCCCTAGACTTAGTGTTGAGGCAGGGTTGGGGAAGAAGAAGAAGAGTTTGGATTTGATATCCCGCCTTTCACTCCCCTTCAGGAGTCTCAAAGCGGCTAACTTTCTCCTTTCCCTTCCTCCCCCACAACAAACACTTTGTGAGGTGAGTGGGGCTGAGAGACTTCAGAGAAGTGTGACTGGCCCAAGGTCACCCAGCAGCTGCATGTGGAGGAGCGGGGACGCGAACCCGGTTCCCCAGATTACGAGTCCACCGCTCTTAACCACTACACCACACTGGCTCCCAGTGGAATCTTTTTCAGCCCAAGGGCCATATTTCCTCACAACCAAGCTTCTGGGGGCCACAAAGCAGTGGTGGGCAGGGCCAGAAGAAAAAGTGTGTGGAGGCTTTGTGCAATATCCTACATTCAAGTCACGCACAATTGACTTTTCTACACTCTCTGTACAAGCAAGCAAGAGCTATCAGCATGGTTCAAGGACACATTCCAGCCAGGCAAACAGCGCTCAAAGAATGGGTAGAGCAGAATCAGTTAAGAGCGTGGCATGGAAGGGGGGGGGGTGGCCTGAGGAAAGGTCAGACAGAGAGACCTGGAAGATTGCATTTGCTCACCAGGTTTGAGGTCTCCCCCCTCCCCCCCTCAGGTAGCACATTTTGGTTCCACATGCACACAGTTCCCACCTATCAGTTTTCTTCCTTCTCAGCATCACTTCACAATACAGTGGTACCTTGGGTTGCATACGCTTCAGGTTACAGACTCCGCTAACCCAGAAATAGTACCTCGGGTTAAGAACTTTGCTTCAGGATGAGAACAGAAATTGTGCAGCGGCGGCAGCAGGAGGTCCCATTAGCTAAAGTGGTGCCTCAGGTTAAGAACAGTTTCAGGTTAAGAACAGACCTCCAGAACGAATTAAGTTCTTAACCCGAGGTACCACTTTATTCCCTTCTGCTACAGTTGTGTGCCACTTATTAAATAAAGGCAAGCTCTCTGTGTTACAATACAAGGCCTAAAATTGCCTGATGTCTTGAAATTGCCAAACACACAGCCACACGCAATTTTCCTGCGCTGCATTTTTGTTCAGATCCCTCGGTGTTAGACTCCCAAGGGAATTATTCAGAATTGTTTGCTTATCAAGTCATGTCTCAGCTCTAGAGCTGGCTTTAAATGCCTCCAATATCAGCCCTGAAACATGTAAAGTGAGAATATAGGATCACGTGCCTCTGATACACATCTCAAGGTGGCCTTTTGTTCAGGTTTGCCTTGTGTGTATTTTGTATTTCCCCCAGGTTTTTTAGTCTGCTTTAATCTCAGAGAAGAGTGTTTTTAAGTTGTGTTACATGCACACCATAATATCAGTCCTTCATTCTCTCTCCTCTTTCTGGGTGCACCGCCCCCCCCCGCCCGAAAGCGAGGAACAATTATAAACTCAGAGCAAGGAAGACAGGAAGAGGAGGAAGTGTTGCACCAGAAAGCCTCCCTAATGCTTAGGAAAAATAGAAATGGGATCCCTGGCATTTCCCACCATATCCTTGCAACAACAGAAGCAGGGGTGGAGCGGAAAGCCCCTGCATTCCTCCTGGGAGACTACAATGGTGCAGCTTTTGGGCCACTGCAAGTAACAAGGGGAAGGAAAGGACTCAAAGTTCAGGCTGACAGTGAAGCTCACCAATGCTGCCTTGCAGGCACTTAATCTAGAAGTTCCTCTTTTCCTCACTTGCCCAGTGGCAGCGTCTCATCAGCTGGTTACTGAAGACAAATTACATGCCAGTTAGCTCAGCTGGTTAGAGCATGGTGTTGATAATGCCAAGGTCACGGGTTTGATCCCCACATGGGTGCATATTCCTGCATTGCGGGGGGGTTGGACTAGATGACCCAATGGGTCCCACACAGCAGCCTGTGTGATAGCTTGTTGGGTACTCTGGGGCCTGAATGCAGAAGCCCAAGGGCAGAGATCTACTGCGGATCTTGTATGCTTAGATCTCACGGTTGTCACCAGGTGCAAGTGGGGATCAGTCAGACCATCTGCCTTTGCTCTGATGGTGGAGCAGTCCCTTCCGCTTGTCACAATTCAGCCACCGGCTTCCAGTTTGCCCAACTCAAGCCACTGAACTCAGGGACCCCAAGCTAGAGAACATACCCTCCAGGTGTGGAAATCAGGTATGGCTGCCCACAAACTCAGCCTGGCCCTGCGGGAGTAGCTTAAGTTTTGACACTGACCTTTCAGAGTTCTCAGAATTATTTGTTTAACAAAACAAAAACACACAGTATCTGATTAACAGAGATGACTCCTAGATAACACCACACTTCCTTTAGCTTGGACATGTAAGAGAACAGTGCGTACACTTTCTGTTTTACCTCATAACATGCTAAAAGTGCTCCCATTCCAAGCTGGGAATTCCATCGATGTGTCTGATAAGATTGTTTCTTTTGTTCCTCCAGACACATCTAGAATCTCCTTCCTATTATTCTACTCCTCAACTCCTACATGCGTTTGTTTGACAATTCCAGATTTAGAAGAATTTTTTTACAACAACAATCGGTACAAATGTGGGGTGAGAATGTTTTCCCCTTATCCTTGTTCTGATTGGAGTTTTTCATGTGGAAATTAAAGGCCTGTGAGAGATTACTTTCGTTTAACTTAAAAAGCGACATATCTGGAGACCTAACAGGATGTTGTGTTAGATTACCACAATGATTTTGCAGCTTCTGCAGAAGACACCAGGGATTTTCTTTTCCAGTCAGAACAGTACATAGCTTCCTTTTTGCTGGGCTGCATTCCTCTTCAGATACATACGCCTGCTAAAATTATCATTTTTGCCACGATTAGTATCAACCCCAAATGTTGACTACATGTTGTGTTGGGGGGGTGCACACAGAAGTTAATCCTGGAATGTAGCCCCTTTGCATGTAGAATATGGCATGTGATTTGGTTCTTACATTGTGTATTCATATAGTCCTGATTGGAGGTGTATCTAGGCTCCTTTGCACCCTTGGCAAAGGATCCTGCACACCTTGCCTAGGTGCCCAGAGCAGCGGAACAGTGGCCCAGGGAGCACATGCCCGATTTGGAAAGAGTGGGAAAGGAGTGGTTTTTGCACACACCTCTGGGTCTGTGCCCTTGGCAGGCGCCAGCCTGACCAACCCTAAGGTACGTCCCTAGTCTTGATGCCCAATGATCCTACTGCCAAAACTGAAACAAAGGTGGGGGAAACACCCTGGTAGGGTGTTTTTGCACATGGGGATGTATGCAACCAATCTTCTTTTTTTGGCGATCACTGGCAGCCAAGTAAGATTGTCCTTCATAAACACAGTGTTTGGATTTGGGATGGGTTTTTGGAAGGCACCTGTGCGTGAATTTGTTTTATGTGTGTAGATCAGTGCACGCTGACCAACGCACAGTCTTCGCAGTAAGGCTCTATTCCAATGGCATGAGTAATCACGATGACCAGTAGATTCTTATCTGCTGCAGCCTTCGTTCACCTTCACAGCCATTGTAACATACTGCCTATTATCTTCCGCCTGTTCTGCCGTTGAGGACTTTTTGGATCATTCTTTGTCTAGCTCCTCCCCTTTGACCTTACGACCGTGGGTGACTCTGCTGGGAGTGCGAGTCTCCTGATGGCTTCACTCACAAGGGTCACAGGAACATGCAAGCCCATTCAACACAACAAGATGATGATCCAGCGAGTGAGTATGCAACCAATGACACAAACTGACACATGTCTTGGATTTGCATTGACATACTGCATGTTTCTATACTGGCTCACCATTGCTCCTCATATCAACTCTGAGCTTCTTCTCCTTACACCAGGGTTGAGCTGCCAGTTATCAGAAACCGTACTGAGTTCTCACTGCACCTTCTGCAAAACTTGTTCAACTTATCAGTACAAGACAAAAAGTAAATCCCTGCTTCCACCAGCCAATAACATATTAGTGACTTAGCCATAGATATGAAAACACCAGGAAAGATATGTTACAGGGTTAAGGAGAGTAATAGCAAGACCTTAGCATGGGCTGCCATTACGCCATGTTTCTGATAAGGCTTTTGTTCACCACCACAGCCTCAGTTAATACTCTGCCAGATGCAAAAGCTGTACGATTTCTGTCAAAAGCTGGTAAGAGATCATCCTGTCAAACAACCACAAGCTAAACAAGCAATTCCCATGGCAATGGATGTTTTAGTCCAAAGACTATATGGAGCTAGAGGGACAGCATCCATTATGCAAAAAAAGTGGCAACAAGAACTCTAGACACTCATGATTTTAAAAAGGTACCTCACCTCTGAGGTGCTTCTTTTTTTTGCGCCCAATCACTAACTAAACTGATGTCAAGAAGAGACCTTGAAGTCCTCCCATCCCAGTGGCTGCTTCTCATGACAGATTTCACACTAAACTTTGATTGTATGCATGGGGATACCTGCTGGAGGTGGCAATGATCAGCACAGTGCGCAAGTGGGCTGTGCCTATCTGGAAACACCTCGCTCACTCTTGTCTGCAGTCAGTTCATTCTTCTCCACCAGGTCCTCATCCCTGATATCCCTTTAACATTTCCCTGAACATTTTACTTAGAATGGGGGTCCTCTATAAAGAATGTCATAAGCATTCTGTGCATGGATTCCAACATGCTGGCCATGTCCAAGTTATCATATTTCAGCATAATAAGAGGGTGTAAAAGAGCCTTATGGCAGCAAATGCAGCCCCTTTCCCTGCTTCCTACACACTAGGAAGTAAACAAACAAATCTTCAGTTAACCAGAGTTTCTCGGTTAAGACAAAATGAGAAACTATGGTCAATGGCTCCAGGAAAAGCCAGAATGTTAAACCATAATTTGAAGCGTAAAATAGCTATTACACACACACAGTTATTTAAGAGATAGAATGGCACTTACAGTTTGAGATGGAGTGGCTTTGTTGTAAACTCTGCTAACGTTGAGGCCATCAATCACAATATCAAAGGGGGGACACTGATTCACAAATGTCTGAAATTCTTCAAGTTCCTAAAAAAAAAGAGAGAAGGTAAGAAGTTGAAAGAAAAGCAACACTGAAACATAACTGCCTTATTAGATACCCTGCTATTTTTGTTTTTTTCAACCAGATTTTATATATTCAATCAAAGAAAATAAATTGGTAACGGGCACAGAGTTCAGCAAGCAAGCTATCTTTTATTGCTCTTTTTACTGTAGGTAAGTTTCTAGTCCTTATGCTTGCAATGATAAGCTTCAATGTATATGGGCAATATCTTATGAAGATTCAGAAGTCAGAAATTGAGAACCTCTACAGCCTGTATATTTATTTGCCACTCATCTAAGTCTATATAAAAAAACTGAAAATTAATGTATGCTAATTTGCATATAAGTTTCAGAAATCCACTTTTCTTGGCACAACACAAGGATACCCGAGCACAGAATTGATTTTTTTTTTTAAATTACTGAGTACACATTAGCCCTGACTCTAAACAGTTGATAGGAACATATTCTGGAAATTTTATTTTTTACATCTGCAGTAGCTATACAGCTTATTTGTTCTCTTTAGGCCTAAACATAGGGTTTTTGAACTAATTTCTGCCATATAAAGGATGGAGGTGCCAATCAAGCCTATCAAATCGTTTTTAGAACTCCATGAAGTGGTACAGACATATCTGAAAAACTACTCTGAGCGATGTCACCAATCCACTTTGGGTTGAGTTATCCATGTGTACTGTTTTAATTTATTACTTCCAGAGTTTGCAGAAATGAAACTGGGAAACTGTGGTTTTCCCAACCCCTCTCAATTCCTGGTAATCTGAGTAAAACCTCTCTCATAGCAAGTAGCAGCTGCCTCTCAGCAGGCAACCAAGAAACAACAACTTCCTCTGCAGTTGCTGCAGAAGAAAGCACAATCCAAAATGAAAGCATAGAAAAAGGAACATCACACAGGGCCCACGGGCAGGAAGGTCTGGAGGCTGTGGAACTACAGGAGCACATTTTGGGACAAGTGTACTGCAGGACAGGGAAGCGGTAAAGTCAGAGGCCTGAACTTCATAGAGGAGTCTGAAGTAATTATCCAAATCTTTTGCTGTGCATAAATTATTTTAGTGAGCAAAATAGTACCAATGGTGCTCAACATGTAGTTAACAAGATGATCAAGCTATGCTGCACACCTAGGACAGTAAACCCCGAGCTCTTTTGGCTTCTCATTCAATTACCTGAAACAAAAGAACATTTTGATTTACACGCATGATTTTGAAGGGGAAAGTTCACCAGTGTGCAAAGAATCAAAGAACACAAAATAGGCCCAAATGGACAGAGTGGGGGTAACAATACAATCCTATACATGTCTACTCAGAAGTAAATCCCAATGAATTCACTGGCACTGACTCCCAAGCAAGTGTATATAATTGCCGCCTACAGTTCCACTTTCAATCAGGTAGGATGCGGATGAAGTAAAACTACTGAAATCAACTGAGAATTGCAGGATGGTAAAGCAAACTACTTGGGGTGGCTAGGATTTTCTTTTCATTTTTGCCCTACAATGCGGCAACCAGCAGATCTTGAGAAAATCCAGTTCTCTCAGTCTTATCAATAATACATGTGACAGTGCACTTTGTTCCAACGTTTGACATTAGTCACCGACATTAGTCACTACCTCCACATTACATTTTAAAAACCTACATTTCTAATCCTGTTCTTGCTGCTTCTTTTTTTTTTCCAAAATACCTGACGGCAAGTCTTCTGGGAACTCCCTATTGCTTTTGTTACTCAAACTGCCTCTCAGGGGTTATTGTAGGTGCATTTCCCGAAATGAACCCTGTCAACTCACGCATATCACCAAAGCCTTCTAATTACCCTAGACACTTGTGCAGCGCAAAAGGAAAGCAGAACTGACATGCTAATACTTTCTTTTTCCTTTTTTCCCTCAAGGGAATCTGCTATGGCTTGTTACCAATAAGTTTATACCTAGGGACAAGCCCTGCGGATGCACCATAAACACTTCCCATTCTTACCCCAATAGTATTGCCAACCATTCTACCAAAAAATATCTAGTCAGTGTTTGCAAGTTTCTCGCTCTTGCACCAGCTGTAACCCTGTACAGAATTTCCCTCATCAGTGCCACTTCTGAGACATATGAAAACCACTTCCCCTATAAACTCTGCTAGTAGCTCAGGTCATCTGAGTGGGCCTATTCCCAAGTTTCTCAAACTGTACAACCTCCAGTATGAGAACCCGGCCTTTTCTCTTTTGGTTGGTTGGTTGTGGCCCCCTCATTATGGCCTGCTAAGGCTTGCTTAATTTGGAGGACTTCCATGAGCCAATTGGCTTTTATATGCTCTGCTTCACATACTTCATATTTTTTAAATCAGTACTGATTTTTAAATCAGTACTGATTTTAGTTACCGTATTTTTCGTCCCATAGGACGTACCGGCCCATAGGACGCACCTAGGTTTTTTTGGGGGGGAATAAAGGGGGGGATTTCCTTTATTTCCCCCGCAAAACCAGGTCGGAGAATCCCAAACCAGGTCAGGGAACAGCGGGATGGCAGCGCTGCGCCTCCCCGCTGTTCCCTAAGCTTGTGGGGCTGGCTTGTGGGGCTCCCTAGGCTGCGGATGTCTTCCCGAAGCACCGGGCGCTCTGCTTCCAGCGCGCCCCGCGCTCCGGGAAGCAGGCAGCTCTGCGCAACCTTCGGGAGCCCGGCACGGCTTCGTGCGGGGCTCCCGAGGGTTGCGCAGAGCTTCCTGAAGCCTGGAGAGCAAGAGGGGTCGGTGTGCACAGACCCCTCTCGCTCTCCAGGCTTCAGCGAAAGCCTGTATTCGCCCCATAGGATGCACACACATTTCCCCTTCATTTTTGGAGGGGGAAAAGTGCGTCTTATAGGGCGAAAAATACGGTATGTTGAAAATGTTGCATGTCCATGCTGGTTTTTATGTAGGATTATATAACATGCAAGAGTGTCGTCTGTAAAAGGGCCTTTGCAAACTTATAACATGAACGCATCAATAATGTAATTACTTTGCCAGCTTTCTAAACTGCCTCTCATGAAAGGCCAAGAGGAGGTCACATGGGGACCAGAAAAGGGGAGAGTGAGAGGAAGAAGGCAATTGGGTAGGAACCTGGGTATGCTATGAGCAGAAAAAATGAACTAAAAATGGAGTTTGTGGTATGCAAGGTGAGGTGACAGCTCCGTGTGGTGAAAGATAGCTGTCAGGAGGTTAAGTGATGTATTGCTCCAAAATGACAACTCAAAAATGAAAGGAAGACTCCCAGATACTTTAGCTACCTGGACAGCGTTTTCATTCAGTTTCATTCAAGTGCTTAAGAACAAACAAGACATGAGGGCACTGCTGTTTCCCAGCAACCATTCAAAAGGATGTGGCCTTGGATCCTGGATGTGGCATATTATAGCCATCATGACCAGCAGCTGTTAAGGATGTGATGCAATGTAAAGTGGAATCCAACAGATTTAGGCCTTAAAAAGTTCCCCTATGAATACAGCATTGAAGAGTGATTTTTTTACAGGCTCAATCTCTTGGTAGAAATATTTTGGCACATCCTTCAGAAGCAGGAAATTAAATTTTTCTGTGAACTTTTTCTTTCTCCAAACACCACTCAACCAAATTAGACTGAAATTAATTAAGTGAAATGAAATTAGAGTTTGAGCCGAACAATGAGATGAGAAGGGGGGTGGGGTGGAAATAGAATTGAGTTAATGAATCATTAAACTGTCACTGCAGCTCTTTGGCTAACTAACAAATGGCTGAAAGGCGATAATTAGCTGCCATTACAGTCAAATTCATCTAGTTATTTCCTTCTTGTGATAAGTAATAGGGCTGAATGAGTAGCTTCGAAGAGTCAGTCGACCACGGGTGTACATTGGTGCCATGGACTTCTACTAAGAGTAGCAAGTAGACAACAAATATCCGGAAAGGTCAGTGGTTAAGGCATGATTCCAGCTGTCTACCTGGAAACTCTGCTTGCTGGTCTCAGTCGGACTCTGTTGAGCTCAGAGGAAGTGAGAGAGCGTACAGCAGTGGCATCTCTGATGTCTTTACTGATGCTTCTCTAATGCACATGGTGGCAGAAAAGAAGGATTCCACAGGCAACAATCATCCATTCATTTACATTTGGTTTCACAAACTGGTTTCAGAAAGAAAAATACCTGAGTTGGATCACTGTGTGACTGATTCGGGAGGGGAATGCCAGCCATGTGTCTTCAGTGACTCACTGTGGCTTCACAAGAAAGGGCCTCGTGTACATCCACCTGATCACAAACGCAGATCACCTCACTGAGTACGAAAAATTAGAAACCAACCGTTCCATAACGGCGTCCATAAAACTACTTATCCTCTCAAGCCCAGGAAGAGCCAGCAGCCTTCTCTGCCATAATGGAAACAGTAATTTATACATTTCTTGAGATATGGGAATTGAAGTTGCATTTCAGGGAGCTAGTATTCTAGGGGTTTTTTTACATCAATGTTTCTTTGAAACAAGGGTTTTAAGTCATTCTCCACAGTAAGCATGCACATCAGTTCCTAGCAACAGGAAGATTTAGAAATTATGTTATACAGGAACTGAAAAATTCAGTCTTAAATGGATACCATGCTAATTCCTGAACAGCTCAGTGAAGTTTCCCCTGTTGTCCAGCTTTCTTTACGTCTTTTAATAAGCCGACAATCAGGATATTATTTTAGTTAAAAGGCCCTGTGCTGTAGCAAATACTGCTTTTCCTATTAAAATAAGTTAAAATTAGGAGCAACGTCACTGACACAACCTCTTGAGACTTCAGGCATCTCAGTCTCATCATAACATATAATTTGGGCAAGGATAAGTGCAAATATGCCTTAAAAATAATAATAAAACATTAACGGAACAGATGCCTTTCTCTATCTACATCTGATTTCAGGCAGCTGCTGCAAGAGCTATTATTAGTGAGAAATGGAATCTCCCCAAACATCCAATACTTGCCTCAAAACAAACATTCTATTATCAAGGCTAAGACTAGAGCTGTTCCCACAACAAATCCCTTCCAGAAAAGCCCCAGCTTTGTGTTAAAAACTCTGGCCATTTCTAACCATGGTAAATTCCCAAAATTTGTAGCATAAGCCAAATAATTACTCAAAATAATGAATCACTTTTAGTAATCATCAAATTATAGAATCATAGAGTTGGCAGGGACCCCGCGGATCAACCAACCCACATAACAAACCCATAGATTCTCTCCCCTTAGTGGCCTGCTAATTATAGATGCACGTGCATAAGAACAGTCCTACTGACCCAAAGGCTGATCTAGTCCAGCATTTCACTCCCAACAGTGGCCACTTAGCAATGAGAATTCAGTGGCATACTGCTCCTGATAATGGAGGTTTTATTTATCTACTGGACAGACCTATCCCCCATAAAATTTATCCCACCTGTGCGTATGTAGCTGCCGCCATATCTTGTGGCAGCCAATTTCATTAATAACGACTCTTTTCACAAAGAACACTCTTTCTGAGATGGCTCGGTCGGTGGAGTATGAGGCTCTTAATCTCAGGGTTGTGGGTTTGAGCCCCACCTTGGGCAAAAAAATGCTGCACTGAAGGGGGTTGGACTAGATGACCTGCGTGGTCCCTTCCAATTTGACGATTCTATGATTCTACTACTGCCATTGAAGCTCAAGTTTATTGAGCCACACATTGAAATTATATCTAAACATATACATAGGTAAAAGGTAAAGGACCCATGGACGGATGAGTCCAGTCAAAGGTGATTATGGGGTGCTTTTCAGGCCAAGGGAGCCGGCGTTTGTCCACAGACAGTTTTCCGGGTCATGTGGACAGCATGACTAAACTGCTTCTGGTGCAATGGATGACCGTGACAAGTGCCAGAGCGCACAGAAACGCCATTTACCTTCCTGCCACAGCGGTACCTATTTATCTACTTGCACAAGTGTGCTTTCGAAATGCTAGATTGGCAGAAGCCGGAGCAGGGCAATGGGAGCTCATCCCATGACATGGATTCAAACCTCAGTGGTTTAGACCACAGTGCCACCCGTGTCCATACATATACATATACACCCCCCCCCTTCATTTCAGGCAGATTGATTGATTTAAATTTTCAATCCTGCCTAGCTTTCCAAAGAAACTCAAGGTGGCTAACAATTAAAATAGCAAGACAACACAAAGCAAAAACAATCCCTCACTCAAAACCAATCACAATGCCAAAGTATTACCATAAAACTAAACACAAGTTTAACAGTTCTTGTCAAAATAAAACACAAAGTGAACAAATGAGTGCAGCTTAGGGCCTTTTTAAAAAGCTGCATCTTTAGGAAGGATAGGTCCTGACACATTGTGCCTGGCAAGACTTTTCATAGGGTGGCTAAAGGTAAAAAGGTAAAGGACCCCTGGATGGTTAAGGCCAGTCGAATTCAACTTTGGGGTGCAGCGCTCACCTCTCCCCTAATCCTAGTTAATACCAGCCTTGCCCAAAAGTTCAAGAGATCTGGAGTAGGCCCTCGAATTATGACAATAGCATATCAAGAGAAACATACAGAAGAATTTAAAGTACAGTGGTACCTCGGGTTAAGTACTTAATTCGTTCCGGAGGTCCGTTCTTAACCTGAAACTGTTCTTAACCTGAAGCACCACTTTAGCTAATGGGGCCTCCAGCTGCCGCCACGCCGCCAGAACACGTTTTCTGTTCTCATCCTGAAGCAAATTTATTAACCCAAGGTACTATTTCTGGGTTAGAAGAGTCTGTAACCTAAAGCATCTGTAACCTGAAGCGTATGTAACCCGAGGTATCACTGTACCAAGGTTAAACTGTTAAGGGCTTAAAGAGTAAACATCAACAGAAAGGCCTGACAGAAAAAATAGCCCTGTAACCAGCATCAACACTAGTCAATCTACTCTTGGCCACTGTAGCAAAATAACTTTCCTTATCAAACACCTCCAAACCCCTAAAACCCCATCATTTCCTGTTCCTGAACATGTGAGGAACAGGTCAGGAACTGAAGAGGCTCTTGGGATTTTGAGACAGACATGTTTAACATAAAAACATGTGTGTTTTTCTGTGACTGATAGCTAAAAAACTGTTAAGTGGTACATACAGAGGAGCTGCACACTTGCATACACTCTCATTTGTACAGTAAAACACACAATTAATGGAAATAATGCTGGCCATGAAACACAGTTATCAAAATTAGGTTGTATATGCCCTGCATGATGGTGACCACACACTTTGAGCACTTCGCTCCTCTCTTCCTGGAGCAGGGAAAAACCAATTGAATGGCTAATTCTGCGTTATAGCCAAACCAGTACTTGTGGTTTGTTTCTCCCCAACAAATCATGATCGGGAGGCCTGGACTGAATTCAAAAGTTAAATCCAACTATGGATTCCCCCACGTCTGGTCCCAAACACACCTCCTCATTATTTCTGATAAAAGCCCCACTAGGGAAGCCACTATTATTAGCCAACACGGCACAAAGTGAACTTAAACAGAGATTAAAATAAGAAAAAGAATTTGCCTAAGGCTGTCAAGATTATTTCATGGACGAGGCACGATTTGAACTGGGAGTTTGCTCAGCCCGTAGTGGGTACTAAAATAGGAAGCGGCCTCATTGAACTACAGTGGTGCCCCGCAAGACGAATGCCTCGCAAGACGGAAAACTCGCTAGACGAAAGGGTTTTGTGGTTTTTGAGCTGCTTCGCAAGACGAATTTCCCTATGGGCTTGCTTCGCAAGACGAAAACGTCTTGCAAGTTTGTTTCCTTTTTCTTAACACCGTTAATACAGTTGCAACTTGACTTCGAGGAGCAACTCATAGAACGTAGTGTACATAGTAGCCTTTTTTGAGGTTTTTAAAGACTTTGGTGATTTTTGAAGCTTTTCCAAAACTTCTTTTGCAGCCATTTGGTAAGTTAAGCTTTTAAAACTTTTTTGGGGGGTTTTGGATTTTGGGTTGGGGTGTTTGGAATTCAAGGACTTGGTGTTGGGAAGGGGTTTGCAAGAATCTGGAAGCTTGTGTGTTTTTTTCTGCATTTTTATGATTTCCTGTGACCATTGGGCTACTCTGCTGTTTTTTTAAAAAAATTCTGGGTTCGAATTTTGAAATGCTCTTTACAGTATGTGTGACTTTAAAGAGCACTTAATAAACTCTTGTTGTACCAAATTTGGCTTTGTTTGGAATTTTTTTGACCATAGGAACGCATTAATTGATTTTCAATGCATTCCTATGGGAAACCGTGCTTCGCAAGACGAAAAATTCACTAGACGAAAAAATTCTCGGAACGAATTAATTTCGTCTTGCGAGGCACCACTGTACGTTGCTACGACTAGTTTAAAGAGCAGCAAATTCCCTAAATCAGAAATACAGTCGTACCTCAGAGGTCAAAGGGAATCTGTTCCGGAAATCCATTCAACTTCCAAAACATTCGGAAACCAAAGCGCGGCTCCTGCAGCCGATCGGAAGCCATGGAAGCCCCATTGGACATTCAGCTTCCAAAAGAATGTTCAAAAACCGGAACGCTCACAGTTTTACCTCAGCTCCCGTATGCCTTGGGAGTTCAACGTTCCGGCTCCCAAACGATCAAAAACCGGAACGCTCACTTCCGGTTTTTGATCGTTTGGGAGCCGGAACATTGAACTCCCAAGGCATTCGGGAGCTGAGGTACAACTGTAACAGCATATATATTTCACATTAGAAGGATTCCTACTTTACAATCAAAGCATTACTGTGCTGTTCCTTTTGTAGAAGAGTGAAGAATTTGTAAACGCCACAGCTCCACAAATGTGATCCTGAAAGAAATGCGTCATATCCAAGATGTAACACGAGCGCCATCCAGTGGCCCGTTTACATTCCAAGGAGGCAAACAATACAAGTATTTGAATTATTAATTCTAGAGATGGTGCTTTTAACATGGCATAATTTCTAAACTGTGGCATGATTTATTAAAAATGGAACAAACGAATTCATGGGCAGAAGCAGACTCATCATAGGCAGGATGGAAATGTCTGCTCACAGAGGACCTATAAATAGGTCCAGATTAATGATACAACATGCCTTAATCTAGTGTTGCAATATGTATACATTTTTCAAGTTTTTTTTACAGCTTAAGGATTTATGATGCTAAAAGTAGATACCAGTCCAAAGGAAATGGCCTCAAATATGTATGTACCATGGGTGCCAGCTTAAAATCTGGTGGCCACCAATGATTCACATGCTAATGATGTAGCTTATATATAAAATGTTCTTTACTTTGTTATTCTGAATTAGTCATAAATTAAGCACAACCTTTGAGGACTATTTTTATATTATTTGTGCTTTGGTCCCATGGCTTGCTATTACAGCAATTAGGTAGGATGGGACCTATCAAGAGCTACATAAATAAAATACAGTGGTACCTCGGGTTACATACGCTTCAGGTTACATACGCCTCAGGTTACAGACTCCGCTAACCCAGAAATAGTCTTTCAGGTTAAAAACTTTGCTTCAGGATGAGAACAGAAATCGTGTTCCGGCGGTGCGGCGGCAGCAGGAGGCCCCATTAGCTAAAGTGGTGCTTCAGATTAAGAACAGTTTCAGGTTAAGAACGGACCTCCAGAACGAATTAAGTACTTAACTCGAGGTACCACTGTACTGTATTTTTCGCTCTGTAAGACACACTTTTCCTCTCCTAAAAAGTGAGGGGAAATGTGTGTGCGTCTTATGGAGCGAATGCAGGCGGGAGGCTCTGCTCAGTGCTCCCTTTAAAGAGCCGTGTGGAGCGTGTGTGCGGCTCTTCAGGGCTTTTCCCAAGAGCCGCACATACACTCCGCACACTCTTTAAAGGGAGTGAGGTTCTTGGGGGAGCCTTAGCCGTGCACAGCCTCTTCCCGGCAGGGGATGAAGGCTCCCCACTGGCCTGCGGAGGCTTCGCACGGCAAAGCTAGAACAGCCAGCGGGATTGCAGCTCCGCGCTCCCTCTAGCTGTTCTAGCTCCGCGCGAAGCCTTCGCAGGGCACGGGGAGCCTTCATCCCGCTGGCCTGCGGAGGCTTCGCGCGGCTATCCCTGGCTTTTGTGGGAGGTGGGGGAAGAGACAGAGTGCACGGCTCTGTCCCTTCCCCCACCTCCCACAAAAGCCCGGGATAGCCGCTCTCCCTTTAAAGAGTGCACGGCTTTTGCGGGAGGTGGGGGAAAGCCAGTAGGCTTGCTTTCACTGAAGCCAAGAGGGCAAGAGGGATCAGTGCGCACCGATCCTGCTTGCTCTCCTGGCTTCAGGGATAGCCCCGCAAAGCCTCCTGAGCGAAGATGGAGGAGCGCTCCCTTTTAGCTCAGGATGCTTTGCGTTCCTTTCTTATTTCTTGTTTTCCTCCCCTAAAAACTAGGTGCGTCTTATGGTCTGGTGCGTAAATAGAGCGAAAAATACGGCACTTTAAAAAAACATGCTGTTCTGCCAGTGTGGCGGCAGCATTACAGCAGGGTTATAGGCAAATACATCATTTCTTATAAGCAAATCAGTATAAAAATACTGGTTTCCTTGCAACTCACCTGGGGGGTTGTTTTCCTAAATGTATCAGTCCCTTGTATCACATCCTTTATTATTCTTTCCTTGAGAGTGCTGTATTCTTCTGGACTCAGGTTAATACTTTCCAAGGACTGATTACAAGATGGGCACTGCCCACTGCAACATCAATCAAGCCACAGTCAGTTATCAGCAGCTTATAAAATTATCTGCAAAGTAAACCTGATTTTCCTTCAAACAATGATTAAAGAAAAATGTTGTATACCAGAAAATTGCAAAAAAAATAATAATTAAAAGGTGCATTTATTCATGTCTTGCAGGACCATGTTGGATCCTTGTTCATATGTAATGCTAAGCTAAGTTTTAGTACAAAGGTCTCCTAATGTTGTTAGACTACAGCTCATTATCCCTGCCCATGGACCATGCTGTAGGAGTCCTACAACATCTGCAGGACCACAGGTTCCCCACTACGGCAGTAGACTGTGGTTAAGACCACAGGTGTCTAAGTTCAGAAACGATGCTAATTTGTGGCTGAAAATAGAAATGAAAACACCAAATGTCATCCTCACAGGTGTGCTAGAGAGGAAAGGAGGAAGCACATGAGCCCAAGGCTTGTTCAGGTAAGCTAAACCATGATTTAGTGTTACACCAAAAAAAAAGGCCACACACTGCCTTGCCCAACAATTAGATGGAGTATATAAAAATGAAGATTTTACGATTATAGAGTTCATTTATTCATCACTCCTCCTGTTAGCAGATATTGCTGTGGCACCAAGCCATACAGGCAGTTTCTATTGAACTAAAGCTTTAAAAATCTAAACTTGGGTCTCCAGCAGTTTTGGGACTACAGTTCCCATCATCCCTGACCACTTGACCTGCTAGCTAGGGATGATGGGAACTGTAGTCAAAAAAACAGCTGAGATCCAAGTTTGGGAAGCTCTGATCTAGACCTTTTTTTGAGTCAGAAACAATTAAAAAACAACAACAACACTTTAAGCCAGGGCTGAAAATCTTTGATGAAAGTAGTGATAAGCAAAATTATTAAATAGCGCTTTAAGATTTAAAAAAATGTTTACCTATGTTTGATGGTAGTTAAGCTTCCTTTCCAGTTTTCTCCTGGAATACTACGAAAAAATTGCACAAAAATTAGAATATATTATAAATTTAATCACAGTCCAAAAGATGCACCTCTTGTGACTAGTTCCAAACTAAGGCAACAATTCTATGCATACTTACTTGTCAGTAAAGTATTTTGAACATTTGGGACTTTTAAAGAACATGGTCTTAATTAAGAGCCATCTGCCTCAAGGGAAGGCAGAAGCAAGCAAGGCCAGGCCAGGGAGCCTCTTCCACCAGCTCCCTGTCAGCTAGAGACAATTGTCACTCTACATTTAGAGCATTTATTTGTTTTACTATTTTAAAATTGTAAACTACGTTGGGTGCTTTGGCAGAAAGGTGGTGTGCAAATGCAATAAATAAGCAAGCAAGCACATAAATGATCAAATGCATTACCTGCAATTTGATGCACGTTTACTCGTGCATAAAACCCATCCATTCTGCAAATTCTGAGCAAATATACCTAGGAGTATGCCAGACTTAACTAAAGGTAAAGGTTACATGCCCACAAAAGCTTGAAAATATCATTTAACATCTACCTATTCAGTACGTACGTATTCTGAAGGCAGGACTTTTGCAAAAGGTTGTAGATGTTACTTAACCTGTGCAAGGGTGTCAATAGGCTGCAACAAAAAATATTTTAAAATGATCTTAAGTGGCTGTGTCCAATGGCATTCTTTAATACGCACGAGGGAGTGCAGGTAGAGATCTAAAGGAACCAGAAAGTAGATCCAAGGGATGTGAAATGTGGTAGGTTGTTGAAATACCTCCTTGTATTGTTGAGAAAAATAAGGATGAAGTGATTAACACAGTGGGTCAGCTTATGTTTTACAGTCATGTGGCCATGCACACACACAAAGGGAGTTAGAAAGTAGAACACCCTTTTCATTAGTGAGCGTTTTGCTCACCTCCACAGGGAACCTTGCCTAGCCAAAAAAATACGATTAGCCACATCTCTAAGTTCGCTGTAACTAATACCAGACAGACAGACACAAAATTAGGAGACCCACCTAAGTATGTGACACATGGTGTGCATTTACAACCAACAATAAACAAAACCAAAGGTTAACAGTTGCTTAGAGTGATCATATTCTGAAGCTTGTATGATTTGAAATTGTCTCCAGGCAAGTCTGACTGAATCAGACCAGCCAGTTACCTGCAACAGGATAAACTTACCTTTCAAACCACTGCTTTATGCTCTGCATTAAAGCTTCCCCGGGATATACTTGATTATCTCTTAAGTAGGAGAGGATGTGCATGAGTTCGGTTTTCAAAATGTCATCCTTCACACTTCTGCCAGTGTCGAAGAAAATCTGTAAGGTATCCAGGTTTGGCACCAGGTCCTTAGCTAGCATCTCATGAAACAGTTCACATGCAAGATTTATTTCCCGGTTAAGAAGAGCCCCCCTGATGCAGTCTCCATAGTTTGATTTTGAAGGGGTCATGACTTTTTTTAACTCCTCCAGAAGCGACAAGGCCTCCCTCCAGCGCGGTGTACCACTCAGACCTCTGATGAGAAGACCATAACCCGATGTTTCTAAAGTCTTAAATCTGGCTTTCAGAATGTCATGGACATCGTAAATCTCCTCCGTGCTCCCCTGAGAGACACACAGGCACAAGTACTTCAGCAAAATACTGTATTGAATATCTCCCTCTCGTTTAGCCACTGCAGCCAACAAGGATTTGGCCACATCGATGGGGCTGTTACAAGCTATCATTTGCTCAAACATAAGCACTTCAAACTTTCTCAGTCCCTCAAATTGTCCCTTCAGCTCTTCCCATTCGCCAGCACTCAAAGGTTTTTCTGGAGGATGAAGTGTTATCCGCCTCGAAAGGATGGAGCGCTCTGAATCTTCAATGGCTTCACGGGGCCCTGATCTCCTCTTCGATGCTCCAGCAGCAAACAGGTTGAAAGGGCGTGGAGAAGAATAGTCTTTCCCCACTGTGGTCTCCCTTATACCTTCACCTTTACCTTTAAAACTCAATTTGGTAGTTCCTGGACGAATTCTGGGATCTACTGGTTTTGCACACTGATATGACGAGGTGAAAATGAAGCACCCCAAGACAGTGGGCATCTGCTGATGCTTCGGCATGGGATAAAACATGGGACTTTTCTTCAGTGACTTCAGTAGCCCCAAGCTGCTTGTTTGGTGAAAAAATACCATGATGCAAAAAAATAATGACACCAATGGAGAGAGGATAAATTCCTGAAGGAACAGCCCAGTTGTGTAGTTTGTGGAGTAGAGGTGTATTAAAACCCTTATCAAAACTGAGAAACGTGGGATGGGATGGGATAGGATAGAAATGAGTAGTCAATTTAGGTGTTTCAGTAAACTGAATCAGCCTTCATGTAGTCTTCAGAAAGAGATGCTATAAGCTCATTTCAAAGTGAGAGCATCCCTTTCCCCAAATGGAAAAAAGAAAAATAATAATAGCTTGATATCAGCCCATCTTTGATGTTCTTTCAGTTGCTATATCTACACACTGAAGTAATAAGCACAAGGTGAGATTTTCATTCAAATCTGTCAAGAAACATAAAAACAAATAATAAGAACACAAAAATCCTCCAAAATGATACAATATACACAATTGCAACTTCTGGCCAAAATTCCTCCTATCTACTAGTGTTTCTTTTTCTCAATCCCTAAATAGAAAACTCCTTTTCTTCTACTTTCTGCAGCTTCCAACCATCCTCTACAAAGGTCAACTGGCATGGAAAATTAGAAGAATGGTGTAACTGGCATGAAGGAATTGCCTACCTTTACCTTAAAGGCAACTCAATCAGGGTTAACACAAAAGTTATGTTTCCAATACTATCCTACTTTCAAGTAGTTTGGCATTGTTTTTCACCCTTAAGATACCATGGCTAAGTTGCAGACACCACACCTCAGGCTTGTGTACCCCTGCTCTCCCCTCTCTTCGCACCTGGCCATGATGTGATCATAAGCATCCACTTCTGTTTTCAACCACACTTTGTTATTTTGTCTGAACAGGGTAATGTTTTTACCATGGTTCATTCAAACAAATCAGGATCATAAACCATGGTTTGATTTGGGTGTATGTGAACAAACCGTAGTGTAATCTAATAAAATTTGCTCCAGTTTGAACAAAACAACAAACTGCTATTCAAAACCAAACCAGAGGCTCCTGATCGCCTCATGGTTATGCTGCAGGAGGAAATGAGGGCATTAGTTCGTTCACATAGCACTAAACCATGTTTATGTCTGAATGTAGCATGTCTGCTGTCATGCTTGACCCCAAGCCACCAAGGTCCACAAGCTTAATTTCCTGCTATGGAGTTTTACTGTTACACAAAGCCATGATGAAAGAACACAGGTGACTACATTTCTGGCTTCACCAGAAGGTGAAAAGTCTTGAGATGTACTACTACTTATACTGACCACTGTTGTAAGAAAAAAGCAGAAACACACGGCCGATCGAATACTGTATCTATTTTCTTCTATAATTACAGACATTTCATGAATAGCAGCAACTGCAATCTCCATCCTCTGTTCCTCACAAGAAAAAGCTGGATGCTTCTGTTTTTATTTGTCTCTACAAAGATGGGGGAACTAATGCACCTTGGGAGGGGAAAATCCGTGATATGAATACAGTATTAAATCACAGGGCTTAGCCCTACTTTTGCCATCCCCTTCAATACTTGTGGCAAGACAGAACTGAAATAAAAAGCTCAGTGTAAACAGCCAAACACATTATTACTGCAAGCCACGACAATTTCCAAGCTGCAGTACAGTGGATGCTCTAGTCTAGGCTAACTCCCCGTACCTGAGATAACTAAGCACATGGCATGCCGGGAATTGTAGTCTATGTGAGCCGCAAACCCTCTGCGCCGCCTCCCACAGCCACTTCTTAAAAACACTACCGGCCCTTTCCATCCAACCGACCTAGTTACGTGATCAACGCGGCCCTTCTTCATCGCACGGAAGGCATTAACTCAGCATGGCAGAACTATCTCTGGTCAAGAAAACGCCATGCAGCGGCAAGCGCAGCGGTAGCTCCCTCAAGCTTTTTTTCCTCAGAGCCTTCAGCCAATTGGAGTGCTGCATTGAGGTCGGCTGACGAGCACGCGGGTCTCCGGGACTCAATTAACGACGAGCGCTTGCGGTAGCCATGTTACTTAAGGGAGCCTTGTAGCTTTTTTTCTTTTTGCCTGCACTCAAGATGGCGGCAACGGAGCTGCCGTCACGTGACGCAGGCGCCGTTTCCCGGATGTTGGTCTGTTGGCGGCGGCGGTTGTCGGGAGAGCGGTTGATAGGTCGTCTGGGACGGGAGTATCGCGGGACATGGACTGGAAGCAGGCGCTGAAGAGCCGCTTGGCCGCCAGCAACGACCGTGAGTGCGCGCGCAGGGATTTATAGCGGTGAGGCGGGAGGAGGAGGACAAGGACAAGTGTCAGCGCCTTCCTTTTTCCCTCACCGACGGGCGGCGGAATGGCCAACTGACCGTTGGAGGCCGGTTGCTGGCCTTTGGCGCTTCCGCCACCGGGCCGCCGACCCTTCCGCGCAGCCCTTTCAGGGAAGTCTGGAGTTTCCAGTCCCCACCCTGAAAGGATTCCGTCCCTTCGTTAGCGGTGCCCCCGAGTGAACAGAAATAGCGATGCTCTCTGCCTTTGGCGGTTTTCTGACTCCCTTATTTCACCTTATTACTCTTATAATTCATTTTTCCCCCTGCCTTACCTCTGTCGTAACCCTCATTCAAGGAGGTTAGGCCACCTTCCATGGGTTTCTCTCATTCTTCACAACAAGCCTCTTCTTGAGGTGTGAAGTTGAGATAGGTAATGGCTTTCCCCGTTTCACCGGCAGAGCATCACAAGTGATTTGAAATCAGATGTCTCTTGTCCAAGTCCAGAACAATGCCAATTACACCACATTGGACCCCATCTGTATTAACTAACTTTACCTGCCAATGGAAGACAGCACCTTGCTACATAGTCATTCTTGACCAGGGTTTTTTGGGGGGAGTTTTTGGGACTACAATTCCCATCATCCCTGACCACTGCTTCTGCTAGCTAAGGATGGTGGGAGTTGTAGTCCAAGAACAGCTGGCTACATGTGCATAGCCAAGAATACTTACCGTAACTAACTGACCAGTTGTGTCGGTTTTGCTCCCCCCCCCCAACAAAAATCCTGGTTATGCATTTGGCTGGATACCCAGGTTTAGGAAACACAGTTGTAGACCAAGCAGTTTTTTGTTTCTATTAGTATGCTACACTGTCATTGGGTTTGCGTTTACAATCCATAATTCAAGTTAAAATTCCTGTTCAATCCACAGGCATGTGTGGAGGAAACAAGCCTACTCTTAGCATGATGATTTTTAATGCATAGAATAATTTTTCACAGTTACTATTAGGCCATAATGATTTTCTGTTGCAGTTCATATTTTTTTGCTTTAACGTTTTCTTGTTTCGGACCCAGTATTATATATTGGGAATTAAGATTGTGACAGGACATCTTTGATGGGAGCTTGACTCAGTCTTCAAATCCAACATGGTTCTAGAGTGGCTCTTAGATAGCTGCTACTGTATTATGTCGAAACAAAATAAAAAACTTCCTTCCAGTAGCACCTTAGAGACCAACTAAGTTTGTTATTGGTATGAGCTTTCGTGGAAGGAAGTTTTTTATTTTGTTTCAACTACGGCAGACCAACACGGCTACCTACCTGTAACTGTATTATGTGACACTGATAAATAACTGCAGTTACCTATGACACCCATACAGTCATCACTTTCCCTCCAATGATGAGGAATTATAATGGTGACATTATAGGCCAGAAGTGGCAAGCCTTCAGGCCACATCTAACATACAAAGCTTTCTGTGGTCCACCAGCCCTCTGCCAAAATCAAGCAACAAAAATGTGTGCCTTTTCTCTTCCTCCTGTCTACTGCTTTCCTTTCAAAGGCATCTCTTCTCGTTCTGATGTGGTGCCATTGCTAAAATGTCTTAACACTGAGGAAACAAGATGGGGAGGAATCCCCAGCCTTGCTCCTCTGTTGATCGGCTGAAGGGTGGGATGTATGTCTGAATGTGTTAGCCCACCTCTCTGACGATGTGGTCTCTATGTGCAGTGAGTGTGCGCATACACACATTGTCTGAGGCAGTATGCTGGGAATCACAAGTGGGAGAGTACTATTGCCTCTTGTTCTGCTTGTAGGCTTACTATAGACTTCTGATTGGCCACTGTGAGAAGAGGATGAGATAGGTATTTTGTTGTTGTTTTTAAAAATAATATTTATTAGAGGTTTGAAGATTACAGAAAAAAGAAGAAAGAAACAATGAAAAATTAAACAAAACAAAGCAATACCTTACAATACATCAAAAAAAAGAGAAAAACAAAAAACAATACAGCAAGACAACAAGAAAAACAAAACATTTAAAAACACATCCAATATTTCCGTATCTTTATCTTTCATTTACCTGTTTCATCGACCTCCTCACACCTCCCTTTTTTGTATTCTAGTTCAATTAGCTGTTTCAGCAAGTCCTTTCCATCTTTCTCAATTTTTGTTCTATGATTTATCTTAACACAATCTAACCTTAAATTTTCCACTTTGGCCCATTGACAATCTATTTTTACTTAATTCTTTATAACATTTCTGCTAAAGCCATATAGCTTCATTCCAGCATCCTTCTAACATTCATTAATTTTGCAATATTTCTGTAAATATACTTTAAATTTTTTCCAATCTTCTTCCACCGACTCTTCTCCCTGGTCTCGGATTCTGCCAGTCATTTCCGGCAATTCCATGTAGTCCATTAGCTTCATCTGCCATTCTTCCCGGGTGGGTAGATCTTGTGTCTTCCAATGCTTTGCGATAAGTATTCTTGCTGCTGTTGTAGCATACATAAAGAAAATCCTATCCTTCTTTGGCACCAATTGGCCGACCATGCCCAGGAGAAAGGCCTCTGGTTTCTTCAGGAAGGTATATTTAAATACCTTTTTCATTTCATTATAAATTATCTCCCAGAAATTCTTAATCCTTGGGCATGTCCACCAAAGGTGAAAGAATGTACCTTCAGTCTCATTACATTTCCAGCATTTATTATCGGGCAAATGGTAGATTTTTGCAAGCTTGACTGGTGTTATGTACCACCTGTAGATCATTTTCATTAGATTCTCTTTTAAGGCATTACATGCCGTGAACTTCATACCTGTGGTCCATAACTGTTCCCAGTCAGCTATCATAATGTTATGTCCAACATCTTGTGCCCATTTAATCATAGCAGATTTCACCGTTTCATCTGAGTATTCCATTTCAACAGCAAGTTATACATTCTTGACAGATTCTTAACTTTGGGGTCTAACAATTCTGTTTCCAATTTTGATTTTTCCACCTGGAAGCCTAGTTAGGATGAGATAGGTATTTTGACAGATCCAGCCTGACTATTCTTGCATTCTTAGTGACTGTTCATTTTGCAATGCCCATCACTGTCACATAGCTCTCAGAAGGTCAGTCAACCCTTTGGGCAGCCCTCTGGCCAAATAAGGTTCTAAACCACAGAGCCTAGAGCTTGCCGATCGGAAGGTCGGCAGTTCGAATCCCTGCGACAGGGTGAGCTCCCATTGTTTGGTCCCAGATCCTGCCCACCTAGCAGTTCAAAAGCACGTCAAGTGCAAGTAGATAAATAGGGAAGGTAAACAGTGTTTCCGTGCGTTGCTCTGGTTTGACAGAAGCGGCTTAGTCATGCTGGCCACATGACCCGGAAGCTGTCTGTAGACAAACACCGGCTCCCTTGGCCTAGAAAGCGAGATGAGCACGCAATCCCAGAGTCATCTGCAACTGGACCTAAAGGTCAGGGGTACCTTTATCTTTACCCCTGTTACAAGCATTTGTGTTGTCTTTACCAAAAGCAGTTGCTTACGCCATTACATTGTCTTGGGCCCTATGTTTAGACTAGCTCATCAGGCTGTGTGAGATATACAGTACTCTTTGAATCAGAACGGAAAGCCTTTCAGAGGATTGTTTGGGTGAAGCAGATTAGTAACTTTTTTGAGAACTTTAGAATTCCATGTCCCCAGGGAAAGTACTTTCCTAGTCCATCTCAATCTGGTAGAGCCAGTGAATGGTACCCACAGCTGATATTTCCTTCCATGTAATGGCTTTGATTACATGACCATTAGGGATTGTCACACTTGAGTGCTTTCCTATTCTATATTTACTTATTTATGTTAGATGATTTATTGTATCATATATTGTAAAAAAATAAAAAATTGAACTGATCTACAACAAAATGTATTTTTGCTGTTTCCTAAAATGGATGGTAGAATCATAAAATTTAGAGTTGAAAGAATGGGTCATGTAGGCCAATCCCCTGCAATGCATGGTACATGAGGCTAGGATTTTCCTTTTATTTCTGAAAAGTTTTGCCCCGCCTTTGAGGCCGCCAAGGCAGATCCCCAATTAAAACACAAATAAAATAAAAAAGAGGGAGGAGATAAAAACAGACACAACAGCGACAGGGGAAGAGCATTGAGTCAATTAAAAAACTATAGTGCCACATCAGGAGATTAAAGAACTCCAAACACATTAAAAGCATACCCACCCAAAAGTCAGAAGAGAAAGGACCAGCCAAACCCCTTTCAGGAGGGAATTTCATAATCTGCTGCAGCTGCAAAGCCCTACTCTTGTGTTCCCTCCAACTGCGCCTCCAAGGGTGGCAGAATACAGAACCAGGTAACCTCAAAACTTGATCACCATTTGCAAGCAGGGCACCAGGCACATTTGCGAGCACCTCAAAAAGTGGGTGCCATTTTTTGTGCCTGGCTGACACTCAAGGTTTACTGAAATGTATGTGCTTTGAAGCCTCAAAGTATATGTTAAGGACAGACAAAATGTTAAGGAGTTTAACAATAAAGAGTAGAGTATTTTGAAAACTGAAGTACAATATCAGTATTTTTATTGTAAACACCAAATTAAACATGTATTAACAATTTCTTCTAAAAATGTGATATTAACAGTGTGTCACTTATGTGAATTGTGTATTAGTTCATGCTTATCAAAATAATAAATAAAAAGTGTTGCCGACCCCCCTTCCCCGTGGTGACTAGACATTCTGTTTTGGCGCCCACAACCCAGGTCCCAGAAGCCATTTGGCTCCTAGCTTTTCTATCCCAGTTTCTAACACTGATTCATTGTGCTATCTCAGCTCCCTTTTAAGAGGCTAGAAAAGGCCTTCAGTGTTCCTCTCCCTATGGGACTGTAAGAATTGCATTTCTCTATGTTAAATGGCTAAGAGAGGTTGCTACTAAAATGCATAAAATATTATGCAAGATTGACACTGGAATTCTAAAATTGACAAGGGACTGAACTACATGTGGACACAATTTATAGAAAAAACCATTTATAAATTGCTCTGAGAGGAGGAAAATAGCTCTGAGAGGAGATTCTTAATTTCGCCTTCCACTGGCTAAACCACTCACCATGACATGTTTTTTTCTACCTGTAGAGTTACAAATATATGTGTGTCTCAAAGCATCCATCAGACTTCTGTTACAAGTAAATAGAAATAATATGTTGTTCTGCCCTAAAACCTGCAACCCTTCTCAATCTGTTAGCACAGCTGTTGTGATGTAGTAGAACATTCTGACAGCTCTGGGAAAGAGCTCAACAATAGCTTTTTAATAATTACTAAAGCTTATATGGACAAAGTGAAAAGTCACTCTGGGAGGCAAAGCTTTCATGGGAGCTGTTGTATGCTCTTAGCAGGAAGGGATTTTGCAGCCAACGTTGCTTTGGAGACTGAGAGAATATTGGGCAGAGAAGCCAGAGTGTTTGCTTGTGTGTATGTTTCAAACAGGTATTTGACAAATCATTTGGCTGCAAGTCTCTGGCATAATTATACAAAAGCAGAAATAAATATTTTGCATATGGAAGTATGTTTTGCTATGAAATGTAATGCATCCCATATTACATTAACTAGCTAAAAGGAGTGATCAAGAGCTGAAGGATGAAGAGATGGAGCTGTTTACAAAATACTACCTGGAATGGAAAGGAGGGAGGAAAAATGCCAGTGCATCCTATATGAGCATACCACGATTTTATTATAGGGTAAGTATGGTTTTCAGTGCTCATTTGCTCTCCAGTTTAAAAGGGGGAAAGTGTTAACCTTTGTTTTGTGGAATCAATTTGCTAGTTTCATATTCCCAAAGGGAATTAAGCACACACATTAATTGGTTCCTTTCACTACAAAGTCCATTGACATAAATAGCCTAGATAACCAAGGAGAGGAATCCTACTCTATTTTGTTTTGCACAAAAGTGTTGTTTAAAACAGATTTCCATAACTAAGATTTTCTGTGGCTGACTCATAGATTCTACTCCAAATAATTAATTCTTACACACACACACACTTCTTCCATCTGAGTAATCTCAGAGCAGTTTGCAAATAAAAAATAAAAAATCAGTAAGGTAGAATAATATTAAAAAATGAAACCACTGTAAAATTCTATCAGCTGTAGCCAGCAATGTGTCCTATTCAAAGGTGGAAATTAGTAACCCTCAAATGCCTAGGTAAGCTTATAGGTCTCAAGCAGGTATCAAAAGCTCATCAGAGCCAGTACCTGCCTTATTTCAAAGGGGATCAAGTTCCATAGAGCGGGCACCATTACAGAAACGGAACCCCCTCTGTTTGCTTCATATCATGGCTTAACTAACAGCAGTACCACCAGTAGAGCTCCCACCCCACCCTCAGTGGTATTAGCAAACAAGCAGGTATACATGGCAGCCAATGTTATTTTAGCTATCCATTCTGAATAATACTGCAGTCTTAGTAAACTGAGATAATGAATTACAGTTTTTGTCTATGTATACCGTGTCTGGATGGGGGGTGGGACACTAATCCTCTACTACTTGTCCAAGTGAATTCGCTGATGAGTGCAGCTGCTTCTTACAGGTTTGTGGTGTAAAGAGGGCCTGTTAAAAGTTTCACCAGTAAGCTTTAACCATTTTGCATTATGTGTTCAACAGGGTGGATTGATTAAAATACATGATTTAAAGTGGCCTTTTAAATCAGTGTGATTTAAATAAGCAATAAAAGGCCACTTTAAATCATTAATTTAAATCAAGTTTCCCACCAATACTACTTCAGATATTTCCAGAATAAATGTGCAATTATGACCACTAAATCATGTTAATGTTCAACCAAATAGAATATTATTTACACTGCTGTGTCATTCTTATAATCAGACCTTTTGTCACTGTATATGTTTTGCATGCTATTTTTTTCTTACTGAAAGAGGGAACATAGAATCATAGAATTGTAGGAAGGGATCTCAAGGGATCTAGTCCAACCCCCTGCAGTACAGGAATCTCAACTAACGCATCCATGACACATGACCATCCAACATCTGCATAAAAATGTCCAATGGTGGTGAGTCCACCACAGGTTTCCAATTTACCCTTAGAAGGTCTTTCTTACAAACAATACTCATGAGAGTTTGTGAAGTTAACACTGCAATTCTATGCATATCTGCTCAGAAGGAAGTCCGATTGAGTTTCTCTGTTGCTCACTCTCAGGGAAATACTGTAGGTGTAGGATTGTAACCTGGCACTGTTGATGAGGGAGGCTTCAGCATCAGTTTTCCATCCCCAGTGCTCACAACGAGAAGGCGGAAAATGAGGCGGAATGGCTAGCACAGCAGTAAGTTAAACTGCAAACCACGCCCCCTCCAAGCCGCCCGATTGGGCGCTTACCTGTGGGCGTGATGCGCCAGCCAGGTGAGTGGGGCAGGGGGCGTAATGCCCCCTGCGTGACGCAGAAATCGCGTCCCGCCCACAACACCTCCCCTCTTGGATGAGGAGAGGCTTTATCATCTTTATCTTTGTACCCCAGCTTTTTCCCTGATGGGACTCAAGGAAGCTTCTAGATAAAATTAAGAACCATTGAAAACGGGGGGGGGGGGAATCATTAAAAGCAATTAAACATTGATAGAATTAAAACTATACACATATATAAAATGGGATTCAAGGTGGCTTCCAGGTAAAATTAAGAGCCATTAAAAACAGAAAAAACAATCATTAGAAGCAATTAAACATTGATATAATAAACCTTGATATAATTTCACATATATAAAATCTGTTAAAACCATGCCAGTAATTACAATAAAAACAGCATGGCACCAGCCCTTTCATTAAAAGCAGTCAGTTCCCAAAAGCCTATTGGAACAAGCAAGTCTTCACCTGTCGGCGGAAGGACAACAGGGAGGGAGCACAAGTGTATTTCAAAGATTGCAATGTTGCTCTGTTGTGCAAATGTCTGCACCTCTTTTTCTTCAATTGAATGCTGTTGAACATCTATTCAGATAGATTGGTACGCTGGAAGCATCTGTCCTGTTTGGCAGGGACTTGTCTCATGTTACATTTTTGGACAGTTTATCCTGTGGTTTCTTGTCTCATGCTTCTTGGTACATCAAGTGTGGGGAAAGAAGCCTACCTTGGTGTAGGGGGAAACCCTGTTCTTGTATTTGAGTTAGACTGAGAGATTTGTTAACACAAATTCTTGGGTTTTGTAAAACCCTGTCCAAAACATTCATGTGCTAACCATTCTCTTGGGGATTATGCCCTCTGTTCATTGCATCTAGCATGGCAAGTACTTGGGAGATTCCTCTTCTCCTCTGCTGTCCCTTCTTTTGGAAGTGACTTTGCAGCACAGAGCTGTTTGAGACCTGCAGGCACAGACACACAGTGCAGATCTCTGCCCTGGACTCAGTCTGCAGAGACCACTTTGCCTTTTTTCTCCAGGAACCATTCCCAACTGTTATGGAGGGAGAACTGCAAGGCAAATCCAAATCATCTGGTCGGGCCCCTCGTGGCCCCACCTGGACAGATGAGGAGACCAGAGTTCTATTGGGTCACTGGAATACCTTGCTGGTCCAGCGCCGGGTTCAGAACATGCCCACCAACAGTGATTTGTATGCTGTCCTAGCCAAGAAGATGGCTGAGGAGGGATTCCTACGCACGCGAATCCAGTGCAACAACCGGATCCGAGATCTTCGCAAAGCATATCGCAAGGCAAAGGATGCTATGGGCAAGGCAGGGGCCACGCCAGTTCGCTGTCGCTTTTTCAGGGAGCTGGATGAGATCTGTGGAGGAGAAACAGAAACTGGCCCCTCTTCAGTGAGTCAGGCTATGAGACTCCAGCCCTCCACTACCACAGTTCAACCAGGGCCTTCCTGGCAACCTATACCAGAAACTTCCTGGAAGGTGGAAGAGGACTCTGAGATGGAAGCAACCTTTGAAGGACTCAGTGATGCCACACAGCCCCTCCAGGAGGTGCTGAAGATTAAGGTGGAATCTGAACTTGAAGAGGTTGCTTCCTTTCAGCTGCCCCTGCAGCCTGTTTCTTCATCTTCCTCCAGCACAGTGGCAGCTGCATCTGCCTTGGAGGAAGAACTACCATTCGCTTTCCAAGAACCAGACACCCTAATGCCTGCCAGGTCAGCTTCTGCTCAGGCTCCACAACTATTGCCAACCAGTTGCAATTCAGAACAGAGGTTAAAAGCAGGAGTCCAGGACAAAGTACTCATAGGTGAGTCTTTTTAATCATTTGTCCACATTTCTCTCTGAAGGAATACCCACTGCTGTAATTGAGCTTCTATTTCTCTTTGCTTCAGGCTTTTAATCTAACAATGTATGGAAAGAAAGGAGGGTTCATCATGTTACTATATTTGGTGATGGCTAGAGTTGTCTTTTAAATTCCTCCTCAGCTCTTCCACGTAGTTAATTTCACTTCCATAGTAAAGTGTCTTCAAATTGGTCATGTCCTTAACCTAATTTCTGCTGACAGGCCCAAGGTTTTGCTGGATGAAGCTTCTGCTTCTCTTTCTAAAGGAATCCTTTATCATGGATTGAAGAAGGCGGTTACAAAATTCACCTGCACTATGGACTTTTGTTTCAACTGTCACTAAAACTATTTTGGCTTGCAAACATGAAATCATAGTGGGATATTCTATTGCCATCAATCAACCTATTGTTACCAGAGAAGGCGTCCCAATTACAAAGACTGGCTAGACATATTACCAATGACATTACCACTAAAAGCATTCCTTTTTCTGACCTCTTATTTGCTAACCATAAATATAAATTATTTTGCTAACATACCCAGTTGGAGGTAGTGACATGATCGCAGAAAGTTCCCTCTCCTTGAACTCCTTCCCTCCTAATTTGTGTTTTGTTTACAGTAACTGTGTTCATGTACTCTTACTCTTGCTTCTTCATCATTTGTGTGTGTGTGTTTGTTTGTTTTCTTTCCCCCAAAAAACAGGGAGACCAATAGGTGACTCAGAGGCAGCACTCAGGCAACCAGTGCCAGCTATGGACAGGGTGGCACAGATGAGGGCTAGAAGACGCCGGGCCAGGGAGGAAACCATAGACCGCCTGCTGGAGGAGATAAGAGCTGGAAGGGAGGCCATGGACACAACATTCCGACTGTTCCTTGAACAGCAGCGCTCATTTCAGAACAGCCTCATCCGGGAGATGCGACTGGCAAGGCGAGAACAGCGTCAGGCTGCTGAAGCTGAGCTCCGGGCTCGCCAGGAAGAGTGGCAACAGCAGAGGACTCAACGGATCCTGGACACAAACAGAACTGATGCCGAGATAGTTCGATTCCGCCAAGAGCTCAATCTCCTTAGACACAATTTTATAGATTTCTTTTCAGCAGCAAGATCTTTCCCCACAGAAACCTCTCCTGTGCCTGCCCGGGGGGAGAGTCCTGGCCCTTCTCGATCACACCAGGAAGGCTACACACCCAGAGCATCTGAAGTGCAAGCATCTCTTCCAGGCCCATGGGTGCTCGGGGTGCCTTCAAGGGGGAGGAGAGGGAGACCAAGGAGACGTGGTGGTGCTACCAGGAAGCAGGTCCACAGAGAGTAATCACCATGTGACTGAGCTAGTGCTTTTGACGGTCTGCTCATGGAACTGGTGCTATTCAACATTCTGTCTACCTCTTTTATTTCTGCACTGACTGTCAACCTCTTTGGTTTCTTCAACTTTTTAAAATGTACTTGAATACACTCAGTGTTACAGCTTGCGTTGCTTTTTGTCTTTATGTAGCGATGGTCATTTTTATTGTATGCTTTCCAGTGATTCTGTAATTTTCTTCTTTTCCTTCAGTTTCTGCAATAAATTCTTTATTCACAGAAAATTTTGTCATATACTTTAATGTCAGGTGACGGTGCACATAAATCTGATAGATGGGCCTTACAAATGTGAGTAGAGGTTTGAATCTGGTTTGCAGTTAGGCTCAGATTATTGATGGGAAGGGGTGAATGTGCACATACAGCTACACACAAGGCATTCTACAATTCATTTAAATTTGCCGCATTATTTGAACTGTCCAATAGCAAATACATAGTATTCTTGATCAAAAATCTTCATAAATATGATCAGCTTTTTATTACTACATAAAAGCTGGTAAAATTGACTAAAATCCTAAATCCAAAGATCCTTGCAGTTAGATTACTGCAATGCATTATACGTGGGGCTCTGAAGACGGTTTGGAAACCTCAGCTAGTACAGAATTCTATGGTCAGGTTGCTCACCGGGGCCGGAAGGACTGAGCATATAAAACCAATTCTGACCTGACTGCACTGACTGCCAATTAGTTTCCAGGTCCAATGCTGCTTTTGACCTATAAAGCCTTAAATGGCTCAGGACTGCAATACCTCAAGGACTGCTGCTCCCCATATGAACCAACCCAGATGCTGCAAACTTAATATTAGGCCCTTTTTTGTGGACCCCTGCATGAGAAGTCTCAAGGATGACCTCTTGTTTGTGGAATGCTGTTCCCAGGGAAGCTCACCTGGTACCATTTGTATGTCTTTAGGCACCAGGCAAAAACTTTCCTCTATAACTAGGCCTTTGGTCTTTAATTATCCTTGCCCCCCTCTGCCTTGGTATGCTGGAGCAACTCAGCCGGAGGGAGGTTGATCTCCTACTGTATAATGGGTACACAAGGTGGGATAAAAATTGAGAGTTCTTAACATAAAGGGACTTCCATACTGTATTTTCAAAGGTGCAGGGGCGACAGGCTTCTGAACAGTGGTTGCCCTGCCCTTGTCAAATCAGATTGACTAACTGGGGCTCCTTAGAATAATCTCCCCTGATCTGATGACCTCCCATTGTAGTTGGACTACAACTTCTATCAGCCCCAGCCAGCATGGACCAGTGATCTGACTCCGAATAAGGCTGTTTCTTACAATCTTATGTAGCAAAACTGTGTCTTCTCTTACTGAGGTTTCCTCAGAGGATGGTGGAATGGGAAGGAGACACACACCTGACCTTCTGGCAAGAGAAGAACCTCTTTTCATTGTTGCCTCTTAGCCACTGCCTGCTACAAGCTGCATTGGTTATGGAGTGGAGATGGGCTAGTTCAGGAAATCAGATTTACCATGTCCATTTTGACACATCTGCTTGTCAAAAGAAGAGAAAACAAACCTACAAATAAAGTGACTTCATGCAATAATTCCTGTAGCATGGATGTAATCAGTTTCGAGCTATACATTGTAGTTTTGAGTTTTCAAAAGGATGTGAAAAGGACTGGTTCTATTTTGCAGGCTTGCTTCATTTTGTTGTGGTGGGACCTTGCATATTGTTGTCAAGCTTTAATACTCAAAGATTTTTAACTTGTAGAATCATGTGTTTATATAAAAGCTATATTAGGCACATATTAGACTTGGGAGTTTGAATTCACTATTGCTATGCCAGCATGCAGACAGTTTAAAAATAGTTGGGACAGCTGACATACACATCAGTCTACTGTTTTTCTTTGCCACCTTTGCATATTGAAGAAAAGTCGACTAATTTCTGTTGCGGCCATGAACCATGTTTGCATGCAATTTTTACTGTAATTGCCCAGCCTGGGTTCTGGTCAGTAGAGTTGTATCACACTACAAATAACATTCATTTCTTTCTTTCTTTAGCTGCCAGCAGAAGATGAAATTTTATTACAGAAACTAAGAGAAGAATCCAGAGCAGTCTTTTTGCAGAGAAAAAGCAGAGAACTACTAGATAACGAAGAACTGCAAGTAAGGAAAAAAATGAAAATGTGTTTCTTAATCTCAGGTAAACGATTCTTGATCATTTTATCTTGCGATAGTTCCCTAACTTTTTGCCTCCATTCCCCTTTTAAGAATTTGTGGTTTCTGCTGGACAAGCATCAGACATCACCCATGATGGGAGATGAAGCAATGATCAACTATGAAAGCTTCCTGAAAGTTGGTGAGAAAGCTGGATCCAAGTGCAAGTAAGGCACCTATATTTTCAGGACTTAGGCTAGTCTGCCCTTATCTTAAGAGTTCTGGATTGTCTTGGTCAACATTCAAATTGCAGGTTGTTACGACTTAATTTTTATTTCTCCCTTTGTATGCTGCTTTAAATTTGTAGGCAGCTCTTTAGAAGAGCTTTAGAACACACGGGAACTTAGGAAGCTGCCTTATACCAAGCTCATTGGTCCATCTAGTTAAGTATTGTCTACACAGACTGGCAGTGGCTCTCCAGGATTTCAGAGAGGGTTCTCTCCTCATGGCCTTC
Source organism: Podarcis vaucheri (assembly GCF_965113315.1). Taxonomy (NCBI): domain Eukaryota; kingdom Metazoa; phylum Chordata; class Lepidosauria; order Squamata; family Lacertidae; genus Podarcis; species Podarcis vaucheri. Next base: position 35,470,981 of record NC_138759.1, read on the forward strand.
CGACCAATTCAGCTATGGGGAGCAGTGATAAGAGCCGGGGGTGGCAGTGGCTGATGACTAGTGAGCCTGATAGTAGAACTCTGTGGACTGGACCAGTGCAACAGTACTGCTGATACTGGTGGCAGTGGGCAAATAGTACCTCAGGAATGAGTTAAGCCTTTCTACATCCCTGATTGCTCATATTCTACCTCACGGTAAAATTCACGTAGTTCTGCAAGGATATATTGTTGGCTGTCAGAAGGAAGTTCTGATAAAAACATCATTTGAGCAGCTGTAAAGTGGTTGGAGGGGAAGTACCATTATAGGTAGCAAAATAAGGGGGTTTTTTTTGCTGTGACCTTGTACGTAGTAGGGCAGCAGAGTGTTTTTATGTGTTTGGCAGAAACATCCTGATAGTGAGTATAGGACAGCTTCTTACCAGAACTGAGGTGAAAGCTCAAGCCAGTCAGATATCAAGCAGATGACATGAGAGAGGTATCGAAGAGGATACATTTTGCCAAGACTTAATGCTTGCAGAGTTTATTATAATATTTCTTCAGGATATAGCACCTTCTGAGGGGCTCTAACAATGTGGGCGTTCAGTCCACAACCTCAAACCCAATTTGATGGTGGTTTTCAATATTTCCCAGTGCAGCAGTGGTAACTGCAAACCCAGCCACATGGAAAGCCATACCTGTGGAATAGGTTCATGCTTGGTTCATTAGATTTTTCACCACACTGTTGTTGTTTGCGTGGTGAACATTGCGTGGTGGGAAGTTGCTTTCCATAAGGATCTGCCTTCTGTTTCTAGGTGTAAATCAGGCCTAATCAGGTGTGAATCAGGCGGGGGGGGGGGGATGCTGCTGAGCTTGGTTGCTGCAAGTTCATGTACTGTAATTCATGAACTGGAACTTACGTCAGATTAGCATTCAAACTAGGATGTGGCTCTGAGACATTGCTTAGGCTTTTGGTTAATTATTACTATTTGGATCAGGAACGAAAAGCAGTAATGAATTGCACTAACTAGGTTTTTTCCAGAACTGCTGTTCAGTGTAGGTGGAATCTGTGAGCTTCTTAAGTGGGCTGGTTTCCTGTTTGTGTCCCATGTTTCCATGATACACCCAAGGTATATCATGGTACTCTCCCTTCCAAAGACCCACACATACATCAGAGTCCCACAACATAATTATCAGGAAAATGTGTAAATTATGAAACTGACTGAACCTATGGAAGACTTACAGTGGCTCTGCAGAACTTCAAAATTGTTGTCTTTTCTATTTCACAGGCAGTTCTTCACAGCTAAAGTCTTTGCTAAGTTACTTCACAACGATCCCTATGGAAGGATATCTATCATGCAGTTTTTCAATTATGTGATGAGGAAAGGTGGGTCTTTTTCTGTTTTGAACGTATTATCATACTTTGTTTCACTTTGCCCTTGGCTTTCTTTGCCTCAAAACAGATTCTGTCATGTATCTGTATCTGTTTTACAGTGTGGCTATACCAAACGAGAATAGGTCTCAGTTTATACGACGTGGCTGGACAAGGTTACCTCAGGGAATCGGTAAGTGATGCACGTTCAACATGTTGCCTGGCATAAACTAAAGTGCTTTTTCGTGTCTTGAATTGCGGGAATGTATTTGGTAATCAGGTATTTACATACAGTTATGTATGCAAACTAGAATGTTTCAGGTAAGCAATATTCTCCTTTAGTTATTTCTTTCGTACAGTAGTCTGTTTCTGCTTAACGCAGTTGGCATATTAAGTACCTGATGTTCAATGAGTCTATCTGATGTTCCGTTCCAAAGGATCACAGCTCAAGGGTTATCTTAACTGCTCTGTATTAGATAGGAGAATATTATTTGACAAAGCTTTGGTAACTAACCCACATCTTGTATTGTGTTATGTTTGTGGCAGTGAAGCCTCTCAGCATGCACAAGCATCAGGAAGGAAGGGTATGTGGCATGAAGGGTCGCTAGAGAGTCAGGTTCTTCTGGAGCGTTCACTAGTGTTTGCTTGTTGCATCCTTACAGCGCCTGTAGGAAGCAGCCAGAGACAAATGGTCCATTCCAGACCACTGTAAAGTACAGGATAAGCGTGAACAGCTGCAGCTCAAGTCATGGTGACACCTATACCTAGGGCTGCCATACGTCCGGAATTTCCCAGACATACGAGATTCGTCAGTCAGAAGTGTTGATTTTTGGCGAATTTCTTGAAAAATAGCTCAAAAACTTCATTAAAAAAAAGATTTTGCAAAAAAAACCAGCTCTACAACTCTGCCAAAAAAAAAGCCTTTGTGCCAGATTTTCACTTTTTGAAATATGGTAAGCCTACCTATACCATAATCAGATATGTTCTTGTTTCATTTCCCAGGATTTAGAAAATTATATTCTGGAACTCATCCCCACATTACCACAGTTGGATGGTTTAGAGAAATCCTTTTACTCATTCTATGTCTGCACCGCAGTCAGAAAATTCTTCTTCTTTTTAGATCCTCTCCGAACAGGTATGTTCAATTTGCTTTGCTTTTTTGTTTGTTTGTCTTGATAATTAGATTTTAGTTCTACCTTCGTTCTACCATCATTGGCCAGGTTTGGATGACTATCTCCTTCCATTTACTGCACCTGTTGGGCTCTGAGGGAACTGCAGACCAGGAGCAGTGAAAGCGGAACAGGGACCAGGACCCTGGGCAGGTGGGCAGGCAACACCTGCTGACCAGGAAGGTGTGCTGGGGCAGCTCTATAAAGCCTGCCTGCCCTGCGGGCAAGACCAGACGCTGCTTGTAGCTGCAGTTGTTTGTAGCTGCATCCATCTCCTCCCATCTGCTGGACTTACTGTACACCCCCCCCATATTGCAGTAAAACTGGGGCAAGTCTTGACCTAAAAGGCAGCCTATGAATAATGTTTTAGCAAGGCAAAGGGAAATTGACAAAAAATACAAGAGAATACAATACTTGAACAGAGTACTTTTTCTTTCTTATTAAAAGTATATATTCATCTGAAATAATACTTGGTCGGTTAGTAAAATTATTAAATGTAATTCTCTCTGTGTTGGCTCTTCAAGACTATATGAAGTACTAATGACAAATGTTTTATTTAAAATGGTTTAAAAGTAACATTTGTTTTTCTCTTACAATTTTGATTGACTTAAAGGTTTCCAAACATTAAAACCATTTCCTTTCATTCAATCCCCTTTGTCATGCTAAGTGGAACCTTTCTTGATGAAGCCCCTGAATATCCCAGTCATTAAGTAATAAGTGATTTTGAGGGGGTTAATTTGTTTTTGTTTTTTTCTTCCAGGAAAGATAAAAATACAGGATATTTTAGCCTGCAGTTTCCTTGATGACCTATTAGAGGTAGAGATTTACATTTATATTTACATTTCCTGTTGTGTTTCCTCATTATACTTGCTGAAGGCTTACTCAATATTTTTATATTCATTCAGTTACGGGATGAGGAACTTTCTAAAGAAAGTCAAGAAACCAATTGGTTTTCTGCGCCTTCTGCATTGAGGGTTTATGGTATGTACAAGAATTTGCATCATATTGTCACATCCTCACAAAGCAGCATGTCCCGCAAACATTTTTTATATTCCTTTTTTTCTTTTCTTTTGTTCTGGCTATAATTTTACATAGTACAAATAAGAGCCCTTTTGCCATACCTCTTTGGAATTGCAGCTAGGTGTCAGGACACCGTGGTTTGCATATACACTTCTTCCATGAGGGCATGTCATAAGGGCAGGGATCGAGGAGGCAAGATGGCGACCGCCATGGCCGTGCGGAGCTCCTGAGGACTGCCAGCACCAACTGCGCTGCCTGGCTAGTCTCCATGCTGCCACGATCAGGGAAGGGAGACTGGGGTGCCCAATGCGACAACCAGGGAGGCTGCACGGAGCGCCCCCCCCCCAATGGCCTCAACCCTGCCAGGACCGGGAGCACCCCATTGGTGGCCCAGTGGAACTCCGAGGCCCAGAGGCCTCCAAAGCCAAACAGGAAACACAAAGCGAAAAGGAGCCCCCTGCTAGCCAGACGCTAGCTTGCCGCCACCACCACCAAGAGAAAGAGGTAGGAGGGTACCAGGAAGGCCAGGGAGGGCTCCAGGAATCATGCAGCCTAGCCCAGGCCTGACCCCGAGCCTACCACACCGGTGGCTAGCACAAAAACAGCAGGCTGGGGCCCAGGGGGGAACCGTGTGCCGGGGACAACCCCAGGAAAAAACAAATGCATCACAGGCCCTCCCCGGAAGAGGAAGAAGAAGAATTCTGTTAATTTATATATTTTTTAATTTTTTTAAAAAAATCAAGAACTGTATTGGAGGCCTGAACCATTGAAGGCCACTCCCTGGGAACCCCAAGGAGTCCCTAGTGCAGGATGACAGCGCTTTTATTGATTATTGAATTGCCTGCAGTGATCTTAGTAGTTTTTATTAGCTATTTAGTATGATTAAGTATTTAGCAAATATTTATTCCTGTCTCGTGTAAACCAGGGGTGGGAAACATCAAGGCTGTTTAGTGCTTCATGGATGTACTGTTCTATGCTGCCACCATGTGGTAAGTTGCTCATAAGCGACACATTTGAGATTCTAGAAAAAAGCAAGATTGACTCATGGGCCTTATATATTGTTCTATATGTAAATGCCAGCTACTTAAAATCTTGTTTGAATGCATCATTACAACTTTTTCATTCAGCCCTTACCTATACAGCTCTTAATCCACAGTGTTTGCTATTAGCACACCTCAGATTTCAAATCAGGAATTCCTCTAGTTTCTAAAGACAGCATTTCTCTAGTTGTGGCATGGTGGGTTATGCTGCCCTCTTGTGCTCCTAGGCAGGAGATGCAGGTCTTTGTCCATTAACTGGCACTCCGCATCTCTAGTCATTTGACTACACAACTACAGCTGCCACGTAATACACCCGTTCTGCATTTGTAAGAACTTGATCGTTTAGTGTGGCAGCGCCTACACTGTGGAACTCCTTGCCTGTTGAGATCAAGCAGGCACCTTCACAGTACTCATACAAGAGGGGGGCACCAGCAGGCTTAGGGGAAACCAAAGGTTTGCAGAAGTACAGAAAACCTAAAAGAGGGTCTTAAAACAGCCTATTCAGAACGACACATGTTTAGTGGCCATATAATGTTCTGTGTTGAGGGGACGGGGGAGTGGCCTATCCTGGAAAAGGGCATGGCTGCCTGCCTGAAATCATGAATAGAAGCACTCCATTCTGCAACATTTTGTTGAGGTCCCACTTGTAAATATTAAGTACTGTCACTACAAGATGACATGGCTTTATACAACCCCACTACCAACCATCTTCATTAAGACAAAAACCCTGCCAATTTGTGCAGTAGAAATCAAGAGGTTCTCTTACTACAAATCTAAAAAGTTGTAGCATGTTTGTTCACGAAGCATTTGTTATGAAGTGGCACAAGAAATTGTTACTGCATTTCCCTCCACCCCCTTCTTCCCCCCCCTCCCTGCAGGACAGTACTTAAATCTTGACAAAGACCACAATGGGATGCTTAGCAAGGAGGAGCTCTCTCGATATGGAACAGGGACTCTGACCAACGTATTTTTGGACCGTGTCTTCCAAGAGTGCCTGACCTATGATGGAGAAATGGTACTTTTCTCATAGATGTATGATAGAAGAGATATCTTGCATTTCTTGTAAAGGCAATGTTGTGGTGTTTGGGTTTTGTTTTGTTGTTTTTTTTAAAAAAAGTTGGAACTCCTCCACTTTTTATATGCATGCTAACAAAATAGAATGAAGGCAAAATTCTCATGTGAATGGCAGCTAAAAACCCACACACTGCAAATTCATAACTTAGCAGCTCGCTGAATAAAAAATCTCATTGTGATAGGGAGGACAGTGGACTCTTATTTACCTCCTAATGCCAAAAGCAAGAACAGCAAGTAACTTATAAATTGAAACTAGCAAGCAGCCTTGGAAGCACAAACATGCAGCTGCTAATATAGAATTCACATTTATAAGACCTTGCCCTCCTTGTCAATCAGCAAAGTGGCCATTGTCTACCTCCCTAAGTTAAAAATACAATTAGGTTATTGTTTAGAAAGCTGCTGCTGAGTTTTGAATAAAATTGCTCATTTTGGGGGGAGATAATTCTTACAAGTACATGCAGAACTGGAATCGGGTAACTGAACGGGAAAACATAGCTTTTGTTTCCGTACCCAATTTACAACAGGAGACCTGTGTTGTCAATAAGATATGCTGCAGCATGTTACTTCTAGTAAAATGTATAGAATTTAGGACACTAGGCCGTATGATACATTTCAACCAATGATTGACCAGCAAATTATTAACTGGCTACATTATTTAATTGCCTAACACATGAATTCAGCTTTAGTTGAACTAGAACAATGGTTGGCCATTAGAAGACTGTGATAGGCTGTTGTTCAAATGTTCGTTCAGTTCAGACTAAGGGACAGCCTCACAAGTAGTTCTGATAGAAATCTATGGGTATGTTGCCTATCCAATAAAAAAGCATGTATTTTCTGCACACCCTTTTTTTCTCAGCAGCCATTTTCTGAGTCATGCTGTCTTTCAATGAAAACTAACTGCTCCCCTACAAGGAAATAGCCACCAATTATGTTCTGCTTGCAAAATCAATTTAGAAAGTGGACTATAATAAACATGATTGCATCTGCTTTTAGGACTATAAGACGTACCTGGACTTTGTACTTGCATTAGAAAACAGAAAGGAACCTGCCGCTCTGCAGTATATTTTCAAGCTGCTTGATATAGAGAACAAAGGATACCTGAATGTCTTTTCCCTTAATTATTTATTTAGGGTAAGTCCCTTTTTGTAGAGGTAGGTCATTTTTTTGTACATGTGTTGTTACAGCCTTTGTGCCTCTACCTAGAGATCAGCAGGCAATTGCTTTAAACTACCAGTGTTTGAGGTGAGGTTTTTGTCAACTTTAAAGAAATATATAAATGTTTAAAACTTCACATTAAGAAAGGGAAATAATTCAGAATGGCTTTTCAGGGCACATCTTACATAAAGAAAATACACCACTGTGATTTTAATTAAATACCAGGTTTTGCCTTTTCCGTACAACTCTTCTTTTTAAGGTAATAGTCTTTGATGACCTCTAATGGCTAACTTCTATGGGATGTTAATATATTCTGTCTACCAGTAATAATGGATAAGCTGTGGTTCCTATATAATCAGAGGGCAGCTTTCATACAATAGTCTGCATGTTTTAGCAGGCTCTTTGTAAACTTACATTTTCTCATTGACTGGAACTCACTCAGATGATCCTGTTATTAAAACACACCTTTATGAACTAACCGTGACTATACTATTTCCAGCAAATAAGTACTTCTTAGAGGATCACTGAATCAGCAGTCTCACAGATCTGCTGATGCTAATATTAAGTCTTAGGATGTTACACCACTAGAGATACAATTTTAGCTTCCACATGATCTAGTAGAAATGTTTGTTAAATTTAAATCCCCTTCTCCTTTTTACGGGTGCTAAAATGGCTTTCAGGTTTAATCCTTTTTTTGTGGGGCATGTCCTTTTGTGAATTTTGAAGATAAAATAGTGACTCCACTGTCATCCCACACAAGTATATATTTCATTCAGATTAAAGCAATCAGAGCAATTCAGTCTTGTTTGTAAAAGCTAACCCCCTTAATATTGATCACCTCCAATTCTGTGCCTACTCAACCAAAGTATTTTGCTGCTAATGACTCAGGAGTAGGATAATTCAACTAAAGGTTTAGAGAAAGAAAATCTGGAACACTTTCAAAGCTTTTACAATAAATGCTCTGCAGGTTTAAAATACATCCAGAGCTGTGTTCTTTTAGCAGCATGAAACAGATTAATTCTTCTATAACAAACATCAATTGGCCCTTCATCTTTCAATTATTTCTTCTTCCAGTATACACTTTATAGTTAGTCTCAAAGTTTGAGGCTAAAAGCCTATTTTAACAATAGGCCTGCTGCTTGCTTCAGTTCTAATACTTTTCTTCAAAGTGGGCTAGAAGTTGGGAATTGTTGCACATAGATTGAACAGATGGTCAGCGCTTTCTGCTTTGATAGATCTTCAGAGAAAAGGACAGATTTCACTCCCTGCCTATGCTTCACGCAAGGGGAATGAACACAGGCAGCATACCTCTCCAAACAGATGATAAAGGACAAGATTCTTATAAGGCTCAGTGGAAGCATATACTTTGAATGTTTAAGGTCTCTGGTTCAATCCCAGCACCTGCCATCAAAGGATATTTGGTAGCAGGAACTGAACAAGACCTCTACCTGAGACCCTGGAATACTTCTACCATTCTGGGGAGACAGAATGTATGAATTATATTATAAATTATATGTATGAATTAGCACATAGTAGAGTTATTTATCCATGTAACACAGCTTATTCGCTCTCTTGGATTTGAAAACATGCTGTCTTGTTTTCTGAACATATGTTACACCTGTTGCCATAGGCTATTCAAGAACAGATGAAAATTCATGGGCAAGAACCAGTTTCTTTTCAAGATGTCAAGGTTAGATTTCTATCAAAATTTATTTGTATGCAGTAGTATGAGAAAGACCTGACTTTCTGAAATGAGAGAGAGTATATGTTTCTTTGTACTAGGGGCAGTATTGTGGTAGAATGTTGATTCCATAGTTAATGTCTTAATAGTATTGAATTTGGTACAATATATTTTTGAATGTTTTTGGAAAAAACAGTAATATTCTATATATCTAGCCTATAGGCAAATAGAACCCTCAGGGAGATCATTCTGCGGTATAAAGTAACAGGCCTAGAAGGCCTCTTGCCTAAAAAATGTTAGCAGGCAAATACTTCACTTATTATAATTATCCATGTAATGTTAATTGGGGTTTTTTAGAGGATACTTTCATTTTGCTACTTTGATTTCTGAATCCATCTTGAAAGTTGAATGGAAGAACTGATAGATGCTTGGACATATGCCTCATTCTCATCACCTAATGAATGAGGCTATAAATAGCAGCACAAGTGGGGGAAACGATAGCTGGTGCCCCCAAAACTCATAGCAGTCACTAAGGGGTAAAACCTCTACATGTAGCTGCTTAACCAGAACTCTTTTGTCATGCCAGCATAGATCCTTTTGCTATTTGCAGGCAAATAGCTTGCCACCTTGGACAGTTTAAAGCAGCATGCACTTGGTGGCTGTATTGTGTGTGTTGCGTTGTGTCAGTTGGAAAACATGAATTGATTTGTGAGGCAAGCTTTTTACTGCAGGTAGGTAAGGAAGTCTTATCATGGCGTCAACAAAAATTACCTGTCCTATGCGAGACCCACTGTTGAAAAAGATCAACACTTGGGAGACAGCTGTCGCATGGAGCAAATAAATATAGCTGTACATCTTCCCTTAGGTTAGTGCATGGTTCGGCAAACTAAGGCCCGCCAGCCGGATGCGGCCCACTGGGCTTGTTAATCTGGCCTGCGAACCTTGCGGGCCCTACCACCCGCTCGGTCAGTCCCTGCGCTAAACCAGTACGGTGCGGAGGCCTCACCGCATGGGGACCGACTTCCACAACGCTGGTGTGGCCGCCAACCCGACACTGGAATCTCCTGCACCCAATCCAAAGCTGCGGATGCCTCTAGGCAACGCCCCTTCCCTCCCGCTTAGGCAGCCGCATATGGTCAAGAGCCAAGTGGGAGGAAGTGGTGGCAGCAGCATGGGCTCTGCACCCCAGGGAACCCCTGGCAGAGGCAGGGGATGACGCTGCTGAAGACAAGGCGGCGTGAGTGGGAGGGGAGGTCCTTTTGGGAAGGGGTCCGGCCCCTCACAAGGTCTGAGGGACAGTGGATTGGCCCCCTCCTGTAAAGGTTTGCTGACCCCGGGTTAGTGTATACAGATTCTAAATTTAATCTAGGTCACTGCCATCCCCCCCAAAATGCATTTATTTACGGGAGCTGATGACCACTGCTCTTTATGCTGGCTGCTAATATAAAACAGGTCTCATTCTTATCCGCTCAGTAATTAACTCAAACAATGTGGGAGCAGCACTGCAATAAAGAACTTTACTAGAGGAATTAACTGTGACTGTATTTTGAAAGCAAGTATGAACACATCCTTCGTATATTGTTCAGTTTACACTCCTTTTCAGCCAGGATGTGCTTTACTACTAGAATTGAACACCAAAGCATGAGGGGAAAGTGAAATTAAGTGTTACTTAATTATTTTGATTTTTTAAAAAAGTCCTTGTACTGGTGTGCAAACATTTTTATCCTATTCGACTTCCATTAAAGAAACTTTTAATTTTTGGTTGCTTTTTCTAGGATGAAATATTTGACATGGTGAAGCCCAAGGATCCTTACAAAATCTCTCTTCAGGACTTAATCAACAGTAGTCAAGGCGACACTGTCACTAGCATTTTAATTGATCTTAATGGCTTCTGGACCTATGAGAACAGAGAGGTTCTTGTAGCAAGTGACAATGACAACACAACAGATCTTGATGATACATGATTTAACAGGAATAGACTGTATCCATGGAGATCTGCCCAACTGATACAGTGACCATTTAAAGCTGAATAATGTATTCATTACCCAAATAAATGAAGCTTCCATGTAGCTCCAGATGGACAACTTTTGTATAAGGCTTGTGAGATGGATCTTCTCTAAAGCAAAAAAGGAAAAGAGTACTGCTGTTTGTTGAAAATGTAATTAAACGTTTACAGACTTTTCTTGTAAATTAAGTTTATTGAAATTATTCCTAAACCCACAAGCCATCTTCCAGTTTAGACAAATTATACCTGCTGGTATAATTTGGTCTTGAATACTCTTTTTGGTTTTGTACTGGGTACATTGGCATTGCAAAAACAAATCATGTGCACGAAAGAAACAAATCTCTGGGTCATTTATATCTGAAATATCAGATATGTAGAACTGTAGTTACAAATGTGCAGCTCAATTCTTTTAAAACTACTATGGAAGTAAATACCTGTCAAAGGGATAATAGTGAAACCTCCTACTAAAACAGCATCACAAACCTTCATCTACTATAACAAGCAGTTAGTGTAAATGCTCATGATGGTGTTAATTGTTCAAATACAGGGCTTCAAAAGTCATGGGTGTTTCTCAAAACATGTGACTATCCTGTCAAAATACACCTCTGATGTCTTAATTGCATGCAGCCCTCCAAGGCCTTATCCAGGAGTAACTTCTGTGGAACTTACTTCTAAGTAGACACACGATTATAGGCTTAGTAGGGTAAATGTATAGGCTTACTAGAATCCCAGGACCTATTACTGGGTATTTTAATGGCACCTGTGCCTGCTGCATTCATTGCAAAAGTTTGCTAGTCCTATAATAACAACTCTGAACCCAACTGATTTAAAATTATATTAAATATAAAATTTAATGCATTTACAAGAAAAAGTACCCACTTTCATACCATTTGCATATACTTAAAGAAATAGTAAAGGTAAGGCACAATGATAGAAGAACCTCATGACAATAAGCCCTTCCTATTATATAAAGCAATAACATTTTTGGCAAAAAGTAATTAAACAGCTGGGCACTCAAAAAGCTTCATAATTTACTTTGATGCCTTGAATAGATGCTTAATATAGGCTTCACATAGTTTGCAACTGGCATTTGGAATCTGATTCTTAAATCAAAATGGATGTTCCCTTTAAGATTTTTTTAAAAAAAAAACAAAACCAGAAGGTTGTGATGTGCTGTTTAGTTAAAGCTGTTCTAGCATTCTCAAGTTAAGAAGAGCTTCCCATAAAAAAAATAGTGTGGCAGACAAGACTTAAACACTTCCTCCTTCCCACATGCCTGATAGCGACAGTGAAGGAAAGGGCATGATCCATGAGGTGGTTCTATATCTCTGCAGTTTTTCTGGCTACTGCTGTGACACTTTTCCTATTTCCATACTACATGAATTTTTAGTCCATAGTTTCTTCCTGACTCCTGGCTATTTTATACAGGTGCACAGCAAGCTTTTAAGAAAGTGACTCAGTGGAAGAAGCTATTAAAAGTGTGTAACAACAGCCAAAAAAGGTTTTGTTTGCTTTGCATGGTGTACTGCTTTCTGCATGCATCTCTTTGTGCCACATATCCACAGACATCTGGAAAGTTTTGTGCTGCAGAATTTTGTGAGAATTAGTGTGGATTGTCCTCACAAAAAGGTTCATTATATAAGTTAAATTGTCAGTAGTCCTTGGTCAGGGTGCTGACAAGATCCTTTCTAGATAGAAAACCCAGCCTTGTTGACATGCAGTAGGCAGTTCTCAAACTTATTTTCAAATATTTTAAATATAAAAATCAAGTTCTGTCACTGAAACAGTGTCTGTTTAACTCAGAATGAAAAAACACTGCAAGGGTATGCAAAATAATTAATTGAGCATACCTCACTACTTTTGATTTTTACTACACCCAATATTTAGAGCCATCGTTTTATCAGCATACCATCTCCTATCCAGACTATCCTTCCCAACACACATAATAAAGTCAGAGATTACAGTGTGAACTTACTCTGTATATTACTCTTACTCTTCCAACTAAGCAATGAGAACATGCTTTAGGGACCCCTTAACAGGACAGTCCTTTATGAGACAGAGTTTTCAGACAAGTTCTTTTATACAGTTGTGTTTTTTTTACCAAGCATTAATCAAAGTCACCTTATTTTAAACTATATGACTGGACACACACACGCACACAACAGTGACAATAAATTAAACTAAGTCACAAAGATGCCTTGTGAATTAGTTGCCATTAGTCTAAACTTTCACCTAGATTTCAGTAAGTAACATTATAAATGCAAAATGACCTTAAAACAAAAAAAGCACAGTGATCAGTCCACAACTGTCAACAAGGCACCAGATGTTCAGGAAAGACATTTCACTTGTTCTGCATAGATAGATCACAGGACCAGTTATTTGCATTTCATAATCTAATAGGTTAAGCAAAATGTCTTAGCCTTTATTAGACAGATGTTGGCTGAAGAGACGTTAAGTATCTCTGACCATACTTTGAAATAAGTTACATTCCACTGAACATGCATAACAGAGCCTACAAACATTTGACAACTAAGAAACGGGGTGTGATAACCAATGTCACACAAGTAGATTCTGCTCAAGCAGAAGGGCCTCTCCTGCCTCTCCCCCCCCCCCCCACTACAGCCATTCAAAGCAGATTTCAGGAGTGCAGATGGGAGGGGAGGCTGGAGAAACCCTCCTGCATGACCAGAAGTCCGTTCCAGTGACAACCAGAGACGGTTGGATGCTACCCAAAGAATTATAATGCAACGTTCTCGTTCTAAGCAGACACTGGAGTAATATCTTGTTTGCTTTCCACAACAAGCGGACGATCTCCTTCTGTTTCAAAGTTGAGATTTACAAATGTACTACAGGTTGTAGCCTCTGGCTGAGCCGTATGGACAGCAGTGCCCTCTTGACTCTGGTTCTGCTGCTCTTGAAACCTCCTTTCTGCTTCTTCTGACATCTTATTCTCTTCCTCCTCTTCCTCTTCCTAAAAAAACAAACCTCACATGTTGTAAAACCAGGAGGACTCCATTAATTCATATATCCTGAGCATATTCATGTGTACCAAAATCATTTACTGCTGCCACCTTGTTGCTACTACTGCAGCACATTACTATTGCAAAGCTCTTAAGTACCCATCCAACAGGAAAGGTCAACTTAACATTAGAAAACATTAATGCAATCTGCATGCTTCTCAACAGAAAGAATGGCAATACTGTTTTGAAACCAAGTTCATTTCCTACAGATCAGCATTAAATATGGAAGCCTCTCATCAAATGATTTTTCCATGTCTGGCATATGGTAGTAAAACTATCAAAGTAGCCTCTGAACAGAAGTTGAGTGTCTGGGATTTGCAACTTTAGGAACCAGTTCTTCCTGAAGCATTTACCTTCTGAAATACAAACAAGCATTTCTTCTACTTACAATGTAAATTAAAGGGAACACCCTTAACTTACTCTTATAAAGGAAAAAAACCTAATACAAATTAGAGTATCAGTTGACATAAAACAGATGTATGGTAGTGGTTTCTCAGTTTTAATTGAAACCCCTCACCATATATGTAATTCCTTCCTTCTATTGTAGCAAACTATTTTGTATAATATTAGGCCAACATAGGTTAAAGTCTATTTGGAAAGTACATACAACCAAGCATGTTTTCCTGAAGAGATTGCATCTGGGATGTACTCTTAAGTTTCCCATTTAAAAAATCCCATTTCCTGACAAATGGACTTAAAGGGGAGAGTGAAAACAAGTTAATACAGAAGAAAATGTGTTGACATTGATAGATTTTTAGAGAACTGAAATATGACATCTTTAAACCATTTTATATTAAGAAACCAGACTATTATGCAGTACATTTTAGTAAATCTGTTTGTAATTCCTACACTGTTAAAAGAGTACAAAAAGGCACACACCTCCTTCTTCATTCTGTAGTATTCATCTATGGCATACTGGTATTTTGGCGTACTGATTCCCAAAACAGAGGCAATCTTTTCACCAAGGAAGTCACACACTGAATAAATAAAACACATTTATGAATGTTGCAGCCTTACCAAGCAAACTTGTGAGCAGTTTCCCATTAGCATTCTGCATCATCTTACATTTAGTTATTTAAAGAAATGATTATATACAACTGTATCATAAAAATATATCACAGCAGTTTACAACAGTATAAAAACATGAAACATTCACAAAGCAGCAGGAAGGGGTTTGCCCCCCATTATTCTACTTCCTTAGTTTTTGTGTCTACTTGCACAAGCCAAAACATGAACCACACAAACTATGGAAACGAAACCAAATAAAAAGTGACAGCCCAGATAAGATAATAAAAGACTACACCCTTTACACCTAAAACCGTACAGAGTGACGGTTGTTTGGGCTTTTCATGAAAATATCCACTAAAAAAGATTGCCGTATGTTTAAATTCTTCAAATGTACCCGAACAAGGATATTCCAACTCCCCTTTTAGTGAAACACCAGGCCCAAAGGTGTTTCAATGGTAAGCTAGAGGTATAAAACAAAAGATGGCAAGCTGTGTTGTCGCTGCACAATGGGTCACTGGGCTAGAGCTGCTTGAGCTGGCCTCCTCCTTATACTTATCTGCTCTACAGTCAAGTGAAGAAGCCAAAATTGTTCAGCTCAGAGTATGTATAGCTTGCAGGCATCAAATGCTGGATGAGCGGGTTTACAAACACAACCTGAAAAAGGGCAGGGGAAACTACCACAAACTTGCCCTTTTACTAAAGGCTTTTCATCATCCTAAGTCTGTCTACAAATTACACACACGTCTTCACATAATAACCTGGTGGGTCAATGTGTGCAATACTTCTCTTGTGACTTTTTATATTTAAAAAAAAAAATATCACCCCCCAATCTGCCCAATTCCCACCTGAGACTGCCCCCGTGACTTCTTAAAATGATGGAATAAACTGAAATGGGTAGCCAAGGGGAACAGTCAACAAGAAAGGAGGTCATAACATTCATTGCAATAAATGGTTGTCTAATTTTGTACCCTAGTGCTGCATCTTTTAATCAACTTATAAAGCAGAACAGAAGGCATGTGTAGAAAATGAAGACTGGGTTTCACTGTAATATATTTTTTCAGAGTAATATACCACCCACTCATGCCAGGCTATAGTGAAGTGTAGGCACTGAACTATGCAGCACTAGACATACTTCTGTGAGGAAAAATAGTATTCAGTACCTCCTTTTAAACTTTTAAGAAAATACTGGATAAACCAAGTAAATGGGAGCTTTCACTTCGCTAGACTTCCTTCTGCAGGTTAAGGAATGATTTGGGTTTTTGCATATCAGTAACTATCACTTTAAGGGACGCGGGTGGCGCTGTGGATTAAACCACAGAGCCTAGAATTTGCCGATCAGAAGGCTGGCGGTTCGAATCCCCGTGACGGGGTGAGCTCCCATTGCTCGGTCCCTGCTCCTGCCAACCTAGCAGTTCGAAAGCACGTCAAAGTGCAAGTAGATAAATGGGTACCGCTCTGGCGGGAAGGTAAACGGCGTTTCCGTGCGCTGCTCTGGTTTGCCAGAAGCGGCTTAGTCATGCTGGCCACATGACCTGGAAGCTGTACGCCGGCTCCCTTGGCCAATAAAGCGAGATGAGCGCCGCAACCTCAGAGTCAGCCATGACTGGACCTAATGGTCAGGGGTCCCTTTACCTTTAACTATCACTTTAATGACTTCATTTCATGCCTGTCCTTTCAGTCTCATACCACTTGGCACTTCATTATAACTTATTTTGTTTTCTGTAGACAGAGAGAGACAGAGAATACATACACACCTGATAGTGTTGATGTGGCTACTCTTAGCATCTGAAACCACAAATAGGGCCCCCAAGTTAGTGTTGCCTGCAATAAATAAAGGTTAAGATCATTTATGTTATGCATCTGAAAGACTTTTAATTTATTTCATGTGTCTCGCGTAAGTTATATCCAATGGTGGTGTTAGGCAAGTGGAAGTACTCTGCTTGTACAAGCAGGGCATCCAATTTTCATTGACCCCTCTTCATAGTACAGCCCTCTGCAACAGTTCCCATACTGTTCCCAATCCTCAGGGCTGTAGTGTGTTGGGAGAATTGGTGGGATTCAGTTGTCCAGCCATGCGTGAGCAGAAGTGCTTCCACTTGCCTAAGGCTACTGATGAATGTAACACTGAATGTCTTTATTGCTTGACTTGGGTATAACAAGAGCAGCACCACCAATGGAAGGGGGAGAGAAGCAAGAAAATTGACCTGAAAACACACTGCCCTCATCTCTTCAACATACCTTCCTCTATTTTAAATTGTATATCACGGATATGAATTTCGGTTGCTAAACTGCCAAGAACAGGGCCTTTTTTGTAGTAGCACCTAATGGTAGAATACCCACCCTGAATATATTTGCTTGGCAACAAGACACAATGCCTTCTTTTCCCAATGTTCACATGTAGAAATTATAGCTCTTCCAATCAGATAGAAAATCATATTACAGTGGTACCTCGGGTTACCTTCAGGTTACATACGCTTCAGGTTACAGACTCCGCTAACCCAGAAATAGTACCTCGGGTTAAGAACTTTGCTTCAGGATGAGAACAGAAATCGTGCTCCGGCGGCGCAGCAGCAGCAGGAGGCCCCATTAGCTAAAGTCGTGCTTCAAGTTAAGAACAGTTTCCGGTTAACAACGGACCTCAGAATGAATTAAGTACTTAACCCGAGGTTCCACTGTACTTATATCCTGTGCTTCTGAATATATGCATAAATGTAGAAACATGGAAAGCTTCATTAAACCAAGTCAGATAATTTGTCCCTCTATCCCAATATTGTCTGATGGAAACACAGTGGTGCATGTGTAGCAGCAAAACCAGATACCTTCATTTGCCCCACCTGCAGTAAAACATTTCTCTCCCATATCGGTTTCTCTAGCCACAGCAGGCGCTCTAATTCTCCAACGGTTTGACCTCACCCCCCAATGGCACACTCTTCCATTGTCTCCCGAAACAGATGGATGCCAACAACCTGCACATGCTAGGAACTGAACCTGGAATCTTCTGCATGCAAAGCATCTGCTATGCTCTCACCTCCCCAATTCTGCAGATACAATACATAAGATGGCAATAGCATTTAGAAGCCAATTTGCCATTGCAAATGCAGAATTTGCCACACCAGAAAGTTTACAGAAATGAAATCTTGATATATATTTGACATGCATTAACAATGCAAGGAAGTAAAGCTATAGTTATCCTGTTGTAAATAAAAATGCAGCGTAAAACATAAACCTTTTCTTCTTGGTATGTTTCAAAACTAAAGCTATATTGACACAAAGATTGGCTAGTTCAAACCTTACCTGAAGAAACTGATAATTAAATACAAACACTTTAATCTATTCTGGGTATTGATCAAGTCCTTAAATGATGGGCTCCGAATCTTAAGAGCCCTGCATGCATACCCAAGCACTTTCATACGGGCTTTCTGAATTTCTTTTGCAGCTGCAACTATTTACCCTGCAGGAAGGCTGTCCAAGGGTCCCCCTCCCAAAAGCTTTCTGGCAGGGCTTTTCAGGAAAGGGAAAATCCTAATGTGTGAGTGGAAGCTCCAACTACTTCTTATAGCAATTGTAAATACTCAAGACCCTTAGAAGCAAACTAGTACTTATGTGGGGTCTACAGAAAAAGGCATGAACAAACGTTAACAGACTTATTATTCAATGTACTCAATGCTCATTTGCAAAAACCAAGGTATCTCTGAAGGAAGAAAAATGCATTTGTATTCTCTGGCCCATTCTGGTGAAACAACCGGCTGAAAACTCCCAACCCACTCCCATGTTATGAACTGCAACATAGATTCATTTGCTATTATTCTTTTTAGCTACCTATGTAGATTTTTGTGCCTGAAAGTCATATAAAATTTAATAGTTGCATTAAGTCATAAACAGGGGTAGGTGAATACATACTTCTGATTTATAAGTGCAGGCTTTGAAATAAGTCTGTATTATTAAAGCTAGGGTTTCAGACCAGAAGTAAACCATTTTATTTTAGGTTCTGCGTCTATTCGTAAAGAAGCCAACACCAGCCAAGTTCCATTTTTTAAGGATGCTGTGTTTCCATTAAAAGTCCTAATATGTCAGTTCACCAAGGCATATTTAATGAGCGGATGCTAGTCTTTGTAAATGTACCCTTTTATACCACAGCTGAAATAATAAGCTATCAACATGGCACTGTCAGAAAACAGACCATTTGTCTGTATAGAAATCCTACAGCATTTTTGCCAAGGCACCAGAGCTCAGCTGGGGATATTCTTTTTCTCTGCCTCATTTATATTGCTGGGGCTCACACAATATGCCACCGGTGACAGCAATCCTTTCTCAGCTGTACCACAATATGATGTTTCGGCACTTGTTGAAGACCTATTTATTTGTCCTAACATTTGCTGGTTTTTAGTGCCAAGCTTCAAGTGTTCTATTTTAAATTAATGTTTTCTACTGTGCATTGATGTATTTGTGATTTTAATTTACTGTTGCTTTATTTTGTATATTGCTCTGCAACTCTAGAATGAAGGGCAGTATACAAATAAATAAATAAAAACAAACATTTATCCTATCAAATAATACTATAATGAAAGCAAGTTATGCAGCAGAAGATGGTTCTACAGTCATTTCATTTTAAATTTGTATAATAAAATGTCACACAAAGAAGGCTTATGAAGTGTACTATGAAGCTGTAAAAAGGACAGATTGTTTTTCGCAGATTCTATTCCACTATGCTTTGGACACAGTTGCATTCTGCACTCCAGCATCTTTCTCTCTCTGCCTTCTTTGCAACACAATGCAAGTCAATAGTACCTCTCTCTGTTCAGAGACAGAATTGCTATTCAGGATGCCAGATCTTGGCCTGGTAATAGGGCATGTCTGATGTAAAATTCATCGCATTCAGTAAAATATTTCCTTCTAGAAACTGAATAAACACAAAGGAACAAACCTGAATTGTACTGATGATGTTGACCTAGTTGCATGTTTATTTCAAACAGCACTTTGCCCCTAAATATATTTCAATATTCAAGAATCCTTACAGAAGCAGTTGAACATTTTAGTGTCTGTTTGTATAAAAAATTCAGCTCTGGGAGGGCCAAACAAAACCAAAAAGGATATGATGGCACTGTGTTGAATATACAACATAGTATATTTAGGCCAATACAAAAGCATCCTTTATTCTGCACATGTATTCTCTGAAATGCACAAAAGGCTTTTTTTTTTGGGGGGGGGATGCTTTTATGGAATAACTACTAGCACAAGGAACCTGTGGCCCCCCAGATGCTGTTGAACTCCAACTTCTATCAGCACCAGGAGGTTGATGGGAGTTGCAGTTCACAACACTGGGCGGCCACCTACCCCTGTCTCAACCATCCATCATCACCACAAATTCAGGAAAGAGGGTTGGTTAAACAAAACTGACATGCCAAACAGAACACTTAACACCCCTCAGGATACAAACAGAAACCTGAGTTCGTCTTGTTTAAATAAGCACATACACTTCTACAGCACACTCAAATGTTCAAAGTATTGGTTTCCATTCTGAGTTTCCACTTGCTTCTACCCAATTTTTATTAACTCATCTCTCCCGCTGCAGTCACTCCAATGCCCATTCTTCACTTTTCAAGAATGTCCCCAACACTAAGGAACTGCTTTTTGGTATATGGGGGAGGAAGGGAGGGAGGGAAAACTCCATTATACAAGCAGAGTTTCATTTGTGCTACTCTGCATCCAAGCCATTATCTCAGTACAGTCGTACCTTGGAAGTTGAACGGAATCCATTCTGGAAGTCTATTCGACTTCCAAAACGTTCAGAAACCAAAGCGTGGCTTCCGATTGGCTGCGGAAGCCCCGTCAGACCTTAGGGTTCCAAATAACGTTCGCAAACTTCCAGGTTTGTGGTGTTCGGGAGCCAAACGTCCGAGTACCAAGGCGTTCAGGATCCAAGGTACGAACTGTGCAAAGAAGGTCAGATTCATTCCCTTATTCATTCCCTTTCAGATGTGGGTGTGGTGCAGGGTTGTGGCTGAAATAATTCATGTTGTCTAACGCCATATTGCAAGTTCATTGGCCAACTGAGACAGGCAGATTTAGGGACTGTGACCAATTCAGTCTCACTGGGCACAAAGCAGGGGACGGGGGACAACAACACTGCAGCTATTATTTAGAATGTAGTGTAAGAGGCAGGGGCGCCAAATCTTGGCATCGCACAGGGCATTGCTGAAATTTGAGGCCCCAAGGTCCACCACTGACAGAGACCTGAAACTGTGTACAGACCATTTTGCATGCATCCAATTGACGCGCAACTGCCAACACACAGGTCCTTTTGCACCCAGTAGAGGGCAGAACAGGGGTGGGGCAGAACAGGCGCAGAACAGGGCAGAACAGGCCGGGACAAGCTTATGCACGCTCCACCAACACGTGGGGGCTAGGAATGGAAATCCCACACAAAATGATTGCTGCCTATATTTTTAAAAAGACACCACATTATGACAATTAAATAGTCCTCTTCCTATGGAAAGAGATTTATCAGAACAGGATAAATAAGTTAACAGAATTTTATTACTCCATTTGGGTAAGATAATGCATCATGAAAAACAAACAAATTTCAGAAACAAACCTACTGGATCAACAGAAGGCAATAGGTCTTTTTTCTCCTGCTGCTCATCCTCCTCTTCATCTGTGCTGTATTCTTCCATGGTTTCTCCACTTGCAAAGTGGATGACCCTTCTTGGAATTTTCTTCTTTTTTCCGATGACTCCAAGTTCCACATTCTCAAAGCCTCTATCGCCATTTGCATGCAACTGAAACAAGAGGGCAACTTGTCAGTTGCAAAAATGCCCACATGATAAGGGAAGGATAGAAGGCAGCCCTTTTTAGGGAAGTTTTAATGATGTTTTATCGTGTTTTTAATATGGTTGGGAGCCACCCAGAGTGGCTGGGGAAACCCAGCCAGATGGACGGGGTATAAGTAATAAACTACTATTATTATTATTATTATTATTATTATTATTATTATTATTATTATTATTATTATTTTATTATTATTATTATTATTATTATTATTATTATTAAACGGCTCTACAGAAAGTTCAACTTCTTTGCAGACCCCAAAAAATAATCTTCCATAAGTTTTACAATTATATTTGGGGGGAGAGGAAGGTCTTATTTTAAATGAATTTTATGGAATGCTTGCAAATTGCCTTGAGACACATGTGAAGGAGCTTCATAAATAAATATAAACACTGCCACATGTTGTTAAATGCCTATATAAAATAACCATTATTTCCTGATCACTTTGTTTTCGGAGTATTTTCATCTATCCCTACAATACATCTGGGAGGGAAATCATTCTTATTTTGAATTTGCAGCTAGTAAGTGAGAATGTGACACAATAAATTTGCTTAAGGCTACCCAAGCAATCCCTGACTGAGCAGAGATTGGACTAGGACCAGTAAGATCCAGAAAGCCAGTCTACTGAAATAAAATTGTTTCAGTAAATATTAGATCAATGCCTCTTTGCTCCTATTGCAAAAGAATGTAAACAAAATATATCAGGCCAGTTTAAAATTTCCCCTTTATTTGTATTTAACATTGAGTGTCCCTTCTTTACAGTTGCCACTCAAGCATTAATATTATCCATCAGAGTTTTTGTAGCCAAAATTATACAAATAACAAAAGCTTTATGAACTCTTTAACCTCCTAAGGTACTTCTTTGTAAAGACCATCCTTTACATGTAAGGCAACTGTGTCACAGCTTTTGCCAAGTTTTCACAGATGAAAGTCAAAGCCTGTCCATGTAATATTAAACAGGCTGATTTGTAACAGGTATCTGCTTACAGGAGGAGCTCAAAGAAATCAGAACACCTGATATATGTGTGAACTACAAAAGCGTATCAAGGCAGAAGGTATGGTAGATGGTGAACATAATAATTTGATGAATAAATGGTATTTGTGAATTTATTCATATGTATGTGAAAAACAGGCTACTACTGTAGTTAATTTATTAAATGCAAATGATGACATTATAAATACTAAAAATCCTGGATCTTGAAGCTCTATAAAACAGAATGGATTAGTCCTGGATTTGTGAAAAGTTAAGGATGAACTGTTTAACCGGCTTCACTACAAAATTCTTTTCAGATCGTGTTTTCACCAATAAAATAAGCCTAGCTGTTCTACGTGGGAATTAACACAATCCTGTTATCATGAAATGAAAATGTTCTGGTGCTTAAAAGACAGAACCATGTTCACTCCTAAAGCGTTCAGATGTGACACTGCTTTTTTATTATTTAAAAAAACTGCTTTTTGAGAACTGCTGAGAACCGTTTTTGGTACCCAGCTTCTTCTGAAAAGATGGGCAACACCTCCAGCCCACAGGTACCCCGAGACTGGATAGCATTCCCTGCAAGCGATGCTGCTATAAAACTGCAGGCCATCTGAACGACCGTCTTTAAGCAACTCCACAAACCCCCTCTTGGGCTGCACTTTCCAAGGCTCGGCCGATACTGAACCGGGTCCTAACCACACCCAGCGTCACCACCACCAGGAAACACAGGACTACAAAAAAGAAGCGCGATTGGCACGGGGATGGGGAGGAGGTAGCAGCAGCAGCATACAAATAATTTGGGGGGGAAAGCACAGCGCCCACAGGCCGGGTTGTGGCTGCAAATAAAGCATGCGCGAGTTGCACCTTGAGGGAAATGGTAGGTGGCTTCCAAGGAGCGAGGGAGGAGCCGCCTTTAAACCTCGAATATAAGACAAGACTTGCCCAAGGCTCCCCTCAGCAGACCCCGTTTGTGAGGAAGGCAAAGGCTGCAGCGAGGAAGGGCGCAGCACACACACCCCCCTTGCGCCAGGCAAAGGAGGGCAGGGGCAGGGCTGCCCCTTCTTCTCCCCTCAGACAGGGCGGAGACCCAGGCATGGCGAGAGCCGGACTGAAGGTGTCATGGAGGAGGCTGGGTCAGGTGAGCGGCTTCCCCCGCCGCCGCCGCCGAAGAGGCTCCCTAGACGGAGTGGCGGGGAAAGAGACTCACCTGCTCTTGCTCCATGGCGAAGGCGGTGACAGCGACGGCGGCTGGGGCGCAATACAGAGTGATGGCGGACAGCCCCTGCTCCATACTCCCACCGCCCTCAGCCCAGCCGGAGGGAGACTGGCAGCAGCGGGGCTCGCGCCAGGCCGAACCCTCCTCCTCCTCCTCCCGGACGGAGGCCCTGGGAAGTGAGCTCATAGAAAGGCCGGCCCCGCCCCGGCTCGCCGGTTGCTAGGAGACCAGGAAGAGCCCGCTCGCGGGGGCCCTCTAGCTGCAGAGGGGCCAAAGGCGGCGGCAGATGCGGGGGCCTAGCTAGCTTCTGTCTGCCACTGCCAGCGGCCAGGTGTGTCGTCGTCCCCCCACACTCTCCACGGTTCTTCGGTTAGTGGCGAGTTAGGGCTCAGGGACGAGGTAGCCTAAGTGCCATCTGTTGTCGGGCGTCACTAGTTTGTGGAGCTACGGGAAACAAAAACAAATCTTTATCCATCTCCAGCATGGACTCTGCTTGCTGGACTCCAACTCCCATCATCCATTGCTGTTGACTCCTGGCTGGAGCTGAGGGGAGTTGGAGTTCAGCAGCTTCTGGAGGGCCACAGCTTCACACACGCTGCTTATCTATACCACCGATGGCCCTCCAGCTCTTTTTGGACTACAACTCCCATCATACTTAGCTAACAGAACCAGGGGTCAGGGATGATGGGAATTGTAGTTCCCAAAACAGCTGGAGGACCACATTTGGCCATCACTGCTATATAGGCTATTTTCTTGACAGGTTGGATGGTCATATCATGGATTTTTTAAGTTGCAGTTTCTGCATTGCAAGGGGATTGGACTAGATGAAACACCACCACACCCCGTAGGGTTGCCATACTTCAAAAAATGAAAATCTGGACGCAACAAAGTTGTTGAGCTAAATCTAAAAATAAAATTTTAAAAATGAGTTATTTTTAAGGAAATTCGCTAAAATATATGCTTCTGACATGGGTTGCCATACTTCCTGATTTTCCCAGACATTTAAGTGCTTTCAACCCAGGCATATGGCCACCCCACCCCATGATACCTTGCAACTCTACAATTCTATGAGGTTTTTTAAAAAAGGTTTTTATTTATACTTTTCAAATTTATACATTCATTAATTTTACAATCATTTTAACATTTCAAAGTTTGACTTCCTTACCCCTCTTTATGCAGTTCCTTAAAATTATTTTTTAATACCGTCTGCATACCCAAATTCATTTAATTTGCTCATTTTAAATCTATTTTAAATATATACTCTTATGAAACTACAGGTTATTACAATAATCCTGCCAATGTTTTTATCTGTTTCCAATTTATAAGTATTCAATAAACAATTTAAATTATTGTTTCTGCATATTCCGTAAGTTTTTGTATCCATTCCTACTTTGCTGAGACTTCTGCTTCTTTCCATTTTGGGACAAGTTGTATTTTTGCTGCCGTAGTCGCATACATAAACAAATTTCTAAACAATTTAGGTAGTCTGGTCCCTGTAATTCCCAAAAGAATTATAGGGAATTACAATTCTATGATTTTTGGACAGTCACATGCATTCCAAGGAGTGGAGTTGGAGTTGGTAGTTCGGGGAACCAAGGTTAGGGATCTTAAAGGGAAATGTTGGGGAGGTTTGGAGAGCCAAGTGTCGCACGATGGCTGGAGCGCTGGGACTATGACCTTGGGAGACCAGACTTCGAGTCCTCAGCTATGACACTCACTAAGTGAACTTGGACCAGACGCTGTCTCTCAGTCTAACCTAGTTCAGAAATCAAAAAAGTAGCACCAGTAAGGTCCAGTAGCACCTTAGAGACCAACTAAGTTTGTTCTGGGTATAAGCTTTTATGTGCATGCACACTTCTCCAGATCTGAAGAAGTGTGCATGCACATGAAGGTTTATACTCAGAACAAACCTAGTTGGTCTCTAAGGTGCTACTGGGCAATTTTTTAATTTCAACTGTGTCAGACCAACATGGCTACCTACCTGAATCTACCTCAGAGTTGATGTGAGGAGAAAATGGGGAAGAGAGAATCAGGCTGAGCTCCTTACAGGGAAAGGTGGCATAGAAATGTAATGATAAATATAGAATGTTCAGCACTTCAGTAAGCTAAATAGCTCAGAGTTCTCTGGGAGGAGGGAAGGAATTACGCTACAGTGGTACCCCGCAAGACGAATGCCTCGCAAGATGGAAAACCCGCAAGACGAAAGGGTTTTCTGTTTTGGAGGCGCTTCGCAAGACGAATTTCCCTATGAGCTTGCATCGCAAGACGAAAGCCCATAGGGAAATGCTGGCGGTCGGGAGCAAAGACTTTCGCCCACAGCCGGCCTTCAGAAGAGGACCTCTTCTGAAGGCCGGCGGGGGGCCAAAGTCTTTGCTCCCCCCCCGCCTGCCTTCCCCCCCGCCTGCCCCGGGCAATCTTAAAATGCTGGCGGGCGGGAGCAAAGCGTTCGCTGCCGACCCCCAGCATTTTAAAATCTCCCCGTGTCCCGGGGAGATTTTAAAATGCTGGGGGTCGGCAGCGAACGCTTCGCTCCCGACCCCCAGCATTTTAAAACGCTGTTCCGAAGTGGGGGGGGCGGGAACACCTGCCCCAGCCACCCCACTTCGGAACGCTGTTCCGAAGCGGGGAGGGAGGCGGGAACACCTTCTGAAGGCGGGCAGGGGGCGAAAGTCTTTGTCCCCCCTGCCTTCCTTCCCAGGGGCTTTTAAATCGCCCCAGACAGCGGAGAAGTCCTCCGCTGTCCGGGGCGATTTTAAAATGCCGCCCGCCAGCATTTTAAGATCGCCCGGACAGCAGAGAAGTCCTTCGCTGTCCCGGGGTTTTTTAAAATGCTGGGGGTGGGAAGAAAAGCCCTTGTTCCCCCCCCCAGCCTTAAGAAGAGGTCCGGGGACAGTCTGTCTGAAGGCGGTTTCCCTAGGAACGCATTAATTGATTTTCAATGCATTCCTATGGGAAACCGTGCATCGCAAGACGAAAAACTCGCAAGACGAAGAGACTTGCGGAACGAATTAATTTTGTCTTGCGA
Organism: Podarcis vaucheri; assembly: GCF_965113315.1. NCBI lineage: Eukaryota > Metazoa > Chordata > Lepidosauria > Squamata > Lacertidae > Podarcis > Podarcis vaucheri. The sequence continues at coordinate 35,497,545 of NC_138759.1, forward strand.
GGCACCACTGTATATAGTCGTAAAAAATAAATAGTGGCGCTCGCAAGACGAAATTAATTCGTTCCGCGAGTTTTGTCGTCTTGCGATTTTTTTCGTCTTGCGAAGCACGGTGTCGGGAAAGTTCTGGAAAAGCTTCAAAAATCACCAAAGTCTTTAAAAACCTCAAAAAAGGCTACCATGCCGCATTCTATGAGTTGCTCCTCGAAGTCAAGTCGCAACTGTATTAACGGTGTTAAGAAAAAGGAAACAAACTTGCAAGACGTTTCCGTCTTGCGAAGCAAGCCCATAGGGAAAATCGTCTTGCGAAGCAGCTCAAAAAAACAAAAAACCCTTTCGTCTAGCGAGTTTTTTATCTTGCGAGGCATTCGTCTTGCGAGGTACCACTGTATAAATTATTTGTGTAAGATATGCCTCATGATCCTTCAGACATCTTTCAATATGGAAAAAGTGGGTGGTGTGGCTGTGGGCAGAAGCAAAGAATAGCAGAATAGATTCTTATGGGGCTAAGGAAAGTTTTGTGCACCATTAAAAGGACAGAATAGGGGGTGGGGTGGGGCAGAATGGGATGTTTGCAGGCTTTTCCCAATGGGACTCAATTATAAGCGATTTCACTGATGAGTGTGGTGTCTCTGATCGTAACACCCACGTAAACAGCGTGGTGGTGCCTGTATTATAAAGTAGCTTTCTGGGAAAATAGGCTATTTCATTAGGTACATGAAATGGCAGTTTTAATGCAACAGTTGCTAAACAGGATTGAGGCAGAAAAAGCAGCCTTCTACTGACTCAAATCGCTGAACAGTTTTATTCAGTATTTTCTACACTAACAGTGGGTGTCCATAATTTCAGGCAGGAGTATTTTGCAGGCCTTCCTAGAGACACAAGATTGAGCCTTGGACCTTTTGCATGCAAAACCTCTGCTCTCCTACTGAGCTTCAACCCTTTATCTTTCTTCAAAGTCATTCAATTTAGCCATGAAGCTCACCTTGGGCCAGTAACTGTTTCTCAGTCTCATGTGCCTCACAGGGTTGTCATGAGGACAAAATGAGGGGGAGAAGTATGTATACTACACCTTGAACTCATTGTAGGCAAGTTGGGGTACATGTGTACTAACACAAATTTGCTTTACACATGTAGTTTTTCTGCACAAAATGTAAAGGTTTGACTTCCAGTGAGCCCAGCAGTTGGAGGATTGCAGATGCCAACTCTTCAGGAGGATTGTGGCTTCTTGCTTAATTTTGTGGATTCGTTAGCAAAGATGAAAGAAGACAGAAAAATTAGTCCCTAACCAGCTTAGAACAGAACTTATCTAATTTTCCACACACTAAGGCTAAATGTATTTAGGTATGGGAATCCTGTCACAAAATATTTTCTGTATTCATACCACAAGTACTGTATGTAGTGTTAATCTTCTGTAGTTCTTATAGCAACTGTTTCCACCACAACCTCCTCCCACATAGTAGCAAAAGTAGTTCGATTCACAATAGGTTTGGTAGTTTCTGCTTCACCAGTTGATCACTACAGATGTGCTCCTGCGATAGTCTTTGCTAAACATTTGCATCAAGGTAAAAGCTAAGATTTAAAGGTGGGGAAATGTGGGATATATGCTGAAAACTTAATGTTTGATTCTCCCCCCCCCCTTTGACTATCAATCAGCTAACTCTGGAAATATTTATTGAGACTTGATTAATTGTGCTAACTAAACCTCTTTTTTTCCCTGTCACCCTTTGGGCATAACATTTGTTTTTGTTTGAATCCTACTTAAACCACAACGGAACAGCCACAAGTGTGACAAATTAGTAGGTTATGCAGCATAGTCCATGGAAAAAGTGACATAAAATCACTTAGCTTTTTATTTTAAAAATCTGAAAATGTGCTAATTTAGAGATCGTGGGGCTTTATTGACCTCCTCCTATACAGCAGACCCCTATGCAGTCTAAAACCCACTTCTAAGGATTGATGGATCCTCTGAAAAGATATGGAATGAGGCACAGGGGGCTACAGCCAGTCAGGGGACTTGGAGGAAACCAGGAGGACCACCAAGTTAAAAGTGGTGCTTGCTCATGCGTGGATCTCTGTATCTAAGGCAGGGTGTTGATAGACAACATCTATCCAGGTATTAGTATAATTAGCTGGGTAGTTAGGCCCTGAGATTGTGCTTCAAATTAACTGAATATAGTAATGAGGCTTGTTAATTGACTTAAAAACCTGTTGATCAGCACTGTTATTATGTAGAGCTTAACTGGTGCAGGCCCTCGAGTGCCACACGTTTGCTGGGCCCCAACCCCCACCTACTGGAAGCCTCCCACCATTTTAACCAGTTGGTTCAGAAAACTGGAGCCGCCTCTGACAGAAAAAACAGCTTCAAGAGGCACACAGGCATTATTAGATCTTTGTCTATATTTGGTTTGGGGCCTTAAGATGCCAGTGAGAAAAGCTCTGGAAAAGGTAGCATGAAATATCAACTGGAAAAGTAGTTAGTTCCAAAAGAATGCCAAAGTGAAAGAGACACATCAACGTTTCTAGGTGACATGGCTCTTGACATTTTGGAAAGTTCTTGGATCTGTTACACAGAACTGGAAAAATAGTAGAGATTCGGTTCCAGACAGAATCTCTCCATTGAGCAATCTTTGTCCAAAGTAAATATTTGAATCAAGAAAAGCCATCCAGGAACACTTCAATACACTCTAAAGTTAACACTGGCAATACTTCCCTTACAAGCAGCTTACTTCTGAAGTCCAGTGCAAAGTCACAAAGAAACCCCAACTCTTAAATTTACAACCACTTTATTTTACAGTATATTTGTGACATATTGGTATTAACCAAAGTTCTGAATTGTTTACAAATATAACGGCTGCCATGAGGCAATTAAAAAGTTCCTCTAAATATTAAATTTGTACATTATTTGATTTTTAACTTAATTCTCCATGTAACATCAAAATTAAAACAGAAAAGAACCAATTTAAGCAAAAATATAACCACTTTCTAGAAATAAATCTAGAAACTCTCAGATTGAAGTTTCAAAAGCATCACTTGTTGCATTAACATTCTCCTTCACTGTAAAAAAGGAGATCTCATTCTTTTAGTGATGTTCCAGCAAATGGTTAATCAAGTCAGTTTATTAAGGCTTTTTACATGTTATTGAATCCCATCATGCCTTTCATATTTCCAGCAGCACCTTGTTGAAACTGCCGCATCATTGACTGCAGTCCTGCCATGCCACCTGGAATAAAAGAGGAATATTAAATATGGACACTTTAACATTACAGTTTGGAAAAAGCCTAGTAAGATGGAACATTTATATAAGAACCGGTCAACTGGAATCCAAAGAGTTGCACAATTAGTTCAGTGTGTGCAATGTAACTTTTGGCTAGCATTTAACCAACAGAAGCCCTTTGTGTCATATTGCAAACAGGCGACTTTTCATACCATGCTGTGATATGTATTGCTCTTCAAAGACAAAAAAGAATGAAGATGCCGCAGGGCATACAGCATAGAAGGAATAGCTTTGACAGAACAGAATAAAATGTATTAAGCATAGGTGTGTGCTAATGCTGGTAGCACAAGCTCTCATTTAACAGTTGCTAAAGTACTTGAGCTCTATTAAAAATTTATGGAAGGCAATAGCTGTCTACTCCTGCTCCAATTTGTTTTAAGAGGAAAAATTCAGTTTCAAACTGTTTGAACCCCACAAGGTGTCCTCAGCCCTGATATCCGGCACCAATATGCTACTGATAGATAACTTCCATCATTCCTTTTGCAGAGAAACTGAAATTTGGCAATAACAATTGAACTGCCCTTTAAATTTTGAAACATAACCACATAACCATAGGCCTGTAAGTACTTTAGAATTCTTATCCAGACAGTTGCTTTCCAAGGCAAGTTAGACTTCAGCATTGGACAATATGCAATTATGAGAATTAAAATAGAGTTGTTAAATTACATGGTGTACCTATTTTGTTAGCCTCCTACAGTAAGCAGAGGGGGAAAATAACCATTACCCATATGATGAAGAACTCTGGGATCCATCATCTTTGCCATCTGTTGGTTCAATTTTGCCATCTGGGATGGATTTACGTTCTTTGACATATCACCTCCTTAAAGGGGTGGAAAAACAGGAGGAGGGGAGAGGGAAATGACAAACCCATCAGAAACATTACATGGTGTTTATCCTCTTAGTGTGCTGGCAGTTGTGTTTTTTAGAGATGTGCACAAGAAAAGTCAGTAATCTCACTTTTGCTAGAAATCATGCTTATTCACTCTAGAGAACTGGATTGACTGTCTGGCTTGTACAACACTGTTAAAACTTATTTGATTGTCTATAGATTGCTCCTTTCCCCCACAGTTTGGAACACTTTTAAGCAAAGAGAACATTGAGCCTCCACAGCATGGAAAAATATGACGTTTGAATCCAAGACCATATCAGTGAACTGCCCTGTGATCTTCGGCTGCAGGTTGGTATACAAATTTATTAAACAAAACAATGAATCATAGTTTCATTAGAAAAGTCTGCTTTCTTTTCAGAGACACAATCAAGACCTGTTATCTCTACCACATGTTTCAGCTTCATCTCTTAAACAGGGTCAAAGACAATTCTCTGGCGTGATTCTGAGGGAAGTAGAAACATACTGTTTGTGTCTTTTTCAGGAAATGTCTATGAGAATGATGTTTTAAGACCAAATTTACATACTGCTTCTCTACATAGTGATGCTCATGTAATCTATTTTTAACATGGGAATTCATAAACACAAAACATTATTTGTTTTTACAATTGGTCCAGAATTGGGGCTTCTAAAGTTATGCAACTGATTAAATTGGAGAACATGAAATCCATGCAACTGTAATTATTCTCACCTTTGAAAAGTCCTTTTATGCCTCCCATCTTTTTCACCATTTGTGCAAATTTTGTGTACTGTGTCAGGAGTTCTTGAACATCTCTAGTTGAAACACCAGAACCTCTTGCTACTCTTTGGATTCTTCCTGGTTGTTTACTGAAAACTTTGGCCCCATCTGTACTATCAAGTTCTACATTAGAGAAGCCATGGGAAAATAAACAATTTATTGTGCACTGTTAAAATGCTGATGAGTCAATTACAGGTTTTTTAGAAGGGCAACCACTCAAAATTCTATACTAATAGCTTGGTATTTTAGTTTTATAAACAGTAAAGATTAGGTATAATTCATTTAGGCTTTTATTCAATGTAGTAAGTACACTTCAACACATTGGTCACTCAGTTGCTCAACTGCAGGAAATTTTACCTTGATCATTCATACTGTCCATTATTGTCATCAGTTTCTTTAGCCTTGCCATTGATTCCTGTTCGTTGCCTTTACTCATAAAATCTGTTCCGAAACCTGGGATCATACCCTACAACAGTTATAAGTAAATATTAAATGCCATTTTCAAATATATGTAGCATTTGAGTTCAGAATGAATTTTAATGTTTTAGTGCAGAATTTTCTGAACTTAGGAGAAAAAAGAATCTTATCAGATTGCAAAAGAAAACAAGTTTCAGCCATAGTTACCAAGATTTGACTGAAGGGCCCCATTTTCATGATGTTTTGGAACTGTTCATACATATCTCTTAAAGTAAATTGACCTGAAGGGCAAAAGAAGTGGGAGTCAACAATAGTTACATTAAAAAAAATTAGGTTGCTACACTCAATCATTCCAAAACACACTTATGAATAGGTGTTTTGAGCTGTTACACTGTGTATTAGTAATACTTTTGGCACAGCTTACCATGTTTTAATTTCTCTATGAGTGCCTCATTGTCATCCAATTTCAATTCATTTACTTTATCTATCAGTCCTTCAATATCTCCCATACCTGTAATACAAAAGGCATCTTCAGGAACTAAAATAAAAACCATATGAGATAGAATATATTTTTAGAGAGGTTTTTTTTTTTTGTTCTATCGGCAATTAATACATACCAAGAAGCTTGCTGATGAAGGGTTGTGTTTTAAAAGGTTCAAAGTCATCTATATGTTCTCCAGTACCAATAAAAATGATTGGACTTTTAGTGGCAGCCACTCTGCAATGAAGGACAAAGTCAACTGTAAGTCAATTCAACACAGAGCATTCTAGTGTGCAAGAGGGATTTTAAATAAAATTTATCATTCTGAATTTAAAAAACGTCATTAAAAATTGTGAGCCAAATCACAGTGGATACAGCATAAACCCACTTAAATTTATTTATGCTTAAAGAACAGGTAAAGTAGCCTCATCACAATATTTAAGTCACTGGATTCTGCTGCTTAGAAAATGGATTCCACATTATTAGAGACAGTTTAGCATAGAGCCAAACATGCACGCCCCAATGTAACAAGAGGTGGCAATTACTCTTAATGATTTATTTCCCCTTGAGGGAAAATAAAGTTCTTCAAAATAATATTACCAAAGCAAAGGATTAGCATTACTTTCTGAACAGTTTTACTGTACTCAGCTATTTACAGTCACTGAAGTGCTACCTAGCTCCATAATTAAGTGAAAATATACTTACGCACTGAGTGCCCCACCTCCCTTTGCATGGCCATCCAGTTTTGTTACAATCACAGAAGCAACATCAACTTTATCTTTGAAAGCCTTTGCTTGAGCTTCACAGGCTTGACCAATAGAGGCATCCATCACATAAACAATATTGTCTGGTTGCTGTAAGTATTTACACAAGCAAGAGCAAAAAATTAATTTCTCTCTTTCAAACTGCTTTCATATCAGCAAGTATAAAGAAAACATGCAGGAAAGTGTTTTACCATTTTTGCATGTTATCAAAGGAGAAGACAAATCATTCGCAGTACTACACAATGCTAATAATTACTTATAACCAACAATTATTCTGATTTTAATTTTAATATGGAGGCCCAGTTTAAAATTTCCTAAAATTTTGAACTTTTAAAAGTTGGAAGGTTTACAGTGCCCTCAAAAGCTGGTTCAGCATGACTAATAGGATTATTTTGCCATTAAAATCATGCATCTGCAACATATACCACTTATTGGTATTAGTCTCCATAAATATAGCCCAGCATCAGTCTATTTAGCTCTGTATTAGATCTGGATCATCAAGGAGAGTCCAAGTTGAGGGACTCCATTTTATGACTCCTTCCATTATTATTACTATTATTTATTAAATTTGCATACTGTGCTATATCCGGCCTCAGGGTGGTTCACAGGATAAAATCAAAATATAAAACCACAAAATATTTAATCAAAATAAAAACAAAAACAACGCAATAACCACCAACCCCAACACATTTTAAAAGGATAGGACCCAATCAACCAAAGGCCTGGTTAAAGAGGAACATTTTTGCCTGCCACCTAAAGGTATATAATGAAGGCGCCAGGCGAACCTCCCTGGGGAGAGCATTCCACAGACGGGGAGCCACTGCAGAAAAGGCCCGTTCTTGTATCGCCACCCTCCAGACCTCTCGTGGAGAAGGCACATGAAAGGCCTCAGAAATTGATCTCAAGGTCTGGGTAGGTTCATATGGAAAGAGGCAGTCCTTGAAATATTGTGGTCCTGGGCCATTTAAAGCTTTATAGCTCAAAACCAGCACTTTGAGTTGGGCCCTTCAAAACAGTCCCTGACCCAAAAAGCAAAAATTGTTCATGATTATTTGCCCTATGTTATGCAGACCCAAAATTTGCAATCCTGCGAACACTTACTAAAGAGTAACCCCACTGAATCTAGGGATTCATTTTGAGAAGGCAGTACATACTTCAGGATTTCAGCATGACTACTTTCAGCACAGTTGTCAAAAATAAAGCTGTTGTGTATAATACTTACTATGGCATTGGCAACTTGTAACATTTCTTCAAAGAGTGAGTCTTCCTGCTTGTGACGACCACTTGTGTCGACAATTATTATTTCAAAGTTTTCATTCTTAAATTTTTCAACACCTTCAGATGCAATGATCACAGGATCCATTTCTGTGTAACTGTTCCAACAGAAACACACATGCTTCAGTTACACGGACAATGTTACCAAGCAGATTTCAACGAGATAGTTCTCTGGCAGGAAACACCCACTATCACTGCGTGCAATTAAGGGGAGGGGGAAGAGTTCTTCCTTCCTATAGTCAGCAGATGTCCCAGCAGCCACAGTGCAAGTATGTAGTTGTCAAGCAGACAGCATAAACTGTTGCTGTCAGCAGCCTGCTTGCATGGTGCTGACACAGCCCAACACTTAGTAAGGAAGGGCTTCCTTGGCCCTGCATTGCCTCACTGAAGCAGCTCACTGCTTCCACACGTGAACTGCTTCACCAACCACTGCTATTCTAGACTATTTCCTATGACACTAAGAGTCTGCAAATTTTCTGTGCATGATCAAATGTTTTCAAACTCATTTCAAACCAAGTTACTAAGTTTCTCTCACGGCCATGAAAAGTACTTTAAAAATCAGAAAGAGTGAAATACTTAAATTCTAGCTTTATATTTAAAAAATGCCCTCCAGATGTTGTGGCCATCAGCCTCAGCCAACATAGCCAAGAGTCAGGGATGACTCTTGAAACAACTTCATCTTGGGGGCAGCACATTGACTAATATTGTTCTTCAAATATCATTTCAGAATCTGATAAAATAATTTTTGCAACAGAACTTAGTTAAAGATACATACCTGCCGTAGAATGGAATTCTTGCTTTTGTTGCATTCTGTTTTAACTGGTCAAAAGCACCTGTAGAATTCAGACCGTATTTGTTAGCCATGTAGAATATGCACACCTACTGAAAATGGAATCGCTGGGGGGAAAGTATTTTACCTGCTCTGTAAGTATCTGCACATATCAAGCATGTCTTCCAGCCTTTCCTCTGGTAGTAGTATGCCAACTGTTAATAAAAAATCCAAAGATGTAATGATAATGTCAAGTTTAGTATTAAGAACTCTCAAGAACATTACATCATGTTTTCATTATTTTTCAGTGCCCAATAAGAAGACCAAAATGGGCCTTGTGGCACAAGCAGCAATTAAGGCTAATCAATATGGTGCATGAGAACAGTAAGGTTCTTTCATTTCAGACTCGCTTACATTTGTAAGCTCTTAGGGCAGAACCCTGAGCTGCAGAAGATATGGGTTCTGCTGCCTTTATATGACATTTACAGTGAAGTTTTACTGTCATGCAGTGACAGGTGGCTTGCACTATATGCCACTATTTTGAAGTCTTGTCAAGGTATGGCTATGTACAAGATATAGACTCTATAAAAGGACAACAAAACAGTGACCTTCCTTTTATGATCTCCTGCAATGATAAGATTAGATCCATCCTTGACCAGAGAGGAACACACTAACTAGATGCTCCTCCAGTGCTAAGAGACCTTCTTAAATGGTTATAGTCATGCTAGTGGCTGCAAAGAGATGTTGGAAACCGATTAATGTCATGTCTTCCCCTCTTCAGTAAGAAGCTTCCATTGGATCAGCATTCCTTTTGGAAATGAAAGAAGCCTTTCTGTTCATGGACCAGAAGGTCTAGATTCTTTATACAAGAAAGATTTTGCCTCGTAACACCTGAATATTCCCCTAAAATTTAGTTCAGTTTTGTTCATAGTCACAAATGTCTATCTGAAAGCAAACAGTCTATATTAAATATTATGAAGAATGCAAATTACCTTTGAACATGATGTTGTTTTGCCACTTCCTTGCAGCCCTACAAACATTATGATATTCTGTTTTCCTTTTGTTGGTGTCCAGGCTTTTACTCCAGGATCTACGAGCTATAAAGCAAAAAGTATACATGTGCGCTACAAAGCAAAGCTTCAGAATCACAGTAACACACAAGATTTTCAGTGTGCAGTTTTGTTTGAAGGTTTAATATATTTTTCCAGCATCATGGATGCTCTCTCTTAACTTTGGAAATGAGAAATTAAGATACTTGGAAATCAAAGTAAAACAATGGTATCCTATATCAGTAAATGGTGACATTGCCCAGTTCTGTGCCACTCAAAACCCCTCCAATTACCTATCAGACCAGTGCCAGTGAACAAGTTTAACAAGACCATCCTTACAGTCATTAAGACAGGGGTGGGTAAACTCTGGCCCAGCACAGGTCCCAATTTCTCCCACAAGGTCACATCCCCACCTCACCCCTCCTTCTCTCCATATATGACATCACATGCAGAGATGGTAGAGACACGGCAGGATCAGCTGTGAGACTAACACGCCACCAATCCCTGGAGAAAACGGGCTTGAAGTCTTTGAAACAGTGTTTCTTTGCAAGCATGGTGCACTAATGTCCCTACAATCATCACCCCACTGTGAAGTCAGGTGAACAGCACATACACCTGCTTTGGCAGTACTCTCAATTGGGGTATTCTAGCTATACAATTGGTATAAAATCCAGTTATTCATTTAAACTACACTGTTGCTCCTTTTAGACATCACACTAAATCACAGTTCAAGCTAATCATAGTCTGGAAGTCAACCAGCCATAATTTCAACTCCCAAATGTGCAGGCAAGCCACTGATTAGAACCATTTGTCTTTCCTCCGCACCTGCTAAACACTGTTGCTTCTGTGCACAATGGACTCCAGAAGCAGAGCAATTGCTGTAACTACAGTTTTGTCAATATAACCACCACACTAAAACTGAGGTAGCACAAACTTTGGTTTGGTATTAATTTGAGCCACTGTCAACTGTATAAAGGGTAGATCACGCCAATGCTGGCTAACAACCTACTCCACTCAACAGATTATTGCACCACATGTAACACAATGCTTGAGATTTCTGCAGTAGAAAGAAATATGTAAAATGAGTAAGAATAAAATCTGCATTGTAGTATAAAGATGTCCCATAACCATTGTTGTTTTATGTCTGTCAGATGCGGGTGGTGGTTGCTCATGAGTAACCAGGCAGGACTCCGACCTGTCTTTTACAGCTTTCATTGGTGCAAACTATTTACAGTGCAGAACCAACAAGTTCATGTCCGTCTTAGTCACTTGCAAAATCCGGGAGTGGCCTCTTCCAGCTTCTCCTCCAAAATAAAAACTTAGACAACCCAAATCTCTGCCTCCCCTCCTTGGGTTTCACCCCTCTGCGCAGGCTGGGCGACGGAAGTGGTCAGCCAGGTTAGGTGAGGCGCTTGGGCTCTCAGCAGCATCTTTGAGCCCTTCCCTCGCTTGGCTGCCCCCTTCCCTCTCTGCTCCACTGGAGGTGTGGCTTTCCCCACCACTGGACCAGGAGCTGCTCCTCAGAAGCATCGGAGGCTCTCTGTATCCCCCTGCCCCCCCTCCCCTGTTCCGATGGCAGTCCCCTGACAATGTCTTAGCAAGATTGCACATACCTACAATTAGAGTGGCAATGGTCACTCAATATTCATACAGAAATGTGGCAACAATGTTCATATGAGAATGTGAGGTAGAAACAAGGAACGTTTGATCAGAAAAAGAAGGAAGCCTAGAGTGCTAGGCTGTATTAAAGCAAGCAACATATGGACTAGAAAAACCAACTGTACTCTTTAATATATTTTACCTTAACAAGTTCTTTAAAGACAGCATGTTGAATCATTTTCCTTTTATTTAGGCCAGAAGCCATTTCTTCAAGATCAATAGCAGATCTATAGTTCAAACAGAAAATAAGCAATACAAAATCAAAAGCAATACAACAGAAATGTTATGTTGAATTCAATGGGAATTGAATCCAAGAGCATGTTTAGGAGCACGGAGTTATCAAACTTACTCAAAGACCCCCTCTCCCTACGATTTTCAGTAATAGCTACTCATCATGTGCCCACTCTGCAGGAGGCATGAAGAATGGCAACATATGAACAGGCCTTTTCAGTGGTGGCTTTTACAGGGAGGCATGCCTGGTGTCATGCTTATCTATTTTTAGACACTAGGCAAAGACTTTCCTCTTTACTCATTTTCAGGCATTTTTGACCCCTTTTTGTGGGGTGGGATCTGCAAGACCTATGCTTTATCCATATAACTGTTTTTAGATTATTATTATTTGCGCTTGTTTGAACTGGCTTGAATGCATGTCACTTTGTGAATAACAAATATAATAAATAATAGAACAACAACATTAATGTTAATCAAGTAAAGATGGACAGATAATCAATATACTATGCTTTTGTGCAAAAACATTTGTGTATTCAGAATAGTGTTTTGCTCATCCACATATAAAACAACTAACACCTTTCATATGTCAGTCATACGTATTCCATGCACCAAGTAAATTTCATTGCAAGCAGGATTCCAGCTTGCTATTTCAGTTCGGTCTTGGCAGCTTGCCCAGAAGTACATACAGCTACTCATGTCTCCTACCCATCCCTCCCAGCAATCAATTTGTTAAAGAAGTGCTGTATATTGCATTATTCTGAAGGTCCTGGATGTTAGGACTACTTATAACAGAGTTACTAACAGGCAAACTTCTACTTGTGGAACAAGACTTCTCCCTGGCACCACCTCTGCAGCTATACAGTCACATTCTAAATCTGCTCTGGAGGCCCATCACCTCCAACTCTCTGGAGCAGATTTTGAGGGTGCACTAGGGGGAGGAGAGGATGGAGAAGTATTGCTGCACAAGAGGAAGTCTGTTCCATTTTCATATGGGCAGAGTTGTATAATACCCCATATTTTTACAAGGACTGTGCAGTACTTCAATTTATGTGGGGCAGATAAGCTATGTCAGAAGAGCACTTATTGAGATATCAGTTATTCCTCTGAAACTAGAAATTGAACTGATTTAAGTTGGGTATTAATTAAGTAGTATGAAGAAGTCACACATGGCCCTCTCAAGGCACAAGCAAACAGAAAGATAATCACTGGAGAGAAATGTACATCTTTATGTTATCTTGGTTGGGTCACTTACTTGACATTTTCTCTCAGTTGTTTCACTAACTTAATGTTCACATCAGCTTCCAGTAATGCTGTACATACTTCTTTTAACATAGCATTTAAAACCTTGTAAGGAGAAAACAAAGACAATTCAGAAAATGTCAACATCCTGAATTTTGTTAATCCAGTATTTCAAAGTAAATTACATTTGTAGTAGAAAGTTGTCGGCCAACCATTCCAACAATACAAATTAAGTCTCAGTTAATTAACTGCCACAGCTGCCACAGTGTATGTTTTAAGCAGCTCTCACATGTTTCATGATACAGTATGTACAAATTTAACCTTATTACTTTAAGCTTGGGCCATTTTCTTCCAAAGCCAAATTTGATTGTGAAGAGATAATTCTTACCTTCTAGTTAACTATAACCATTACAACACATATGGAAATGCTACGTACCTCTTCGTTGATAATTGTAGCATTGCTCAGAGAGCGCAATGCTGAGGTTATTTTCCTCCCAAGATCTGCTAAAACCATTTTGGCAACTTCAAATACAACTCAAATATGATCTGTAAAAGAAACATTAAAATATCAATGACATACTGTCCCTTGTGTGAGCTAAACTTTCAGTATTATGAATATAAAAATATTTTTAGAAGTAGAACATGAAGATTTTTTTAAAGATGTGGTACAAAAGAACAAAGATAATCAACAAGGTACTGAGATAGAAACATGCTCTGAAAATTGTTCCTACTAATATAGTTTGATTTTTTCATAGTCAGAGTTAACATGTTGAATAATTACAGCCATCATATTTTGCATGTTAAATTATGCAAATATGCTTCAATGTTTATATAAAATTTATAGCTGCATAGAAAGGTAAGCTCTTTTGAGTTTCCTAAACTTCCATTTGTCAAAAGATAAACCTTCCATAATCACCGGATCAAGAACATTTAGGCTGCAAACCTATACACACTTACTCCCTGCAAGTCCCACTGAAATCAGTTAGGCTGAATTCTGAATATACATGGATGGGACTGTAGCGAACATTTGAAATGCATTTAACTTTCTTGAACATTTTCTAACTATTTCCCCCCCAATGTCAACTAGTATTCTTTAGAAAGCAGATTATTCTGCAAGGATCCAAAGGCTGTGATCATATTAAAGTGGGATTTGTATCTTTCCTTTCAACAGCAGGACCCCACCTGCATAAAGATCAGACTACTCTGAGAGCTTCCTCTATTTCGAAAGTGGTTTGCAGCATTAGGAAATGTTATTGCAGAAACATACCTAAAGCCTTTGTGGGCTCACAGGAATAAATGCAGTTCTTTGGACCCCAACCCAACCTTTGTTGTGCCTCAGCTAAAAGACTATATTCATTTCTGAGAACAGGTAATGTGAGAGGAATCAAATCTTAAGAAAGGAAACAACGAAAGGTATCTAGGTTACTCTGCTTTACTAGATAAATGATGGACTATGGATACAAGCTGTGAGAAAGGTAATAGCATTAAACAAGTTCTGGAGTATGCATCAAGTATTCAAATCTACTACTGGCAAAGCCCAATGTTACAACTATATCAATTTTCAAGTTAAGTTAACACAACCCACAAATTAACCTGAGCAATCAAATTACTCACGCCAAAGAACGTTAAGTGCTTGCTGGATCGGGTCAATGCCCCATCTAGTCCAGCATCCTGTTCCCACAGTGGCCAAACAGTTGCCTGTGGAAAATCCATAAAAGAGCACTTTCCCTTCCTGCAGTTTCCAGCAACTGGTATTCAGAAGCATTGTTTCCAACCATGGGGGCAGAGCACAACCATCAAGGCTAGTAGCAACTGATACCCTTATATTTCATGAATTTCTCCTTTAAGGCCATCCAAGTTGGTGGTCATCACTTCCTCATGTGAGAGTAAGTTCCATAGATAAACTATGTGCTGCATGAGGCAGTAATTTCTTTTACCTGTCCTGAATCGTCCAATATTCAGCTTCCTTTAATGTCAACAAGTTCTAGTATTATCAGAGAGGTAGAAACCTTTTTTTCTATCCATTTTCTTTAGGTGATGCATCATTTTATAAACTATCATGTCACCTCTTGCCTGCCTTTTCTCTAAACCAAAAAGTCTCATGTACCGCAGCCTTTCTTCATAGGGGAGTTGCTCCACCCTCTTGTTTTTGTTTCAAAACTTTTCCAGTTCTACAATCTCCATTTTGAAGTGAGGCAAGCAGAACTGTACACAGTGTTTCAAATGTGATCACACCAAATATTTGTATATGTATAATTATCCCTGGTGTGGAATTTGCCATTTTCACAGCTGCCACAGACTAGGTCAATGAGTTCATTCTGTATTACCTTAATTATCTGCATATTTTGCCACAAGTAAGTCTTGCTATATTGAGTTAAGAGTTACTCCCAAGTTATTGTGTATGAAATAGTAGCCAAAGATAAGATTTGTTTTGGACTTTCTAATTAAAGGCTAAACATCATGCTTCAAATGGCAGACATTAGCAGAGATAATGGGAAACATTTCATAACCTAAAACAAACTCATTAAATTAGGTTTACTGCAACTGTATCTTACTTTAACTTATTTCTTTTATCTTATGTATAAAAGTACATACAAATTTGATTCAATTTTAGTTGCTTAATTTAAAATATATAACAGCAATGTCGGGGGTTTTTAACCATTTGAATTAAGCAATATTTTGGTGCGGTTTTTAAAGTCTTTTCAATAACATTTATTATGAAAAATCAAAGAAACTAGTCTATGCTAACTGTATAAGCAGAAAACATAAAAACTAGCTGGGATTGGTAACCAGCCTTTGTTCACAGAGTTTTGCTAGATAAGCCAAAAACTGTGGCCTTAAGTCTGGCTGGGCATTTGTGGTGCTCCAGACCCACTGGCCTCAAAACAGCCAAGGAAGCACCTGCCATACTCCTTTGTAGGAAAGAGTATAACAAGCTTCAGCAACCACGGAGCCAAACCACACCTTCCTTTTAATCTTGGCACTAGGGAGGGGACAGGGAGCACAAGGTCACCAGAGGGTAGAAATGGACTCCACAAAAATGTTTAAAAACCAGTAATACTTGCATTTCCTCAATAGTTCAGAACGGTATTTGTAAGAAGAGTCCCTTA
The DNA here is from genome assembly GCF_965113315.1 of Podarcis vaucheri. Taxonomy (NCBI): domain Eukaryota; kingdom Metazoa; phylum Chordata; class Lepidosauria; order Squamata; family Lacertidae; genus Podarcis; species Podarcis vaucheri. The sequence goes on from NC_138759.1 coordinate 35,513,438, forward strand.
TCACCAGTAGCAGAAATTGAAACCGAAAGGTAAAAAAATGTGCAACCTTACCTCTAGCGCAGATCATCTCAACTTGTTCAACTCATGAGGGAAACATATGGTTAAAGTGGCAAAATATGTCAATGCAGAAGGAAGCAAAGCTCCCAGTTCATCTCTACTTTTACCTCCAGGTAGCTAGTTTGGCACCTGCCAACTATACCTTCTACTGAAAAGAACCAGCAACAACCTCCATGGATCACAATAATTCTTTATGACTTAGTTCCCCGCTGATTGACACCTCCTGATACCTGCAAAAGTGATATCTAATTGTAGTGTCCCACTTACACAATGGATGTCTGCTTGTGAAAATGGGACTTATCTCCGCCCCACCTACAGCTTGCCCCAGAGCGCTCTCTCGAGGGGGGGGGGAGCGGATGTGGAGGGAGGAAAATTCTGTTGCATCTGCTGGCACCACACTGGAGCTCCCAAAAAAGGTACTAAAGATGGGGTTACTTCTTTTAGTAGGTAAGTATTAGCATACTATTGCAAACTAAAAGAGCGCAAGTGTTCCCAGAATAAAAGAGGAGACCTGGAATTATTTACAGTACTATACTCTTGGATTACAATCTTAAAAACACTTAGTAGAAGGTATGTTCCAACAAACTTAGAGGGGTGTAATTATAAGCAACCTCATTTACAACTGCACTACCAGTGGCTAAACTCTTTTTATTTTCACTGTAAACAGATTGCTTTTATTATATCTTGCGAGCAGCCTTGGAGTCACAGATTTGATAGAAAATTGAAGTGTTTTAAATAATCTACACACATACAGGATTTTTTTAGTTGAACTAGCCAAAGATTTCACAGGTAACAAGAAAACTGAAACTGTAGCTCAAAAATTTTAACAGCTGATCAAATACAGCAAATAACTCGGGGCCACTTCACATGTAACATTTCTCAAGATGGTTTAAACCTATATACTGCTGCATTTCACAAGTGATAATATATTTTTAAAAGGTCACTGGGAAGCCACTGCACACACAAATTTCCCAACTGAATATTTTTTGTTAAAAAAATGAACATTTGTGTTGTACTTTGCACTTTCACTCAGGTTTTTTTTAATGTGGTCCTTTGAACTATGTCATAGTTAATCTGAATGGAGGCTCAGAATCTGTTTTGCATTTAATAGCACAGCCCTACATCGCGCGGAATGAAAAATAATGAGCATATGGGATTACATACGGAGAAAAGCTTCGAGATTATACAGCAAGGCCGCCGAGGGCTTAAGCAACAACCGTCTCGCCCGATTCGGACTGAGCAATTTTTGGCCTCGCCGCAAAAGCAAGTTTCACCTCGCCAACACGCCACCCGGCGATCTCCTCCCAAGCCAAGCTGCCCACAGCCCTGAAGTTTGGAGAGATCCAGGGCAACAGCTGGGCAGAACCCAGAAAGGAGAGCCAAGTTTTTATTCGCACCCAAGCGCTGCAGCCACCCGCCCCATCACAAGACTCACCCAGAACAGCGGCTTCCCCCCTCCTTTTGCCTCTAAAGCGGTGGCGGCCTGGCCCGGCCCGGCCCCGCGACGAGAGCCGCGCGACAGGAAGCCCTCACGAAGCCGTTAACTCAGGCCCAGCACCAGTAACGAGCACCGTCCCCTCCAGTCTCCCCCAGCATAACCGGGAAGAATGTCACGTCACCACTACACGGAGCTTGCGAAGTTAACAGCCTCTCTCACACAAAAGGGGGGGAAACACCCCGCGCGCACTTCCGCTTCCGGGGCATTTATAAGACCCCGCCCACTGTGAGTCCAGGTATTGAAACCATGCGTGCGCCAGTGAGTGCAGAGGTGGAGGGAGGGTACTGCACGTCTGTAGGGCGCAGGCGGGGTTGGAGAGGTTTCCTTTCGATTCAGAGCTTTAGAGCGATTGTCCAGTAGGGGTTTTAGACTTGTAATCTGTTTTAGTATTTTGTTTTGTTTGTTTTAAAGCAGGGTTGGAAATTTGTCTTACTTTTAATGATTTGTCTTTGGTAAACCGCTTTAAAGTTTTTGGGTTTTTTTACGATCCAGCGGTGCATATGTTTTATGAAATAAATAAGCAGAAAGGAAATGGCATGTTGACCTCTTAAGTGTGAGAACGAAAGCGGTTTGCCCCATCAAATGTTGATGTGCGTCATCTGGCTTTAATCTTTAAGAATGAACTATGAGGGTTTTAATTTTATTTGCGAACCACCTACGTATATTATGCTTAAGGGTCGCTGGTTTTTTTGTTTTTTAAATCAAGCGTCTAGCTATCAAAAAAGCGAGTGTGAACTAACTGCAAATCGCTGTTAAAGCCAATAAAGAATTGCTTGTGAATATATTATAAACGTGCTTTTGGAAACTCGGTGCTTCTGTCAGTTCCCGGTCTAATCCTGTCCCAACACTTACGAAGCAACATTTCACCTACTTAAGTGATCTGGTTTGGCGCGCTAAGCAAGTAAAAAAAAAGGTTAAAAATAAGCATTTACTTAAAGGAAAGGGGGGCGGGGCGGGAAACTATAATCTTGGATAGAAAACAATAAATGTATTGTGTCCAGTGGATATTTTTAAAAGGACGTACTTAAACTTGTCCTTCCTGAGTTAGCCATCTATGGATAGTAGGGCATGCCAGATAAATAAACCAGTTCTTTGATATGCTGCAGTTCTTTGATATGTTGGCATCCGTTTCCCTTGGGAGACGATGGAAGAGTGGCCCCCTCTCAAAACGCTGAACCAAAGGACGTTTATAACTTAAGCAAGGTGACCAGATTTTTTTTGGGAGGGTGAGAAATGTGGATCCTTTATTGTAAAGCTTTTTTAAACAGAGCAGCATTATTATTTCTATGAAAGGGAGCCTATTTAACGCGGTGTTGGCGTATGTTCATTTTAAGTAACTTGGTATTTTCATGGTTTTGCCACGCATGATGGGGGCGGGGCCGTTTCTGCTAACTGCACGTGCGAACCAGAAACCTTTGGCGGGGTGGGGGCGGGGACCCACTGCGCGCGTTCCTGTTGGATACCGTAACAGAAAACCTTCAGAAAGGGGGCCCTTTGCCAACAAGGGGCGTTGGGCGTCACCATCACGCACCGTAAGGGGCGGGGCTCTGTTATGCCGTGTCTGTCATAGCGCCTCGGCGTATCTCTCGGCGAGAGCGATTCCTCATTTTCTCCTAGGGCTGGTGAGCATAGCGACTGCTCCGCGCATGCGTCCACCAAGGATGGGGTTTTTTTACATAAATGGATTCAGCCGCCGAACTGAGGTCAGAGCCTTTGCTGACGTATATCGATTCCGCCAGTCAGGATTGTGAGGGCGGTCTTCCCGGCGCATGCGCGGTGTTTCGGTAGGTAAAGCATGGATTTCCCTTCGGCTCGCCAGGCTGTTTTGAACGTGCTGCGGGGTGCGCGGGCGGGGGATCTGCCCCGCCTGCTTCACTGGATGAGAACGACCAGTAAGCAGCGTTTCTCCTCGGGTCCTGTCAGTTTCTCCACTACCTGTTCCTTCCTGCGCTTGCATTACAGTTTTCTTACGGGCGAGACCTGCAACAAAATGTTGCAGCATGGGGTGTTCTTGTTCAGGCTACCCCTCCCCCAATCAGGGGCGCCGACTTATAAAAAATATTGGGGGGGCCCATACCGGGGTCCTGCCGCTGCTTCGCTCGGGTAGCCGGGAGAACGCAGTTTGAGGTGGCGGTGTTGGGGAGAGACCCTCGCTCAGGGCGCCACGAGACTTGGCGGCCGGCGGCCTATCTGGGGGGTTTTGGAGCGTATTTCGGCGGAGCGATTGGGGAGGAGGGGGCTTGTTGCCGGATTCTTCAGCTGGGCCGGAGATCCGCTGCTGGGGGGTCCCTGGGCCAAGTTGTGAGCACGGCCTGCTGAAGGGAGATCCAGCCGATTGCGCGACGGGGACGGCCGGGGCTCTCCGGCTAGGGCACGCGGCTGGCTGGCTGGCTGGCGAGGGAGCAGGTGGGGAGGAGGCGGGGGTCCTCACTCTCTTAGGAAACGCGCCCGCGCGCCCGATTGCCACGAAGTCCGAAGGGTGCGTGTGTGGAATTAAAAAGCAAAAACGAGATACGGGCAGGGCAGGGCAGGCAAAGAGTTTTCCGCAAGAGGATGGAGGGCAGGTTGAAGAGAAAATCACTCAGGATGAGACAGTCAAATCAGCCATGATAAAATGGGCTCAGGATATTGGGTATAACATCATGTTTGAGGACTGGGAAAGGTTATGGACCACCGGAATGAAATTCACGGCATGTAATGCCTTGAAGGAAAATATTATGAAAATGATTTATAGGTGGTACATGACCCCAGTCAAGCTTGCAAAAATATATCACCTGTCTGATAATAAATGTTGGAAATGTAAGGAGGCTGAAGGGACATTCTTTCACCTCCGGTGGACTTGTCCAAAAGTGAAGGCCTTCTGGGAAATGATCTATAATGAGTTAAAAAATGTATTTAAGTATACCTTTCCCAAGAAACCAGAGGCCTTCCTCTTGGGCATTGTTGGCCAGAAAGGGTTAAAGAAGGATAGAACTTTCTTTATGTATGCAACTACAGCAGCAAGAATACTTATCGCAAAATATTGAAAAACACAAGATTTGCCCACACTGGAAGAGTGGCAGACGCAATTGATGGACTACATGGAACTGGCTGAAATGACTGGCAGAATCCGAGATTTGGGAGAAGAAACAACGGAAGAGGACTGGAAAAAATTTAAGGACTATTTACAAAAACAATATAAGTTGTATGAATGTTAAAAATTTACACGATTCGGAAACTATAGCTTCAGCAATTAGATTTGGGAAACAGGAAATTATATTTTAAGTAAGAAAAGGTCAAAATCTAAGGTAATACTATGTTTAATTTAAGATATAAGTAACTGGTGAAAAGTATGTTAAATTTAGAGGTATAGTATTTGAAAAGTACAAAATAAGGTACGAAACAAGGTAATAATTTGCTGATATCTTTATTATAAAGAATGCAGGGTAAGGGAGATGCGAGGAAGTCCAGTTAGTTAAATAAAAATGTGTTGAATGGTTGGTTTTCTTTTCTTCTTTTTCTTTTTTTCTTTTTCTTGTTCTTTTACTTTTTTCTTCAGTGTATGTTTCTAACTTTGTATTTGAAAACTTAATAAAATATTTATTAAAAAAAAAAGGAGAGAAAATCCTTTCGCTTTTCTGGGGCGCAGGGAAGTCTCAGAGCCGGAGGTTGGGGAAGGGACCCCCTTTGCTCTGCCCTCTTCTCCCGTCTTAGATTCGCATGGGGGTCCCCGCCCGAGCTTGCGTGGCCACCGGGCCACACAAGGGCCGCGCTCTACGCGGCGCACCTTGCTAGCCGCGCAGCTGTCCTCCGCGGCTGCGGAGCGGCCCTGCGCCGGTGCCCAGCCCCTCTGGGAGCCCGCTGCACTGCCAATGACAAGTGGGCGACGTCGCGGGCGGGGAAGGCGTGCTTTCTTTCCCGATCCTTCATCCTCCCAGTCTTCCAGCCCTTTTTTGGGTTGGAAGCTCGTCTCGTTCGCCCTTCTCCTTTCTTCACCCTGCGCGCAATTTTCCTCCCTCGTCTCCCTCCCCATTTCTCCTTCCTTCCTTCCTTCCTTCCTTCCTTCCTTCCTGATTGACTGACTGACTGACTGACTGACGGGCTTGGGCTCGGGCTCGGGCAGCCACAGCGTCGGCGGTGTTGGCGATCGGCGGCGCGGGGGGATGGCCCTCCCGGGGGAGCCGGCGCTGCTCAATGGGGTTGCCAAGGAGACAGGCCGGCCGCCCCCCGGCCCGGCGCCCCCCGCCGCGCCGGTGCCCGTTATCGAGCTGGTGCGCACCGGGCGCCCTATAAAAGCCACGGACGCGCCAAGCGTCGACAGGCAGAGCCAGCGCGGCGGCGGCGCTCTGCTGGAGGGGCGCCCGAGATTATTGGGGGGGCTGAGCCCCCCCAAACGAATTTTTGAGGGGGCTCGGGCCCCCTCAAGCCCCATGGAGTCGGCGCCTATGCCCCCAATTCAGTCACCCCCAATAATCGGTCAATATTCAGGACCCACTGAGTCTGCTCAGTCATCGACCAGTTGTTTGGGGCCGTCTTCCCTCCCTTGCCCCAATTTAGTGTGTTACTTTGGCTTCCACCAAGCCTAATGATAGTTTGCATGTTTCATGTTCCCAGTCAGTACACCTCTGTAACCAGGTTGTACAAAAGCGCAAGGGTCAGGACTGTTTCCTTCATGATCAACTTTCTGTCGCAGGCATCTGATGGCTGGCATGAGAAGCATGATGCTGGACCTAAGGGCCATGTACTGGTTTTGGAAGCCAATGCAGTCTTAAAATAGCATGTTCTTCATATTCGGGCTGCAAAATCCTGTAAAATTGGGGGAAGTTTCCTTTTTGATATCAAGATGCTTTCAATATGTTGAGTATGTAGCAATACTACCAGTTTGAGAGCCAGTTTGGTGTAGTGGTTAAGAGCGGTAGTCACGTAATCTGGGAAACCGGGTTCGTGTCTCCGCTCCTCCACCTGCAGCTGCTGAGTGACCATGGGCCAGTCACACTTCTGTGAAGTCTCTCAGCCCCACTCACCTCACAGAGTGTGTTGTGGGGGAGGAAGGGAAAGGAGAATGTTAGCCGCTTTGAGACTCCTGAAGGGGAGTGAAAGGCGGGATATCAAATCCAATACCTGATAAATTTATAACCCTTGGGCAACTTAATCCTTGGGCAATTTTTGCTTTTTGGCTGTTAATAACAGATTATCAATTATCTGTGTATGCATTTATTGATCATAACTGCTTATGAGTGCAAGGTATCGATTACCTGTGCTGAAATCATATGTCAAAACACTTCAGACTTAAGTGTGTGTGTGTGTTGTTGTTTTTAAGCGAAGCACAGACTATAAAGGAACCTGTGATCCTTCATATATTGTTGGATTACAAACCCCTTCACCCCTGATCATTGGCCATGCTGTCTAGGGTTGATGAAAACTGGAAACTTAGCCACATCTGTTCCCAATACCTGGCATAAACTGCAGAAATGTAGAAAAACTTGTCACATAATTCCTTAATATGTATTTATGAATATAACTAATAATTGAAATTACTCAGCATTAATTAGTGCACATTTGCAGTATGGAAAGCCATTAAACAGCCTCGGCCCAGTATACCTGAAGGAGCATCTTCACCCCCATCATTCTTCCCAGACACTGAGGTACAGCGCCGAGGGCCTACTGGCGGGTCCCTCATTGCGAGAAGCAAAGCTACAGGGAACCAGGCAGAGGGCCTTCTCGGTAGTGGCACCCACCCTGTGGAACGCCCTCCCATTAGATGTCAAAGCAACAAACAACTACCTGACATTCAGAAGACATCTTAAGGCAGCCCTGTCCAGGGAAGTTTTTAATATGTGACATTTTAATGTATTTTTGGTCTCTGTGGAAGCTGCCCAGAGTGGCTGGGGAAACCCAGCCAGATGGGCGGGGTACAAATAAATTATTATTATTGTTATTATTATCTGTTATTTGTTTCATCCCAATAGTTATCGTCCTCACAATGTTGGTACCACTGTGTTAGGTTGTTGAAACAGTCATGTTCTCTAACACATGTAAAACTGGTAATGGGTACATTATTTCCATCTTGAACCTGAAAACAGTTGTCGTCAAAGAACATTTGCAATACACCAGGCAGAAGAACAAGGGAGCTGGGAGGTAGTACTTTCTTCCAGGATGAATGTCATGGCAAGAGGAAGACTTTTGGCCACAACCACTAACTAAAGAACAAGTAGTATTGGGGAACATATCCTCCTCCCAAAAAATGCACTGCTCCAACTGTTGGTTTCTTTGGGAATCTCTGACCTCTGTTGTTGGCCAAATGAACAGGGATGTGTAGTTTGGGTTATCTTAATACAGACTTTGAGATTTAAAATATTTTAAAATAAAATAGCATTACAAGTTGTCATTTTGGATTCATATTAATAGATCAGGTAACCAGCAGGTGATGGATTTGAGCTCAGTACATTGAAAAATATGGAATCATCAACATCAACACAGCCCCTTACTTGTATCTACTTTCCAGATGTTCCTCTCCTGCACCCTGATTACAGCTGGTGTGAATTTTTTCTCTGGTCAGCTGGTGTTTGGATCTTTGCAGCACTGCCCCACAATGGCATTGTGGTGCTGCTATTAAGAGTTTTTGGGTGGCTGCATCAGTAAAAGTTTGTGACCCGTCTTGCTTAGAAAACACTAAAATACTTTTTCCTTTCGCATACGTAGTATAAAAGAGGAGTTCTACCAAATTACAGAAACCCCATGGTTTTATACCGTAATAGAAATAGACATTGCTATCTTTAGGCAGCTGCTTGGCAACCCTTCCTTCACTGTTGCGCAGTTGGTGTGGTCTTCCCACAAACTGTGAGGTGTATGTTGCTAAATTTACTGATGGCTTAAATTCATTTTTCCCATTATGGTGCAAATGAGCTCAAATAGCACCCTGAAATCATCAGCAATCTCTTTTATTTTATTTTATTTTATTTTATTTTATTTGCATCCTATCCTTCATGGAGCTTGAGGAGGTAGCAGATATGATTTTCCGTCCTTCCATTTTATCCTCAGAAGAACCCTGTGAAGTAGGTTAGACTAAGAGACAGTAAGTGACACATGGTCAGCTTCATGGCTGAGGTGGGGTTTGAACCCCTGGTCTTAGTCCACCGCTTTAACTACTGCACCACACTGGCTGAACAGATATGAACGAGTATTGAACAGACGACAGGCACTGAATGATTTTAACATCTGTGCTGGACCCACCTTGGGATGGCCAGCTTAGGACTTCATGCAACTATGACAACCATGGGACTTGGCCTGTATACCACTGGCCTGTATTCAGCAGGAAAAACTCTGAATCTGGTCTTTGTTGTTGGGTTAATTATCTGGAATTGAGGGTAATACACCATGTGGTAATACATATCAAGGCCTCTGTGGTGGTACCCCAGTTGCAGGATATCCTCTCCCTGTAAACTTGAGTAGCAGCAATGCTTTTGGCATTTCAGTTCCAGGGGAAGACCTGGTTGTTTGCCAATACATTTGTGGGATGTTGGACTCCTGCTGTAATTCTGGGTGTTTTTATGACTGAACTTTTAATGCCATGTTTTTAACCTGCACTTAACTATCTGTAATTGCTCTTGTTTTATGTTGTAACCTGTCTGGAATCACATAATGAATTGCAAACTAAAAATACATTTAATAAAGGGAATATGTAGGCCACCTCTACTTCCATCTCCGAGACAAGGGTAGGTTACCCTTTATCTCAATCATCTTCTCAAGAAACATTTGTGCTGTACTACTAGTTTGCATATGGGAATGGAGTCTGTGCATATCTGCTGAGAAGGAAAGCCCATTGGATTCAATGGGTTTTACTCCCAGGTAACTGCAAAGGATTACAAGCAAGATATGTTACAGCCTTAGAGAATGCATCCTGTTTCTTTTCTTTCTCTTGAGGGAGAGTTTTACAACTGATGTTATTGGGATCCTGGTTTCAGATTTCAGAATACTGGAGGGCATCTACCCTATTCACCTGGATTTCGGGTGGGGAAGCACGCCTTTGCTGGAGAGACAGAAATAGCCTTTGCTTTGTTCTATTGCTTCTCTAGTTAGTGAAGTGGGTGATCTGCTTGAGCAGCTGCTTGCAAGCAGCCGGGAAAGAACAGGGTTAGGAGAGTAAAGTCATAGACTGCATGCATGTCATATATTTAAAGCATATCACTTTCCCTGAAGAATCCTGAGAACTGTCATTTATCTGCTCACACTTAACACCCTTAAAGGGAAAGGGGCCCCTGACCATTAGGTCCAGTCATGGCTGACTCTGGGGTTGCAGTGCTCATCTCGCTTTACAGGCCGAGGAAGCTGGAGTACAGCTTCCGGGTCATGTGGCCAGCATGACTAAGCCGCTTCTGGCAAACCAGAGCAGCGCACAGAAACGCTGTTTACCTTCCCGCCGGAGCGATACCTATTTATCTACTTGCACTTTGACGTGCTTTTGAACTGCTAGGTTGGCAGGAGCAGGGACCGAGCAGCAGGAGCTCACACCGCTGTGGGGATTTGAACCGCCGACCTTCTGATCGGCAAGCCCTAGACTCTGTGGTTTAACCCACAGCGCCACCCGTGTCCCTTTCTTAACACCCTTAGCAAACTTCAAATTCCAGGATTCTTTGGGGGGGCAGAAATGTATGCAGCCATAGTTTAGACAGGAAAACCCTTCAAAACCCATCAATACCAGCTATTGCACATAGATGCTGCCCTCATGTTACCGGTGAATGTTGTCAGCCTACAGTCATGAGCTGACATGGGGTGGTAGCTAAGCTGAGGGGAGGTTCCCTCTCTGCTACAGTATGTATGTTGCATTAAAGGTAAAAGGTAAAGGACCCCTGGACGGTTAAGTCCAGCCAAAGGTGACTATGGGGTGTGGTGCTCATCTTGCTTTTCAGGCCGAGGGAGCTGGCGTTTGTCCACTTTCCGGGTCATGTGGCCAGCATGACTAAACCACTTCTGGTGCAATGGAACACCATGACAGAAGCCAGGGCGCACAGAAACACCTTTTACTGTACCTTCCTGCTACAGCGGTACCTATTTATCTACTTGCACTGGTGTGTTTTTGAACTGCTAGGTTGGCAGGAGCTGAGCAGAGCAACAGGTACTCGCCCCATTGCGCAGATTCGAACTGCCAACCTTCCGATCAGGAAGCCCAAGAGGCTCAGTGGTTTAGATCACAGCGCCACCTGTGTCCCGCGCATCTTATTACCAGGTGCTAGAAACTAAAGGAGAGTCAAGTGTTGTTGCACTCAGGTCCTGTTATATGACTTCCCATGGGCGCCTGGTTACTCACTGTGAGAACAGGATGCTGGCCTAGATGAGCCACTGGGCAGATTCAGCAAGTCTGTTGTTATTTTTATTAGGCCTTGTTTTTCTCTGACCCATAAAGGACAGCCACAGAGTATAAAGGTTTCTTACATGTCTCTGCTTCCACATTCCATCCATGAAAGGCGATTGCTGCTTCCAGAACCAAGTCCAGGGAGCCAACTCTACGGAAACTTGGCTCACATTCTCTGCTTGAGAGGGAGAGAGAGAATAAAGCATGGGTGAATTCACTCCTTGCTCTGCTCTTCTTGTGGGGGAGAGAGGTTTGGAAGATAGTATTACAGTGGTGCCCCGCAAGACGAATGCCTCATAAGACAGAAAACCCGCTAGTCGAAAGGGTTTTCCGTTTTTGAGCTGCTTCGCAAGAGGATTTTCCCTATGGGCTTGCTTTGCAAGACGAAAACATCTTGCAAGTGTTCCGATTTTTTTCCGCTCCCCCCCTTTTTCTAAGCCGCTAAGCCGCTAATAGCCTTTTAGCCGCTAATCCGCTAAGCCTTTAATAGCCGCTAAGCCTTTAATAGCCGCTAAACCGCTAATAGCGCTAAGCCGCTAAGCCGCCAAAAGGGTTGCTTTGCAAGACGAAGAAACCGCTAGACGAAGAGGCTCGCGGAACGGATTAATTTCGTCTTGCGAGCCACCACTGTACTTTCTCATAGCAGAGTTAGCACAATGGTGATTGCTCCAAGCACATTAAAACTCCATTTGATTTTACATCTGCCCTCGTTCACCTTTAAATATTTCCCACAAAATACTTAGGCTAGAATAAATCACAGACACAGCATTGCAAATAAGTGAATATTTTACTCAGAGTTTCAGCAGTTACAGCAAACAACTCTCCGTCTGTTGGCAGTAAAGTAAGAAGAAAAGGTTCCAAAGGAAAGACATTTGTCTTCTTACACAAATGAATCATGCAGAAGACGCAGGCTGTAAAAAATTTTCAGAGAGATTTTTCATTCACGTGGTTTTTCTTGGCTCCCAGCTTCTTCAAGGAACACAGGGGTGGGGTGAGGAAGCAAAGGCTGCTGGGAGCCTGCTGAGTTCCATCCTAGTTGGGATCAGAATAACCCTTTCATGCACGTAAGTGTGCGTCAGCAACTGCAGATTACTACAACTTGTCTCTGATATTATTTTCTCTTCATGTGGCAACACTTGTACACCATCAGAGATACCATTTTATCTCCTGAGTCCAGAGGCATTTTAGGTTCTGCAGTGAGTTCTGGTATGAAGGGTGTATGGGAGCTCCTATCAGCCTCAAGCCTATTATGGAGGTTTTTGCTGAGCTGAAGGGAAACAAACAGAATCGCACTTCAGTTCAATTATCTTGCTTTCAATCTAGCTGGCTGAGGGGTGCATTTTTTTCTGTCAAGGTTTTCCGTGTCAGCATGAGGACAGTAAACATGCATATTCAACTTTTAGTCTGTAACCCTTCTTGAAGATCTTGTGGAAGTAGCAAAGAGTTGCTTGCTACCGGAGCGCATCTACTGTATCTATATGCTTGGAAAGATGGCTAAAGAAAAAGTTAGCTAATTATAGAGTTGCATCCCATTCCTTGCGAACAAACTTCCCCTGCCTCTCCTCTCACCTGCCTGCAGGCCACCAGTCCTCTTGAACATATTTTAAGAGTTTGCAAGGAGCTGCAGCCAGGAAACCCCACTGTGTGGGAACACTTGCACAATGGCAACATTGGGTATAACCCATGGTACGTTCTGTAGCCACACTTAAAACAGCCACTGAGATAGGATGCATTTTTAGCTCATGTGGGATTTCAGTTGTTGCTGGGTTTTGCCTGCCACTTTCATACTGGAGTAACCGCAAGGTTTCAAATCCCTTTTTTTTCTCCCTTAGGAAAAAAACATCTCCTCAAGATGTTCCTTTAATTGGTAAACTGGGTGGGCCTGAATGACCAGTTTTGCAGGGAAATGCTGGCCTCCACCTTCCTCCCCAAAATACTGTAACTACAAATAACGATGCTTGAAACTACTTTGGGGAGTTACTGAGCTAAGAGAAATTGATTTAAAATAGTCTTACGGTTGCAGCCTAAAAATTGTGTCATAGCAGAATTCTATTGTCTGAGCTTTAAGTAGCTAGGTGAAAGGAAAGTGGCAACGTTGCCGGTGTACCTTCAATCATAACAGTACAGTGGTACCTCAGGTTAAGTACTTAATTCGTTCCGGAGGTCTGTTCTTAACCTGAAACTTCTCTTAACCTGAAGCACCACTTTAGCTAATGGGGCCTCGCGCTGCTGGAGCATGATTTCTGTTCTCATCCTGAAGCAAAGTTCTTAACCTGAAGCACTATTTCTGGGTTAGCGGAGTCTGTAACCTGAAGCGTATGTAACCCGAGGTAGCACTGTATTCTTCCTATTTACAGTTCTAGCCAGTCACTGCGTATCAGCCATGCCCACCTTTTAAAAGGCTTTTTGTACTTCTGCCTGCCTCTTGTATCTCAGTGCAGCGGCGTAGCGTGGGTTATCAGCACCCGGGGCAAGGCAAGTACAGTAATTTACTCTCCCAAGCAGCAGCAGCGAGGCTTCTCTTTCCCCCGCGCTCTCCTGGAGCTACCTCTTTTCTTTCCTTTTTCCCCCTTTCTCCAAGGCTTTTCGCTTTCTCTCCTTAATTGATTCCTCCTCCACACCGCAGCGTTTCCTGGCTGCTCCCCCCCCTTCCCCTCTCTCTCCTCCTCGCTCTGCTTGCATTGCCCTGCCCTGCCCTGCCTGAGGGCGCCCTGAGGAGACTCCGCTCTCCTTTTTGACCAGGCGAGGTGGAAAAGTCTCTTCCCGCCCCCTCGCCAGACTCCCTGCTCGGCTCGGCTCACTACGCAGGTGGCCAGTGGAGAGAGAGCCGCTATTACCATAAAGCTCCTCTCCCTCCGCTTCGCCAAGCTGTCAAAGCCCGGCAGCAGCAGGCGCAGCCAGACCCCCGCCAGCCAGCCCGCCCGCCCGCCCGGCTTCCTCTCCTTTTTTTGCCCGCGGCAGAAGGCTTCGCTCTCCCCCTTCCGCGACCTCCTCGCCAAGCCGAGCGAGCGCGGACTCCCTAACCCGTGGATTTTAGTAGGGGCAGAGAGCTGCTAGTGCGAGCGCGCCCCCCCGCCCATGTTGCGCCCGGTGCGGCCGGCCCCCTTGGCACCCCCCACGCTACGCCACTGTCTCAGTGGTCTTGTTTTGTCAAGGGAGTTTGCTATTAGAAGCAGTAATTTTCAGGGAAGAAGAGGGTAAGTAATAATACAGAAGGTAGCCTGAGCTGAAGAAGTCACCACGTTGCAGAAAATAGCTCTACAGGGAATAAAATGTATATTAACAGCCTGCAGGTCAAATTCTTAGTTTTGGAGACTTTATCACATTGATATTTAATACTGTTGAAGATACCTCATAAATGTCACTACTGAGCTATGCTTTCCCTCCATTTTCTCAATTACTGTTCCAACAAACCTTTGCTTATACCTTTTTTCCAAATATGAAATGTTTTTAAAAATGTACAAGCAAGCAGTTGCATGTTTTTGTCCCTCTTCCAATACTTCAAAAGCATCTTTGATGTTTAAATAGCTAAGTGAATGAAATACAATAACTTTGGTGGGAGCAAAGATTGCCGTGTTGGTAGGTTTCTACACCTTAAAGTAAATCTTAAAATAACCGAGTGCTTTTTGAAATGTAATGTCATCGGCATGTAAATCTGTCGCCTATAGGAAAAATAAGCAACAAAAGATGTGCAACAGCTCTTCAAATAAAAATCCTGAACATCTGGTATTGTGTGCAAGTAACCGTTGCATTAATATTGTTGATGCCTGATAGCGCCACACGATCATTTATTTATTTATTTATTTATACATATATTTTTTGTAGATGACTTTGATGAATTCACATCCAGTAACGATGATATTATTCTCAGAAGTATTGCTGAAGATCTTAGAGATTGTTTGCCAAAAGAGGCCATGCTCAGCTCCGAGCACCTTGCTCTCCAAAAAGTAAGTTTAGCTTTTGAGGCCTTCCCTTGTCAGATGGTTTAGTGATTTGGGTCAACCACTAGGACTATCAGGGACTTCTGTCTGATGCAGGTTGCTGAATGACTTGATTGAGTCACTGTCTGAACTTGAGCCCAGGGCATCTGTCCTTAACAGCTCAAGAAAGAGAAGAGCAGGGAATAAGCTTTAACTGCTGAAGAAGTGTCCTTGTGCTGATTGGCCCAGTGTAGGTCATGATGCTTGGTCATGCTTAATCATCTAAGCAGCAAAAACAGAATAAAACACTACAAAGCACTGATCAAGTTTTCAAGTTCCCCTGAATTCTTCTTCTACCTAAATGTTCCTTTGGGGGTTTTCCCCCCTATTATGCTCTAAACATATTTCTTCTCCCTCTGTTTCACCTATCTATACTGAATAAGATAGGGACGCGGGTGGTGCTGTGGGTTAAACCACAGAGCCTAGGACTTGCCAATTAGAAGGTCGGCGGTTCGAATCCCCGTGACAGGGTGAGCTCCTGTTGCTCGGTCCCAGCTCCTCCCAACCTAGCAGTACGAAAGCACGTCAAAGTGCAAGTAGATAAATAGGTACCGCTCCGACGGGAAAGTAAATGGCGTTTCCGTGCGCTGCTCTGGTTCGCCATGCTGGCCACATGACCCGGAAGCTGTACGCCGGCTCCCTCGGCCAATAAAGCGAGATGAGCGCCGCAACCCCAGAGTCGGTCACGACTGGACCTAATGGTCAGGGGCCCCTTTACCTTTTATCCTGAATAAGAGTTTTGAAGAATTCAAAAGCTTGCTCACTGTGACTTCCGAGTTGATCCTAATAAAAACAGTATACTGCAGTTATTTTTGGTTCCCACCTCTCCAAATGAACCAGCA
The DNA here is from genome assembly GCF_965113315.1 of Podarcis vaucheri. Lineage (NCBI taxonomy): Eukaryota > Metazoa > Chordata > Lepidosauria > Squamata > Lacertidae > Podarcis > Podarcis vaucheri. The sequence continues at coordinate 35,529,146 of NC_138759.1, forward strand.
TAGCTGGCTGCAATCTTCATTTGTTTTGGGCAAAAATACTGAATTTAGCTGCCCGGGAGAGGGAGTCTAGAATTTCTACCACCTAAGTGTGACCTGGGTTATGAGGGTTACATGTCCTCTGCCTACGGGGGAACTAGTTTTGCTTCCATTGGCTCCTCTTAATCAGCTAAAATTAGTCACTATCTTTCCTCATATTACTCCACAATTTCCCCCCTTTTGATATTTGCTTTATAACAAAGATAGATATTCCAGCTAGCACTGGTGACATATTAAGTATCACACCAGTAAATGCAATCTATCTATCTATCTATTTCTCATTTATAGCTGCAGAAACTCTGCCGCCTTCAAAGTGCATCCTTAGTAGACAGCAATGTGGGGTCTCCAAATGAAACGCCTGGCCATGAATATAACTCATTGATGCAGCAGTATAATATATAATACTGACTCCTTAGACAGAGAAAACATGTTAAATTAGAGGTACAAAATAGTGAGGAAACAGGCATAATTTAGGTCAAGGGTTCCCAAACTGTGGTTTGTGGACCACCAGTGGTCTGAGAGCTTCCCTCGGGTGTTCCATGGTGTGCCTATAAAAATACAGTTAAAATTCATAGAGCAACCAGTACAGTGCATTATTATTGGTTCAATAGACAGGAAGATCATGAAGTGGCCAGCCAAGACTCACCACAATTTTCAAGTGGTCCTTTGTGGGGGCAGGGAGTTTTGGAGTGTAGTGGAACAGAAAGTCTAGGGCTTAAATTGTGTGCAGCTAGTACTGGGGGAAATATGCCGATTAATATACATGTTCATCTTTATGCTTCTCCTTCAGCTGCAACAGCAAACAAAACCCACAGTTCATATTGATGCATTCCTTTATGATGATGACTGTATTGACTCACTGTGTGAAGAAGGGAAGATGAGCAGATATTACTGTCTAATGTGCGGCTCTCACCGGACAGCACCATTAGGTAAGTACATAGATGATGTACTTGGAGGCCAAATGACAGCATTGGTCAATGTGTGCCTATGCAGTTGATCCAATGTTTTTGTCCTAAATCAAATATGGAGTAGCTTCAGGTTTCAGTCAGGTGTGGAACTATGCTTTTCAGAGTGAGCTGCGGAAGCATCAACAAGTTATTGTGCTCCCAGATGAAATGGGAAATAAGGTGAAAGTCCATTATAAAAAGGGAAATGGATTTGACTGCATGGTCTTGATTTATATAGTTTATTAACAATAGTAAAGTAATCTCCCTTTCATCTTGGCCACAGCAGTTGCTATGGAGAAATTACCGTATTTTTCGCTCTATAACACGCACCCGACCATAACACGCACGTAGTTTTTAGAGGAGGAAAATCCATAGGCATGCCACCCGTAGGCATTCCCTCCATAACACGCACAGACATTTCCCCTTACTTTTTAGGAGGAAAAAAGTGAGTGTTATGGTGCAAAAAATACGGTAGGTATCTTAATGCTGTTGAAGTGAGCTGAATTTCTGATGTGAAAGATTTTCCAGGTTTATTTTGATGCATGCAAGACTTAACATGTGTACATGTATTGTCTTGGAAGACAGCACTTTGTGTTTTGTAGTTGTTTTTAAAATTTGCAATAAAGTTTATAAAAAAGGAACAAAACCAATAAACATAAATTAACTTTTAATTTTAGTTCAGGTAAATCGGTGGGGTTGTTTATGTCTTAGGTGTAACTTGTAACTAAAATGTGTGTGTGTTTATTACACCAACATTAATTTTTCCAGTTAAAAGTGTGTTTGCTAAAACCGTTGAAGTTGAGCATAAACAATTCCCTTTAGGGAGAAAGTTCCAAAGTCAGGATGTCACTACAGAGAAGACCCTAAGTTGCATTCAGGGAATGTCTGGAGGACAGAGCAGACTCATATCTGCAGCCCCCCCCCCCTTTCAAGTTCTGTACCGATAGCTGGAATGCAAAAATGAAGCCTGCACTTGTGCAGAGAAAAGCTTTGTATGTTTAATTAGGAACCCTGCCCTTTGCAAGTTTCTGTTTGCAGAGAGAGCTCATCTATATACCAGTTGTGTATGCATCCTAGGCTCTGCTCAGACTTTCAGTTGAACATATGGCTTTCTAGGTTGGAGGATGTGGTCCTGATTTCCCCACCATGTGTTCATATGTGAAAAGTACTCTGATCTGTTCTTCATTTTGTTCACAATTCTGTTCAAAGAACAATGTGAAGCAGACCCATAGCACTTACTAGACAGTTAAGATCTCACAAAGTATCATTTAAACCGTTTACTCTTCAGTAGTTGCACTTAATTTATGCTATATTACTTAAAATTGAGTGGGAAATGTGTCCAATGCTAGTCTCACCCTGTATTATTAAGGTTACTTTTTAAGTAAAGAAATACAGAATCGTGTCCAGTCTGATGTTTTACTCAAAATTATAAAGATGTGAATGTGGTGGGGATATTATTCTCAGCAGACAAGTGGGAAAATGATAATTCTTGTTGGAAAGGTGTTTTAATCCATGTTCTACTAAACATTCAACAGTGTTTGATGATTGTTCCAGCAAGGCGGCATATTTAAAATTATTTTGCTCTTCTTTCCCAGAGTTCATTTCTCATTCCTTTTCCATCTCGGAACTGAAGTTTCTCTTTCGGCATGTACTGCCTGATCTGACAGGAAAAGTGGTGGTTGACATTGGTTCCAGACTTGGTGCGGTCCTCTTTGGGGTAAAACCCAGTCCAGGAATTTCTTAACAATTTCCTGCGATGTATCTTTTTTCCTGTTTCTGGTGGTTATTCTATGCTTCTGTGCTATGTGTTGTCCTGCAGATACGCTGCTTAATGTTATAGCCTACCTTGCTCAAAATTTTGTTCACAACATGAGTGGTATATTACTGGACATCTTACTCCAAACCCAGATGTGATATGACTACATTCTCCTCTCTAAGCCAGAAAGACACGGGTGCAATGACATATTACAGCCACTTTGTTATTATAACTGCCCAATAAGTCTCTGGATAATGAGGGGGGGCTGGGCTGGTGATGGTTTTGGGCAAATCCAGCTCAGGTTTCTTCATCCCGCTCAATAGTTAAAAGAATTGTTTCAGCAGTTTATAGGAAATAGATATCAGGAAGCCATTGCCCAGGTTCAGTTTTGCAGTCATGCTTTGCTTCACCGTAAAGTAGACATCTGTGTATAATTTTGGTTCTCAAACTTCGTGTGTGCCTTCCTAGGCTACAGCCTTAGGGAAGGGCTGGAATTTAATAGTAGAGCACAGGCCTCAGACACTGAACAGCTTCTGCAAGTCAGTGTAGATACTTCGAAAGATCCAAGACAGCCTCATATTTCAATATGTTCCCCTTGTTACCAAGAAAAATCAGCAGTTGCTTACCTAGCTAAACTCTTCCTTATCAGAGACTACAGAGAAAGTCTACTACTCCTCCCAATTATGTAGTATCATCAGGTAATGTCTGTGTTGCTTAAGCAAGATTTTGGCTTGTCTCCTGCCTGAACCTGAATTTGTTATAGTCAGTTCTTTGGTTACTGTTGTTGTATTATCTTATGGTTTGATTGACTGACATTGATCCCTTAAGTGCTCCTTCAGATTAAGGAAGGCAGGATAAAAAACCCTTAATAAATAAACAAAAGAAAAGCATAGGACCATAGCATTTTATCAAAAGGTCTTAAGGAGTTCTTTAAAAATATTAAGCTGCCCCCATGGGCATAATCTTGATCAGAAAGGGGAGCTTTTCTTCCTTAGAATACCTTCCTAGATACTCTGAACACTTGTGTAAAGGATTCAGTTATTTCTTGGCATTCCCTTATTTCCTGGAATAACAAATGAAGTAGATGCAGTGTCAATTTTTGCTTAATTTATCTTAAATTAGAAACACTTGTTAACATTTGGAAAGCTGAAACTTTATGGTGTTATAAATGGAATATATCCTCCAGATAAAGCATAACTCATATTTTTAAAAATAGTTCTTTTCATCATATTCTTTGCTTCTATTTACAGAAGTGGCAATCTGCCATATTTACAGAAAGCTGTAATAGTTATCATTTAGGGGCATCTTAATATGTGGGTTTCTAGCATTTATCATGTTAAACCAGTGTTTCCCAACCGGTGTTCCGCGGCACACTAGTGTGCCGCGAGATGTTGCCCGGTGTGCCGTGGGAGGGAGGCGGGCGAGTCGGGCGGCGAGAGGCGGGGTGGCGGCGGCGAGGATCCGCGTCGAGCCGGGGGCAGCTCCGCGGTGGTGGTGCCGAGGTTTCTCTCTCCATTCTCCACACACACACACACACACACACAGGAAGTAACACAGGATCAGCTGACAGGACCCGGCCAATGGGGCGGCGGCGGGGCAGCGCGCGCAAAAGGGAGGAGCGCGAGACGGCGGCGCAGGGCGGGAGGGCGGCGCATTGCGCGTGCTCAAACCCGCCCTCCGAGGCGCAGAGGGGAGCTGGGCAAGCGCCTTCTTCAACCACGCGCTCGTTTAAAAGTTTCTCTTTCAAAAAGGAAACGTGGCTTTCTTCCACCCCATTGGCTGCGACTCCGCCCACTCCGTCCTCCTCCCCCTCGCCCGCCCGCGGCGCCTCGCTCCTCAGCCTCCGCCATGTACCGCTCGCTCCGCTCCCTCCAGCGCCTGAGTTGCGCCAGGGGCGCCGCCGTCCACGCGCGCCAGAGGGGCCCGCCGACCTGCAGCCGCCACGCGCAGCCACGGAGGATGGTGAGCGGCGCCCCCCCCGCTGCGCACGCAAGGGAGGGAGGGAGGCGCAAGGGCGTCAGAGGTGACCTTTGCCGGCCTCTTGCGGGACAGGCGCCTCCTGAGCGGCTGAGGGGCCCCTTCCCGCCTTTGTGGGCCTGACGCGGCCTCAGGGTTCCCTCCCTCTCTCCACATATATAAATTGGCTTTTATTATTAGCACTTTCGCATTCCTTTTTCTCCCTCCCAGGAGCTCCGGTGGGGGGGCGGGGGGGGCTCCCCGCCATTTACCCCCCACAACAACCCTGTGAGGGAGGCCGGGCTGAGAGGATTCCAACCCGCGTCCGCCCCCGCTGCTTCCTTCAAGTGGCGTCCTGGGCGAGGACAACATTTGACGGCCCCTCCCTCAAATATCCCTCATTTTCGCAATAATTCATTTTGGTACAGCTGCTTTTTCCAACGGATCTGTTCAGTGTTGTTATTTGCGCCCCTCTGCCGCCAGCAGCGTCCCAAATCCAGCGCTGCTCCCCTCCTTAGGATGCCAAGCACTCTGAATTGGGAAGTGGCTCCCTTGGGAAGAGGGAGGCTTGCCTCCAAGTAAAGATGAATATGAAAGTACCTTGTTTTTAAGGGCCTGCGGTGGTGGTGGCTGTTTAACATCCAAGGCTCACAACACAAAAACACAAAACTACATTACATGGGACAGTGGTACCTCGGGTAACTGAGGCTTCAGGTTACAGACTCCACTAACCCAGAAATATTACCTTGGGTTAAGAACTTTGCTTCAGGATGAGAACAGAAATCGTGCTCCAGCATTCAATTTTTTTATAATAATCTAAAAAAGTTAACTACAGCTTTGAAACTTCCCAGGAGAGGCCGCCCAGCGCGGGGCTCTCGCCGTCTGCCTGCCTGGCTGCCTGCGAGCTCGGCGGGCAGCGCCTCCGTCCGCAGCGCCCGCCTCGCGGCTCTCATTCCCTGCCCCTGCCAAAGCTCACCCAGCCAAGCCGCGCTCTCCTTCCTGCCTCGCTTTGCTGCCTCCTCCCCCCCCCCACCCCCAAAGCTTGGAGGTTCCCTGGCGCCGGCCCGCAGGTTTGACCCCCTTCTCACACCTGTTCGCGCTCCTTGCACGGAATGGGGCGGATGGGGAGGAACGGGGCTCGCCGCTGCCTCCGCTCGCCCTCCCCCCCTCCGCCGGCGGTCCCGCGATTCTTGGCTTTTTGGTGGTTGGCACAGAAGGAAGGCAAGGGGGGGGGAATTGAAACTTACACTTTCGTGCGTCCCTCCCGGCGTGACGCTGCGCGCTGACGTCACGGGGCTGTGGTGTGCCTCGAGATTTTTTTCATGAAACAAGTGTGCCTTTGCCCAAAAAAGGTTGGGAAACACTGTGTTAAACCCATATACCGTATTTTTCGCCCCATAGGACGCTCCGCCTCCCTGCTGTTCCCCGAGCTTGTGGAGCTGGCAGCGGGGAGACGTGCGCTTCTCCCCGCCGCCAGCCTTCAGACCAGGTTGGGGGACCAAGCCTGGGGCGCGCTGTGCAGTGCGCCCCGTGCTTCGGGCTGCAGGCTGCTGCCCGCAAGCCTTGCGAGCCCGTGGGAACTCCCACTGGGCTTGCAAGGCTTGCGGATAGCTTCCTGAAGCCTGGAGAGCGAGAGGGGTCGGTGCGCACAGACCCCTCTCGCTCTCCAGGCTTCAGCGAAAGCCTGCATTCGCCCCATAGGACGCACACACATTTCCCCTTCATTTTTGGAGGGGGAAAAGTGCGTTTTATAGGGCGAAAAATACGGTAAGTTGATCAAGCCTCTTGTGAAACATTTATTCTAATTTATAAGATAAATTATTATGGCAGGGTAGACTTTCTATTGTAGGGCTAAACACTATTTTGAGCACTTGCTACCAAGCCCTCTGGAACAGGACCTGAAACTTTCTAAGATTCTTACAATCTCATCATATATATATATATATATATATATATATATATTTGCTTTCGTAGATTTTCACGGGTACAGGAATGCAGGTTTTGGTGTCTTCGGGTGTCTTCCCGTGTAAGAGTCGGGGTGTCTGTGCGACGTTTCGACGAGGTCTCACTCGTCATCTTCAGGCTGGTGCTTTCGGCTTCTTGTTACTGACTCTTACACGGGAAGACACCCGAAGACACCAAAACCTGCATTCCTGTACCCGTGAAAATCTACGAAAGCATATATATATATATATATATCAGTAAAGCTTAACATTTCATTTCAGTCCACCTATATATATATCTGTTTATCTACACTGGCTTTTCTTTTAGGGCTACTTTTATAGCTCAGCATCTCAGATCTTTGGTGTTGAAATGAATGCAGACTTTTGCCGGTTGCAGGAAGTTATCATTGCAAAATACCAACTTCATGGAAGAATAAAGGTAGTAACATATTTCTTAGTTTGTTTTATTTACAGCGAGGTTTTGAACTAGCAAGTCAATATTCATAGAAAAATAATGTCATTGGAGTTGCAATATCTTCGCAGTCATGCACATACCTGGTAGGATACCTCAAATAGTTGATGTTTGTAAATGATTACAAACCATCATGTGATTCAAACCAACTCCATAGCAGCCAGTACACTCAGCTCTAGAGTTAAACAGAAGCTGGAGGATATTCAATATTCTTAATATTGAATATTCTTAATATTGAAACAATGAAAAAGGTTTAAGATGATTTTAAGGTTTGACCAACAAGAAAAGAATAATAGTATTTAATATTTGTATAATTAGGTGTTCCAAGCACTTTATGTGTGCAATTTTGTGGTAATACGTATAATTCAATAAGAAAGGTCAGTATTTTTACACCCATATTGCAAATGGGGAGGCTGAGGCCAAGAGTAAGCGGCTTGCTTAGGGTCAGGGTCAGGGAGCCTCTGGCCTGCTGACCAACCTTAGCCCATCAGGTGTCCTGTTGGGCCTGTGAGACCATTTTGGACAAAGCAGCCATCAATCAGCTGGTTGTCAGGAGTCATTAAAGTGCTGTGCAAAGCAGGAACCAAGCACAAAGCAGTATCACACACCCCCAATCAGCTGATAAGATGGGAGCACTTCCTTGATCCAGTTGTTCTTGCCACCCTTTCGTTTCAGTAGCTGTTTCACTGTAAAGTGAAGCAGCTGCTGAAATAAATTAGGTGGGGAAGTCTTAAGTAGGATTCACCAAATGCACCCATCAGCCTTCTGCTTGTACAAGATGACTTTTTCCTCCTTTATGCCACTGCATCTTCAAAAAATGGCTTTTTGGGGGGAGAACCCCCAGAACAGTGGGAGGAGGGGGCTAATTTCAGTATTTGAGATTGTTGCCAGATGATCTTTCATGTTAGAAGCTTACAGATTTTTCCCCTTCAGGTACTTCATGCAGACATTTGTACTCAGGCGTCACTTCTTCAGAGTGCTGACATTGTTGTGATGAATAATGTTTTCGAATATTTCCTTGACAGCTCAGAACAGGCCAGGTAAGATATGTGTTCCTGAATTTTTTAGAAACTAGGAATACATTCCTGAGGATACGTTTAGACTTACACATTTTTCTTCTCTTTTAAATAGCTAGAATTGAAATGTATATTTAAGAAAAACGTAAGTTCCAGACTCTCAAACTCAAGTAGTTATTGTGAAGCAAGTCGTTTAAGCGATATATGATACATTTAATGTCAGCTAATAAAGGAGTCCAGTGGACAATATTAGAAAACCTGGAAACTGATGGTGATCCTATAAGTGCAAAAGTAAAAAATGAAGCTACCAGGCAGTTAACAACCTATGAGAAAATAATAGTGGGAGGAAACATAGTGGCGTAATGTCTAATTTCATCCATGCACAAAATTATTACAGAGGTACAATTTTGCCCACAGCAAAATTTAAGAAGTTGGTGGGTGGTAAATTGGAATTTAGACATAGAGGAAGAAGAGTGGAATAAATTATGGACGTAAGAGCCATACAAATTCCTATCAGCAACGACAAGGAAAAGAGCTCTCAATATAGTTGTTAAACTACCAACACCTACCAGCCCCAACCAGCATGGCCAGGAGGTTGGAGTGTTTTAGTCCCCCGCAGCTGGAAGGCCACAGGTTTCACATCCCTGTCCTCGCAGCAGCTGTGATAATAGTTGCCTCAAATGAGAGCCAGCCAATTTCCTCTCTTGTTATGCAGTGGCAGATATGTGACATTGCCTGAGGCTGGGATTGCAGCTATTATTTGGTACAAGTTCCTTGACCCAACTCCAGGCAATTCAATTAACACATACACTGTGACCCTGGATGACCCATTCTACAATGTTTGGTAAGCCCCACTAACCCTAGAGGCTTTTGGGGATGGGATACAGGGCTGTAGGATGGAAAGGGAAAATCCATTGTATTGAGGTGCCTTGTGCTTATGCGGTGGTAGATGCAACCTGTTATCAACATTGGTAATATTTCTTTTTGTATTTTTCAAAATATAGATGTTTTATAAATCTGGTTAATATTATTTCCCACAAACAGTGGGGTACACTTCATAATAATATTGTACTATAAAATAATTTTGCATATATGTCAGGCACATATCAAAGAGGCTGTAATACTCATGCAGGCCAAGCGAAGCTTCGAGTATTTTTCTCTCGGAGCACAAACGTCAAATGATGGATGATAATAGCTACACTTTGTTGGAACATGTCAGTTTGTGCTAAGCAAGTAATTTTCCATCAGGGTTGCACAAGCAAGTGAAATCTAAACTTACTTTCCCCTAGATCCTGGAAATTTATCAGGCAAAATGTAAGAAAGAAAGGTTCCTTATTAGTGACGTTGCCAAGCCTTGAGAAATCTCTTTCGGAGCTTCAGGTAAGTAGTTATTTTTCAAACTTTTCTGCAGTCAAGTCTTTATGGAAAAATCTTTTTTGAGATCTGCAACAGAAGCCCTCCTTGTGTGTCTACCTCCTAGATCAATGAGGTTGGTGGCAAGAGAGAGGACCATGGAGGTCCCATGGCTTCCTGCCAGTAGGTCTCGTATTTGGTGCTTTGGGAAGATCTGAGCATAGTGCTAGCAAACTGCCTGTTTCTCCCCTCGGGTTCTTAATGATTATACCTGTGAGAAAGAAGGACCGGGGTGGGGGGAAGCAACATGTGTCAATGGCAAGATGAAACTGTGATTTTGATCAGTTCACTGAGGGCCACAGTACTATCATTTGCAATGATATAGTTGAGAGAGATAGCAATGTGTGAAAACTACCAATACTGCAGTCCCAAATCCATCACAAGATATTGAAAACACACATGTACATTGCAAACCTTACCTGTGTTAGTCCTGCAGCAGAATAATATTTTATTTTGATAACCTTTTATTACCTGCCTTCATCAGTAGTCAAGAGGTCTGTATTCACTGGAAAGCAGGTGCAAATATGAAATTTTAATTTCTTTTCAGGTCGACATTCAGCTCAGCCAATGGGTGGAAGCTCTGCCATTGGACTACGATGTGTTTTTCGAAGAAGTTGCCGATAGAGAAGCACTTGAACAAATTCACTTGTACAGAATTCTCTAAGGCAAATGTGTACTGATATTGAAATTGCATTGAATTGCAGTGCTACAGTTCTTTTTTCAAGAATTCTTATTTTTATTCCTGTTTTTCATAATGCAAACACATAAACAATGAGCAATAAGAATAACCCAAACAGAGAGGCATACAAAGGCTCAAATAAAGTTCTTCTTTTGATATATCCACTTTGGTCAGTTGAGTGAGTCCTTCCATAAAGAGCCATGAATTTTCGGTGGGGTTGGAGTTGAGTGTGAGGAGGGCACAAATGATATAAAGCTGAACCTTACTGTATCAAAGTCACTTTCTTGTCCTCTGCCAATTTTTTGTCTGTCACTAAGGGATCCCAAGCCCTCCTTGTTTGGTTCATACAATACAATTTTTGATAACCTGGATATTTTGCCATTGTGTATAAATTAATTAGTAGGATTTTGTTTTGCCAGTTTTGAATCTTGTTGCAAGTTAGTGGTATGGGTAGTACTTGGAATAAGTATGTCAGTGGAAGTAATGTATTCATTTTGATTGTTGCAATCTTGCTTAACCATGCTATATTTAATTTTGACCAGTTCATAAGCTCCTTGTATATCTTCCATTCTAAAGGATTATAGTTAAATTTTTCTATTGGTTTTTAATTCTTTGGTATAAAAATGTCATTGTATTTTATAATGTGTTGATATGCCTGTTTTGTTCTGTGCTTTCTGTGTTTATGTTAAAGCACGGAATTACAGTGGTGCCTCACAAGACGAAAAGAATCCGTTCTGTGATTCTCTTTGTCTAGCGGTTTTTTTGTCTTGCGAAGCAAGCCCATTAGCGGATTAGCGCTATTAGCGGCTTTTATCGGCTTATCGGATCAGCTGATAAGCGGCTTAGCGGCTTAGAAAAGGGGGGGGAGGGAAAAAACCAGCAGGAACTCGCAAGACATTGTCGTCTTGCGAAGCAAGCCCATAGGAAATTCGTTTTGCGAAGCACCTCCAAAACGGAAAACTCTTTCGTCTAGCGAGTTTTCTGTCTTGCGAGGCATTCGTCTTGCGGGGCACCACTGTACTGATTTTTGAGCATTGATTTGAAGACCTGCCCAAATGCTGTTATTAAGTTCATTCCTTATATGACTGATTTCTTTCTGGGTTTGTGAACAGTAGTAAGATGTCATCTGCAAACATGCGTATTTTATGTTGTGTGTTGTTAATGAAAATACCTGATATAGTTTGATCTGATCTGATTTTGATTGCTAACAAAGGGGAGAGTTCAACATCCATACACATGGCCCCACTTGTGGTTTGAGCGGTATTCTCCATTTTGATGGATCATTGATACCATCCCCTAATGCATGGGTAGGCAAACTAAGGCACGGGGGCCGGATCCGGCCCAATTGCCTTCTAAATCCAGCCCACAGACAGTCAGCGTGTTTTTACGTGAGTAGAATGTGTGCTTTTACTTAAAATGCATCTCTGGGTTATTTGTGGGGAATATGAATTCGTTCATTTCCCCCCCCCCAAAAAAAAAATAGTCGTCCCCCCCACAAGGTCTGAGGGACAGTGGAGTGGACCAGCCCCCTGCTGAAAAAGTTTGCTGACCCCTGCACCTAATGCTTTTATTACTGCATTCCATTTAGAAACTAGATCACTGTGCATTTTAGTTATGTATTCAGGAGGTCTTGTCTCTTTTTGAGTAGTTTTTAAGGCTTTTAGCCATCTCAGGACCTATTGTTCCTTCTTCAGTTAATGTGTCACTTACCCCTCATTCTCTGATAGCAACATAGCTGTGAAGATTTCTTTATTTATTCAGAGATGTGGCGGATACCATTCCTTGTGATCTTTGCTGAGGACCAATGAGTAAGTGGTGTAAATTGTACATTTAATGCTGTTCAAGAGGCAGGAGCTCAGAGTTAACCTGCCATCTTTGGTGGTGATGTCAGCACCACCCAGTTCTACACTGAGCACTCTGTGGAGCAGCCCTTTGTGTCAAGATAAAATATGTGGAAAGCAAGAGATATATTCTTCTTTATGTAAATGAGGAAGGATTTTAAACAGAACCTGCCTGGTTTATTTCAAATTAGGATTGTTAATTACTTTTGTCCCTGGTTAAAGAACTGTGGAAATGCTGCCTTTACCAAGTTCTAAAATAGTCCCCCCCCCTTTTTTTTTTTACTGGAATTATTTTCACTTGTCCCTAGTGTTTAAATATATGGTACTTAGCAGAGGTGACTCTTCTTATGTACTGCATCTTGTTTTAAAGGGCTTACAAAAAAAGAAATTCTCTAGGGAATGTCTTTTTTGCTAGCTTCTCAGCATTAAAACCAGAACTGAAGACAGTTGTTTTAATCCAAAGGTTGGAAGCCTTATACCACGAGTAGATCATTCGGATGATGATCTGACTTTTCTGTGCACATGTTTCATGCATACATACCTGCATTTTCAGTCGGTTTATTCTGCTGATTGCCATCCACACCAGTGGGCAGATCAAATGTTACCAGCCTTGAGTCACAACTGGCAAAATTGAGGCTTTTGGGGGAAGATGCAGTATCAATTTATGTTTGGTTTTATAAATAAAATACTTTTATTTTATAAAATTTATATACTGCTTGAATGTGAAAAACAAAACAACAAAAAACGTGAAAGCAAGTGGGGGGGGGAATCCCCCTCAAATGCCAAGGTCTGGAGCAACTGTAATAATCACCTAACTAAAAGGTAAAGGGACCCCTGACCATTAGGTCCAGTTGTGGCCAACTCTGGGGTTGTGACGCTCATCTCGCTTTATTGGCCGAGGGAGCCGGCGTACAGTCATGTGGCCAGCATGACTAAGCCTCTTCTGGTGAATCAGAGCAGCGCACAGAAACGCCGTTTACTTTCCCACCGGAGCGGTACCTATTTATCTACTTGCACTTTGACGTGCTTTCAAACTGCTAGGTTGGCAAGAGCTGGGACCGAGCAAAGGGAGCTCACCTCGTCGCTATGTATTTACTTTATTTATTCTTTAAAAACTTGATGTCCATACTATAGTTGTAGTCTCAGTGTTCTCCCACACATACTGTGTGGTGTTGATAAAACAGCTCCCTTAGCCAAATTGTTAAAATTCGAATGTGCCATCAACATGTAAAAACTGATGGAGCTAATCTCCCTTGTGTTTTTTGGACTGCCAGAAATAAAGCTTCCACACCGCAGATGTATAACAGGTTATGTTTAGTAACAGTAAAGGGATATTGGATTAATTTTTTTAAAAAAATATAGCTTTGCATTTTGATAGCTACAGTGTTGTGAGCACACTGCAAAAATTTGTGTGCGTGAACAGCACCAATCCTAAAATAAACTCACATCTGGAAGCATCCTGATTTTTCCCTTCGAGTCTGATTTTCATGTGACAGTTGGGTGTAGGTTGATTATTGAACTATACTTAAAAGGTGTGGGGAATGTAGGGAGCATGCAAGAACAAGCAAGCATGCATACTAAGTAAATGCTGTTTTTCTTTTGAATAGGAAGAAGTGACAAATTATATCTTGTAGCTCAGGTATAAGACTGTGCTTGAAACAGTGTTCACATGGATGAAAGATATCCAGGCACTTCTTTGTTAAAGACAAGGCCAAAGACACGGGCCCAAGTTTACATTCTCACAGCCAAGGGCTCTTCCCTCATGCCCGGGCATCTGTGTGAAGATCCTGCCACAATTTAAGGTGGAGTTCCCTGAAGCAGAGAACTTTCACAACATTGCTTGAGAAACTGGGAATGTGAGCACCATCTGCCTTACTCCATAACTGCTTTTAACTAAATAAGAAGACAGTAACAGTGCAATCCCAGCACTTCTAGTTTGGCGCTTATATATAATCCAAGCTGTGTTCTTGATTAATGGCTAATAATAATAGTAATAATAATAATTGATAATCTATTAATTTAGTAACCAACAACAAAGACATTGCATTAATCCACTAAGAATCATACTGCAACTTGATTATTTTACTAATCCCTAAAAACAGACATATGTGATTAGGAATTGGTGGGGGCTAGCTCAACACGTATTTCTTGTATTTATTATAATCCTACCACTAGATGGCATTCAAAACATTAAGGTCCACTTTTTTGGAAGCAGCTGCTAGCCTTTGGCTTTAAATGTCATTTGTGGAAGTGGCCTCAACCTTTCATTGAGCCTCTAATAAGATGTGGTGCAGCCATCAAGAAATGAATATTGGACTTGACAAGTTTCTTTTCTAGCCACTTATGGAGGAAAAGTGCCCCCTCTACCCCATCTGCTTAAAAAAAAATGCTTCAGCCCAATGCTTATACATAACTTTTTTATATTATATGGTGGGTGTTGAGATAAGCAACTACCTAAAAAAGGGGGGAGGAGGAAACGAAACATTTAGGATATGGGGAAGAACTACAGTGCCGGGGAGACACTGCCCCACTGAAACTCATTTGTTGAAAATATGAAATTACATGAAGTGAGTACAGTACAGATGAACCAGAGGCAAGTGAAGAACATAGTGGCCAGTCTAATTCTCGTTTCTTGTTCGGTGAGGGATGTCTTGATCCTTTTTATGTAGGGTGTGTTTGGAGTGTGTGTGTGTAAAATGGCTTTTTGTGAGGCAAATACAACCTGGGGAGAAGGTACCTGTGTAGGACAACTCCCATATGAAACTGCTTAGCACTGCAGCCACCTTTTGAAATGAGGTGTAGTGACATGAAAGAGGGGCTTTTTAGTAGCAGCATCTCTTGAACTCAGTTTACCCATTCTTTTAATGGTTTTTAGTGAATTTGTTGACCCCTTTAATCTTCTGGGCCAGCTCTTTTAAGTACAGTGTAGTTTAAGCTTATTCTATTAGCAATATCTGCCCTGGCTATGGTGAAACCATTTTAATTCTCTAAAGGCCTTTTGTTCCTATCCAAAACTGAGCATAGACAAGGGAGACTGATGAAGATTTCCTATCTTTGAAATATTCTTCTTTGGCGATCACCTGTGGCCGAGTAAGATTGACTTCCATGAAGACTATTTTAACGGTGTGTCCGTTACTGTGGAGGCCAATTCTGGATATATCTTTGAAATATCCACATGCTAGCACCCCTGTTAGCCCTCAAGGAGGTTTAATAACACTGTTTATTACAACAAGAATAGCGGCAAAAAGAGGGAAAGCAACATAAATCATTAAAACTACACAGCGCTAAAGGATTGTAATGTAATCATGTAACAAATGTGCCAGAGGAACAGATTCCATAGACTAGGAGCAACCACAGGAAAAGGCTTTATCTTGAATCTCACCTCTAAAAGCAAAGGCAATTTAGCAAAAGAGCTTAGCACAAGGACAGGTTCAAATTCAAAATGGAGTGGGAGACTATTGCTAACTGCTCTACTCATTCACACTTAAGAAGGTTTAACTATTGTTATGAGTTTGGTTGAACTGATTCGAATGAATAGGCTTATCTTTTTGCCTGACATCCCTCATGGATTAGCAGAGACTTGACAAAAAGGTGAACTGTTCCTTGAGGGATTGAAACTTCTACCTTTTGGAAAGTGCTATCCTCAAGGACAACACAAACCCTTTTGCCCGAAGCAGAGCACCAGAAGGCACCACAAATCTGCACCCGTGCCCCTAGTCATGGTTCATGGTTCCCAAAGGCTGTTCAAGTTATTTTGGCACCTGAGGCAGAAAGTTTTAAAGTGCCTTTCACCCTCCCAGCAATAAAAATTCAGTAATAAATGAGGTAACCAACAATTGACTGACTTTAAATGACACCCACAGCCAGCAACCTTAGATAGTCACGCCCTCTATCTAATGGTAAGATCAACCCTGGTTGTTCCCCAGTTTGTAGGAGAGACAGAAAAATATATTTTGCTGTTAGAATTTGAACACAGAGGCAGTCTGAAGCTGGAGTTGGGTAAAACTAGCATTCACCCCCACCCCAGGGGGTCCACTTAGTTGTTGGGAATACTTCCTGGTTTCCTTTGGGTTTATCTCTTGCTATGTGTTTCCTGGCGTGCTCTGGTCCATGGGGTCATGAAGAGTCAGACACGACTAAACGACTAAACAACAACATGAGTTTCTTAGCAGAAGCGGCTGACCACAGGAGCTCCAGCTTAGACCGTGTACTGCTTTTGAGAGCCAGTGTGGTGTAGTGGTTAAGAGCGGTAGACTCGTAATCTGGTGAACTGGGTTCGATTCCCCGTTCCTCCACTTGCAGCTGCTGGGTGACCTTGGGCTAGTCACACTTCTTTGAAGTCTCTCAGCCTCACTCACCTCACAGAGCGTTTGTTGTGGGGGAGGAAGGGAAAGGAGAATGTTAGCCGCTTTGAGACTCCTTCGGGTAGTGATAAAGCGGGACATCAAATCCAAACTCTTCTTCTTCTTTTCTTCTTTTGCCACTATGGTAGGAAGCTGTCAAAGTGAACGATACCTGCCAGAGATGTGGGCTACGATTTATTACACCTTGTGTGATTTCTTAAATGCTGTGTACGCCTCCCATAGTTTTATCTTTATAGTGGATCTCAGGTGTTTTGCAATTACAGTACAGCATAGCTGAGGAACCTTTCAGAGCCTGAGGAGCCACACTCCCTTCAAGACAACCTTCTGAGAGTCATCTGCTAGTGGTGTATTGGGTCGGAGGCAGAAGTTGGTGGAGCAAGTGATGTAAATTTTAACTTTGGACAGCAGGCTAGTTTTTGCATACACTCACACACCCCTTTACCCACCATTCAGAGAACGGAGTGGCATTGCTGGACTTCAAGGAAGCAGTCTAGAAAGACAGAAATACTTGGGTTTCAAAGTAGGGCCTATGAAAAAAATGCCCTGTAGAGTTATGAAGACCACACACAGACCCTCCAAGTGTCCCTATTTTCCAGGGACAGTCCCAGATTAACAGAAACCATCCCAGTTTCTGATTTCATCCCGGAATGTCCCCCTTTTCCTTAGGACGTCTCTATTTTCATTGGAGAAATGTTGGAGGGTATAGAGTTCTGTGACCTTCGAGCCAAGGTGGTGGTAAGTAACTATACAACCTTTAGAAGACCGCTGAAGGCAGCCCTGTATATTTTTTATGTTTAATGTTGTTTTCATATATGTTGGAAGCTGCCCAGAGTTGCTGGGGCAACCCAGTAAGATGTGTGGGGTATAAATAGTAAAATAATCATTATGAAATGGGATGTCCCTATTTTCATCAGAGAAATGTTGGAGGGTATGCACAAAGAGAGGCCTGGAAAGCTGCATTTGGAGCCTGAGCCTGAAGCCCAACTCTCTACCATCCTATCTTCCAGCAGTCCACCCAGCACATCTACAAATTCACCTGATGGGCCTTTGTCAGGTACTAAGCACATAGAAGCAGGAGGAAACTTTATGTACCTTACAGGCCTGTGGCAGGGCTCTTCTATATTATTGCAGCTGACTGGAGTTTCGGGGGGGGGTGCATTCAGGAGATACTGCATGTGATGCTGGCATGTAATACATGTGTTGTATAATGGGGGGGTTCAGTGGCTGAGATGTTCTAAAGTAGTATACAGGATCTAGTCCACATCTCCTTTCCCTTTGCTAACAATCTTTAAGAGCACCAGTGGGTGGATGGCGGTACAAGAGTCTTCATGTACTTTTTACTGTTGGCCTTAATACAGAACCAGAAAGAGGAGTTGAACAAGCAAAATAATATACTAGAGCAGGATAGCCAAAATGGTCCCAAGGTTAACGAACTACAATTCCCATCATCTCTAACCATTGGCCACATTGGCTGGGGTTGAGTGATGGTGGAGGCCAGTAGCATCTGCAGGACACCTGGCTGGCTGTTCCTCACAAAAAGAGAAGTTCAGGACATGCTTGCCATTGTTTCCCTCCCATGTCTGGATTTGTGTCCCTCTTCCCCAGTGTGCCCCCTACTCCCAGCAGCCATGAGCCACATGAACAGGATTATTATATGCTTCATCAGTGAGAGATTGCAGTATCTATTCAATTTAAGGATAGGTTATGGAGCTTTCTCAGGAGGAACTGCAACCTACCTATTTATTTGCCTGGACGTATATTGCAACTCATCTTAAGCAGGCCAGTGACAATCACACTTCTGCTAAAATACTGTTTTTGGTTTTTTTAACTGTTTAATCATCAGACCATAGTTTTGCAGAATACAACACTGCTTGCAGTTTCATATTCAAGCTCTTTATTACCGGTATGTATTTTGAGGGGAAAGGGTGTTAGTTCCAAGCAAGTGTGCACAGAATTGTAACTTTATGTGATTACAAACCCACTGTTCTGAAACCACTTCAAGGCAGTTTGAGGCCCATAGTTCTGCTGCAGCAAGGAACTTGCAACTAACTGTTCAGACTGAAGACTTTATTCCCCCACCCTATTTGTATGAACAGGGCTTTCGTCTATAAACAACCCATCCTGTGCAATTAAGCACAACAAAATTCTCATTTAAGGCATCATTGTAAATAAAATGTCTCAAGTGCTGCATATGAACTTTTGCAGAAATTGCATATTTGAAGTTGACCTGTGTATATTTAGGATCCCAGCTGTGTTAGTGTGTTGTAGAAAACACTATAAAAACTGTTCTGTATTTTAGCAAGTTTCTTGCTATATAAGCCTTTATGGGCCAGAACTCACTTCATCAGCTACATGAAGTGGTCTCCATAGTGAAAAGCCATAAGGCCTCTGAGCAGTAGGTAAAGTGAATACAAGATCCAATCAACATGGGTGTGGCCCACTGTTAGATTGCATTAAGTGTTATAGTTGTGCTACCACCAAGTGCCCATTTACTTTGAATCCATTTCAATGGAACAGACATGTGGGAAAATGATTGCTTGTACATGAGAGCATGAGCAAAGTTCTTATTGTTGCAGGGTGATTTCATAGCTAGAAGCATCCTTGGAGCATGAACAGCGCGTGAACAGCTCGTGCTGTCCTATATGATTGGTTAACGTAGCATGGCCTGATGCTCGCATGAAGGTCCTTATCTGCTGGCTAGAACAAATTGCTTGGCTTGTATTTTGTATCTTTCTGATTTCACACAATAAAAGCTGTGCTGCATTAGCCCTAGGAGCAGCCATATTTCGGAACCTATCATGGTGTGAGACTGATTTTTCTTTGGATGCCGAGCTGCAACTCGACACAGACAAAAATTAAATACTTGGGTTTTAAACCGTTTAAATTTTAACATTGGAATTGGCTGCACTATTGTACCAAGTAAAGAAGTAACCCTTTCTGGCATAACCTTATAAAGATGCAGAAAAATAAATATTTCTTTAATGGATCATCAGACTAGCTTGAAGTAAAATTCCATTGAATAAGCCTGATAATTTATTTGTTTAGTTGTTCCATTTATTCACCACCTTTTCTTCCAAGGAGCTCAGTGTGGTGTACATGGGTCTCCTCCTCCCCATTTCACCCTCACAACAACCCTGTGAGGTAGGTTAGGATTATAGATGATGACTGGCCCAAGGTCACCCAGTGAGCTTTATGGCTGAGTGGGGATTTGAACCCTGCTCTCCCAGGTCGTAGTCCAGCACTCTAACCATTACACAACACTGGCTACTGAAAAACCAATAAGCTACTGAAAAGCCATACCTAGACCTACTTGCAGGGTGAGGACCGAAAGAAATACAATTTGGGATTTTATAAGAAAAACAGAAACTGTCCTAAGCATATGAACTGGATAAAGAATCAGTTGTAAGACCTGGGATGAGGAGAGGGATGGTTTTTTGGGACTGATACCAGTGCTCTGATAGCCCAAGTCTAATCCCATTGATTCAAAAGTAACATCTCACCATCTGGCATCCGTAGTGCTTACTGCTTGGTGAATATTTAGTTATTGTTAGGTCCTGTTTTCTCCTCCAGGAGTTTGAGGTGGCTAACAATCACCATAAATTATAATAAATACAGTAAAACAATAGTTAAAACACCGACAAATCCACACCAACAATTAAAATATATAGTAGACAATAAAACTTTTAACAGTTAATCTTCATTCCATTTGTTCCAAAAGCGGCTGGCTTGGTCATGCCCCCAGAATGGAAGCTGACAGGATCCGCAAGGATGTGCTCTCCAGGGAGCTGGCTTCTGGCACCAGACCAATTGGCAGACCAATGCTGCGTTACAAAGATTTCTGCAGACATGACATGAAGGCTGGCAACATCGACCCTGCCATGTGGGAATCCCTTGCAGATGACCACAGTGCCTGGAGACAGGCAGTCAAGTCACATATCCATAGCAGTGACCAGAGGAGGAATGACCGCTGGGAAGAGTGCCATGATGCATAGAATCATAGAATCATAGAGTTGGAAGAGACCACAAGGGCCATCGAGTCCAACCCCCTGCCAAGCAGGAAAACACCATCAGAGCACTCCTGACATATGGTTGTCAAGCCTCTGCTTAAAGACCTCCAAAGTAGGAGACTCCACCACACTCCTTGGCAGCAAATTCCACTGTCAAACAGCTCTTACTGTCAGGAAGTTCTTCCTAATGTTTAGGTGGAATCTGCAGCAGTACAACTGGACACCTTCATCTGCTCCCAGCTGTAACAAAACATGTCTCTTCCTGCATCAGTGCTGCAACCTCCCAACAGTTAGACCTCATTCTCAAAGGTGCATACTTCCATTGTCTCCCAAGACAGACAGATGCCAATAACCACTCTTAAGTTTGCACCTCATTTTTATCAAGGTGGAAGACAACTAAGCATCACCTTGAAGGGAGTTCCACAAATGGGGGCTGCCCCCGAGAAGCCCTGCTCAGTCATCATCTCACAGGCCATGCTTACCAACTGAACAATGAGCAGGACCATTCTCACCAGTCTTAAAGCATGGGTTGGTAGTTATTGGGAAGACACCCCTTTAGTTATTTGGGCTCAAAAGTCATACAAAGCTTTGTACGTCTGTACACCATTAATTGGGCCTGAGAGCTAACAGGCGAGTGCTGAGTTTTAAGTATCATTGTAATGTGGTCTCATCAACAGCAGCAGTTTGTTTGTTTTAAATGGTTGCATTTACATTTACATGACAAATGGTAAAACAGCTTTAGGATCTCAGTTGGTATGAATTAATTTTAATTGTTCAATTAGCTTTATGTATAAGAGGACATTCTTTTAAGATATGTGTGTTTTAAAACCAGAACTCTTATCTTATGAACAAGAACTCTGGAAATGCAATGCGTATGTATTAATGCTTCCCTATTTTAACTCTTTTCACGTGTGAATAAGGGATTTGGGGTTGATCCTGCATGCAATATAGTTCTCATCCAAGTACTGTCTTACATTATTTCTTCATTTAATTCAGATGTAGTGTTTCTGTGGAAAATCCAGTAAGTCACACCCACCTACCCAAAATGGTAAAACTGGATTGAACAGGCAAGGGGGAGACACAGGGTGGTGTTTTGATAAGTACACTGTGAAAAACTAGATAAGTACACTGTGACTAACCTGCTTCTGGTAAACCAGAGCAGCGCACAGAAACGCCGTTTACCTTCCCGCCGGAGCGGTACCTATTTATATACTTGCACTTTGACGTGCTTTTGAACTGCTAGGTTGGCAGGAGCAGGGACCGAACAACGGGAGCTCACCCCGTCGCAGGGATTCAAACCAACCTTCTGATTGGCAAATCCTAGGCTCTATGGTTTAACCCACAGCACCACCCGCGATGGCTTGGGATAGGAGAGCATTTATTGTAGATTTGAATATGAAACAATTGCCATGGAATAATCTGTGTATATGTAGCTAGTTGATGAATCCTCACAACTTTGAAAAAATTCCAACATCAGTGCTCAAAATAGGCTTGTCATATTTCAAAAAGTGGAAAACCTGGACACAAAAGTTATGCTTTTTTTTTTTAGCAAAGTTGATGGGCTTTTTTTTTTTTTGGGGGGGGTGTCCAAGTTCTTGAACTTTTTTTAGTTTTGTCCAGTTGTCATTTTTTACAAGATCTACAGACATAGGCTGCCATATGTCTGGATTTTCCTTGACATTTCTGCAGATGTTGTTTACGAGGGCTGAATACCGGGTATGTCCAGACATATAGCATACCTAAAAATAGTGACCTGTGACCCACGTTAAGGACCTGGCTTTGCTTGAGGTTATTCCCTGATTTGTTAGAAATACATGATGGTGTTTAACCACGAACAGAAACAACATTCTGCATGTACATTCTGTATCAGATACTTGATTTTCTTCTTAGAATGCAATGATCACGTATTATTTTAGCTTCCAAGTATCTTCTACTAGAAAACCAACAAACCTTATCCAACCTGCTCCCTGGGTACCAGGGTTAACGACTGACCAGGCTAGGCCTCTAAGAGCCTCGACACACGCCACTGAGCTTTGGGGCTGCTAATTCAAAAATGGAGGATGAGCGCCTCAACCATTAATTAATAATGTAGCTCTCTGTCTTCCTGCGTGTCACAAGCTGGAAAGGCGGTGATCGGCCAATAAAGATGTAGGGGAAAGAAGTCGAAAGCTCCTCCCAACAGCTCTTCCTCATTGAGAGCTGAAGTAGTAGATCAAAAACTTCCGAGGAGCGGGGTTGGTGGGGGGCAGAAATAAAAGAGGGGAGACTCATCAGATACCAGCCGGGCGGAAGGGCCAATCGAATTACTAATCAGGTAGGAGGTGATGGTGCAGCCTTTACCTCTGTCTCAGGAGGGTCAATTTGCCTTACAGACCTTTCCGGGAAGACACGGGAGGAGGATGGGGGGGGGAGGCACTCTCGTGTACATCCTGACAGCAGGAAGGGAAGGCTCATCTAACAGCCTCTCAGCTGGAGGGGATCCCTCATTAAACATCAGATCAGACGGGGGGGGGGTGTGAGAAAGAGAGAGGAAAGGGAGGGGGGGAGAGGAGAGAGTCCCGACAGAAGCTGGCCGGGAAAGTAGATAAGCGATCAAAAAGACTTGCCCTCCTTCTCTTCCCTGTTTGCTTGGCATTTTGGAGAGAGAGAGAGAGAGAGAGAGAGAGAGCGGAAGGAGGTGCGCGGAAGAGCGCGCCGGGCCGGTCAGAGGGCGACCCCCGTGGGCGGAGCGGGGGGGGGAGGCGGTGAGCCCAGGGGAGGCCTTAGACACCGGGGGAGGGGAATCCCCGGGTCTGTCGAGCACGTTGTGTGGCGGCGGAGGAAGGGGGGGGAGGAGTAGTAGTAGCAGGAGGAGGAGGGAGTAGTCGTTGCCGCCGCCGCCTGCTGTTCGGCGTCATGGCCCCATTGTGAGGCGGCCTAGGGGAGGGGGGGGGAGAGAGAGAGAAGCGGGGGAGGAAAGGAAGGATCCGCTCTCGCTCTCTCCCTTGCGCACACAGAGCTCGCTCAGTCCCAGGCGAGGAAGCGGCGTGTCAGGCGCACGCACACAAAAGGAACCGTCTTCGGGCTGCTCCTGCTGCTGCTTTCGCCGCTCCTCTTCGCCTCGACCTGACGCCCTCCTTTCTCTCCCTCTCCCCCCCCCCCGCTACTCCTCATATACTCCACTTAGAAACGGGACCCGGGCGATGCCACTGTTACACCGAAAGCCCTTCGTGAGGGAGAAGCCCCCCGCTGACCTTCGGCCGGACGAGCACGTCTTCTACTGCAAGGTCACCAACGAGATTTTCAGGAACTACGAGTAAGTCTCTCTCTCCCCCCCCCCCCATTTCCTCGTGGGCTCTGGCGGGCTGATTTGAACAGGAAAGCGCGGCGGAGGCGGCGGGAAATGGCTGACACCTGGCCTGGGAAAAGAAGAGGGTGGGGAGGGAATCTCCCTCCGAAAGGTCGGGGAAACCCCCTGACCACCCTTCTTCCGAGGGGAGGAGGGGGCGTCGAGCCAGGTCCTGCCCGCTGTCCTTTAGCGCGCGCTCTTGTGTCTCCCCTCAGGACGGGGGGGAGGAGGAAATAAAGTTTGTGGCAAGCGGTGGGGGGGGGCGGGTCTGGTCCCTCTCCCCGCCGCCCTTGTCCCTCTGGTATCCCGAGACTCCCCCCCCCGTCCCGCCGCATGTCAAAGCGGCTTCCACTAGGCCTTTCGTAAGGTGCTCTCATTTGCCTCCGGTTTGTAGAAGCGACTTGGCGCGTTTGACCGAATCCGAGCGCGGAAACTGCCTCACAGAAATCAACGGCCGGTTGGCCGGCCGCGTCGTCTAGACCCCGCTTTGGGAGCCTCCGGACGGGCGCTGCTAACCGCCCCGCGCGCGCACTATTGTTTTCCCAGCAGCTGGCAGGACGGGGAATGAACGCGCCGCCTACTGTAGCCGCCCTCCCGCTCCCAAATGCGCCTCCGTTGGGTTTGAGTTCAAAACATCGACAGCCCCTCCTGCCGTCTCCTTTCATAGTGCAACTGAGTCGGGTTTTTATCTGTTTAAAAGCGCCCGACCCCCCTCAAACCTCTTTTGAAACCTCCCCCCTTCTCCCTCTTTTCGACACACTATGCGTTTTAGTACCCTAAACTTCCACCCGTGCGAGTAGGACTCGTCGGCACCTGTTTCTTAAGCTCCAAATGGGGTGATAATTCTGTTTCCGTAGTATCTGTCAGGGTTCTTCTAACGCTGGCAAGTACAATAGTTGAGCGTATTCAGGGGAAAGTGATGACGCATTTGAATGTGCTGGTTTAGCTAAAGCTGTGTATCTCAGTATTGTGCTTTATTGCCATGCATTAAGAGTTCCGTTGATTTTGTGGCTTTCACTCTGGCTTGTTCGGTTTTAAAAATGAAAGAGGAGGACAGTTGGTCCACAAGGTATTCTCTCGCATGGCAGGCTATCAATTAATTAGCTAAAAGTACTAGACTAGTTAGTTAATGAAATAAAGCTCAGTACATCAGCACTACTTTTGGGTGAGATTTGAATGAAAATAAGAATTACATATTTCCCAGTTTAGAGGAGCCTTCAGTTTCTATAATAGCTTTGCACAGGACTGTTTCCCCAGGAGATGATGTGAATAGTAATTGCATGTAGTATTCAGTTAGCTTAAATTTAAAATATATTTATAAACTTCATTAGTTTATCCTTTTTCTTAAGTATTGGCATAGGTATGAAGAGAATATGTGAACTTTACATATTAAATGTAATATTAGGAAGGAGAAAAAGTTCTTCAGGACAAAAGTGTTCATCCAGAACTCTGATAGCTAAGAAGCTGGAATATGTTTTTCATTCTTCCGCTTTATTTGCAAGACTTTATGTATAATCCAGCCAAAGTTGAGCACTTTGAAGTCCCAAAAAAATTGGCTGGAGAGGTGAGCTATGCACAATTCTTCTACTGACATCATTAGGGTATAAAAATTCTCAATGTTGTCCCAGGAACTGATAACACATAAGGGCATGTGCAGAGTTCCTTTCACTCAGCATTGAAGAAACCATTGCTAGACCCCCATTTGTTGGAGATGTGAGAAGAGATCTGGGGGCAAGAAAATTCCTATCAAATTATCCCATTTAGAAATGTAGCAGCAAGGGAAGAAATCTTACATTATTTTAATAATTGGACTGATTTTAGATATACTTAGATAAGGCTATATAAGTTTGCAACATACAGGATGCTCTTAATGCATTATTGTATTTAACAGTTTATCTGGTAGTCAGAGGTAGCAAGTACAGTAATTCCATGTAGGCAAACGAGTGTTCTGACGGGGGGGGTGGGGGGTGGCAGGCAACCACTCATCTGTGTTGGCCACAGAGAATGGAAAGTCTCTTCCTCCATGAATACATAGTGTGGAACTGTAGTGGGCCGAGCAGTTTTTTTGAGTTTTTGTTTTTTACTAATAGGCTACACATAGAAAAGGGATCTTCCCTTTTCCACAGCCAATATATTGTTGTCATTATTATTGTTGTCATTATTAATTGTACTTAATGCTTTTCTTAACAAAATGTATTCCAAAGCAACTTGTTAAATAGTATAAAGATTAAAACCAGCATAAAACAAAAACAGAGTAAAAAACTAAAATTGCAGTTATGCATTTAAGAGACACATCCCCACACAACTGGGGATTGTGGTTTTGCTCCCATCAAACTACAACCTATCACCAAGGTTCATTCTTGGCTTATTGACTATGGTTTATTTAAGTAAAACATCCATAGGCCCTGGTTTGGACATAATACTTAACCCAGGGATCATGGTTTGTTATCCCTGGCTGCGTGCTTGTGGAAAGAAGCAAAATCATCAGTTACCATTACATAATAGCTGGTCTTACGTTTCTGATTTATCAAATTTGTATGCATATATATAGTGTTGCAATTATATACTTGCAACAGCTCAATGAGGTGGCTACTCCAGATTAATCAGGGTTTCGGGCCAGGTATTTTGGGCTAAGTCCAACAGTTTTATTACATGATGCTGGCTGTCAGGTTTGGAGAGACACCATGTTCTGTGGTACAAGGAAACCATGGGACATGCATGCTTTCCCAGGTTACTGTTTCTGTTACAGTGATTGCAAACCTGCATGAATCTCATTAGCTGGATGATAGACTGATTCAATTTTTGCTTGTAGTGCTTTTTAAAATTTTATATATATGTCTATTTTATTGTAAGCTGTTTTGGACAGGTATTTGCCTAAAAGCAGCCTAAAAAACTAATTACCACAATAGCAGTCGTAAGATTCTTTTTTTATATAATAATAATTTTTATTCAGTTTCCAATATACATTCCATCCATATTTAACATCCACTTCTAACATATACATCTTTTAGACTTCCCTCAGCCTATCTGACAATTTTCCATATAATCACAATTACTCACATTTCTTAAATTTATATTGCGCTTTAATAATCTTAATCTTATCATATCTTTTAAGCAACATTTCTATCCATCATTTTCACAGAGCTTCTTGAAAGCCAACAAGCGTTATTTGCTTCTCACATACATTTTTGGTATACTCTGTAAATTTATTCCAGTCCTCGGTGAATCTCTGATCACGTTGATTCCGAATTTTCCCCGTTAATTTGTCCCTTTCTGCATATTCCATCAATTTCATTCTCCATTCTTCCCTTGTCGGCATTTCTTCCTGTTTCCATTTCTGGGCCATCAAAATTCTAGCTGCTGTCACAGCAGTCGTAAGATTCAGTACTAGCCACACAACAAATCCACAAATTCTGCTAAATTAAAGTTTCAGGAATTTTTATACTACTATAAAACACTTCTGTAGCACCAGAAGATTTGGCATTTTCTCCACTCCTTATTCAGTTAGAAGAGAGTGGCAAAACTTTCATCTTAGTAGCATCAACTCTTTGCCACCTAAGAAGTTCATTGAACCCATAAAATGCCATCTTTAGTAGTTGCCCATAAAATGTCCAGCAGCAAATCATTAAAATCATAACCATATTATTAATATATCTAAACCAATTGAATCTTGGTTGCTTTGTTGACAGTCCCCCTGGTTGAAAATCTTGCAGCTGAATGCTAGTTCAGTTAATGGGAAGACAGCTGCCATCCAGAATTTAATCCTGGATGAGCATGCTGACCTGGCATATATTACAAAGACCTGGCTGTATGTAAATCTTACCCAGCTTTTGTCTGCCAGTTTTTCCAAACAGTAGCAGGTGGCCTAGTGGGCTATAGTGACTCCATTCCCATACCCAGGTGCCTCATTCAACATTACAGTTTTCATTATTCATTTAATTATAGTTTTAAGCATGTGTTTTTTTATGGTGGGTGTTTCAGGATAGGGATTCTGTTGGTGTATAGCCCTTACCATTGTTAAGTAGTCTCCTTATTTAAGATAGCCAGGGTGGTATTGCTGGGAACTTCAACATTCCCTGTTGGAAGTAGCTCAGTATTTCATTGCTTCGTGGCAATCATGGGTCCATGCTAAATGGGTTCGGGTCATACTTACCTTGTCTCTGATGGGATTGTGCTCCCTTTGAAAAGAAAATGAAATGAGTGAAACTGATATAGAAGGAGACAAAGTAAAATTGGTAACCTTAGGACGGTACCAGTACAGATGAAGAAAAAATGCTTGTGGACTCCCACATCAAATGTGAGCAAGTGAGTAGGAGATTAGTGTGAGAAGAACAGAATTCTATGATGAATCAGGTAAAATCTGAGGTTTAGTCACAGTTGTACCACATAATCGGTGTCCCACAAAAGACATGTTGGGTCTGGATTTGATTTTATTTAAACTCAAATGAGATTACATCTCCCCAAAGCATAATGAGGTACAGTATTCTATTTGAAGACCAATATATGAGAGAGAAAGTGGCTTTAAGGCACTGTTGGCCTCAAGGTCAAGTTTTGAAACCAGGAGTGGGGCAGAGCAGGGTGTTTGCAGACTTTTCCAATTACATGTGATTTCACAGAACGTGCGATGACCTTGAATGCAACCCCCGTTCAAAGTGGGGGTTGTCTGTACTTTAACATGTATTTGGCACGTTCAGTTACTTTAACTTTCTCTGTTGCAGTGACTTTTTTGAACGAACCATTCTGTGTAATAGCCTTGTGTGGAGTTGTGCTGTTACCGGTAAACCCGGACTCACCTATCAAGAAGCACTAGAATCAGAAAAGAAAGCCCTACAAAATCTCCAGAACTTTCCAGAGCCACTTATTGTCCCAGTTCTATACTTAGTTACCCTCACTCAGCGCTCACGACTTCATGAAGTTTGTGATGACATCTTTGCTTATATCAAGGACCGTTATTTTGTTGGTGAAATTGTTGCAGTACTTAGGAATAATGGTGAAAGGTAAGTATTTCTTATATTTGCCAGTTTTGAGATATATATTTATGGCTCTTGTAAAAAGAAAACAAAATCTAGGGTTATCTTG
This sequence comes from Podarcis vaucheri, assembly GCF_965113315.1. Lineage (NCBI taxonomy): Eukaryota > Metazoa > Chordata > Lepidosauria > Squamata > Lacertidae > Podarcis > Podarcis vaucheri. The sequence goes on from NC_138759.1 coordinate 35,557,983, forward strand.
TGAATAGCTTAATTTTAAGTAGCTTTGGCTAGTCACATGGCTAGAATCTGTGGTTAAATTTGAAGCTAGATCAGATTCTTCAACCCAGTTCCTTTTTTCCTTATCTGGAAGATTTTGACTGACAGATTAAGGGTTTCTGAGATACAAAGCATTATTCTGTATGTATAGAATGGGTGGGATATAAATCTAAATAAAAAGCACACTGCCTGCATGGTAATGTTTTATTTTGCTGTGTTTTCAATCATTTAAAAAACAATGGCCTCAATGCAGATGTATGAGATGCTCACCGTGTTTAAATAATTTGGAATATGTAACAGATTTGAACTCCCTCCTCCCCTCTGTGTCCCAAACATTATGTCTGCATCAGCAATAACTTAATTTCCTTTTAAAAATAATTTGGAAACCCACTTCAAATATTAATTTCAAAATATAATTAAGAAAGCAAACATGGTTTTAGTGATAACTGGGGCTATTCAGCTATAATGCTACCCCATGGCTAAATGAAACCATAACTGGGAAGGAGAAATTCACACATGAGGAAAGGGAGAGTAGAAGGAGCCCATACCTTGTCCCTGATCTTCTAGCCATTCTTAGGATATCAGGAACTTCAGGTATACAACTGATTAATTTCAAACTGGAATCAACTTGCGAATTATGCTGGATGAAACCAAAAATTAATCCTTGAAACATGGAAGCTCTGTCTTCAAGCGCTCACCAAGGTTTGTTCTTGGCTTATGGCTTGTTATATAGTATGGGTCGAAGCCAAGCCATTGCTGGCACATTCTCCCCACTCCTCCTAAGCTTATAGGTTGTCTTCTCTCATCCCTTTCTGTCATCTTACCTCCCATCCCCTATGTCCTTGTGTTGGGTTAGTCTACACAGAATGCAGCTGAACTGAAACAACTGAATTAATGAACACAGCGAGCCCTAATATGCTAAATGTAGTCTGGTCTATTATACAGTTGGCAAGGCATGTCCTGTACTTTTCAGAAATAGCAATATGTATGTAAGTGTAACATCTACGACAAGAGGTGTTAATTACATATTTTCCTTTTGCATTGAACAATTTAATGGTTGTCTTCATTAGGTGACATGCTTACCAAAAATGGAGGCTTACAATGTGTCAGGAAGCAAATGGGCCATTATTAAGACGAGATTAGACAACAATCATGTTATCCTTGTTTATTTGGGTCATCAACTGTAATAAAGGATAATCTTTTTTGCTAGTGTAGATACACAGACAACATAGAACCTTTTATTTTCCCACTTTCTTGTGTTTAATATCTAGTTTCTCAGTAACATAACAGGCATTTTAAGATTTTTCTTATCTGGATAAAACAAGAGGCTTTGTGATTAATGCTGAAAACCAAAACAGATAATTTAATATGACTGCTGTAATAGGACATTGTCAATAGGGTAAATGTATTACTGTGTATAGCAGATGTATTCTCATACTTGCAATGTGCTGAAGACTCATATGTGGAAATTCTCCCTACTCTTGGATTGGTTTTCATTTCGGAGTACTGTTCTTTATGCAGATAGTCTTGCTTCATGCAAATAGTCTTTGCATAAGGAAAGTGAAAACAAATTAAGATTTTGACTTTTCAGGGGCTTACAAAAGGCATGAGAACGGCTGTATTACCCACCTATTATAGCACCACACATACTTACACCAGTGCTTATGTAGTTGCAGAATAGCACTAGTGACTGTTTTTCTTCCCATGAAGACCTCTGTTTGCATCCCATAATTATGGAACTACATGGATATGTGATAAGAACATAGATAAAATTAAGCTGATTTTAAGTTCACAGACTATCCAAGGGTTAGAAGAAATGAGCACATACTTTACATTTGACTCTGCTCTTGAAACATTCTTCCCACTTTTTATCTGTCTGTTAGTATAAAATGATATTGGATTGCAAACTACTTTTAGGTATATATTCCAGTAACTAAATCTTTTTGCACTAAAAAAATGCTATGTTCTTATGTTTGCTTTGTTTCAGACTGCAGTGTAAGATTTTGGAAGTTAAAGCACCAGTGCATCAAAATGGAATGGCTAATGGCCATGTTAACAATTCCGATGGAGTCACTATCGTAATTAGTGATAGTGATGATTCAGACTTGGATACCAGTTCTGCACAAAATGGGTAAAAGATTAGTTTTATATTTGGAAAATATGGATAGTTTTAAAAGGTTACAAAAACTGGATTAGAATAGTTGCTTAGTGTAAAACCTCTATGCAGCCATTTTGCCTATAGTGGAATCGAATTACACCATTCCAGAATCTGAGAGGTCACCTGAGTTATGTGCATTTGTTGGAGCAGGTCAGCATATAAACCTGGAATGCTGTGTCTGTGTGAAAATTAATACAATTAAATATTTTTCCTGTTTAGGGCAACCATTTGGTTTTAAAAATACTAATTATATTCAAACTCTTTATGTGGTATTATTTTTGTACATTTTAATTACATTTAACTACATAATTAATTTCTTGTAGTTTGAAGGAGTTAATTCATTGAAATGTTGCACAGAAATGTTACTGTTCAGTGGGAGGAAATTAATTGATATTTGTTTTTAGGAAGGAAAAAGCCATAACTGAACCCTCCTTGTTCAAGTACAAAGTGAAGCCTATTAAGAAACAATTGTATGAATCTGTTATAGTGAAAGCATCTCAGATATGGTAAGCACTGAAGGCTATGGTCCTACTGTCCTATATGCATATAAGGAGCAATGTTGAGTGGATAGCTCAAAAATAAACCAGTAGCCACACACATACTAAAATGTCTGACAGGCAGACTATGAATGGGTGCGTACATAATTGTATTTCCATAGTGGAAAAGGCTTAACCTGTTCAGTGTCTGCCAGCTACATAGCTGTTAAAGGCACAAAGTCCCAAAGCCAACCCTAAACCAAAGTCTAGGCTGTAATTCTTGAACTTACTCTACCTGCATGTGTACACACTCACTGTACAAATATAGACCACAGGCACACATACATCTCTTCCTCTCCCTTTGCCAAAGTGCACCTCTCATATGCCACACATATAAGCACACACCTCTCTCTTACACACAGCACATACATCTCTCCTCTCATAGACCATCCATCCATCTGTCTCTCACACACATGCACACCTATATCCCACTCTCTCAGCCCAAGGTCTCGACCATGTACAGGCATCTCCCCATCTGCTCAGTTCACTTCACATGTGACTGCATGTATGTGCAGCCCTGGAAACTCGGAAGTGAGGGGGAGAGATCTGAAGAGCATCAGCAAAGCCCTCCTGCTCCTCCAGCTTGCGAGGAGACCCTCCCTGGAGCCTGAAGGGGACATCTTCTACGGGCTCCAGGGAGGGTCTCCTTGCGTGCCAGAGTTGCAGTGGGGTTTTGCTGAGTCTCTTCAGCCTCCTGGCTAACATCTGACACGCAGGAAAGCGGCTGCTGTTGGGCTTTTCCGCTGGAGGCTAGTTGAGGCTGCTCAGCTGGTGTGGGGGGTCAGCTGAGCAGCCTCAAGCCTCTGACTCAAAAGGAGTTCTTCCCTAGAGCCTGAAGAGGACATCCCCTTTGAACTCCAGAGAAGGTCTCCTCAAGAGCTGGAGGCGCAGCAGGGTGCCCCCCATTTATGCACATTTCACTTATGCTCGCAGGGGGCCAGAACGTAATGTCTGCCATTCAAAACAAAAGGAAAACCTCCCTCCAAAACATTCCCATTCGCCCCACCAAAAATAAAAAAATACACAAGGACCACAAACCTGGCGCCTGCAGATGCTGGGTTGGCAATCTCTGGATTATAGTACTGTAAGAGCACTTGGTTAATCTTGACTCTATTTCAGGAATGATTTGGTATTTATATTACTTAATTAGAATTGCCAGGAACAGTAGTTCCTGAAAAAAATACTTGATAGGATAGTTTCCTCTTGAAAACTAAATTTAGGAACTATTTTAGTGTGCCAGTTCAGCTGGGAATCATCTTTGATATTGATGCATGTTCCTTTTCTTTTTGTCCTGTACCATAGCCGGAGGAAGCATCTATTTTCTCGTGACAGACTAAAGCTCTTTTTGAAGCAACACTGTGAATCGTATGATGGCATTGTTAAAATTAAGGTAATCAAAATAATTAAACAAGTTGAAGCAAGACTGTACTTTGATCACATTATGGGCAGTGAAATTAGTTTGATACCCAGTTTAGTTGTTGTGTTATTGTGTGTGTGCGTTTTTTTTTGTGTGTGTGTGTAGTTTGATGCTACCATTAATTATTGCTTTATTGTTTGTTTTTAGCTGTTCTTTAATATTGTGAACCACCTTGAATTTTTTTTATCAAATAAGTATATAATTACAGTTTTCATGAAATGGTAAACTATGGTTTGACTGTCGTCAGACCTACACATACTATACTATACTGTCCTTGTCTGGCCCAGGTTTTAGGTAAACAATAGTTTGCTGTCAGTAGAGCATGAGAGCACACTAGGAGTGCATGAGCCCAAGCTGTTTTTATATGAATCAGCCTCAAGGTGTTCAGGCACTACACTTCAGAGATGAGAAAAACTCATTTAAAAAAAGTCTCTAGTGGTAGTAGCAAGTACTTCTTTTATTTATTAGCCCAAACTTGTTTTCCAACTATTGTGCAATGCTACTATGGTTTCGTATAAATTGGAATCTGATTTGAAACAATGGTGGTGTATTTTTCATTGCAATGTTGCATTTGTGTTAAAAGGACACAGAAAAAGAAGATAATTCTCCACCCCAAATTTACTCATGATTAATTTATTTCAGTGATGCTTACTAAAGAGTGTTCCGTTTACTACAGATACCTCATTCCTGTGGTGTTGATTAGGAAATAATGGCTAATGGTGTCTCTTTCTAAAACCGTAGCTTATTAGCCAGTGTGTACATGCAAGAGCAGGCAGCCTTCTCAACAATCTTTCCCCATCTTTCTCTACAAGGCAATATCATTTGCAAAATACAAGATAGCAGAACAGAATTTTTCCTACCTCTTTCATGATGATCCACCCACTTTTGTCTTCAGTCCTTCAAACAGACGGCGAAGGAGACCTCCAAAGATGGCATCTGATGATCATGTAAGTAATGCAGTACTTGTTAATCTGCTTTTCAACAAGAAACAGCAGTGGATTGCATCCTACAGCAATTCAAAACGGCAAAGTACTTTGCTATCTGTGTTTTTCATATTTGCCATTAGTTGTCTTAGGTAAGTCAAAATTGTTCCACAGCTGGCCATATAATACTCTGAGAGATAATAATTTATATACCAAGGCCCTGAAAGTCCATGGGCACAGGTGGGACTTAAAAACCTGGCCTCTCATATGCAATGAGGCTGGATTAAACTGGTTTTTACATTTGGAATGACAGTAGTCAAAACTTGCTATTGCCACAAAATAAAACACATTTCTAGTTTTATTCATTCATCATATAACTTGGCAATATGTTCCACCAAGCTGTTAAAAGATTTCAGTTTTTCACTTATTGCCCTTTCATGAGTTTCTCCTTTTGTCTTCAGGAGGATTTTGTTGCAAAAGAGCAGCTTAGTCCTAGAAATGCAAGCAGTGCAGCAAAAGAAAGGGCAAGACTCCAAAAAGAAAAAGACGAAATGAGGGCCATGGGTAAGTACAAGCTCATGCGATGAATAAGCTTTTTTTTAGATGAAAAACATGCATAATGGGCTGGCTTTTGTTGATTCTGTAGAACTAGTGCTGTAGTTTTTAGTGTATTATCCTTCAAAGAAAGAAGCTGTTGCAGTCCTGTCTCAAAAGGGCCTTTTCTGAAGCTGTGCCTCAGTTTTGGAACTCTTTTTGCCACAGGTTCATTTAGCCCCTTCACTCTTATGACTGCTTTGTTTAGCCGGGCTTTCTTTTTCTTTTTAGTCTATGTAATTTTATGCGATGTTACATGTTTTAACTAGTTGCTGATTTTCCTCTTTACTATTCCCCCCCATTGTTGTATTACTATTGTCTTTTATTTATGTGCTAGTTGAATTGAGCCCTATGTTTTTACCTGAAAGGTGGGATATAATCATAATACATCATATTAGCTTGGAAATAAATCCCTCTGACATATGCTTACAGCCAGAACTATAATTACTTCCCAGTAATTGTGATTGGGTTGCAGTCATAGCATGTCTGTTTGGGGCTGTTTCCTTGAACGTAACGGCATCACCCACAGGTGGCCAGATTTGATTAACTTGATCTTGAAGTGTTGTTTATATAAATAATTTCTTTAAAAAGAATAATACAACTCTAGTTCTCCTGTCCACTTTTTGAAAAAGAAAAATTGAAAAGAGAAAAGACAACTTCTATAGAATCCAAGAAGAAAGAAAGAGAAGATAAGGAAAAAAGGAAGGAAGAACTTAAGAAGATTGTGGAAGAAGAAAGGCTGAAGAAGAAAGAAGAGAGAGAGCGACTTAAATTAGAAAAAGAAAAGGTCAGGTACTCCCCACCTGGGTTCCTAAAAGTTTGAGATGGCACTAATAGTTTAAAATATATAGCTACATTTAGAGGTTCCCAGTACAGTCGTACCTTGGTTTTCAAACAGCTTAGTTCTCGAATGTTTTGGCTCCCGAATACCGCAAACCCGGAAATGGCTGTTTGCGAACTATTTTTGGAAGCCGAACATCCAATGGAGCTTCCGATTGGCTGCAGGACCTTCCGATTGGCTGCAGGATCTTCCTGCAGCCAATCAGAAGCCACACTTTGGTTTCCAAATATTTTGGAAGTTGAACGGACTCCGTTCAACTTCCAAGAAACAACTGTATTTAGGAATATGAATCACAGTAGAAAGAAGAGTAGGACACATTGCTGTTTCTTCACCTGCATGGTGAAGGAGAATGTGTCTGCAAAATCGTAAATAGTTTCCTACATGGAGCTTTTCATCACTATCCAAAGCCCCCTGGATAGTGTGAGTTAAAATTCTAAATTGTGTTCTCAGTTACAAGGCTTAATTTTCAGGAAATTGTTGCAATCTTTTCTTAATGTTTGTAGTGTTATGTTGAGGCATTACCAAAATTAGGTTACCTGTGTTTAACCAAATACAAGCTATTTTCATACTGTTTGAAATAGGACTTTTATTCATAAAATTTGATGGTTTTTTCTAAAGTAATAAAGGAAACTTAGGAGACAAGGGTTCAAATCATCCATCAGCCATGAAGTTCAGTGGGTGACTTGGGGCCAGTCACTTTCTCTTTAACTAACCTACAATAGGCTTGTTGAGGGGGCTGCAGAATGGGAGGAAAAATCTTAGGTATACCACCTTGAGCTCTTTGAAGGAAAGGTGGGAAATAAATGTAATAACCTAAATGATACATTTCTTTTGAAAAAAAAATCCTTTATTGTCATTACCAAGATATGTAAATAAATAGAATCATGTATACATATGTGAAACAGTTAATATTTTAGTTTTGTTATCTGTTCTCTTAACTAAAGTAGTAAATTCCATAAGCATCCAGAGCAACAGTTAAATAAAATTATGCAATACCAATAATCAGTAAATTATAACTGTTGCTTAGATTAAATTATAAACCTAACTTCTTACAAGATTTCCAATAAAAGTACATGGATTGACATTATCTTGAATTTTATTACTCCAATGCATAATCTAAATACAGCTGTTTTTAACTATTTTGGTAGTCATTTTCTGTGTAATTGCAGGAAAGAGAAAAGCTTCGTGAAGAGAAAAGGAAATACCTGGAACATCTAAAACAATGGAGTAAGCGTAGAGAAGACATGGAATGTGATGATCTTAAGGTAATGGAACTTCAGAGAGAGTGAGAGAGAGTCCACAATCCAGAAATATTCGTGTGTGTATTTATGCATTGTTTTTCAGACCTTTTCTGTGGCTAGAAAAGTTGCCTGATGGATCTGCCGAAATTGTAAATCCACCATATGATTATCACATACATTCTCCCCTTGTGGGGAAAAAGGACTTAAAACGATGGTTGTGCAGTTTGAGAAGTTTTTATATTTAATAGATAATAATTTAAGTCATAAGTTTTGTAACTTGCAAAGCAATCCTCTACTTGCATTAAGTGTGCCATTGTGAGTGAGTCCTGCAGTCATAGCCCTAAACATGCTACCATCCCATCCCTGGGAAGTAGCAAGAACAGGTGGCCATTGCCTACTATGGGCCACAGAGGGCATATGAGCTTTAATCAGGGCAGCAGAACACAGCCCACATCTGCCAGCCCTCATGTGGAGCACCAGAGCAGAGGCCACACAGCAATGGAGGCACTCGGGACATGCAGTGTCTGCCTGTTTTCTGTTTATTAATATTTATACATCACTTGATTTAAAAAAACAAAACCCGGCAACCTCAAAGCAGTTTACGAAAAGATAAGAAAATCAAGATACTTTACAGTACTTTCAAACATACAAAAAGTGAAAATACTATGAGCTATTGCTTCAGATGTGGGGAGACCGTCACAGCAGTTAATTTTGCAGCACGTGATCCCATCATTCCTTGCTTAATTGTGTAGGATGTTTTCTGGCACCCACAGTTGCCTTTCCCACCCTGCTGTTTCCCTTCTGTAGGGTTTACTGTATATGCTGGTGATGTTGTGCTGTAGATGGTATTGAGTTGCACCATATCCTGGGTTGAGGCTGACATGGTCTGAGTGGCAGCTATTATTTCTCCCTTCCATTGAAATTAATGGGGAGAGAATTACTTTTTCTCAGTTTGGCAAGACCAGCACAAGACATTGCACTACATGTGGTCACCGCTTTTCTTCTTCCACTGCCACCTTCTTTCTGCTCTATTTTTCTGCCTGTATTCTAACACTGACACTCACTCTGGGTAGTCCTTGTAATCTTTTTGGCTATCAAAAATATATCTGTTCAACATAATAAACATGAGCCAAATCTGTTATGATGTATGTTGTTGATTATTCACCTCATATGTATAACTGAAACATACAATAAATATTTATTTTGCATCACAGGAACTTCCAGTTCCAACTCCAGTGAAAACCAGACTACCTCCTGAGATCTTTGGTGATGCTGTCATGGTCTTGGAGTTTCTCCATGCTTTTGGTGAACTCTTTGATCTTCAAGATGAGTTTCCCGATGGAGTGACTTTAGGCAAGTGAATCTTTAGGCAAACTGAATCTACAGGAAACATGAGTAGCAGATTTTGCAAACATCTTGTCTACAGATTTTGTTTTGCGGGGGAAGAAAGAAACAGTTTCTCTTCCTTCCCACAATCCATTAATGATGCAATATTGGGAGTACAGCTGTGGATCTAGGTTGGCTTAGGTGCCTCCAGTTGACATTAGTTTTAATGTGTTTTATTCACTCTGCTCTTTATTTCTTATATACTGCTTGTCAGCAGTCATCCTGATCTGGGCAACTATATGTGCTCAGATGCACGCATGTGACCAAATATCCCCATTTATTTCAAGTGTACATGCTGCCCTGTGGGATTCTGCAAAATGAGCTTTGCCCTTTCTTTGAAACAATTGAAGAGATGATCCACCTGCCTTTCTATGCACTTGAGCCTGGAATAAATTGCTGGATCACAGCAATTGTTTCTCTAGTTGACCTATTTGGCAAATATTCTATGTATTGACTGGATTAATATTTTGACAATCACATAACATAGGAACAGCTTTCAGGTTTTTCACTGTGTATTTGTAGCAGTTTGAACAAATCCACTTCTTCTTACTTACAGAGGTTTTAGAGGAAGCTCTTGTTGGAAATGACAGTGAAGGTCCACTATGTGAATTGCTGTTTTTCTTCTTGACGGCCATTTTTCAAGCCATGGCTGAAGAAGAAGAAGAAGTGGCCAAAGACCAAATAGCTGATGCTGAGACCAAAGGTCAGACTTCAACTGTGCTTCTTAATGCAAAGCTTGCATACTAATAGGCACGCATACTAATTTGCATGCACAGGAATATTTCAGTTAACATTGCTCCACATCGGTGCGCATGATTGCTATAGAAAAACAAAAGTTTGTCAGGTGCTAGCTGCAGCGTTGATTCTGGTGTGTACTGCAGGTGCTCTTTTAACTTTTTTTTAAAGGCAAGCTTTCCCATTATTAGACATAGCAAGAATTTCACATTGGCGGGTTTTCAAGAAGTCTCAAAACTTAACACATCCCTTTAATTAAAAAAATTCTTCAGAATTCAGTAACTTTGCTGAAGATTCAGAAGATACTTCTTTCTCACCAGCAGTGTAAGCTACATAACTTTCAGAGGGGTAGCTGTGATGGTAGCTGGTAGCTCTTGTGCAAAAACTAAAAAATTAAAAAAAAAAATGTTGTAAGGCTTTTATGGACTATTATAGTCTACTCATTGGATGAAAGTTTGCCATGATAAAGTGCTGTAAGATTTCTTGTTGTGTCAGCTAAATAATAATCAGGCATCATAACAGTGCATAGCTTTACTATTCATTTATTCAGTGACAGTAGTATTGTCATCCACAAACTGGAACACCTGGTCCAGATTTGTAACAGCACACTTCTTAACTAATGTAATTATTTTCCAAAGGGCACACTTTTAGATCTATTGCAGCATTTGCAGACTTTGAATACCCTTTCCAAGGTGTGCTGTAGCTCAGGTGGTGGTTTATTTTTATTTCCTTTGTTGCATACTTGTAAGAGAAGAGAAACCACATAACAAATAGCTTGTTTGCTGATTTATAGTGATATTTTTACCACACACAGTAGTCACATCTGAATAAAGTAATAAAAGAGCAAACAGAAAAGGGGCATAGCTCAGTTGCAGAAAATCCACTTTGCTCGTGGAAGGCTCCAGATTCAATCCCTGGCATCTTCAGGAAGGGCTGGGAAAAACTTCTCCCTGAAACTTGGAGAGTATATGCAAATTAGTGGAGACAAGACTGAGCTAGATGAGCTACTGGTCTGACTCTGAAATCTTTGCTCAAACATTCATGTTTTGTTTTGTTTTTAACCCTGAGGACCAGAATATTGATGGGAACCCCCCCCCCCACACACTGCTCTCCCATTTTTTTATCAGAATTTGTCTGGTAAAGGCATTTTCTCTAGATTAAGTGTTTGCATTCCCTTAACATGGGTGTGGGGAACCTTCTGCCCTCCAGATGTTGCTAAACTATATAACACCCATCATCACTGGCCATTAGCTATGTATGCTGGGGCTGATGGAAATTGTAGTTCAGCAACATCTGAAGAACTAAAATTTCCCCACTCCTGCCCCAAATTGAGTACTTTTACACCTCTTCTCTGGAACCAGTACAGTAATAGTTGTGGTATAGTGCATAAAAGAAATACATATAGTTGATGTGTGCTTTGTAGAGTCAAGTGCATCAATCTGAAAATTCTGTTTGATCTCACACACCATTCAGAGAAATAGGGTTTTTTGGGAGAAAGCAAAGCTGCATGTGATTCTTCCTTTGTGCAAGGAAGATTTAGTCATTATTCTGTTGAGAGGAAATCCAAATGACTTCTTTCTGGCAGATCAGTTGCATGGGGGAATTGTGTTTTTTCCACTCTCAATCAGTAGTCATTGTTGAACATACGATTCCTCGGACCCACAAGTGAAATTTTTATTGCCGTTTGGAGTAATTTAGTCGTATGTAGACTGTTCCAAGCACCTATTGGTATTACTAGTGTGTATCTGGTTGCCTTTCTCTCATGCATGTATTATGTTAAACTTTGACTCACTTAAATTGAAAACTTCCCACTGCAAGATTTTAGATGCAATACTCCTTTGCTTAATTGTAAAGTCAAGTTTTTGTTTTGAATCATTCATAGCTTTGACTGAGGCATTCTAAACAAACTCACAATTGTAGGGTAGGCATGCCCATAGTTCTGTGTTATGGCTTTCCATATTTTGGTTGGGCTGCATTCACACGTATAACTTGGCAGAAGCTGTTAAAGAGAAAATATATTAACTTTTGTGAATGGAGGCTTACTGTATGTCCAGTATAGGATAGTGCAGTTCTGCTTTGTGGGGGTTGGTAGTTCTCTCTAGTGATCCTGAACTGGGATGTGAGAGGACCTCAGTCTGTAAAAAAAAGGAAAAAGAAATAACTTCAGGCATAAGGAATTTGCTTCCTAAAGAAGGGTATTTCGTCTTGCTGTTTCCTATCCTTAAAGAATAATACTTATTAGCCTATCTTTGGTGATATGTAGAAACTTCTGTCTTGGATAACCTTAATACCGCTGTATATAAACTTCTGAACCTGGCTTATCGATGTGCTTCACTGATCAACTGTGTAAAATATGGAATCTCATGTGTAATGTGGTAAATCAGCCCTGACTGGCTGCACAGACAGGCTGCTGGCATCCATAATTCGTTTCTGTAGGCATAATCATAATGAAGTAATTATAAGAATGTAGTAATAAGATGCTATTTGATTTCTTGCAGTAAACCTTTTTTACAAGAGCATTTCCTGGGTTTATCTTTCTTTGCATGTGTGTGCTTGTGCTCTTGCGGTCAAGTTGGGTGCAATGCAAGAAGCTTTTAGGGAGTGCTGCATGCTTACTCTGCTTTTAGGTAGTATGCATATGTTTGTTGCACGGCAACTTACAAAAATATCGAGTTTATATGCTGTCTCCGCATTGCTTAGAAAAGACTTGCTTGCTTCGCCTCCGAAATGCAAGTGTTAATTTTCACTAGAATAAAGTCTTTATTTCCTTAAAGATTTAACAGAGGCTTTGGATGAAGATGCAGACCCCACAAAATCTGCACTATCTGCAGTTGCAACTTTGGCAGCTGCATGGCCCCAGTTACATCAGGGTATGTGTGGGTTTCACTTTTTGTTACGTTTTGCACTATTTTACAAAAAAAAGTATAATTCACATTGTTTGCTAAATACTCTTAGTAGCCAAATAGTCTAACACTCATTCCGTTGTTAACTGTAGGTTGCAATTTGAAAAACTTGGATCTTGATAGCTGCACTCTTTCTGAGATTCTCAGACTTCATATCCTAGCATCAGGTGCAGATGTAACATCAGCCAATGCTAAATATCGTTACCAGAAGCGAGGAGGATTTGATGCTACAGATGATGCTTGCATGGAGCTAAGATTGAGTAATCCTGGGTTGTTGAAGAAACTCTCGTGTACTTCCGTGTATGATCTATCATCGGGTAATAGAGCCAAATTAATATGTCAAGTTATATGACAGAAGTTTTCAAGAATGGTTTACTAGGACAATCTTATTTTGTCTTTTGAAGCATAACCACTAATACCTTTTAGCCCTAGAAGTTATACAAATTTAATTAAATAATAATGATAATAAAGATTGGGGCTAGCTGGTGATTTAGGCTGCAATCCTATATAGGTTTACCTGAGAGTAAGTTCCTTTGAAGGCAGCGGGCTTACTTTTGCATTGGATTGCACTACGTATCTTGTGGAAGTCTGTTTAATTTTCTACATGAGCTTATGTCTGTTTTTCTAAGAATCATTAGCCATTATCAATTGAGCTACTGATAGTATATGAACATTGGGTATTTTTACTTGCTCTTTTGTGTTTGAACAGCAGGTCCCCCATTATATATAACAAACTGCTTTGTTTCAAAAGTGTTTTGCTGTATGGCACGTGCTGGGTGGGTTCATAGTCAAAAAAACACAAGTCCAGAAGCTCATTGGTGCATGGAACAGTTGATTGCTTTTTTGGATTAGGTTTAGATTAGACTGGAAAATAGCTTGCAAGAAGTTCATATATTGCACACACAGTTGAACATGTTGAAGATTCTATTGGTAAACTATGCCATAAAACAAGGTGACTAAACTGAAATGGCACAACCCTCCTTGTACTAGGTTTACATCTTGTCAATCTCTATGGATTAATGAGCCCAAAGGTCACTGACAGATTAAAAATAGATACCTTACTTTATTGATGAAGCTTTACTGACCAGTTCACAGGATTATTCTGTGACTTCTGAACTGAAGCATCAATCTGTATTCATTTTATTAGGTGAGAAGATGAAGATTCTTCATGCCCTCTGTGGAAAGCTTTTGACTCTTGTTTCTACTCGAGACTTCATTGAGGACTCTGTTGATGTATTACGACAGGCAAAACAAGAATTCAGAGAGTTAAAAGCAGAACAGCACCGGAAAGAAAGAGAAGCTGCAGCAGAAAGGTGACAAGAACACAAATGCCCAAATATGAGCACGATAAAGCTAAACAGGGGCTTTTCCAGAAGCATGGCTTCTAAAATTGAAAGAGCCTACTAGAAATATGGGGCGCGGGTGGCGCTGTGGGTTAAACCACAGAGCCTAGGACTTGCCGATCCGAAGGTCAGCGGTTCGAATCCCCACGACGGGGTGAGCTCCCGTTGTTTGGTCCCTGCTCCGGCCAATCTAGCAGTTTGAAAGCATGAAGTGCAAGTAGATAAATAGGTACCACTCTGGCGGGAAGGTAAACAGCGTTTCCGTGTGCTGCGCTGGTTCACCAGAAGCGGCTAAGTCATGCTGGCCACATGACCCGGAAGCTGTACACTGGCTCCCTCGGCCAATAAAGTGAGATGAGCACCACAACCCCAGAGTCGGCCACGACTAGACCTAATGGTCAGTGGTCCCTTTACCTTTACTTGAAATATAGTAGTAAAACCTGTTTGTCTGTCATAATCCAATTTAGAAATGTAAACACATTTATGGTGTATTTGATTAATCTTATTTCAAACATTTTTTTACAAGGTATCTGATTTATTTTCAATATAAAAATTTAGTTTTAAATTAGGAAGTTGCTCTTTGGAACTGAAAACTGCCTTTATACCAAGCCAGACCAGCTGGCTCAATATAGCCTCTACTGGGTGGAGAACCTATAGCCCTCCAGATGTTGCTGAAGTAAAACTCCCAGCATCCCTGACCATTAGTTGTGTTGGTTGAGGCTCATGGGAGCTGCAATCAAGCAATATCTGAAGGGCCACAGATTGCTAGAGGGGATTAATCACCAGCTTGGTGGATAAAAAAGGCAACTCCAACCCTTAACTGGCCCCTTTTTGCAAACTCTTTAAGTGTTTTTGCCTGGCTGGAATGACTGCTTGAACTCTGATAATACATTTTGCTTTACTGGAAGGAGGGTAGAAAAGGGTGTTTGGAACAACTAGACTACTTGCACAAATATAACATTTACATTAATTGCTGTGCCCACTTGTGGCACTGGCCCTGTCAATCAGTGGCCCTTGGGAATTTGTCCCCATGTCTGAAAAAAACTTCCCACCCCTGGTCTTACATCATCATGACTTCCCAACTGTTTTGAGCCCATGAGCACATTTGGAATTGTATTAAGAGTATTGTGAAAATGACCACCGCTATAGGGAACATGAGCAGTTACAAAACATTGAGAGTATCAGTATGCTCTTCTTGTTTTATTTCCATGTGTGTGTACTGCACACTCTGATCACACACACACACCCAACAAAGAGGGGTGGGGCGGGGCCAAAAAAAACATACAAAGCAGGAAGGAAGAGAACCACAGAGAAAGAGAATGCATAAAATGGTGAAAGGTGGGGGAAGCTCAGCCATGGATGGAAGAACAGGAAAGGGCCAGAGATGCATTTTAAATAAAAGCACACATTCTACTCATGTAAAAACACCAGGCAGGCCCCACAAATAACTCAGAGATGCATTTTTAATAAAATGACACATTCTACACATGCAAAAACGCCAATTCCCAGAGCATCCGCAGGCTGGATTGAGAAGGCGATTGGGCCGCATCCGGCCCACGGGCCTTAGGTTGCCTACCCCTGGTGTAGGAGAAGCCCCCCACTCGTCATAGCTTTACTGGTAGCTGCAGTAATTACTTCCTGCTTCTCTGCTCAGCAAAAAGTAGTGTCTCTCTCTCCTCCCCTTGGGCTTCCTGATTTCTCCATGTTCCTGATAGTGTGCTGTAAAAAAGAGGACAGCCTTGTGTGGACACAATGAAAGATATCTGAGCATGCCATGGCATCCACAGGTGTTTCTTTGGGGAAAGGTGCCTTATACTGACCGACAGCAGCTCTTCAATGTTTCAGATAGAGTTCTTTCCCATCCCTGCTTGTAAATGCCAGGGAACGAACCTCAGACCTTTCAAGTGCAAAACATATGCTCATCTGTTGAACAATGAGCTTTTAGTACTATTTATTTTAGTGATATTTATTATGTGCCATGGCCTCCATCCAGAGATTTCTGTGCATCAAGATGCACATAAGGATCTTCTGCATGTTGGGTCTCTGTTCTTTTCAGTAGAGCAATGTAATTAGAGGAAATGGTTGATTACACTATATGCTCCAACTAACTATCTGTGTGTATTGTATAACATCAGAATCCGCAAGAAAAAAGAAGAAAGACTAAAAGGACAAGAACTAAAGATGAAAGAGAAGCAAGAGAAACTGAAAGAAGAGCAGAAAAATCCTACAATTGACGTATCAATTGGGTATGATCAGTTGTTAATAATTAAATATATAATTAGGCTAGTGCTTAATTTCACATGCTGGGGTTATTATTTCCATCAACAATAAAAACTTCTTAGATTATCTTGCTTTCTGGTTATTATATTTACGTAATATGATCACAGGAAGATAAAACAGTTAAATATATATCAAATTTTATACTATAGGTGGGATAACATAGTAAAAGAGTTCAGTACACATGCATGGAGTTCAATACACATGGTGTGTTACAATATGCTATGCATGTGCAATTCCCTATAACTCTTTGAACTTGGAGGGCTTTATATTTTTTGGTATGTCTATTGTATCAGTGAGGAGGAGCGGGAAGAGCTTGATACAAGCACAGAGAGCAAAGAAACTGAATCAAAGGAACAAGACTTAGATGCTATGACAGATGAGGAAGATGACATTGTGCCAAACAAAAAGAGAAGAGGAGGTAAGTTCATTTCTAGTGCATTTTCATTGCTATGTATTGATTTTCTATTGCTGTACGTTCTTGCTTGTAAGGTTTTTAATGGAAGGCAAGCGTAGAGTTAACTTTACTACCTGCATCATCCTGTTAGATAGAGCTTCATTTCTTTTTATGGATTTATAATTCCACTGATCTAGTTTGATACAAGGCTGCCTCATTCATTACCCTTTTCCATCATGGGTTTCTAATACTTGTATCTAAGATACAAAATCTTTCCCCTCGTTTTATGAGCCAGCACAGTAGAGTAGTGGTTAGAGTGATGGACTAGAACTGAGGAGACCCACTTAACCATGATGTTCACTAGGTGCTCTTGGGTGTAACTTATCTCCCAGGGTTGTTGTGAAAATAAAAGAGGAAGGAAGAAGAGCCATGTACACTGCCTTGAGCTCCTTGAAGGCGAGGTGGAATGCAAATGTAAGAAATTAGTTCAGAAACACGCAGAAGACAGAATTTCCATATAAAAATTGTGAATGAAGCCACACATTGGGCCTATAAAGACATTAGTTGATTGATGGTACAAAAAGAGCAGAAGAAAAATTTAGAAGTTACGATATCTTGCTACCTGCTTGAAATTTTCTTGTGTTATTTGTTTGGGCAAACGCCTGCTTGTGCTACCCTAAGCTACCTGTGCTACGTATAGTTGTGTCACTTTGGTCAGTGAGTGGCCAGGTAATGTATTAAATAAAGAAATAAAACATTTTTGCTTGCTCTTTCAGGAAAAAGACAGAATGGCTTTAAAGATCTGGCAACGCAAATAGAGACAACTGGTGAAAAACGTGAGCCACTCACTCCAGAGGAGGAAGAAGCTTTAAAACAGGAACAGCAAGCAAAAGAAAGGGAACTTACAGAAAAGATTCAGAAAGCCACAGCCTGTACAAATATCTCTCCTTTGGGCCGGGACCGCCTATATCGACGCTACTGGGTTTTCCCATCTGTTCCAGGATTATTTGTGGAAGAAGACTATTCTGGTCTTACAGAAGATATGTTGTTGCCTCGGCCGTCTTCATTTCAAAATAATGTACACATTGCAGATAAATCTCAGACTGCTACTAAAACTTCAGAGTCTTTGAAGACAGAATCTACCTCTAACAGTCACCAAGATTTCCATACTGGTGCTACTGTACAGGTGTCGTTGCCAATACATAAGCCAAACCGGTGGTGCTTTTACAGTTCTCAGGAACAACTGAACCAACTTCTAGCAGCTCTCAATTCCAGAGGATACAGGGAAAGTGCCTTAAAGGAAATTCTTTTGCAGGAAAAAAACAGAATATCTAAACAACTGGACAGTTTTGCTGTAGAAAAATTCCATATTTCAGGTAAATATTCTGGATTTACTTGAGTATATCGTGGGTGGGGCTTGCCTGCTGGGTACCGGTTTCACCCCAGTGCCTTGCAGAGCCAATGCAGCTTGCTCCTCCCTCAACTATTCAGTGCCGCAATGTGTCACTATATCACGATGTTTGGCTGGTGATAGCAATGTTGAAAAGCTGATAACACCCATTCCTATTCACAGTACAAAATGTGAACACAAAATACATAATTAAAAACAAGAACGAGAATGAAAACAAATCAATAACCCCTGCTCCCACAAACACATTTAAATGTTAAGCAGCCAGAACCAACGCGGGACGCGGGTGGCGCTGTGGGTAAAACCTCAGCGCCTAGGACTTGCCGATCGCATGGTCGGCAGTTCGAATCCCCGCGGCGGGGTGCGCTCCCGTCGTTAGGTCCCAGCGCCTGCCCACCTAGCAGTTCGAAAGCACCCCCTGGTGCAAGTAGATAAATAGGGACCGCTTACCAGCCGGAAGGTAAACGGCGTTCTGTGTGCTGCACTGGCTCGCCAGATGCAGCTTGTCACGTTGGCCACGTGACTCGGAAGTGTCTGCGGACAGCGCTGGCTCCCGGCCTCTAGAGTGAGATGAGCGCACAACCCTAGAGTATGTCAAGACTGGCCCGTACTGGCAGGGGTACCTTTACCTTTACCTTTTAGCCAGAACCAAAGGTCTGATTAAAGAGAAACTTTTTGCCTGGTGCCTAAAGATATGCAGTGAAGGTGCCAGGTGAGCATTCCACAACGGGGAGCCACCACAGAAAAAGCAGCGTGCACCTGCTCATTCACATTAAAACAAAGTAGTGTAAACTATGGCTTAATGTAATATTCAAAGCCATAGCCTAGCTTGCCATTTTCTGCTGGAAAACAAAGTGTTGTCTTACAGAAAACAAACCAGAAAAAATATAGTTTATGGATGTTGTTTGATACAATAGCACAGAAGTGATGTCCCAGATCCTTAGAAGCATTGGCCTTGCTGGCCAAATGAGGCAGGTGGTTCTCTCATCAACCTGTGGTTGCCTGTTTTCTGCTAGAACGTGTGCCCTCAGTGCAGGATTGAATTCCACCTTCTCACCCTTTAACTGGCATCACAAGTGCAGTCAGTTGATTGACAGGTAGGTGTGGTTTGAGGGAAATGGGATTCATGGGACATATTGGACCACCCTGCAGGCCAGAGGTTCCCCGCCCCTCTGTAATAGCAATTTACCACTGCATTCCAAATAACAGCCTTCTAATTTGAAGCTGTCTTGGGTTTTACACTTTCCTTATTTGTGGTCATTTGAGCTGATGTGAATTTTTTGTTTTGGGAGAAAAAAATGTAATTAGCTTTGGTGATACCCACCTGTCTATACTGCTCTTAGGCAATGTGTTTAGGTGGCATGCTTTTGCTCTTGGTTTGAAGGAGTTGTAACTTCTTGATTACAAGAAGTTAAATCCTTCGAAGACAGAGGTCCTCTGGCTGGGACGGAGCGATATGGGATTGAGGGGGCAACTCCCATCTCTTGCGGGGGTGCAATTAGTGCCAGCATCGTCCGTTAAGAGTTTGGGTGTAATCTTCGATACCTCCCTCTCTATGGAGGCGCAGATTACAGCTATAACAAAGGCGGCATTTTTTCATCTCCGCCAAGCTAAGCAGTTGGCTCCTTATCTCTCTCGCCCTGACCTAGCCACTGTGATCCACGCGACGGTCACCTCCAGACTGGATTATTGTAACTCGCTCTACGTGGGGCTGCCCTTGAGACTGACCCAGAAACTCCAGCGGGTGCAGAATGCCGCGGTGAGACTCCTTATGGGGTCTTCGCTGCGAGATCATATCCATCCAGTACTATACCAGCTGCACTGGCTCCCGGTGGAGTACAGGATCAGGTTTAAGGTGCTGGTTTTAACCTTTAAAGCCCTATACGGCCTAGGACCCTCGTACCTACGGGACCGCCTCTCCTGATATGTCCCACAGAGAAATTTACGGTCTGCAAATAAAAACACCCTAAAGATCCCAGGCCACAGAGAGGTTAGGTTGGCCTCAACTAGAGCCAGGGCTTTCTCGGCCGCGGCTCCAATCTGGTGGAACGCTCTGTCACAAGAGACTAGGGCCCTGCAGGACCTGACATCCTTCCGCAGGGCCTGCAAGACAGAGCTGTTCCACCAGGCCTTTTGTCAAGGCGCAGCCTGACCCCCTCCTCTGGCAATCTGCACAAAATTTTGCTTGATGGTTGCCATTTATTTAATTTTAACTTGATTTAATTAATTTTATAATGAATGTTTTAGAATGTTGGATTATTTTGATTGTTGTTAGCCGCCCTGAGCCCAGCTTCGGCTGGGGAGGGCGGGATATAAATAAAATTTATTATTATTATTATTATTGATATTTTAATGTTCATTTGGAAACTGCTACTTAAGGTATTGGTTGCTTTTACAGAGAAACCTCAAAATGAAAGCAAGTTGTATCCAGTACGTGGGAAAACACAGAATACATATGATGCAGCTCCGATGTCTGCAGAAAAGCAGCTTGAATTGAGACTCAGAGACTTTCTTTTGGATATTGAAGACAGAATCTATCAAGGAACTTTGGGCTGTATTAAGGTATTTTACTATTTGTGTTTTTATGATGAATATTGTGCCTTAAAACCTGCTTGACCTCTGTGGACATAATACCTTTCCCTCAAACCAGAAGACCTTAATAATTTTAAACCAATAGCAAATGTCCCCTTTTGGGCAAGGTTCTTGAGAGTGGTTGCCAGCTGGGTCCAGGTATTGTTGGAGGAGGCAAATCTTTTAGATCCATATAAATCTGGGTTTCGGCCTACGATGGAGAGAGACAGGGAGTGCTGGTTATTTCTTGTTCTCCTGTGATGTAATACAGTGGTACCTCAGGATAAGTACTTAATTCGTTCTGGAGGTCCGTTCTTAACCTGAAACTGTTCTTAACCTGAAGCACCACTTTAGCTAATGGGGCCTCCTGTTACCACCGTGCCGCCGGAGCACAATTTCTGTTCTCATCCTGAAGCAAAGTTCTTAACTCGAGGTACTATTTCTGGGTTAGCGGAGTCTGTAACCTGCAGCGTATGTAACCCGAGGTACCACTGTACTGAAAAGTGGGGTTAGCTCTCCCAGTGCTTGAAGCCAGGAATGAAGTCGCCTCACAAGAAACTTTTCCAGCTCCATTTCCTTGAAGCAACCCCAGTTACTTTCCTGCCTTTCATTTGAGGCAGTAGCATTTCTGCATTTTTAAAAATTTATTTTGCATTTCTGCTATATCAGTGTGATTCAGGCTGTGTTCCTGTGTCTGGTTTTTGTTTGTTTTTTGTTCGCTGTATACCCAGGACACATTTAGTGTTGTTAACGGTGGATGCTTGTGATTTTTACTTGTTAAGTGAATCAATTTAGAAAGTGAGTTAATTTAGATAATGGACTGGAAGAGCGTCAAAACTGAAGCTTTATCCAAACAAGATTGAAATGCTGCTGGTGGGTGATTCCTCTTACCAGCTGAATAGTGTGCAGCTTGCTCTATATGGGGTCACATTCCCTCCGAAGGGAGTGAGTTTGTAGTTTGACGATTCTCCTAGATCCATTGCTGTCGCTAGAGGCACAGATGGCCTCTGTGGTGTGGAGCGATTTCCATCAGCTTAGACCGGTAGCTAAACTTTATCTGGACAGGATAACTTGGCTACAGTAATCTATGCTCTTGTAATCTCAGGGTTGGACTGATGCAATGTGCTTTATGTGGGGCTGCCTTTGAAAACAGTTCTGAAGCTTCAGTTAGTGCAGAATCCAGCTGCCCAGCTGTTGACAGGTTCCAGGCAAACAGTTCATATTACACTAAATCTGATACATCTGCAGTTAGCTGCCAGTATGCTTTCAAGCCACATTCAAAGTGCTGATTTTTACTTAGGAAGCTGTTTATGACTCAGGATCTTTTGAAACACCTATTCCAATATGAACCTTCACAGACTCTTGGAACTTCTTCTGAGCCCCTTCTCCAGGTCCCCTCTCTGAGGGAAGCTTGGAGGGTGGTGGCAAGGGCGTGGGTCTTTTTTTTTTTTAATTTATTAAGTTTCCATTTACCAAATTAAACATATCATACCAATTAGTCCAAATTGTATCAATACACATCATAAAGTCCAAATGTTTTCCAAATTATACATTTTTGTGGGGGGTACCCATGCTTCGCGATCGGCCGGAGTCCAATCTATATTTCTGCTGCTTTCATGTTTCCAATGATGTTTTCAGTCCCATCTTCTCAACTCTTGGTCGTTACTCATTTTCCTTTTCTGTCACCTCCGAGTTCTCTCCACAAGCGGATTGAAAGAAACAGTCTTATTTATATCTCTGTGTGGGCTTTGTAATGCTCTCTCGTAGATCTTTCACAAAAATCCAGTAGTCCAGGCATTCGTTCGAGCAGACATCACCATCTTGTCACTCCGATGAAATATAGTCTAAATGTCCACTCATTAACTTTCCAGACCCACTGCATCGTAAATTAGTCCTCCAGGAGGGTACTAGCCTTTCAAATTTACAATCCCAAACTGATAACCGATCCACGGCTCTTCCTCCCTAAGACCATACAGTGGTGCCCTGCAAGACGAATGCCTCGCAAGACGGAAAACTCGCTAGACGAAAGGGTTTTCCGTTTTGGAGGTGCTTCGCAAAACGAATCTCCTATGGGCTTGCTTCGCAAGACGAAAATGTATTGCGAGTTCCTGTGGGTTTTTTTTCCTCCCCCCCCTTTTTCTAAGCCTCTAAGCCGCTTATCAGCTGATCCGATAAGCTGCTAATAGCGCTAATCCGCTAATCCGTCAATGGGCTTGCTTCGCAAGACGAAAAAACCACTAGACGAAGAGAATCACAGAACGGATTCTTTTTGTCTTGCGAGGCACCACTGTATATCATGCAGCAAAGGTCTGCCTGTCCATATCGAGTCACATTTCTTGCTGTGTCACAGAGAGAGCCTCTTTTCTTTTCCAAATCTTTCACAGAATAAAACCTTTAATTCATATTATTTTTTCCCCACACAGTTCATTTTTAATCCCTCTTGCAAATTAGTTGAGACGGTTCTTTAAGGGGGAGGGTTATTAAATTAATCACATGAAAAAGTAGAAAGTCTTCCCCCCCCTTTCCGTTCCGTTCCTCCTACCACCATGTCTGCAATTCTCTGATGTTATCTCTGTTCCTTCCGTCCCGATCTTCTTCATCTCAGTGGTAAAGTTATTAGCAGATAAAGACAGAGACGGTTCCTTAAGGGGGTTATTAAATTAATCACATGAAAAAGTAAAAAGTCTTCCCCCCCTTCCGATCCGTTCTGTTCCACCTACCAACATGTCTACGATTCTCTGATGTTATCTCTATTCCTTCCATCCCGATCTTCTTCATCTCAGTGGTAAAATTATTAGCAGATAAAAACACTCCTGACCTCTCTTGAAGCATGTGCGTTTACTTCTCCATTTTTTCTTCTTTTTAAGCAACCAGATTCGCTCCTGAAAGCAGCTTCAGGGAGCTCCGAGCCTGTTCGAGGGCTTTCCGCCCAGTGCCTCTCACCCCCTCCTTCATCCGAACTCAGGGGTGATTCATGGCAACCGCGGGCGAGGGCAGCATCTTCCCCTTCCCTGGGAAGATGAGGGAGACTGATTTTACTCCCCATAATCAGCCTCTAATTACCTCCTACAAGCTGGATAGGTGGTATTGTCAGCCATCTTCCAAGGCGCCCCTAGCGGCCCCCCCAGGGCGTGGGTCTTTTCAATTGCACTTTTCCATCTGTGGAATGCTCTCCCCCAGTGAGGTCCACTTAGTACCATTCTTGAAATCTTTTTGGTGCCAAGTAAAAACTTCTCTTTTTTTCCTCAGTGTGCTGTCAAGCTCTGTGGCTGTTACGGACATTTTTTAATTTTTAATGGTATAATGTATGTATATTTATGTTTTTAAATGTGTTATAAATCACTTGGAGACCTTTGGGTAACAAGTGACTAACAGGTCTAATAATTAATAAATTTTCCATTTGCTTGAAAATGCAACTTTAAAAATCGTCTATCTTTGTGTTAAGCTTTTCAATAAATGCATTATGCTTTATAGGTAACAGACAGGCAAACTTGGAGGACAGCCTTAGAAAGTGGGCAATATGAGTTACTAAATGATGAAAACAAAGAAAATGGTATAATGAAAACTGTGACTGATGACGTAGAAGAGATGGAAGTAGATAATCAAGCAAGAGGTATTGCAAGAGACAGGTAATACCAGCAACCTTTTAGTTGTGCTATTTAAAATTAATAATGGGATGGGTAGTTTGCTTTTCATTCTTTTGCTCCACTTTATCCAGTGAAGAATGAAATTTTTGAGGGGGGTGGTTCTTAACTAAAAGCATTTCCCTGCATTGTGGTATTTTTAGCAAGGCCAATTCTTCTAAGGATCTGGGACTTGGTTCCCCACTCCTGTGCTATTGTATCAAACAACATCCATAAACTATATTTTTTCTGGTTTGTTTTGTGTAAGACAACACTTTGTTTTTCAGCAGAAAATGGCAAGCTAGGCACTCTCCCTCAAAAGCATGGCTTTGTTTTGAAAATGCTCGAGGACAAAAATTTGGCACAGCCCTAGTAGTGATGCTGTAATCATGTTAAGTATATCTGATGTTTGGCTTTCTCTGGAAATTGCTGAACAAATGACACCTTATTGATTATTACCAATTATGATGTCAAGAGACAGCATTCCTATTTTCAGTTCCGTGAAGCAATAAAATAGTATAGGTGTTTCATTGTGAAATAATGGCTGCATTATTTCATTACTAAAATTGTGTGTTTGATCTACGCAACTCAAGTATATCAATGTATTTGGATTATAAGATTTCTAAACTAATTTTATTTTCAATTGCTGAATTTTTTCTTTTTGTTTTGGAGTTTACAAATCTGCAAAGCACCTATATTGTAGCCCTTATTTCTTTCTAATACAGTGGTACCTCGGTTTACAAACAATCTGTTCTGGAAGTCTCTTCTTAAACTGAGGCGCACTTTCCCTTATGAGGCCTCCCACCACTCGTGCCCTTCCACCGTTCAGCTTCCGTTTGTAAACCGAGGTAAAGTTCGCAAACCGGAAAACTACTTCTGGTTTTGCGGAGTTCGTAAACCAAAGAGTTCGTAGACAGGACTGTTGTAAACCGAGGTACCACTGTATTCTGTTTCTTGAGATGACACCTGTGTGAGTTTTTCCATAACTGATTTAATTGACCTGACCTGAGAATTGTGCTCTTTCTTTGTTAGTTTAAAGTTATGTTTAACACCATTGATGGCATATTTGACTTGCACTGCTGAGGCCAGTTTCACATAAGATAAATTTTGTACACAGATACTCTGTGTCAGGTGAATCAAGTGTGTAGGTCTTTTTTGCTTCATGTACTTAAGGGCTGTGATTAGTGCTTATTTTTGTGGCTAATAGTGTGAAAATGAGTGTGCTAATCACACATTACTGGGTATATGCTGGCTATACACAATTGCTATAAAGAAATGATTGTGTAAGAAATTGTGTGAAGTGGCCCTGTTAGGGATTTTTGTAACACACAAGAGTATGTTGAGGTGATATCAGGTAATGTTCTTTTGAGATCTTACTTGGAGCAGAAAGCATAGCTCCTGGAAAACACTACTTCAAAAGTTTCAGTTTCATTTCTTTGGATGAGGCCTATATAGAAGTTACTAGTACATTGTGCACAGCATCCATGGAAATCGCTCTTAGTGATTAGATTAATATAAATATTTATATATGTATTAATGAAAGTTCCAAGAGAGACTTCATGGTTATTATTATTCTGCATATACACTACTTAAACTTGATTTGTGTACTTGGTTACTTGTGAAACAAATGCTTATTTATTTTAATGAAGTCCACAGAATGCATGTTTGTACATTCTTGTTCTGCTTACACCACCAATATAAAAAGTATATGTAGTTTAAAACTGATGAATTTTAAACTTTAATTTAGATTGATTGTATTAAAACCTGAACCTAGAAGCACCGCTTCAACTAATACAAGCACTCCGCAGCCCGTGAATAATGTTGTCCATTACTTGGCATCAGCACTGCTTCAAATACAGCAAGGCATTGAACGTAAATTCCTCAAAGCTCCACTTGGTACGTACCTACTTCTAGAGCCCTGTGCTGGTTATGAACAAAAGAATAGTCCATATCCAAAGAATGTGTCGACAAATTGCCAGTTACTCTACTGAACAAGTTTTAACAAATGCAAAATTGCTTTAAACTGTGTAGTGTTTTAAATTGCTGCAACTCACCCGGGACCTTATGGTGGTGAAGAGCAAGTAAACTCAAAATAAGAATGGTGATGAAAATGCTCTAGAATTGCCAATCTGGAGTCAGGTGGCCTGGAACATATTTGAAATAAATCCGCCACAAAAGTGGGATGAATGGATTGTGTGGGTGTTTGGCCACACCTGAACACAAGATTCACTTCCTTGATTCACTGTGTTCATAATTGTTGGGGGAAATGTGATCCACTTGGCAAATGATGAATGATGGTAAGCAGAGGTGCCAGATTGCGAGGGCTAATGTCATGCATGTGATGCCACACGTGACATTGATGTCCCATGTACAATGTCAGGACGTCAGGAGGGACCGGAGGCGGAGCCAAACACGGCACCTTCAGGGCTTCAGTGACGGGGGCTCCTCCTTCACCAATGGGAGGCTGCTTCGACCCTCCTTTCCCTCTGCAGTGGCAGGAGAAGGAGCGGGCTACTAGAGCTGCACTACGTGTGTCTCCGTGCTTTGCCTCTGCGCTTTTGGACATTGAGGGGGTGAGCCCTACCCCCAAAATACTCAGGGCCCAAAAGGGCTCGGCCCCCAGGAGCTGATACCCCTGATGGTAAGAAAGCATCTTGTGTACTGTGAGCATAGGCCTAGGGTATGCATGGTTACTTTTGGAATAGGAAGCACCTCTTCCTATCCCTTTGTACTGATCTGGGAATGTGCTAATAGATCATGTGAAGAGACGTGATGTAACACAGCTCTGGCTATTGATGCAAATCCAAATATCAACATTAACTGCTTAGTTTTAGGGAAATAGGGTGAGCATGCTAGTGAAAGGTTCCCGTTTATTTCCAAACCAGGCTTGAAATAACTGTATGCGTTTAACACTAGGTGATGCAGAAGACAATAAAAGAGACCAAAAAGGGGATAAAAGGAGGAAAAGAGAAGATCAGCCTAGTCAGAAAGATGGTAAATGATTGACATTATTCCATATTTAATCTTTTAAAATTACATTTCATCTGCTGCAGGTGTCTTTAGTATATTAGTCCCATGATCAACTTTTGAGTATAGCAATGCAGCTTTGAAATAATGGGCAATATCAAACTAAACCTTTCCATGAGCATGAGCACTTTTGGCTGCACAACAGAACTTTCCCTCTTCCCACAAGCCCCACCAAAGCTGTTGTTTGCTTTCCTCCAAACATCCAGAGCAGTTTTAGAGGGCCGACAGGGAAAGGAGAGGGAGGGGAAGTTCCTTGCACAGCCAAATCTGCTTGTAATATTGGAAATGTTTATTGGATACCACCACATAGAATCACAGTTGTGAAAGTCTTTTTAGAAAGGAATAGTGAAGAGCTTAAGGATAAAATATTTCACTGAACTTTTACCTTTATTTTGGTGTCTTGACCCATAAAAGATTCCTAATGCTACAGCGATCTCTGTAGCCAAACTGAAATCCAACCATATATCTTGAGCTGGTTCAGTGCCTTCTGAAATCAAAGTTTTCCTCTGTGAAGGTAGTGATAACTAGAAAAAAGTCAGGACAGGGTTACACTGTCCCTTACTCAATATCTGCTTCACTATTGATACTGAGCAAGTTCTCTAGCGCACCTAAAACACTGCACTAAGGGAGAGGAATCTCCTTCTACTTGGGCAGCTGCATTTGCATGTTGCAATAAACTGTAGTCAATGGTTTACCGTGAAAGCAGACAGCTCCCATTTCACTTCTCCGTTAGCACAAGTAGAGTCACAAACCATATTGCTTGACATAGTGCTACATATGAATTAAAGGATTGTGGTTGCTTCGCTTCAGACTATGATTGGGAAGCCCAAAGTTGTTCTCGGCTACCCAGTCATGGTTTGTTCGTATGAAACAAGCCAGGATCCCCATCTGAGAGGCAGCGCTCAGTCAAGGATCAATTTTTGTTCCCTCCACTAGCACCAGGGCCGTGGTTCCCAATGTGGGGCACACACACCACAGGGGGGCAATTTGATACATATTTTTTTGGGGGGGCGCAATTCAAGAATGAGTTAACAGTGAATGGCCTTTTAGGCTTGCTCCATGTGAATAGGAGTTCACTTTTTGAATAATAAGAATTATGTCGTGGGGGGTGGGAGGCATCAGGATTTTAAAGATATTTAGGTGGGGCATGGCCAAAAAAAGGTTGGGAACCACTGCACTAGGGGAAGAACAATATCCGTGTTCACAACAAACCATATGTGCAAATGTGGCCACTCATGTCCTTTTTGTTTAAAACACTTTGAGCTCACTCTTCTGCCTTAATGTGAGGCACTCAAGGTGACTTGCAACAAAAATCATAAAAAATAGAATGCTCATGAAATTATGTAAGATAAACTGAAGAAGTTAAAGAAACCATGAAACAATAGAAAACCAGCAATAGGCATTCAAGTGTTTGACAAACCAAAAGCTTGTTAGAACAAAGAGAACTTTAGCTTGACACAAATGTAACAGGTGATGGTGCCAGCTGGTAATCCAGAATCAGGACTTGGCCACAGAGAAGGCCTTGCTTGTATTCCAAATGAATGAAGCTTGCAGCAGGCCCTCTCCTCTTGATCTTGAGGGAATGGGCAAGTTGATACCAGATTATACGAAGGACTACCTCTAACTGTATCAAGTCATTTAGAACTTGTCTCCAGTGTAGCTTGTATACCAGGACAACCTAGGTGCTATCAGTGCTGCAGTCTGCCCAGTGGCTCCTCATTTGCATACCCTGCCTCCAGCTGTCAGCAGCAGTAGGTCTGTGCAATGAATGAGCACATTTGGGAGCAGAAGGAATAGACAGTGTGGTTGGTGCCAGAGATGGAGGGGAAGGAAGGAGGGGGGCAAAAGGGATGGTTGTACCGAGAGAAAGAAGAAGCACCTGGTGGTTGCTGTCCCTTCTGGCCTTCCCCTTCTTTCTTCCTCAACCCCCACCCCTAAGTCTTCCTACTTTGTGCCTGGTCTGCCACCAAGTCAGGAAGTCTGTCCTGACTGACTCCTAGGTGATAGCCATCTCTTCTACTAGGAAGAATGAGTCATTGAGCAGTGATGCAGGAACTGGAGAACCAGTGTGACTGGGTGGGTGGAGAAGGGGGAACTGAGTAAAGGTGGCTGGGAAATGGAAAAGTTGTCCGGGGGGGGGGCACCTGAGGGCAAAGAACTGGAGAGTTCACTGAAATAAATTAGAAAGAGAAAATATTAATATTTTAAAATAAGAATAAACTGGGAGTAGAGACGAAGGGGATAAAAGAGGGAAGCTGTAATAGAGGAAGAAATGGACATAAAAGGAACAGGAATTAAGGAAACGGACAGTTTGGGTTTGGGGAAGAGAGTGCAAGTTAACTGAAAGGAGGAGAGAAGGTCCCCTAATTTGAGTAAGTTTGTTTTCTCCTGCTCTGGAGGCTAGTACCTGAGCCAAAAGATTCAAGTTACAGGAAGGGAGATTCTGACTAAACATCAGGAATAACTGTATGACAATAAGAGATGTTTCACAGTGGAACAGATTCCTTCAAGAGGTGGCGGACTGTTCTTCATTGGAGGTTTCTAAGCAGAGGTTGGGTAGCCTTATGTCATGGATGAAATTCCTGCATTGCAGGGGGTTGGACTAAATGACCCTCCGGGTCCAATTCTACAATTCTCTGACTCTATGTTTCTCTGCAAATTCTCGGAGCTTCTTTTGCCTTATAAGCAGCTAAATCCTTATTTGTTGAGGGTAATGAAGCTTCAGAAAGGATTATCACCCAGGTGCCTATACATCATTTCCTGAATGGATGAATTGCTTATTGGGAAATGCGCACTGTGTGTGTGTGCGCGCGTGCGCGTGTGTGTGCGCGTGTTTGTGTCTGTCTTTGGAAGAGTGAGGATATTCTCTTGTCTTTTATTATGATTGGAAGGCATCAGGCAAATTGTAACTTTAATAATCAGTTTTCATATTATTGGTCCTTACAATGAACACCCAGTTGTCTGTAAGTGATATGCCCTGTATATTTATAATTTGATTCCATTTTTATGATTGATTTATTTATTCAATCATCATGTCTTCTAATAGCAAACTCATGTGGTGAGTGCCAGCAGGATTATAGCCAAAATGGGGTGATTGAGAAAAGGAGAAATATATCACCATGTTTAGGGAAGTTTGCAAAAGTAAAAAGAAAATAAAAATTAAAAATAAGCAGCAGAAAGAAAAATGGAAATGTGGACTTGGAACGAAATGCCCCGCTAGAGGAAGGCAAGGCTGACTGGATGAGTATCTGAACAGGAACCAATCCATTGGGTGACATACCGCATTTTTTCAAATCTAATGTTCACTTTTTTTGGCCAAATTATGTTGCAAAAATTAAGGTGCGCATTAGATTCGATGGCACATTTACATTTGCCAACAAATACTTTTTTTTGGTTTCAAGGTTCTGAAATGGAGGTGTGCATTAGATTCAATGGCGCGTTAGACTCGAGTAAATACGGTAATAAGACACCTCTCCCTATCAAGAGAGAAGGAAGTCAGGATAGAAAGGTGATCACAGCTGCCACAAACTGAGTTAACTTTTTATCCATCATGGCCCCAAAATGGCTTTCTTAGAAATTCCATAGCCAGTTCATATCCCAAATCAGTGTATATGTGAATTTAGGATTTTTTGGGCCCAGTATGCCTCACTTTTTTCTTGCTGAATCTCATTTTCCATTTTGTTGCCCATGTTTGGAATGAGATCCATTTGGAGCTGCTCCCTGTTCCCCAGGTGAGCTACAATTTGGTAGTGTTTGCAAATTTGTCTGCCTTTTAACTCACCCCTAACTCCTTATCATTTATGAACAAGTTTAATAGCACCACCCAACTCATGTTGTTGGAAGATCCTATCCCTTTCTTCCCTCCATTGGGAGAACTGTCAAATCTATTCCTACTTCATTAAAGAGGCAGCAGAAACCTGCTTTTCATCTCTCCCCCCGCCCATAGGTTACTTAGCCAGTTTCTGATTCATAAGAGGACCTGGCCACTAATTCTAGGAATAAGTTGTTTTTGTATAATGAATACAATTATTGGGAGGTTTGCAGCGTAATTGTTCTTTATCACTCTTTCTTGTAAAGATGCCAGCGATGGTGGCCGTTCACATAAAACAGTCTTGGACCGTTGGAGAGAATCACTTCTGTCTTCTGCTAGCCTCTCTCAAATCTTCCTCCACCTCTCAACACTAGAGCGAAGTGTCATCTGGTCCAAATCTATCTTAAATGCTCGCTGCAAAATGTGCAGAAAGAAAGGAGATGCTGAATGCATGGTGCTGTGTGATGTCTGTGATCGAGGCTATCACATTTACTGTATAAGACCAAAGCTCAAGGTAATTCAACTTTTGCTTTGTTTTGTTTTAAAATTGTAACCATAAGTAGTAGTTGCATTTTACAAAGGCATGCTGCCTCTTTGTTAGGTTGTTCCCGATGGAGACTGGTTTTGCCCAGAATGTCGACCAAAGCAGCGTTCCAGACGCCTCTCATCCCGACAGAGACCTTCTGTGGAAAGTGATGAAGAGGCCGAAGAACAGGTTGAAGAGGAGGAAGATGAAACCAGTTATGAAGATACTGGACATAGTGAGGAAGAAGGTGATGAAGATGAAGAGGATGAGGACAACTCTGATTCTCAAGAAGAGGATGATGAAAGGTAAATCAGCCACCAAGCTGGCTCTATCCATGCAGAATTCTCACAGCCTTTAATATGATATGTCACATGATCAGCTTACTTAAAATTTTAAATTTAAGTTACAAAATTTTGATTTGTTAAAAGTGATTTTAAAAAATATGATTAAAAACTTCCAAAAAATGTATTATTTAATATTTCTAAGAGCTACCTGCAAATTTCATCTTGGGATCTCAATGGGATCACATTTTTAACAAATATTTTGTACATATATTTTAAGTAAGTCCATCATGTGACATACTGTATATTAAAGCCCATGAAGTTCTGAAGAGATTGGCGTTTTTGGCTTTGACGTATCTCAACCCTGGGCTGAGCTTTAAAGGTTTTGATCATTCAACAAGTGTACAAAATATTAAGAAAATTGGACAACATGAGGTAAGAAAGCTGGATCACTTGAAATGAAATCACCCAGGGGTATAGTGTTTTGTTTAGAGTGTGTACTTGCAATTAAGATAGGATAACTATGGGTAGCTTCTTAGTTTTAAATTTGCAAAGAAGAATTTGTCATTCTATAATTGGTAACCTGACAGTTATTGAGACGGTGCAAATTTATCCATCTAAAATGGCTAATTGAGTGCTAAATTCACGACTTTGAAGAATAGAGAGGAGCAAAGATACTAGTTGTATCACAGAAATTGATACTTGTAACTTCTTACAGCTTATCCAAATCAAGAAAACCTCAAGTAAAACTCGCTTTAAGAACAAGAGCTGCAAAACTTGCAACCAGCATCTCAGGTCAATACAGCCAGCGTCAGAGTACTGGAAGATACAGTTCCCGGAGTCAGCAGAATACACCTAAGCAAACCGGATTTGCAAGTAAAGCTACTGGGAAGGGCATAAGAAAGACAAGGTCTGCTCCTTCATCAGTAGCAAAATCATCAAGACTTAGCAGCCGTACAACTCGCCAGAATCGAGATTTGCTACAAGCAGACACATTTATAGAGCTGACCAGTCCCCAGAGGCGACGCCGAGGAAGGAAGACAGCAGATAATACTCCAGAGAGTAGTCCTTGCAGTTCTCTCGGCTTCAGAATTGTTGATGCTACAGATTCAAAGGAAAAGAAAAGTTCTCCCATTCCTGTTGTAAAAAATTCTCCTCAAGACACAGAGCCCAAAAAGAGGGGTAGGAAACGACAATCTACAGGTATGTTGAATCCTTAAAATAATATTGGCTGTAGAATGAATTCAGAAGTTTCCATCATAGTATATATCGGAGCTCTCCAAACTTTTCATGTTGGTGACATACTTTTCAGTGGGGTTTTGCCATATTTCAAGAGGTAAAAATCTGGACATAAAAGGTTGTTGAGCTTTTTTAGGGCCCTTCTGCCGCCACCAAGCCCGAGCCACCAACGCCCACCACAGCCATCGCATTAACCAGTGTCCCAAAATCCAGGACATTTGGTTTAAAATGCAAAATTCCTCCCGGATGGGCATGTAAGGCCCCCAGAAGAAGAGATGTCTGGGAATTCCAGGACGTATGGCAACCCTACTTTTTAGACATGCATCATTTCGCGACATAGTAATTCAGTTTTACTAGCAAACTGGAGCTTAAACTAACCTCTTTCCAGCCCTGGGAGGAGCACGGGGAGCATTCGTGTGACATACCTACACACTGCAGTCGATACGCTAACGTGTCACAACATACAATTTGGAAATCTCTGGTATATGTAAAAGTAATGTGAATTGGCCTTAAAGCATGGCAAAACGGATGTAGAACTAGGGAGGTTTGTTACAGTATCCTGTGGCTTTTCATACTCTTACTGCCAGAAATACATGGCATAGCACTATGGATCAGAGTCTTGCATTTTTTCTTTGTCAAGAGAATCGATTCTTTTCCGTTTTCTTATTGGTTGCCTCCCTCCAATCTCATTCTTAAAGCTTTTCTAGGTAGGGAGGCCACCTAGCTAGAGAACAGAGAAGATTCAGAACATTTAAATGGCGCACGGCAATATACTAGAAAGCTTTTCTAGTCTGGTCAAGTAAAGGTTATAGGGTAGAAGGCTTGGAGTAATTGGTTGAATTGTTTCATCTTGGGATGGGCTTAGAGAGTTTGCAACTTGGGGCAGGCCAGCAAAAGAGATTAAGGATGCTCCTCTCTAACTGAACTTGATGTCGTCTTTGCCCCGAGTTGTATCAAGGATGGGCAAAAGTTTGGGGGAGTGTAATGCACCCTTGTTTGAATGTGAAATTGCTGATCGTCTAACAAAAAGAAGAAACATCTTTTAGATCAGCCTCCATACCTGAGGAAAACTCAGTGCAAAAAGAGCTTTTAAGCTCTCTGCCTTGCTTGCATTTACCTTGCAGAATTTCAACCAGCTGGTCTTCAATTGTATATGATTGAAACTGTTCAAGTTTGAATGCGTAAGATGCCATCATACTATACACCGGTTTGTTTAGTAATCATTTTTCTTCATTCTGAAAAGGAAGCCAGGTCCTTTCAGGTCGAGTCATTACTCAATACCAGTACCAATACTTACTACAAATTGTGTAGTTCTGTAAACAGTTGTATCTGAATGATTGTCTTTTGAGGGGGCTGTTTCCTTCAGAGGACACCAGGGGTTGGTGGGCAGGGAAACCCATTCTAGCTTTCCTTATCCTCGACTGTAGCACTTTGAGTAAGGATGAACTCAGATCATATTGTTTCTGTACCACTTTAGCTTTTCTTAACATGTTCCTATTCCCTTAGCATAATGTATTTCTTAAACAATTTGTTTTTCCCCAGAGCCGTCTCCAATGCCTTTGAATAGGAGAAGTTCAGGACGTCAGGGTGGAGTTCATGAACTGTCTGCGTTTGAGCAGCTTGTTGTGGAATTGGTGCGTCACGATGACAGCTGGCCTTTTATGAAACTAGTGTCCAAAATCCAGGTAAATAGATTGGGTCCATTTTAGTAAAAAGTGACATTTACTGACAAACCAGGAATAGTCAAAAAGAGGAAGAATAGAAAAATACTTCTGAAATTCAATCTCTACATTTGAGTTATATCTAGAACTAAAATACCCAAGTTACTGTAATAACTGGGGTATGCCTCACCTATTTTGAAGATGTAAAATTGGTGGAATATATGGGCTAATGTTTTTCTGGAACTCTCTAGCTTTCTCCATAATCCAGCGCATGTTTGCAATTTGGTCTCTGGTTCCTCTGCCTCTTCTAAATCCAGCTTGCACTTCTGGGAGTTCTCGGTCCACATACTGCTTGAGCCTTCCTTGTAGAATTTTAAGCATAACCTTGCTAGCGTGTGAAATGAGTGCAATTGTGCGGTAGTTCGAACATTCTTTGGCACTACCCTTCTTTGAGATTGGGATGTAGACTGATCTTCTCCAGTCCTCTGGCCACTGCTGAGTTTTCCAAACTTGCTGGCATATTGAGTGTAGCACCTTAAGAGCTTCATCTTTTAAAATTTTAAATAGTTCAGCTGGAATACCATCACTTCCACTGGCCTTGTTATTTGCATTGCATTCTAAGGCACATTTGACTTCACTCTCCAGGATGTCTGGCTCAGAGTCAGCAACGACTAAACAACAACAAAATGGGCTAATGTAAGGGACGTGGGTGGTGCTGTGGGTTAAACCACAGAGCCTAGGGCTTGTCGATCAGAAGGTTGGCGGTTCGAATCCCCACGATGGGGTGAGCTCCCGTTGCTTGCTCCCTGCTCCTGCCAACATAGCAGTTTGAAAGCACATCAAAGTACAATTAGATAAATAGGTACCGCTCTGGCGGCAAGGTAAACGGTGTTTCCGTGCGCTGCTCTAGTTCGCCAGAAGCGGCTTAGTCGTGCTGGCCACATGACCGGAAGCTGTACGCCGGCTCCCTCAGCCAATAAAGCGAGATGAGCGTCGCAACCCCAGAGTCGTCCGCGACTGGACCTAATGGTCAGGGGTCCCTTTACCTTTACAGGCTAATGTAGTGCTAATGCCAGAGGGATTGACTTTTCTCCAATCCTTATTTGAATGCTATGACAACAGAAGTGTAAGAGACAGTTCAGCAAAGTCAGTGTTGGGTCATGAAATTCAGAAAGGCTTCTGTTGTTGGCTGTGTGAAGAGGGAGTTTGTAAGTCCAGGTTCAGCATTTTTTGTTTTATTCATAGCTCAGCGATTATTGGGAGGTAGCTGAACACACACCATGGATGGGTAATGTCACCACCTTGCAACTGAAGACAGGAAATGCAAACTGATGTTTTGCATTTTAACTTGGTCCAGTGAATGACAAACTGCAGGAACAGTTTTAATAGATCCAGAAAGGGAAACATTATTAGGAAAAATACTCAAAAGAGTTTAAATTGACTTGTATTGTAAAACAATGTAATGGCCACAAGATGGCGATGTTACCCAGCCATGTTGCCTGTTAATCACCTAGAAACACCCTTCAGGTGAGAACCAGCTGTTCCACTTTTTGAACATTGAACAATGAAAAGTGCATACAAATTCAGGACATGATTCCGTACTGCACAGTTTTGAAACCAGGCTGATCTATTGACCTGTTCTTAAGAGACGATGGATTGGAAATATGTAAAATACATATCTTGTAACTGCTGCATTGTTGTTGTTCAGTCGTGTCCGACTCTTTGTGACCCCCTGGACCAGAGCGCGCCATGTACTCCTGTCTTCCACTGCCTCCCACAGTTTGGTCAAACTCTCACACATTGCTGATATTCAGAAAAAGGCAGGACTGCCTGTTTGGGTGGGCAGATTAAAAGGATTTAACTTCTGAATGAGGTTTCTTGATTTATTGCCTAAAAATCATGAAAAATATTTTGATTGTATGCACTTTTTTGCTCTTTCTCTCTGCATTTTTAAAAAATGTACTTCTTTACCAAAATGCAGGTACCAGACTACTATGATATTATCAAAAAACCTATTGCCTTAAACATAATCCGTGAAAAAGTCAACAAATGTGAATACAAACTAGCTTGTAAGTAAAGTTTTCTAAAATAATTCTATTTCTGTTGCTTTAAATACAGTTTAATTTACAAGGCATCTGAATGACTTTAGTTTTATGTTATTCTGAAACAGTGGAGTTATGCATTAGGAGTTATGTGGGCAGTGGGCATTCAGCATATTGAACAATACACACTTGAACATTATTTAGCTGAAATGTGAGAATACTCTCTTGTGAGCCAAAGTAATCCACCGTAAGGGTGGTTGTGTCTTTGTCTAGGAAACATTGATTTTGGGATTATCTATATTTTTTATAACATTATGGACTAATTGTGTATTTGTTTTTTCTTCCTTACAGCAGAATTCATTGAAGATATTGAACTGATGTTTTCAAACTGCTTTGAGTATAATCCACGCAATACAAGTGAAGCAAAGGCTGGAACAAGACTTCAGGATTTTTTCCGTGTTCAGGCTCACAAGCTTGGACTTCCTCTTACTTCTAGTTACATGGACCGTGCTGCTCCAGCAGCCAAAAAATCCCGAATCTAACATCTTCCTTTTAAAGGACTTCTATTAGAGGAATCCTCTTATATTTTCATGGAAATGAAATATTTAAATCATGCAGCCATAGAAAGCAATAACATCTGTCACACCTTGGAAGTGTGACCTGCACTATGTTCTCAATTATTAAGCACTCAGGAGAATGTAGGAAAGATTACCTTTGCTACAGTTTTGTTCAGTGACTAATAACTTTGATCGATGTGTTTTGAATACAGTACTGGTTTACAGTAGCTTTTGTACTTTTAATGACCATTTTGTGTCAAAATACCTTCCAGAAATATTTTTCTTCAGCACCAGATAATATTGTTATATTGCTTAGATCTTGTAGGAGCTGTGGCATTGTCTTGTGAGGGTTCTACCTAGGCTAAAACAGTCACCTGCAACGCAGTGGACATCTGAAGTCACTTGAGCACAAAGTTTTGACACTACAAGTGAATGAGTACACCTTTTTATCATTTAAATTAGTGTGCTGGTGCTGGTTGGAGAAATTCAGTCTGACTTTATTAAGTAGATATTTATTTAGCATTCAAATAATTTGTGGATTTGTTTTTGTATTTATAAGAAAAATTTACTTGGAGGATAAAGAATTCATTCATTTCCTGTTTACTCTGTGTTTAGTTGTTTAAACCTCTCATGATCAGTTAATTGTCCTCTACCTGGCAGTTCTTACAGCAAAACTGAAAGTTTATTTGTACAACTTCCGAGTGTAAAAAATAAAGTGAAACATTTTTCAAAGTACTACTTGCTTATTTGTATACTAGTGGCTGCCCAGTTCTTGGGTGAAGCAAGAATAGATAACAGGACTTGCCACTTGTTGATTCTATCAGCAGCATTTCTTAATTGATGTGTGATCCTTTAATGTTTGCAGATCTGTCATGATGAACTATTCCAATACCCGTGTCCATACTACTCCTGCAGATGTCTTGAAAACTACTTATTTAATTTTTTCTAAAACTTTTTGTCAATAAAGTAAAACAAAAAAACTTTTGCCTCAATATTAATCTTGGGTGACTTGGAAATTTACCTCCGTACAAAAGACCAAAAACATAAGGTTTCTAGTAACAGTCAATTCTCATACTTTGTTATCAGAATACAGTAGCCCAAATGTGAGTTACTCAATTCAGTCAATCAATCATTTTATTTCTATGCTGCCTTTCCAAAGTTAAAACAAAGCAGTTTACAACATGTTAAAATTACATAATTACAAACATAACAAGTCTGTGGTTTTCTAGAAGTTGCTGGACTACAATTTCCATCATCCCAGACCATTGGCCTTGATGCCTTGAAACTAATTAGAGTTGGAGCTTGACATCGATACCAGGGAAGGTCCTAGAAGAGATAATTCAACAAAGATTCAGCATGGGTTTCTCAAAAATGTCATGCCAGACCAATCTGATTCCTTTTTTTGATGGAATTACAAACTTGGTGGATCAGAGAAATGTGGTAGACACAGTGTATCTTGATTTCAGTAAGGCTTTTGACAAAGTCCCCCATGATATTCTCTGGAGGAAGCCAGTAAAATGTGGGTTGAATGAGATAACTGTTAGGTTGATTTGTAGCTGGTTAACTTACCAAACTTTGAGTACTCATTAATGGTTCCATGTCATCCTGGGAAAAAGTGACAAGTTGGGTGCCACAGGGTTATGTCTTTTTAAATGACTTGGATGAAGGAATTGAGGGGATGCTCATCAAATTTGCAGATGACACTAAAATAGGAGGAGTAGCTAATGCCGCAGAAGACAGAATCAGAATTTAAAATGACCTTAACAGATTGGAGAACTGGGCGCAAGCTAACAAAATGAATTTCAATAGAGACAAATGTAAGGCACTTAGGCAGGAAGAACCAGGTACACAAATATAGGATGGGGGACAACTAGCTTCAGTGCTTTTTTCTGGGAGGATGCAGGGGTACGCATACCCCTAAACATTTTGTGAATCTGTACTTTTGTCCATTTACTGTATTTATCCCAATTTGAACTATAAAATGGTGATTTTCTTGAGTCAAAATGAGAGTACCCCTAAACCTTTTTTTAAAAAAGAAAAAAGAGCACTGCCTGGCTTACTAGCAGTACATGTGAAAAGGATTTAGGGGTCTTGGTGGACCACAAGCTTAACATGAGTCAGTGTGATGCAGCAGCAAAAAAAGCTAATGCTATTTTGTTGTTTAGTCGTGTCCGACTCTTTGTGACCCCATGGACCAGAGCACGCCAGGCACTTCTGTCTTCCACTGCCTCCTGCAGTTTAGTCAAACTCATGCTGGTAGCTTCGAGAACACTATTCAACCATCTTGTCCTCTGTCGTCCCCTTCTCCTTGTGCCCTCCTTTCCCAACATCAGGGTCTTTTCCAGGGAGTAATGCTATTTTAGGCTGCATCAATAGAAGTACAGTGTCCAGATCAAGGGAAGTAATAGTACCACTCTATTCTGCCTTAGACCACACTTGGAATACTGTTTCCAGTTCTGAGCAGCACAATTTAAGGATATTGACAAGCTGGAACTTGTGCAGAGGGCGGCAACCAAGATGATCAAGGGTCTGGAAAGTAAGCCTTATGAAGAACGCTTGAAGGAGCTGGGTATGTTTAGCCTGGAAAAGAGACTGAGAGGAGATATAATAGCCATCTTCAGATATCTTAATGGCTGTCACATGGAAGGGGGGCATGCTTGTTTTCTCCTGTTCTTGAAGGTAAGACTTGAGGCAATGGCTTCAAGGTGGAAGAAAGGAGAGACTTTTGACAGTAGGAGCTGTTTGGCAGTGGAACAGACTTCCACAAGAGGGAGTTTTTAAGCAGAGGTTGGATGGCCATGTGTCGTGGATGCTTTAGCTGAGATTCCTGCATTGCAGGGGATTGGAGTATTACCCTTGGGGTCCCTTCCAACTCTTAAGATTCTGAGTCCAACAACATCTGGAGGGCCACAGGTTATCTATCACTGTTTGGAAGGCATCTAACTTGCAGACAGATGGAGAGCTGAGCAGGATAAGTACTCCTGAAAACTGGCTGAAGTCTTGGCCATGAGCAACAATGTGCTTGTAAGAATGTTCGTTTCATTTACCTTACCTATTAATGTGAGGTGTGCTGCATAAATTTAAATGGACCACAAGAGAATCTCACCCCTGTCTGTAAAGCACCCATGGGAATTGCATTCTTGTACAGGTCAAGCATAGGCATAACTTTATACTTATACTTTTATAAAGCCATTATAATAGAGAGCCACCCAATTACTTTTTATAATTTTCTTTCTTGATAATTTTTGCCCATGAACAAACACAGAACAAAAAAATAAACCTATGGTACATATTGCTGTGTGCAGTACATGTGTATCCTTTGACTCTTGATTCTTGAGTAAAATACAAAAAACTACTTTTCTTTCCCCCAAATGTAAGGCCCTTGTAACATCTCCCTGTCCTCCAATTCCATATTGACCCACAAATTAGCTTTATTTCCATGTAATAATGCCAACAATTGCCTAACTTGGAAGGCACTAAATACCAGAAGTAAAGTATTATGGGGTCTCCTGCTGCTATGTGCATCCATCCCCCCTTTGTTTTTTCTCTCTGCCTTTTATCATTATCTACCACTTTGTAAATTTATCTTGTGGTATATAAACTGGTAGTATTTCAAAAAGGTATGCCAATTTTGGTTACCACTTTCATTTTAATTAGTGCTATTTTGCCAAGCCAGATTTTCGGGAAGATTTTTCCATATACCTGAAT
Organism: Podarcis vaucheri; assembly: GCF_965113315.1. NCBI lineage: Eukaryota > Metazoa > Chordata > Lepidosauria > Squamata > Lacertidae > Podarcis > Podarcis vaucheri. Next base: position 35,599,205 of record NC_138759.1, read on the forward strand.
GAAGCTTGCATGTTCTACTCCAACCTTCTTCAGCCACAGTCCCCATTAGCCACTGGTCAGGAATGATGGGGGGTTGCAATCCTTTCAACATACATTGTGGTGAACATCTTGCAGTTACGCAGGACTCAACATCAGCTAGACATTACGAAGTCTACTAAGCTGCTTGATTGGGCCTCCTCAGTAAATGCTACCATTTAAAAGAAACCTAAAAGGGTAAGGGACCCCTGACCATTAGGTCCAGTCGCGGACGACTCTGGGGTTGCGGCACTCATCTTGCTTTATTGGCCGAGGGAGCCAGTGTTCAGCTTCCGGGTCATGTGTCCAACATGACTAAGCTGCTTCTGGCAAACCAGAGAAGCGCACAGAAATGCCGTTTACCTTCCTGCTGGAGCGGTACCTATTTATCTATTTGCACTTTGTGCTTTCGAACTGCTAGGTTGGCAGGAGCAGGGACTGAGAAATGGGAGCTCACCCTGTCGTGGGGATTCGAACCGCTGACCTTCTGATCAGCAAGCCCTAGCCTCTGTGGTTTAACCCACAGCACCACCTGTGCCCCTTAAAACCTAAACCACACTAAAACTGCGGTTGGTGGCCAGCATGCACCTGCTTAAATTAATTACTGAATAAACTTGCAGATTTATTAGATTGTATTTCAGACTGCTTTGAAATGAATTTAAATCTGCTTTATTTTCTGTTTTGATATATGCTACATCTTGTTATGTGCCTACCTTCATTCTGATAATTTGCCTTAGCCGAGTTGATTTTTTTGTTTTGTTTTGTTAGTCCCTTTGGTCAAGAGAGCGATCTAAGCTAAAAATGAAAGGCATGCCTCTGTTATTTGGTGCTCCATCTGACGCAGGTGCCTTCACTCCTTCAGCAACTCTGTTGCCCCTTCTCTTTAAGTCACAAGGTGGCCCAAACCCAAGTGCTGGCTGTCCACAGAAGCACTCAGAAGAGCCGCTGCAGTACAGTGTGGTACAGTGGTTAGAGTATCGAACTAAGATGGGAAGCAGGCATAGGTGTAGCCAAGGGAGGCAACTGCCCCACCTAAATCAATAAAAATACTTACCTGAGGTTCTGCCCCCCCCAACATAAATCCGGGCTACGCCCATGGGAGCAGGGTTCAAATCCACACTCGGCCATGAAACTTACTGGGTGACCTTGAGCCGGCGGTCACTGCCTCTCAGCCCAACCTACCTCATAGAGTTGCAGTGGGGATTAATACAGGAGGGGGAAGAACCAGGTACGTCACCTTGAGCTCCCGGCAGAAAACGGCGGGATATCATTGCAATGAAGTAATAAGAATAGTTGCCTGTCTGCGAAGAGCTGCCGCCTGCGCTTGCTCCCCGGCCCCCTCTCTCCGTCGAGAGCGCGGAGAGGGAAGCAGCTGGGCATCCATCCTTCCTCACGGCTCCCTCAGCGGCCCGTTGAGCGAGGAGGCCAGGCTGGAGGCAGCTGCTTCCAGGCGGTGGGCCGCTCCCTCCCGGGGAGCGCCGGCGGCTGCAGCAGCAGCAGCTTCGCGGCCCCCTCCGCGGCTCCCCCTCAATCTGCGGCTTGGCTGCGCAGCGGAGGAGGGAGAAACAGCCGAAACGAAGCAGCACCGAGAGAGGGAGGCGAGCGAGCAGCTGAGGCGGCTGGAAAGCGCCGTCGCCGCGCGGCCGCCCTCAGCTCGCCTCCTCCTCTCCGTGGGCTGCGGAGGGGATGCGGGCGAGACTGCGGCAGGTGGCGGCGGCGCGGCGGCGCTCGCCTTCGGGTCAGCATGGAAGCGGGCGAGGGAGTTGTAGGGCGGCCCAGCGGGGCGGGGCGCAACCCTCGGAGTCGCCCTGTGGCAGAACAAAGCCGGAGGATGGCGCGGGGAGGGGTGCCTAATTCTCCTCAGGAAACCCCCCTCCGTCCTTCCTTCCCGTTAGGGAAGTTTCCTCGTCGAAAGAGGAGTGGGGGGGGGGGCGTCGTTCACGAGGAGGAGGGAGGTGGGCGGCCCCCCGTCCCCTCCCCATTTTGTGCTCTGCAGGGCTGGGCCGGGCCTGCAGCACGTGGTGACAGAAGGCGGCGCCCATGTGACCGGCCTTTCCTCCCCCCGCTTTCCCCTCCAGCCCCCCGCCTGTCTCCTCGCCTCAGCCCAGCCTGCGCTTTCCGAGCTGTGCTGCGAGCAGCGTCAACCAGACCCCTCCGCTCCATAGGCAGCAAGCAGTAGGAGCGGCCTCCGCCATCACCGCCGCCGCCGCCACAGGGACCCGGCACCATGGTAAGGGCGGGGCAGCCTGACTCGCCTCAGCGTGGCCCGGCCGGCTGGTGCCCGGCAGGGTGTGGGACTAGGCCCCTCGCGTGGGTGAGAGGGGCTCAGCGGGGCCCGCGGCCTCTGGCGGCCATTTTAGTCTAATTTTAGCCCGGGGAAGGGGGACCGACCCTCTCTCCCCCCCCCCGCTCCACCGCCGCCCCAACTCGTGGCCGGCGGGCGGCCCGCTTCCCGGGGAGAAGCGCCCGCAAGTTCTTCGCCTTGTGAGTGACGGAGGGGTTTCCCACGCATACGAGTCCCGCACGCTTGGACGGCTGCTTTTTCTCGCTGTGCTTTATTCTTTTCACAAGTCTGCAAGCCCACGCACAGCTCCACGGGCGAGGAAGCAAAATAAGGGGCGGCTGCGCGTCTGGTTCCTTCCTAGGTGTAGCGGGGGGCAGCGGCTCTTTGTAAGATGGCAGGGTATACATATGTCCCTCTTCTCGGGTTGTTGCTTTGAAGAGTGAGGACCAAGTAACGGGACAACTTAGCTTCACACATCCTTTCGTTCCCTTCCGTGGAGCCATAGGGACAAGTGTGTCGTGGGCGCGTGTAATGGGGCTTGGCTCCCCCTTTCTTTTGAAAGGGCTCTTTTTTCCTGTGTTATGGTAAGCTCCGTATATTTCATCGTTGGGGAATGATACGTGTTATGCCCCGCTTGTCATTTGGGAGAAGCTAGTGGTAGCAAATCTCTTGTATCTCTATTTATGGAAGGGTAAACGTATGCGGGAGCCCAGACCACGGAGAAAGCTTTGGTTCCTTTTGCTTGGCTCTGAAACGGGAGTGAAAGAGCAGGTTTTGCCGCCTCCTTCATTCTCTGCCTCTTTGTGGGGGCTAATCGTTTCCAAGAGTATACATATGACACAGCGAGGATGGTCTCCTTTTCATTTTGGGCTTAAGTGCCTTAGAGTGGAGTTCCCCCTTTCTCGTAGTGCGTTGTAAGAATATAGGCTTTCTGCTTCTTAGTTGGGATTGTGATGCCAGTGGGGGTGGGTGGAATGACGCATAGTTGGGTTTGCCCCTCTCCATTGTGTCTGAATGTGTCAAGGGGGGTGGGGAAGGAAGCACCAAGCCGAGAGACGGCTGCTTCCTTTGTTGGAGTGCTTTAATCATAATTTGTGGGCAGGGTGCTCTTAACTGGGAAAGCTGGAAGGTGTGTGGCACTTACCATTCATTGTGTTTGGATGGTGTCTGGTTTATGGCAGAAATTCAGTGTTTGTTTGTGTAACACATGGGGGCATCTATCTCTCCTTGTGTTCTTGTTGCAGTGTACCATTAGGAGCTCTGCCCTAGAACTACATTGCTGAGAATCCAGCAGAAGGGCAGGAATGTTCTGGCTGTATTTGGGCAATAGTCATTACATTGGCACTAGATGGCTCAAAAACTGACTGGGGTGGGGGGTGGGGCGTGAGAAAAGAAAAAATGGTAAAGGAGCTGTATTGTCTCATCTTTCCATAGAAGTGAACAATATGGTATAAAACATGCTGGTCCATTATCAGTTTTAATTTTTCTTTCTTTTCTCTCTAAATTTTTGAGATATACAACTAAACTAAATGGAGTGTTTTGGACAAGAAATAGTGTTTGAGAACTAGTTGTAAGAAATATTTTTTTTTAAGATGAAGATTCCTACTTTGTGTTTTAAATAACAAGTCAGAAATGATTAAATATTTTCTACCTTCATCTGTCACTGTTCTGCTGTATATTTGCAGTTTCTCCTAAACTAATGTGCTGTAAAAAGCTTTAAAATCTTTGCTCTTTTAAGGGGGTTGTTTATCTGAAAACAAGTATAGTTAGTTATTTTTAAGTGTTTAAAAGAAAGACCTTTTGGTTCCTTTCCCATGTTACAGCAGTGTCATGGGAGCTGCTATTCTCTGGGTTTACCCCATGATAACATTTAAATGCCCTCAAATATAGGCGGGAACAGTTGCCTAGGCCTTTAAAACAGAATTAGCACTCATTAACTGCAGGCCTATTAACCTACAGCAACACTATAGGATGAAAAGCAGAAACTAAAAAAAAAAAAAAAAAAAGATTATGGGTTTCCAGTGTGCCCTTACAGAACCTACCTCTGTCCAGTCAGAATGAGAGAGTCACATTTTTGTAGGCTCGGCTTCTATAAGCCTCAATACTCTTGGGAGGAATTGTACATTCTGTCCTTGATTCTTTCATCATGTAGTAACTTCACTAGAATATTTATAGGGTATTAAATAAAATCTAGGAATTTTAAATACATAATATTAAACCTGACACGATACAAAAGGCATTTCTTCTCTTAGAGGCTTACGTCACTGAACAAAACTAGAATAATGACAGAGCTTGATATGAACTACTGCAAATGCATTTGATTATTTCTGTGCAAAATCCCATGTAGTGTTTGCTTAAGCATGTTTACTCATTAGTAAGCCCCAATGAATTCAGTGAGAGTTACTCTTGGCTAAATGTGCTCTTAAATGAGTCAAAATTGCTATCTTAACCTAAAACTAGATAATTGTGTTTTGTTGTTGTGTTGTATTAAGGTAATGATGGCTGGCTTTGGACCAAATTGTATGTTTCTAATAGATGGTGTTTATTATAGTGGATGCTGTTTTGCTTTGTTTTGTAGGCTTCTGGAGTAACAGTGAATGATGAAGTTATCAAGGTTTTCAATGACATGAAAGTACGAAAATCTTCAACGCCAGAAGAGATTAAAAAACGAAAGAAAGCAGTTCTCTTCTGTTTAAGTGATGACAAAAGACAAATAATTGTAGAAGAAGCAAAGCAGATACTAGTTGGTGACATAGGTGATACAGTGGAGGACCCTTATACATCTTTTGTGAAGCTGTTACCTCTGAATGATTGTCGATATGCTTTGTATGATGCAACATATGAAACAAAGGAATCTAAAAAAGAAGACCTGGTATTTCTATTCTGGTGTGTAAATCAAAGGATTATTATTTAAATAGAATTTTGTTTCCAAAATTCAATGGGTTAAATAACAAGTCTTTACTCCCCGTCTGTAGGGCTCCAGAGAGTGCGCCTTTAAAAAGCAAGATGATCTACGCAAGCTCAAAAGATGCCATTAAAAAGAAATTCACAGGTATGAGCAGAAAATATTCCACATGGCCACTTTGTATTTAGCTACTTCCTCAGAGTGAGTACCAATTCCTTTTGGATAACTACCATGTTTAAGCTGCTACTGAAGTAGGCAGGTACCGTATTTTGATACTTGAGCAGTAAGGCACTTGTTGCTATGAAAATACTGAACAAATATATCTCTGTTTATTTGTCTTTTTCAGGTATTAAACATGAGTGGCAAGTAAATGGGTTGGATGATATTAAAGATCGATCAACACTGGGAGAGAAACTAGGAGGCAATGTGGTAGTTTCACTTGAAGGAAAACCCTTATAAAAGGACAGACAAGTGCCATCTGGAGCTTCCATTTTTGCAGCTCATTCAATTGGAATAGCATTAGTTCCTTTTGCCCCACCTTCCCAGATCCCAAATACCTGAAGGAGACGTCATTATACAGTCTATAAGTGGTCACCATTAGACTGTTTTTAAACCTGATAGTTTATGTAGAATCCAAGGAATGCCTCACATCATATTCTTAGCCAAAACTGATGTGGGCATTCCTTGCAAATATGTACAGTGAATGTGATAGTTGATGTGGATAGTCTAGCCAAGCAACAAAAGGTTTAAGCTAATTGATTGCCTTTAAAGTATTGTCCAACGGTCAAATGGTAGACTCTATTCAGTATTACTTTACAGTTGCACTTGATCGCAGTTCCATGAGGCTCTTGTGCATTCATACACCTCACCTGCCTTGACAAGCCTTTTTTGTGACATGGCAGCACTCAACACTATGCATTTAAATTAAAGCACTTTTTGTAATATGTTTTATTTCCCTTTCCCAAGGAATGCCAATTAAGTTTCTGTAATTGTCATCAAACTGTTGTAGTACCCCAGTTTTCATTCCTGTTACATGCATATCTTTATAACTGAAGTAGCTGTTAACGATGCCTTTTTGTTTTTCTGTTGAATGTACACTACTGAACAGGAGTAGGAACTATCTGTTTACCATGCAAGTCTTGCAACACTAATGATGTTTTGTAAAACATCAATCATAATGGCAATTTCTGTATAAAAAGAGCCTTAAATGGAACATTGTTTTTGAGATCAAATATATTAGCCACGTTGCAATAAAACTTGTGGCTTATTACAGAATGTTGCCTTGTTTTCATTGGGAACTACAGAATGAAGTGTATTTTAACATTTTGCAGAGTTTTGTTTCAGCGGTACCTCTCCTAGATACTGAACAGTTGCTCTCAACTTAAGTAATGAATCTTTTTATATTTATTCATGATCCCACTGTAGGAATAATTTGAATAAGGGACTTTCCTCTGCAATCTTTAATAAATTGCCATCATTTGGGGAACAACTGGGGCATCAGTCTACAACTAGCTTATATCTGAAACTTAAAAGGGAAACAATGAGGCATGTATTGCACTATTACAGAATATTCTTCACAGTTTTACATGTTAAGTATTGCAAGTACCATTTTTGTTCAGTCACAAGGCAACTCTTGCCAGTTAATTTTTGTGCTAATAGGACTGGAAAGCTTTTGCAGCTACTAAGCCTTGCATCAGGAACATGATTTGGCTAAGAGCCAAACACTGCTCTCCTTATAGAGAATTTGATCTGCTCTGTGCGAGCAGTCCTCCGTTGGCCAGAGCTATTTATGGCAAACACATGCTTTTGTATCTTGTCATCAGTTCTCCACAAATGGCAAAACTGGACATGATTCTACTGGTATGCATAAAGGAACTCTGTTAGGGAGCCAATTGCTGTTGCAGTGTACATACCACTAGGAGGAATGCTTTCATCAAAGGATAGAAATTGAAAATGGTTAGCAGTTTCTTAAAAGAAGGTAGCAGAGAATAGAAATAAGTTTAAACTGATGTAAACTTCTTTTTTTACTTAAGTCTGGAGGAGAAATAGACAACAGTGAATAGGTTTATAAAACAATGTAATTTGTCAGTGGCTCTGTAGAATGTTACTATTTCAAGCTTTCAGCTGTTTCTGACTTATTGGAAGTGAAATGCATCTCTTTTAGTGTACTGAATTCTATTGTAGAATTCTGACTGACATGCTGAGTTGTTAGATGTTAACTTTCCTTGCAAAAAAAGGAAAGCTAAAATTCTTTTTTACAGATTAAAACGTTTGATTGGAAAGTGTCTTCATTATCCCACATCTCTTAAATATTATGCCTCGTAAAAACCTGGCTGGTATAAAAACTGCTCTATTTTGTTACCTAGAATGCACTGTTTCCCTTCTAGAATTGAGAAAACTGAGAAAACCCAAATGCTTGGAAATGAATGTTAAACTTAATAATAATAATGTGTACCTGAGCAATGCTCATCTGTGTAAAGCACTATTTTTCAGTTCATGTAATCCTCTGCTAGTAATGTCATTTGGTGCTTGCAAATTGTGTTGAACAGATGTCTGAGGCTTTAGAACTGAATATTGAAGAGGAGAGTACGTTTACTTTAAAATTGAGCCCAGTTTTGTATTCATTCATAAGTCTACATGGATTTATGTAAAATGAAAGCTTATTTATATTGACAAAGGACAGAATTCTGCATAACAACTTTGGTCCAAAAAGCATGTTTACAGCTGAGAGTACTGACTGAGATCTGATCAAATCCAGTAAACTATCACTTGCTTTTGGAAATGCTGCTACAAACCTCTTACTGCTCGGACAATAAAACAAATGAGAGACAGCTGGCATGTGTTCCAAATGGGCTGTCAGCTGTTGTTTTCTATCATGCAAAATGACGAAGGCCTCATTGTGACTTAAAAAGGTTGAAGGAAAGCTTCAAAACAGCATCTTGCATGTCTCTCCCATCATAGATGGGACGTTGGGTGTTGGCTTCAGTTACTTTATTGACAAAGAAATGTTAAAATAAAAGTTTTCATGACAGTGCTAAAAATCTCTGTAGATCCTGCATTTTTGTTTTGAAAGTCCTTTTTGATCTTTGAAAATTGAGCAAATTTAGCTTAAATTTTTAGAACATGAACATGCTTTGTATGGGCTGATTCTAAAAGGAGAAAACAAAACTAGGTACAATCTAGTATAGAAACTAAGAGCGACTTTAGTAATAACCTTGAATAGCTACTAAGTTGACGTCAGATGCTATTTGTTTATCTGACAAACCTGTCCTAATTTAATCTCTGACAGTCTTCCTTAGGTGAAGGATTTCCATGTTTAGTTACTAAAGCAAAGTTTTGAATAATCTGATAACCTGATCAAAATAATAAACTGCTCAATTTCCAGTTTATAGAAGATTTAAGTTTTTATAGAGACATAGTAAAGGATGAATCCCTATTTTGGCCAGCTAATCAAATCTCAGATACCTGAAATGTTTAGGTTCAATAGTATTTTGTGATTATATACAATGTAGCTATTCTACATACGTGTTAAGAATGGGATAAGTCTACCTTGATTGTAGGGTAAATAGTTAATACACTTTGTAACCTTGAATTTTTTATAAGTAAGATGTGTACGATAGTGAAAGGAGTATAAATTACTGCTGTGATATATTGAATTGTGGACCTGACAGATTTAATAGCCCCAAGCTTAGTGAAATGTCAATATTCATTCTTATTACATGGTGCCTTGTAATGGAACATAAACAAAAATACAAATCACTAACCCAAGGAGGTTAGAGTTTCATTTTGATGGTGGAGGATTTATAGAGGAGGGAGGAAAGCAAGAAAATGAAAAAGGTAAGTATAAGGAATGCCTGTGAGGAGAGCTGGCCCACACATATGGCAAGGTGAGACAAGCGTCTCAGGTGGCAGGATCCACGGGGCAGCAGATCCCAATGCAGCACTTAATCTGCCCTTGTTCCTGATGCAGTTCTCTACTCATCCCTTCTTCCCTTGCAGGAAAGGAGAGCACTACTTAGATTTGCCTCAGGTACCAAAATGTCTTGGGCCGGCCCTCCCTGTGAGCTGACTTTTGGTTGAGGGTATGGACAAAATGTTTGTGGAAAATCTCAGAAGCTTGAAAGATGGATGGTAAAAGGTTTTTGGTGCAACAGATTCCGTGCTAGGATGTATCTTGCAACACGGGCAGAAAGAAGGGTGGGGCAATGCCATTGTGGGTTTTAAAGGTAAAGTGTGTAGATGTGAAATCCATGAACAACTTTACAGTAGAAGCAAGAATTGTGGATAGAATGGGGGAAAGTGAAGCATAACCAGGCAAGTCCCAAGATCAGGTTTTATTCTACCACTGTAGGATTACGTTGTTAGTTTTTGTCTCTGTATCTGACTGGCTTCTCACCTATTTCGATTGATCTTTGAATAACCGGTGAGTATGAACATGCTAATATTTTCCCTGTGTCATTAATAAATGCTAGAAAAATAAGGTGCAAGGAGCATTGCTGTATTCAAATAAAGTTTCTTCCATAATGGTTCAATTTCATTTGCCCTGCTGATTGTCAAATAATACCAGTAATATTTATACCCCTGCAAAATGGAACTGTTAATAGGCCCCAGAGAGGAAGAAAATAAATGCTTCCTGGTAGCACATAGCATATGGCCATGTCTTTTGACTCACATCACTGCTGCAAGATTGCAAAGCCCTGCTTCCTATTTAAAGTCAGCCAATTTTTAAAGCAAATGTTGGAAACAACAAAACTGTATTCTCTCTTCTCTACAGTAGTCTACTTAAAAAAAAACCCCACCATAGCCCTGTTCCATTTAGAATCCAGCTGTCTCACTGATTGCATGAGTCTGTAAGAGTACTAGCAAACACACAGATGCACCAACTGCTGTTGATTTATGAAATATGTTTTTAATGGCTCTGCAAATACATGTTGGAGAAAATGGTGTTGCTTGGGAGTAATAGGCAATAGCAGAGTAAATGTTTTAGACATGTGCTTAGAAAGTGGAAGGAAAAGAGATGACTGCCAGCTCCCTGTACGTACAACCTGTTCATGTTAATATTTTCGCACACATCTGTGTACATAGCACACAGTATAGAAAATTTTAGCAACATGAATTGGCATTAGTTTTTTTTTAAATTTACTTAGCTTCTTTTTATTTACAAAATCTTGAGAACCCATAGTACCATGTACTGGAGTAAGTTTAAATGGCTGCTGATGTTATTACAGAACGTTCTATCCAACTAAGTTTTATGCTGAATAGGCCCATTGAAATTTATGGACTTGACAGTCCTGTCCATTAATTTCAGTGGGTTTGGAGTCTAAACCAGGTGAGGATAGCCAATGAGTTTTAAACCCTTGGTGAGTTAAGGACTTTCTGCATGCAAGACAGGCATCAGCAGATACAGCTGCTTTGTGGGACATTTTCAAGAGAAGAAAAGGCTAAGGAGTAATTCCTACACAACTCCAGAGCAGAGTCCCTAAGACAGTTGGATGGTATCTTGTACACCTTCTGGAAACTCCTGCAACCCAGTTGGTGCCAAAAGTATTGCTCTGCTTTCCTTTGAACCACATCAACAAGGCTGGGAGAGGTGGTTGATATGGGAAGCAGTGATGTCGGCCATTAATTAGAGGTTGAATCCTGAAAAGCAGGGATGTCATCTGTCCCAAGTTCTCACTTCCAGGAGGTGGGGAGGCAGCCTGTCCCGAATAGGGCTGCACACCCCTTGATGAAGCAGATCCACAGCTTGGAGGTTCTCCAGGATTTAACAGTCACTGAAGGCTTAGGTGGCCCTAGTGGTTAAATGTGCCTTTATTTAACACCTTGTATGTCAGCCACAACCCCTTTTGGACAGAAATGACTTGGCTGCTGTTCTCCACGTTCTGGCAACTTCCAGACTGGATTATTGCAATGTGCTCTATGTGGGACTGTCCTTGAAGATAACTCAGACTTCAGCTGGTCTAAAATGCAACAGCCCAATTACTGGCTGGGGTTCCACTTAGTTCACATATAAACCTGTTTCAAAGCAGCACCCCTGATTATCATTTCACTTCCAGTCCCAATTCAAGGTGCTCACATTAGTGTTTAAAGCCCTAAACCACTCTGGCCCCAAATATCTGAAAGACTGTCTCCCTTCCCTGCAGACCTTAATGGGTGTTAAGACTGGCAGAGGGGGCTCTCTTGGTAGTTCCACAACTAAGAAGCTTGGGGTGGTGGCGGCCTGGGAGAGGGCATTCTTTCTGGTAGTCCCTAAATTGTGGAGCTCCCTCCCCACATGGGTGAAACTGTTAACTTCACTATATAGTTATTGGCAAATGCTGAAGATGCACCTCTTTACCCTGTCCAGGAAGCAAGCATTTCACTCTCTGGGATAGAGCTATGTAAAGCATTTTTGTGCCTGGAAAATAGATCTGTACAAAGCTATACTTTCATAATGGGAACAGCTGCTGTATTTATACCATTAGAATACAACCACAGCTTATTTTTAAGTATGCTATACAACAGAAACTCAAAGAAAGGACACTTGGATTCCTGTACTCATTTGATTTACATTAGTTTTTTTCTCTTAAAAGCCAAACATGCTTAAAATTGTAAGGTCTCCTTAGTTTCTAGCAGCTGGACTGCTGGAAGGCTTTAAGGTTTGTAATGTCACCCATACAAGGGAAATTCTTTTTGTAAGTGGAGCCTATTCATAAATCTTGCCTGAACGGGTAGCAATGTTAAAATTATACCCTTAGCACCATCTATTGACAATGAAGAGGCTTGCAGCTTAATATTTGTACCTAATTCACATTACACTTACGGAAGCTGGATAAAGTACACTTTGGTTATTTTTTATGAATTTGCAGAGTGAACCTTCTATATTAGTTAAAAGTTTATGTTCTTTCAGATGCAACACCTTTTCACTATACCTAATAAAAATGTATTGTATAAAAACCTGCCTATGCATTTGGTTAGACACAGCTCTCTCGAGAATCCAGATCATGATGACCCTGGCTACAATCTATTATGTTTACTGTTTGGGAAAGATTCAGCAATGCTGAAGGGGTTGCCAATACAACTGCCAAGTGCTCAGTGTGATAGGTTGTGGGTTGGGTTGGCATGACACAATTGCCACTGTGCTCTTCTTAACAGAATAAGAAACAGATTATTCTTTCTGCTAAGGGAAAGGAGCCACAACTTTATTTTGAAGGAAACCTACAGAACTAGCTTCCCTTCTCATTTTTATTTGCTTGTTTCTAGCATCTGTCACATTTAAAACTCTCACTTCACAATTTTTCTAGAGACAGGTAAGCTCAAATATTTCTTCCATCAACTACTATTCCTGTTTTCATTTACTGAGGGGTTATTTTGTTGGGTGGGGGTAAGTTTATGTTCCCTTTCTACAGATAATAGCATCCTGAGGGGAAACCAGACAATATACTATTCAAGAGAAACAACACTTTTTCAAAACCAACCTTTGATATCCTCAAATATCTGAAGGGCTGTCATATGAAAGATGCAGCAAACTATTTTTTCTGCTGCTGACCCAAACTGATGGGTTCTAATTACAAGGAGATTATGACTAAACAGAAGACTTGTGGTAAGAGATGCTAAGAGCTTTTTGACAATGGAACAGGGTGCCTTGGAAGGTGGTAGACTCTCCTTTATTGGAGGTTTTTAAACAGAGATTGAAAGGCCATCTGTCAGGGTTTCTTTAGTTGTGATTCCTGCATTGCAGCAGGTTACACTGGATTACCCTTGGGGCCCCTTCCAGCTCTGAAGTTCTATGATTCTATTATATGCAGACTTGCTAAGTGCTTTATTCTCTGGATAACCCTTTTGTAATCATCTGTTTATGACAGCAAGGAAGGAAATAAAATTGTTTATACAGTCAAGCTCTGAATTGCAAGTTCTGAAAGTCTAGGCTGTAGCTGGTAGATGCAACCAGAAGCCTTACTACAATACACATGGTCAGGGCTGTGTGTTCTCTCTTGCTCTCTGCAAAATTCTAGTTTTCACTAGCAGAAACCGATCATGAAATCATGGGGGCAAGAAGCTTTATCAGGCACTGAAATCCTGCCCTTGTAGTATTGTTTTTGTCCAAGTTTAAACTCTCAGAACATGTTCTTCATTACTTAGTTGGATATTGGTGGCTAAAATTAAGCCAATAGGAATTATTTTTTGGCCATGTTTTACACTCCAGCTGTTTTTATGTATTTGAGTGTTGCTGGCTGGTATATATATATATATATATATATATATATACACACACAAACTACTGTTACTTCTCTGTGAGCCATTAATCTGAGTGTGAGGAAAACATCTCTGAGTAACCCAGAACACACTGGTAATGTGTCAGTCAAAATTACTTTTGGGTAAGTAAATGCTTACAAGAATGCAACTAAACATCTTAATTAAGGAATTGACCTGTGAAGATACTTGTTTGGTTTAGGGTTAGGCATGTTCTCTTGTGTCAACTGTGGTCCAGAGTTGCTGAGAGCTGCCCATATGTATAAGAGTGCAGCTCTGAGAAGAAGAAAATATTTGCAGTTTAGATTCTCAGATTTTACTTAATATTTTCCCCCACACCCAAATCCACCAATTATTTATTAAAAGCTGGTTTTAAAAAGCAAACTTAATTAGCATGCCTCCTATGAACTGTGAACATCCGAAATTTGCAAACGTTAGGTCAGCTGTGTGCAATGCAGTGCTCATACTGCTTCTGTGTAAGGACAGAGGATGTGGAGCAGCAGTCTGAGGTGAACTAGTCACAAGGAGACAGGCAAGGCAACAACCACAATACAGCTCAGAAAGACTGTAGTATTCAAGATAGCTCAGTTGATAAAAGCATGAGACTCTTAATCTCAGGGTTGTGGGTTTGAGCACCACATGGGGCAGAGATTCTAGCATTGCAGGGGGTGGAGTAGATGATCCTTGGGGTCCCTTTCAACTCTACAATTCTGTGATTCTGTTGGGAAATGAGGCTTGAAAGATCCCAAGGCAAGCCTGGATGGAGACAGTCTGGTTCGTCAATGAAAAGGCTACTTGCTGTTTAGTGGTTCACCACATGGAGTAGCCACTCACAGATTTTAGCAGCTCCTGACATCCTGTTTATCTTCAGGGCACTAACATGGACTTGAAGGACTGAACAATGCTGAAAGAGAGGACTGCAGGCTTTAAATAAGAGCAAGGTAGATGTGTCCCTGCAAGGCTGCTTCTGTGCCTACAGCGTCACTTGAAGGAGAAAAAAGCAGGAATGGCTGCAATGTATGTACTTGAACCACTCCAATCAGGTTGAGGTGCAGGACACTCCAGTGACACTCCCATTTCTGGGCCATGCATCTATGAAGCTAGCAATTGTACAACAACAGCACCATTTTACTGCCAGGCTCCTTTGATGCGAATGTGTATTGCAAGTAAGCAATGTGCAGCTGGACTATGGCAGAGTGTGGATCACATGTGTGTTAAAACACAACTGACTTTATCGGATTCACATATTTGTGTATACAGCCAAAAACCACAGATTTCAACCCAGCTATCAATCTGTAATGTGTTCTATGTTAGACAAGTTTTTGGAAGGCTAACCACAGAGGACACAAAAGGCATTTCTAAAGTCGTTTTCAATAAGCCCATATTAATGATTTACTTACTCAGTCCCTCTCACAAAAGGTTTGTTATCACGATGGCAGGAATGACTGGAGTAAATGGAAATGGATTATATGTTCAGAGCTTTCACATAATATGCATATTTAACATTGCTGAGGAAGATCCTTTGGGGAGGCACACACTTGAGTTTCTAAAGGGCATTAACTTGCTTGAAGACTGAAGGAAGAACCAATTGAGCCAGAGCCAAGAATGGTGATGTCAGTTGATTTAGATGTGGTTTTTTTTGTCTGTTCCTTCCTCTAGCCATCTGCCCTTCAGATGATATATGGCCTATCGATTCTTCAAATGAAGGACTCTCCTCATTTCAGAAGCAAGAATGTAGGTATTCAACCAATTTTTCTGCCTGTCTTGAAAACCAGCCCTAAAAGTGTGAGGCAGGTAAGAAGGCTAAGTCTGTTCCCAGGAGTAGCGTTGGTTTCTTCATAATTGTTTCCTCTACCCAGTTTTGTGTGTCACAAGATCGGGCCAAAAATCTAGCTGTGCTTTTGGGTTTAATTCTATTGTGTCTGTACACCAGTGGAACAGATTTCCACTTGTACAATGGGACTCTCTCTCCTCCCCTCTGCAGCCCCCTGTGCACCCTCCAAAATCTGCTTTAGAAGGTCAGCCCCCAGGCAGATTTGGGGGAGTGCAGGGGATAGGAGGGGAAGTCCACTACATGAACAGGTTTGCTTGTACAATGTTGGATTTCAAATGACCTTGCAGAGAATCTGTGAAGCAACACTTGTTTCTTAGACCTTTTTTTTTTTTTGCTTGGCTTCCCACCTCTTCATACAGACCTCAAAGCATGCAGTTTGCTGCACAAAGCATCACTCTTTTTCTTTTAAAAAGACCATATAAACACCGTTGTAATGGTCAAAGGAGTAGCATGACCAATGCGTATTTTATAACAGAAGCAGTGTGGGTTGATATCAGCCCTTATCACTTGAGTGGTTCTGACCTGGCTGTAGTCTCTACACTTCTGAAGTCCAGGTAAGAGTTAAATTAACACATCTGCTGTATTAGGCATAAAGAATGGAGATGCATCCTTACAGCTGCAATCTTAGATTTGTATATCTCATTGAATTCGAAGAGACATTGAGAGTAAAATGTGCACAGGACTGTAGCCATGCTACTTTATTTGCAAAGTTTTTGCCCTCCTTAAACAGTCTGTAAGCGTGGGGATCGGCTGATATTATTATTCACATTTGACACAGGACGACGACTGCCTGAGAGACAATACCTGAACCTCTCACTGGATCTGTTTTTACGTTGCAACACCGGGCAGCTGTGCCAGATGCCTAAACGAAAGCCTTTCTCTGTCAAATGCTGTGTTCTAGGTAGCGTTGCCCACATGATGGGGGCGCATTTAAACTTGCACTTCCCCACCCGCAGTCCAGGGCAAGACCTGCACCACGCGCTCTTTCTGCACAGATCGATCCGTAGTAGCTGCAAGCTGCCGGAGTGGCGCCTGCGGCCCACAGTCCTACAGAGCACGCGACTCTCAAACTATGACAGTGACCATGGAGTCCAATTCGGTCCCCCCTTTCTTTTTCACCGTTCATTTCTGACACAAAACCCAAGGTCCTGAAGTGCAGGGAGCGGGGCAAACCCTGCCCTCCCTACACGGCGTTAAGATTCCTGAGGGAGAAATGTTCCCTTTTATTGTTCCTGTCCTAAAGATGCTTACTGCGCCAAGCATGGCTTGCTGCTGCCTCCTCACTTACCAAGCCTCACTTACCGCGCGGGCGTTGCTCTCCACACGCCCGTCCCTCGCCCAGAAATAAGACGCTGCCGCCGCGGACACCCCCGGCCGACGCCGAGCTCGAGCTCAGCGGAACCCCCTTCTTCGCCGCTGCCGCCGCCTGTCCCCGCCTTAATCCCGCCCCTCCGGTCTGGGCTGCCTGGCGGGCTAGGCCTGCGCTTGCTGCTGAGGGAACGGAGTTGAGGGCTGGGAGCAGCCATGATGGTAGGTTCCTGCGGAGCTCCCGCCGCCGCCGTGGTGAGGTCTTCTGGCCGGGGGAAGGGGCGGCCGGGGGAGAGCGGCGGGGTCGGAGGCCGGCGGGACTAACCGGTTTCCTTTCTCTCTTTCTCCGTCCGCGGTGGGCGATGCCTCGGTCTCTCTCGCCTTCGCCGCCCGCCTCCGCCCTTTTCTTCTTCGGAGCAGGAAGGCTCGGACGACGGCCCAGATTTCCTTTCCGAGGAGGACCGAGGCGTAAGTGCTGGACGCCCCTGACGGGAGGGGGCTTTCTTCCCTGGCGTGGTGTGGGGCTGGGGGGCGGGTAGAACAGGTTTCCTTCCGGATGTGTGGGGCTCGCAGCCCCTTTCGGAGTGTGGGGCGGTGGGTGGGGAAGCGAGGGGGGTGAGGCGGCGGCGGCGGCGGCATCATCTCCCGGGAGGCTTCGCCGCCCCCACCCGGTTCTCCTGCTCCTTCTGCTCAGCTTCGGTTCCCTGAAAACTCGGCGCTGTCACGGGTGGTCTGGATGCACCATCATCCTGAGCTGACGCTGGTGACTCTTAACGGAGTTCTCTCGGATTTAAAATATAATAGCGTTATCATTTTATTCATTATTAACATCGAATCCGCCTTGCGTTCTGATTGAAACTGCCATGGCAGGCAGTTGAGATATTATTATAAACCACCCCGTTGGTCTAGCTGCAAACACTTTTGCTGTTGCTGCAGCTCCCCTGTTGATTTTATTTTATTTTTTGGTCAGCTTTGCAGAGCGACACACTTTAAACCGGTGGGCGTAGTTTGAACCTCTTGGATTGGTAGGCAGTGTGCCTTTGCTTTCGTTGAGAAATGCAGAAAAAGCTTAAAGCTATTTTTTTCAAATACTTTTTGACTAGAAAATTATTGTTTATTCTATATCCCCCCCCCATCTTCTCGCAAATAGCTCCCGGTGGTATCCAGGATTCATCCATTTCCTTGCTCATTTTGTGAATAGGCAGGGGAGCCCCAGGTTGAATTCTCTACTCAGCCATTAAACTCTTTGGTTGACCTTGGGACTTTCACCATCTCTTAGCCCAACCTAAGTCCAACACCCTGGAGTCCATAACATGGTGACTATAAGCAACCTGGTGTCCTTGAGCACTTACATGCCCCATGCCATTCCCAATTTTTTATATTTATACTTGAGTCATATTTTTTGTTTGGGGGAGAGCCTCATTTGGGGCTTTTTTGTCTGTATTGTACTTGGTCTGGAGTATGTGTTGATGTTGGGGGAGGTGCAAGTTCTGAGCATCACCAGTTTTTTCTTTCATGAAATGGACATTTGGTGTACCCACAGACCCCAAAAGTTGGAGACTATTCAAACTGGCTTTCAAACAAAAGTAAAGAACCAGTGTCATGTGTCCATTGAGGAAAATATATAAACAATAATAAGTGGTTTAAAATGTTTTAGATAGTCGACCCATGCATTTTTTTTAGCAGGAAATGATCAAAAGAAACTTTTATTGAAGAAGTAAATATTAAAAAGAAATATCAAGCTATGTAACAATAGAAACCGAAATTTTGATGAGTACAGCAGGACCACTTAAGCTGAAGGAAACTATTCTGTCCCATAGCAGTTGACTAGCAAGACATGGGACAGCTATGGTGGGTGATTCTTGATTCTGCCGCTGTTTTCTGTCAGATACAGTTTGGGGAGTCTCATGTTTCTGTTGGTTTAATATTTGTAATCCCAAAAGTGTGTGTAAAAAAACCCCAAACTTTTAAACTGATCTTAGAAAACTTGCCAGACCATTGTTTACTTTCTTATTAATTTTATCCTTCACTTTATTTGCTTTTAAACTTGGTATACATTTTAAATTAGTTTTCAAATTGTTATTTAGCAAAGTAAACAATAAAAAAATCAATAATATATCCAGCTAAGGGTCGGACATAAAAACCTATACATATTAAATAAAAAAACAATGCTAGCAACCATATTTCTGTAGATGACATGAGGAAAGAAATCTAAAACAAGACTACATGAAATAAAATCCCACCATACTGAATAGAAATGATCAGGATCTTTCTGTCCCTCGAAGAACCGTAACTTATTTGTTAAGAAGGGAATGTATAAGAACTGGAAGAAAGAGGAAATCACAAAGGAGGAGTAAACACAAGTAGTCAACAGTTGCAGGGGGAAAGTCAGGCTGGCTAAAGCTCAGAATGAGCTCAGGCTTGCAAGAGAAGTTAAAAATAATAATAAAGGTTTCTTCAGCTATGTCCAAAGTAAGAGGAAGAACAAGTACCGTAAGTGGTAGGTCCTCTGTATGGGGAACACAGAGAAATGCTGTTGGGTGACAGAGAAAAGGTGGAACTGCTCAACTTTGCCTCTGTCTGCACCCAAAAGGAAAGCAAGGGAGGGAGCTGCAGCCCAAGATTGGAAAAGAGGTAGTAAGGGAATACATAGCTACTTTAAATGAATTCAGATCCCCAGGGCCTGATGAGCTGCATCCAAGGATACTAAAGGAGCTTGCGGATGTAATTTCTGAGCCTTTTTTCTTCGAGAATTCTTGAAGAACAAGTGAGGTCCCTACAGACTGGAGTTGGGCAAATGTCCCCATTTTCAGGTATCTGAAGAAGTGTGCATGCACACAAAAGCTTATACCCAGAACAAACTTAGTTGGTCTCTAAGGTGCTACTGGACAGTTTTTTTATTTATGTTGACTGCGTCAGACCAACACGGCTACCTACCTGAATCTAGATAATTCAACAGTCGGTCTGTGAGCATTTGGAAAAGGATGCTGTGATTACTTAGACCCAGCATGGGTTTCTCAAAAATGTAATGCCAGACCAATCTCATTCCTTTTTTGGATGAAATTGCAAACTTCGTGGATCAGGGAAATCCTGTGGACATAGTGTATCTTGATTTCAGTAGTTCTTTTGATAAAGTCCCTCATGATATTCTCTCGAGGAAGCTGCTAAAATGTGGGTTGAACGAGATAACTGTTAGGAGGATTTGTAGCTGGTTGACTGACCAAACCCAAAGAGTACTCATTAATGGTTCTTTGTCATCCTGGAAAAAAGTGACAAGTGGGGTGCCACAGGGTTCTGTCCTGGGCCCGTGGTTCAACATCTTTATAAAAGATTTGGATGAAGGGATTGAGGCGATGCTCATCAGATTTGCAGATGACACCAAACTAGGAGGTTTCAGAATCAGAATTCAAATGAGCTTGACAGATTGGAGAACTGGGCTCAAGCTGACAAAATGAATTTCAATTGAGACAAATGTAACATTCTGCACTTGGGCAGGAAGAACCAGATGCACAAATATAGGCTGGGGGACACCTGGCAGTACATGTGAAAAGGATCTAGGGGTCTTGGTGGGCCACAAGCTTAACATGAGTTAACAGTGTGATGCAGCAGCAAAAAAAGCTAATGCTATTCTAGGCTGCGATCATAGAAGTATAGTGTCCAGATCAAGGGAAGTTATAGTATTACTCTATTCTGCCTTAATCAGACCACACTTGGAATACTGTGTCCAATTCTGGGCAGCACAATTTAAGGATATTGACAAGCTGGAACTTGTGCAGAGGGCGGCAACCAAGATGATCAAGGGCCTGGAAACAGCCTATGAGGAGCACTTGAAGGAGCTGGGTATGTTTGGCCTGGAAAAGAGGAAACTGAGGAGATATGATAGCCATCTTCAAATATCTTAAGGGCTGTCACATGGAGGAGGGTGCATGCTTGTTTTCTCCTGCTCTTGAGGGTAGGGTTCAAACCAATGGCTTCCGTTGCAAGAAAAGAGATTCCGACTAAACATTAAAAAAAACTTTCTGACAGTAAGAGCTGTTCAGCAGTGGAACAGACTCCCATGAGAGTAGGTGGACTCTCCTTTCTTAGATGTCTTTAAACAGAGGTTGGATGGCCATGTGTCATGGATGCTTTAGCTGAGATTCCTGTATTGCAGGGGGTTGGACTACATGACCCTTGGGGTCCCTTCCAACTCTTAACATTCTATTTTTCTAGTCCAACCCCCTGCAGTGCAAGAATGCTTCAGGCTCACACTAACCAGCTTCTGCTCCCACATGTGCCTATGCATTTTAGCATTTTATGATAGCTGCATCCGAAATGATATTTGTGCCATACTCTTATTTAGGATTCATGCATAACTACATCTAGTAAGATTTTTTTTTTACATGTGGATGTGAATGTTCGCAGGATTTAATTTCTGATTCTTCAGTAATGTGTGTGCCATTGAAAGTTTTAGAGACTTTGTTTCCTAAACTGGTTTGGAATCTGAAAGAACACCCCCCTATGCAAAATATTCTCCAAAACACTGTCTAGCAATTAATAGACCACAGGGTAGCTTAGTCATAATTTGTGTCACAGTAAATCTATTGGTCTTTAAAGTGTCACAAAACTTATTTTAGTTTGCTACATTCCCTTCATATTTTACTATATGTTGGGCAGAAAAAGTGTGTGAGGTCTTTTCCAAAACTGTGATATTCTACTGTACATCACCTAGAGAGACTATTCATCTCCTTACTCAGCATAGGATTGTGTGTTCAGAAGCATCAGAGGTATCCTAGCTTTCTTAACGATCTAAATAATTGGTACATTTAAAGGTAGAATGCAAAGTTTTGGTAAGCCTGTAATAGAATTTTGTAACATACATTTTTTCCACCTGCATCCATCTCCATGTAATGCATGAAATGTACTGCATTTGACAAGGGCTTTTAGCTATATTTCAGATTCCACCTTTTCTTCACCTTTCTTTTAATGCAGGCTTTATTCTAGGTTGCTCTGAACAACTGCTGGATAGGCCAGTGATATAACTCTATTATTCTAGAATCTTCTAACAAATTTACTGTAGCATCAGGGACTACCACCTCTGCTCATTTTGCTCGCCAACCCCATTCTCTGCCCTTTACATCTGATCATCCCCCCCTCCCTTTGCACCTTTCCAAATAAATCTAACCCTCACCAACCCCCAACTCCTCCTTAACCTTGCCAAACCAATCTTCTCCAAGCTGTGCAGCCCCCTTCCCTCATCTTGCACCTCGTCCAAACCGCAGCCTGGGCAAGCCACAGAGAAACATTCAAGGCAGAAAGGGGCAGCTCTACAGCCACTGTCTTGCTCCACTGCCACTTCCCTCTTCTTCAGCTTCCAACGCGGCAGAAGCTGAAATGGTGTTGTCAGTGTGAGGTGGGTAGCGGCAGCAGAGCAGGATGATTGCTGTGGAGCTGTCCTGGCTGTTCTTCTATGGCTTGCCCAAGTCACTTGCTCACCTGCCTTCCCATCTGCCTGGGCCACCCATCTGCTGTTCTCTTGACAAGCTGCAGTTGGCATGGCTGCCACTTGGCAGCCATGCCAACTGCAGCATGATGACATTCTTACTATCTTATTAAATAGTTAATTACATGGCCTTTTGTAGTCTACAGTCTACTTCTTCAGGAGCATGGAATGTTTGTCTACCAAACCATTCACAAGGTCAGGTTTGTCATAACAAAATGATCCTAGAATATTTTGTACAGGGAATATCTGCTTGCATAAATATTGCTTTATATGAACTGTGTTTTTAATGACTATAGCCAGCTTTTTAAGGAGCAATTACCTCAGCTGAAACAAACATTTATTTAGTTGCTACAGACACTGGAATTGCCTTGGAAATGTGGCAGTTCTGTGTTGTTGGCCCAGTTTCTTTGCTCTTCCGGAGAGTTTCATGTGGATGCAAAACTGGTTCTGTAAACTAGCCCAAAGTGAGAACTTCTGCAGCATTATAAGCATTTCTTGGAAAATTTCTAGTTTATTATTTTACGTGGAACTTCTCCCCTAAGGGAGTCGGGCAAACTTGCACAACTGTTCATAATTATTATAAATAGTTTTCCCTACCCCACCCTCATATTGCAGGGTTAATTTGGAAAGTGAAGTAACATTTGAAACATAGCTTTTCTTTTAATTTACTATTTTAGTTTTTCTTTCTTACTCAACCTATCATGCTGGTAAGAATCCTATGACTTGCCAAGTTTTGAGAGTGGCACATACAAGAATAAAAGTAGCAAGTGCTTAGCTGTCAACTTTTCCCTTTTCTTGCGAGGAATCCTATTCGGAATAAGGGAATTTCCCTTAAAAAAAGGGAAACGTTGACAGCTATGCAAGTGTAACTTTATAAACAAAACTCTTTTATTTAAAAAAATCATTGTTCTCTACGAACATTTAAAGACCTGTTTGTAAGCAGCATAGCCCAAGTTCTGTTAGTTTTTTCTAACCAAGTACAGTGGTGCCTCACAAGACGAAATTAATCCGTTCCGCGAGTCTCTTCGTCTTGCGGTTTTTTCGTCTTGCGAAGCACGGCTATTAGCGGCTATTAACGGCTTAGCGGCTATTAACGGCTTAGCAGCTTTAAGAAAAAGGAAACAAACTCGCAAGAACTCACAAGACGTTTGTCTTGTGAAGCAAGCCCATAGGGAAATTCGTCTTGCGGAACGACTCAAAAAACGGAAAACTCTTTCGTCTCGCGCGTTTTTCGTCTTGCGAGGCATTCGTCTTGCGAGGTACCACTGTAAATAATGGCTAGGCTTTATAAGTCTTATTCTCAGTTTTAAACTTGCAAACCTTCACTGTTTTGTCTGGTTTAGTTGCTGCATCCTATTTCCTTGCTCTAATTCAAAGACTACCATGCACTATTATTTTTACCAGTTTGATAAGAGGGCATCATATGAATACAGAAAATTGGGTTCTTACAGTCCCAAATTGCCATTCGGGTGATTTGTTTAAAAGCGGAACGTTTTCATATAATGTGTGAACATCTTAGATGCTAGGAATACAGCTATGTCAGTGACCATAGTGCTATCAAATTCAACATATATGTAAGTGGACAATTGGCAAGAAAATCAAACACGGTAATTTCTGACTTCAGACAAGGAAATGTCCCCAAAACAACGGAGTTGGTTTAAAAAAAAAGTTTAAAGGGAAAGTGAAGAGGGTAAAATATATCTAGAATGCATGTGGGGGTTATTCAAAACCACAATATTAGAAGCTGCAGCAGCTCATGAAAGGTACAATCAGGGCTAAGAGATGCCAGTGTGGTTAACAAGCAGAGCCAATGAAGCTTTTAAAGGCAAGAAAGCTTTCTCCAGATAGTGTCTTGTTTAATTGAGGAAAACAGAAAGTATCACAAACGTTAGCAAAAGAAGTGTAAGCGGGGTGGAAAAAATGTATCTGAGGAGGACATTATATTTTTAGCAAAGAACAACAAGAATGTCTGTTCCATGGAAACTGGTAAACTGGTGGAAAGTATTATTATAGATGGGTTATAGCTTAGCATATAGAAGAACCAATGTTGTAGAAATAGAACCAGCATGCCTTCTTCAAGGTTAATCATGTCTCATTAACCTTTTAGAATTATTTAAAAGTGTCAATAAGCAAATAGATAAAGGTGACCCAGCTAACATGGTGTACTTATACTTTTTAAAAGCTTTTGATAATGTTGGTTACCAAAGACTCCTGAGTTACCTTAGTAGT
The DNA here is from genome assembly GCF_965113315.1 of Podarcis vaucheri. Taxonomy (NCBI): domain Eukaryota; kingdom Metazoa; phylum Chordata; class Lepidosauria; order Squamata; family Lacertidae; genus Podarcis; species Podarcis vaucheri. The sequence continues at coordinate 35,623,494 of NC_138759.1, forward strand.
TGTGGAATAAGAGGAAAGATCCTCTTATGGGTCAGTAGCATTCTTCTGGGTATTACCAGTGAGGAAGCTGTGACATTCAGGTCCTATTCACAGTCTTTCCATAGGCATCTGTTGCCACTGTGAGAACAGGATGATGAATTAGATGTACATTAAGTCTGACCTAGCAAGGCTGCTCTTGTTATTCTTTAAAAATACCTACCAATGTTGCTAACAGTTTTGCATAATTGAATTCTTTCTGCTCTTTTCCCGTTATATTCCCTAATACAGGCTTTTCTCAATTTCCACTTGACTTCTAATCTGTTTCTGCAAGTCATGTTTGTGTTTCAGCTTTTCCTTCTGTATTGCTAGACCATCTGTTGAGTCACTTTTCTTTGGAAAGAGGTTTCAAACTCCATATGGTGAACTGAGTGCATTGTTCTTAAGTCAGTACTCAGAAGGACAATAAGTTATTCCCTAACAGTTCACTAAGTTCCTTCAACTTTCAGTTTGTTCTCTGTGCTGATTAGAAAGTGTTTCACTTAAGGAGAATTAAGACTTCAAAGAAGGACCATGGGGTATGCTTACAGAATTTTTGATTAGACTGTGGCCTGCTTTTTAACTTTTATTTTATTTTGTATCTCTGTGTGCTTGCATACAGCGATGTGGGTTTTCTGGGAAGCTGCAATTTGGGAAAAATCCTATGTGAATTTAAGTAATTTGTACCAGAAAAGAATTTTGCATTGGAATAATGTCTTAACGCTCTAGGCAGGATGGGCCAGCATGCAGCCCTCTACACCTTTCTCGGGTGTTCTTGAGCAACATTTGATGCCACCCGCCCCCAGCCCTCCTGTTGTCTTCCCAAAGCCAAGTAAGCAAGGTGCTGGGCTTTGGGAAGGAGGCAGGAGGGTTCTGATACAGTCCTAGATTCCTCCCATCTCCTTCCTAAAGTCTAGTTAGCACTTTCACAGCTTCCCCCCAACCCTGTGCAACAAGGCAGTGTATGGCCCACAAGTTCCGTGTCAAAGAACTCTTGTGGCCCACTTGGTGTGAAAAGTTGGACTGCCTTACTCTATGGAGAGCAATCCTATTTAGCATGTTTAGTTAGCTTTCTTTACCAAAATGCACACAAGCACTTTGAAACTCCCAAGCTTGTCCAATGTTGTGTTTGAACAGGGCCGTCTTAACCCATTGCCGTTAGGGGTGCATGGCACCTGGGCGCCGGGCTCTCAGGGGTGCCAAGCTGAGAGTCCGTGGCCGAGCGTTGAAGTCTGGGGAAGGGCCGCCGACAGCCGAGTGGAGCAGAGCCCGTTGGAGTGCTGTGGGCTCTTCTGCTGCGGGCGGCTCTTCCCCAGACTCCAACACTCACCCCTGAACTCGCGCCGAGCCGCCTGCAGCAGAAGAGCCCGCTCCGACGGGCTCTGCTCCGCTCAGCTGTTGGCTCTTGCCCCAGCTGCATGGCGGCTAATTGTTTCGGGACTGTGCTCGGAGCACCATATAACATGGGCGCTGCGCGGCATATTGCATATGCTGAGCTGCGGGTTGCTTTGCTGGCTTTTCCACTGTCGGCGCATGCTCCCAGTGCCGCACAACGTGGGGTGCCAGCGCAGAATGATGGGGAATGCAAGCGGCAGTGGAGGAAATATCTCCAGACGGGATTCGCCACGTGCCGACAGTGCCGACGGCAGCAACAAAACCCAATGAATAGGAGCGTGTGGATTAACTGGGCCTATATAAGTTCAGCATGCAACATGGGCTGAACTAGTGGTGTAGTGCTGCACATAGGATACCAGAGAAGCTTCCTTTGTTGCTATAAGTGGGAAAAATAGATGTTTTAAATGTTTTCTTTTTTTAATCATTCCATACCAAAAATATTTTAGCAGTTGGTCTTGAGAATGTATTGAGTGATGCAGACAAGAGTTTTGGAGTATAAATGTTGCTCAAGATTCAGTGTTTGAACAAACATTGCTGTTTCACTTAGGTTCTCTTGAGGATAGAGAACTGCTCATTAGGGTGGGGCTTCCTGTTGCTAACAGCCTGGTTCGAAACTCTGAAGTAAGTCCTACTGAATGCAGTGGGACTGGGAAACACTGTTTAGGATTTCAGCCTTTGGAAGTCTTTTTCTGTGTCTTGTGTGTTTCCACACATACACATTTGCTGCTCTGCCCCAGAACCTTTGTTTTAAAAGTCCAGTTACAGTGCTCTGTAGAAACAGGTTAATGCAGGGTACTTATCCTTGCAGATGACAAAAGTGCTGTCATTACATTGTGCTTTAACTGAGCTGCTGCAATATTAAAACTTTTCTTATATGATCTGGTGCTGCATGAGAAGCAGAAAAAAATAGGACTGGAATCTTACTTTCTGACCCAAAGGCAAAGCCCACACATTAAAAAATGTCAAGTTTGATTTATGCATGGAAACTATTTTGGAAGAAAAGAAAACGTGGGCTCTTACTGAAAGGTCTGGACCAGGGATGCAGTTTTCAGCACAATTAGTGCAAAGCTTTATGTGGTAACTTTTAATAAGAAGGTTCTTATGGTTATGTAAATTTGAGTGTGCATTTCTTTCAAAAAGAAGCAAGGCTCTAATGTTTAGTTCATATGTTATATTTTTTCTGGGAATGTGATTAGAGAACTGCTGGGAAAGTATAGATGAGTAGTGTTATTCTTCCTTAGGATGTTTGGTGCAAGTGCTAAAGGAGGCAGCTGCATAAAGATGGGTAGATGGGTGAGGCCTTTAAGTTTCCAGAGCAGACCTGCTCACAGAAGCCCCATGAGTTCATTATCACCACCTCCCTGGCTACTTAAAATTCCAGCGGAGAAACAAGCACACATGGTTTATGACCCTTTCCAATTATTAATTAAATTTATTACCTGCCCTTCACAAGCAGGTCCCAGGGCAGGTTACAACAGTTTAAAATTAATTATTTAAAAGAGTTAAAACAAATTACAGTCATAGGGATAGGGTGGATCCTGAAAAACACCCACATCTCAGGTGTCAAAAGTCATGGTAAAGCCTTCAGCTTCATTTATGGGACCGTTTAAGCCCCTTTTCCAGTATAAATCCACTGCAGCATGAAAACTAATGTGGTTGGCCAAGAATGGGTTTTAAAGGGTGTTTTGGAAAGCATTTTTCCTACAGTTCTAAGGTTAATGCAGCAATATGGCCCTCTTAGGTTATTAAATGTAAAAATGGCTGTTGGGAGTAATTTGTCCACTCTAGAGAGTTGGTAAACCATGGAGCATTGTGCATTAATGTTTATCTCTTTTCAGCTAGTTGCTATATGTATTGTTCATATACTTCATTGATGGGAAACATCAGTCCTCCAGCTTCTATCTGGCCTTCAGAACTTTTCCCTGGACTACACCCCTCACCAGCCCTACTTTGCTCCCTCCTTGAGTGTTTTTGTTTGGTTGGGATATGTCCTTGAACTCCATTCAGAGTTTTACTTGCCTAGATGGAGGATGTGGGAGTGCATATAAAAACTAGCCTATGATAAAACTCTAAAATTCACATTTGATGCTCTGCCCTTTTTTAAAAAAACCGAGCCGCTTGGAATTCAGCATAGGTAAATGGCTTGAGTGCCTACCATATTGTTTAACTGGGACTTTAGATAACATTCTGAATAGGATTGCATTCTATGTTGGCTTACTAAAGCTAAAAAGAAAATAAATGGAGAATACTTAGTTACCGGTATATATTACACTAATTTCACCTAGTCTATGACTTACAATGTTTCCTTTTGTTGTAATATTTCTAAAACTAAAGGGCATACAAAACTATAATCTGAACTTCTGTTAATCTTGTTTTATGGCTTTAAATAAACGTGAACTCCTTTTTTTCTTTAGCTTAGAGCAGTCACTGTAGATCTGCAAACTGATGCTGCCTTGCAAGTGGATATTTCTGATGCCCTTAGTGAAAGGGACAAAGTGAAGTTTACCGTCCATACAAAGGTAAAACCAGTTTGAGGTCTAGGTATTTTACTTCTGTTCGATGAATTTTTATTTATAAAACTATCTATCAACAGACAAAATAATAGCTTCTCATTCAAGGCCACAATCACATTTATTAGATATCAGTTCTCCTGGTTTCAGTAGGACTAAATCATATAAAAATGTTTAGGATTAGGATGAAAAACACACTTGTTGTCTGTCAAAAATTCTAGCTCTATATGTGTTGTACTGTGCGTGTATAAGATACACACACATACAATCATGTATGTGAAAATATTGATTTGATTGGTTGTGGGGTTTTTTTAAATATAGTGTTTCAAGTAGTCCAACATGCTGTTAGAAATGCATGTTTTCTATTGTCCTTAGTTTCATTTATTGTGTCTGAGGCGCACAATTTAGCAAAAAAAGGTTTTTAAATATTTGTTTTAGGACAGAAAGTACATTATTGCTTTTCTGAGTATTGTATGCATTTCATATAATTAAAGATAGTGTTTAATTTTTTGCAGTAAAACTAAGTGATTGAATTTTTAGCTTGTGTCATTTACTACCTCCTTCCTCATTTTTTGTTGTTGTTTTGCAGAGTTCTTTACCAAATTTTAAACAAAATGAATTTTCAGTTGTCCGACAACATGAAGAGTTTATTTGGCTTCATGATTCCTTTGTGGAGAATGAAGATTATGCAGGCTACATTGTAAGTGCTTATTTTCCAAAGAATTATAAGTAGAGGATCTGACGAAAGGAAATACTGAACTTGCATATTTCCTGTTGAAAAGTAAAGATGCACTAGCTTTTAAAGTGAATCATAAAATTCTTTACAACTTTAAGGAACTTGCATATTCATGGGAAACTAATGCCCGCCACAGCAAAATTGATATACTCTGTCAAGTAGGGCAGAGCAGGGCACCCTCTAAAACAGCTGAGTTATTCTTTGGCGTAGTAGTTAATTGATGAACCATTGCTCCAGCACCTGGAAGAGCAGGACTGCTCTAGTGGTCCTTATACCTCTCCTTAGGAAGATGTTGGTGCTTTGATCTCTCATTCAAAGCTTCTTGCTTGGAATAGTTGCTTCGCTAGAATAGTTACATAATAACACTGATAGTGGGTGAAATCTAAGTGCAGGAGGCCTGTATGTGTCAGTGCACTAGGGGCTGGCGGGTGGTCTCCTGGGGCCTAGCATTTGACCTTTTTGCTGCTGCTGCTGCTGCTGCTGCTGCTGCTGCTGCTGCTGCTGCTGCTGCACAGCAAAGCATTCAGCTAATTTTCTTGAGGTTTATATATTGTGTAACTCAGTGTTTCCCAACCACTGTTCCGCGGCACACTAGTGTGCCGCGAGATGTTGCCTGGTGTGCCGCGGGAAAAATTAAAAAATTCGAAAGATTTTTTTTAAGTCAAATTTTCGATTGGGGCGCCGTCACTAGATGACCCCTGGGGTTCCCTCCCTCCCTCCTGCTCTGCGCCTCCCTCCTCCGGGGAGGCCCTTCCTGGCTCTCGGCCAAGGCTTGGCGGCTGCCACTCACTCACTCGCTCACCCACCCGTCCCTCCATCCCTGCACCCGGCCTCTCCCCCTCCGTCCCCGGCGCGGGGGCTGCCGGGATCCGTAGTCCCCTCGCCCTTGGGCTCCGCGCCCGCGCGGGGTGCGCAAACTACGTTTCCCAGCGTGGCCTGGTGGGCTGGGTGTTTTGTTTGAAGCGCTCTTCTCCCGGCCATGGAATGAGCGCAGCGGTGGCGGCCGGGCGGGCAGGGGCTCTTCCGCGCGGACCCCGCGCAGCCTGCCTGCGCCCCCGCGGAGATCGGGCGGCAGGATGGAGCCCGGGGATCCCCGCGGAGGCGGAGCGGCGGAGGCGGAGGCTGCCCCCCAGGTAGGGCTGCGTCGGGGGGTGTGTGTTTATTTTTGCAATGCTGCATCCGCGCCGGAGGGGACGCATCGGACCGCGGGGAGACCCCTTGGCAGGCGTGCAAGGCAATGCATGCATACAGGCGTTGCATGGAGCGCAGTGCAATGCAATTGCAACGCGGCGCGCTGCATGCATGCATGCAACTTCCACCGGCGCTCCGGACTTGGCAGGTGAGGGGGTTCCCCAGTGGGCGGCAGAGAGAGCCGGGAGGGTGAAGGGGAGCCAGGGGGGAGCAGCGCTGCTCCCCGAGCTGAACCCCGGGGGAAACTTCGGCGTCGTTGCGCTGGGTGTTGGAAGCGGAGGCTGGCGGGGGTCCCTCGCCTGCAAAACCTGGTCGCCTCTCATATATTTCGTGCATTGCATTCATCGCCCGCTTTCTCCTCCAAGGAGCTCCCGGGGGCGCGCGTGGTTCTCCCCGTGTTATCCTCGCAACAACAGCCCTGCGAGGTGGGTCAGGCGAGTGGCCCAAGGGAGCACCCAGGGATTGTCCTGGCCAGGTGGGGTGATTTGAACCCTGCTCTCTGCCCGGTCTTCGTCCTCATTTAGCCCCCACATGTGCATGACTGTGCATGACTGAGGTTTTCCCCCCTCGTCTTGGCTATGGTGTGAGTCTGTGCTGTTAATTAATGGGGTTCTGCCTTCGGAGAAGATGAGCCAGCCCTCAAGGAGGTGATTATGTAATTTGCTAGCAATTCATGTCCCTCCCGGCGTGACGCTGCGCGCTGACGTCACGGGGCTGTAATGGTGGTGTGCCTCGAGATTTTTTTCATGAAACAAGTGTGCCTTTGCCCAAAAAAGGTTGGGAAACACTGGTGTAACTTATGATCTCATCAATTTTACTTTGTAGAAAAATTCCTGAGGATTGTGAATTGTTTCATGTATAAATTTGACATTGTGTTTGAATGTTGTGGTTTGTCACTGGTAAGTGATTAGGATTTAAAGTGCAGTGACTTTTTAAAAGTTACTTGTCTGTGGTATAGACTTTCCAGTAATCCTGTCTGATTTTTGTTGGAATACTTCTAAATAAATTCAGAACTGCCAAGAAGAATAATTTCTATTGAAAAGCTCTCTGTACTAAGGTATGTGAATGTGTGATGCCTAGCTGTTCTAAAACTTTATACTGACCATTTTGGGTTTTAATGCTTTGTTAAACATTAAAAGTAATATTAGGAACTAAATCTAACCTTAAGAAGCCCACTAATTAGAATAGATGAATCAAGCACAGCAGCTTTAAATATAGTACAAGCAAATAATTACATTTTTAAAATAACACTTCACATCTATATGCACAGCTAACTCTATCATGAGGCAACATTTTCCCCCAACAACTTTGGTAGCATGGAGTGTGAAGCAATTAGACTTTACTGTCCAGGACTGTTTATATTGTCCTTACTTGAATGGACAATACGTCCATCTCCTTTGATATATACCTGAAAGAGGTTTTTAGGATTTGCTCAATTTTTTGATGTTAAATTATAGAATCACAGAATTGTCGAGTTGGAAGGCACTGCAAAGGTAATCTAGTCCAACCCGCTGCAGAGCAGGAACCTTTTCCCCAACATGGGACTCAAATCCACAATCTTGAGATCAAGAGTCTCGTACTCTACCAACTGAGCTATTGGGTTAACTGTTATGTATTATATGGGGATACATATCTTCTTTGTGTGTGGAATATCTTTCTTGTCTGTTCATTGGGGAATTATAAGGTTAACTTGTGAAACCTGGAACTGCCCCTGGGGTTCAACTGGGAAGACGGAATTTCATTACAGAAGAGAAGTTTGGCACATCTCTTGTCGGAGGGGCTCCATGACTACCTATAGCCTAGTGGGAGGGGCCTGCCAAAGGCAGAAGGAGTCTGTATCTGCAGGTAGCCAGTCTGGTGGCATTTTATCTGGTGGCTTTAAAGGGGAAGGGTAGGCTGGAGCAGAAGGATATACTCTGTTTTAGCTAGGAATTCCTTCCACTTAAATGGCATGAGACCTAGGAAGGTGGTTGTCACATGGAGAGAAATATTTGTATCCAGGTTCATAAGCAGCTTACTGTATCTTGGTTCAGAAAGTTTTTGCTTTGACAAGAATTCAGAAGTACATTCTGATGTACTCATTTGACAGATTCCACCAGCACCACCAAGGCCTGATTTTGATGCCTCAAGAGAGAAATTACAGAAGCTTGGTGAAGGAGAAGGATCAATGACTAAGGAAGAATTCACCAAGATGAAGCAAGAACTAGAAGCGTATGTGTATATTTTAGTACTTCCTGTACTTCCAGCTTTCTAGTACTTTTTAGTCACTTCCACTGTAAGAAGCAGAGTTGAGCAATGACCCCCAAGCAAGTAACTAGTAAATTATCATGATGAAAAGTGTACATGTAATGGCCAAAATGGTGAGAAGCATGGAAGGTTGGGTGGGGAGATGCTCAGTACGAGAGAAGCTACATTTCTTTTTTGAAAAAGAATGTAATCACATTTTGAATCCTATACTAGCTTGGATGAATTTGATGCAGTGTTTTAAGCCTTGAAACAATTCTGAGAGGATATATTTATTTATAAGCTTATTTTCAACATTTGCATGGCAAATGTTCACAAGGGCCAAAGGAAGTATATCAAAGCAGGGGAAAGCAGGGACCTCAGCAAATAATAGGTGGTAGAGACACGAAGAAAGGACTGGGTCATAAAATACATTCACAGCACAGAAACACTTATATTATTGCCAGAACTGAAATACAGAGGCAAGGGAGGTTTTAGAGGCCTGAGGGATGTGAATTATGGCTATAGAGTTGTGAAGCCTAGAGTGTAGACCTTGAAAGCGCAATTCTACTTCTTTTGTGGCTTCCATTGTAATGGCAACATCGTGATCTAGCAACATGGGCCAAAAAAAATGGGTGGGTACTAAATACAACGTACTGCATTGTGCTTGAAAGTCAACAGTCTGTTGTAAGTTACTGGCTGAAATGTTTTGTACTTAATGTAGAAATTCTACTTCTATAATTGTACCTCTGCTGTTGGTTTGTTTTTAAATATTTAGTGAGTATTTGGCAATCTTCAAGAAGACTGTAGCCATGCATGAAGTCTTCTTGTGTCGTGTAGCAGCTCATCCCATTTTGAGAAAAGACTTAAATTTCCATGTCTTCTTGGAATATAATCAGGATGTGAGTATATTTCATTTGTTGGAGCAATTTACGACAGTTTGTATGTCATAAGATTTATAAATAAGTTTATCTTATTTTGAAATAAGATAAAGAACAAAGGTCCCTTTATTTTCAAATACAATGTGAGAAACTAATGGATAAATTAGCAGGAAGTATTGTTTAAAGAGGGAATTAAGCATGTATATAACAAATCCAGCTGAGGAAACATCAGCATAGTTTCTGTAACAAGCCTTGCCTTTCTAAACCTTTAGAATTTCTGAGTATGTCATCTTGATGAGGTGATCTAACTCGGATTTTCTAAAACCTTTTGACAGAGTCCTTTATAAAAAGGTAAACTTTCTCATGGAATAAGGGTACAGGTCTTCTTATGGAAATTGGTTAAAGAGCAGGAAGCACAGAGTAGGGATAGATGAACAATTATCCCAATGGAAGAAATTAAGGAGTAGGATTCCCCCAAAGATATGAATTGTGGGGCTATGAATTTGACTTGCTCATGGCTGATCTCGAGTCAAAAGCAAGTCCTGAGGCAGATGTGTTTTCAAGCAACAGCAAGTTGCTCAGGATAGCTTAAGGGGACCATGGAAATCTCCAAAAGAATCTTCTGCAATTGGGTGAATGAGAAGCAAAATGTTTTTATTTATTTATTTATTTATTACATTTAGGTAGCACCCTTAATCCAAAGATCATAGGCTGTTCACAACATAAAAATACAAAAGAACACAAAATGCATAATAAGATGTAATATAATATAATATAATATAATATAATATAATATAATATAATATAATATAATATAATATAATATAATATGATGGAAACCAAGAAGCCCCCTTCCACAAACACATTTAAAATGACATACAATATAACTGGGATTAATTATAATTGTAAAATGATGCAGACCGGGACAAAAATCTTAATTTCATGTATGCAGTGATGGGGTCTGAACTGACTGTGACATTACAGGACAGATCTTTCTCATGATGGATAGCTCAGTGAAAAGCTGATGGTGTGATAGCAATGAAAAAGGTACAAGTTGGGGGTCAGACACCTCAGTCTGAAACCCTAGAGAGCCCCTGCCAGTCAATATAGACCAGTGGTTCCCAGCCTTTTCTGGGAACCACTGGTCTATATTCCCCATGTTGGGAACCATGGATATAGACCAGAGTTGGTCAACCTTTTTATACCTACCGCCCACTAATGCATCTTTCTTGATGGTAAAATTTCCTTACCGCCCACCAGTGCTCGATAGCAGGAGGATTCAGCTTGTGCTGTAGAAACCCCTACCGCCCACCTAGAATCCTGAAATGCCCACTAGTGGGCAGTAGGGACCAGGTGGACAACCCCTGTTCTAGGCAATCCTGAGCTAGATGAACCAGTGGACTGATATTCCTAACTGATTGGCAGTAGATTCAGGACAGAAATTTTATAAGAAACATAATTAAATTAGCTGCCAACAACAAATAACAGGATTTAATCCAAGTTTATCCCACTGATCTGTATGTAGAATTACTTTTACTATTACATTTTGACTTTCTGAAAACGAAAGTTGCTTGGACTAAGTATTTTATTTTTTTTAAAAAAATACTTTTGTGGCACACAACCATAAAATGGATTCGGGATAACATAAAATTAGAACAGATGCAAGAATGCTGAAGAAAGGAGACACAGTAACCAGATGTTGTGTTTTTCTGTATTCCAGTTGAGTGTCCGTGGGAAAAATAAGAAGGAGAAACTTGAAGACTTCTTCAAAAACATGGTTAAGTCTGCAGATGGTGTGATTGTTTCTGGAGTAAAGGTGATTCCTATTTAGCCATTTAATATATCTGTACCTCCTTTGGGAATGTGGCAAGAGACCAACATAAGAAAATCCCTTCTGGATCAAGCCAAAGGCCTGTCTAGTCCCACATCGTGCTCTCATATTAGCCAGCCAGATGCAGGACATGAGAGAAGCAGCACTGTCCCTCTCATGCTCTTCAGTAATTGGTAATCAGAGGCATACCGTCTCAGATACTAGTAGTACACAGTCATTGTGACTAGTAGCCAATAAGCGAGCTCAAGAAGTTTCCATAGATTATTTGTATTCCTTGTAACAGTAATATTACAGAACATCTCCATTTTTAAAAAGTGGCAGGTTTTACTCATATTGTGAGCATGTTGCAAGAAACATTTATGAAGGCTGTTGTGGGAGCTAGAAGGGGACATTGCTCAGGAGTGGTGTCCTTGGGCAGTGTTGGATCTTTGTAGCTCTCCAGAAGGAATATGCAGTTGCAATTATTTCAGGAGTAGAAATTGCAAGCTGGTTCTTAACTGGTTTTGCCTTCTAGAGAGCTTCTTTCTCCATGCATGCAATCAATCTATCTGTTAAATGCTTGCCAAGGAAATAACTTCAGTTTATACTTTCCATGTCTTATACTTGCAACTAAAGTAATATATTATTGCAAAACACACATAATACGGTAGTTCCAGCATTGAGTTTCCCATACTGGAATTGAAGCTTCAGGGATTTGCATGCCGAAATGTGGTATCCAAATGGCTGTGTTTGGAATGTGGACCCTCACCTTCTGAAAAGTTCATGGACTATCATAGTCCCAGTTACAGATAGGTAGCCGTGTTGGTCTGCCATAGTCAAAATAAAAAAATTCCTTCCAGTAGCACCTTAAAGACCAACTAAGTTAGTTCTTGGTATGAGCTTTCGTGTGCATGCACACTTCTTCAGATACACTGAAACAGAAGTTGCCAGATCCTTCTATATAGTGAGAAGGTGGGGAGGGGTATTACTCAGAAGGGTGGTGTGAATAGGAGATTGGCAGATAGCTGAGATGAGCCTGTTGACGACTCTTAACGACTGTAATAGGTCTTACAGGAAAAGGCAAGGGGTGAAAAGGTGAGAAATGGCTTAGTTATGTATAATGGGATAAGAATCCAATGTCTTTATTCAAACCAGGTCTTTCCATGGTTTTAAGTTTGGTAATGAGTTGTAATTCAGCAGTTTCTCTTTCCAGTCTATTTCTGAAATTCCTTTGTAGTAAAACAGCTACTTTGAGATCTTGTATAGAATGTCCTGGGAGATTGAAGTGTTCTCCTACTGGTTTCTCTGTTTTGTGATTCTTGATGTCAGATTTATGTCCATTTATTCTTTGGCGTAAGGTTTGGCCTGTTTGTCCAATATAGAGAGCTGAAGGACACTGTTGGCATTTGATGGCATACACAATGTTAGACGATGAGCAATTGAATTGTCCCAAGATGGTATGTGTGATGTTGTTGGGGCCAGTAATGGTGTTGTCTGGGTGTATGTGGCAGCAAAGTTGGCATCTGCAATAAACCCAGATGCCAACTTTGCTGCCACATACACCCGGACAACACCATTACTGGCCCCAACAACATCACACATACCATCTTGGGACAATTCAATTGCTCATCGTCTAACATTGTGTATGCCATCAAATGCCAACAGTGTCCTTCAGCTCTCTATATTGGACAAACAGGCCAAACCTTACGCCAAAGAATAAATGGACATAAATCTGACATCAAGAATCACAAAACAGAGAAACCAGTAGGAGAACACTTCAATCTCCCAGGACATTCTATACAAGATCTCAAAGTAGCTGTTTTACTACAAAGGAATTTCAGAAATAGACTGGAAAGAGAAACTGCTGAATTACAACTCATTACCAAACTTAAAACCATGGAAAGACCTGGTTTGAATAAAGACATTGGATTCTTATCCCATTATACATACCGTATTTTTCGCCCTATAGGACGCACTTTCCCCCCTCCAAAAATGAAGGGGAAATCTGTGTGCGTCCTATGGGGCGAATGCAGGCTTACGCTGAAGCCTGGAGGGTGAGAGGGGTCGGTGCGCACCGACCCCTCTTGCTCTTCAGGCTTCAGGAAGCTATCCCAAGTCTTGCAAGCCCGGCAGGATGTCCCGTGGGCTCGCAAGGCTTGCGGGCAGCAGCCTGCACCCAAAAGCTGGGGACAGCGGGGAGGCGCAGCGCCGCCACCCCGCTATTCCCCGACCTGATCGGGAGGCTGGCGGGGGGAGAAGCAAGCCTGCTTCTCCCCCCCCCCGCCAGCCCCACAAGCTCGGGGAATAGCGGGATGGCGAAGCGCCGCCACCCCGCTATTCCCGACCTGATCTGGAGGCTGGGGGTGGGAGAAGCAAGCCTGCTTCTCCCCCCCGCCAGCCCCACAAGCTCGGGGGATGGGGGATGGCGAAGCGCCGCCACCCCGCTATTCCCCAACGTGATATGAAGGCTGGGGGGGGGGAGAAGCAAGCCTGCTTCTCTCCCCCCCGCCAGCCCCACAAGCTCGGGGAATAGCGGGATGGCGAAGCGCCGCCATCCCGCTATTCCCCGACGTGATCTGGAGGCTGGGGGGGGGGAGAAGCAAGCCTGCTTCTCCCCCCCCCGCCAGCCCCACAAGCTCGGGGAATAGCGGGATGGCGAAGCGCCGCCATCCCGCTATTCCCCGACGTGATCTGGAGGCTGGGGGGGGGGGGAGAAGCAAGCCTGCTTCTCCCCCCCCCCGCCAGCCCCACAAGCTCGGGGAATAGCGGGATGGCGAAGCGCCGCCATCCCGCTATTCCCCGAGGTGATCTGGAGGCTGGGGGGGGGGAGAAGCAAGCCTGCTTCTCCCCCCCCCCCCGCCAGCCCCACAAGCTCGGGGAATAGCGGGATGGCGAAGCGCCGCCATCCCGCTATTCCCCGACCCGATCTGGAGGCTGGGGGTGGGAGAAACAAGCCTGCTTCTCCCCCCTCCGCCAGCCCCACAAGCTGGGGGATAGGGGGATGGCGAAGCGCTGCCATCCCGCTATTCCCCGACCTGATCTGGAGGCTGGCGGGGGAGAAGCAAGCCTGCTTCTCCCCCCGCCAGCCCCACAAGCTTGCGGGATAGCGGGCCAAGCTGTCCCTGAAGGAAGAGGGAGACGGAGCACTCCGTCTCCCTCTTCTAGCTTGGGATGGTTGCGCAAAGCCTCTGCAGGGCAGCGCAGTGCGCTGCCCCACAGAGGCTTGGGAGGCTGTCCCTGAAGGCAGAAGAGGGAGACGAAGTGCTCCGTCTCCCTCTTCTAGTTTGGGGATGGCTGCGCAAACCTGGGGGGAAATCAAATTTTTTCCCTTGATTCCCCCCCCCCAAAAAAAATAGGTGCGTCCTATGGGCCGGAGCGTCCTATAGGGCGAAAAATACGGTAACTAAGCCATTTCTCACCTTTTCACCCCTTGCCTTTTCCTGTAAGACCTATTACAGTCGTTAAGAGTCGTCAACAGGCTCATCTCAGCTATCTGCCAATCTCCTATTCACACCACCCTTCTGAGTAATACCCCTCCCCACCTTCTCACTATATAGAAGGATCTGGCAACTTCTGTTTCAGTGTATCTGAAGAAGTGTGCATGCACACGAAAGCTCATACCAAGAACTAACTTAGTTGGTCTTTAAGGTGCTACTGGAAGGAATTTTTTTATTTTTATCATAGTCCCAGTGATTAAAAATATTACCTTTAGGAGTTTCTATCCATCACCGTTTCAGTATTGATGAGTTCTGCAAAAAATTGCTTCTGTGCTATGTTGAATATTGATCGAGTGCCATAGTATTCAGTTGAAGGCATTTCTTACACTCTCTACATATCTCCTAGCTTGCAGGAAGTACATGGAGAATTTTACTGATGCATTTTAACTTCTTATACCATTCCCATGGTAACCCATCAGACATGAAGAGACAACTGAATAAAATTTTTAGTGTGTAGATACTTTTGATACTGAGCCTGGTTTTAAAAACTATTGTTGGCCACTGGTTCCACATGCCTGATAAAGTAACTCTTAGAGTTCCTTCCAAGCTCTACTTCCCCAGGCCTTCTGCAAAATGCCCTTCCCAGGGCGAGTTGCCTAGTGCTAAATTTGATGCCTCTTTTGCCAAGAGACTATTTTTTCTTCCCCTTTACCCAAGCTTTCCAGCATGTAAACTAATTTCAGACAGATTATTTTTATTGGTTTTGTCTCATAGCTACCACGATGGAATGTCTTCATTCCTTTTGCCCTTTTAAGTCCTGCAGTGAACTACGGCCACCTTGTTGCTCTTTCTGTCCTGGGGCTTCCTCATTTGTTTGTTGAAGACAGTTCTATTTTGCTGTAGGCAAGGATGCCAATGGCTAATTGCATCCTTGAAAAATGATTCTGTATTGCTACGCAGGATGTAGATGACTTCTTTGAACATGAAAGAACATTCCTTGTAGAGTACCACAACCGTGTCAAGGATTCCTCTATGAAGTCTGATAAAATGACAAGATCCCACAAAAGTAAGTATGGTTTTCTTGGAACAGAAACAATGTTGGATGGATGACACATTTCAAAGAAACCTGGTTTTGGACCTTGGTATAAATGATGCAAAATTGCATAAATCTGTTTATAGGTTGCATATTGATAGGAGTGTTCGAGCGTTCTAGAATATTTGTGCAAGCAAAAAAATATTTGGGATAACAGAGAAATATTAATGACTTAGTGATGAGATAAATAGATAGGAATTAAGACCAGATGTTAAAGGATATGGACAGAAGTCTGTTCCCTCTTATCTTTTTGCCACTTCCCCCACCCCTGCATTGCAGAGTTTCCACACACACATTCCTAAGCCATAGTTTGTTTAGTTTAACTGCGGTTTGTTTGACTTTCCAAATGCACCCGAACCATGATTTGAAGCAGGCTGATGACACTTGGCTTGCGCTAATCATAGTTTATTATGCGTCATGAGCCAACATTAGGCAAAACAAGCCACGGTTACTTTTCACATCTGCAAGACTGATCTTTCTTTGTTCAACCAAACCCAAAGTTGTTGACTTGTTGCATGTGAATGAGGCCAGGCTGCAGTTTTCCTCAAATCCACACATTTGGGAGTTCCAGAAACTCTTGGGCTTTAAAATGGATCACTCCTGTTTATTGGGTAACTTTTAAACAGCTTTATTAAATTAATTAAGGTAGGATTCCCAGGATTCAAAATGGTATGATTAACTCCTACAATCAAATTTCATTCTAGAAGTGGTTTGCAAATGTGTGATTTGCAAATATGGCAAAGCTTAAGCAATACGACATTTATTTAGTTCCACGTCTACTACTGTATACAGTATTGATTTGCAGACTTGGGTCCTGCAAATACTGGAAAGTAAGCTGGAGTATAGTACATTGTCTGATGTTAATGTGTTTTGGAATCCTTTTGTGGCATAATGAAACGGAGTGCTTTTTCTTTTCCAGATGTTGCAGATGACTGCAATAGAATTGGCTCTTCATTGTATACATTGGGAACACAAGATTCCACAGATATATGCAAGTAAGTATTTTTGAAAAATGATGAAACATGGACTCTGAACAGGATTTTGTAAAGTTATGTCTACCTAATATTAGTGGTACTTAATTCTTGTTTTTGAAAGATGGCATCTGGTTGCTTTGTTTCCTGAACACACGGTGTTTTACCTCCTTTAATGTGGTGACTGTTGGGAATAGAAATAACTTTTTAATGTAGCAGGGAATTGTGGCAGGATCTTACTGTGTTTGCTTTCCTCAGAATAACAACTTAAAAGAATCATCTCAATAGTGCAGCTGAGGTCAGAGGCATTTGAGAGAAATGAAGGTAGTTATGTTAAATTCTCAAGAATAATCTTTTGGAGAATATTCTTGAGAATATTATCGATTAATGAGAATATTAGAGAATTTTCATTTAAAATAGCAGAATATTCATTTTAATGCATTGAAAATGATATAATTTTAATGCATTGAGAATGATATAATTAGTTAATATACATGTTTATTCATGGGTAAATTTGTTCAGATGGCAACCAAAAACTGTACAGATACTTTTATTCAATGGGGGCAGTGCAGTGAATTCACATTCTTTGATTTTTTGCACCAAACTTGAAATTGAAAATTTAAATCAAATTTAAATCAAGGCCACCTCACATGCTGTTACACATAATTATATAGGCCTAGGTACTTTAAGTGCATAAAGCATTAAAGCTACTTTCTGTAAAAAAAATCACACTGTATGGCCAAAAATGTTTTCTTAATTGAATATAAGTTCACTAGTAAATTACTCTTCCTTCATTTCATGATTCTGGTACTTTTCTGGGCAGATTGTTGAGACAGGCATCTTGAGCTCCTACAATGGTTTGTAGTTTTATCAAAGTGGTATCTCTAAGATTTCAATCTGTTTGTGCATTTGTGTGTAGCTGCTCCTGCTCCTTGTCATAAAACTGTAGTGTAACTTGGTCCTCAACCTGAGAGCCACATTTTCTGGTACCGTATGTTAAGAGATCTTTGTCTAATTCTGCACTTTCATTCTGGCCTGAATAAGTGGTTAGATATGCTTCCCAAAGGCAGGTAGTAGGCATAATAACCCTGGCTGTTTTAAGCCAAAATGCAGCTTCCTTTGCCCCTGTCAAAACAGAATTAGGCTAATAACCAGGTAATTCACTGTGAATTTGGCAGCTAGCAACATAGATGAGTCCATTCATCATCCCCACCCTTTTCCAGAACATAGAATGCACACATATATTTAGAAGAGTGCAAAAAACCCTTTCCCTCCAGTTCTCTAGGGCCTACATGCTCCAAGTGAGATAGCTGAGCTATGTGACTTTCCCCTCATGCTTTTGATTCTAAAGAGGACTTGTTACTTTGTTTGACCTCAAATTCCAGGAATGCTAAGCCTGCAAATTCTGTTTAATTTTCCAAGTGCAGTAAATGACAGCAGAAAAACACTTTTATCTGTGTAAAAACTGCTGAGATACAAAGACCTAAAAAATGCAAGTCTAACAAATATTTGCAAGCTGCAGAAGCCTTGTAACATTGCTACCATAAGTTGTCTTAGTTTTCTGACTTTTGACCCTGACTTTTTTTAAGTCTGTCTAGTAACCCTGAAAAAGGCTGTTGTCCCCTGTCCTATCTTGTTTATACTAGTGTTTATTTGTAAAGCTGAAAGGAGCTAACCACTTCATTAAAAAACCAGTAATATTTTCCTAGTATTGCCTTGGCCTGCTTAGATTATGTGGAGCTTGAAATTTATTAACTTTACAGTGCTTGGGACTAAGAAGATTATATGCCCTGCATGCAAAGTGCTCTGATGTTTGGGTGGCATTTTGGGATACGCCTAAATATTTGACTCTTTACTTGAGCCTTTTATCTGGTCACACAAATGGAGGAATGGAGAGGCAGAAGCTGAGACAGTCTCTTGTTCCATTCGCCTAGCCCATTGGACCAGACTGCCCTTGCCTAATATCTTTCTGACTATAGAGAGGGATTTGTGGGCAGGACTTGACTGCAAGATCAAGAACTGTGCTGGTAATGTTGTAATTATTACTGCTATCTTACTGTGATACCGTTGGAAACTTTAATAAAAAGCAATACTTCTGCAAGTGTAGGACTTGAAATTATATTTACTTTTATTTAGCTTTTTCTGACAGAAATCCATTCAAAGCAGCTTACAGGAGAAATAAAAGAAAAAATCAGAATGAATATATACAACAGTAAACACTAACTGCCACATTGGCCTAAATTAGTGTTTTAAGTGACCACTCAATAACTGGTCTGTGTGGTCATTGACTTGAAATTTCTTACCCAATAATATTTAGAAAAGAGCAATGGATTTAAAAATTGAACCCAAACTGCAGATATGTTGGCTTCAAAATA
Organism: Podarcis vaucheri; assembly: GCF_965113315.1. NCBI lineage: Eukaryota > Metazoa > Chordata > Lepidosauria > Squamata > Lacertidae > Podarcis > Podarcis vaucheri. The sequence goes on from NC_138759.1 coordinate 35,642,131, forward strand.
AACAGCTGTTTGCTGTATTGTCCATATTAGGAAGGTACTTTTGAGAGTCACTTAGTGATTTTTTGGATACAGTTTTAGCTCAGTAACATTATAATGGCCCGTTTCCCTGTTCTGAGAGTGACTGTTAGCAACAATGAGTAGGATACGCTTTCTGAGTGGGAACCATGATTTGGGTATACTATACAGGGAAGAACAGATCCATTGGAAAAGCTGGAGCTGCAACCTCTTCTCCTAGCTATCACATCTACAGTCTATTAGGTCTACAAGTCTTGCTGCTGAATGTTATGTCAGCACTGACATATTTTCTATCCAGGATTTGATTCTGAATGGGGGTGAAGTTAGTATTTTCCAGTTGTGTCTGTTTGCATTTTGAGTGTAGCAGACTTGATGGGTGAGCGGGCACAGAGTTTCTATGGTATCCTATCCAGCAGTCTTCCAGTTTGATGTACCTAGTGCTGGATTTTTGAGATGTGATAAAGATGGTTAGATGTACTGTCCATTTCACTGCTTAAGTCTCCCTATGTGAGGTCTTGGAAGTGGTGTTGAAAACCCCAGGCTTCAGTATATATGCTAGGCCCACCTTCTCTGGTACAGCTTTGAAGGTCAGTGTCTCCAGCAAGCATGACCTTGTCTTGGATAGAATCTGGATTTGCACATTTGTTGGGTCATATCCTTGCTCTCTTGTTTAGTATTAGGCCGGAAGGTGATCTGTAGATATCATATTGCAGCTATGATTCGTTTTTCAGTTGAGCTTTAAATATTTTAGATTGATCTTTTTAAGCCCATTGGTCGACTTGGAAAGGCAGTGGGGCGGGGAAATTACTATCTGCATCTAACCTGTACCATCATGATTATAACTAATGAGTAGCAATAAAAACATGTGCAAAATAACTTTTACAACTGCCTGCAAATAAAGGAGATGAGCTCTGTTTTTCTGCTTGAGGTTGATTTTTTCCCCTACTGTGATGATAATTCATTGAAAATGTTACTGAAATAAGCTTAGCAGGAGTCTAAGTTTTTTTGAAAAGATTGTCTTCAACTACGTACTACACAGAGTAGACCGATTGAAATTAATGAACCTAGATTAGCCATGTTCCTTAATTTAAGAGGGTCTTCCCTAAGTAGGACTAGCACTGAATACCACTGTATATAGCTAACAATTTCCCTTTCACTTTTCAATCTCCTTCAACTTACCTGGGTTATACCTCTTGCAAAATTACAGCTCTCTTGTACATTTTAGTCTAGTCTGCCATTTATTAACTGCACTTTCAGTAAGAAAGAAATCTAGTGGTACCTCGAGTTACAAACACCTCAGGTTACAAACTCCGCTAACCTGGAAGGGTTACCTTGAGTTGAGAACTTTGCCCCAGAATAAGAAGGAAATCATGTGCCAGCGGCGCAGTGGCAGCAAGAGGCCCCATTAGCGAAAGCACGCCTCTAGTTAAGAACAGTTTCAGGTTAAGAACGGACCTCCGGAACAAATTAAGTTCGTAACTAGAGGTATTTGATTTAGTACCATTGAAAAAGTCTGAGCATCTTGTTGGTTACAAAGAGAATATGGGTAAAAATACATTCCTTTTAAACTGTTCACCCTTGTCCAAAATAGCCACCATTCTAAGTAAAAATCTTCATTTATCGGTATCTGTTTTTGACACTTTAATAAGAAGTATTTAATGGAATTCATAGTTCCAAGGCTATGCAAGCAGATATGCCCCGAAGAAGCTGGTAAACTGGAAGAGTCACAAGCATGTGGTGCCTCTGTCATGAGAAAGTGATGCCTCCTATCTCTGTAGTGCAAGGGTGAGGAACCTTTCTGGCAAGCAGTTCTTTCTCTCCTCCCCTTTATTCGAGGTACCAAGACTGTTTTTGTGTGTGATTGGTTTTGCTGCTCATCAGGCAAAATCCCACCTGCATGGAACAAATAGTCAAGCTAGAAATAATATTTTTAGTGCACAGATATGGACTATACCCATTCACAATTCACTTTCCATTCACAGATTTTTCCTGAAAGTATCAGAGTTGTTTGACAAAACAAGGGTATGTATTATGAAGGATTGTAATATTTCAACTGGATTGGTTTTCTGTTCCTCCGTTTCCCATACTGTCTGCCTTTGTTGTATTGTGTCCATAGCTGTGGTGCATTCTAAAATATAATCTTCTGATTATTATTTACATAAAGTATTGCTTCTGAAATATTTTTTTCTGGTGTAGAAAATAGAGGCACGAGTGTCTGCTGATGAAGACCTTAAACTTTCAGACCTTCTGAAATATTATCTGAGAGAATCACAAGCTGCAAAGGTGAATCTATATTTTTGCTGTTAGAAGTATGCTTTATTAAAAGGGCACCTTGGAGCACATCTAAAGAAAATGATCTAACTGGATGAGTGAACATTTTAAAGGATTTATATTGGATTTTTATCAGTCAGTAGCACAAGGTCGTAAAGTATTACTTGATACAGTAACAGATGAGTGGCCTAGCTGAAGGTAAGCAGGTCTGGTCTGGTCAGTGCTTTGATGGGTAATTGCCTGTTGATCATCACATGTATGCTGCCTTGGAATGATAGAAGAAAGGAATGATATACAGTCAAACCTCAGATCCCAAGCACCTGTTTCAGAACGTTTCGGCTCCTGAATGCTGAAAACCCAGAAGTAAATGTTCCGATTTTCGAAAGTTTTTTGGAAGCCAAACATCCCACGTGGCTTCCGCTGAGTGCAGGAAACTCCTGCAACCAATCAGAAGCTGCAATTCAGTTGTCAAACGTTTCGGAAGCTGAATGGGCTTCCAGAATGGATCACGTTCGAGGGTCGAGGTTTGACTGTAAATATAAGAAAGCAAATAAATAAAAATATTGCTAAAATTGGAATATGGGGTATGAATATCCTAAATTAATATCAGAGTAACTCGGTGAAAACTGAGAACGTTCACATGCTTTAACTAATGATCTCAAAAGAATATGTGCAATCCTGAATAGATTTTTACTCTAGCAGTAATATATTTGGTACAAGAAGGTAGAACCACCAAAGCATTATTCCATTTTTTCCTATATATGTTTGGATCCTCATACCCCCATGTGCACACACATGGGGTAATTAGTGTCTCTCATTCTTGCTGAAAAGCTAACCCAGAGGATTGTTGCCAGGAGGACAGGGAAGTGAAAATCTGTAGATTTTATTACTTATTTTATTCGTTGCAGGACCTTCTGTATAGAAGATCTAGGTCATTAGTGGATTATGAAAATGCTAACAAGGCTCTGGACAAAGCAAGAGCGAAGAACAAAGATGTGCTACAAGCTGAAACTACTCAGCAAATTTGCTGTCAGAAATTTGAAAAAATATCTGAATCAGCAAAACAAGGTATTTGAACATTCTTGGAATGTGGTAGTTTTTAAATTTATATATACTTAAAACAGCTTATTTTATCATTTCAGATATAAATGAATTAGAACTCATTTTGATTTTATTAAAAATCCCTTTGTAAAACTACACCAACAAACAGAAAAACCGCTGTATTTTGAAAGTTAGTTTTGTGCTATTTCCTATATCAAAATGCAAAGGCTGGTTGCATAGAATTGGGTAAATATGTGAAGGTTTCTGAATCTGATGAAGACTACTCATGTATGAGCAGTATGATCCACTAGCTATGCCAGTTCACATTACCTGGATATTTAATACTGCTAGACTGACATCTCAGCCCATAGATACACATAGCATTTAATGGATTGAATCCTTAAATCCAACAGCAGCTCTGAATTTAAAACAAAGTGAGACTCCAAAGAGTTACATGTGCTTAGGTCTAGGTAGGGTTGTCTTATCCACTTCTATATTGTATTAATAGAATACCAAACTTTTATTTCCTGCAGAACTTATAGACTTTAAAACTAGAAGAGTTGCTGCATTCCGGAAGAATCTAGTAGAACTGGCAGAATTGGAACTAAAGCATGCTAAGGTGATAATATTTTTCCTTCTAGCTTAATTACTTACACTTAATGGCAGAATTTAACAGAATAGATACTCCACCAAAAAAACAAAAGTGGGAAAGTAACATGGTTGCTTTGAAACATTTAGGACTGCACTCTGAATTAGAAAGGCAGTTATTCTGATGGGCCTTAAGAGGCAGCAAGTTAAACTGAAATTAATGGAGGTATTGGAGCACTAGTTCCACTTTGCATCTGTATCCACAGTTTTTCTGATGGGGGTAAACCTGAGTACTGTGTTCTCTTTTAGAAGTCTTTTCTACTTGGCCTTTCAGCCCCCACCATTTAAAAATAAAAAGAAGGGAGCTGAAATTTTTGAGGTGCTGCTTTCTGCCCTCATACAAAAGTTGTGAGCCACCTCAGAGATTCTGGCCAAAAAGTGAGAGATGCCTCTAATTAAAAAAAAAACACCCACTTCTGCATAATAATGTAATAGCAAGAGAGAGTTCACTTACATTTATGGATCATGTTACTTAAGTTGAGTTACTGGTTGGTGTTACTTGGTTCTGATATGCTAGTGAGGGGGCATCATCACCCCAAAAAGGGAGAGGCCCCAAGATTACGTTTGAAAGTAGCAACTTTCAAATGCTCACACATTTTGAACAGTGACCTTTCTCATGGGCAAAGGCTAATAGTTATTAGGCAAATTATGCTTGCATACTTGACATTCTTATTCCACTTCAAAAAAATAAAAATAAAAGTGTGTTATTTGAATCAGTTGTAACTGTAGGGGAAGATTCTGTCTTCCTGTTAATAAGGTTTTTGTGTTCATAATTTAAAATTGATCTTAACATGGTGCAGCATAAAATATTGCACTTGGAATGGGAAATCCAGATACCCCAGCAATGTGGAGAAATGTCTGGGGTGTTCTGAGACCGGGTTCGAGCCAGGGTAGTGACAATGTAACTCTGGCGTGATCTATTGCGGCACCCATTATGTGCACTAATGAAGATACGGAATGAATGGAGTGATTACAAGCTGCTCCCCTGAGGAAAAATGGCCTTTGTCTGTGCTCCTATTGAACACGTTTATGTCAGTGATAGACATTGATGAAAATGAATATCCAGAACATCTGCAAAATCTCAGCGTTCCATATAAAAGAAACTTGAGAACTGCTTACATAAGAATGCTTACCCTGTCAGTTAACCTATTATCAGCCTTCCCCACTAGAAGCTTTGGGCTACAAATCCCATCAGTCCCAGCCAGCATGGCCAATGGACAAGGATGATGGCAGTTCTGGTCCAGAACATCTGGAAGGCAACACATTAGGAAAGGCTAACCTATATGTATTTGCAGCTTCACTTAATATATACATTTTGAACTATAGAAGATGGAGGAAAGGCAGTAACTTCTGTTTTGTGCTCTTTTTCTTTCTACAGGGTAACTTACAGCTGTTGCAGAGCTGTCTGTCAGTGTTAAATGGAGATACATAAACCTGAATCTGTCCTCCCATTAATAAGGGCTGCCTTCCACTGGAGTTTACTTCCTGACTCTGAATTGACATTTACAACTTGCTGGAGAAATTGGTTGACAAAGGACACATAAACAAGCTCCCCCTCTGCCCAAAAGCATTAAGCCCAGCAGAATAATTCCAGATCATATGAAGCAACAGCATACTTGTTGTTATACACAAATATTTACACATTAATTTAATCATTGTATGTTCATATTGTTCAGAAAACCAAATTCTGGGTCTTTTTTCTTTTGTGAAAGTAGCCAATAGAATTATGTTCATGTTAAAGCTAGTATTAAATATTGCTGCCACTCTTACTACCTTTGTAACTTCTGAAGTTGAGGATTTGAAACAATTGGTTTTCAAATGGATTAAATATTGCCACTAGGTGTTTGAATATTGTTGCTATAAGCATTGTCTTGGTTATTCCACATAATGTTATCAAGCATCTTAACTTTTTTCAAATAACAAACATTTCCTAGAAATTTTGGAGCAAACTTTATGTAATCTTTATAATAGGACTTCAAAAGAAAGCAAATGCATTAGTATGTTTGCCTTAACTTGTAGACTAATCCCAATTATTGTAAAATAAACTGTGAAATCAGTGATTTTTTTTCTAAAATTTTGTAGTCATTGTCTTGTGAATTTACAATTTTCTTCACTTCATACTCCGGTGTTAATTTTGTCGGTTCCCTCTTAAATACCATAAAATATAACAAGCACACACGGAACCCCTATTTGAGTTTCTCCATTCTTTATGGAAAGAGCAGCTCTGCATGAACAAAGGAAGGAATGTTTGAAACTTCTTCCACTGAAATGAATAAGCAAGTTTGTAGAATTTCAATGACAGATACTGTTTCATACATGATTACTGTTTTATAGGAATACAGGCTAAAGCTGCAACCTGACACTTACTTTCCATTGAGGACTTTCTTCCTTACAGTATAGCTCTGTAAGGCTTAGATTTCAGCTTGAAAATAAAGAGCTGTGTATCAAAAGTTGTGTGAAAACTTCAGCTTTGATTTTGATTGTGATTGCCAGGCCTAGATTTTGAATCTATTGTAAATTTCTAAAGGGGTGAACAGGAACATTTTGTTGTTGTTGTTGTTAACCAAATCCTGTTTCCCTCATTGCTGGAGCAGTGATGGGAAAAGCCCATACAAGGCAAAATTCACCCTTCTGTAAGGATTCTTAAAAGTACCGGAGCCCTTTCATTCTACCTAGATGAAGGCTAAAGCCAAAAACGCATTTCCACAAATTGCATGGTGCAGGAGGAGGAGGTTATGTGTCTCCTCTGAAGACAAAAGCTTGAATCTCCTGGCACCCCACCTATCATAGCCTGCTAACATCCACCCTCTGGTGAAGGCACATGCCCCGAACAGAGCACATGCTTTCCATGCAAGAATATTCTGGCTTCAATTCCCGCCATTTTTAGTTAGAAGGATTAGGACAGGCTTCCTCAGCCTCGGCCCTCCAGATGTTTTGAGACTACAATTCCCATCATCCTTGACCACTGGTTCTGCTAGCTAGGGATCATGGGAGTTGTAGGCCAAAAACATCTGGAGGGCCAAGGTTGAGGAAGCCTGGATTAGGAGGTGATCTGGAAACACTCTGCCCAAGATCCTGAAGAACTCCTGCCAGTCAGAATAAACTATAATTGGTATAAGACAGCTACATGTTTTCTGGCTGAGGCCTAGAACTTATTAAGCAGCAGCAGCAAAGAATTCCCTGTCTCAATCTTCTGTGAACAAAATAATAAAAAATCGATATACTGTGTCTTCCTTATTATTCTGCAATACTAAAAGCGAAACCTTGGAACTTGCACCTGGTATCACATTAGTGACCAGTGTAGCTCCCTCTGCAGAGCTATTATAGGATGTGAATGGGGTACCTCAGTCAACAACTTAACTGATGCATCTTGTGGGTTGAGCCCAAGAGAAGAGAAGCCCCACATAGAGTTCATTGCAGTAATCCAGTGTTGAGATTACCAATGTCAACACCATGGTGGCCAAGCAGTCTCGGTCTAGGAACAGCCATAACTCTTACCAACCAAAGCTCATAAAAGGCAGTCCTAGACACTGAGGCCTCCTGTGTTTCAAGTTACTAATATGGGTCCAGGAGCATCCCCATCGTCCACTACGTATATATTCCTTCAGAGGGAATGCAACCCTATCCAGAACAGGCAACTCACCTGTCTCTCAGACTGAACTATCTCTTGAGATGTAAAATGAAATCAAGGAAACATTCAAAAGAGGGTCCGTTGTAGTAATGAGGGACATAAACTACCTTCACAGAGACCAGCTACATATGTGTTCTAGTCGTGACAATGGGATAAAATTGATAGACACCCAAAGTCACTGTGCCCTAGAACAGTTGGTGTTGGAACCAACCAGAGGGGCAGCAACCCTTGACTTAATATTGAGTGGTGCTCAGGACTTGGTGTGTGATGTACGTGGTTTTGAGCCAACTGGGAGCAGTGAACGTAGTGCTGTTAAATTAAATATACATGTAAATGACCAATTCCCAAGGAAATCCAGCACGGTCACATTTATTTCAAAAGAGGAAACGTCCCCAAAACGAGGTTGGTAAAAAGGAAATTGAAAGGCAAAGTCCACTTCAAAATGCTTGGACGTGGTTTAAAAACACAATATTGGAGTATTAGAAACTCAAACTGGAGTGTACATCGTAGATCAGGAAAGGAATGAGGGCCAGGAAGACACAAGTGAGGTTAACATTAAAAAGGTAAAGGTAAAGGACCCCTGACAGTTAAGTCCAGTTGCAGACGACTCTGGGGTTGTGACGCTCATCTTGCTTTACAGGCTGAGGGAGCCAGCATTTGTCCGCAGAGAGTTTTTCCGGGTCATGTGGCCAGCATGACTAAGCGGCGTCTGGCGCAATGGAACACCGAAACTGGAGCAGCGCATGGAAACACCCTTTACCTTCCTGCCAGAGCGGTACCTATTAATCTTCTTGCACTTTTGGCATGATTTTGAACTGCTAGGTTGGCAGGAGCTTATTCACATTACTTTGGAGCTAACCCTTATTTTAATGAAATTTATTTCTGAGTTAATGTGCATACAGCCAGGCAACTTAATAGATTTCTGTTCAAAATCATTGAACTGTAGAGTGTCCTGAACCCCCAGCATAGTCTGAGGTAAGTGCTGAAAGTGCACACAGTCCCAAGGGCAATGCTAGAGAGAAGTCAAACAGTCCAATGGTCAAATATAGGCCCGGGACCAATGCAGTGAGAACGGTTTGAAGTCCATCAACAGTGCTTCAAACCAGAGTTTCAAACCTTGTTTCTGTTTGATTCCTCCCAGTCTTACTTGATGCACCTGAGTTTGCTCCAGCTGAGCAGCTGCTTCTCTCCACTTAACAAAGCATGTGATCCTCACCTGTCCTGAGCTTAATCAAGCAGAGTGGTCACACCCCTCCTCCCAGACCAAACAAGCCCGATGATCTTCACCTGATCAGCTAGTGAGTTGTGTTGCCTGCCTCAGCCTCTTAAAGTGCACTTCCCACTGTTGCTGACACCCAATTCCTCCAAACATTTCTCAAAAGGCTTCGTTTCCAGACCCTTGGTTATCCTGGCCACCCTCTGCACACATTCCAACTTGTCAATATCCTCCTTAAATAGCTGTGCCCAGATGGACACAGTACTACAGACATGGTTTGATCAAGGCAGGATAGAGATCTTGCTTTCCTTGATCAGGACACCATCCAGCATCCAAATATTCTGTCAGTTTCATTTCAAGTAATGAAGCAATCTTTCTTTATTCTTCTTGTGTGTGAACTTCTTGTGGGCATAAGGCTAAGGGTAAACACATAACACACACACATTTTAAATTCCAGCAAAAGGTCCTAAACCTCTTGGCAGTGGATGTACATGTGAGGGCTGGACACGTGTGGATTCCAACACACACCTTGTAACAGTGGGGACCACATGGTCCTCTACTAGTCATGTGGTGAATATTTATAGGATCTGGATAATCCCTTTTATTGGCTTTGAGGTCAAGGATTGATTTGAAAAGGCTGGTTTTTGTGTGCCTAAAAGTAACTAATGTATCTTTCCTCAACTCAGTCTTCGGTTCCTGTTAGGAAGGACAACTTCTTTCTCCAGGATCTTGTAGATGGGGAGACATCAGCAAGTAAATGCTTAGCTGTGTTGTAGGCTCCTTTTGCTCTGGGAGGAGAGGGAGCAGAGGTCTGTTGCCTCTATGTCTTGCTTCTGGGCTTCCTATCAGCATCTAGTTGCCCCCTGTAGGGCTCTTGGACTAAATAGACATGGGGGGCAGGTGTGGCCTTTGAAGCCTCTCCAGCTGGCCCCTGGGACTCCCTGCACATTACACATCTGCTCCCCAGCCACCTCCTCTCTCCGTTCCATGAACCATGATCAGCACTTGCTTCACATCCTCCATGAGTGCAAAGAAACAGATCAGTGCTTAATGACTGGAAGTGGGAAATGCAGCAGGAAAGGGCTCGTTTTTGTCAACCTCAAGGGTATGCTTGAAATGGTAAAATGAGAATAGCAGAGAACTGGACTTGATTCATAATGAGATTCTCAGCTTCTGCCTTTCAATTTGAAGGACATTTCTTTTTTCACCAGCCCACAAATCAGGTGACAGGCGGAACAGTAAGGAATTATGGGAGGAGCCATCTGTGGTGCATTCAGAAAATGTGCAGCATGGAGCACACAAAGAGACATTTGTAAATCCCAAAAGCATGTAGGAAATGTGTTGAAAATGGGAAAATGAAATTCTCAATTACTCAGAACGTTGATGTCTATGTACCTCTGAATTCACAGAAAGATTGCAAAGTAACAGCAAGAAAACATGATCAGTGCACAGTGAAGCATATAGGTATCAGTCACAATTAAATATACGTCACAATATCCACACAGGGAACGTGGAAAGTGTTTCACTCATCGAGAAACGCTTACTCGACACGAAAGAATCCACACAAGTGAGAAACCATTTACATGTATGGTGTGTGGAAAGTGAACCTTTCTAGTGGGCTAGGAGCAGCACACTGCAATAAGTGAAATGATTAAGTTGCATATCAATGCTTATCTCCAAACGATGCATCTGTCAGGAACTGAACGTGGGCATCCTATCCCATAAAGCACCGGAGAAGATACTGCGCTTGGAGAGGAAAAACTGAGCTTGCTGCAATCCTCACTTCTATCAAACGACGGAAGTTCAGAGCAGTCCCGTCCTCTTTTACAATGGTAACCACAGGAGCGGGAAAGCCGATTCCTTAGCCTTCGAAGAGCCAGCGTTTGGAACTTGTCGTGGATAGATGAATCCTTTGAGCAGATCGGGTGACACAAAACGGGACACCGGAACGCCCAGTGCTGCTGGCCGGGTCCCCCTGGAACGCTCGCTGTAAGCGTGGTAGGAGGTCGGACGAAGAACCAGCGCCAAGCCTGCCGGAACCGGAAGAGACGGGGAAAGCATTTCCTGATGGACCGAGGTGGCAGGAAGCGGGTAGGGACCGCTTGTTAGGAAGGGGCCGCCATGAGTCGACTGCGGGAGGAGGATGACCCTTATGTGATCGAGGAACCGAGCGATGAGGAGCCGGCGCAGAGCAGGTCAAGAGAGATATATATAGGGAAGGGGAGGCGGGTTCTCTTTTTCCGCTCTGTGTTTGCGGGGGTGGGGATTAGTGTGGACGTAAATGTACGTCTGAAGGGGGGTGGAGTTTCCTCCTGCTCCCTCCGTCCGTTAATATCTCTGAAATCGCTCAGAAAGAAGTGGTCGGGATGTTCTATCTTCACCTGCGTTTTGGTTTGGTAAAACTCCCCTCCGTTTGAGATCTCTAAATATTTCTTTATGGATCAATTTTTTAAAAAATGGAAACGGGCTTGAAGTTTCAGGAATCACCCCTCGGTGTTATTTTGGGGAAATCGGCACGCTATTCTTTCCTTCTGTTGTAACCAGCGCTTTTTTTCTAAAAAAAAATGTTTAGGGGTACTCTCATTTTCCTACTCATATTGAAATACTGCCCCTCAATGAGGCCAAACTTAGATTCACAAAATGTTTAGGCCGTATGCGTACCCCTGCGTCCCCCCAGAAAAAAAGCACTGGTTGTAACAGTTCTCAGGGTCAGCTTTGTATCTACTTAAATAAAGATTACTGTTTATTAAATTTACAAAAATGAGTAGGTAGAGTCTGGGTATTATCAAATTTACATGTACACACACACACACATTTCTCCAGTGACTTCCATGTTCTGTTTCCCCCTGTAGAAATAGCGAAACACGGGTGTTTCCATGGCTCCATAACTATTATTTTTCCGTTTACTAGCCATTTAACCTAGACTGTGAGCGAATGCTTGTTGTTGTTTATTCGTTTAGTCGTGCACGAAGAGTCGGACACGACTAAACAAATAAACAACAAGTGAGCGAATGCACTGTGTGGAGCTTTTATCCCTTAATAAGAGGAGGGGTGTGTGCTTCCCAGCTGCTAGGTGAAGCAACTTAAAATAGAGCTGAGACTATGAAGTCAGGTGGGTACCTGACATACAAGCAACCTTTACAATCCTGTAAAATGTATCTGGGGATGCAGCTGACCTAGATGGGTAGGCAGGCTGAGGTGCCAGACACCAGATTCTAGACCACATCTAGACAGATAGATAGGAAAGTGTAAAGGAGATCTACTGTGTGCTCAGGAGCACTTTGTCTTAGGTCCTAAAAAAAAGATTATTTTGTGTGTGTTGGGAGGAAGGCAACTGAACAAACTCAAGTGGAGGTGATGAGATTATTGCAGACAAACAGGAACAACGACTTTGATGACTTTAATTGGCAAGGTCTAGTACAGGCATAGGCAGACTTGGCCCTCCAGTTGTTTTGGGACTACAATTCCCATCATCCCTGACCACTAGTCCTGTTAGCTAGGGATCATGGGAGTTGTAGTCCCCAAAAAACATCTGGAGGGCCGAGTTTGCCTATGCCTGGTCTAGTACCTTAGCCTTCTTTACTTTCCTAATAATAAACCAGATGCCAGATTTGGCCACTGATATTAATGAGCTTAAAAACACAACTCTGTGCTGGGTTGTGGTTTGTTGTTAATATACAAAGCAATTTACCTGTATCACACTCCCTGTTTACCTTCATCAATCTGCTGGAGCCTGTCTTCACATGCAGGGGAAGGCCCTAACTTACTGAAAGTTTGAGATTGCTTACCCGCACTTGGTTTAGCCAGCCAATTGAAGCCATTCCTGAAGCGTGGCTGCTGTTGAATGCTGGCAGCTTCTAGGAGGCACAGGTGAGAGCTGAGTGCGGGGTGGAGGACCAAAGGTGTCCCCCACCAGATGTACCCCCAACACTCCATACACCCCAGTTGTCGCTGTGTACAGTGTATAGTACACACACCTAACTTTTTTGCTATCGAGTTAATATCAGTAAATTTCTTCAATTCTAAGTTTAAAAAAAATCATTTTCTCGGTATTTAAAAAGAACCCTGCTTTTGCTGTGCCTATAATAGACTTGCCACATTTATCTTGAAATGACAATCTTCCAATGTTTTATCATCTTTTAGCTCTGAGGATGAAGTAGATGTGCTCCTACATGGCACCCCTGATCAGAAGCGCAAACTAATCAGGGAATGTCTGACTGGAGAAAGTGAATCTTCAAGTGAAGATGAATTCCAAAAGGAAATGGAAGCAGAACTGGACTCCACCATGAAAAATATAGAGGGCAAGTGGAAATCGCAGCTAACAGGTAAATCTCTAAACTGTGGGAAAATATGAGCTTGCTGACAGCTCTCTTCCTGCACATCTTATGCTGGACTGTTGTCGATTTTGTGCTGCTTCTTCAGTTCACTCCCCTCCCCCTTTAGAGGCTTTACAGACAAATCCATCCCCTTCAGGCCACCTTCTCCAGCCTGGTGCATGTTTTGCACTACAATTCCCATTATCCCTTACCATTTATCCCTTACCATTGACCATGCTGGCTAAGGGCTAATGGCAGTTGTAGTCCAAAGACCTGGAGGTGGACAACAGGTTGGAGAAGGTTGCCTTACAGCACTTAATTCAGGATGTGTGAGGTGCTTCTGATGAGAAACAAGGGAGAGATAAAGCACTTCATGCCTAGTTTCAAAGAAGAGGGTTTTCTCATTTTGAGTGAGGTACAGTGGTACCTCAGGTTAAGTACTTAATTCGTTCCGGAGGTCTGTTCTTAACCTGAAACTGTTCTTAACCTGAAGCACCACTTTAGCTAATGGGGCCTCCTGCTGCTGCCGCACCACCAGAGCACGATTTCTGTTCTCATCCTGAAGCAAAGTTCTTAACCTGAAGCACTATTTCTGGGTTAGCGGAGTCTGTAACCTGCAGTGTATGTAACCTGAAGCGTATGTAACTTGAGGTACCACTGTATAAAGAAGTTTAACCTGTGTAGTCAGAGTCTCCTTGGAGTGCAGTGGCTAATATCGGAATGCGAGCTATAAATTCCTACTCATCTCTGAAGCAGCACTGCAGGGCTCTTGTATGCAAGGAATTTACTCCCAGGTAAGTGTGTGCAGGCCTGCAGCCTAAGAGAAAACGTAGATCTCTTTCTGTATAGTGATCCCATGTTGACTACATATTTTGTGTTACGTTTTGTGACTCAGGCAGTACATCTAATGCTGGACAATCTGGAACAGGTTCCCCTGCAAAGTACTACGATGATATTTATTTTGATTCTGATTCAGAGGATGAAGACAAAGTAGGTAAATAACTGGTTATTTACTGCAATTATTATTGCTTCCAAATTTCACTTCTGCTTTTGGTGTATTTCCTTTATCCACAATGAGCTCTCTATGCTGACGCTTTGACTTGTTTGTAACGTACCGTATTTTTCCGTGTATAAGACTAGGTCCCCCCCCTAAAAACAATGTCAAAAATTAGGGGGCATCTTATACATGGGGCCATCTCCCCCCATTTTCTTAAATCTGAGTCCCCAAAAATAGGGATCATCTTATACATGGGGGTGTCCTACAGACGGAAAAATACGGTATATTTTTAATTGTTGGCAGAAGCAGTTAACTGTCAGCACCTGTCTTATCTGCACAGGGAATATTCCACATTTATTCTCTGAAGTTGCTACCACAGAGAAAGAAGCAATCTCAACATTCGCACTGATGTTGGCTTTTTACGCATACTGTCGCAAAATGTATCAATGTAGTTTACTGTTATATTAAGACTGTTACCCATGCTACACCATGCTTCAAGACAAAATTTCATTTATTTGTAATTAGAAATAAATATTTAACAATATATAATTACATGTTGTTTCGTGATTAATCACTATGCTTTAATTATGTTCAATTTGTAACAATGAAAATACATCCTGCATATCAGATATTTACATTACGATTCATAATAGTAGCAAAATTATAGTTATGAAGTAGCAATGAAAATAATTTTATGGTTGGGGGTCACCACAATATGAGGAACTGTATTAAAGGGTCGCAGCATTAGGAAGGTTGAGAACCACTGCCTTAAAGAGATCTTCAGGCAAATGAAGGAATTCCTCCTGCTGTAGTAAACTAACTGTACATGAAGCTACTAAATAAGCTAATGCCTCGCATGACGGATGCTATTTGGTGTCAAGGCAGCTGACCTTGTGACTGAGACTACTAAATGCCTTCATTCTTCTAGAAAGATGAATGAATTTCCTGCATCCTCACACACCAGGGTAAATGTCCTCCTTGCGTTCGCTTAGTCATTGGTCTCTGGAAATCAATTGTACTTTATCTCAAGTCACATAATCACCTCAGCTTAATAAGCAGAGATAAAGATGAGCTTTTTGTCCTGACACATGACCACTTTGCTCTTTCTCTCGTCGTACAAGCAATGAACCCAAAACACCTCTAATTAACATAGTTTCCCAGTTAAAATAAAAAGGGAATCTAGGGTTTATATCTCAAGAAGCAAAAGGGATTGTGTGTGTGGACAAAAGGCTTTTTCATACTTTGTCTTTTAAAGCCAATATATGATTATCTGACTACAGCTAGATAAGATAGTATATTTAGAAATGTAGAATGGGTTGTAATAAAATATTTATCTGCAATATTGCATTCATTGTTGTGGCAGGAGTATTACTATTTTTAGATTCTTGACAAATGCCTCTACCAAATCTTTACATTCTACATAAATGGCATAATTTCATAAGTAGTCCACATTTCATAGAATTGTAGTGTTGTAGTCATCTAGGCCAACCCCCTGCAACGCAGGAATCTTTTACCCAGAGTGGGGCTCAAACCCATGACCTTGAGATTGAATCTCTTGCTGTATGGACTGAACTAACTCCTGTGGTAATAAATGTGATAATAAAAAGAGATGCCCAGTACAGTGGTGCCCCGCAAGACGAATGCCTCGCAAGATGAAAAACTCACTAGACGAAAGGGTTTTGCGGTTTTTGAGCTGCTTCGCAAGACGAATTTCCCTATGGGCTTGCTTCGAAAGACGAAACGTCTTGCAAGTTTGTTTCCTTTTTCTTAACACCGTTAATACAGTTGCGACTTGCAACTCATAGAACGCGGTGTGGTAGCCTTTTTTGAGGTTTTTGGTGATTTTTGAAGCTTTTCCAAAACTTTTCCGACATCGTGCGTCGCAAGACGAAAAATTCGGTAGACGAAAAACTCGCGGAACGAATTAATTTCGTCTTGCGAGGCACCACTGTATGGCCTATTTTAATTTTGTGGCTGGAGCAACCCAGTAAGATTGGTGGCATATAAATGAGATAATAACAATAATTTTCCATTGCACCAGTCTTTATGTTAAACGTGTCCTGGAAGGCAATCCTGAAACACTCTGTTCTCTGAATAGTTTATCTAAAGATCAACACAGTAGTCTTGTGTTGTACAGCAAACTTAATTAACACCTATTGCAAAAAAGGATAACCAGTTTAGTTGTGTTTAACAAGGACACATCATTTCAGTTACAAATAAGTGAAGTAAAACTTTTAACTAGCAAACACAAACTTAAATAAAATAAAAAATGGAACAAAGAAATAAAGGTATTGTGACAGTTCACTCATCTAAAATACACTCCACTTTATTAGAATGCATTGGCTCAAAATAGTACAAAAACTCCGGACTTCATTGCTTTGTTAGCACTAAAAGGAACTCAAGGAACTCAGTTTCACTGCACATCACATTTTGCTTCCAGACAGGTATACTTTCCCTGCCTCCCTTTCCTTTTAGTGTGGGTATTGTGACCAAATTGTCATGCTTGCTTTCTTCTGGCTTTTGGAAAATTTACGGATCCTTTTACTCTTTAGATCAAGGTGTTTGAGCAGTAAGATTTGCTGCCTGCTTATATTGCACTTTTGCTGTCTGAAGCAGCAATCATAGATTCTTCCACTTTCATTTCAAGTAATAAACCAATCATTCTTCATTCCTCTTGTGTTTGAATTTTTTCTGGGCACAAGGTTAAGGGTAAACGCATATTCGTAACAAACAAACGTTATAACTCTGTCGAAAAAACCTAAAACCTCTTAGCTTAATATTGGGAGTGTGCATAGGAAGATACACACACGTGGGTTTCAGATGTACATCTTGTAACAGCTTCGGGCTTCATTCGCCCAACTCATGGCAGTGCCATTCACCTTATTAGCATGCAACTTTTGCAAGGGAGGCTCATTACCAAATAGGCTTTTGAGTCATGTTCTTTGGGGTGTGTGTTCTAACTGTATCTGTGTGAACTTGAACAGCTGCTCCAGAAACCAGGAAAAAAAGGAAACATCAGCAGCGCCGAATTCCAACTAATGATGAGTTGTTCTATGACCCAGAAGAAGACAACAGAGACCAGGCCTGGGTGGACAGGAAGAGACGGGGGTAAGAAACTGAGCATTTAATTTGAGTCATGAGAATACTCGTGTTTGTGGTCTTGCACTCAGGTTCTGCTTCTGGGCTTCCCATAGGCATTTGGTTGGCCACTGTGGGAACAGGATGTTGGACTAAATAGTAATAATAATAATTTATTATTTATACCCCGCCCATCTGGCTGGGCCACTCTGGACGGCTTCCAAAAGAATATTAAAATACTATAATACATCAAACATTAAAAGCTTCCCGAAACAGGGCTGCCTTCAGATGTCTTCTAAAAGTCTGGTAGTTGTTTTTCTCTCTGACATCTGGTGGGAGGGTGTTCCACAGGGTGGGTGCCACTACCGAGAAGGCCCTCTGCCTGGTTCCCTGTAACTTGGCTTCTCGCAGCGAGGGAACCGCCAGAAGGCCCTCAGAGCTGGACCTCAGTGTCCTCAGATAGGCCTTTGGTCTGATCCAGCAGGCTGCCTTTAACGTTAACTCTACACATTCCTGATTTTCTGACATTGTTACAGCTTTGTTTCTTATTATATGGATATCAAAGGAGCCTTAATGCTCAGTTTCCCACCTGCACATTTCTCTAAAGTGAGTGGGAATTATCACATTCTCATACTATGTTGCAAATAAAAATCATTTATTGACTGTTGTTAGATTGTTTGGTAATTGAACAAATGGTACTCCTGCAAGGCACTCTATGAAAAAATTCCACTCAAACATTTGATGGGATGGGATCATGAGGAACTTAAGACTTTTTAAAAAATAAATATTTTTATTGAAAAATTTCAACATAGAATACAATAAAAGTCAAACTAATCTAAAGGAATAACATTAGCTATATCATATTATATAGCTACTTATCAATCTGCCAGACATGTATGGGGAACTTAAGTCTGATTAGCATTTACCTGCAGCTTGGTGGAAGCTTTTTCTTCTGGGTACCTTCAAGTGTAAGCATTGACTTTCCTTTTGAACAATCAAGGAACATGATCATTGGCTCTGCCTGTGTGGGCACCACCCATGTCAGCACTTTTTTCATGGTGGTGTCTATATATGTTCCTGGAGTGATGTGGAGTTGCCCTGTATTTGGCATTAACATACCAGTTTGTGTGTGAAATAATCTGAAATATTATTACTATTTCCCCCCATTATGTTTTTTACTGTAATTTTACAGATGTTAGCCACCCTGAGCCTGGCTCTGGCTGGGGAGGGCAGGGTATAAATAAAATTTATTATTATTATTATTATTATTTAAGCAATGTGGTTAAAATAGGGAGAGATACAGGACTATAGCGATAATGCACGCAAGCTTTTAATTTGGGGGTTGTCATTTTGGAGCAGGATCTTGTAATCATGTGTCTTGGATTGACAACAAAAATGGACTTTTATCAGCTATTACGTAGTAGTTTGAAGACCTTAATATTCTGAGTACATTTGAACACACTTTCTGTAAACATCAACTTCATTTGGATACCTACTCAAACAATTGGAGGGCATATACGGATCTGTTTGTCTAAATTAAGATGGATGTATTGATGTTTATCATATTGAATATGAACTAGCAATTTTGTTTTGTTTTCTCCCCCTTTTGTGGTGGCGTTTTTAAAAAAAAATTCAAAAAGAGGGAAAATTTTTTTTTAATGCTTTGGGACTGAGAACATGCAGTGCTTGCGACTGTCATGCTCCTGGCATGCAGTTTTGGTATACACCAGTTTCAGTAAAGATGCCTAACCAGTAAGAATGCTTCTCCTGACCTATAATATACTGTCTTGTAGGTATCATAGGTTAAGAAGTCTTCACTCACAACAGCCACAAGCCAAACTTCCTGCCATTCCCAGCAGTGACGCTGTTTTGAATTGTCCTGCATGCATGACCACACTGTGCCTTGACTGCCAGAGGTAATATTTCAGCCTTAAGAAACTTGTGATTTAGGTACAGCAATCACAGATGAGATAAGCTAGTGTTTGTTCATACAGCAACCCTGTAAAACTGTCTCTGTCCGGTTTTCATGAACTTGCCTTTCATTAACTAGGATGTTGGTCATAATATTGTCTCCATGTTTAAAGAGAGGTAAATTCAGGGCTGGATTTAGGTTTGACAAGGCCCTAAGCTACTGAAGGTAATGGGGCCCTTTATATGTCCATCTGTCCTTTGTTGCTGTTTTTTGTGTTGAATATATGCTATATGGTAATTTATGGACCTAATAGGTATCTAAAGCCATTTGCACATAACAAATAGGAACCTACACAACACAAAACACGGTTGCTGTATGTAGGTTTTATTTTATTTGTTTTTTATCTTCTATTTTGGAAATGTACATCCAGGGTTTTTTTCCTTTAATTTTTTTTTTGGGGGGGGCCCAAGAGAGTGGGGCCCTACATTATAGCTTGTTTAGCTTATATGTAAATCCGACACTAGTTGTCAAACACTGGGGAAGAGGGAAAGGATTCCCCCCCCCCCTTGGAAATACATGTACAGTTTTTGTTCAGCAAATTTACCTTGTCTCGGCGAAACATTGATTTCCAGCATGAAGTGCTTCCTTTTTTGTGCTTCTCTTTTTAAATTTAATAATAAAAGCCAGCTTTAAATAGATTTCTGAATTTGAAAAAGCAACTTCATTCTATTGTAGCTATAACCAGATGTGGTTGGACTCCAGTGCCCATCAGCCTCAGCCAGCCTGATCAGGGATAAGGGATGATGGGAGTTGAAGTCCAACAATGTTTGGATGCCCACAGGTTAGCCACTCCTGCAATAAGCAAAGCTAAGAGCTTTAACTTTGGCTTGTTGTTGCTAAATGGGACCAGATTAATTTGAGGCACTTTGGTCGGGATTTTTTGGGGTGTGTGTGTGTGAGGTAGAATAGGCCCATCTATTGCTAAATGTCACAGAGGTTATAGTGGAAAACTACTAGAAAACTATAGGGAGACAGTGACAAAATGGTTATTATTCTGACACAAACTTTCAGTGATAACAGTCGGCTTCATCAGATAGAACAGTTTGTTGACTATTAAGGGCCATGTCAAATAAGCCAGATAGTTTTTAACAAGCTTCATACTCTTTATCTTTTTCTGGCTATGCTATCATGGTTATTCTACTGGAATTCAGACATATCTCTTTCATCTTTGCTCCTTAAATCTGCAGATCTCCTGGATTCAGGACATGTAGGGTTACCAATTTTGTAATATTTTTATCAGCAACAGATTATTGCATTCCCATTTCTTTTCTTTTTTTCAGGCACGAATCATACAGAACTCAGTACAGAGCAATGTTTGTCATGAATTGCACCGTTATCAAAGAAGAGATTCTGAAATACAAAGGTCCATTGAACAAAAAGACAAAGAGAGGGCACAAGAAAATTAAACAGAGTAGTGAATCCATCGCTAGTCAGGAAAAACAAGAAGAGGAGGAGATATATCATCCAGTAAAATGTACTGAATGTTCAACAGAAGTGGCTGTCTTAGATAAGGATGAAGTCTTTCATTTTTTCAATGTTCTAGCAAGCCACTGCTAAGATGCAGCATTTTGCATTGGGTTAAGTTTGCATAAAAATTCAAAAGCCAAGGACTGTTCTGTTTCATTTGTATCATCTATTAATCTGATGTAAAAATTGTATCCTTGCCACACACCCTGTATTGGTAAAGCAAGTGAACTTTAGTTATGTATATAGTTCATGTTTTTAGAACAGTTTCTTATGTATATAAATATTTTTATCCTGCTATTTAGAATTAAAATGTTCTGATCTTGGGGGAATTTAGACCATAGTCTGTGGCATGGCTGCCTGATAATGTTGCTATAAGCATTACTGTAAGAGTTGAGCTTTAGTTTGTGTAAATCAGATATTGGTAGCACTAAACTCTGTTCAAGATTTGTTTTTTGTTTTCCATTCTTTATTCACCCCAATATTTTGGAAACCCTGTGTACTTGCTACAATTTCTTGCTATAATTTAAGGTTTGCCATCTTGTTCTCATAGCAAGACTGCCTTCTCTAACATCAAAAAGCTGAACACCTTCCTAAAAGCGGCATCCGTATATCAAGTAAAAACAATCACAGATGTGTTCTTGGTTTCTTACCTATCAAACTCTTGTCATTTAAGTCCTTTTCTATAGGCTGTGTAAAAACTATAATTTAAACACCTTTGAATGTGTTATAAAATGCAGACTAGTTGGTAGAATTTATTGCTGAAATACTATTGAAAAAAAATAAAAAATTGCAGCTTTCCCTGGAATAAATAATATGTAGAAGTGATAGAAGTATTACCGTCTTTTAGGTTCCAGGTGAAAACTTTTATTATTGACTGTATACTTCAGCTGTATGTTTATTTCGGCTGTGATTGAGTTTCTGCAGCCTCTTTTATTTATTTCATAAAAATTATACACTGTTTGATTGTAACAAGCCCTCAAAGTAGTTTACAAAAAGATAAAAACAACAGAGTCAAGAAAAAATTGCAATATTTTAAAACATAACAAAAAGTTAAACTACTAAAACATTAAAATTCACCTCAGCTTTCTAAGGATCTATCTGTTCATTGAATACTTTGCTTTACGATCTTTTGTGAACTGCCTTGGAAATTAGTAATTTGAAGGTTTTAATAGATTTTGGAATTGTGTTATCCATCGTTTGGAAGGTGGAGCAAGCTTATTTCCTCCTCCTCCATTGGACCAAAACCAATGGATTCAAGTGAGAAGAAAAGCAATTCCAACTAAACATCAGGGAGAACTTGACAGAGCTGTTTGACGTTGGAAGAGACTCCCAAGAGAGGTGGTGGAACTTCCTTCCTTGGAGATTTTTAAGCAGAGGTTGGGGGGCCACCTGTCATGCATGATCTGGTTGAGATTCCTGCCTTGTCAGAGGTTGGGACCGGATGACCCTTGGCATCCCTTCCAATTCTTTTAAGATTCCATGACATAGGTGGGCCATTGGCCTAATCCAGGAGGCTCTGGGAGAAGTTCCGAGCCTCGCAGCTCCAAGAAAGTTGCGCAAGTTTGCAGAGTCGAAGCCTCGAGCGCAACAGGCGCTTTCTTTCCCCGCGCTCCGACGCAACCCTGCCTCAGAAGCAGGCCTCATGCTTAGGTAAGGCGAGGGGCGCTCTTGCAAAAGGCAGCTGCAAGCGGCGGCCTCAAGGGCGGCGGAGGCGGAACTTTGCGTAGGTCGCCCCGGGCGCCAGAGCGGGCTGTGGGGGGGTTGGGGTTGGGTTAGGCCCGGCCTGTGGGGCGGGCCGAGGAGCGACTGAGCCAATCGGCGGAGGAAGCTGGGCTTCCCTGCCTCTCGGTTGGCCGCCTCCCCGCCTCTCCTTTCGAGCGGGCGCGTCTCTCTCTCACTCTGACGCGCGGAGGCGCTGCTGCCGGCGAGATGGCGCTGAGCTCGGCCTGGAAGCAGATGTCGTGGCTCTATTACCAGTACCTGCTGGTCACCGCGCTCTACATGCTGGAGCCTTGGGAACGGACGGTGTTCAGTATCCTTTCTGGCGGCGCTTGAAGGGGGAGCCGTGAGGGGAAAGGGCGCCGCCGTCAAAGTTCGCGGCGAACTGGGCTGGGCAGGGCGCCGGCGGGACGGGAAGGTAAAGGACGGCCCGGGGGAGGGAGCGGCCTCCTGGCTTCGGCCGAGAGGGAAGGCCGCTGGGCTCCCGAGGGCGCCCGAGGGGCGCAGCTAGCCGGGAGGGACTTGGGCCTGAGGGCATAGGGGTCGGAGCCGTCCTGCACAATTCAGGTTGGCGGGAATAAATGTATGTCTGTTTAGGGGAATGTCGGCCAGGCCTGTTCCTTCCTGGGTGGAAGGTCGTGGCAAAACTGGAGGCGCCTTTGTCAATCACTCCATCTCCCTCTCTCGCTCCTCTTCCTACCCTCGCAGCTCCCCATTTGCCCCCTTTCGGGGCACTTCTTACTTCGCCCTTGCTCTGGGGTTTTGTTTCGTTTTGGGTTTTTTTTTGCAGGCGCTCACTGCTGCTGCTGTAGCCAAAAAGTGACTGCTGACGTCTTTTTCGCCAAGCTCTGCTTAGGATGGATTCCTCTAAGGCTCGGCGTTTTGCATGGTGTACTTGCGGTTTTGAGGCTGTTTTAAAGGAGTTGTGCGAGTTTCACCTAGAGCTCCCTGCGAATGATGGAGAAAAGGCAGTTCTGGTCAACGGATCCTCGGGATCCGCCTTAGCCAGGTGTGCTCTGGAAAAATGAGGACTTAAGTAATTGAAGTGGTTCTGCACGACCCCTTAAATTTGTCAGTGACTTGAGAGAAGGGATTTAAACAGAGAGGGGTGGGTTGTTTTTTTTGTTTGTTTGTTTTTGAAGGCTTCATGTAGCTTGGGGTGCTGTGTTAAACCTCTTTGGGGAGCTGTTAGAAGGTGGTGTTAGATCACTGGGTGGATGGCTGTGCAGCTGAGCATTTATGTAGCTGTGGCCTGGGACTATAAAGCATTTGGGTCTGGGCAATTGTGTTTCAGAGCTAGGGAAAAATGAAAAACAAGATACGCTGCTTGTTGTAGCTGCTTGTGACTGGATTTGAGGGTGGTTTATCACATAAGTGTGGTGGGCAATTGGGGCTGTAGGATCATGGTTTCCTGTAGGGATTTCATTTCAAAGTGAGGTTGAGAATTTGTTTTGAAGAAAAGCTGTTATCTTTCATGATAACTTTTGTGTCATTCATGAGAGATCAAGGCAAACAGATGAAGGGTATATATTTCTTATATGTTACTGTTTATATGCCAGAAACAAGGTCAAGAGTCCTTCCTTGCTCGCTATGTGCTATGATTGTGAATAATAAGGACACACTAAGCTATGTTGCCAGTCAGAGTAACAATACAGTGGGACCTTGTTTCTCAAACTTAATCTGTTCTGGAAGCCTGTTCCAAACCCAAAACCAAGGTGTGCTTTCCCATAGAAAGTAATGCAAAATGGATTAATCTGTTCCAGACTTTTTAAAACAACCCCTAAAACAGCAATTTAACATGAATTTTACTATCTTACGAGACCATAGATCCATAAAATTAAAGTAATAAACAATGTACTGCAGTCACACAATCAGTCAATCAATCAGTAGCTGAACTGGGTTCTACACAGTCTCAAAAACAAAAAGAACCGCAAAAACGCAAAATAAATAGCAAAAACAGACAGACCTCAGACACTCAAAACAGAAGTGTGGCACTCAAATTGGAAGTAACACTCAAAATGGAGCATGTTCGGCTTCTGAATAAAGTTCGCAAACTGGAACACTTCTGGGTTTGCAGTGTTTGGATTCCAAGTTGTTTGAGAACCAAGGTACCACTGTATTGTGCAAGCACATTTGCAAAGCTAAGCAGGGTCTGGTATAGTTTCAAATTGGATGGGGAACTGCCTGATGAGATTCTTGTATTGCAGGGGTTGGACTAGATGACCCTCAGGCTCCCTTCCAACTCCACAATGTTATGATTCTAAGATGTGAAGTAGGATCTATTTCACAGGACTACTAGAGTCTTTATACATTCTATCCATTTGCCACTAATGAAGTAAAGTGGGAGGAGCAGATTCTCCTATGAACAAGTGTTTCCTAATTTCCCTCTGATTAACTCTAGTGGGAGGGAAAATAACGTTCTAGTTGTTCTGGGGTGTGTTGAGGGTGAATAGGACTGGAGGGCAAAAGGTGAAGGAGTGATGGAGCTTTCCAACATCACACCATTACAGCTACGTATTTGTGCTTATCGTTTGTTGCTTTCCTTTTTTTACTAACAAATTTTCAAATGGTCCATTAGTTCAAATAAGAGATGATCGTTTACCACTAATTTCAGTTAAGAAAGTATACAGTATTCTGTATAAAATGTTAGATATACAGTCTAGGCTCACTAGCCAATTTCCTATGTGAAATATCTCCACTAGTTTTGGACTACAGACTACTTTGCCATTGGCATTAACACAGGATAGTCTTCATTTTTAAAAGACTTGTACTTTCATAAGCTGTCTTTGCTGGAAGGTGAATACCACATGATTTTGGCTCTTTAACCTCAGAGTTCCCTCAAACCTGTTGACCCTTACAGTCATTATTTTGCTAATGGTGATATTCTTCTGTTATATTACTGGCTTACTTTGTCATACTGATTGATAATATATCTGCAAAAATAATCATGATATTATATATACATACTATTCTGCTGTTGGTTCATAAGTTACCCAGACAAAAGTGAAATGGTTGTGTCCAACTCATATGTCCACGTGGTGCATTGCTGGACTAGCCATTTTTGGTCACAAAGAAAAGTTACAGCTTGCTTCTGGTAATTGGCAAATGAGGAGACTCACTATATTGTCAATGTTTACTCTTTGGAATTAGTGTATTCATCAGTAACTGGTGGTTGTCCCAGATCAAATTTGGTGTCTTGATAAGTGACACCTGCTCCCCATTCCAGATGCTAAATCTTCTCCTTTTCTTTCCCAAGTGGCTTGAAGGGCCCTGTAGTGAAGAGCTGTCCTGCTTGTTCATATTTCCCCCCTTTCCTGAAGTCGGCATGAGTGGGGATAGGAAAAGCGGTTCCTTCCATTGTGTTTGTGTGCACACCTTGATCATCTTCTGTCCTTTGTGAAATATGTTTTAGCTGCCAATGTGACATACAAGTAACTCCTTGCAGAACTCACCCATGAGTTATGTTAATGCTTCATTCAGTTCCTTTCATGAAGGAACTTGCCTACTGACTAAGCTATTATGTACTGGATTCCAAACACTCTGCACTATTAATATTATTGTTTTCAGGCATCCCCCCCCTATTTACACGGGTTAAGTTCTGGGCCCTCGCATGTGTAAGTGAAATTGTGTAAAGTGGGGAAAACCCTCTAAAGACCCTTTGAACCCCCTCTCTGCAACTGTCTCTTCAATCCATACTAAAAATACTGTATCCAAAAATATCCACAACTAGAATTGAAACTCTGGGGCCAGCAGGAGGCTGGAGGACACGTGGGAAAGCAGCTTCTGCTGTGGCACTAGGCCCCACACCAGCTGTTAGGTGGTCTCTTTGGGGCTTCCTCTGCTCTCACTGATGTCCTCTTTGGGCTCCGGAGAGTATCTCTTCGCGAGCCACAAGGACTCTACCTATCTCTCACCGTTTCTGGGTTTGAATTGAATTATTTATTTACTTCCTACGCCACACATATATGCAGTTGCATGTGAGTCAGTTGTGTGGGGGTGGGAGCCTGTATTAAATTTGTACACTGCCCTTAATCAGTAGCTCTTAGGACAGTTCACAAGATAAATGTAACTTTTGTTACATTGGCCCCCAGGGATTTTGAACTTAGGCCTTGTACCAACTTGAGTTCTCCCTGACAGTTGGTTTGTTCAGCCTCTTAAGTGGTGCAAAAGGAAAAGCAACTGATGAGAAATAGAAATATATATTGTGTAATTTCCTCTATTGCTAGTAGTAAGCAAATCAGGTTTTGTATATTTTTGGCCTAACTTTCAGTGTGACCTTCTGAAGAAGTCCAGAGCAGCACTCTTAATTAGTATAGTCTTTGTTACTACGCTGTTGCGCTGAGTTGCTGCCAGTTAATATTCTGTATTAGTTCAGTTGTCTATGTACAAGACTTAAATGTTCATATGGCTTGAGACCTGGCTTTATAGCATTCTTGCAGTGTGGTTTTAATACATTGTCAATATGTGGTTTTCCTTTACTGCCATTCAGATTCCATGTTAGTATCAATCCTTGGAATGGCACTTTACACTGGCTATGTTTTCATGCCTCAGCATATTATGGCAATATTGCACTATTTTGAAATTGTGCAATGATGAAGAATATATCAAGCAGTGACCAGTCAGAAGCTGAAGAACTGACCATCTACAATTAAGGAGTTCTACAGATGACGAGACAAGCAAGATGTGATTGTGTACACAGCTGATAGTCGCTACTAAGGGATGCAGTATGCCCTAAGTTTTGGTGGCATTTTCTTTCTTAACAAAAAATTCCTTGTATAGCAATTTGTCTATTAACATTGTGATTGTTTGTACCTTTGATATCAGTATTTTCTTAACTTTGTGACAGTCTCAGTATTACACTGTGAAAGCTTTTCTTACTGTAACTTTGAGTGCATTTTGCCTTCTATTTTTAATCAAAAATCATCTTATTAAATGGGGCTTAGAGCTTTTGCTATTGTATGGGTTATATGTGCAACTGGGTATATTTCTAGCTAACATTTTGTAAGAAAAAATGTTTAGATTCATATGGAGATGTGGATATATTCATGGAATCCTACAAAACCTTGTTTGTAAGACCGAACTCAGGTGCTTTAACTGCTATCTGGACTGTTCAACAGAATACTTAGGTATCATTCTATTTTGCTTTAGGAATAAATGGAAATGTTTTGTTCCATTTGGAGAAGAATAAGACCACTTGGCACTGCATGTATGGAACACTACTTTGTAAGGGGAAAGTGCGGGACCCAACTCCTGTCTGAACATAAAACCTTAATTTAATTTTACGCATGTCATCTGGAGTTTTGTGATAACATCTTAAAGCTGCTATTATAGCATCTAACTGTACTATACTTTTGTTTGTTTATTTCCCAAGGAGCATATTTTAATATAGACTGAGTTCAAAGACCATGTCTATGGCAGTTGGCTATAATATAATCATGTCTGTATTGTGAACTCTGTATTGTAACTGTTGTTCAAACACCCTTGAATACTTAGACCAAATGACCAAAATATAATGTTTGATGTAGACTTGAGTTTAAAACCACAGCAATAAGGAGCTGTCTACTAGGCTGAAGTCTTGTCTTAGTTTTTATAGCTTTTTCAGATTTCTATTCTGAAATGTAAGATGGCAGTTTTTAAGGTGTGGGTTCTTTTTTTCCCAAAATAAAAGCTGAAAGCAGAGTTGATGCCTAATGTGGTGGTACTTTAATTTTAGGGGGCTGTATTGCAGGATGCAGAACCTTTGGGTGTTTACATGTGGCTGATCTCCAGCTCCTACCAGCCTTAGCCAGCGTGGGGTGGGGGTGAGAGTTTTAATCCAGTAACTTCTGGAGGGACAGAGGCTCCCCATCTGCGCTGTATTGCTGTACTGGATAATACTCCTTCAACAATGTTCTAGAAAGGAGAAAGACCAGCAGCTGTGCATGGGAATACTGAGCTGCTGCCAAAGTCTCTCTTGCCCGGGTTGCTTCTCCAGTGGTAGCAGAAGTGGTGGGGTGCCTGGGGGTGCTGCCTCTTGCATTTCCACTACCTGAGGCCCATTTCATAGGTGGGCCGGCTCTGCCTACCATTAAACTCAAGGTGGGGGTGGGGGTGTTGAGGTGAATTCATATAATATTAAGCAAGGGAGCATTTAGAACTTTAAGCAAAGTCTATTGGCCCTACATTGCACTCTTGAGTAATTCAATGCAGTGAGTGGAGAATGCAGAGTTTCACATAAAGAGTAACTTCAAAGAGCTTCACATCCTACAAGACCCTATCGCCCTTCAACACAGTCTTCAATTTCTCTCATAATGAAGCTTCAAAGTGTCCTCTGAATGTTCACTATTCTAATCAAAACTGGTTTTGTAGCCCATCTTTCCCCTGCTGTACCAGTCATGTTTTAAACATCTTGATTAAGTTAAGACATCAAACGGACAATTTCCAAAGCCCCCCTCCTAGCTGCTGAATGAGGAAATGGTATCCTTTGTGAAATACAAAAATAGGAAAGTCTGTCCTCCACTTCAGCCACTATAGGTGTAAAGTCTAGAATTATTTGTGAAACGAAGGCTCATGCTATTTTAAGACCACAGTCCTAAGACCACAACTTATGTGGGACTACCGTAAATCCTATTGAACCTAGGGAGGCTTACTTCCAAGTTTAGAAGTGAATCTTATCATTAGAAGTGACTCTTATCATTGAAAGCTATATGATTTCCTGCCTGAATCCTGTATGTGCAGGAGTCTCTGTTTTAGGCTGAAGAGATGATTAAGGGGAGACATGATAGTGGGCTTAAAATTCCCATTCTGAAGTCTTGTGCTCTGTTGCTCGGTCTCCAGAGGGCAGGTCTAGAAAAATATGTGGAAATGGCAAAACCACCTAAATATAAGACTGGTTTTACAGTGGAACAAACAACCGTGTCATGAGGTGGTGGGTTCTCATTCAATGGAGGTATTTTAGTAGAGTCTGGAGGCCTCCTGCATTGCAGATCTGCAACTGAGCAGGGAGATGAGAGATACATCACCACCCCAAGGCTCTATGGTTTTATGTCTTAAAGATGGATTTCTGTATGAGAGCTGCCACCAACTGGAAATCTCAGGGGACATGAAGTTGGTCCATATTGAGTGGGGTGGGGTGCAATAAGAGATCTCAAGCATGGGCATATATAATGCTAGGTGTGGGGGATAAAGAGTATTTACTATGTAGAAAGCCTCAGACATGCAGATTTGAGGAAAGGTCAGGAGAGCACCACACTTAAAACAGCACTACCACTAATTTTTAATCTTTGTTTCCCCTATTGAGCAATTGAAATGAGGTGGATAGAAGTGTCTCAGGGCTATTGGACAATTGCTAATAGGAAATGACAAGGCACACAAGATAACCCCCTTTTGCCTCCAGCTCAAAAGTCACCTCTGTTGAAGCTATGTTAGAACACTTGGGGACTGCTTGGGGACTGTGGGAAGAGGAATGCTCTCAAACTAGTTCAGGTGATTGAAAGAGGTGGTCAAGTAGCCAAGGTGTATCTGCTTTCTTCCCACACAAAAACTTTATGGTGCTCAGACAGGTTGGTTTGGGTAAGCACAATGTACAAATGTGAAGCTCTCATTTTAAACATGTATAACCTGACAAAAAGAAAACATCAAAAGAGACTTAAAATCAGACGTAAACACAATTGCATGCAATGCAAAAATAATATAATCAAAACAGCTGAGTGGGTTAAAAAACTAAGGACAGTGGATTAAAAAACCAAAAAGAAGAATGTAACAAGCAACCCATTTAGTGCTCTTATCTCACCGATAGCCCTCAACAACCCTGAGATCTTCAGATGAAGAGTGGTATATAAATCTATTAGTATATTAGTACCCCACCCATCTGACCGGGTTGCCCCAGCCACACTGGGTGGCTTCCAACATATAAAAGCATAATAAAATATTGCACATTAAAAAGCTTCCTATACAGGGCTGCCTTCAGATGAGATGACATGGCGTCTTCCAGGTGCTTTGGTGCTTCAACTCCCCTCTCAGCTCCAAACAGCAGAGCAAGCGGTCAGGGCTGATCAAAGTGGTCCAACGATACCTGGACAGCCACAGTTTTACAACAACAAAAGGGTCTAACTGATGGTTTTATGCTGCCCCTAGTACCTCACTTCAGCACTTGCTGCCCATGGCACTAGTTTTGCTTGTTTTGAAGATTTCTAGCCCTCGTCTCATTGTATGAGATTGCAGGATGGATCACAACAATTCAGAACCTAAGAAGCACAAGAAAGAATACAGAGCTTGTGGTGCAGTGCTAACAGCAGAAAGAGACAAGGGCCTGCATGTACAGATTTCCCCTCCTGCACCAGGGCTTCCCCTTCCTCTCTCCCTGCACACCCTCAACATCTACTCTAGAGGGTCTTCCAACCCCCTGAAGCAGATTTTGAGGGTGCTCAGGGGAGACGCAGAGGTGCTTGTGCAGGCGCAAGTGCTGCACTAGCAGAACAATATATGACCTGAGATTTTCTTCATCCACATGTGTAGAGTACTGCTGAGGCTAATGGAACCCCATGTTGGTAAAATGCCTGAAACAGGGATGGTGGACCTGTGGGCCCTCCAGATGTTGTTGAACTCCAACTGAAGAAAAACGTGGTGGTTGTGGGTCTGCTTTGGTAAGTTCAGTCCATCCAGCCCAGGCATGGCCAAACTTGGCCCTCCAGCTGTTTTGGGACTACAATTCCCATCATCCCTGACCACCGGTCCTGTTAGCTAGGGATGATGGGAGCTGTAGTCCCAAAAGAGCTGGAGGGGCAAGTTTGGCCATGCCTGATCTAGCCCAATATTGCCTACTGTGAATGACAAGGGGGGTTTTCTAGCCTTGCTTCCTGAGAATCCTTGAAAGTGGAAATGTTAAGGACTGAACCAAGGGTATTATGGAGGCAGCCCTGTATCAGGAAGCGTTTAATATTTGGTGTCATATTCTGTTTTTCTCTGTGTTGGAAGCCACTCAGAGTGGCTGGGGCAAAATTATTACTTTTACTACTATTACTATTACTGTTGTGAGGGTGTGTTCCATCACTGAGCCAGGTTCTCTTTTCGCTCCCACACCTGCCTTCCCCAACTGGGACAGAGCAGCCAGGTCTTCCTTCATTGCAAGTGTCTTTCTGGCATTAAGTTCCTTGTCTCACCTTTGCTTCTGGATGACATTCTTCTTGCATCTCCGCCTCTTGCCTCATCCAGCTCCCCCGCAAGTTGTCTGTAACCTTTCTGACCTTTCAAAATAACATCTCCTTTGATGCTCAGCACTCAATCTTTGACTTCCTTTAGTTTAAATCAAATACTTTGGCCAAATCCCCTGCAGCTCAGAAACCCCAAAATAGGAGTCCTCAGGGGGGAAGTATTTGCTGGGATTAAACGATCCAATTTGTAGGGCTGCCTGCTGGTATCCTATCACCTCTTTCCTTCAAATATACCTTTTACCCACATGTTGTCTGAATTCTGGAAGCACTGCTGTCATATTCTTCTAATCATTCAGCAGTGGGCAGCTCTATCATTCTGTCATTGCTGGAATCTAATTCATTAGAGTTGAGAACAACATTGTGTCATTTAGGCCTCCTATATCCACTGCCCCAGGTCAGGTAATTAGAATTATTCCTAAAACGTGCTTTTCGGTATTTAGTCCAATCAAATGGTAAATGATCAGATATGTGTAGATTCTCCAAAAGACGAGTCACCTGTGACAGTCCTTGCACCAACATTTCCATTGTGGGTTATGTCACACAAGCAGCTAAACCAATTTATAGGCCGCAGAGTTTGTTCAATCAAGATTGCTTTGCTGTTACCTTTTAGAATTAGATACTCCCTTTTGGAATTTTATCTGCTTCTTGTACATTACAAATGGAGACCTGTAAATAGTTGCAGATCTCCCTCCCCCCATTCCTAGAATCTAGTTGCACCATACACATTATATGCAGGTTCTGCTATAATAATAATAATAATAATAATAATAATTATTATTATTATTATTATTATTATTATTATTATTTATTTGTACCCTGCCCATCTGGCTGGGTTTCCCCAGCCACTCTGGGCGGCTTCTGCTCATTATGTGAAAATCCACTTGTCCGAACATAAGAAATTAGCAAAAGTGTATATAAGTCGAAGTTGCATACAAAAATGTGCATATTACGATAAATTTGCACTAAAATGCTGCTGATTTATCTTTTTAGGACTTTTTAAAATGCAAACTGATGTGGCAATGTGGAGAACTGAACATAAAATGGGAAAAAGGAGGAACAGAGAAAGTGAAATTGACAGATTGCCATCCCTACAACTGACATGCAAATGGGTGTTGCCTGGGAGAAAGTTCTCACATTGAAGAGTAATGATCCTGCACAGCATATGCCCTAACAAACAGTATTATTAGTTCGAAAGCACCATTCAGCTGTATAAAAAGCCCGTATGAAAGGAGAGGTTAATTCCAGGCACCTCCTCCTCTTCCCTAAGAGGTGATCAGCAGCACTAATAATCTGTTTGGCAGTTAGCATCTCACCTGCAGCACTGTACACAAAGCCTGCTGCTGCAGATATGTATCTCTGAATTAGAGCCATTATACAGAGTCCTCATTTGGAAAACCCTGTTGTAAGGTCAGGTAAGGGTAAGCTGCCTCTAGTACAGTGGAGCATAGTTAACCCTGCACCTTTTTTGAATGAAAAATGGAATGCTCATTCAACCCCTGCTGGCAAGATTAGTATCTTCTCCCTGCCGTACCTCCTCATTAAGTTCTGGTTGACTTCCAGGGCTTGTTGAGTGACAGTGGCTGAAGAAGGCCAGGTAACGTGTGGGTGCAGCTAAGCATATGAATCTTAATTAGAACTGCAGTTTCATTTGGAACTAGAAAAACATCAAGAACAGTCATTGCCTGGCTTATGAAAGACTGGGGATGGTTGTAGCCTGTGTCACTCTCTTGCCATTATAGATAAATCAATTGCCACCCCAAATCAGCCAACTAGGCCTTCATTTCCCATCCACATGTTTCAGGGAGCTTAACTTGGTCACATTCATAAGGAAGTTTTCACAGGGTATTTTTAGCCATTAGAGTTTTTCTGTGTGGCCATTTGGACTGTGTACACCAGGGGTCAGCAAACTTTTTCAGCAGGGGGCCGGTCCACTGTCCCTCAGACCTTGTGGGGAGCCAGACTGTATTTTTTTTGGGGGGAAATAAATGAATTCCTATGCCCCACAAATAACCCAGAGATGCACTTTAAATAAAATGACACATTCTACTCATGTAAAAACATGCTGATTACTGGACCGTCCGCGGGCCGGATTTAGAAGGCAATTGGGCCGCATCCAGCCACCGGGCCTTAGATTGCCTACCCCTGCTGTACACCTTACTGCTTATTCAGGCTCCAGTGTGCCACTGATGCTTTTATCTTCTAGTTTTTTTGAGAAATACTCCTGCTTGATGTGTTTCCACTCAGATCAGCTTCAAGTTGATTTGAAAATTCAAGCTGCGGTTAAGCTGATGTAACTGAAATATTGAAATAATTGAAATACTTTATTGTCACTTATACAACTTGTACACATCAGGGTTTGAACCCTGGTCCCCTAGATTGTAGTCCAGCAACTCTAACCCCTACACCACACTGGATATCACAACAGGGACTTGAAACACAAGGGGCAGAAATGACCTAGCTGCATTTTAAGTCCCTAATATGTACATAGCCTAAGGTATGAGTTTTACCTTTGACATTGATGAAAAGCATCAAGTGTTGAAATATCAGGACTGTAATGTTAGTCCTCCTCGGAGTAAACTGAGTGAAAATAATAATAATAATAATAATAATAATAATAATAATAATAATAATAATAATAATAATAATAATATTTATATGCCACCCATTTGGCTAGGTTTCCTCAGCCACTCTGGGTGGCTTCCAGCAGAATATAAAAACATAATAAAATAGTGGACATTATTTAAGGTCCATTAATCTGAGTGGGTCTACATTGTGTATAACCTATACGTTGTGTGTAAACCAAAGTTTGCTGTGCACTTTTTAAAAACAGATATAAAGGAGCTCACACATTATGATCAGTATCTGCTCCCACTGAATGCCCAAATAATTTTGTCCTAATGCAACAGATGTCTTTGTCTTGAGCACAATCTGTCCTGACCCACAACATTTCACGGATGTTCCTCCTCCTCCTCACTTCACTTCTTCTAAACATCATTTGTTCTTAGATCAAAGCCTGAATTTTTGCCCTTGTGCGACAGCTCAGGCTTTTCCAGACAACATCCTCCTCCACAGCAGGCTGCTCTAATAGCTGGGAGGCAGAGAAATCTGAGGAAGCCTTCAGAAGAACAAGGCTGTTTCAGGACCGGAGGCATAGTTCACCTACCCTCCCTGTGTAGATGGGTTTGGTGCTTTACAATATTGCCACTTCAGCCCTTAAAAACAAGAGCACTGCACACAAATCACTTTATTAATCTGGAGGTGACGGCACAATAATAACATATCACATACAGTAATAATATATGCCTGCCTGCTGAATAATAAACTGCTTCCAAAACACCAACTGTTGCAGAATGCAGGTACTCATTAATCAAGAGGAACATTTCTAGTCTGGGTCTAGCACCACAACTTTGGCTTTCGGAGCGAAGCTGTGCTGGAAGAACAAATACCACCACCTGCTGAGGTCTGAGGCTCATTCAGACTTCGCCAGAAGCATCTGACAACCATTCTCCCCTGTAGTCTTTCCCAGCAGCACTTTCTCCCTTGCTGCTCCTGGCTGCGCACTCTCCCCCACCTTTAAAAACAAAACAACAACTGCTGAGACAAGGCCAGGCTATGAAAGGCAGCAGTGGTTAAATCTATTCCATGATGTGGCTGGCCAAGCTATTCACAAAACATTATAATTTCTCATTGCACCTCCAAGGAGCTCAAGGTTGTGTCCCTAGGTCTCTCTTCTCTAATTTTACCCCAGAAGCTAAACGGTGACAGTTTAGGCTGAGTGACTGGCCCAAGGTCACCCATGCAGCTCTGTGGCTAAATGGGAATTTGAACCTGGATGTCTTGAGTCCTAATCTAACGATAGGATGGTCACTTTGCATTAGAAAAAAACCCCACAGTTCTTCATATGCTGTATAAATGTGTATCATTTATACAATGGTACCTCGGGTTACATACGCTTCAGGTTACAGACTCCGCTAACCCAGAAATAGTACCTCGGGTTAAGAACTTTGCTTCAGGATGAGAACAGAAATTGTGCTCTGGTGGTGCGGCAGCAGCAGGAGGCCCTATTAGCTAAAGTGGTGCTTCAGGTTAAGAACAGTTTCAGGTTAAGAACGGACCTCCAGAACGAATGAAGATCTTAACCCGAGGTACCACTGTATGTACAACATCATTTGGGTCCAGCTGTGGGTAGGCCCAGGGAGGCCCACCACAGGAATATTTAGGGGGACAGGAATATTTGGGGGGCCCTTGGCCCCTTGGCTCCTCCTAGATGGTTCCCAATAGCAGGTTCCCAATAGCACTTGCATTATGGACATTGTATGAAGACTAGGATCGGCCCATGTGATTACTTAGTGCATGTTCAAAGCCAACAGGCTGTGAATTTTGTTAGTGTTCATTTCAGAGGTACACATGATTTCTATGACAAATGGTAGAAGACAACACCTATGTGGACACATATGAAACCTCTGAGATGCAATTGGTCCTCTCTTTATCAGCTTCTGACCCCTTTGCCTGTTGTTTTGCTGTTGGGTTATCTGCTGTGATATCAGAGCAGTAGGGTTTTGAAGGCAGATGTGTATTTCTTGCTGCCATGGGCTTAACAGCCCTGAAATTCCACAGAGACTGGGCAACTGAGTGCCAAGGAGAGCTTGAGAGCTCTTCCAAGTTCCATAACAACTTTTACTGATCAAAACACCATAGGCTCTCAAAGGAAACCTTATGGTTTCACATCTTCTTTGCCATATAATTTTGGAGCCTTTTAACAGAATGGAGAGATGATGCTTGCTGCTTACATATGTGATGTTATTCTTGCAGACAACACTAGATGACACTATGTTGTCAGTTATATCAGTATTATATGTATAATACTTTCTCTTTGCATCATTTAACATTCAGTTGCATGTAAGAACATAAGGGACCTGAAGCTGGATTAGGCCAAAAGCCCATCTAGTCCATCATTCTGTTCTCACAGCAACCAACCAGATGCTCAAGCAGAACCCGATTTGCCTTTAAGTTATTATCACCATCATTATTAATTTAAAAAAACAACAACCCTCGCCCTCGATCACTTCTGTATAGCATGGTTCATCAGGAGCACTGTTTGAAAACAAATATTCAGCTGTGGGTTTCTGTCCAACATATTTTTCAATCAAAGAGTTTATGATGTGCCAGAGTTAGTGCACTTTTAAAATTCACATTCTTTGGGCAAGACTTTAATTCCCTCCCACCCCGCCACAGACAGTATGTTTTAACTACTCTGGCCCCCTTTTGTGTCCCTTTCTAATGTATGGTATATATTTTATTAGGACTTCTATTAAAGTGGTTTAAAATAGTCCTCTAAAGGAGTTTGACCCTCCCAATATTACCTCTCTTATTTTTAAGCAATCTTCCTGTTCATAATTAATGCCATTCTCTGAAAATAAATATGACTGGATTTATTCAGACATGACTTTGGATTTAATTGGCCCTTTCCCTGCTTTGCCCAGGCCACTTAGACCAATTAGCTTACATCATATATGTGATGGGTTATTTGTTTTGCTGGGAATAAAATAGCCCAAATAGTTAAATGGTGCTTAAAGGTATTATGGCTATATTCAGGAGGAAAGTGGAGTTGAGAGGCATGGTGGAATCCAATGTGTTCTCCAAATGAACCAGACAAATCAGCAGGGAAAAATAACAAGAGATAACAGGAGGCTGCTGTTAGTTTTTCATCTCTAGGGAAATGTTTGCAAAATCGCAATGACAACAAGAAGAGAACTTGAAGCCACGGCTGTGTACATACTCCTGTTTACTTTGCATCCAGTTTGATCCCACCACTGGTTTGGGAAGCGGTGTGCACACATTAGCCAAAATCTGTATCTGCGCTGTTGTTTCTTATGAAATGCTGTGTTTTGATGTATTTCCCGCCTCAAGCCAGCGTCAATCTGAATTGAGGGGTGGCGGGTGGGGAGATCTTGCTGTGTTTTAAAGCTTCTATTGCCTACACACACAGCCTATATTTCAGTTTCTGCGTCTTTTTTGAATTATATTTAATATTTTGGGGACTAACTACAATTCTATGCATGTCTACTTAGAAGTAAGTTCCGCTGAGTTGAATGGTACTTTACCCAGTGACCTGGGTGTAAGTCCCATGTATAAGATTGCACAGTAAATAGCACTGAAAATGGTTTTCCCCACTAGTGACTTGTTTTCCAGGTAACTATGGGACACACCACACACCTCTTTAATGCAATTCACATGTTTGGAGATGAGTAGGAGAAAAGGGGGGGGGGGCAAAAGGGATGAATTATGAAGAAGTAAAGAGGAAAATAATTTCATGAGGTAATGGATGAGCTCTGTCCGGAAGATTAATCAAGGCAGTTGCAAGAGAGTGCCAAAAGCATAACTGAAGTAGAACTAAATATCTGATTGTAATTAAAACTTTAGCCTTCTAATGGCTCCATGAAAGATATTTTAATAAACGTGAAATGCACTTTCTAAATGGCACGCTAACTTTTAATGACTTGGGTGTTTTGTTTGATTAGTAACCTGGACTGTTAAATTAAAGCCAACTGCAAGTGCATGATAAAATATTGATGGTTTCAGGCAAATGAATTGGGGGAGTTATGCTTGACAGATTTTTTGGTATCATTAAGGATTTTAACTGGTGGAAAATATATATTCCTGGTGCTTAAAGATAGTTAAAGAGGATCTAGCCATTTATATGCCCTCGTTTTAATTTTACAGTAATAATGGAGGGGGGATCTGAATTATTCACAGATGGCTGGTCAAGAGGGGTCACTTAATTTAAAAAGTGTTAGTTTAATTACACCTGTTTCTCATTTCCAGCATAGATAATTAAATATTCAGAGGTATTTGGTTATTTCTGTTTCTTAAGAATGCCTGCAGCTTTTGGGGGGAATTTCCTCTTCATAAGATGTGTATATATGGCAGAAAAAAATCTATTGTTTCTAGGTAAAGCTAGTTACGGGGAGATAATTGAATCAGAAACATATTGTTGTACACCACCACAACCTCCGAGCAGTGTGAGATTCCAAGGGTTCCATGCGCTTACCCAGGATTTGTGTTTCCTTTTGGGAATGAAGTCTGCGGGTACATGGTCATAGCTGGGTCTGGGCTTACTGGCAAAAGCTTGAAAAATGGGTGGAGTTTCCACCTGTCTTGCAGAGATTGCCTTCTAACAGGGTATACGCAGCAGGCTCAGGTTGTGATGGGGTGACCAAAGGCAGAAAAACCTTCATAGGAAGCGCCTGTGCCAAAGCCTGATTCCATTCTTGGTTCCTTAAAAGGTAATGGGACCCCTGACCATTAGGTCCAGTCATGACCGACTCTGGGGTTGCGGCGCTCATCTCGCTTCATTGGCCGAGGGAGCTGGCGTGCAGCTTCCAGGTCATGTGGCCAGCATGACTAAACCGCTTCTGGTGAACCAGAGCAGCACACGGAAGCACCGTTTACCTTCCCACTGGAGCGGTACCTATTTATCTACTTGCACTTTGACGTGCTTTCGAACTGCTAGGTTGGCAGGAGCAGGGACCGAGCAATGGGAGCTCACTCCGTTGTGGGGATTCGAACCGCCGACTTTCTGATCGGCAAGCCCTAGGCTCTGTGGTTCAGACCACAGCGCCACCCTTAGAACCTTCCAAATGCAGTTCAGAAATACAGAAAGGTTTCCTTTAGGCATCATCAAAGGGATTAGGTGGTATTTAACGAGCAATCGCTGATTTGCTTCTGGAGAGCCTAGACGATGTTGTGTTCAAGCTCTGTGCTATCTCGTACTTTCCCATTGCATTTCTCCCATCACTTTGTTTAGTGCAAAAAGATATTTTGGGAAAGCAGGTTTGCTGCGCAAAAGCTCCAAATTGACTTTAACCCTGCACCCTGAACTTGCTTGTATGTGATTGAATCCCACGTGAAAATAGCGAGGAGTCCAGAACATGGGCGTGGCCAGGATTTTTGTTAATGGAGGCAGGACTGACATGATTGGTCAGTTAGTTAAGTATTTCTATTGTTTTACTTGATGGGGGGCAGCTGTCCCCCTGCCCCCCTTTGCCTATGGCCATGGTCCAGAAGCATCCTGTATCTCACTGTGGAACTGTCCCAATATTCTTCATAAACAGCTTTTCAGGGAACCGAAACAGCTGAAATGGGGAAGAGGGGAGAGGAGAAAAGCCCCAATGCATGTATAGAATATCATGCATGGCATTTGGGATTCCAGCCATTGCTGAGGTGATAGGATGGGCTGCTGGAAAAGGAGTCTCTCCTACTCAAACCAGCCGGTAATTTTATATAAAAAAGAGGAAGTATGTTTTAAATAGGAGTTCAGAAGATGCTCCTCTAGGGGAGCCACATTATTACTTGGAAACCCAGCCAGATGGGTGGGGTATTATTATTATTATTAACAATAATAATAATATATATTATATATAATATTATAATAACTACAACTCCTGCTACTAGGTGAAACCTAAGGGAAACAACCAGGCAACATTTGCAAAAGTGCCGTGAGTGGAAAAGGCTAAAGGCAGCAGCCTAACCCTTCTTTGAAAAGTAAAATAAAGCCTTCAGTAACAAAAGCTAATGAGCCCCTGAGCTACAGGAGAAAGGATGTTCCCACTGAGATATAAGCTTTTTAAAATTTCATCAGAGGAACAATTGCTCTAAGCACTGAAAAATGGAATGTCTGTGGCAAAACAACTAACATAGCACCTGCCAAGCATATTCTTCCTTTTGTTGTTGTTAGTAATTTCTCTTTACCAATTGCTATTTATTTATGTTTTGCTGATCTTTTTAATTGACCTTATCCTAATTTTGTACACTGTACACAGCATATATTGCTGTATATCTATGAAAGTGCAGTCTATTAATATTTCAATAAATAATGATAACAATGCCAGTAATATAAGACAATATCACCACCACCACCACCACCACCATCATATACCCTCTTCAACCTGGTACCTTCCAGATGTTTTGGATTACAGCTCCTCTAGCTCCAGATAGCAAGTGCAAAAATTTGGAGGGCAACAGTTTGGGAAAGGCTGATTCATATATGCATGGCACTTACGAATAATAATTGCAATAGTAATTAGTTTTGAAGGGCATAGTCCTGTTTTAGGGATAAAGTTAGTGCCTAAGGCAGGTGATAGCAAGAGGACTGAGCCAGACATGCTGCTGACCATATTGCTGATAAGTTATAACATACAGCAGATAAATATTGTGACAAAAAGCCCTGACGACTCCTAATATATAAAGCTTCAATGTTCACGGAAAGATAGAGCTCTCAGCAACACTCTCATATTTATACTGTCACCTGTCTATTAGATTTCAATAAGCGGATGAGGTGAGGCATATTTCAATTTCTGTGTAACTACAACTGTTATTAAGAGTCTTCTGTGGTCTTTATTGAAAACAAAAGATCTCTTCACAAGCAATATCAGTGTTTTCATTGCAAGGGATAATGTGATGTTTATGAACTGGCATGTGATGGGTTGTACTGTGAGTATATAAATCCTTGTTTATAAATTGCTCATAAAACAGGTGTACCATATACCCCAAATGTGCTCATACCACGACAAAATTCCTGCAGCCCTATCTGCATTGCACTGAAAGCGCAAATACAACTGCATGTTTGTTATGTATCACCAGCAGAACTTTGATTCACATAGACATTGGGTGATACCAAACTCACATGAGGCCCATAGAAATAACTGAGTCTCCTCTGAGTATGACTAACAGCAGCTGTCACCCTTTATCTTTCTGGACAGTCCACTGAATTCCACCAATGTCTCTTGCCCAATTTTTTTATTTTTTGGGAAAGAAAGGGGGGGAAGGGAAGCTAGTGCATTTAACTTTTTTGGGGGGTGGGGGTGGGGAAACAGGCCCACAGAGTCACTGGAAGCTTAGAGGGTCCCTATCTGACTTGAGATGCCTTGTCAACAGCACAATCTGACCCGGAAATAAGACCATGACCCAAATCACCTGATTCACACACACAGCCAAAGCCAATGCACACTCCTAATATATACACTCCTAATATATACATATTTCATCCTATTGCCAGAAGTGAACTTTGCCTACATAACCCAGGTATCAGGAGTACCTCTAACTTCAAAACGTCTCTCATTATCCATGCAATTGAACCTCCCACACTGCCTTCTTAAGAGTCATCCTGCATATAAATATTAGGAACACCACCCCCTTTTACATTATACACAAAATTTCTTGCTTTCCCATCTTTGCTTCGCCTTTACCACTCAAATGATTTTTCTGGAGTTTCCTCCAATCATTTGAAAAATCATCATTCTTAACGTTCACGTGGATCAGCTTGTAGCCGTTCTGCCGTCACACAAAATGGAAGCTGTGTTTGCTGAACCTGCTGTGTGTGGTGTCCATTCTCTCTACCTTTTTGTCTGTCCTCTGACCCTGCATGTGTTATCTTACTGTGAGGCAGCATCTTTGAAGTGAGTGGGGGAACTGCCGTTCTTTTGACAGCTACTTTGTAATGCTGTTTCCATTTGCACAAATATTTCATGGCCTGTTTTCCCCCAAGTTTGATTTTCACGAAGAGAGAAACAATGTCTACAGAAATATTTTAGGTAACTGACAAACACTAATGTGTGTGTGTGTGTGATATATATATATATATATATATATATATATATATATATATATATAATGTTTGTATCTATAAATTCTGAAAATACAGACCATTTTTCATTCACTCTGACAGCTTGATCAAAACGTGGGATTTGGGAACCAACAAATTGGGTTTCCCTAGTTACTGTGTGAAAGAACAGAGTCATTATATGATCACAACATCCTTTGTTAGGATGAGTCGGTCAGTGTGTTGCTTTTTAATAAAAGCCACAGGGAAGCAATCAGAAGAATCCCAAGTTTTAACTCTAGAGGGCAGTACAACACAATGCGAACGGATTTCTTACCTTAGACTAGAACCAGACATCTCTCACAACAAAGGCCCCAATTCAATCTTCTTCTTCAGGACAGAGACCATAGAGTGAGGAGCAGTTTTCTTTTGTCTCATGGTTAAATATTGTGCTAAAAATCCTCTTTCAACCATCAGAGTTGTGGAAGCCTGCTGGTGACTTAAGTGAGGGCATAATTTTTATTGGTGTGTGTGTGTGTGTGTGTGTGTGTGTGTTTGTATGTGCGGCTCTCACTAACAGTACTGGTAACCTCTAGTAACAGAAGCATGTGATATTCTTGCAATCCATTGCCAGCAAGTGGCAGCCCAGTGAACTGGCAGAGGTGGTGGAGAGACGAGGCTGAACACACTTCTGTGACATTACCAGGGGGACACAGACCAGCAGTAGGGATGGGCAAATTTGTCAATTTTAAGTTTCCTCACTTTCTCATTTATCCAATCTTAAGTTTAGTTCC
Organism: Podarcis vaucheri; assembly: GCF_965113315.1. Lineage (NCBI taxonomy): Eukaryota > Metazoa > Chordata > Lepidosauria > Squamata > Lacertidae > Podarcis > Podarcis vaucheri. The sequence continues at coordinate 35,685,087 of NC_138759.1, forward strand.
CCACATTTCTGCATTGGTTTGACACACATAAATTCATATACCACACCATGACAGCCAACCACCAAACCACTAGGTATCTGTGATTTAGTAATATCATGACGGGAATCTAGTGAATGCAGAAAAATCTATCTCAGGGTCCCTCTCCATAGTCCTTTGAAGGGATTTTCACAAGGTATGCAACAGGGTGTGGACTCAGTCAAAGGCAAAGCATTCTTTCCGCCCAGAGCCCTCATGAGCTAACATGTGCGTTCAAGACGTGTGTAACCAGGTCATAAAGATGTTACTGAAATGTCACTAAAAGGGCAGAACGAGAGTGGGATGGAGCGGGGTGTTTGCAAGCTTTTTCAATGGGTTTCAATTATACACGATTTCACCGATATGTGAGGGGTCTGCCTGTATACAAGAAGCTAATGCATGTGCTCCTCATTCAAGTTTGGATAAAGAGATAACTTCTACACAGGCTCCTTTACCGCTCTCAGTGAAATGGGGCACCCTTTGCTGGAGAACTGCTTGTGTTTCAGAGCCCTCACCATACGAGAAATCCCTGAAGTTGAGCACCAGTGATTTGATCCAGATAAATTTAAGTCATATTTAATTTAAGCAATGTTTAATTTCAAAGCATTATATATTGTTTACATGACATTTCTATTAAAATATGAAAAATGTTTTTGCTAACTTTAAAAAGCCCCCAGTTGGGATGCAAATGTATTTAAGTACGTACGTGATTCATTAACAGACGTTTGCTAAGCTAGATGATTATTTCCATTGTCTTGAACTTCAGTTATTTACATTTCCAATTTAGGGTCCACAAAAAGAGCTATTTGGGGGGCCTGTTATTGCACTGGCACTCTTTTCGTTCAGCTGTCTTTATGGAACTAAAATGCTGAATGCTGTAAAATGACCTTAGGAAGGATAAATGTACCCACCAGTTGCTTCCTGCAAGATTTAAGGCTCTCTCTTTTTTTGCAATGGGCAGAATGCCTGGAAGTTGACAAGGGCAGGATGCAAGGCATAGAATGAAGTAGACAAGACATCTATTTATTAGCTGTGCTGTGTATGCCTGGAGACTTTTAAAACCCAGCCACTTTTTGAAATATAAACTAAAAGAAATCTTGATTTATACTGCATACATATGGCTACTTTGACCACAATGAGGTAGCTTAAGCTTCAGTCCTCAGGAAGCAGTTGCAATGTCAAAGTCTCAAGGTGCCTGCTGGGATATATTGATCCCTTTGGACCTCAGACTGCCCACTTCTAGTGCCAGGAAGGCATGAATGGGGAACCTTTCCAGCCCAAGGGCCATGTTTTCACTCGGGCAACCTTCCAGGGGCCACCTGCTAGTGGTGTGCAGGCAAAACATAAGTGGTACTACGGATGGGATGCTTGCCTTTGTACTGGGGGCTGCATTTGAGCCCTGCAAACATCAGAGGTTTCTACTGACACCTCTCCATCTTCAATACAGGAAAGTCAAAGGCATTATCACAGTTCAAGAATACATTCTAGTCAGACAAAAGCACTTGAAGAGGGCATGGAGCAGGATGAGTGTGGCTTGGGAAGAGGGGATGTGTCTGTGTTATGTACTGAAGTTCTCACCCTGGGCCAGCAGGGGGATACTGTAGATAGTTATGCAAATGAAGGATTGAAAGTGACATTCAGTGATTGGATAGTTTGTATGCAAATGAAGGATCGAAAGTGTCGTTCAGTTATTGAATAGTTTTAGAAAGTTGCAACAGTTACGTTGTTCTGGAGCTCTATATAAGCAGGCTGACTGAGCTCCTCAGTTTAGTTCTGTTCTGGCCTTTGAATAAACAAGAGCTGTTTGAAGAATCGCTGTGTCGTCTGATATGTTCACCCACAACTTAACAGTCTGGGGAGAATCTCAAGAGCCATATGGAAAGTTCTGGACATTCAGCCACTGGTTCTGAGGTTCCCCACTCCTGCTGAAAGGAAAAATACTGTTTTCTGAAGCGATGCAAAATGTCTACATCTGTGATGAGCTTAGTTGTACTACACACTGTTGCTTATTATTCCGTTCCGGTTTTAGCATCAAAGCAACTGAGCCATTAAAAAAACAAAACAAAACTCCCAGGTATGTTATTTTAATGCCATCTGCTTCCTTTCAATTTCAATACCGCCATCCTCTCTCTGCTAAAAGAAAATGATGTGTAAGAACAAGAGAGGCAGGAAGGTGGTAGAGATGGAAAATCTTTTCAACGCATATTTTCCCTCTGCAGAAGTTTGTAATAAGGTGTCTGGCGATCACTCCCTGCTGAAAACTCTAACGAATAATGTCGCTATTCATGGAAAGTGAGTTGGAACTGAACAGTAGCAGTTCTGGCAATAGCAGACACCTCGTGAGATCAGGGTCTCTTAACAATCATGCTCTTGTCGGATACTATGGAATTTCTTCAAGCATTTCCATAGACTCGCTGGGCTTCAAAGGCATCTGAAGGTTGTGTAAAAGAAATGAGACGACATAGCCAAACCCCTCCATGGTTTCAGCTGCAGCATCCAGATTATGTCCCACAAGGAGTCAACAAAACATACAGGGACTTGATAAAACAGGAAACTGTCCAAGGTGTGAAAACACTGCTGCTTTGTCATGATGAGTGCACGCTGTCAGAGTAAACCCATATCCTGATTGCTTTGGGTTAGTCACTGGAACCCACTGGAAACACAAACACTAGTGTGGAGACCTAACTGGTAATTTTCCAGGGCAATCTTCTGTTCCATGTAGACATTGTTGTTTCTTTGGAGCATTATTCTATTGTTGCATGCCACCCCAATCTCTGTGTGGTGTGACAATCATTGTGTTTATGCATAAACTAAGTCGTGGTTAGTCCCTAGTAAGTGAACTTCTCATTTACACAGCATATAGCTAAATTATAGAATTTGCTACCACAAGTTGTGTTGACGGTCGCCTACTTGACGGCCTTAAAAGGGATCTAGATAATGGAGAATAAGGCTACCAATGGCCGCTCGCCATGATGTTTTTAATGTTACCTTCAGAATCAGCGCCATCATGCCCCTGAATATGTTACTCAAGAGCAGGAGAGTGCTATTGCCCTCATGTTCTGCTAGTGGGATTCTCAAAGGCATATACTTTGCCACTGTGAGAACAGGATGCTTGACTAGACAGGCCTTTGAGCTCTTATTGTGGCCCCATCTGCACTCATAGAGCTACAGTTTCCAAAATGGCCCAACCCCTCTTCCCTGGGAACTCTGGGAATGCTAGCGCTGTGAGGAGGATAGGGGTCTCCTAACAACTGTCAGCATCCTTAAACTATAGTTCACAGGATTATTTAGGGGAAACGATGACTGCTTAAAGTGATATAATGCTGACTAGGCCTGAAGCCATAGCTGTGGCATGGCAGACTTTCACAGAGACACGTGCACAGCCAGTTATGCTGTTGACGGAACATGTTTGTTTTTTAAATATAGGTGACACAACAGCTAGGCCCAGCCACACAATATTTCTTCATCTAGCCTTGACTAAAGGATGCTTTAACTATCACCAGTGCATTTGCTTTCACAGTGCTGGTGCCCCTTGTGGATAAGGGCACTTTTTATCTATGGTTGAACCATCTTGTTGCAAGTAGTCCTGCTGAGGACTGTTTTATTTGCGTGGAGATTTAAAGAAAAGTGTTGGTGCACACTGTGGCTCTTGGCCATTTAGCCTAGGTCAGCAAGATAACGGAAGTATGAACATAAATGGACAAAAGATTCGCTGAAAACGGTTTTTACATCGGTTCTGGGCGTCACAATTGCTAGCTTGAATGACCCTGTTAGTCACAAAGTGCCACAGACATATCCTCAATATGTTAACTGGCACCAACTAGATCTGATCGTTAATTCTCTAAGAGATGGCGAGAAAGTGTGTTGTGCCCGCAGTTATCACCGTTCCATCTATATCCCTAAGTTTTTTTGGCATGCGGAAGCTTCTGTACGTAGCCAACAATGAGGACAAACCTTGCCAAGAGGATAAAGCAAAGCTGAAGAAACTTCTTCCATTGTTGGTGCCTAATGTCCTCACAAACTTCAGCTCGGTGATACAGACTACTAAGTTTCCCAAACTGCTCTGGCAGTCTTTGGCTGCAAGAAGCACTTACACAGAGGACTATCTTGTTGAACCACACTTTACTGAACTGATTCCAGTGCTAAAAGTGAAACACGAGAAATGCCCTTATTTGGAATCATTTCAAAGACTATGGCTGGCTCAGAGAACTGCCAGGACATTTACTGGCTGACCTCTCAGGAGACACTTGGGGGCTTGCAAAGGCAAAGATTTGAATCAGGGTGATATATTTTAATTTGTCCATTAATTTCATAGAGCACCCAACAACTAACATTCTTTGGGTGGTGAACAGCATACTTTAAAAGTAAAAAAATGTTTGTTTAAAAAAAACCAACAAAGAAAATTAAAACAAAATAAACGTTCCCAACAACAGTATAAAATATATAACAGTGGTCACAACTGTATATTTAAAGTACTCTTCTTCCACTTTAAAGTCATGACTCCTCCCCACACCCCAGGAATCCCAAGAACTGAAGTTTGTTAAGGCAAATGAGAGTAATTAGGAGACGCTAACAAACTACAATTCCCGGAAATATTCTGTCAGGGTGGGCATTTTGGCTTGTGAGATGGAATGATCCCTCCTATTTTTCCCCTGCGTGCTGTTCTGGGGTTCTCCTGACCCCTCCAGAACCAATTTCAGGGGGCACATGGTGGGAGGAGAAGGGAGAAACCCCCATTGCACAAAGAGGAGTCCTTGTACAGGGTTTCCACTGATAGGACTCATTGGTTGAATCCTGCCCAATAAAAATAAAAAACAAGTTAACATTTATAAAATTATAAAATATATCACACTCTAAAACTGGGATGGGAAGCCTGTGGCCCTCCTGAGGTTGTTGAACTACATTTCCCATCAGCCCAAGCCAGCATAGTCAGTGGCCAGGGACAATAGGAGTTGTAGTCTAACAACATTTGGAGAGGCACACATTCCCTACCATGTAGAATATATTTTGAATCCCTGTCTCCCGTTATCACACTTTATATCCAATGAGCAAACCTGGGGATTGTCCTATTTCATCCTCACAACAACCTTCTGAGGTAGGCTAAGCTGAAAGTGTCTGGCCCAAGGTCACCTAGTGAGCTTCGTGCCAGAGCAGGGATTTTAATATGGAAGCAGCCACAAATCCGTTCGCATCCAACCGACTGCATTACGCAAAGGAGCAATAATGGAAGAAAACATGTTGACTGCTCTTGACCTAATAGATCTTAAAGCTTGCTTGGATTGAAACACTATCTGTGCTGGCTGTAGAAATTCTGGAAACAAAGTAGAGCTGTTGGCAACATGCTGTTTTGCATTCTAATACACCCAGAAAGCTATTATTTTCTCCTGGCTTCCACAGCTGCATTATGATTGTACTGGATCTGAATTCTAAGGACTCGCTAAAAGGTTTGTTTGCCTTGACGCAGAAGCTTCTAATGTGAAACTCAACAGTTTCCCAGTAGTCCCCAGTTGTTGGTTGTTGGGATCGTCTTTGTTACTGTTTGCTGTTCTGCAAAACCCAACAGAACCTATTATGCTTACAAGTAGAAAAATTACAGATCAGTTGCAATTTTAGCAACTCTATATTCTCTGAATTCAGGGATTCGCTGGGAGCTTTGGGGCTGAGTTTGAAGGCGCTCTCTCTCCCCTGCCTTGCAATTTCCCATAGATTTTCTTTGAAAAAGAAAACCCGATTCATCTTTCTATCTTTGCCGTGTATAAAGGATAAAAATCTATCACCATTCTTTCTAGTGGAGGCTGCTCTATTTTCCGTCAAACACCCTTGCAAATAAGCCGGCAGATCTTTTGACACAACGCCCGAAGCCAATGCTCATGATAAATCCTTTCCCAGCCTCAGCTTTCTGTAACCTTCCCCATTCCTCACAATGACACAGACTTTCTGTCATTCATCTTTTATTACAATTCAATATTGTGCTTGAATATAATTAGTTTGTATGCAGTGTTCCCTTTTCCCCCCACTCCTCCTCCTCCTCCTAAAAAGGACAAACTAGTGTTCCTGGGAAGATTTCATCTGGAAATTGACTTCAGTGTTGTAAGCTCCTATATATATTTACACAACAGCAGAGAAAGGTATGGGGGCAGGGGAAAGAAGAAACGTTTTTAACATCATAAACCTCTAGCAAAAATATGTATGTAATAGAATCTGGTACCATGGTTCTACACACATTACAGCTGTCACAGTGACTTACAGCCTTAGTTTAGCTGAAAGAAAATCTATAACCTTAGAAATGCAACAATGTCTGAGTCACAGTTCAGAGTAATAAATGTTTTTCACAGAATACTGTAATCCATATTTCCAATAGTATCCCAATACAACAAAGGCATTACTACTAGATATCTTTCGATTTCATGGAGAGAAAGCTCTGCAACCGAGCAAGAGACAAAAAAAAAGGGGGGGAAAGGTGTGTAGGAGCAGGGGGGAAAGGCTTAGGAGAAATGATAAGTGATAAAACATCTCTCTGTGTTCAGAAATATTAGCCACAAAGTGCCTCTGGCATCTGATTTCTGCTTCAGGATCAGATCTTAATCAATGTGACATCATTCTGGGTGGTGAGATATTTATTAAATTTACTTGCTAATAAGGAGGCTCTCACTCTCCAAGGGGGCTTTGCAACTCCAGAAGTCATTTCTTTGACTCTGTTTATTCGTTTAAACCAGGCATTGGCAAACTCGGCCCTCCAGACCTGGGTGGGTGAGCAGGGTGGAATTGGTCTCACCCAGCTGTGTCCACCTGGGTACTCAGTGCAGCATATGGGAGGGGACTTTGCCTGTTGTCTATAGAGATGGCATCTCTGTCTCCAAGCTCTCTGTCCAGTTGCGAGTGGGGATCTAGAGTGTGTGTTCCTGGTCCTGGGCAATCAGAAGAAATGCATCATCAAAAAAGAGGACAAAGATTTGCCCCTACTAATTTATATATTGTACTGGGCTGCCAGGGCTCACTGGTCCTTTTCAAGTATGACCACACTTTCTGCAGCTCATTGCTTTCTCACAAACAAATTTCCTGCAGTTCTACAATTAGCATATTCACAGAGGCAGGAAGAGGATAAAATTGTTGCTCCTGACATTTATTTTTCACCATGTGCAGAAAGGTGTTTGTTTTTGTAATGGTTTACATGCATACATGGAGAATCCAGTGATATCCTCACTCACAGACTGAAGTGGTACAGTGGAGGCATGGTTAACTACCTCATATGTTATGTGTGTGAAAAAAAGATCTTGGATTTAACTGAGCAGAGTCTTATTGATCTGGTAGCCCTAAAACTGTGAGTTAACACAGATTTAAGAGCTCTGGCTTAATTAGGTTATAGATCAGGCTTTCTTTCTTTTCACATATAAGTGAGTCCTATTGTGATGAAGTTTGCTGCGTTGGTCATGGCATGCAACACGAGCTCATTGCCATTGTCACCACTGTCTTTTCGCTTCTCCTTTCTTTCTGGGCCCAAGTTGCACCACCATCCAGAGGAAAGTGGTGGCTGCTTCTGCTTCCCTCCCTCTTGTCTCTGCTTGCACATTTGGAGAAGTCAGGTGGATGAGCAGTTGCAGGTTGGCTCCCTCATCTGCAGTGGGTCCCTGGCAGTTGCCCAACAATACCATTCCTTGACGCTAGCTCTGATGTGTGTGAAGTTTGGCTCTCTAGACCCCTTTGTGCACCTGCAGTTCATTCAGTCTTTGGAATATGTCCAGAAGGCTGGTTCCATACTCCCCTTCCTTGACATGCTCAAACGCCAAAAGGAGCTGGATTCTCCTTTTTCTCCAGCTCTAACTAGCAGCTCCTCTTGGCTTCTCAACCCTGTTCCCCTGTTTCTAAACTATGTTTCTTGTTTTTTCCATTCAGGGCTGTTAGGACACCTTTGCAAAAGCATCAGCCAGTGACTTTCTACAAGAGAACTCAGAAAACCCATAATTGGGAAGGATCCCAAGGCCCCATCCATAGATCTTCCAAGTGTCCCTATTTTTCAGGGACGTCCCTGATTTAGAGAAGCTGTCCTGGTTTCTGATTTGATCTTAGAATGTCCCACTTTTCCTTAGGGTGTCCCTATTTTCATCGGAGAAATGTTGGAGGGTATGCATCCATAGCAGAACCTGTTCTTGTAGCCAAGTAGGTCCTGAACTGAACCTCCTCACCTGATGCAACCACTCAGCCAGCAAACAATACCACACCCTCCTATGAAAATAGGGGCATCCAATAATAATAATAATAATAATAATTATAATAATAATAATTATAATTATAATAATAATACCCCACCTATCTGACTGGGTTGCCCCAGCCACTCTGGGTGGCTTCCAACATATATAAAAACATAGTAAAACATGAAACATTAAAAAACTTCCCTATACAGGGCTGCCCTCAGATGTCTTCTAAAGGTTGTATAGTTACTTATCTCCTTGGCTCAGGGATCACATAACTCCATACCCTCCAACATTTCTCCAATGAAAATAGGGACACAGAGCCTAGGGCTTGCCGATCGGAAGGTTGGCAGTTCGAATCCCTGCGACGGGGTGAGCTCCCATTGTTCGGTCCCAGCTTCTGCCCACCTAGCAGTTCAAAAGCACGTCAAGTGCAAGTAGATAAATAGGTACCGCTCTGGTGGGAAGGTAAACAGAGTTTCTGTGTGCTGTTCTGTGCCAGAAGCGGCTTAGTCATGCTGACCACATGACCCAGACGCTGTCTGCGAACAACACCGGCTCCCTTGGCCTATAGAGCGAGATGAGTGCACAACCCCCGAGTCGTCCGCTACTGGACCTAACGGTCAGGGGTACCTTTCCCTTTAAGGAAAAGAGGGACATTCCAGGATCAAATCAGAACCAGGATGGCTTCTGTAAATCTGGGACACAAGGACACTTGGAGGGTCTGTGATACCCAACACTGGAACTAGCCAGTGAGCAATCCCACTGATAAAAACATTTAGACTAATTCAAGCAAAGCACTCTTGCTGGCTGGGAGAGCAGAGCAGGTTGGGACCAGGTGATGCAAATGAACCCCTCCCTCTGTAGGACTGCTTCTCCGCATTGGATGCAACCAATAGAATTTGCATTCATTGCTCCACCCGCTTTCATCTCTGAAAGGTTGCCCAGAATGGAATGGGGCCCTTGGGCAGAGAGAGGTTCCTTATCCCTGCTTTACTTTAGGATTCCTGCCTTTTTCGGCAAAATTCTTAATAGTTTGACTTGTGTGATGGAGTGGGATGTCGCCCTGCCAACTCCACTCCGCTCTTCTGCCTGCCAATCTGAATTGCATAGGTTTCTCCCTAATTGATATTTATGATTTGTCAAAACAGTGTCCTTGTCTATATAACGGTGGTCAAGCCAATGACAGCATGAAGTTGGCTTGAGCTGGGCGCTCGGCTTGGTTTGACTTTGTGCATGATGAAAAACTTGAGCTGAAGCCAAACTCCCAAGACTACTTTGGCAGAGCTTCCTGCTGGTCACACAGAACAAATCTATCAAACTCTATATTTCCTCTCTCAGAAGCACATAATCAGCTTGGTAGCTCGCTAGCATGTGTTCTGGCTCCAAGGCCCTTAATTTGTCTTTGCTTTCAAACTTTCTGGCAAGCCTGTTTGTGTCTATTAATTTTCCGAATCCCTGAAATAAAGGGGGGGGGGGAGAGAACAAATTGCATTAAAGTGATTTGTAATCATTTGAGTAACAGTGTGAATGATATGATACCACAGCTGGGCTTCCTGAGAATGAGAAAGACACTGGTGAAGAACTGCATGGGAACAAAATTATTGTGCACTGTCAATACTCCAAACAGCCCAATCCTGTTCCATGTTTATTTGAAACTAATGCCCACAATGGGACTCAGGCTGTGCAATCCTATACACACTTGGGAGTAAGTCACATTGAACGCAATAGAACTTACTTCTGAGTAGACATGTAGAGGCTTTGTGCTGTGCCTAGCTGCAACTTCAGGGTTCAGAGCACACTTCTTTGAATGTGCAAAATTTACTTCTGCATTAAGCAGCATATAAAAATTATTCTTTTTTCATTCTAAATTGGACATATCAAAGGCATACGATTCTGTTAAGTTTAAAAATACAGCTAGTTTAAAAGGAATTTAAACATCCCAACGGCTGTAGTGTATTAGTATTAGGTTTGTACAGTGTCTTTTACATATTATGGGCTTCTTCAGACTGGTGGGTTTTGGAGCGGGGGGTTACAGAGGCCTCCCATTTAAACACTTGTTAATTGTTTGACATTTGATCAGTTTGTTTTTATGCACTTTGGACCAAAATGGATATACTGTCAATATATATTCAATATATATATATTCAAATTATGTCTCACTCTCTTTTTTTGGTGCCTTATTTTGTTTTCCTGTATTGTCATTTTTTATTTTTATTACGGCTGGGGGCCTCGAGAGTTGGAAGTGGTTCCAGCCTCTCTGAGCCTCTGAGAGGTGATGGGAGAATGGTCTGATGAAACCAGGTCTCATGGGAAAGGAGAACTTAGATAGGACCCAGAGGCACAACAAAGGCTTTAAGACCATATACAAAATCTGAAAACATACTATCTAAATATACCTTGCAAAAGGGGTTGTTATGAAGGATTCTTCATATTAGGTTCATACCATTTGTATGTTATCACGTTTTGTCACAGATATTTCCGCAAAATAACTTTTTGACAAATTTTTATACTACGCCCCATATGAGTTACATAGGATCTACTATGGTTGTTTGTGAGGGATTCCCATATGGCAGAGTTAACGCTGCCAGCCTTCATGTCACGTTTGCATCATCTTTGTAACACACCAGGTTTGTCTGCCAACAGGCCTCGTCCCTGAAGCCAACTCCCCATAGATCACATCCTTGGGGATCCTGCCATCTTGCATTCTGTAGAGTCATCACCCCTAATACTATTACCATTTCTTCAGGCTGGAAGCACTTGGTGTGCACGACTAACCTCATCATCGCCACTACCCTGAGCTATCAAGTCTGTGTTAATGCACAGTGCTAAAAAAATTCCGCTTCGCATAAATCAGCTTTATTCGCTCCTTTACTTAGTTATTCCTATTACTGCTTCATTACATAACTGATTCCTAATCATTGGCTTATGAAGAACAGATTGGAAAGAGTGTTCTACTCCCTCATCATTTCATTGTGATTTCATAATTAAAGAACTGTTGGTACCACCGATGATAGGTGCAGCTAACTGGGATCCCCCTGTATACATTACACGCATATACATGGAACTTCATTCTCGTACATCTAGGGCATATTCACACAATATATTATGTTACCACTTTAAACAGTTATGGCTTCCCCCAAAGAATTCGGGAGCTCTGGTTTGTTAGGGGTGTGCTGAGGGTGGTTAGGAGACCCCTCCCCCCCCTCCCCACAGAGCTACAATTGCCAGAATTTATTTTGATTGTTAAATCACTCCGTTCACAATGTTCACAAAATTGCATATATTAAGGGAAAGCGGCGAAAACTGAAGATACGAGCAAGAAAAAGACAAAATGCATTATATTAGAGGGAATCGCTTCCAGAAATGCATACATTGGTCAAAACTGCGTATAAAAATGTGCTTATTTTGAGAAACTTGCACAAAAATGATGAATAATTTTCATGAGGATTTGTTAAAAAAAGGACTTCACAAATTTCTGCAAAATGTAGGGGAACTGAATTTAAGATTATAACAAATGAGAAACAGAGAACTGAGACTTATAGATCCTTCCATTTATAGCCCTGTCATTCGTTCATTGATTCATTGATCATTTTATTTGTATACCACCTTTCCATAACTGAAACTAAGCTCAAGGCGGCTTACAACTTGAAAAAACTTACCTAATTACAAAAGTAGTCATAAACAATAAATAAAACACATAAAAAGTACACAACCAAATTTGACAAATTTCGCACAAATCGTAATAAGATCTAAAAAGTTATGGGGAAAAGATACCAAAAATTGGCATCAATATCAGCAACAACCTTCCCTTAGCAAACTCCACCAAACATTGTCTCAGGGCAAGAGTCTGTTCATCTGGCCTGGCTCCCTGCACTTTGTACATCCTCCCTGAATTGGATAAGGGAGGGGGAATCTTATCACTTTCCTCAGGCAGCTAAATGTTATGGGCTACCAAAAAACAAAAACAAAACACCTCAAGGTCCTTGATTGAAAGAGCTATTTTACACACTTACACACACACACACACACACACACACACACACACACACACACACCTCTTGCATCCACCTGGTAGGATTTTTTTAAAAAAATCTATTCCTCTCCCTCTTCATTGAACAGCGCATTTCAGTGACAAAACACAACTTACTTTTGAAAGCTTCCTTGGTTTCAACAGCAGTTTGCCATTCATCAGGGAAGGACTTTGGGGCAGAGGTTCAGAGTGTTACGATATAGAAGCAATGCAGCTGCAAACTGCTAGCTTGAAAAGTAAACATGGTGGGAATGTTGTGACTGTCCGTGGGACAGGGCAATGCACCGGAATTAGCTCAGAGTGTAGTATGAACTCTTCCTCTTGCTCTTGTACAGGAAGTACAGGAGGTGTTTGTCTCTCGACTGCTGGAGCTTGAAGAGAGCAGTCATGTTTTCTGTAATGCTGCAAAGACAGAAATAAAGGCATGGGAAAAACACACACACACACAAAAAAAAAAACAGCAGTTTGCCATGGGATGGGTGGCTTACTGTTTGAGAAGTAGCATGCCCAGTGTACCACTGAGTACATGGAACAAGTCATCCCATTCATACAAATCTCAGCTGTATGCCTTTTTAGTTATAATGTCTGCTGGTTTCTTCTACAAGGGAACCCAATGAAAGCATGCAGATATAGCCACAGTTATTTGTAATTTGCGGAACCTTCATTCTAAAGAATGAACTTGCACAGGGAAAAACGCCTCATACATATGCTGTACGGAAGGGCCTTGTGAGGTTTCTGAGAATCATCATGCAATGGTGCGCAAAAGAACAAAACCTCCAAACCCCACTGGGTAGGATACTCACAGCGGATCTATTACGGCTAGTCCCAGCAGCAATAATTTAGGGTTTTAATTTCCTCAGTTGTCCCACAGGCTCCCTATACTCAGCTAAATGATTCTTGCAAAAGTTGGCAGTGCAGAGACTTTTTATGGCGTATCCCACAGGTGTCTTTTGGCAGGAGCCAGGAAGGGAAAGGAGCGGCGAGTAGAAGGAACAGATCGCAATCTTTGCAGTTCTCAGGGTGATTTAACTTGCATCATTCAGAAAGTACATCTTGGTTTTGGCGCAATACTCTTTTGTATTTATAAAAGCGAAGCAGAGCCTTCATTTTCAGAAAACGAACCTTAAAGCGTAGTGATTGAAGAGGCCACATAATAACTCAGTAAGTAAAGGATTTCAGGTAGAAGGTTCAGGGAAGTCCTTTCTCTGAGACCTTGGAGAGCTGATGTTGGAATAGACTAGCCTATCTCAGCCTTCTGTCCTCCAGATGTTTTAGACCCCAGCTGCCACCAAGCATAGTCAATTAACAGGGATAATAAATGTAGTCCTAAATCGGGAGGGCACTAAGTTGAGGAGGCTTGGAATAGATGGTGTTGAGGCGTGATGGGCCAGCGTTCTGACAATACCAGGCAGCTTAGAGAGAGCCAAGGATTGACCCATGGAGAAGAAACTCCAAATGAGGAGTAGATGAAATGATCCTTCAAGCAGCTTTCCTGAAAGTCATACTTCATGCTGTACTTAAGTTTCTGGCTTGCATTTGTCAGTAAATATCCATCTGCTTGTAAAAGCTTGGTACCTGCTGTGAAACGGGTGAGACCCTCTTGGCAAAGACTATGAATGCCCCCCTACGTACGAACTAGGAATGCATATAGACTAAAACACACACCCTCCCCTTAATGGGCACAGTTCAAACAGAATTATCCATGCTGGGTGCCATTTTGATGATCCAGGGCCATCTGGTGCAGAAATGTGGAGAAAGAGAGCAGTGCTAATGTGTACCTTGAAGGCTCAGCTACAAAGAGGTTGGCAGCTGGCTTTTGAGGCTCTCTAGGTCCAAGTACACAAACAATCATTAGTATATGGCTGATGGTTTCTTCCAAAGGCAATTCTTTGGAATAACCATGTCTAAACAAGGATGGCTCGAGTTATGGCAGTGGCGTAGCGTGGGGGGTGCAGGGGGGGGCTGGCCGCACCAGGCGCAACATCTGGGGTTAGGGCAAATCCACGGGTTAGGGGGCGCAAATCCACGGGTTAGGGGGCGCAAATTACTTGCCTTGCCCCGGGTGCTGACAACCCACGCTACGCCACTGAGTTACGGACATGGTGAGCCTATGCCAAACCACATGCCAGGGCCCCCGTAATACTTGGTCAAGTAGTCTTCCGCCAATCTGGTGTTCTCAAGATGTTTTGAACTCCCATCGGCCACAGCCAACATGACTGGGTGAGGCTGCAGTAAAGCAGGTGACACTCTCTCTTAGCATTCATTAACACAAAGGCAGATTCAAAAGGAATTCAAAAACAGCCCTTGACACTGGCTAAGCCAGGGGTGTCCAAACTTTTTTTCAAAGAGGGCCAGATTTGATAAAGTGAAGATGCATGAGGGCCGACCAAAGGGCTGACCAAAGTTGTTGAGCTTTTTTTTTTTTTATAATAATTTTTTATTGCATTTTTTCCAAATTACAGAAAGAACAAAAGGAAAGGCAGAATAGAAGAAAAAAAAGAAAAAAGAACAGAAAATCCCAACCATTTCAACAACTTATTTCAAATTTCCATTGGACTTCCCCACATCTCCCACATAATGCATTCTTGGTAATAAAGTTATCAGCAAATTATACCCTTATTTCGTGTGTTTCTTTATATTTTCAGTTACAATTTAAGTTTAAATCTCTTATTCTCTATTTACTCTAAAGATATAACATAATGTCGTTTTTGCCCATTTAAACTTTGATTCTTTCATAAATGTTATCAATTTCATAGATAATTAAATTTCATTGCTGGGGCTAACGTTCCAAATCATACGGCGTCTTATGTTTCATACAACTTATAATACTTTTGCAAATAGTCTTTAAATTTTTTCCAGTCCTCCTCCATTGCCTCTTCTCCCAAGTCTCGGATCCTTGCAGTCATCTCGGCCAATTCCATGTAGTTCATCAATTGCGTCTGCCAGTCCTCCAGTGTGGGCAAATCTTGGGTCTTCCAATGCTTAGCGATAAGGATTCTTGCTGCTGTTGTAGCATACATAAAAAAAGTTCTATCCTTTTTTAACACCTTCTGGCCGACAATGCCCAGAAGGAAGGCCTCTGGTTTCTTGGGGAAGGTGTACTTAAACACCTTTTTTAACTCGTTATAGATCATTTCCCAAAAGGCCTTCAATCTTGGACAAGTCCACCAGAGGTGAAAGAATGTCCCTTCAGCCTCCTTGCATTTCCAACATTTATTGTCAGACAAATGGTATATCTTAGCGAGCTTGACTGGGGTCATGTACCACCTGTATACCATTTTCATAATGTTTTTTTTTCAAGGCATTACATGCCGTAAATTTCATACCGGTGGTGCATAACCTTTCCCAGTCCTCAGACATAATATTGTAACCAATGTCTTGAGCCCATTTTATCATGGCTGATTTAACTGTCTCGTCCTGAGTGTTCCATTTAAGCAGCAAGTTGTACATTCTCGATAATACCTTGGTCTTTGGTTCTAACAACTCTGTCTCAAGTTTCGATTTTTCCACCTGGAATCCTATTTTTTTATCTAGCTTAAAAACCTCATTAATTTGGGCATAGTGTAGCCAATTTTGCACCTTGTCCTTTAATTTTTCAAAGCTCTGCAACCTCCAATTACCTCCAATGTTTTCTATTATTTCCCAATATTTCGGCCAATATGCCTCCATATTGGATGTTTTCCGAGCTTTGGCCTCTATTGGTGAAATCCACCTCGGAGTTTTACTTTCCAATAAGTCTTTGTATTTTTTCCAGACCATATATATTGCTTTTCTGACAATATGGTTTTTGAACATTCCATGTGTTTTCCCCTTGTCATACCACAAATACGCATGCCAACCTAACGAATTGTTAAAGCCTTCCAGATCTAGGACATCAGTGTTTTCCAATAAGATCCAATCTTTCATCCAGCAGAAGGCCGCAGCTTCATAATATAACCTTAAGTCCGGCAGGGCAAACCCCCCTCTCTCCTTTGCATCAGTTAGTATTTTAAACTTTATTCGGGGCTTTTTGCCCTGCCAGACAAACCTAGAAATATCCCTCTGCCACTTTCCAAAACATTCCACTCTGTCCACGACCTGCAAGGCTTGAAACAAAAACAACATTTTTGGCAAAACGTTCATTTTTATAGCTGCAATTCGGCCTAACAAGGATAATTTCAATCTTGACCAAATTTCTAGATCTTTTTTGACTTCTGACCAACATTTTTCGTAGTTATCTTTAAATAGATTCAAATTCTTAGAAGACAGATTGACCCCCAGGTATTTCACTTTTTTAACAATGTTTAGTTCTGTTTCCTTCTGAAACCCCTCTGTTTCAGTAACCGTCAAGTTTTTCCCTAACACCTTAGTTTTTTGTTTGTTCAGCTTAAAACCCGCCACCCGACCAAATTTCTGAATCAATTCCAAAACTCTTTTTGTACTAGGTTCTGGCTCCTGTAATGTTAAAACCAAGTCATCTGCAAATGCTTTCAGTTTATATTGTTTCGCTCCGACCCGTATTCCTTGTACCTGCCGATCCTCCCTTATCATATTCAGCAAAACCTCCAGGACTGAAATAAACAACAGAGGGGATAGGGGGCACCCCTGGCGTGTTCCTTTTTCAATATGAAGTTCTTCTGTCACCACATTGTTCACTATCAACTTAGCTTTTTGTTCTGAATAGATTGCCTCTATTCCATTCTCAAACCCCCTTCCCACTCCCATCCCTTCCAAGTTTTTCTTCATAAATTTCCAAGAAATGTTGTCAAAGGCCTTCTCCGCATCAATAAAAATTAACACTGCTTTGGTGTTAATATTTGTTTGTAAAAGTTCCAGAATGTCGATAATATTCCTGGTGTTATCAAACAAATGTCTACCTGGGAGAAAGCCTGCTTGGTCCTTATGGATTACTTCATTTAGTACTTTTTAAAATCTGTTAGCCAAAACATCCGCAAATATTTTGTAATCCACGTTTAGGAGTGAGATGGGGCGGTAGTTCTTAAGTTGAGTCTTTTCAGTTTCCACTTTAGGTATCAGTGTGATGAATGCTTCTTTCCACGTATCTGGTGCCCTCCCTCCCCCCATAATCTGGTTACAAACCTCCATTAATGGTTGTATCAAATAGTCTTTTAACATCCTGTAGTACTTGGAGGTGAGTCCATCAGGGCCTGGAGATTTGCCTAGTTGCATATTCTGAATGGCATCCTCAATTTCCTGTTGTGTTATTTTACAATTCCAGATTGATCTCTTCTCTTGAGATAATTTTGGTAGGCCGTTGACTTTCAAGAATTGTTCTATCTCAGTTGCTTCCTCGGATTCTTGTGTGTACAGTTTTTTAAAATATTTCTGGAAACACTTTCTAATTTCTCCCGGTTTCTGAAAGTTTTTCCCTTCAACTTCTAAGTTGGTGACATAATTTAATTTTTGTCTCTTTTTCAACTGCCAAGCTAGCAGTTTCCCACATTTGTTCGCAGATTCAAAAGATCTTTGTTTCATTTGTTTGATTTTCCATTCCACTTCTTGGTTGATCAATTTCGCATATTGTGACTGGTGAAATTTGATTTCTCTTAAAGTCTCTTTTGATTTTGGATTCACTCTTAATTTTTTCTCTCCATCTCTTATCTTCTCCAATATCTTATCTTTTTTACCATTCCAAAGTTTTTTCTTGATCGTATTCTGTTGTATCAGAAACCCTCTCATAACAGCTTTGCTTGCGTCCCAGATTATTCTTTTTTCCACCGAGGTATTCAAGTTAATTTCAAAATAATCCTTTAAAGCTTTTTGGGCCTTCTTTACAATCTCTTGATCTCTTAACAGGTTGTCATTCATTTTCCATCTGAAGGAGTCGGCAGTAGTAAATCTCATTTCCATTTTCAAAGCGTTATGGTCGGAGCAAGTCTTTGGGCAGATTTCTATTTTTGTAGTCTTAGGTGCCAGCCCTCTAGTTGCCCAGATTTGGTCGATTCTTGTCCATGACAGGTGGGCCTCAGAAAAGAAAGTTCCTTCTTTACCTAGGGGGTTTCTCGTCCTCCATAAATCAATTAGGTCCATATTGTCAGTTAGCTCAAAGAAAGTTTTTGGTAGTCTTCCATCTTTAGTCAGATTCTGATTCTGTGACTTATCCATAAAAGTAGAGACGACCCCTTTCATATCTCCCATCATAATGATGTTGGAATAGTCCAGATAGTCCAGTAGTGTCTCATGCAGCTTCTTATAAAATTCTGATTTCCCCTCATTTGGTGCATAGATTCCTAATATCAAAACTTTCTCTCCTTGAGTCGAAATTTCAATAGCCAGGATTCTTCCTTGTTCATCTTTAAACAAAAATTTTGGTGATAAATTCTCCTTGGCGTAGATCACCACGCCTCTCTTCTTGACTCTATCTGATGAGATAAATTCTTGGCCTAATCTTTTATTTATTAACACCTTCCTGTGTGACCTAGTCACATGAGTTTCTTGCAAGCAAATTATGTCCAAATTCTCTTTTTTTAAAATATGGAAGATCCTTTTGCGTTTTTCTGGGGAATTCGCGCCATTAATGTTCCAACTATACAGCTGCAGAGACATCCTGTATCAATCTGTTGTTACTCTTGTTGGGCGTCTTCTTTTTTGTCCAAATCCGGGGGTGGTAGCACTTTTCCAGACTCAGGTGGTGGCCAAATAGCTGCCACTCCTTTCTGCAAGTCTTCTCCGTGGTCGTGTAGGAACTTCTGGCTGTCCTCTTTCGTTTTGATTTTTGTCTTCTTTCCTTTGTATTTGAATGAGAGGCCTTGTGGAAACTCCCACCTGTAAGGTATTCCGTTACCTCTCAAAAGTCCAGCTAGGTCAGTGTAGTTAGATCTGAGATCCAGTAATTGTTTAGGAATATCCTTGTAGATTTGTGCTCTTCTGTCCTGGATCTCAAGTGCTTTGTTAAAATGTAGGTCAAGTAGCTTGTCTCTCTCCTGCTTAGTCCTTAGGATAATCAAACAGTCTCTAGGTCTGTCCTTCCCAGCAGCCCTTCCCAATCTGAATGCAGTTGTTATTTTAAAGTCTGTATCTTCGTTTATACCCCAGAATTTAGAAAATTCTGCTGTTAAGAAGCCAATCAAGTCCTCTTTCTCAATCTCTGGGATAGAGCGTAATCTCAAATTATTTTCCCTGTTTCGCAGTTCCACCAGAGACAGATAGGCCTGCTGGTCAGTAATATGTTTATGGAGCGGCCTTACCTCTCCTCTCAATTCCTCCACTTCTTTAGTTGCTGCTTCTGCTTTTTCATTCGCAGCCTCGGCCAATTTTCGATTTTCAGATATAACGTCCTTTAGATTTCCAATCTCTTGTGAATGCTTAGCCACCTGTTCAGAGAGTTTGGTAATTGAAGATGTGGCTAAGTCAATTTTTGCAGTTTGATCATCCACTTTTTTGTTCAGAATTGCAAATTGTTGTAACATTTCCTCTAGGAGAATGTTAGATCCCCCAGCTGCCATATCTTCACTTGTTAATTGTTCAGGTTCTTCAGCTGGGGTTGTTGGTAATGGTACAGCCTGTAGAACCGCAGGGACTGAAGATCTGCGAGCCTGGGAAACCAAAGTTGTTTGTACCAATTTGCCTTTCCCTGCTTTCGACGCAGCTCTTGTTTTTGGTTTACCACTCATTCCACACTCATTCCACACCTGTCTTTGGATTCAAGGTCAAGCTGTCTAAAGTTCCATGGGAAAGACAGGCCTCAGAGTGAGTAACCAGACCACAGAGAGACAAAACAAAGTCAGTTCTCAGGAAATTGTAAATCCCAAACTCCACTAGAGGGAGTATTGTTCAGTTCATGAAAGAAGAAACAAAGTTTCAGTCGCCATTAAAGTTCCTACAGTTAAATAAATTAACCAATGTCTTTAGAGAAGACCTTTTCCCACTGGCAGAGCCCTCTCAATTTGCCACAATAGTTTCTTAAAAGGTGCAAAATACAGTTGCTTAATTGTATCCACCGGTAATGCCTCTAAGTATCTGTTTCAGCTTTGTAAGTGTATCCGCAAAGCAGCCTTTTGTCCACTGCAAGTCCGGGACTAGGGGTTTTCAAGTCTTTAAAGTTTTTTTAAAAGTCTAGCGGAGGAGAAAAACCCCAAACAGAGAAAACACAATAGCAGGAAAATAAAGATAACTTGCCTTTCCCTTCAGTTTCCAACTTCTCCAGACGTATGCTGTCTCTCATTTAAAAACCCTTTGTACTGCTTCCAGCTTGTCAGTTCCTTTGCCTTTGATCACTAAGCACCACCGGGAGACGGACTTCCTTTTTCTCGTCTCCCGCTTTCAGCCGAATTCACGAATTTGTAATCCAATCTCAAATAAATCTTACTCACGAGTAGTTAATTTGTAATCCAATGTAAAGGAAGAAAGGTCGGCGCTCATCCGTAACAGCCACGCGGCTTCACTCCCGCAGAAAGAGCGATGAATCCACAGCACCGCTTCCCCTCCGCGCTTCCGGAGCCCCTTACGGGGTCCCTTCTTCGTTTTGGGGGTCTAAGTTTGGCTGACCAAAGTTGTTGAGCTTTTTTTAGGATTCTACCCCAGGAAACAAACTGCCACAGGGGCCAGATTAGACATGCCTGGACTGAGCTAACAATACTTTACATTTCCTGTACAGGTGACAGGAGTTGTGAGTCAGCTTTGAACAAGGCAATTAGTCTTACTTACCTAAGGTGGATCTACACTCATGGTTTTTAATGTTAAGGAAGAGTTAAGGAATGGTTTTCATAATGTACTTGGACACATGATGTCCTACATTTAAAGTTCATAGTGCATTATTAAAATGTGACACCAGAGGGTGCTGCAGAGCAACCAGCAACAGGCAGTAGGGCAACAGCGTTTTGACGGAAAAAACAAAGGTAAGAAACACTTTAAATTACAAGTACGCCTGTGACGTTTTAAAACGATATATCTAATATCACTCTAATAATGTTAAATAGGTCAGTGTAGATTCAGCCCTAGTAAATAACCAGCATTAGGTGGGCCACTAAAATGACCCTGCAGGCTCTTATATTCTTATTTTGTGCTATCAGTGTTCTTATGTTCTTATTTCGTGCTGGCGGGACATTGTGATGTCATTCCCCCATCACTCTCACAAGCTGGCGCCCCTACAAAAAAATTTCACTGCACGCCACTGATTTAAATGGGTCTACTCTGAGTACAGATCTCCTTATAATTAGATGTAAACCAGAGAACCCATTCTTCCATAAAGCAGTACTGCTGAAAAAGGCAACGAGACAGAAGAATCAACATTAGCCTCTGTGATCTACAGAACTGTTTGTGCCCCTGTTTTTGGAAGAGGTGAAAGGGTGGTTGCTTCTTTGAAGGACTCTTCCTGTGTGTTTCCTCTGCTTTGAGAAGCCTTAAAATGCAAAAGAGATTACCCCCCCAAATTGCGACCCAGAGATGCCTTCCTCTGTAGTATAATTGCAAACCTGGCACCAGGGTGAGTCATGAGAGTGAGGGCTCAAAAGGATGTTTCCGGTGCTCAGGATGCAAGACAACTCAGCCAGAATGCCAAAAGTTTTACTTCAGCATGTGCTGAAACTTCAATAGTACTTCTTGATGCAAAGCTCCTCAAACGTAAACACTTTTTGACAAGTGAGTGTGTGGTTATCTATGTGTTTTCCCCAGCCATTATTTTTATGAATATATTCAATGACAAGAACTAGCTTGTTTCCAAGACAACAAGATCCAAACACCAACAATTGCTTGCTTGAAAGGAGGCTCTCCCATCTTTCATTTCTTTGAAGAAACTCACAACTTGATGGACAAAAATGCCAAAAATAATTAGATGGGAAAGTTCTGTAAGCACCATTGGAAACAAACGGTTCTGCTGTAAGGATTTTCTCACCAGAAATCATGAAAATCAAATTAAAGCCTGGAGGAGATCCACACTGTTGAGTATTGGGGCACACACACCAACGCAAACTCTCGCTCACACACAAACACGGTCAGGAGAGAAGTGCAGAATGTTTCTAGCTCATGTAAGAGAATACTAAAAGACCAGAAGCCTTGTGACTTGATGGGTTCTTCTAGTGAAATAATAAGTGGGCAGGGCAATCAAATTTAAAGCAGTATCCCTCAAAGCAAGGTCAAAAACTGCTAGAAATGTTCATTTCATTTTTATTTGCTTTTCCTGTGAGGTATTCTCTCTGGCTATAATTTCCCATTCTTTATGTTGAGATCAAGAGATTTGTGCTGCGCAGCATAGGAATCAATTCAGCCACCCTGGCAGCATGCCAATCTTTATTACATTATTTGTTACCCCCAACTTATTGCAGAATAAAATGACTGCTCTACAGGACAAAAAATTAGTTCGTTTTTTCTTCTTTCCTTGACCTTGAGTTCCAAGCACCCACCTTATTTCCCTCAGCACCCACATGCAGATAATGATTGTCTGTGTTTGAGAAAATGAGACATAACTGCGGAGTCTGTGCCAAAGGAAATTATTGATCCTGTGGCGGGCAAACTAACCAGCAGGCTAATTCTTTTCTTTTTCTTTCTTTCTTTTTTTGCAATAGCAGTGCTTTTTCTTTGTAAAGCAAACTGAGATGAAGCCTGCAAGGCCAAGTTGTTAGCAAAAATATGGGAACCAGCATGCAGAATCTTTGCAGAATTGGGACTAAGCAGGATTGCTTCTGTTCTTTAGTGCAGCTGAGGCGTTGCTTTTCTGCAATTAGCAGGATGTGGAATTAAAATGGAGGTTTGACAGAAGCTTTTACTTTGGTTCTATATTATTCAGCAATGGCCCTTCCCATAGTCAAAGGCCTATAAAGCTCAATGTTCATTCTTAGCAAAATTAATTGAAAGTTTCTTGCTTGAAGCGTTTGTCCATTCTGTTGCTTCCTGATGAGAGTGGATGGTGGATTGACCATTGAATCATCTCTTTCAGTTACATCATTGTCATTTTCTGTTCCCGTGAGAATAAGAGAGGCATTGCTTACTGATTACCCCTTACTGTTATTAATGCTTCTTTTCATTTTTAAAAATAGCAGAATAAAACTATTTAGCTATAAAAATGAAAAGATAAAAAGCGGTAATGAGGGCAAGCCACTAATGATATTCTCCATTCCTTTAGGCACAAACTGATGCTGGGGCAATAAGAGAGGCTATTCAAGAAGTCTGTTTACCTTAAATGATCAGGCAGCGTTGTGGCCTGGTCAAGGCCCCATGTCAGTGACCTGGAGGCCGGCTGGGGAGGACTGCAAGTCTGCCTGCAGAGTGGCCAATGGCAGGCAGGCCTGGGTCCTCAAGAGGCAATAAAATGAGTTACACCTGCACACAGGATGTGTTTAATTAAAGGTAAAGGAGTGCTCAAAAACAGCCACAAATCAGATCTGGGGAAAAACATAGGACAAGATAGAAGACTCTGGAATGTGGGCAGCTGAGAATAATGTTATGCAATATGTTCCCTAAAAAAATGATTGAACCAAGGACAACAATTTCAGAGACAAGGTCATATGTGGAAACCACTTAGAATTATGTCTGGGCAGGAAACCCAGAGTCAGATCAGGAAAGGAATGGCCATAGGTGCTGGCCAAGTGGTTGTAAAAGATTAGAGCATAATTGGGGGGTAATGTTATCCCTGTGAAGTAGTGAGATCCTCCCTTCTTAATCCTTTTTCATGGGATTCTGGGAGTAAATGAGAACAGGCCATGACTCAGATCACTTGGGCTAGTTGAAATTCATCCTAGGAGTGGGACAACAGGGATGAGAATAAAGCATGGCTACCAACAAGAACAGAAGAATGTAAGAACACAAGAGAAACCTGCTAAATCAGGCCAACGTCCCATCTAGTCTAGCATCCTGCTCTTATCCTGACCTGTGGGAAGCCTGCAAGCTGGACATGAGTGCCACAATACTCTGCCCACCTGTGAGTTATAGCAAGTAGTATTCAAAGAAATAATAATAATAATAATAATAATAATAATAATAATAATAATAATAAATCTGCCCACCTGACTGGGTTGCCCCAACCACTTCCAACAAATAAAAAAGCACAATAAAACATCAAACATTACAAACTTCCCTATACATGGCTGCCTTCCAATGCCTTCTAAAAGGCCTCTGGTAGTGGAGGTATAACATAGCCATTGTGGATAGCAGTCATTGATAGCCTTTTTGTTGTTTAGTCATTTAGTCGTGTCCGACTCTTTATGACCCCATGGACCAGAGCACGCCAGGCACGTCTGTCTTCCACTGCCTCCCGCAGCTTGGTCACTCATGTTGGTAGCTTTGAGAACACTGTCCAACCATCTCGTCCTCTGTCGTCCCCTTCTCCTTGTGCCCTCCATCTTTCCCAACATCAGGGTCTTTTCCAGGGAGTCTTCTCTTCTCATGAGGTGGCCAAAGTATTGGAGCCTCAGCTTTAGGATCTGTCCTTCCAGTGAGCACTCAGGGCTGATTTCCTTCAGAATGGATAGGTTTGATCTTCTTGCAGTCCATGGGACTCCCAAGAGTCTCTTCCAGCACCCGAATTCAAAAGCATCAATTCTTTGGCGATCAGCCTTCTTTATGGTTCAGCTCTCACTTCTATACCTTATCCTCCATTAATTTGCATAATCCTTGTTTAAAGCCATTCAAATCGGTGGCTCTTTTGAGAAGCCACAATTTAACAAGCCTTTGGAAGCGAAGTATTTTTAGTCCTATTTACATACTTCTATAGTATTAATATGCAATTGAAAATGCCATAATGTACACAGATGGGCAAGAATCACATATGCTGGCTAAGGAACTATTGGATATTTACAAGAAGGGAATGTGCTCTCTTATACAAATAAATCATTCCTGCTGAGAAAAGTTTGAATTGGTGTCACTCCACTATAGTACTTTCTATTGTGGCTATAAAGGGACCAAGAGGCAAGAATGCCAGCCGAGGGAATGCAGTATATAGCATAAACTATGATACAACAGACACTCTACAAACTGATGGATTGGACATTCTTCCCATTACAGTCAAGGGCAAAACTTCCATTGATCCCCGAGTGTATGTTAAGGAGAGAAGATGTGAGTTTGTGACATTTATGTGTTTTTCATCCATTCATTTTGAATGTTCAGGGGCTTCCTTGTAGTTTACAATCTTCTATGGTCCACCTGATGAGAAGCAACTTGGATTTTTTTTTAAAAGGCTTTGATAATCATGTGTTTCAGCAGCTGGATAACAAAGGGCATTCTGTTATTAAAAGGCAAGTATATAGGCATGCGCTTGTGGATGGATGTGGAGTTGTACACCTCAGATCAATGTGTGCAAACAAAAAAAGGATCAAACTTGGTTCTTCGGGGTATAAGGAAAAACTTGTCCATTTCTCCTCACACCCCTATTCCCATGTAGAGAGATTTTATGTTACTTGTTTGTTGCTATAAAGAAGCTTTGGCTAATATAATATTTTATCAGCATTTATACAGCATGCCTCCCCCGGTTACAGATCTCTAGATTCTCTAAGATCTTCTGAGGAGACCCTGCAAGTTACTGCAAAACTATGGGATTTTCACTTGGTGACAAGATGGAAGCTGACCTTCTTTGTGAGTTCCCTTCTGGATTCCCCTCGCATTATTTGTGAGGCAGAGACATTAATGACCTTTAAACACCTCTTTAAAAATTAGATGTTCACTCAAACCTAGGGATGCTGGAGAATTCCAATGAAAATAGAAACAGGAGCAGAAACGAGCTGGCAGGAGAAACCAGATACCTAGTTTTCATTTAAAAAGGGAGACCAACTTACTTAACATTTGATATAAAGCAACAATAAACAGGCATCTTTTCTCATATTTTGTGTGAGAAGAGTCTGCTCTCCTCTCTTACTGTTTTACTTTGCTCTAGCCTGGAAAGACTCCTACAGATGCCCATACAAGTGACTGCTCTGGAGACATAAACAAAGACAAATAAACAAAACACCATAGGAAAGTATATGGGATGATGGCAACTGAGGGATGAACTAGCCATGCATGCTAAAAATATGCCTTTCTGAGTCAGTTGCATGCACACCACACATTTAAAACACATTTAAAGTACACACCTTCCTCAAAAGAATTATGGGAACTGTTGTTTACCCCTCAGAGTGCTACAGTTTCCAACACCTTTCATAAACTGCAATTCTTTGGAGGGAAGAAAGGAGGGCACTGCGTTTTAAGAGAAAGTGCTGCTGGGTTGGTACTGTTCAAAGATTAGCAAAGATTTTACTGTATATCTACAGTAAAATTAGGGAAGTGCCTCTGAAATCATTTGTTCTTGACTGGATTTGATGGAATATTATCTTTTAACAATCCAAGGTCATCAGCTTGTTTCTGTTTATCTTTTTTGCTGGTGGAATAACTTTGGAAAAGTGGTCATGTTTGCAATGAAAAATATTTGTACAATTCAGCTAGTGCCAGGCTCATTTCCATAGTAATCATATATTATCTTTTTTTCGGCTGTCTGCCAATGAGTATTTATTTAAAATACACGCTAAATACAATTTCTCTATACTGGCAGCAGCCCAACCCATACCTTTGTATATTTATGTACCACTCAAGTCAAGGGATTTAGTCACCCATGACTGTGGGCTGAATTAGCGATTGTCTTTAAAGGAGATTACGTGCAGGACAGGAAACAAGGTGGCAAAACATTGCTGATAAATGCTAGATATCTCAGTTCTCTCACACTTGTTAAAGCTGCACTGTATATTGAAATGCATTTAGATTCAGACGAGTGTCTTCGATCTGGTGAGCACATCACATCGCTAAATCAGTCATAAAACCATAGAAGTCAAGAAAGGATAGGTACATCCTATTTTTTAAAAAAACAGGATTCCACCTGGATTATCCAGCCCTACATCAATCGATGCAGTGGCAGCTGGTGTGGTGAGGCAGAGCTATGGAGATGCCTCCAGATACTGGCATTGCTAGTGTTTAATTGTAGGGGGCTGAAGGAGGTTGCCAGTGAGAAGAAGTGTGATGGAGCCAATCTGGCAGTCCTGCTGGTGCATCTTCATAGTCCTAACCTTGCCACCACTTTCTCCACCCCAGCTTTGTCCAGGTAAGCTGCAGAAACATTGGTGATTGTAGGTGTCTCTAGGACACTGTTCCACCCCACTGGTCACTTCTGGGTGGCACATTGTGGGGTTTTCTTGTCATCCAACAGCTTGTCATATAACACCGGTCCTGAAAGACCTACATTGGCTCCCAGTATGTTTCTGAGCACAATTCAAAGTGTTGGTGCTGACCTTTAAAGCCCTAAACAGCCTCCACCCCCATCATTCAGCTCCGAGGGCATTCTGACGGTTTGCTCACTGTGAGGAGTGAAGTTACAGGGAACCAGGCAGAGGGCCTTCTTGGTAGTGGCACCAGCCCTGTGGAATGCCCTCCCATCAGATGTTAAGGAAATAAATAACTATCTGACTTTTAGAATATATCTGAAGGCAGCCCTGTTCAGGGAAGTTTTTAATGTTTGATAATGTTTTTAATATTCTGTTGGGTGCTGCCCAGAGTGGCTGGGGAAACCCAGCCAGATGGGTAGGGTATAAATATATAAATAATAATAATAATAATAATAATAATAATACTTATCATCATCATGATCTGTGGATGAGAACAGGACGCATAACTAGATCCATTGTCATGATTACATACTGAAGGTCAAAACAAGATTGCAGTGGCGGAAATCTACCATCTTCCAGTTTAGACGATTTGTCCACTTTGCGCAATATTGCCTACTCTGATTGGCAGCTGCTCTCCAGGTGTGAGGCAGAGGTCTTTCTCATTATTTGCTATCTGATCCTATTAATTGGGGAGGCCAGGGGTTTAATCTGTGAGCTTTTGCATGCAGAGTACACACTCCGTTACAGAGCTATGGCCCTCAGCCACACTTGTCAGCATAGATGCTGTCACAGCCAAGAGAATTTAGGAACAGCCCTCACTTCACTGCAAAGAGAACTTAGGAACTGGGCTCTTTATTATTGTTTACCTATAATTAAAAATCCTGCCAACCTAGCAGTTTGAAAGCACGTCAAAGTGCAAGTAGATAAATAGGGAAGGTAAACAGCGTTTCCATGCGCTGCTCTGGTTCGCCAGAAGTGGCTTAGTCATGTTGGCCACATGATCCAGAAGCTGTACGCCAGCTCCCTCAGCCAATAAAGCGAGATGAGCACCACAACCCCAGAGTCGGCCACGACTGGACCTAATGGTCAGGGGTTCCTTTACCTTTACCTTTATAATTAAAAAGCAGGCCATGATGAGACACTAAACAGCATTCTCTGTAGGTAGGTTAATGGGGCTTTGGGGGAGGTGTTTGGGGGCTATAACGTAAGGAGGTTTGAGTCTACCAATACAAATACATAGCATGCCCAACCTAGGGCACTCTTTAGAATAGGAATGAAAAACCAGTGTCGCTTCAGATGTTGCTGTACTGCAACTCCCGTCATTCGTGACCGCTGGCCATGCTGGCTGAGGCTGATGGGAGTTGGAGTCTAACACCATCCACAGGCCCACAGGTTCCCCATTCCTTCTTTAATGTTCTATAATGCACATTTGCAATAGCTAGACACCACAGATATACACAAAAAACACAGTGAAAGAAGGTGATCTTTTTCATTTCCACGTCTGCAATTTTCTCTTTTACTGCTTCAAGAATCTTGTGCGGAGAATCCGACGGAACCAGGAGAGTGGAGCTTAGCAGAAGTGAGGGCAGTTGCTTTTTCTGAGTTGTGTCCAAATGTATTGCTTTCAGCTAACTCTGACACAGTTAATACCTACTGTTTTTAATGGGTAGTGAAGTGCGCAAGGGTGTGTGTATAGTGAGGAGAAAGTCAGAGGAGCGATCAGTTCTTTGCTTTGTGATAAATTTAACATGCCTGTGAGAAAGCACTTGTACAAATGCCTTTTATGAACAACAGTTTCCATCCATTTAATAATGACCTCGCTTTTCTCATGAGAATAGCACAATTATCAATCTGTCACTACATTTTGTGGTAGGGCAAGATAGCACTTCCTGTTAGGCTTAATCGTTTCTCCCATCTGTGGAACGCTAGTCTCTCCGGAAGACACCTGCTTTCTCAAATGTTATTTTTAAGGATCAGATCCATTTCAGTTGATTGTGTGAGAGGCTTTATGGAACTGGTTTCGGTTTAGGAAAAAGGAGGGTGAAAAGAAGGCTTCCTATCAGGCACATGAGTTCATAAAAACAACCACTAATTTAAAACTGAAAGGAATGTGGTCACACACATCAGACTCATGCAGACAACTGCATTAAGCATTTATAAGAAACATAATTGATTTAACATCTTCTCTCTCTTTTTTGACAGAACAAAACCTGACTCTTTCATTCCTAAAGATCTTAAGCACAGGCTTGTGACAGAGTAAACATTTAATTTGTGCAATTGCACTCACATTCATCTTTACTATTTTCGGAAATGCATGTGTTTATAAACAGCTCTATAAATTATTATATATTTACACCTCAGTGTTGATGTCTGTATAACTTTCTATAGCTCTCAGCTTTAGCTTTAAATAAAAGCTACAGTACATTTTCCCACTCACAACCACCATACAATATGCCTTGATGCAGATAATATCACATAAGAGAAAGTTTTTCAGAGATACCAGTTGGCTTCACTTTCACTTATCACGATGGTAGAGGAAAGTGCCATTGCAATCAAGGGAATTGCTACAAGTTTCAACTGTTTTTGTTCAGTCTACATACCATATTATATTTTTGGACTTTTGCCAAGTGTAGAGTCAAAACTCTCTGGAAAAAAAAACAAAAAGGAATGAACTTAGATATTTTCAGTAAATTGCAGATACTACCTACCTTCATATTCAGTGCTGTTATCAAGTTGGAATAGAATTTGGTTCTAACCAGCAACATTGCTGTTGTTGTTTAGTCGTTTAGTCGTGTCCGACTCTTCGTGACCCCATGGACCAGAGCACGCCAGGCACTCCTGTCTTCTACTGCCTCCCACAGTTTGGTCAGACTCATGTTGGTAGCTTCGAGAACACTGTCCAACCATCTCGTCCTCTGTCGTCCCCTTCTCCTTGTGCCCTCTATCTTTCCCAGCATCAGTGTCTTTTCCAGGGAGTTTTCAGATATGCTTAAAATTCCAACCAGCAACATTAAAAGCCCTTAAAAATCTTGAAGTTCCATTTGGCAAATTGGGCAGAAGCCACTGGAAATGAGATAAGGTTGCTATCAAAGAGGGAGGCCTACCAATGAGACTCACACCCACACTGCCAGAAGGTACACCAGTGGAAAACTGAGTCCCTATACATTTTGTCAGCTGGGGGCAATTGCGGGGCATCAGTGGGGTGTTGAGGGAGGCCATGAACCCACAGGATCCTAAGCCCCCTCAATTTCCATCATGCATCTCCCAGTGGGCCCCAAACTATGCCAACCCTCCTTTTGGCATGTGAAATTATTGATCCACCTTTCCTTGGATAGCAGACCTCTACCCACTATTACAACTTGCTTTTGAAAATGCCTCCGATTACAATAATAGATTGCCATATGATATGTGGGAGAAGCTTTTCCAGAAACACAATTCCAAAGTCCCATTAGCTATGGACCATTTTCTTGGTTTTTAAAAGTCTAGATTCCCAACCTAAAACATGTGCATTGGTTTTTGTGCTAGCGTTGCCAGTATTTCTTCAGCGCTAATATAACTGCTGATGTGTTGCATCCTGAACACTTATGTGCAGATACAGGAAATCTTAGGATAAGTTTTTAAGAGCTATGTGAACCTGATTATAAGATAATGATTTAATCAGTTTATTCTTCATCTCATATAGACAGCCCTTAACCCTCATCAGAGATAAAGCAATCAAAAAAGAGGTTTTTTTGTCTTAATCACACTAATCATTGCCTTGGTTCAGTTAAGCAGTTTCTGACTCTGTGGCACTATGGGAAAGTATTTGATTTCTTGAGACAATGAAAAAATACATTATCTGATCTATCAGATTTGCTCTTTTCAAAACACTGCCATCCTTTGAAATTCAAGCCTTTCTGAATTTTGCAGTACTTTTCTCCAAGCAATTTTTATAAAGGTGCATACAAAGGTAAAAGTGTGCCTAAAAATATAGTGAAAATAACATATGGAAATGAGAATAAATTTCTTGCAAAAATGAATATATTAGTCAAAACTGTGTTTATTCAGAGACATTCACACCAAAATGCTGAAAATTTTTCATGAGGATCTTTCTTTTAAAAGCTGCAAATCGGTGCAGAAATACAGAGAACTCAAAGAGTGGAAAAATAAAAAAACGACACCTTTCCTAGTGCAGACACACAGTGATGAATAGATTTCTTACCCACTAGGTGGGCTACAATCTAAAAACAAGTTTTAACAAATTATGATCAAGAGAATAGGGTGGGTCCAGGGAGCTTACATGCTTCTCCCTTTCCCCATCTTATCCTCTCAACAACCCTGCCAGATATCCTGAGAGACAATGACAGACCCAAGTGAGCCTCATGGCTGCATAGGGATCGGAACCCTGGGCTGCCAGCTCCTGGTGCAACTCTGTAACCACTGGATGTTTAAGTGTGTTCCCAAAATGTATGTTTCCTTGCGGCAGCAATGTTACTGTGTGTTGTGTCTGTAATAATTGCTTTAGTCTTCCTGCCACAAGGCTTCCACATTGTGACTTTTTGAATTATCACAGAGTTTATTTTAGAAATCGCATTCGGAGCCTTGGATTTGATGATAGCACATAAACACTTTGCTGTAAATTGAGATTTATTACATCAGATTTCATTACCAGCCATCGGCTTCCAGTCCAATATCCTCTCTTCTTTTGAGGATTAGGGCCGGCCTTATAGTAACAACGTTGTTAGGAAGAGCGATGTGAGATTAAAGTGGGGGGACTCCATTGATCTAAGTGTTTCTGTGCAAAGGAGCCCTAAATATTCCTTAATAAGTGGTAGCTCAACTTGGCTTTGTACATAATGGCTCTGTACAGAAGCATTTGAATTATGCTCCCTTGCGCAAGTTTTTTTTTTTTAAAGGCAGAGTGAGATTGATATCAGATTTCTTGCCATTTATTTATTCCTCTGGTACGTGAATAAGGTACTAATCTTGTGTGTGTGCCTTCCTTAGCTGTATACATTATGTGTAAATAGAACATGATATATCAAATCAGTTTATAAAGCTTGCTTCCTATGGCTTGACCCATAAGTCAAATATAAGCATCTCGTTGGCTCGGCCTGCGCATCCCTTTTTAGCGGTCCCATTCACCGTGTTGTCACAGAAAACGGATATGCTGTTCCATCTCACCCTGCCATAGATCCTTACCCTTCCACATTTAGAGTTGTCGTTTTCTGGGGAATCATAGAGATTTGCCATTTATGCCTTGCACTACATGTCCATTAACAACAACATGACTTGGATCTCTGTTCAGAGAACTGCACTGGTTGTTGGTGTGTTATTGGGCCTAGTTCAAGTTTTTACCATTAGTACAGAAAGTCCTTAACAGCTTGGGAACTGTTTGCTCGATTGCCTTGCCGCATATATGCCCACTTGATTGCTTTGATCTGTGGAACTGGCAACTTCATAATTGTCATTCTGTACTTGTAAGGAATCTTTCGGTGTGGCAACACCTACACTCTGAGAAACTCCTTGCCCATTGACATTGTATTGTTTTCTGCACCTGCTAAAAACCTTTTTTGTTTAGGTGAGCCTACCCAGAAATGTAAAGTTAGCATGTATTTTAATATGTAATTATATTGTATAGTGAATACACACACACACACACACACACACACACACACACACACACACACAGTGGTACCTCGGGTTACATACGCTTCAGGTTACATACGCTTCAGGTTACATACGCTTCAGGTTACACACTCCGCTAACCCAGAAATAGTGCTTCAGGTTAAGAACTTTGCTTCAGGATAAGAACAAAAATTGGGCTCCGGTGGCGTGGCAGCAGCAGGAGGCCCCATTAGCTAAACTGGTGCTTCAGGTTAAGAACAGTTTCAGGTTAAGTACGGACCTCCGGAACGAATTAAGTACTTAACCCGAGGTACCACTGTATATTTAGGTCATTTTGCTTTTGACTTCTGACTTTTATAGATAATTTTAATATGTCTGTAATGCAACAGTGCCTGGAGACAGGCAGTCAGGTTGTGTATCCATAGCAAGAGACCAGAGGAGGAAGGACAGCCAGGAGGATCACAGTGAGAAGAAACACCATGGCACATCTACAGCAGCACAACTGGAAGCCTTCATCTGCCCCAACTGCAACAAAACACACCTTTCCTGTCTCAATCTCCACAGCCACAGCAAGCGCCGCAACCTTCCAACAGTTTGACTTCACCCCACAAAGGCACACGCCCCCATTGTCTCCCGAAACAGACGAATGCCAACAATCTTTTGGTGTTTATAATTAAGTGGTATATCAGTTATTTCTTGTAAACTGCCTCGAGCTTTTACAAAAATCAAGTGGTATATAAATGTTGGTCAGTAAATAACCAAAACAACCAAATTCTTTAATAAAAATAAAATGTAGGCCGGATTGCTCAACTGCAAATGGCTAGGATGTAAACAACATCACCCTTAATGACTGCTGTCCAGTTTGTAAGGGGTTCAAAAGTTCAATTTCAGCCACTCAAGGATCAGTAGCCTTAAATTACCTGGCACTCATTTATATTTCCGCTCCTGATGTACCGGCTTTATGTGAAAGCCAAGGAGGATTTGTCCATATTGTGTACGCCACCATTTCCGGTGCCTCTCTTGCAGCTTTTATCCAAAATATGTATACATTGTTTTCTTTTACATGTGCAGAACGAAATCCCAATCAAACTAAAATAAATAAATAAAAATGGAGCATGACCTTCAGGAGAGACTTCCTATCCCAGCAAGCTCCACTTAAAGCTGTTGCTGCTGCTGCTTTTCCTGGCTACGGACACAGAGAGAGGTAGAGATGAGCAATCAGCTTGTTTATGGCAAGTTTTAGTGCTCCAGAGCTATAATAAAAGAGGTTTTGGCAGAAGCAGCTTGGATCTGATGTGCGCGTCAACGTGTCTGCTTGGTTGTGCTCCATAAAGCCCAGGCTCTTGTTGACAAGAATTAGCAGCTTCCCAAGGCTTCTGCTGATTTTGAGGAATCAACCCCTCGCAGCTCTGTGCCACTCGGCACACGTAGCTCCTCCTTTGCCTGCTCTTTGCAAAATGACTGTTCCCTACGTGCCGTTGAGCACTTGGATTAAACACCTGCACTAAACAATTGGCAGAACCCAACGAGCTTGTTAGAGGCTCCATATCCTGTGCGGGAATCACTTCAAATGAAATTAATGATTCCTCTCTGTACGCAAGACTTTTTCTCAAAGATTCCCCCCCCCCTTTTCCTTTCTCGGTGGCAATTAATCTGAACTGATCTGCATAACACAATACGCCGCTGCACATCTGCACTCCAGAAACTTTATGACTTTCAAACCTTTGACACCTGCACTCAGTGTGTCAGCAAGAGCCCAGTAGTCCATAGCAATCATGTAGTACAGACCAATTTGCTAGAGCGATAAGAAATCTTGCTTTGTAAAAGGCCTGTGTGCAAACAAAATCCAATTGCCTCTCTCGGCTGGCCACACACCGTTCCATCAGCACCCAGGAAACACTTATGGCTCCACTTATTCCAGGGTGCCATTTAGAGAGACACAGATGTTATTCTCGGCTCTAGTTCGAACCAGAGATGGCCATTCTTCAGGAATCTCTGTCTATTATAAAAGCAACAACAACAAAATGCAGCATTTAAACTAACATGGACAGGTAGAGCCTGCACCTTATTAGTTTTCTGCAAAGCTGGCAGCCACTCACTGTATATTAGAATGAAAGCTGAGGAAATTAGAAAGGTTTGCTTTTTGGCCACAAGTATGAACTAACTGATTAGGTTAATTAGATTTATTATTATTTATTGAATTTATATCCTGCCCTGGGCTCCTTTGGGAGGAAGGATATAAATGCAGTAACTAATAAATGATAATAAATGCTCTTAAAATACACTTCTTGTTGCATTTTTATAGTTTCAAGAGCAGTGAATTGTGACTGAGGTAAGATATAAACACACACACACACACAAACTTATGCAGAATAACAGAAACTCATTCACAGAGAATCATTCTTTGATATACATGAAAGTCCCACTATCAGAATGCTCGTTATCGAAAATCTCAGTTACCTGAACACACTACACTACACAAATGGCAGATTCAGATATCTAAGTGGAGTTTGCCCACTTTCGTACTGGTTGTGAAATGCTGCTCAGCAGAAACCATGGAGGGAGTGAGAGATATCGGTCAAATCGGGAAGCGGGAGAGAATCAGACAAATCAGATTTTCCTTTGTTTGGCTTTTGCTGATTGGCTGCAACAGTTTCAGGCAGACACTATGGAGAGAGAGAGAGAGATAGAATGGACAAATCACACACTAGAAATGGTTCCATAGGAAATAATGGCAATCACCAGCTCCTTATCTGAATGCTCACCTAACAATCAATTTCATTGGAAAAAGAAAGCAGGATCTGTGTGTATAATATGACATTTGTTTGTTGTATAATTTAATCAATCAATTATGTTAGAACTTCAGTAATACTTATGGCCAGGCATACTTTTCCAGGATGCTGAGTTTCAATTCTAGTATAAAATGAATGGCTATCAGCTTTCTAAAATGCTGCTGCAGGCTAATAAAGTACAGATTCTTCCTGTCCATGATGGTTTAGATGCTGCTGTTTTGCTCATTAACATACTATTAACATTAACACTGCACTTCTCCAGCCCCGTGCATATTAGTTTACGAGGAATCCTGATCATATTGACTGGAACAAACTTTGACATTGCACTTTAATAACAGAAAATCTCATTCATTCCCTTCCAGATAAACATGACAAAATGCAAGTTTGCATTGGCCTTATCCGGTATTATTTAGATATTGATATCCCATTCTCGGTATATATATATATATATATATATATATATATATATATATATATATATTTGCTTTCGTAGATTTTCACGGGTACAGGAATGCAGGTTTTGGTGTCTTCGGGTGTCTTCCCGTGTAAGAGTCGGGGTGTCTGTGCGACGTTTCGACGAGGTCTCACTCGTCATCTTCAGGCTGGTGCTTTCGGCTTCTTGTTACTTATTCATGGCGCACGCGCAATAAGCTGCCAGAGCGTGAGCCCTTGAAACATAGCAAAGAAGTGAAATCCATTGAGAATACTCTCTAAGTGTCCTGGACTGTTAACTCCTTGGAATGAATAAGTAACAAGAAGCCGAAAGCACCAGCCTGAAGATGACGAGTGAGACCTCGTCGAAACGTCGCACAGACACCCCGACTCTTACACGGGAAGACACCCGAAGACACCAAAACATATATATATATATATATATATATATATATGCAGGTTTTGGTGTCTTCGGGTGTCTTCCCGTGTAAGAGTCGGGGTGTCTGTGCGACGTTTCGACGAGGTCTCACTCGTCATCTTCAGGCTGGTGCTTTCGGCTTCTTGTTACTGGAACAAGAACAAGCTGGAACAAGCCGAAAGCACCAGCCTGAAGATGACGAGTGAGACCTCGTCGAAACGTCGCACAGACACCCCGACTCTTACACGGGAAGACACCCGAAGACACCAAAACCTGCATTCCTGTACCCGTGAAAATCTACGAAAGCAAATATATATATATATATATATATATATATGCTTGAGGCAGCTCACATTGAACCTTAAAAGCGAGCAGTAAAAATAAAACTTTCCAAACACAACAGATAATAGCATCAGTAAAAAGAAGAGAAAGCAGGAAGAACAAAGTCATCTATTGACGGGACTAAAGGGCTGCTGGTAATTTTTTTTTAAAAAAGTCTAATTTTTAAAAGCCCCAGAAGACTGTTGATCTATCACTGTATTTTCTTTTACAAAATTCTATTATGCTGTAATATATATATATATATATATATATATATATGATAGAATTGCTTCATAATTTTAAGTTCTTCTTTGATCAAATTATTTCATAACACATCCACTGGAATTCCTGCATGTTTTCAGTAACATCTGCAACAGGTAAAGTTTTAAAGATGTATATCTTATTTAACTATGTTTTTATTTTGTTTTTTACTTTTGCCAATATTTTGCACTATTTTTGCTCAATAAACCTAAAGGTATCTCATCAGTTTACCAATCTGAAGCAAGATTAAATAAGAGGCATGTTGAACAGGAAAAGAAGAAGTGGAAGAATGGTATTTTGCAGACAGGAAAGGCCTGTAGATGGTGCTGTGAACTTGTGGGAAAAGCAATGAAGTTATTCATAGCTGTCTTAGTGAATCTTCTGGAACCTGGGTTATTGTTATTATTTTATTTTATTTTATACAGATATTGATGCTGTAAAGAAATATCAGGCACAGCAATGCCTTCAGTAGAGAATAATCTGCTTATTTGAATATTCAAACACGTTTAGGTAAGCATCAAGGTTTTAGACACCACCTCTCCACCCCACTGAAGCGTTCCTTCCTTTCTTTTTGAAAATGTCTGTGTTGCCTTTCAGTATAAATCTCCCAGGATGGCATACATAAAATAATAAAAACAATCAATAGATAGTTCCCCCCAAAAAGCAAAACAAAAACATACAGCATATAAATAGGAAAAACCAGGGGGGAAACAGAGCAATACAATTCAGCAGAATAGATGAAACCATGTTTAAAAGCAACTTATAATATATGTTGGAATGTCTAGGTAAATAAAGCCCTCAATGTGCCAAAATGACCTCAAGATGGTGTCTGGCTAGCTTTCCTGGAGAGGACATTCCAGGGTGGTGCATAGCTGTCAACTTTTCCCTTTTCTTGCGAGGAATCCTATTCGGAATAAGGGAATTTCCCTTAAAAAAGGGAAACGTTGACAGCTATGGTTAGTGTGTTGGAGCAGAACCTGAGAGATTGGGGTTCACATTATTATTCAGGCATGAAGCCCACTGGGTGACTTTGAGCCAGCCACAGCACAAAACTACCTCAG
Organism: Podarcis vaucheri; assembly: GCF_965113315.1. NCBI lineage: Eukaryota > Metazoa > Chordata > Lepidosauria > Squamata > Lacertidae > Podarcis > Podarcis vaucheri. Next base: position 35,723,272 of record NC_138759.1, read on the forward strand.
AGGGCTGTTGTGCAGAAAAACTGCACCCCACCTTGGGCCCCTTGGAGGAAAGATGAAATATAAAGGTAACAAATAACTGTGGCACAATGACTGGGAAGAGCCTTTCCTAATCGTCTTCAGTTGGCAGGGGAACCCAGAAAATGGCATCCATTGCTTACTGCAGCAAAGTCTGTGCAGGCCTGTGTCACAGAAGGCATCCTTTCAGATAAATGGGTCCCAAGTTGGTGGCCCTGCCCATGTGCTTCTGGGCAGCCCACCCATGAGGTGGCACCCCTGTGGGCAAACACCACCCTCCGTGTTATGTACTGAAGTTCCCACCCTGGGCCAGCAGGGGGATACTGTAGATAGTTTTCACCCAGGTCCAGATATGCAAATAAGGAATTGAAAGTGACGTTCAGTGATTGGATAGTTACAGAAAATGGTTACTGTTGCTTTCTAGTGGAGCTCTATATAAGCAGGCTGGCTGAACCCTTCAGTTCAGTTCTGTTCTGGCCTGTGAATAAACAAGAGCTGTTTGAAGAATCGCTGTGTCGTCTGATATGTTCGCTCACAACTTAACACTCCCCACCCCCCTCCGCTAGTGGAGAACTGGCACTAGCAATCATCAAAATCTTCCGAGATTTCACAAAGCGCATGAGATTTGGGTGAGATCTTGCAAGATCTCGTTGGAAGCCACCACGGCACAACCCTGGTTAGGGAGGCTGCGGTGCTGGTGCAGTGCAGTGGGGCAGTGATATATATACTGCCATGGCATGAGATCTCATTGTTGGAAGCGGTTTATACAATCGGAGAACCAAGTGGCAAAGCTTTTTCTGAACTGTGCCTCTTTAGCCTGTAGCTGTGAGTTTGATTCAACCAAGTTTGACTCAGAGTTAGACCTGTTGACATGACTGACCATGGCTAAACGAGCCGCATTCATTCCATTGGGTCTGCTCTGAGTAAAATTTAAAATTGAATTCCACTATGTGTGTGTCAGTGGGTGGGTAAGAATGCTGAATGCCTGTGTCCTTCACTTTGGGAAACGAAGCTCCTGGTGCACGGAAAACTAGCAGCTCAGGGGCCTTTTCCTCCTCATCCACCCTCCCTGCCTCTGCTCAGGGTCAGCATAGCTTATAGGTTTCCATCCATGAGAAAAATAATGTGTAGCTGGGTTGGGGCTGAGCCATGGAATCCTCATGTTCAGACTTGAATCTTGAGATCTTCATGCAATCTGTGTAATTGTGCTTTCCTGTCTCAAAAGACACCTGTCTGTTCTAGAAGGATTCAGGTGCTACAATCATCATCATCATCATCATCATCATCATCATCATCACTACCCTTGAGTCATATAGCCCATGGCTATTAATCCATGGTTTAAGTTTCGCAGTTTTGACAGCATACAAGGAAGTGGTATGGACCACATGCTAATCTATTTGACTTCTCTGAACCACTGTATTCCGTACTACTCATTTGTTCCCAGTTTCAGCCTCATAGTGTAATAGGTGGACTGCACAGGGATTGGGCAACGTAATTGAGGATCTCAGGAAGCTGAGTAACTAAATCACACATTATTTACAATTTGCTATAATAGTGAAGGAGGAATCCAAATCAAAGGAGAGTTTCAAAAACATGAAAAGGACACAAGGTTTAAATATATATATAAGGACTATTCCTTTGCCAGCAAAGAATTCTGGACCCAGGCAATCTCCCTAAGGGCCTTTGCACATATCGAAGTATACCCCATACAGAGTCTTAGTTCCACAATAACTGTGTGAATAACATTTCAGCCACAATAGTGCAGTATTCTGTCCAGACAGAACAGGTATGCTGCACAGGGGTGATCTTTTTTGTTTAAGACCCTTCAGTAGTCTCTCTCTCTCTCTCTCTCTCTCTCTCTCTCTCTCTCTCTTCTCATCCATAAGTGTGACAACTGCTCCAGCTAATTACTTCAAAATGTAAATAAAACACAAGGAAAAGGGACGTCCTCCAATTTTACAATGCTTTTACAATGCTCTAAGATCATCTGAAGAAAAAGATGGCATTTGGTAGCATGTGATCTTGACAAAGTGTGACTGGATGGCTCAATTCAATATCGCTGATCATGAGAAGGTAGTACAAAATGAATATTTATTCTGGATTAACCAATTTGCCCAGAGTCCACAGAATAGATGGGATATGAATGTAACATTCTGTGGGAATGAGAACATTTCTTTCCTCAGTTTCAAGGATAAAAATATACTAATGGAGACATGATGTTAACTCCTCATGGGATGTTAGAATTAAATTCTATCCGCAGGAGCTCTGCTAAATATATTTGCAATCTCTTCTGCTAAAGAGGTCTTTTGGCGTAGCTGCACGGATGCCGTTGCAAAGGGAGAAGGAGATGGGAATCTGACATATATCAGAAATATAACAATTGGTCAATTTTATAAACCTATTGTAAAGATGAGAAACCAAAATAAATACCATATGGAGCCTAGCTATCTCCACAAGGCATGTTTTATTTGTTGCACATGCTATAAAACCTGACTGACCTACTGGGAATATCTGGTTAGTAAAAATAAACCAAAGCACAAATCTTAGAGTAGCTCAGCTTTTTACTGTTGACTTAAATCAAGATTAAAATTGCTGATGTCTAAATTGCCCTGTTTTCACCTGAAGCAAGGCACAACACAGCTGGGATTGATGGGATGCTTGGAATTTGTTTCTTCTTCTTAAAAAAATAAATCAATAAATCTAATGTGAATCATATTTTAATTCTGCAGAGGAATGAGATGAGGTCTTGGAAAGGAAATCTGGATTCAACTTGTAAAGAGCCTCTGTCTTCCTCTCTCTCTGTTCTTAAGAATAGCAGAACTGGCATTTCTCTAATCTTTGGCCTATAAAGTAGCAGGTGGGGATGGAAGAAGAATGGTTTTCTGTTCTGCCCTGTATTCGTCGCATGCAGCACTATCTCCATTCTGCTGCAGTTCATCTTCCACCCAAAACTACATTACTCATCTCGCTGTCCCCTGTGATGCAATTATGTAATTTATGCAATATTACATAAATTATGTAAATTACATTTGTCTCCCTATGCAAATACTGCTGATGGAGGGACCGAGGAAGTAGAAGTTCCTGGTTGGATTTTCTATTTGGGACCTTCCCAGTCTTCAAGCTAAATATCTCTTTTTTTCTCCCACAGTGAAAAGTAGGCAGAAAACACTCACAGCTTCAGAGTTCAATATGCATCCAATTGCAGTGTTTTGAAAAGGAAAATAGATTTTCATAAATAGGTTTACATAGACAAGTGCAATCAATGCATATCAAGAAATCCAGTAATTAATCCTGGAAATGCTCTTATTTCAATGCCCAAAGGATTCTCCATTTCTTTTTTTTAAAAAATAATTTTTATTAACCGACCAATCAAATCAAATCAAGTCACATCACATAAATTCCGAATTACAAAGCCGAATTTTAAATTTTTGTTGAGGAGACCCATATTTCAAGTTCCGAAGGGGGATTCCGATCATCTTCTTGCTACTGCGTTGATATCCAAATCAGCCCAAATAAAGTTCATAATTCTATCCAGTCTTATCTTGCTGTTTCCACATCTCATCTTGTTTGTATATATTTTTATTTTTTTCTTTATGATCTCTTCTGATAATCTTCTTAAGCAGATAAACACCAATTATAATCCTGTGTGAATTTTTCCGTTCGTCCAATCCTCATATCGAGATGGTTTCCATATATCATCGCATTCATAAATAACATCGCTCTTTCCATCATTAATCTTGTAAAACCGTCGCTCTTAAGTCCCTCTGAGGAGTCTCACCCACAATATAAAAACAGCTCTATTTCTCCTCTCCTCCCAGACTTAAGCCCTCCGACAGAACTTGCCAACATGGTGACGGTATTTTTAACTGCGTCATTCCAAAGCTCTTATGCTTTCCACGGTCAGGATTCTCCATTTCTAGTGTGGAAACCAGGAACTCAGTTGTACATAATTCAGACACACAATTTTGCCATCTTTGTGTATAGCTATGTTAGATATTTGACCAGGCAATCTTCAAAGGTCTTTCTGAAACTGGCATAAAATGAATTCATGATACACTTTGATGGGAGCTGCCTAAACATCTGGGACATGCCTTTCCTCAGAACGTGTGAGATCTCCCAGTCGTATAATTTACAGAGTAAGGCTTCTAAAATGCTTAGTGAGAATATGGACTCTTCTCCAGGTGCCCCATCTACAGAAGATAGGCATGGGCTTCGAGAGAATGATAGAACTATTGCATATGCCCAATATGAAATCTCACTCTGAAATGTGGGTTGTATCTGAAACAACATCAAGTCACATTCCCGTCAGCGCAAGGTTTTCTGCTTGTGCAGTGGGACATTTCCCAGCTTTCCTTTCCCCAAGATACCCCTTAATCTGTTCTAGGAGCTTCCCGAACCCTTTGGAGCAGATATGGGGAGGGCATGGGATGCATGGTGGATAGAGGGGGGAAGTCAGTTGCATAAGTGGAAATCCTTGCACCAATGGGGCACATTAGTTGGATACCGCTCAGGCTATCCTTTAGGTGCTAGGCAAAGTCTGCCTTGTTTGCTTGGGCTTTTGGTGGTTAACTTGATTTGTTGTATTTTTCTGGCTTGTTTTTCAGTGTTTGCCTTGGGTTGATCTGTCAGCTGCTACCTAACTGCAGCTTTTATTGGTATTATTTATGTATGATGACATGCTTCCTGGTTTTATCTTCTGTTTTATGTTTTTATTACACTAATGTTGTTATGAGATTTTGTTAAGCCACCTTGAATGTCAGCTATGGCAGACTAGCAGCGTGCAGGTTTTGTAAATATATATATATATATATATATATTTGCTTTCGTAGATTTTCACGGGTACAGGAATGCAGGTTTTGGTGTCTTCGGGTGTCTTCCCGTGTAAGAGTCGGGGTGTCTGTGCGACGTTTTGACGAGGTCTCACTCGTCATCTTCAGGCTGGTGCTTTCGGCTTCTTGTTACTGGAACAGAGCAGAGTCTGGTGTTTGAGTTCCTATAAATACTGTTGAGGGGTGTGGTGTATAGCCTCCAACGTTCTGGGCAGAGAGGAAGTTCCTAGATTAGTGTGCCTTTTCTTCTTTTGTTCCTTAATTACTTGAGGGATATCTTGGGTGATTTCATGAGTGATATTCTGAATACCACTGGGTGGGTCATTAAGTGTAGATTAGTTGCTAAAGCTTTCGTGTCTTGACCTCTTGAGCTTGTGAAGAGTTTTTCTGAGAAGATGGCTGTGCTGCATTTAGTTGTGCTCTGGCTTGGCTTCGTGTATAGGGGCGAGCTGTGGTTTTGTGCCTTGTGCCAGCCAGATCTGTGTAGGGATTGCAGGGGGGTGCAGCATCCGGAGGTGCCACTATAGTTTGGCTACTGGATGGAGTCTGTAATATGTCTGTGGAGAGGGTCTGGGTTTGGGTCTGGTGTGGTTGATTGGTGACGGCGTTCTGTGTGCCTCTGGTTCTGGTGTCGGTTTTTGTGGGGAGGGCTAATTTCCAGATGTCTGGCAGGCGGGACGTGTCGTCACGCTTGTTCATGTTGTGAGGGTGTTTTTCTATCTCGATGGCTTCCATGATTATTCTCTTGTGGTGATGTTCCATGTTAAAGAGCAATTTGGAATCTGCAAAATTAATTTCCAGAACCAAACGCCTGGCTGACAAAGACCACTTGACAACTGAGTTACAGAATCTCTCAAATGTGTTAATCGCCAATGGATACCAAAAAAACAGGGTTACGAAGCTAATCCAAAAAGAAACACCCCCCAAAAACCAAGACACAGAAGAAAACAATGGCATGGCCCTCCTTCCTTATATCAAGGGCACTACAGACAAAATTAGCAAAATCCTCCATAAACACAATATCAAAACAGCCTTCTGCACCAACCAAAAAATAGCCAATATCCTCAGAAACCCAAAAGACAAAATCCAGCTGGAAAACCAAGGGGTCTATGAAATACCCTGCAAAGTCTGCCCAGCCACGTACATTGGACAAACAAACAGACGAATAAATGCACGTATCGCAGAACACAAGAATGCCGTCAAAAAAGAAGAAAAAACTTCCTCTCTTTTCCAACACATGAAAGAAACAGGACACGAAATTAATTTTGCAGATTCCAAATTGCTCTTTAACATGGAACATCACCACAAGAGAATAATCATGGAAGCCATCGAGATAGAGAAACACCCTCACAACATGAACAAGCGTGACGACACGTCCCGCCTGCCAGACATCTGGAAATTAGCCCTCCCCACAAAAACCGACACCAGAACCAGAGGCACACAGAACGCCGTCACCAATCAACCACACCAGACCCAAACCCAGACCCTCTCCACAGACATATTACAGACTCCATCCAGTAGCCAAACTATAGTGGCACCTCCGGATGCTGCACCCCCCTGCAATCCCTACACAGATCTGGCTGGCACAAGGCACAAAATCACAGCTCGCCCCTATACACGAAGCCAAGCCAGAGCACAACTAAATGCAGCACAGCCATCTTCTCAGAAAAACTCTTCACAAGCTCAAGAGGTCAAGACACGAAAGCTTTAGCAACTAATCTACACTTAATGACCCACCCAGTGGTATTCAGAATATCACTCATGAAATCACCCAAGATATCCCTCAAGTAATTAAGGAACAAAAGAAGAAAAGGCACACTAATCTAGGAACTTCCTCTCTGCCCAGAACGTTGGAGGCTATACACCACACCCCTCAACAGTATTTATAGGAACTCAAACACCAGATTCTGCTCTGTTCCAGTAACAAGAAGCCGAAAGCACCAGCCTGAAGATGACGAGTGAGACCTCGTCAAAACGTCGCACAGACACCCCGACTCTTACACGGGAAGACACCCGAAGACACCAAAACCTGCATATATACACACACACACACACACACACACACACACAAACACACACACACACACACACACACACCACACCTGAATTTCATTTATTTATTTATATTTATAAAAGAATGCATATGCCACCATTTATATGTGGCAATATCGGGGCAGTGTACAGCAAACTAAAAATAAAAGTAAGCGGATGACTCTCACCAGAATCCCAGAGTCACAAAATTCCCTGATTGTAATTCTCCTACTGTGAAACTAGCGCTTGACTGATCACCAAGCGCTTTTCATTCCTCAAGTAAGGCTACCACACAGTCACGTTACTCCATGATTAAATAGGGATGGGATATTGTGTTACTGAAGCTAGACTGAAACTAGCAGAAACACAATGCTAAAATCTGTCTTTTAATATCATCTGAAAAAGCTATCTAAGTCCAGGAATGGGGAACGTGTGGCTCTCCAGAGGTTGTTGGCCAAGCAATTCCAGTGAATGTTCAGGGATGATAGGAACTGCAGTCCAACAAAATTTGGAGGCGGTTAATAATAATAATAATAATAATAATAATAATAATAATAATACCTTTACTGTCAATGTACAACCTGTGTACAATCTCATTGCACTCTGTGTGCTTGTCACACAACACACCAACCCCAAGAGTCAGTTGCACTATATTATTTTCTGTTCAGCAGCCTAACAGCCCACGGACAGAAATGGTTTTTTAGCCTGTTGGTACTACTGATTACAGTGGTACCTCGAGTTACAAATGCTTCAGGTTACAAACGCTTCAGGTTACAAATTCCGCTAACCTGGAAGAGTTACCTCGAGTTGAGAACATTGCCCCAGGATGAGAACAAAAATCGTGTGCCGGCGGCACAGCGGCAGCAAGAGACCCCATTAGCGAAAGCACGCCTCTAGTTAAGAACAGTTTCAGGTTAAGAACGGACGTCTGGAATGAATTAAGTTCGTAACTAGAGGTACCACTGTATACTTCTACATCTCCTGCCCGAGGGTAGAAGATTAAAGAGGTGCTGCCCGGGGTATGAATCATCCCTGAGAATTTTTCTCGCTCTCCTAAGGCAACGATCTCTTGCGATGTAATCTAACGGGCTCAGCCCATGATATCATGTGCTGTATTCACCACCCTCTATAAAGACTTTCTGTCTGTGGCTGTCAAGTCAACGTACCACACTGTGATATGAGAGGACACTTTCTATTGTGGACCGGTAGAAGGAGATCATCAATTGTTGTTTAACATTGTTCTTTCGCAGGACCCTGAGAAAATGGAGTCTCTGTTGGGCCTTCCTAACCACCTGAGTTATATTGTTTTTCCAAGTGAGGTCTTCACTAAGGTAAACTCTCAGGAATTTAAAGGAAGAGACTCTCTCCACACAACCCCCCTGATATACAACGGGGCTAGTTCCCCTCTCTTCCTCCAAAAGTCCAAACCATCTCCTTTGTCTTGCTAATATTTATGTGCAAGTTATTCTCTAAGCACCATGTAGATACTTTTTGAACCTCCCCCCTGTACACTGAATCATCTCCACCTTTAATTAGACCCGTTATGGTAGTATCACCTGCAAACTTAATAATTACAGTGGATTGATCAGATGACTTATGGGATTTATGTGGTAGGGCAGAGCTGGGGAGCTTCCCTCCTGGCAATGGTGTTGCTGCATGTTACCTGGTGTGGGGCAGGGGCTGGAAAAGTGCAGTGGCTGGAGCCCCGTTGTGCCCCTGCACCTGTGATTTTGTCACTGCCCTTTCCTGCCCCAGCTCCATTCAGGAAAGCTTCAGAGATGCTGGTGTAGGAATGGCAGCTCTGGGGCTTTGCTTTACCACCAGGATCAGGACTGTCCTTGTGTGAAGTGGAGGATTTCAATGGCTAAAACCCTGAAAGAATTGGGTGGAGGCTATTGAGTATAATTGTAAATCGAAAAAGAAAATAACTCTGTATGTGTATTGCTAAAGCAAACATGGGAAATTCCACTGAAGCTAAGTGAGGCTCTCTGAGTGCCTAACAGGTTAATAATTCTTTATGTATCTCTGCTACTCTGTCACAAGGTGTTTAACTTTAGATCACATGGATTCAGTTGAAAATCTCCATTTTGTGTAAGATAGTTTTTGTTCTCTAGCTACCAAAAACAAAGGGTGTGCTAATGATGTCTCTCCTGGAGAAAACACAGCCTCAGGTAGTAATGGAGTCTATGTGGAAAGACTCTATTAATGCCTCCGTTTCAGTTCAGTTTGAAGTAATTTCATATTTCTAAGATGTTTGGCCTGTGCTTGGTCAAGCACATGATTTTATTCAACTATTTGGATGTATATCATTATTGTTGTATGTCTGTTTCAGAACAAGTTCTGTTAGTAAAGCTTTGAAACCATATTTTTTGCCTGGACAATTTTTATTCCAAGAAGAGTAAGTTTTTATTCACCCTATTGCTTCCCAATGTGCAATATTAATAACAGCAATATAGGTTTATGACTAATGGTTTCCCGTGAAGGAGCAGAACCACAGCTAGAGGGCTCTCCTCAGATTTGTGTTAGCTGGGGGGAAGGAAAGGTGCTGTTCAGGACTGCCTTTTACAACCATAGCTCCTACCTTGAGATCCTATACAGTGGTACCTTGGTTTACAACCATAATCTGTTCCAGAGGTCTATTTGTAAACCAAAACAGGTTGTAACCCAAGGCGCGCTTTCACCAATAGGGCCTCCAATTTTTTTTTGTTTGTAATCGGAAAAAATGGGTTGTAATCCAAAAAAAGGTTGCAAACTGGGACACGCACTTCCAGGTTTGACGTGTTTGTAATCCGAAACGTATGCAAACCAAGACATATGCAAACCAAGGTACCACTGTATTGAGAAAGTGGACCTAGCCTCATTTCTTCATATGCTGATTATGTGCAGATTACACTGTTGTAATGCATTCTACATGGGGCTGCTTTTAAAGATGGTATGAAAGCTTCAGCCAGAATGCCATGGTACACCTATAATTTGCAAGCTGCAATTGCCGTCTGTGTGTTTCCAGTCCAAATTTATACCCTAAACGGTGTGGGGGCGGTTAGGGCCCCCCACTTTCACAGTGTCAAAGAAGAGGTTATGTACCACTGAAAATGAAGTCAAAATAAGATGTTCTGAGTGTGTCAACAGGACGCCTTTTCTGTGGTGGCCCCCTGTTTGTGGAATACTCTACCCAGGGAGGCACACCTGGCACTATCTTTGTTTTTTAGGCACCATGTAAAACGGTTCCTATATCCATGCTCTCGGCCCTTAATTTCAAGGGTTTCAAATACTTCTGGCCTCTTTTAGTGGGGCAGGTTCTTTAACATCCATCTTTTATTTGTATAGATGTGGATTTTTTAAGCTTTTTGTTGATTTGTTTGTTGTAATAGGTTTTAGTGTTCCTACTGTGTTGCAATTCACTTTGAGTCGCTTCCGTGCATAAAGGGACTAATAAATAGTAATAACAATAATAGTATCAATAACAACAATTTTAACATATTGATTACAGCATTCTTTGGAGAATACTGACATGCCTGCTATTTAATTTCTTCAATAGAAATTCCCCTATATGTAGGTTGAATGCTTCACTGTTAATAAGAAAAGGGAAGATTCAGTACTACTAAAGGTGAGTTATGCAGAGCAATTATATTTTACTCGATCTGTTTATGAGTTACTTTCCCAGACACAGAGGTATTAAAGCTCATTCCCACAGCCCTGCCTCTTTTTGTCTTTCTTCCTCTCTCTCTTGCTCACCATCTCTTTTCCCTACAACAATCACATGGCATTGTAGAATTGCCATTGTGATTTGGGCCCATGTTAAGCATCTCTCTCTCTCTCTCTCTCTCTCTCTCTCTCTCTCTCTCTCTCTTCTCTCTCTCTCTCTCTCTCTCTCTCTCTCTCTCTCACACACACACACACCCCTCTGAGCCACAAAGGTGAAGAATCTCTTTTATGGAATTATTTTTATGATAATCTATTTCAATGGTTAATTTAGTTTAGAGCACTGATTTATAACACGTTTATAGATATATATATTTTTACTACTCTTTGTTGAATTATAGAGGTGGCATGTGTAGAATGGAAGTGCTTGGCCTATTGTTCTGCTTCTCACGCAACCAGTATAGCTCAGACAATAAAAAGATCTATAAAATTAATATATACAGAGAGAAAGGAACAAAGACTGAAAGAATATGTAATACTCTCGTGCCTGATACCACATTTATCTCCTCTGGTGAGGTTAAGACGTCACATATACATACTGAAATACTACGGAGATATTACTGCCCTGGTCTGATGAGAGGTAGATTCTCTTCCTCTAGACTCATCTTCTCTTTTGTTTATGCATAGTTGATCTTTTAGAAAGGAAACACATTCCTTATCACAGGGTTTAATAATGTATGTAAATTCTCGGAACTAGGAGAATCTTTGACCTAACAGGTGTTTTGGGACTGCTCACTCTGTTGAGGGGGTTCGAACCGCCAACCTTCTGATCGGCAAGCCCTAGGCTCTGTGGTTTAGATCACAGCGTCATCTGCATCCACAGATACATATCCCCATAATATAGATGTAAGGCACCTCATTTTATGTTGGCTCTCTTATTAGGCCTCTGCAAATTTATTCTAATAGCATGTATTTTAATAGAATCATAGAATTGTAGAGTTTGAAGGGACCCTTGAGGGTCATCTAGCCCAACCCTCTGTAACGCTGAATTCTTAACCAAAGCATCCATGACAGATGACTAGCCAACCTCTGCTTAAAAATTTCTAGTGAAGGAGAGTCTACCACCTTCCAAAGATGTACCACTGTTGAACAACATTTACTGTCAAAATTTTCCCCCTGATGTTTAGTCCCAATCTCCTTTCTTATAACTTGAATCTGTTGATTTGGGTCCTACCATCCAGAGCAGGAGAAAACAAACTTGCACCATCTTCTATGCTCCAGCTTCAATCTTCTTTAGTATCCTTTGAACAGGGGTGTGTTTGTGTGTCTAAGATTGCCTTTTTATACACTCCAGGTAATGCAAGTGGAACAGCTTGGGCAATATGCAAAATGAAGAAACAGAAAAACAATGTTGAAAAGACAAAACAGAGATTGCTACATATGCAGGCAGTGAAAGGAGGATGTACAACATGATTTTGTTTTAGAGCTGACAAGGCTCAAAATTGGTTGCTGGTATCAGGGGTGTAGCGTGGGGGCTGCCAGAGGAGCTGTGGCCCTGGGAATGGACTTTTGAGGGGGTGCAAAGCAGGCGTGGGCGTGCACCCCCAGCGCAGTCTGGCCTGGCACTCCTCTTCTGGGCATTGGAGGAATTGCTGCAGGCTCCTTCACCCGCCTCCCTGCCCCAGTGTGCACAACCCCCAGGTGCCAGGAACTCACAATCTGCTGCTGGGTGGGGTATAAGTGCTGAAACATCTCACTGTGGTGCCCCAGAAACTCTGTGCCCAGTGTGGCTGAACCAGCCGCAATCCTCTAGATCCGCTTTTGTAGGTGAGCACTCTGATAGGGCACCAGGGACACGGGTGGCACTGTGGGTTAAACCACAGAGCCTAGGACTTGCCGAAGGTTGGCGGTTCGAATCCCCGCGACGGGGTGAGCTCCCGTTTCTTGGTCCCTGCTCCTGCCAACCTAGCAGTTCGAAAGCATGTCAAAGTGCAAGTAGATAAATAGGTACTACTCCGGCGGGAAGGTAAACAACATTTCTGTGTGCTGCTCTGGTTCGCCAGAAGCAGCTTAGTCATGCTGGCCACATGACCCGGAAGCTGTACGCCGGCTCCCTCGGCCAATAAAGCGAGATGAGCGCCGCAACCCCAGAGTCAGTCACAACTGGACCTAATGGTCAGGGGTCCCTTTACCTTTACCTTACTCTGATGGGGCACCAGTTACACATGTACCAAGGAACATCCTGCTGTGAACTATTTCTTTGAGAAATCCCTTATCCAGAAATTCTTGCTTTGTACAGTTGGCAACCCATTCAAGAGCATAATTTTACAAAAGGATGCTACTTGAAATTCTTTCATAGTCCTTGATCTCCCTTCTCTGCCTGATTTGTTTCCCTCTACTCATTTGAGGAAACAAATAGGCAAGCTTTGGATAATTGTGGGACTTTCTGATGCCTTTCCCTTTCATCTATGTTTGGGAGCTGTAAACTATATCCACACACCAGCCATTTTCCTGTAATGCATAAACATGATGCCTTCTTCTTGTCACAACAAGTCACCATTCCTATTTGTACAAACTAACATAAAAATACTAAATATAATTCACGGTCCAATTGGAAAGGGTGGGGAGGGAAACCCATGTGGTTTCCACTGCCAGGGAAGATTCTTGACTAGAATCTCAGTTTATCTTGTTAGATGTTAAAAGAAACCAATTCCTTTCATAAAATGGAGGGCATTTAAAGGATCCAGCCATTTAAACCAAGTTGTACAAGAATTCTTTGTGAAGACAATATCCTTCTTCCACTTGTGTGTGAGTCGGGAACAAGAGTTGGCAAGACAAAGGAAGATTCTAGTAAAAAGAATTGTGTCAGTCATGGTTGTTGTTGTTGGAGCATTCATCTGATATCCTGTGCCCCTGCTGATGCTGCTACTAGAGGAAGGAATGGGAAGGTGGTGGCAAGGCTGGTGTGGTATAAATGCACTAGTAGAAGTGATGTGGACACAGGAGGTCAGGAGTGTCCTCCCTGCCATTTGCAAACAATGAAATCCAATTTTAAAAAATGAGTAGCAAACAATATAGTGACCCCCACCTTTCCATTTTCTCTGCTATGGAAAGCAAAGAATATCCAAGTGAGCAACTTAGAAGAAGGAACTGAACGAGCAAATCTGGCACAGTACTACATAACCCACATAAAGAAGAAGAATATATAATAGAAACAAAAATATGACCACAGTTATACCATACATTTAAAGCACTTCAATAGCTATAGTTTCCCTTAGAAGAATACTGGAAACTATGGTTTGCTGAGCGTTGTTAGGCGACCTTTATCACAAAGCTACAGTTCTCATATTGTCTCTTGGAGGAGAGATTCCTTGTTAAACCAATCTGGGAATTGTAACCCTTAAGAGCTAGTGTGGTGTAGTGGTTAAGAGTGATAGACTCGTGATCTGGTGAACCGGGTTCGCTCCACATGCAGCTGTTGGGTGACCTTTGGCTAGTCACACTTCTCTGAAGTCTTTCAGCCCCACTCACCTCACAGAGTGTTTGTTGTGGGGGAGGAAGGGAAAGGAGAATGTTAACCGCTTTGAGACTCCTTCGGGTAGTGATAAAGAGGGATATCAAATCCGGACTCCTCCTCCTCCTCCTCCTCCTCCTCCTCCTCCTCCTCTTCTTCTTCTTAACAAATTACAGTTCCCAGGATTCTGTGGGAGAATCTGTTTATTTTAAAAAGTCCCCAAGATAATTCTTACTCATTTTTTGTGGGCTTTTATTGTAATATACACATTTTTGGATGCAGTTTTATTTTGCAGGCAGTTTCCTCTCTGTCTATTGAGATCAGGCAGGTGCCTTTACTGGACTCTTTTAGGCAACTGCTGAAAACAGTGTGGTTTAGACAAGCCCAAGCATATTCTTAGAAAGTTGAAGTAATGGTTGTGAATTTCCCCTCAATTTTATTGTTTTATATTTTCATAAACTACTTTGAGGGTTTGTTTACAATCAAGCAGCATATAAATTTTATTTAAAAAATAAATAATATATCACATTTTTGCAGGTCATTTTTACTAATATGCATATTTCAGCATGCAATTTTCAATAATAGTATGGATTTTAGTATGGATTCTTTGGTAGGAGAACTGCATCGCAATATTCAGAGAAGAACAATTTTTGAAGGAGGGCTGTGTTTGTTTATACATTGCTTCAGAATATGAGAATTTAATAAGTTCAGATTCCAACTGCAAACTGAATGGCTTTCACCCTTTACCTTTATTCTGGAGTCTCTGCTCCCTCCCTTATTCTGTGGCTTTCTACCATCAGTTAGAGTCCTCTCATCAGACATGGCTTATTCCCACCCTCCCCCAACAGAAATGAAAGCATGAATTAGAATAATGGATAGATTACAAAACTGCTTCTTTAATAAATGAATGGACAATTACTCGTAATTTTTAATTGAAACATTTCCCCATGAAAAGGTGTTTGGTGTTGTTGGCAATGATGTAAATAGCACTCTGTAGATTTCCTATGTCTAGTGGTGATAATTAAGGTGATCTTGCAAACAAGAAACTGTTTGTCTGGCTTAATTACTTGAGTGGAACTGTTAAAAAAACAAAAACAAAAACAAAAACAAAAAACCCAAAAGAAACCCAACATGCAACTTGCATTGTAGCAAAAAAATTGTTAATTTTAATCAGTTAATGAACATAAGAATATATAGCCACCTAGTCCAGCATTCTGCTTCCAGCAGAGCTAGACGGATGCCTCTGAACAACTTACAAGCAGAACATTCATCCCAGCATCTTAGATTTAGAGGGGGGAGTTTGGAACACAAAATCTCACAAATTTCCATGAAGCCATTATAAATAAAGACCTGTCCCTTTTACAGGTTGACCTTGAGGAAAAAATAGGGTAGTTATGGAAGGCTGCTTGGCACCATGGGAGTTTTTCTGTAGTGTCTTGAAGGGTTCTATCTTGTAGCAATAACAACAACAATAACAATAATGTTATTACTTATATTCCCACCCATCCAACTGGGTTGCCGCAGCCACTCTGGGCAGCTTCCAACAAGGTAGAAAGGAACACACCAAAACATCAAACATTAAAAGCTTTCCCAAATAGGGCTGCCTTCAGATGTCTTCAGAAGGTTGTAGAATTGGTTATCTCTTTGACATCTGATAGGCAGGTGAACAGGTGCCACTGCTGAGAAGGCCCTCTGCCTGGTTCCCTGTAATGTCTCACATTGAGGGAACCACCAGAAGGCCCTCAGAGCTCAATCTCTTCACGATAGGGGTGGAGATGCTCCTTTAACATCTATGCACCTGGAACCTTAATCAGGTATACTGGTGGCCTTCCATATTAGGTCAACCATCAGGTAAAATCCAGCCTACTGATGCATTTAGGCAAGTTACTATTGGCTGTAAAAGCTCCCTTCATTGTCAATGTTGTGCTGGGAATCATGAGCCATAAGGCTAGTTTTGTGTAGTGGTGTATTGGACCAGGTCCTAGGAGACAGGGTTCAGCCATGAAGCACACTGGGTGACCTTCGGCCAGACACTGTCTATCAGCTGAACCCACCTGTGATAAAATTGGAGAGGGGCAGAACCATGTCTGCCAAATTCAGCTTCTTGGAGGAAAAGTGGGATATATATGGACAAAAACTATTTTGTAGTGGAATTATTATTGTTATTTAAATATTATAGTTGGAATATTCTATACTTCCCGACATTGGTACTTTATTTTTCATATTTCCCCCATCAGATATATACTATTGCATGTTAGCCTACAGGTAAACCACTCTGCTTACCTCTCTGGAGGTTTTATAGCCTATGCTTAACCTATATATATATATATATATACACACACACACAATCAATATTCCTACAAATGTCACACAAAACTTCCCATCAGAGTGTACTCATAACATTCTGATCTTGTATTTATTACAGAGACCGGAAGGAATTACTTGCATAATGTTGTTTATTGACAGTTTTGTTCAAATGTTTCTTCTTCCTTTCTTTTCGCCAGTACCCAATTATAAGTGTTTTTATATCCTGAAAGCCCAAAGTGTCTCTCTGTTCGTGGTTTCAGTTTGATTAATTCCAGGCTGCCTTTCCCTTTGAGAACAAATTTGGATCTGTAAGGGGCAAATAATATGTAACACGTTTCTAATGTGCAATAATTGCAGGTTTAAATAGTTGGCACAATCAGTGCTTAGTGATTTCATTACTAGATGGCACCGTAATTTATGCTAATCCTGATAACAGTTCCAGATGAGAAGGGTCCAGACACAGGAGACTGTACTGCAATTATTTACACCCTGTATTTCTGAAACAATAGATGTAGTAATTTGAAGAATCAGATGACTGGGAGCTCATTTATTCTGGTAGGAAACACATGTAACATGTTTTGTCAACAAGTATAAAATTGAATTTGTCTCCCCGCCCCTGTAGTCTTCCCCCGCTTCCTGTTCTTGAACTCTCTCTGCCCTAATTGCTTGGCTAGAAACCACGCATGAAAAGAACACTTCTCTTCAAGCGACAATGGAGAATGTGACGACACACACTCCCATAATCTTCACTGTGGAAAAAGGTTAAGGGAGAAAGCTGGGGCCAAGCGGTAGAAACTGGGGCTGGTTCTTCTGTTTGGGTGGGGCAAGGGATCAACTTACAGGAGGGTTGGTGAATAGCAACCCCGCCCCCCCAACTGGCATTCTTAAATTGAAGGCGGAGGAGGGGAACTGTATGGAAGCCACCAAATCCCATCCCAAGTGACTCTCATTCGAAACATCATCAGGTTCATTTATCCACGAAAAGTGGCCCCTTCGCTTCACTCACGCACTTTGTGGTAGCATCACACAGTTGTGATATGTATTTGAACACATGGGAGTAGGGCCAGTTGCATGGGTCTTCCCCATCTGACCATTTTCCTGCCTCCCACCATGCAACAATCCCCACCAGGACCACATAACACCGGTCTTGAGAGATCTGCATTGGCTCCCAGTACGTTTCCGAGCACAATTCAAAGTGTTGGTGCTGACCTTTAAAGCCCTAAACGGCTTTGGTCCAGTATATCTGAAGGAGTGTTTCCATCCCCATCGTTCACTGAGATCCGCACTGAGGGCCTTCTGGCGGTTCCCTCATTGTGAGAAGTGAGGTTACAGGGAACCAGACAGAGGGCCTTCTCGGTAGTGGCACCCACCCCGTGGAACACAATCCCTTCAGATGTGAAGGAAATAAGCAGCTATCATATCTTTAAAAGACATCTGAAGGCAGCCCTGTTTAGGGAAGTTTTTAATATTTAATGCTGTATTGTTTTTAACACTTGATTATCATAGAATCATAGAATCATAGAGTTGGAAGAGACCACAAGGGCCATCGAGTCCAACCCCCTGCCAAGCAGGAAACACCATCAGAGCACTCCTGACATATGTTTGTCAAGCCTCTGCTTAAAGACCTCCAAAGTAGGAGACTCCACCACACTCCTTGGCAGCAAATTCCACTATCGAACAGCTCTTACTGTCAGGAAGTTCTTCCTAATGTTTAGGTGGAATCTTCTTTCTTGTAGTTTGGATCCATTGCTCCGTGTCCACTTCTCTGGAGCAGCAGAAAACAACCTTTCTCCCTCCTCTATGTGACATCCTTTTATATATTTGAACATGGCTATCATATCACCCCTTAACCTCCTCTTCTCCAGGCTAAACATGCCCAGCTCCCTTAGCCGTTCCTCATAAGGCATCGTTTCCAGGCCTTTGACCATTTTGGTTGCCCTCCTCTGGACACATTCCAGTTTGTCAGTGTCCTTCTTGAATTGTGGTGCCCAGAACTGGACACAGTACTCCAGGTGTGGTCTGACCAGAGCAGAATACAATGGCACTATTACTTCCCTTGATCTAGATGCTATACCCCTATTGATGCAGCTCAGAATTGCATTGGCTTTTTTAGCTGCCGCGTCACACTGTTGGCTCATGTCAAGTTTGTGGTCAACCAAGACTCCTAGATCCTTTTCACATGTACTGCTCTCAAGCCAGGTGTCACCCATCTTGTATTTGTGCCTCTCATTTTTTTTGCCCAAGTGCAATACTTTACATTTCTCCCTGTTAAAATTCCTCTTGTTTGTTTTGGCACAGTTCTCTAATCTGTCAAGGTTGTTTTGAAGTGTGATCCTGTCCTCTGGGGTGTTAGCCACCCCTCCTAGTTTGGTGTCATCTGCAAATTTGATCAGGATGCCCTTGAGTCCATCATCCAAGTCGTTGATAAAGATGTTGAATAAGACCGGGCCCAAGACAGAACCCTGTGGCACCCCACTAGTCACTCTTCTCCAGGATGAAGAGGAACCATTGATGAGCACCCTTTGGGTTCGGTCAGTCAGCCAGTTACAAATCCACTGAGTGGTAGCATAGTCAAGACCGCATTTTACCAGCTTCTTTACAAGAATATCATGGGGCACCTTGTCAAATGCCTTGCTGAAATCAAGGTAGGCTACATCCACTGCGTTCCCTTCATCTACCAGGCTTGTAATTCTGTCAAAAAACGAGATCAGGTTAGTCTGACATGACTTATTTTTCAGAAATCCATGCTGACTATTGGTGATCACAGCATTCCTTTCTAGGTGCTCACAGACTGTTTGCTTATTGATCTGCTCCAGAATCTTCCCTGCTATTGCTCTCAGACTGACTGGGCGGTAATTATTTGGGTCCTCTCTATTCCCCTGTCTGAAAATAGGGACAACATTTGCCCTCCTCCAGTCTGCCGGGACTTTGCCTGTTCTCCAGGAATTCTCAAAGATGACTGCCAGTGGTTCTGAGATCACATCTGCCAGTTCTTTTAATACTCTTAGGAGCCGCCCAGAGTGGCTGGGGGGGGGGGCTCAGCCGGATGGGCTGGTTATAAATAATAAATTATTATTATTATTATTATTATTATTATTATTATTATTATTATTAATCAATCGGAAAAGAGTCATATGATTGATCCCACAGCTATGCTTCCTGTATTCACACTTGTATAGCAGCTTGGGTTTTAACTCCCATGGCAACTCCCATGCCACGGTAGGAGGCCATCTAGAGGCTGAGTAGCAAGAGAAATAGGCTCCCAGCCCCATCTGGGTGCCTTTCTTTTATTTTCTGGCGAAATCCAGCAATGCCAGTACAGTGGTACCTCTAGTTAAGAACTTAATTCGTTCTGGAGGTCTGTTCTTAACCTGAAACTGTTCTTAACCTGAAGCACCACTTTAGCTAATGGGGCCTCCCGCTGCCGCCGCGCCGCCGGAGCACGATTTCTGTTCTCATCCTGAAGTAAAGTTCTTAACCTGAGGTAATATTTCTGGGTTAGCGGAGTCTGTAACCTGAAGCGTATGTAACCTGAAGCGTATGTAACCCGAGGTACCACTGTACACTATTGGTGTTAAAGATTCCTACCCTCCCCACAGTCCCCCATACACTTTCAAAATGGAGGACCGCTCAGAACAGATCTTGGGGGGGTGTGTAGTATGCAATAGCAGGGGAGAAGAGGAAGGAGAAGTTGCACTGCATGAGCAGAAGTCTGCATGTGCAACATCTGTTGCAAGCCACTATTTTTTCCTCAGAAGATTGAGTAGGATGCTAGAAACTCCTGGCATGTTAGAGGAGGTTGCGTTTCAGACAAGTCTATTATTATGTGCCCTGATGCATTGAGAAGACCAGTATATCTAATGTAGCATATATCTCTGTTTTCAACTAAACGTTTTGTTCGGTTTTTGGTCCCAGGACAAAGTGTTGCATTGTATTCATTGTGTTTATGGGCCATTGTGTCTGCCAGCACAGGTATGATACTTCTTCTACTGTGTGACAGCACTGTTAAATTGCTTTGAACAATATTTTATGAACTTAACTCTTGTGAGAACACTGAATTGTGCCTCCATGATCTTAAGAGCTGGATGTATGCATGTTGAGCAAATAATCTTTTTACTAGTGGAAATGCGGGTGGGGGTCAAATTGTTGAAGTTAACTGCCCTTTCCGGGGAGGGGATGTGTTTGTGGCATTAACGGATGTGCACTGGTACAGCTTTTTCCTATTTGACATGCCTTCTTTCAGACACTCACTAAGCAGAACAAAGACCTAGGTGCAGGAATTAGCACAGGAGTTGGGAATCCTGTGAGGTGTTGTTTTTTTTAGCAAGCACCTTTCCGGGGAGGGGATGTGTTTGTGGAGTACCACCCTGAAGCCTGCAGGACTGAATCGTCCTTTCATCACCTGGGAAGAAAAGGGTTTGATCCTGCCGGGTGCTTCTTTGCAGCTTCTCCCTCTTCCCTTCTTTCCCTTCCCACCCCAGCCTCTGACAGCTCCAAATCACCATGACTTGGCCCAATTTGGTTCAGGATTTGACCAAAAACATTTCGCCATCCAGTAAGATGCTCATCTAAAACTAGTTTAAGCAATTTAAGAGAAAACTATTTTAGAATAGCAGCACTACAAATAATTAAAACTCGGCTCAGCATCTCAACTAAAAACAGCTTGAAATAAATGTCTTTTCAAGGCTGATTTAAAAGCTGGTACTGGAGGAACCGAATGTATTTCTGCTGAAAAGGCCTTGTTTCTAGTGCTCACCAATCTGATTGATCTTGAAGGCTGGCCTCTGAGCAGGGTCTTTGAGGCTGAGCTTAAGGTCTGGGCAGGTTCATTGGGCACAGGGAATCCTTCAAATTACCTGGACCCAAACTGTCCAGGGCTTTAGAGGTTAATCCCGGCACTTTAATTGGGGCTGGAAACACACGGCCAACAAATGCAACTCTTACAATACCAGGGAAACATTTAAGTCTTGGGTGGGAGGAAGAATCTGATCATGCCTTGCAGCAGGAAACTCTGCCACTTGGTGAGACGTTAACCAGCCAGAGTTGTTGCCATGCTGAAAATTCACAGTATGATTCTTCTTTTGCAGTCTCTATAGTTTACTTGTGAGAATGGCTAGACTGAAGATTAATTAAACACTACAGTTTCCTTATTGGTTTGTTTATTGTTTATTAGTTTTAAATTATTATAGAACCATGAAAACAAATGAACAACAACAACAACATATCCAACAAAAGGCAGGGTATACAAAACCTAAACATTTTAAGTAATAACACCCAATCTAACATGACACCCATATTTCTGTTTTTGTTGTTGTTTAGTCATTTAGTCATGTCCGACTCTTCGTTACCCCATGGACCAGAGCATGCCAGGCACTCCTGTAAATACCTGTAAATCTGAAAGTAAACTATATGAAATAAATTCCCACCATACTGAATAGAAATGTTTGGGATCATCCTGTCCCTTAGAGACCCAGAACTTGTGTGTTATTTTTTTCTGCAATAACCACATTCTAAATTCTTGTGTTATAAGGATGTAGTCAGATTTTAAATTATTTCCATTGTTATGTTATACAGATCCATCCATGTCAGAAGTTTTTTTTGGGCAAAAGGTCTTCATAGTATCTGTCCACATGTTTAGAAGGGGTGACTGAGGATTTATTTGAATATATCTTTCAATAATCTTTGATAACTGCTGATAAATTTCAGAATAATTTCAGAATAAGGCAACCGGTGGGCATTTTGATTCTTGGCAATTCTTACTGGAGAGAGTAAGTCCAACTGAAGTCAATGGGACTTACCTCTGGGCATGTAGAGAATTTCACTGTTGTACAGTTTTCTGCATCATTGTTCTCGTATATGAATAAAATATTGTTCCTTTTGTGAAGCCAAAGAGAGAGCTGAATATTAGTATTTGTGGAGTTAAGAGTTGGACACTACAGGTTGAAGTTGAAACAAAATGAAGATGGCACCCTTTGGCTGCTAACCAATGAGTTTATTATACCACCAGTAAGAATGTAGATATTCTTATACATTTCTAAGCATGAATATCTTAAGATGACTAACCACATTGACATTTTCTATAACAATGAACTCAAACGGGCAGCAGCGGGAGAAAATCTGAAATGGACTTTCCTTAGATCTTGTGAAATTATTGTACAAGCTAGTATTTTAACTTAGCACGAAACGTCTTGTGTCAATGTATTTGGCTGCCTCTCTGTTATTCGGGCTCGCAGCCAAGTTTGAAAAGCATCATATCCAGGACCTGGAGTTTTCCTGAGAAGCTGGGAGTCTCTGTGAACTTCTGTGCCCTTCTTTTGTCCACTAAGAGGGAATCTCCATGAAACAAAAACAATAAATTACAAGCACAGGAAAAACATCTGACATGGGGAAAATGTGACACATTTTGAACAGTTGAAATGAGAAGTATTATGGGGTGGGGAATGTAGAAAAGTGTAAGTCCAGTCTGTGAAAACAATCCCACCCTCATATTTTGGGGGCATCGATTGATTTTACTCAGACATTTAAAAAAAAAACTGCTGGAGAGAAATTAGAAGTGCTGGCGACTATTGTTGTACAGTGGTACCTCGGGTTAAGAACTTAATTTGTTCCGGAGGTCCGTTATTAACCTGAAACTGTTCTTAACCTGAAGCACCACTTTAGCTAATGGGGTCTCCCGCTGCCGCCACGCCACTGTTGCGCAATTTCTGTTCTCATCCTGAAGCAAAGTTCTTAACCAGAGGTAATATTTCTGGGTTAGCAGAGTCTGTAACCTGAAGCATCTGTAACCTGAAGTGTATGTAACCCAAAGTAACACTGTATTTTATTTATTCTTATATCTATAATTCAACTTCCTTCTAAGACACGTTTAGTGGCATACACAACATCCCTGTGGGGTAGTTGATAAATGGCGACTGGTTCAAGGTCACTTCATGGCCGAATGGAGATTCGAACCCTGGTCTCCTGGCTCCTTCTCCAATGCTTTAACCACACTGGCTACTACTACGGCATCTTGGATGTTGGGAAATGATTTCTTGACCTACCCATTTAAAAACTAGGGCTAACAGTCAGCCGTGCCAGACAGAAAGCTGCATCCATTTTCTACTTTTCCTGACTAATTAGATCAGCTCTATTCAGACTCCATGTTAGATAAAAAAGGTCACAAAATGTCAGGCAGGCATATCACCTCCTGTTAAAACCTGTTAACTTGTAACTGCTTTTGCTTTCACTCCAGAAAAGGCACCCTTGACAAACTTAATCACTTTGACCTCCAAAGAGCAACCTTCCACCTAGAAAAAGCCCCTGAAGGAAAGGGGAAAGCATAAAATTCAGTCGCTTAACAGAAACCTTGTGCCTACGGTTAAAATCTGGTGCAGCAAAAGGGAAAGCTGAATATTAATTTGTGGTTGAGTTTTAATGATCTGAATGCTGTAGTGACTGAAGTTGAAACAAAAGGACGGCTACATCGCTCGCGTTCTAACCGATGGGTTTGTCATACCATCGGCAGAAGTAGATACCCCTATACACTTCTTGGGGAATACTTATGTGTAAGTTACACTGAAATATTTTTCCTGTTGCCACTGATGTTCCCAGATTCTATTTTCTCCAGTAAAACTCTGTTGTTTGAGGCATCATATCGCCAAATTGTTGTACAAAATAGTGTTAAGTTGCAATGTAATATTGTTTCAGATGGCAGTCGTGTCCTCCTTGCCCAATATGAAATGGGGCAAACAGAAAAAAAAGTTAATTTTAAAAGAATCCCAATACAATGATCTAGTGGCAGCTTTTCTCTAGGGATAACTCTGAGGGAAGCAAGGTACTGGGACTGCCACGGGGGCTGCCAGTAGGACTGCTTATTTGCCACTGTCACAATCCTGATCAGTTCCCCCCTTCCACGGGTACTTATTTTAAAGAGGAGAAATAGGCAGAGCAGCTACAAGTACACATTTAGCATATCACCTCCTTTGGTCCTTTGAATGCTGCAGACTGAAATTAAAGATGACCAAAGCCACATCACTTGTCTACTAATCATACAATCAACAGGATTTCTTTTCAAGCTGCAAATAATTGATGCTTAAAGTACCTTTTGTCAATAGTGTAACATCAAAGTCATATTGATATTGTGTATGGGTAATATTCAACAAACATTTACTCAGAGCAGATCCCTTGAAGTTATTGGAGTTATGGTCATTCATTTCAGTGGGTCTACTCTGAGTAAAAGTTATGTGACTGACTCTTCGGTTTCACTTTATTTATCAAGATATTTCTGTGCCTTCTTGTGCCATGATGAGCTCCTACGCCCCAAAGTTTTCCCATGACAGACTGAAAAAGTGAAGCTTCCTTCCATTATTATGTATTTGTGTTTCTGTGTATGCCCATGAATGCAGCATTTTGAAAGCCAGCGTATCAATTCCCCCTCCCTAAGAATTTAGCAATTCTCTATGTTTTTTGTTGATTTAACTGCCTTTTGTGTTACTTTTTGAAATGTTAGAAGCACACATAAATATCCCTTTCCTAGTTGCTTTCTTTGTGAAAAGTAACATGTGAGGGAGCAGCCTGTTAAAGTATAAATTATTAAAGATGTAATGAATAGTACTGAACCCTGATGAGGTTGGCCTAATAGAGTTTGAGAGCGAAATCATTTAATGTACGGGAGAAAGATGATATTGACTGCAGCTTAGATTGTATTTATTATACATTTCGTATCATTTAGATGTGTCATTATACATGGCAACAGAACAGAATGATGAATGCTTTTTTAAAAGAGAGAGAGAGAGAGATGTGATTTCCAGAATACATTTTTTTAAATCTACTTCATAAACAGAATTTCATTTTTGATACTACAGAAAATGGAAAGCAAGGCTAAATACATTTTCAGGGAAGAGGGAATCGTTTTTAAGCTGGTTGTTTGGTATTTTCTGAGAATAGCTGAATGATAGTAAAATCCCTTAAAATATTGGATTGTAACCAACAGTTGTTTGGCACTAGCAGAATGATCTGCTCACAGAATGTGGGGCCACCTATTTTTTGCTGATCCCCTCTACACACTACCTTGCATTTCACCCCCCAGAAATGCTGCCCCATGTAGACTTTTCTGAGATATTCATGTTCTTAATCTCCCTTGTTATAGATACATAAGGATCTTGGGACTCTGCTTTGGCAACAGCTGTTACATCAGACTATTATTATTATATTTTTATTTATTTATTTGACTTATTAGTTACTTTTCCCCAAAAAGTAAACTCAAAGCAACTTGCAATATAATACCAAAAATAAAACCAACCGGAAGCTAAAGCAAAATAAAAACTAAAAACACTAGTGTACATTCGAAAGGGTTTAAAAAGATCCTGCCCACTAAACGAAGCCATAATATTTAAAACTCCCCAAGTTAAAGGCCAAAAGCCTGAGTCAGAAAAAAATGTTTTTTCCCTGATGTCTAAAAGTAGCTAGTGATTGTGCCAGGCATGCCTGCCTGGGGAGAGCATTCCTGAGCAGGGAGCCACTACGGAAAAGGCCCAGCCACACTCCAGACCTCCAGAGGGCACACAGAGAAGATTCTCAAATGATGAATGCAGGGACTCAGTTGGTTCATGAGGGCAGAGGCAGTCCTTGAGGTACTGGGATCCTGATCTGCATAATACTTTATAGGTCAAAACCAGTACTTTGATGTGAGTCCAGAAATTAACGGCAGTGGAGACATTTATGAATTAAAGACAGACTAAATCCATTATTATTGCAATAACTTAGAATTTGTGCAGTAAATATAGTATCAAAAAAGCAGTTGATGAATTGGAACCACAGCTGTTCAAGGCCATTCACTCGACTTTGGATACAACCCAGTATAAGAATAATTAAAAAGGAAATCTAAATCCATAAAAGCAGCACTAACAATAATCATATGCTCATAAAATAAGTATGCATAGGCAAACACAAAATACATATAGCAGACAAATTGATATTATCTCACTCGCAGGGCCGTCTTAAGCATATCCGGCGCCATGGTGCAAAGATCCCTCCTGGGCCCCCCCATTTCCCAGAGTTGTCAACCTTTTTTAAGGGGTGGACCCCAAAGTTGTTGACCTTTTTTAGGGAGCCGATACCATGCTTACACATTATCTCTAACAAGCCCTTAGAACAAAATAAAATGAAAAGGCAGAAGAAAATCTAATGAAGTCCTCAATTCCAAAGCAAGACTCATTCAAGACTCAGTTTCATTCAGCATCCAGGGTACTCCCACCACTGGTTTGTGAATATGGCCTTCTCAGTAGTGGTGCCCTCCCATCTGATGTCAAGGAAATAAACAACTATCTGACTTTTAGAAGACACCTGTAGGCAGCCCTGGTTAGGGAAGTTTTTAACGTTTGATGTTTTATTGTGTTCTTAATATTCTGTTGGGAGCTGCCCAGAGTGGCTGGGGAAATCCAGCCAGTTGGGTAGGGTAATAATAATAATAATAATAATAGTTATTGTTATTATTGTTATCATCATCATCATCATCATAATGTGTACACACTATGTTAGGCACCATCCACATCTACCTTGCTGCTTCTTGAGAAATACTGCATCAAACATGGTTTCATCCAAACCAGATTTAATCGCATTTGAAAATGTAAGTCTTATGAAGACTTCCCCGTCCTCTCTCTACCTCCTGGTGTGGACAGTCAGAGGGTGAGTTGAAAAACACATCCACCCATGCTGAAGTGTACAATGATGTGCAAATGTGATTTCAAATGAGAGGGTGGGTGGGAACAACTTTGCGGGCGTTAAGCTGGTAATCTGTACGCAGTCATAGTTAGCATTTTCAGGATAATATATGACAGTGAGTATGATGAGATAAAGCTTTCAAGTGACAATAGCTTTTTACCAGTATTCTTATCCTTGACAGTTCTTCTGTCCCTGTAGTAGTTTGCAATGAAAATAGGCAGACAGAAATCTCTCACACATAAATATGAATTATTCTAGGAAACCATGTGGTCCAGATGTTATTCAGGTAGGTAAAAAATGTAAGTGTAAAAAATAAGTACTCCTGTTCTTTATTTGCGGAGTGTAGTTGCAATTGTAATAATTACACTGACAAATAAAAGTAGGGAGGAAATTTTAGTTCCCTAACCAGTAATCTAAAACAGCTAGAAAGTAATTTACTTTTTTTATTCTTCTTCTTCACAGTGAACATGAAACCCACTTTCATGCATAAAAGAGATGGGATCAAACTTATCTGACATGTTGATACCAGTGTTAGGAAACAAGTCTCTGTATGGTTTATTTTTTCATTCATCTCCCTGGATTTTGGCTACTTATAAATCCCCACCACAGGATTTTAGGCATCCACAACCAACAGATTTTATTCCAAAGACAGCTGGTATGCTTATTATGCTGTACTACTGACAAGTAATAACACTTGAATGAGGCTCTTTAAAAACCGCAGATACCGAGTCTGCTATCTGAACAAAACCGAAATAAACAAATGAATGGCTTTTATCTTAGGGAATTCCTGAGGAACTGAAGAGCCTTCATTTTGCAATGACATGTAGCATCTTCACAGGTAATACTGGACAACAGATAGCTCACTGCCATTTTGATCCTGTATGTATCCCAACTTATTTGGGCACTCACTCTTCTTGAGCAAGCTCTGTACAAATAATGGAGTTGATCAACTTCCCATTGCCTTATAGATGCATTTCTGCTTATGGCAGAGGAAGCTCCAAAGATAATTGTTTGTAGCCTCATGATACTTGTATTAGTCTGGTGGGTTTTTCTTTTAAAATCCATCTCTGAAGAGCTAACCGTTTTGCCACATCACATGCTGGTATTCAAAGTCCTCTCAGATTCAAAAGCAGTTGGCCATTTGGCAGGGGATTGTACTGCTGTTTAAGAAAAAGTGCTCTAAAGAAGTACTCCAAACCATCTGAGCCTTACAGAAAAAGTTTCACAGTGCCTTAGATATTGACAATTGACCTCTATGCCTTTATGTTCAGGGAGAGGGAATGAGAAAGCTGTTGAGCGTTTGGACGTGAGTTCACATTTTATTCTTGGATTTTCTTGTAAACTTGTATTCAGAGCTTAGTGCAAGCAGAAGCCACTTCTGCTTACACATGAGGGGGCCTCTGTTTCTGTTGATCCACCACTGACACACAACTGCAAGCCAACAAATGAATTGAAGCTCAAGCCTTTTGCAAACACCTGATCTTTGTGGTCAAGGACACTTGCAACGTGTGTCCCTCTGCTACTACTACTACAGACACTCCAAGTGTCCCTATTTCCCAGGGACAATCCCGGATCTACAGAAGCTGTCCTGGTTTCTAATTTGATTCCGGAATGTCCCGCCTTTCCTTAGGATGTCCCTATTTTCATCAGAGGTATGTTGGAGGCAGGGCCATAGCTAGGGGGTGGTGAGGTGGGCCCCCGACAGGGGTGCAGACGATGGGGGGTGCGCATACAAAATTGGCTAAAATATGTCTATAAATAACGATCATTGCCTCATAAGAAATGGTTTTAAATAGAGGGTGAATTGAATGGGTGGAGGGGGGTGGGTTGGAGGAGAAGCGGAAAAAAGAGCTAATTTGTCTGTGACTGAGGGGCTTCATCTGGACGGTTCTGCCAGGAGCGCAAGATCACCTAGCTACGGCTCTGGTTGGAAGGTATGGTAGGGACATCCCTATTTTCATCAGTCATGGAGTTGTGCAGCCAGGGAGATAAGTAACTATACAACCTTTAGTAGACATCTGAAGGGAGCCCTGTATAGGGAAGTTTTTTAAATATTTAATTATGCTTTTATATATGTTGGAAGTTGCCCAGAGTGGCTGGGGCAACCCAGTCAGATGGATGGGGTATAAACAATAAAATTCTGAATTCGTTGCTAACCAAGGTGTGAACACCTTTGCACAGGGTAAAGACTTCCCTGCCCTATCAACACCTCCGGTTGCACAGACAAACAGAAACGAATCTAAATAAAAAAATTCCTTCCAGTAGCACCTTAAAGACCAACTAAGTTAGTTCTTGGTATGAGCTTTCGTGTGCATGCACACTTCTTCAGATACACTGAAACAGAAGTTGCCAGATCCTTCTATATAGTGAGAAGGTGGGGAGGGGTATTACTCAGAAGGGTGGTGGGAATGGGAGATTGGCAGATAGCTGAGATGAGCCTGTTGACGACTCTTAACGACTGCAATAGGTCTTACAGGAAAAGGCAAGGGGTGAGAAGGTGAAAAATGGCTTAGTCATGTATAATGAGATAAGAATCCAATGTCTCTGTTCAGACCAGGTCTCTCCATGGACCTGTAAGACCTATTGCCTTTTCCTGTAAGACCTATTGCAGTCGTTAAGAGTCGTCAACAGGCTTATCTCAGCTATCTGCCGATCTCCCATTCTCACCACCCTTCTGAGTAATACCCCTCCCCACCTTCTCACTATATAGAAGGATCTGGCAACTTCTGTTTCAGTGTATCTGAAGAAGTGTGCATGCACACGAAAGCTCATTCCAAGAACTAACTTAGTTGGTCTTTAAGGTGCTACTGGAAGGAATTTTTTTATTTTGACTATGGCAGACCAACACGGCTACCTATCTGTAACAGAAACGAATCTGACACTAATGAAACTGTGCTGATGTGAACAGAAAGAGTTGTGAAATGCTCTGGGTGGGGGTACAATTTCGCTGCTCTCTAGGTGGTAACGTGAACACACACTATCACAGTATAAATTCTGGATTGCTTTCCGTGTTTATTTTTGAATGGAGCCTGTACAAACATACTGGCAAACTTAATCAAAAACACTCTTACATGTAACCTTAGAAACCACATTTGGAAGCTATCCAACCCAGCTGGCAGGTATGTTGCCCCAAACAGAGAGAATTGTGTTGTTTGATACTGCTACATTTCCTGCAGACATCTCCTGAGCTTACCACATTTTCAGTCACCATGTGTATATCACAGTACTGTGTTACCATAATCCTGTCTCTCGCACCAGAGAGATGTGTAATGTGGAGATATAGGGGTGTTTTTTTTAATTTTTTTTTTTTGCTTTTACTTTGTAAGAAAGTGGCTTAGTGATGAATTTAGAGACAGTTACATTTAAACAAACCATAACATTTCGCAACTTTCTTTGTCAAGGATTAGCATGTGGGGAGGTTAGCCTTGAGTAAATATGATAGAGAAATATTTATAAATTCTGGGCCAGCACAATACCGTAGCACCTCGGGTTACAGACGCTTCAGGTTACAGACTCCGCTAACCCAGAAAATAGTACCTCAGATTAAGAACTTTGCTTCAGGATGAGAACAGAAATCGTGCAGTGGCAGCAGGAGGCCCCATTAGCTAAAGTGGTACCTCAGGTTAAGAACAGTTTCAGGTTAAGAATGGACTTCCAGAATGAATTAAGTTCTTAACCCGAGGTATCACTGTAAGTCACAGTGGGCTTCCCCCTTCTCCATTTGGGAAGCAGGTTCCATTTGGGAAGCAGGAATACTTGTGCTGATGGAATGATTGCCTGAGTGTGATGTTGAATTCCACCCTTATTGTCTAAGAAAAACAATTTTTGTTCTTTTCGGGGCAAGTCCACTGGGAACTTCTCCTGCATGGTGACATTTAAAGGAACAGGAATTGTGCATGTTTGGGCTTGCAGAGTGACAAAAGGTCCTGTCACCACTTAATATTAAATTAAGATCCTCTTCCTTCCTTTGTTGGTTCTATGACAATGTTTCATGTTTGACCTTCCAGAGCCCCAGACTGGAATATTCTTATGATACTGAGAAGAAGAAAGAATATCTTGATTTAATTTGAAATGGAGCACAGGACTAGGTGTAAAATACAGAACTGCTCAGGAGCTTCATGACTATCAAATTCAACAGATGTGAGTGGAAAATGTCCCAGAAATTCTAATGCTTTTTTTTTAAAAAAAAGGTTGTTTAAAAGGAAACTGAAAGATACTATATTGACGGTTGCCTCCTTTTAGGCAGCTTTGAAGCTATTTAAAACCACAAAAGTAAGGATTCATGTAAAGTATTTACTATGGATTAGAAAAGACACAAACATGATGTAAACAAATTCAGTTGTAGGAATTAGCCTCTTTGCTGAAGGAAGGTAGCCACTGGGTCTGGCTATACTATTACTCCAGTTCCTCAGACTTGGCTCCTTTTTTTTTGAACTGAAGTGTTCCCACAATTATTGCATGCTGTTCTACCACTAGTTTCACACTGTATGATTTCACTAATTTCAAATTCCTCCATTTTAATATAGTGGCAGTTGGCAGTGCTCCCCTAACCTCCTTGTCACCCAAGCAGAAGCAATGTGGAGCAATCAGAGAAATTGGACCTCGTTATGTACCAGATGTCCACTTCTGTAGTGAGCATCACAGAAGGCCACCATTTTCAGAGGTGGTAGCTATTTTGAATTTCCCAAAGTGCAAAAAGCACTTCAGAACATGGCTTTCTGGGGGGAAACAAAATGATGGCCACTTCAATTCTTTTCCCGCAAAAGAATTTCACCTCATTTCTGAAATGCAACTGGGGGGGGGGGTGACCAACCATCTGATTTCAAGGTGGCTGAAAGAGATGAGAAATGGCTATTGTCAATTCATTCAGGCCTATCTCACACATGTCTACTCAAAAGGAAGTCCCACTGAATTCAATGGGGACCACTCACAGTTGTGGGTACAGAATTGAAGCCTTAAAGTGCTGTATCTAAAGGATTCTTACCAGTCTCTGTATGGACTGAAATCTATTTGAGAGAGTTCCTCAAAAATCCAAGAGACTTCCACTCTCGGTTTTGAAAAAAAAGCCCACTGTAAAAAGTGACAGGCGATAAAGTACAATTAAAACTTAGAGCGCATGCAATAAGAAGTGACAAAGCATGCATAATCATGAGATGAATGACCTCGACGGCCAGATGAGGAGAAAGCAAGGAAAAACCAAGGTCAATTATCAGAACTGCTAATTTTAATGCCGCAATTAATAATGAACATTTCAAGAAAGAATGCTTAAAGTATAATGGTATCCGAGTATCAAAACCTGTTAAATGCCAAAGTTATGCAATTTATGCAAATTAAAATGATAAGAAGAGACAATTACGGTTTATAATTAACAGATAAATACAAATGATCCCACGATGAAGGTCTTGGCTTCTCCTCTGTCTTATGAGACAATGTAATTGATTTTTATAAATGCTAATTTATATGCTCTGTTAACCATTCACAGACTGTAATATCATTTATTAAATTAAAGAAAAATAGGCTTGTGGGCCAAGATAATACCTGATTTAAAAAATCTTATGGATAAAAATGAAGCGGGATTGCTAGAAAGAGAGAGGATATTTGGAAAATAAAGTAGTTTACATTTATTCTATAGTCTGAGGTCTGTATCTTTCTTTTCCTTGGAAGAATACTTTGCTGAGGTTTCTTTTTTTTACTATCTCATATAACAATGAGAAAAAGCAAATAATATTTTTTTAAAAATCAATTAAATCTGCATGTTAGCAGATAATAGAATAATTTTCAGATTTCAAAAGCATTCAGTAATGATGAGATTAGATCAATGTGTACTTGACTCTAGAACTGTAAGTACTTGAGAACAAATCCCCTTGACCTCACTAGGAATTTTAGCATGACTGCAGAGGACGAAACTTTCATACTTTCACAAAGGCAAAGTAAGAATCAGGGCTTTGTGAATTATATGATTCTACAATCACAGAATTCAGTACCCTGAGAATCTTAGCTTGCTTTTAAAAATAAGTCAGCAGCCCTTATGGCTCTAAAAGAGCCTTAAATATACCATAAGTGGTGTGTAGTGAACTTTCAGAAGCTATTGGAGGGGCTGAACAGGATTTGCCATAAGCAGGGAGTGAGTTTCAGTGCCACGTGATCCCAGCCAAGTGCAGAACAATTTGAAGTTCAGCATCTGAGGTTAGAGACACGCCTTACTTTTATAGCACATCTTCAAATACCCCTGGAAATTGTAGTTTGTTAAGGGTGCTGGGAACCGTAACTCTGTGACAGATAAATGTAGCTGTGTGAGAGTTCTGGGTGGGTAATGTGCTTTAAATGTATTGTTGCACACCACTCCAATATCCAAATGGTGCAAGATTCCATTGGTTCCAGGCACTAATAATAATAATAATAATAATAATAATAATAATAATAATAATAATAATAAATTTTATTTATATCCCGCCCTCCCCAGCCGAAGCCGGGCTCAGAGCGGCTAACAACAGTAAAATAATACAACATTCTAAAATCATTTCATTATAAAATTAATTAAAATCAGATTAATGGCAACCATTGGGATAGAGTTCTGTGCCAAAGGAAGGATTCAGGCTGTGCCCTGACCAAAGGCCTGGTGGAACAGCTCTGTCTTGCAGGCTCTGCGGAAAGATGTCAAGTCCCGCAGGGCCCTAGTCTCTTGTGACAGAGCGTTCCACCAGATCGGAGCCACAGCTGAAAAAGCCCTGGCTCTGGTTGAGGCCAGCCTAACCTCTCTGTGGCCTTATGCAGGGTTTGGTTTCCTCAGAATGAGGAGCAGCAGAGACTGTGGTGTCTTTGTCATAGATGGCTTAGTTTAGCTGGCTTAGTTTAGATGGCAAATTTCAAAAAGTTGTTGAGTTGTTTGATTGTTTTTTGCTAAAACACCATCAATACTCCAAGAGTCATGGATTCATGCAGAAATCAAGCTAGTCTTTCTATCTAACAAACAAACAAACAGTTGAGAGATGCAGGCCTGCCCATTTCCTCGCTTTCACAGAGCGACTTTCATGACCTATACTTTGGGGGCCCTTGCCTGGCTAATTCAGCAATTGAATCCTTGCTGGATCCAAGAAGGGACTCAGACATACATCCTACATGCCCCCCTGCCCCTGGAAAAAACCTCACAACACTATGGTGTGTATGCAGCCTTAAAGTGGTCCAAATTGTCTACTAGTCAACACTAAACCCCACCATTGTTTTCTTCATTTTAATTTGCACGTGCAGCCTTGTTAGCTGCTTGTACAAGTTTGGCATACAATGGCAAATGTATTTTTGGCTGTCCTAATAATTGCAATTACTTAACGTTATTCAAATTAAGGATGGGTTTTTTAAAAACTTGATTAGGCAGGTCTTTACAGGGCCACAACAGGAAGGGCAAGTCCCCTTACTTCCCTCATTTAAGGAGAGTATGGCATCCCAGCTTGGGTGTGGAGGAAGAATAGTCAGGCTTAATTATCTCCTGCTGCAAGCAAGTAAGTAGGAGGGGTACAGGAGGAGATTAGGAGGGGTAGGTGAGGTCGCACTTCTGCCTCTCCCAAGCTGCATTTTGTGAATCTGGTTGTACACGTGAGGGAGGATGTTCCTTTTATTTGTCAATAGGACGATGTATCAAGCTCCCCTACATTGTTGCTTACGCAAAGGAACTTGGGAGAAGGAATAGGGAAGGAGATGAGGGTGGTAACCTGGATGCCCAGCTTCTGTGTAATATCTCTTGCTGTTTTCACCTGATTTAGCAGCTGCACTGCTGGTGTGGAAGGTGAAGTGGTGCTTGCCCAGAGGGGCTATAATTTACATTTGGTGCATGAAACAGGCATAGGGAGATGAGATGGTTGGACGAGTCAAGTGGCCCTTGTGGAAAAATGAGAGTAGAGTGGTTCAGCAAAGGAGCAAGTGGGCCTTTTAGGAGGGACTTAAAGGAAGCGAGGAAATTGTTTGGACAACTAGAATGTAGGAAAGGCACAGGGGAAAAAGAATGGAAGAAAAGAAGAACAAAATATTGGGGCTTGGCAGTTTACTAGTTTGTGCACGTGGTTCCAGGCATGGGAGGGTCCATGCATTAGTGTTTCTGGTGGACTCCCTCCAAAGCCAATGGTCCAGCAGAGCCTACCTGCTCTGGTGATGGCAGTGCTCCTTAAATTGATGCTGGGTGGTTACCAGTAGGAGTTAGTGGGGTGGGGCACT
The DNA here is from genome assembly GCF_965113315.1 of Podarcis vaucheri. Lineage (NCBI taxonomy): Eukaryota > Metazoa > Chordata > Lepidosauria > Squamata > Lacertidae > Podarcis > Podarcis vaucheri. Next base: position 35,758,516 of record NC_138759.1, read on the forward strand.
TGCCTGACTTCCTGTCACTGATGTTACTGTGGGGAGGAAGAGGGAAGAGGTGGTGACAAGGTCAGTTTGGTGTAAACACGCCAGCAGAGCTAATCTAGTGCTCCTACCAGTGTGTTTGCACTGTACCAATTTTGACCTTTCCCTTCTTGGTAATATGCAGTGATGCTGGTGACGGGAGGTCAGGTATGTGTCATAACTCCCACTACTGGTGGCCACCATTGTAAAATCCCACAGTGCTCATGGCTTAGTGTTGTTCCGGGTGGTGTTCTTAGTGGTGGTGGTGGGGAATCAAAGGACAGACATTGGTAGTGAGCAGTGCTAGCATGCTTGGGCCCTAGCTACTGTCAGAAGATGCCTCATGTTAACACTGGGCCTATTGGTGAGAATGAGCTGAAGTATCAGGAGAGACAAGGCTATGGTTCGAGACAGGCATCAGTTCCTGTGCAGTACACAAACCTTATTATTTCTCCCACTCTTGTTCCTAGTCAAGTAGACTTCTGTTCGGCCTCTTCAGTTCTCTGGGGAAAATATTGTCTGTCTCCAGGCATAGTCAAAGGCAGAGAAATAGAGCTTTGAAATGCCAGAATAGAAACTTGATGTGTTTGGAACATGAGTGTGGAGGTTCTATCAGTGCCTGTGTGGATAAACTGTCAGCCTGTACGAAAGGGATTCCTCTGTTTGGGGTTGGGAGAGTTTTTGGTTCAAAACTTTAAGATTTAATTGTTTGCAATTTAAAAGACTGCAAAGTGCTTCATCACTACGCAAGATGAAAGCCCTGAAATTCATAACTGATATCAAAGCCTCTGCCCCCAGACTGAGACATAAGAGAAGAGCTTTGATATGACAAAACCAAAGAAGCAAGTAGAGGAGCATGAAAGCAACCCTGCTGGATCAAACCAAAGACTTCTCTAGTCCAGCATTCTGTTCTCACAGTGGGCAGCCAGATGCCCGTGGGAAGCCCAAAAGCAGGACGTGAGTGCAATAGCATTCTCCTGCTTGTGATCCCAAGAAACTGGTATTCATAGGTATACTGTTCCTGGTGCTGGAGGTAATACAGCCATCATGCCATATCCTTTTTCAAAGCCATCCAAGCTGATGACCATCCCTATATCTTTTCTTAGCAAATTCCACAAACACTGTATGAAGGAGAACACTTTGCCATCATCTTATTTATATTGCACCTTTCTTCTATCAGGGAACCCTCAGGCTCCCAGGCAGTCCCCAATCCGGTGTCAGGAACATGCCCGCCCCATAGCTGACCCAGATCTGCTTATCTTGAGTAGGTTGAAGACCACATGTGTCTTCAGACTCCACCCTGGGACCTCTTCTCTCTTTCGAATCTCCCAACATTCTGCTTAACTGGATGACCATGGGCCATACATTTTCTATATGCCATGCCTAATTTTACACATTTTTATCACAGCCCTTCTTCTTCACACTTCCCCCCTGTCCCATTTTTTTTTAAGCACCAAACATTGTAACTTTTCCTGATAGGGAAGTTTCTCTACCCCCTTGAGCATCAGTTGTTTCAGTTGTCCTTTTCTGAAACTTTTCCAGCTCTACAATATCCTTTCGGATGTTTGATGACGAGAGCTGCATGCAGTAGTCCAAGTGTGGTTGCACCATAGATTTGTATGATGCCATTATGATCTTGGCAGTTTTATTTTTGATCCATTTCCTAATGATTCCTTACATGGTGTTCATTATTTCTCACAGCAACCACCACACTAGGTCAACATTTTGTTTGAGGGATTTTATCATCCGATTGGAAAAGCTGACAAATAGTAACAAATAATGTGTTGTTAAAGTTTTCACTTCTGTAAATTTACCCACAAGTGACAGTTTCATGGTTATGATGGAAAAAACCTCAAAACAAATCGTATCCGTATCACAAGCAGACTTAGCTAGGGCTGTACTCAAAACAACTGTCAGTAGCAGGAAAACTAACTTCATGGTAAAAAAGAAAGGGAGAGTAAATCCATATGCTCCTTTCCATGCGCTAGCATGGAGAGTCAAGGGACGTGCGCTGCCTGCTGGGTGTGCTGTGAATTTGGGTGTGCCTCATGAAGCAATTGTCTCATCAGGACTCAGATCAATATTTAGTGCAAATGGTATATGAGTGTTGAAGGTTGAAATGACTACCTTGCAAAGCTGGCTGTTCCGTCCATATGTCATATTGGCATGTGCAGATAGCCAAATGCTTGTTCTCTACTTAGCACAGAGATGTTCACCCTGGGTTGACTACTAACCTTGTTTGAATTTGTGTGTGGTGGATCAAATTTCTCATACGTTACTTTTGCCAGCATATTCATTTCTACACACACTTCCCCTAATCAATGCATTTTTGTAAACATTGGTTGGAGAATTGCATCACAAAAATCAGGTAAGTGACGTTTTTGAAGGATGGCTGTGTTTCAGCTCTCATATTGTTTCAGAAAGTGAGAATGAGATAGATGTGGCTTTAAATGTGAACTGAATCCTGTCCCTAGTGGAGACACCCCTGGCTTTTGTGTGGCTGGCATCTAGCCAACTGTGCAAAGGTAAGAGTCCTATCCATTGCCCTACGCTTACTGGCTTGTGGTCCTGGGAAGGTTTCCCACTAGGGAACATGGTCCTTGGGCTGAAAAGAGGTTTTTCCACCCCTGGTTTAAATACATCATCAGCTGCATTTGATGTCTTCCAAGCTGTACATTAGTATCTATTTTGGATGCTAAAAGTACATTGACCACATCACTTCTATCCTGCATAGAGGCCATGGACACTGATGTACCCCTGATGTCAATGAAGATGTTTTGAATGTCATTTGCCCTGACTTTCCTAAATGCCCACACTTGAATGCGATGTCCTGGTGTCTAGTCAAACAAATGGAATGATTCCAGTTACAGATGGGTAGCCGTGTTGGTCTGCCATAGTCAAAATAAAAAAATTCCTTCCTGTAGCACCTTAAAGACCAACTAAGTTAGTTCTTGGTATAAGCTTTCGTGTGCATGCACACTTCTTCATGGAATGAAGTGGAATGATGAGATTCAAATGCAGGCATATTAGATACATTTTGAAACTTGCTGCTTGAAATTGGGCTATCCAATGGGCAGTGCAATGGCTTGCACACCTCTTTGAGAATCGGAACCACCTTAAAGTTTTTGCTTATAAATATTGAGTGAATCACTTTGCACACAGAAGGTAGTCAAGAGTTGACAGGCCCCTAACACAGCCTCTATGGTTTGGAGTGTGTGTGCTTAGGGATGGCAGGCTCTTTCTCTTTTAGGCTTCTCTCTTATGAGAAACCATGGTGAAAGTGAAAACAGTTTGTGGGGAAGGCGAGGGGCTGCATGTACACAGATACTTGTGCATGTGCTTTGTGCTCACTGAACTGCAGGCAATCTCTTCAATATTCACGATTCACTATGCAGATTTTTCTCTAAATCTGTTGTCCTTAAGCTTTAGAGTGCTGAATCTGCTATGAACTGTTCCGATCATCACAAATCATGCATTTCACGGTGACGTGTTTTCCTTTGAAATACGATCTATTGACTTTGTTCCAGCTGGGTTTTAATTAGCTTCTTGAATAGCCAAAGGTATTAAGCTTCAAGAGTTTGAGCAAATGATTGCATTCTTTAACCTTTAAGGATCCTATTTGTCCCTTTCAGCTACAGATTTAAAGCTCCACTCCCTTTGTATAACCAAGCGATACTGCTCTAAAACAATGTGGAGAGCATTATTAATAACCATCAATCATGAAGTGCATGTTCAAGGTTTCGTTACTTTAGCAGCACCTAGACATCTCGATGATTAATATCCAATTATAAACAATCGGTATTGGCCTTAAATTCTTCAACGTCATCCTTAATTCCATGAAAGAATGCATACGGCAAGTTCTTCAGGCTTGTATTATTCTTAGCTCAATACTCACAAACATTTTTGCCCAAATGCTGAATTCACATGTTGTTTTATAGTCTTTGTTTATTGCTTCCATCTTCACTGAATGAATGCAGGCACCTTTACATCCCAAAATGACAGAGAACCTTTGACCATGCCACTGTCACAATTATGTTTGTGGTTTTAAAATACACATTTACAACATGTGCAACATTTCTTTAACGTATTGTTGCATGCTACCCCAATCTCGGAGCAGTGCAAGATTCCAGGTGTTTCAGAATTTCTATTTTCTTTAGGAATGAGGCACAGCGGAGACTGTAGTGTCTTTATGACATATTGTTTATTTACACATATTTACTACCTGGGTCTACGATGGAGGGGCTCACAGCATCAATACCCCAAGAAGGCCACAGCCACAGCCTTGGATTCAAACAAAAAGCAAACTTCGTTCTGACTCTCTCTCCAGCTTGCTGCTTTTCCCTCTAGCTCAAATCACTGCAAATTCTCTGCCCTCAACTCTGGCTTTGTCCTTCTAACTAATTGCAAGTTGGGGGTACCCCCCCTTGCCATCTCAGTCCCTTATTGGCCCATCACTGAGCAAGAAACTAGCCTGGCTTATAGTTTAACACTTGCTGGATCTAGGGGTTAGAAGGGTTTCAGCATACAGCCTACTTCCTCTATCCCAAGCTCATAATAATATACATCACCTGTTATGTCTCACATGATAGTAGTTTATAAATTAAAAATTCTGTGGAGAGACCAAACAGAGAGAAATCCTCTCAAAAGATTAGAACTCAGTGATGCAGTGAAAATGACTGGCATTTGGGACATACAAAAGGAAACATTTCAGTATGCTCCATACAATTATCTTATAGAGCTGCTACAAAACTGGGGTGGCAGGAGCGGTGAGGAGCATAAGCCTTCCTCAGATGACAATTCAGAGAACAGTAGAAAAATGCAGGTTACAGATCACATGGTTTGGCCTGTATGCTCATGGGCTCTCTTCAGTAGACCAGATCAATATGTGGATATCTAGCTAATATAGTGTTACCTCGGGTTACCTCGGGTTAAGTACTTAATTCGTTCCGGAGCAGTAGAAAAATGCAGGTTACAGATCACATGGTTTGGCCTGTATGCTCATGGGCTCTCTTCAGTAGACCAGATCAATATGTGGATATCTAGCTAATATAGTGTTACCTCGGGTTACCTCGGGTTAAGTACTTAATTTGTTCCGGAGCGCCGCCAGAGCACAATATCTGTTCTCATCCTGAAGCAAAGTTCTTAACCCAAGATAATATTTCTGGGTTAGCGGAGTCTGTAACCTGAAGTGTATGTAACCTGAGGTACCACTGTATGTCCCAGTAAGCATAGAGATAATTGAGATGATTGGCTACATTGTCCTATAGCAGCTATTTCTTCTTAAAAAACAGTAGGGACTGGGAGTTCCTGGCCTAAGAGTGTATTTTGACCCTATTCCTGCTTACACTTCTGGCTTGAGCCTGGACAACATGTTTTTGAAAGTCAGTACTCAGTTCTTATTTTCTCTCTGTCCTATGCAGCAAAAAGAAGACAAGCAAATTGATGCAGCCTGTACCCTTCTATACAAGGTATTAGTTGCCAAAAGTGTTGATGCTGTCAGCCACCAAAATCAACAACATGTTCTGGGAAATGTCCTGAAGTTGTAAGGAAAAACACTGGATTTCACAACTCTTTGGAAACATACACGGTGTCCTTTGAAAGAAGGCACACTTCCTGTTCAGGAGCGGTAGCCTGGTACGGTTGCTAAATCTTTTGCTTCGAAATGCTCAGATGCCTTTGCCTGCTGGGTTGGCAGCTGAAAAATGCTTTGATTAAGGTGCAGGGCTTCTGCCTGCCGGCCGTAAATAATATTTAAAGCTGGTGCTTGACATTGCCACTAACACTGTGTTCTTGCTCATCCAACTAGACTTCTTTATAACAGCATAGCTTCTCAAAAGGATGTCCTTAAATGCCTGAAGCAAAACTACCATAAGCCTACTAGGGAAAGATCCCTGTGTTCTTCTACTTCATCCCAGTCTTTCCAAGTCACCATCTTCACTCCTATAACTCAGGACTGATTTGTTCTGAATTTTGGCGGTGGATTCCAAAGTGCCGATGAAATCCCAAATGGCCTGTGTTGCCAGGAATACTGATGACTATCTTAGGCTGGTTCACCAGCTACAGCTATTTCTGGACCTGGACTACTGCAAAGGATGCTCAGTGGGGCTGCCCTTTACCATCCTGAAGCTGTGGCTAGTGCAGAATGTAGCTTATGGGTTGGTGAGTGGGGCAGCTCAATGGGACCATGTGTCATTGGTCCTGAAAGCCCTGCAGTGTCTGCGAGTGAGTGATAAGGTCCAATTCAAGATGCTAGTACTAGCATATAAAGCCCTAAACAGCTTGGGACCTAAAAGGCTACCACCTCCAGTATCAGTCATCTTGGGCCCTAAAGTTGACAAGGGAAGCCCAGTTGGTGTTGCTGCTGGTGTATGCTGCCTGGTTGGCAGGGACCCATGACAGGGCCTTCTTGGTGGTGGATCCCCATTTGTAGAATTTTCCCTGGTGAGGTGTGTCTGTTCCTACTTTATCAGCACAAGGTATTCACCTGGGCATTTGATGGCTGACATATACGGTTCCCGGCAAATTTGAAATTTTCTTTTGCCTCTTGAAAAAGACACTCTAGTCGAACAGAAGCACTTTTCACTATGAATTGCCAAATGAATGATAATAATAATTATTATTTTATTATTTATACCCCACTCATCTGGCTGGGTTGCCCCAGCCACTCTGGGCAGCTTCCAGCACATACAAAACATAGCCATAGCATTCTGTTTTCAAGAGTGTCTGCCTAGATGCCTCTCAGAAATTCAACAGCATGGCATGAAAGCTACAGATATTCTTGGTTCTTTGTCCCCAGCACCAGTTATTCAGTGTTATAAAGTCCTCTGGCTATTGAGAAAATATTTACAGTCTGATAGTATCTTGCATGGGGGTTACATCCCAGGGAAGGTGTGTATGTGCAAAAATGTGTATACTCCCCCTTGGAACCAACCCCATGCAAGCATCCTTACCTTTCTGGAGCCATGTGCTGAGCAAGACTTACCCTCGAGGCAAGGCAGGGAGCTTCTAAACCTTGCTTACCAGGGTCTGGGATGCTCTTATGTGAGCTCTGGGATGCTGTCATGAGATCCTGTGGTGCTGTCCAAATTCCAGCAAGATCTTGTGAGAGCTTCCCAGAGCCAGTGCAAGAAAACCCCAGAGACTGGTTAAGCAAGTCTGAGAGTTTAAAAGGTATTTCCAGCTCAGGAAAACCCTGATTTGTGTGATTTCAACCGGCTGCCCTTCAATCATGTGAAATCACACATTTAACACACACAAGTTGCTAGCATACTGTATTTCTCTGAATACGGAGGACATAATATCCCTTATATAATAATTATTTATTGTTCTGAATGTGAAGGACCTTTATCACTAGCGTCTGTGAATTTGCCTGATCATGTTTTAAATCCATTTAAGCTCGTGATCATCGTCACAACTTGTGGAAGCAAATCCTGAAAGTTAACCATTGTACAGCATCAGGTTCTCTCCCTACACGATTCATTAGCAGTTTTAAATTACTATTTTATATAGTTCTCTGTGGAATCAGACCTCCAGAGCATATACATCTCATTTCGGTTTCCTAAGTAGTAACCTTGGAGCAGCGCTCTACCCCCAGTTGTGCAGTAGTTACACTAGTATTGATTGACATCACTTATTCCACCCAACCTCGCCCATCCTCACTTTCAACTCTGTTCTCTTTTTACCCCAGAGATTGATCCAAGCTGTTCAGAAAGACTCAAAGCTAATGAGTGTCACGCTTTGTTGCTACCCCGTATGCTGAAGCATGGCGAAAAGAATCTGTTTAGCCATCCTTATAAATGCTAATGAGTTCTGGCAGATGATACTTTCATTTTAATACAGGTGTATTGTTAAATCTTGGATCCCTGAGCCCTGCCTGTACAATTTTTATATGTCTTTGTAATAATAAAAAAAATAGGCAGTAAACCAGCAGTCGCAAGGTAAATTGCAATGGATGGAAGCAAAAACACTTTGTGTCCAAAGATATTTGTGTTCTAAGAGAGTCTGGCCTGCATTGGCAAGATGCCAGGGGTCCAGTGGCTTCTTACAACTGTACGTCATAAACTTTTACATGAAAGGACTAAAGTCTATTCCCCCCTGCTATTTGCAAAGGAGCAACAGGGAATAAAATCTGAAAGTGATGTTCAGATTAGTAATCACCCTCCACCATGATGGGCTTAAGCAAAGTCAGGTCAGGAAAGAGGAAGGCAATTATCCAAGTGTATGTCAGGGACTGAGGGACGCAGGTGGCGCTGTGGGTAAAACCTCAGTGCCTAGGACTTGCCGATCGTATGGTCGGCGGTTCAAATCCCTGCGGCGGGGTGAGCTCCCGTCGTTCGGTCCCAGCTCCTGCCCACCTAGCAGTTCGAAAGCACCCTTAAGTGCAAGTAGATAAATAGGTACCGCTTTATAGCGGGAAGGTAAACGGCGTTTCCGTGTGCTGCGCTAGTGCTGGCTCACCAGCTGCAGCTTCGTCACGCTGGCCACGTGACCCGGAAGTGTCTCCGGACGGCGCCGGCTCACGGCCTCTAGAGCGAGATGAGCACGCAACCCTAGAGTCGGACACGACTGGCCCGTACGGGCAGGGGTACCTTTACCGTTTATGTCAGGGACTGGGCAGAGGCGGAATGGTGGAGACTGCCTCCCCAGCTTGACCCTTCCAGAGAAAAAGAAGACAGTTGAGAATTACAACGGGTTTGAGGGAGGTCACAGCTCAGAGGCAAATGAAAGGCTGGGAAATAATGGGAGAGGAGGAGGAAGAAGAAGAAACACCAGGGGAGCGACAGCTGATGAAAGTATTCCAGACCCCGCCCTCTCCCAGAACACGGCGGGCCTTGAAAGTAGGAGAGCAAAGAGCTCAAAGGCAGAGGGCACTTTTTATCACCTGTAGCAATGACTCATGAGGAAGTGGGAGATACGGAAGGGATGGAGATTCACGCGGGACAACGCCATTAATCTGAGAGGCTGCAATCCCAAGCCTCTCTCTGTGAATATTGAATAAAAGCAGATGGTAAGGACTTTTCCTTCTCTTGTCCGTTCCTGGCAACCTGCCATGGGGGTTGGTTCCTCTGCATCCTGACAGTGTACCATGGAAGAGTCCTAGCCCAGTATTTTGGTCTAGGTTCCATGGCGGAGTCCCATGATGGGCCGCTCAGTGCATGGTGATGGCGGCAGGCAGGTGAGGTGGACGATGATGGATGCTTTAGGTGAGGTTCCTGCATTGCAGGGGCTGGACCAGATGACCCTTGGGTCCTTTCCAACTATATGATTCTATGATAGAGGAGCCTCCATGGTAAAGAAGACTCAAGAAGAGGCATGCAGACAGGGGGCAGGCAGATACTGGGGATGCAACTGGAATGTGGAGGGGGGGGGAAGTGGGAAGGGCAAACGTCTTCTAGAGGTAATGGCAGCCGGGAGAGCTGGGATAAATGGCAGTTCAAGCAAGGGGTTGAGAGCTTGGTAAGGGAGGGAGGTGGGGTGGTGACCGGGAGCAATCACCAGAGAGTGGGATGGGGGAGGCAAGGAGTGGAAGTATGTGGAAGGAAGACAGGGCTAGAGTTGAAGGGGACTTTGCATGGGGGAGGGGGTGAGCAGTCCTGCAAAGGTGGGTGCAGAGGGGAAGGGAGGAAATGGGCTGGGGTAATGGTCCGGTTTGGACAGGGCGTGTCTGTATGTGTTAGGGAAAGGACTGCCTCTTTCCATATGAACCTATCCGGACCCTGAGATCATCTTCTGTGGTCCTCGTTCGTGTGCCTCCTCCTCGAGAGGTCTGGAGGATGGCAATGCAAGAATGGGCCTTCTCTGCAGTGGCTCCCTATCTGTGGAATGCTCTCCCCAGGGAAGTTCGCCTGGCACCTTCATTATACACCTTTAGGCACCAGGCAAAAATGTTCCTTTTTAACCAGGTCTTTCTTTGATTTACATCCTATGCCCTTTTAAAATGTGTTTTTTTGTGGGGGACTATTGGGTTGTTGTTTTTATTTTGGTTATATATTTTGTGTTTTTATGTTTTGATTTTGTTCTGTGACCTCTGGGTGTAGGGCAGTATATAAATTCAATAAATAATAATAATAGGGGAGGGGTACATGAATCCACCCCTTCAAGGGGAAAATTTGATGGGGAAGGGGAGATTGGGCCCAGGTGAGAGTGTGGGACCAAAAAACTCACGTCGCCAATTTTCATCAGTGGGATGTTGGAGGGTATGCTATCCTAAAATGGCAAATACTTATATTTAATAGGGGCTGCTGTCCCTGCTCACCTTGTGTGCCCACCCTACCCTATCCCTCGCCCAAACCCTCCCATTAGAGCTCATCCAAGCCACCACCTCCTCCCCTTCGAACTCATGAAACCAAGCTGCCCAGGGAGGAGGAAAGTTGCCAATAGTGGCAGCAATCTGCATCGGGTTCTGGAGTATTGGCAGTTACATGCCCCTTATGATGTCTGCTCCCATCCTAAGGCCCTGGAATCTGGGGCAATTCTGGACGTAATGCAAATTCAACGATGCTGCCCTAAATCCACATTTAACCAACTATTTTTGGAGAGTCGACGCTAACATAATTATGATAATACTGGGACAATGATATAATTTATTTTTGGGAAATATAAATATCTAACAAAAAATTGTTGTGCAGTAGGAGACATATTTTCTCTCGGGTCAGTTGGCTCAGGTACATGAGAAACTGTTCTATTTCTCATTCAAATAATGTGATTAGTGGGCTTATTGCAGGTAAAACAGGGAAACAGTTTTTAGCGGCAGATTTAAGAGACCCCAGAGAATCCAGAAAGTATATGCAAGAGCCATTTCCGATACATCTCTTGAAACAGGATTAGAGAACCTGTGGCTGGACCTCCATTCTCACCATCGCTGATCATTGGCTATGCTGACTGGGGCTGATGGGAACTGGAGTTCAATAGCATGGGAAGCAGCTACAAGTTCCTCATTCCTTATTTAGAGGAATGTTGCAATAGTAGCCGGGCTTTGCATGACTACAGTAGAACCTTAGTGATTTGCTTTTCCTGAGAGGATCAACAGCCATTTTAGGTTGTTTACTAAGCTAGTCCTTATGAAATATTATGCAGGAAATGCATTGTGAAAAGGATAAAAGCAAATAAACATATGGAATATTGTCTAGCAATTTGCTGAAGCACATAATACATAGATACTAGCAGTTTAATTATCTCTTGCATCCCATTAGGAGCTGACTGACCCCAGGGGCTGTGCCTTAAATTTTTGTGGAAGAGATTACCAAGTCAATGTATCTAATTACAGTTGGGATTATTATTATTATTATTATTATTATTATTATTATTATTATTATTAAATATAAATATTTAATCTACAGAAGGTTTTGGGCTCTCATTGTGTTTCTGAAAACAGACACCCATAAAACATAGTTATTTGAACAGAACATTTCAAATACATAATTTTTCCATGTTTCAAGTCCACCAGTGGGAATCCTTTTCTAACTAATGGAAATGAACACAAAATGTTGTATTGTTAAGCCTATAGCTAGAATCTGACAGAAGGTGCAATGGGAAAGACCTTGGAATAAAAAAAAAAAGAGTTATGTGCCAAAGGTAAGGGATTTATGTATGGGTTTAAGTAGTTCTTTTGCACGACTAAAGCAAACTTTCTTGATTAATAACATTGTGATTAGTGCAGTCAGTTATTTTATTGTGCTATGAGGATTGAACCATTCCGAGTGCAGTTGAACCCATCATAATGTAACATCCCTGAGACTACTGTCCGTGTTTGACAAGACCTAGTGTGTCTATTGTTCCATGCATCTATGCACTGTGAGGTCTAGCATGCCCCCAAAACACTCTGGAATTTGTAGAACCTACTGCTAATCTGGGATTTTGGGGTGCTTCTTCACCTAGGATTAAATTATGGAACACCGTGGTTTATGAAGTTCGACTACCATCCCGCTTCTTGGCATCATAGGAACATAGGGAGCTGCCTTATATTGAACCATACTGCCAGGATTTCAGAAAGGAGTCATTTCCCTGCCGTTGCTGTAAATGCCAGAAATTGAAGCTGGAACCTTCTGCAAGTAAAGCTGATATTCAATCACTGTGCTACCACCCTTCACCCTTTTGCCATATAGTCAAGACTAAATGGTAGATAGTTGCTTTTATCTGAGGACCATATTTGATTGAGACTGAAGATAACCTGTCTCTATTTGTGCTGTTTCTTTTAAGTTGAAATATTATTGTCTTTATTACAAGCTGCTCCAAGTAAGGGAAGGAGCATTAGATTAGCGCTGGGTTAAAAGTGTTTTCCGCCACATAAATAAATAAATAAGCTCAGCAAAGGTGAAATCCCATCCTGTTGCTGAAACTCAGTGTGAGCTGGACTCCAGTGTCACATTTAGAAGCAGCAGATTTAATCTTAACCTCCATTCTGTGTTCTCGAAGCAAATTAGGACTGGGCTGAGGTATTCCTCTGCCAAGCTCCAGGTGTGGTGGGGGACGAACTCTGCTACTATGGAAGCTTCTGGGCAAGTAGTGTTCCTGTGAGGACTAGGCAATCTAATGTCCCAAAACAGGGTGTTGTGGGACTGGAGCAAGGCTGGTCAAGAATCCGCTGAAGGGTCTCAGTTTGGGCTCCTTTGCTGTGCCAACCTTGCACAACAAAAAAAGAGGAAAAGAATCTCCTCCCTACTATCTTCCACCCTAGGGGTCAAATTTAGGGCATGGTGACTGGTTCTGCTGAACTGGGCACTGAGCCTGGGGAGTACCGTAGGATGCCACAACTATGATGTAGTGAATTGAGCAGAATGGAAGGTGAGAGGCAAGGGGGGGGGGGCTCTCCCTGATCAGTAGGAGTCAGCAGAGCTTTGAGGTGGTTCTACCTTGTTAATAGTCCCCAGGGATGGATGGCCGTGGGTAGGAATGTTCTGTACCATGTTCTGCACCTGTACCTTGGGTTACAGACGCTTCAGGTTACAGGTGCTTCAGGTTACAGGCTCCGCTAACCCAGAAATAGTACCTCGGGTTAAGAACTTTGCTTCAGGATGAGAACGGAAATCGTGTTCCAGCGGCACAGCGGCAGCAGGAGGCCCCATTAGCTAAAGTGGTGCTTCAGGTTAAGAACAGTTTCAGGTTAAGAACGGACCTCCAGAACGAATTAAGTACTTAACCTGAGGTACCACTGTAATAGTAACTGCTACTACTAGTACCTCAAGTAGGATCTGCAACAAAATGATACTTTTCCATGTTCCAAGCACTTAATTCCATTCCCTACCCCCCAAAAAAAAATCAGTCATGATGCTCAGCCTTCATTGGCTTGTTTTGTGCTGTGGTGCATCATTTTTGTTAAACGCCTACCCTGGAGCACAACCCAGCAAGGCAACTATATAAACAGGTGAGAAGCTGTAAGCAAGCAAGCAAACAAAAATGGAGACCAGCTGCCTAGGACTCTGGCAAGATAAAAAAAAAAAGCTGTGGCTATCAGAATGGAGGTCATCCTTAATTTCAGGGAAAGTCAGGACACTCTGTTCTTTCAGAGTGCTTAGAGTGAATCTCTTTTGACCTGAGGATTTGTATGATTTACCTGCAACTCCAAAAGAGCCAGCAGGCAAACAGATGCATTATGTGAAATGCTTCACGATGAGGATTTATGGAACGACCGGGGAAGAAGGAAATGTGAAACCACTAGAAAACCATGTGCAGGAAAGAGAAAGGATTAAAACGCGTTTGGCCTCGGATGTCTCTTTTATTATTATTGAGCCTTGCTAATACGATGAATGGACACGGGAGTAATCTCTCGTGCCAACTCATATACAAAGGTTTTGGCAGCCTGTCAGGCTGGAAATAGTAGGTGTTTGCATTTGTAATTGCGGAATGAGCAAAGGCTCACGTACACACATGCCGACATGTAAATGTGGCCTCGGAAGTTGGTTAGTGACAACAGGAGCACTTTCAGCAGTGCCTGTCTGAGGGAACAAAAGTGGGCTTCAGCATGGCCAACACGTTGTCCTCTGGGTTTCTGAGCCATCAGCAGCTTTGCCAAAATGCCAGAGAGTTGAAAAGGAGAGTTCATTGTTTCTGATGAAACATGCTGTGCTCCCTTGTCCAGTGCGTGCTTCGAGAAGTGAAAGCAAAAAGATCCTTTTCATGGCCATTATTCCCTCGATGCTGCCCGACTCCTTCTCCCCGAGTGTTTGGCAGCAAACGCCAGAGGCTTCCCTGATAAAATGATGTGGAGTTTGACTGAACTGCACATTCAACTGGACAGCTTGATTGGTTGATCACTAAGCCTCTTTCTTGAAAGTGGCCACATTACACATAACCAAAAGGTGATGATGATGATGATGATGATGGTGGTGGTGGTGATGACGAAGTTGGGAACAGCAGCAGCAGCAGCAGCAACAACAACAACAAATCCAGATACTAAGAATATACTTGAAAAGTCTGGTGGAAACAAGTGCACAGAAAAGTTTGCAGTAAAAATACTCAGTATTAAATTGAAGGTTGTCTTTAATTGGGATAATTCATACTACATTTTTAAAGCCAGTTATCCATGCTGGCTGGGATTGATGGGAGTCCGACATCTGGAGGGCCACTATCCCCCCATCTCTGTCCTTATAAGTGGCTAGGGGAGACTCTTTAGGCAGTGAGTTCCAGTGGCAGGGCACCATCTCCAAGAAGGTGATGGTCCTAGTTGCCCTCTTCTTTATGTTCCACCTCAAGCCAAAACGGGTCATACCAGGGAGAGTTCTGCATCTTATCAGAAGTCTATCAAGTGTCAGTAATGAATAGACTTCTCAGTAGAAGCACCCCACTGTTTGAGCTCTCTGCCAAGGAAGTCAGTTTGGTTAGTTCATTGTAACCGGTAGGGATGTAAGAAGGCAGTGATTTCCATTCTGGCCTGTCTTCATCACAATCAGTGCTGTTTCCATTCCACTGCAGTTTGGTTTCTGCAAAATATGCTTTTTTGTCTCACTGACTGCTTTTTAACATAATTTATATAATTATTTATGTAATTTACGTAAGGGGCAAATGGAGCTCATCAACCTGGGAAGGTAGCTCATCTAAGAGAAGAAAAACTCTGATCCTAAACCTCTGCTGCTTTGCAGGATATCTGTTTAGTGTCTCATCATGGCCTGCTTTTTAATTATAAAGGTAAAGGTAAAGGGACCCCTGACCATTAGGTCCAGTCGTGGCCGACTCCGGGGTTGCGGCGCTCAACTCGCTTTATTGGCCGAGGGAGCCGGCGTACAGCTTCCGGGCCATGTGGCCAGCATGACTAAGCCACTTCTGGCGAACCAGAGCAGCGCACAGAAACGCTGTTTACCTTCCCGCCAGAGCGGTACCTATTTATCTACTTGCACTTTGACGTGCTTTCGAACTGCTAGGTTGGCAGGCGCAGGGACCGAGCAACGGGAGCTCACTCCGTCGCAGGGATTCGAACCGCCGACCTTCTGATCAGCAAGTCCTAGGCTCTGTGGTTTAACCCACAGCGCCACCTGTGTCCCACGGACCATCCATAGTGTGTATCTGTGGCCTTCGCCTCCTAGGATGGGTCAAGGAAGGGGTTAAAATGGATGTGGTGTGATTGGCCACTGAGAATGCAAGGGGGGAGTAGACGTTAGAGGGGAGGTTTTGAAAAAGTCAGTTGAGGTTTGGGAGTTGGGAGTTGAGGTTTGTCAGTTGGGAGTTGAGGCTTGGGTGTTGGAGAAGGAAGAGGGTGGAATAGGCAGTGGGTCGGTCAAGTTGTATTGTGAGAGAGTGAGAGAATTGTTAGGGAGTTAGATAGATAGTTGGGAATAATTAAGTTTGAAGTTGTTAGGAACTAAGATTTAAGAAACTGACAAGAGAAAAATAAACTGAAACCATACGCTTGTTCCTGCACTTAAAAATAAACTTGATTATTTGTTTATGTTAACAACTGTCTGGACTCCGTGTGTCCCCGTGAGAAGCGGGGTGGTGGCAGCGAAGAAAGCAACCACAGTGGTGGCACAGGGTCAATAGACCGTGAAACGTCCGGGGGCCCTGTGTGATCACCACAGTACCATATATCAATAAGGAGAGCAGAGGCAACAAAACTGTGAAAGAGGGGTTGAGAATTGGTTAAAATAGTGCAAGGCATAAAGTGAAGGAGCGATTTTGAAAATTCTTTAATGTAGTGGATGGTTCCAATTCTATCTTGATTTATGGGATTGATTTGAATCCATAATGTTTTGGTTCCTTAAAGTATTGAAAATGAGAGTGAAGAGGAAATAAACAGCTGGACATTACATTTTCCATCAAATGCACATAGCGCTTTGTTTTTCTGTTTGTCTGAGTTCACAATACAGCTTTGAAGTGTACTTTCCATCACACCCTCCTCTCTTGAACTTCATCATAGTTCCAATTTGGTACCTTTTATTATTACCCACTACTTGCTTGCCAAATTCAAAGTTGTCAGTCTATTTGATTTCCCTTCCTGGTACCTTATAATGGAAAGTTAGCTATTAAGAGACATCTACAGTGAATAGTTTCTAGATAGAAGTTGAGGGTGTTTTTTGTTTTGTTTTTGTTTTTTAAAAATCTGCTCTGTTTTGGGAATGGTCCAATCAAAATTGTGTGCTTAATGTTCCATGGGACTTCAAAATGAACTATGGCTGGCCCTTTTATTTATTCATTCAGTTCCCCTGACAATTTCCTAACTGTTAATTTTCATATTACATTTGAGCTTTCGCATGTCATGAAAGCCACTTCTGGGAAACTAAGGAATATAGTACATGTTTAGTGCTCATTTCCATGCTATTTAATTCCAGGGGAAAAAACACAACTTTTTTCAGCCCCCTTAATCCAGAAAATCTCAAGAGTAAAGGGACAAATCTGGGGCAGTATATTGGCATACAGTTCTTTCCTGCTTTTTTCATGAGGGAACATTGTGAGTAGCAATGTTGTCCGGTTGTTGATTCTTGCATCACACCACACCCATTAGTGTGAATGAAATTTAGCACAACATGCTGGCATATTGGTTTATTTAAGCCACAGTTCCATAACACAATGGGTACTGCTTTGTGAAAGGAACATTTCAAAATGGGACAGAAGCATGAACAATATAATCAGGAGAACTCAATACTCTCCATGGCCGAATGTACCCTAAGTTTACCCTACGTCCTACTAAATTTAATGGGACCTTCCCAAGCAAGTGCATATGATTGCAGCCATGCAACCAGAGACTCCACTTTCTCTGTTACACACCATCCCAATCTCAGAGCAGTGCAAGATTCCAGTGATACAAGGCACACTTAACCAGGGTCCTTTTACACAGTGGAAACTGTGGTGTCTTTATGATATATGGTTTATTTACACATATATACAACCTGAGCCTACTGTGGTTCAAAGCATTGCACTCAAAGTTTTTGTCTCCCTCATGGCTGCAATATTGGATCCCAAACTGTCAGCCCGCATTGTGCTGTGACCCTCTTTTCTCCAGCTTGCAAACTGCTTCCCCAAACACAATTATTCCCCCTTTTCCTGACACCAGGCCACTGCAACTCTGACACTCCTCTCCTCCCAACTCTGAATTGTCTTTTGCTAACTACCCAGAGCCCAGGGTGGAGCACCATCCCTCTGCATCTGGCAGAGAGTGTTTGGCTTCTTGGTGGTTTCCTTGATGAGCCATCACCTTGACTTCATCAGGAAGCTGGCCTGGCTTACCTTATTAACATCACTTATATTTTAACATGCTGAATTTAAATCCAGGCACTGCACAAACTTACAACAACTCAGAAGTCCCACCAAGGACAATGGGGCTTAGTTCCAAGGACGTGTTCATAGGACTGTGGCTCTTGCTGGATTTCTATCTTACTCGGTACCAAAAGGTATGGTAGGTTTTAACATCTCTAGCTCCAGAAACAAAGTGATTTCTAAAACAGAATGCAAGACTTTTAGTTAAATCCCGAGAAATGCCACAGGACAAAAGCTTTCACTATCTACTCCCAACACTGATATTATTCAATTGCCTAAGCAACTCTCTCAGTTTTGAAAGCAAAAAGGTTAACAAACTAAGCCATTTGATCTGAAATAGCGATCGGTGCTCATTGGTACTGGTGCTCTTCTTGCACTTCTTCGTGTGTGTGTAATAAAACCAATCCTGTTTTTAAAAAGGAATAATGCTTGAGTTCTCTTGATGTTCAACTGTTGCCCACGAGGTGGCAGCCCAACGATTGTTTCTTGCAGAGTCTTTGCTGTGGAAGTGCATGGCTGCCCCTCAACAAATACCCAGTGTTCAGTAGCAGAACTAAACAGCTGGCAAATGACCACTGCCTCTCTCTCCCATGGTGGATAGGATAGGGGATGCTGGCTAGTTACATCAGTTTCTGAGACGAGTTCAAATTCCAGTGTCACTTTGGTCCCTGAAAACCATCTGAACTAGGTACGTAAAGCAGTTGTTCAGCAAATCTAGTCCTGTAAGCTGCCTGGCAACCGAAACAATAGCTACTCTCCCTGTAGGTCTGTATTAAATATATAAATGGGTGCTGAGAATTCTGATGTTAATATTTTCCCCAAACCTCTTTATTTTTCTCAGCTTTCCAAGCTAGTTAGGTAGTTTGGCTTCTCTGGAAAATGGGAATGCCCTAGTACAATGGCAAGACTTCAATTGTCCAATGTTGCATTTGAACTGGAGTTCAACAGGGTTCAGTTCTGAAATATGTGCCAGAGTAATAAAAATTGTGCATTAGGCATTATTCAGAAAACCATTTCTTCCCTTGTAGCACTAAGTAACTGCATACATGTTTGTTGGAGGTAGGCCATCCATTTCAGATATATTAAATCTAGGAATAGAATCATTTCAGGTATCAGAATTAGTACCATTCATCACCTTCTGTTAGCCCAGACCCTGCTGTTTCCTTTTGGGTCGCTTTTCTGGCTGGCCTGGCCTGGCCTAGCTGTCTGTTTCTGATGACAAAGTTTTCTAGCCTCTCTGGTAAAAGCTTGCGCTTATGTGAACTCTCCTGGAACAAAATTGGCTTCCAATTTGAGAGCTGTGTTATTCTTTAAAGAGCCTCAGAGATCAGTGGTGGCTGGTGCCCCATTGGGCCTGGCAGGGCAGAAAGCAGGGAGGTCAACACTAGGGGAAGTCAGAGTCAATGACAGTCAGAGTCAGCAAGGCCAACACTGAGACTAAGGAAGAGGATGCTGTCAGTGCCACTCCCTGGAATGGATTTAGGTAAGAAGGCAGGCAGATGCAAGTTGGCTAAGGGAAGAATGAAGTTGGTGGGGCAGGGCCCTGTTTGCGCTAATGGACCAGGCCACTGGTCTTCAACAGCTGGGTCATGGCTTGATCCAATGTGGGTTGCAACAGGAACACTGCCACTATGCAAATATATGGTAAAAGGTCTCTAAACAGGTTAAAAGTGAGTCCTGAAAAGGTTGACAGCAGCTGATCTAGACAGTAGAGTTTGGAATACCAATTCTGCACTGGCAGAATCAACCAAGTATTCATACAATCAGCAGAATTAAGTGGTAAGGCTGGACTGCACCATGTGTGTGGGTGTGGGTGTGGGTGTGTGGGTGAGAGAGAGAGAGAGAGAGAGCGCACAAGAGAGAGCCTGCAGCCTGAAGCAGAACAATGGAGAGGGGGAAATGTAGCAGTTGATTCTTCAGGTTGCCTCAAATGACCCTACTGCTGCAATCCTATACAGTGGGGCTTTTGCAGAGTAAAATCCTTTTCCAAGGGAAGGGAAGCTATGGTGGCCACTCCTTTGAACAAGGCCCCAAAGGCTGGTTGTCAGGACAGGCTCTGAGCTGATTCTGCCCATTTAGTAGACAGAGGAATTAGTCGGTCTTGCCCTCCAACTGGAGGTTTCCTCTGGCTCTTAGCTGTCTCTCTGTGATAGCAGGGGCAACCTAGAATGAGTGGAATGCAAAGGACCGTGGAGTAAGTGTATTCCTGCCAAAGCCCTGTCTGCTTTTCCCCAGGAACTAAATTATAAATGTAAGATGCTTAAGATTTATATTGGCATGGTGTGTGTGTAGTATCTTCTATCTAACTCAAGTTTAAATTGCGCCTCATTAGAGGACCCCCAGGTGTACATAGGAAGCTGCCTTATAAACATAGCTTAGAGAATTGGTCCATCTAGCTCAGTTATGTCTCAGTTGTCTGGCTGTCTGACATGAGTCTTCCCCGAGGACTGAATCTAAGACCTTTTGCTTGCAAAACATATATGCTACCACTGAGTTATGCTTGTAAATCGAGAGTGCTTTTATTTGTTTTCTCCAATAAAGCTGTTTGCCAAACTGTTCTTAAACCACACATCTTTTCTTTGACTTCCAATTCCTGGCAATGCCTTGCAACTAGAAACAAGAATGATAACATTTCCTTATAAGGTAAATTTGCACATAACCCATCAAAAATTGTTAGCAAAGTCAGGAGAAGTTTCACATCTATCACCTCTCCTAGAATATTTCAGTAAGGACTTCTCTGTGACAGGTTTACAGAAGGCTATTCCTATGAAGGAAATTATCACAGGTTTCCTGAAAAATATTATTTAAGCCACCATGGCAATGATGAGGTAAAATTGCCCAGCTGCTGTGATGATCTGCTTCATATCAGTTTACTCTGTGAACTAAGCTCCACTAGGTTTCCATTCTATCCCTTTTATATGGAACTGTTATTTTTGACCACTTACTTTTTCTGCAGAATCAAAACAGTGTTGTAATCAAATTATTGCAGCCCAGTATTCATGCAGCATCTTAAAAAGCAGAGACATCACCTTGCCGACAAAGGTCCGTATAGTTAAAGCTATGGTTTTCCCAGTAGTGATGTATGGAAGTGAGATCTGGACCATAAAGAAGGCTGATCGCCGAAGAATTGATGCTTTTGAATTATGGTGCTGGAGGAGACTCTTGAGAGTCCCATGGACTGCAAGAAGATCAAACCTATCCATTCTTAAGGAAATCAGCCCTGAGTGCTCACTGGAAGGACAGATCCTGAAGCTGAGGCTCCAATACTTTGGCCACCTCATGAGAAGAGAAGACTCCCTGGAAAATACCCTGATGTTGGGAAAGATCACAAGGAGCACAAGGAGAAGGAGATGACAGAGGACGAGATAGTTGGACAGTGTTCTCAAAGCTACCAACATGAGTGACCAAACTGCGGGAGGCAGTGGAAGACAGGAGTGCCTGGTGTGCTCTGGTCCTTGGGGTCACAAAGAGTCGGACACGACTAAATGACTAAACAACTAAACAACAACATTCATGAAGCAGTGTTTTCTCTTTTAGGTTGTGTCCCTCCCACAAGACTGATTTGTAGTAATTTTTTAATGCTTGTTATCATCAGTTCTTTCTGCCCTCAAAAAAATTGCAATACATACTCTTCTCAGGAAGGAACAGCAAAGTTTGGAGCAGTAGTTCAAACAGCTGCCTGCCCAGTTAAAGGCACAAAACTACCAGCAAAAGTATCTGCAAATAAATGGTTTGATAGGGAGTTGTCAGTATTAGGAGGGATATTTTATTGTGGAAAGATCAAATGCCAGGAGTCAAACTCCTATTATGAATTATGGGTTAGGGGCTTTTCCGCACCAAACTTTTGTAAATTTGAGGCTCGTTTGAGTCCAGTTTTTCTAGCCATCGTCCATATCATGTTGCCCTCAGCTAGACTCTATCTCATGTTTTATTTTGTACAGTGAATTTGGATTCCCCTAAAGTATAATAGTTTTTCATTTGTAAGATAAGATGTCTAGGGAATCTTGGCAAATGTTGATTGCTGCTTCCCTTTCTGAAAATCTTTCTGGATGTTTGTCTCAAGAGGTTGTATTCAACTAACACTAAATGTAATTTCAGCATCAGTCTTCCCAGCTCTCAAATGTAGTTTTTCTGGGTTCCTGTGGAAAATTTCCCATTTGCAGGTCTTGGCATTTTATTTCTTCTTTTTGATTGTAATTAAGGATTAACCCTATGTAAGTTTATTTTTGCATTGTATGGGAGGAGAGATTTAATTTCATCTCATCATTCCTTTATTTTCTTTTTTTATAGCAAGATAGCATTATTTCATTTTCTTTGGAAAGTGTGCTTTCAAAGGAAAATCACAATACTTCCATCATGGTGTTACAGTGCCTGGAAAAAGCTACATTAGTTCCGAGCTCCAGAATCTCTGTCCATTTTATATATGTTTACAAGTTAGAGATGGAGCTAAAGAAACAACAAAAATCCAAATCAGTATTCCTTTTTCTATCAGTTAACATCCATAAAAATTCACTAATTGCTATTTACAATAATGTCCAAGGGATACTAACGAAGATTTCTTTTCATTCAGCATTACATAACTTAATTACTCATCGGATTGTCAAGGTCTAACTTTGTACACATATCTGAAAAGTATACTGTCCTTCTGTAGCATGCTGAACAAACTTGTATGTTTACACCTGTGGTTTGTATGACCTACTTTCCAGAATTCGCCCTCAAAGGAAAACCAGTCTTCCTGCATCTCATATGTTATGAAAGCAACCACAGATGATGATGGGTGATGGCTGTGCTCTTATTGCTAGCTCATCTATAGCCAGGTAAGTCCAAATACCCTTTCCTAGAATTGATGGGTATGGCATCTGAACCATTGTTTAAAATAGAGTAAAAAAAAAAAATCAGCAAAAAGCTTGGCAGACAACATACAAGCCTACTTTCACATCACATATTATTTTAGCTTTCAGCTCACATCCAGCAAGCAGTGCCCTCCAGATCTTCGGATTAATTAAAGAGGATCCGCATCCAGCCCTCCTAATACCACCCAATTTAGCTTCCGTTGATTCTAACACTACAAGTGTAAAGTGATGCAATTCAGCACACACACAAAAAAACCTTAATTTCACAGATATGCTCATGAGGTATGAACTGGTACTGACTGAGATCAGGAGTGAGACCTTGGGGTGGTAGTGGATAGCTTGATGAAGTTGTCAACCCAATGTGCAGTAAGTATTTATTATTATTATTATTATTATTATTATTATTATTATTATTACTACTACTACAATATTTGAATTTATATACTGCCCTATACTCGGAGGTCTCAGGCCCGTTCACAGAAAAGAGCAACATAAAAACCACAATATATATATTCAAAATAAAACCACAACCCAATAACACCCCCCCCAAAAAGAGCCACATTTTAAAAGAGCATAGGATGTCAATCAGATCAACTAAAGACCTGGTTAAAAAGGAACGTTTCTGCCTGGCACCTAAAGGTGTATAATGAAGGCAAATTCTATGTTAGGGGTCATTATGGAAGGAGCTGAAAATAAAACTGCTGAGATCATAATGCCATATACAGATCTAGGATGCAACCACATTTGGAATACTATGTGAGTTGGAAAAGCTTCAGAAAACAGCAACCAAAGTGATCAAGCTTACTGTGTGACCTTAGACTAGTCACTGTCTCTCAGCTTAAAAAGGTAAAGGGACCCCTGACCATTAGGTCCAGTCGTGACCGACTCTGGGGTTGTGGCGCTCATCTTGCTTTATTGGCTGAGGGAGCCGGCGTACAGCTTCCGGGTCATGTGGCCAGCATGACTAAGCCGCTTCTGGCGAACCAGAGCAGTGTACGGAAATGCCGTTTACCTTCCCGCCGGAGCGGTACCTATTTATCTACTTGCACTTGATGTGCTTTCGAACTGCTAGGTTGACAGGAGCTGGGACCAAACAACAGGAGCTCACCCCGTTGCAGGGATTTGAACCGCCGAACTTCTGATTGGCAAGTCCTAGGCTCTGTGGTTTAACCCACACGCCACCTGCGTCCCACGTCTCTCAGCTTAGCCTACTTCAAAATGAATTTGTGACAGTATTATGGGGTGGGGACTCTGCATACCACCTTCAGTTCCTTAGAGGGAGGGTGGGATCTAAACATATAAATAACAATAAACAAATGTATAACAGGTATTGCTTATAACACCAGTTGAATGGAATGCTTGTCAAGGACTATGAATGTTGCTGTTCTGTTCTGGTTGCTGAGGGCGGCTCAGCAGACGTTGCAAAACTGTGGAGAGCACCAAGGGAGCAACATGTTTCCAACAAATGCTAATGGTAGAATGACCTCTTTTGAACCTCTGCCTACAGTCCACGTCTCCTGATACTAAATTAGGCATTTAAAATTTGCTAACTAATCAAGTCAATGTAATTAGACACCTTACTATTTGTTTTAGTGTGAAGCAATGTAAGGTATGCAAGTGTGAAAGGCCTTTGCAATTTTTACCTTGAGGGCCTGAGGGGGAAAAAAAATCTCCCCCCAAATGAACATAATTGAATGTGAGGGGAAGGATACTTTTTATTATGCTACTCTATAGTCCAACAGCAGCAATAAACAGGCTGGGTAAATAAAGGGGCCTTCTGATTTACAGATATTTTTGACCAATGAACCAGAGCTTGAATTTAGGCAAAATTCACACTGGTGACAGCACAATAACTCAGCAATGATAAGTAAATGAACACTTGTAATGCAACAGAAAAACACTGCCTCTATTCAGACTGAACTGTATTCAAATGAATTTCTTGATAAGTTGTCAGTCAGCAGTTTCATTCTGGAGTTTCCCTTTGAAGTTCTCCTGTTCAAAGATGACCACCTTGAGGTCAGTAACAGAGTGTCCTGGTAAAGTGAAATGTTCCTCTCCTGGATTCTGAATACTGCTATTTCTGTTGTCTGATTTGTGTCCCATTGATTCTTTTGCATAGGGACTGGCCTCTTGATGGCATATATCAAATGTGCTGGCAGATGATGACATATATCACACTGGAAGATGAACAGGTGAATGAACTCTTGATGTTCTTGCTGACATTTGGCCCTCTAATTGTGCTGCCTGAGTAGATAAGCCCAGACAGAATTGGCTGCTGGGTTCGTGGCGGAATCTGGTTCCTGAGTTTTGTACCTCTGAGACCTGTTGTTGCTGGTGAGCAGCTTATTGATTTGACTTGGTTTCTTACCCACCCATTAACACAAGGTCGGGTTACAACAATAAAATACGCAATTGTCAAACAAAGAAAACAGCTATTTGCATAAAACAAGAAAAATGTAAAAACAGTTCTTGTATACAAAACAATTAAAAATAATTCCGTATATAAGAAAAATACAATCATTTAAAAACAGTTACAGATAGGTAGCCGTGTTGGTCTGCCATAGTCAAAATAAAAAAATTCCTTCCTGTAGCACCTTAAAGACCAACTAAGTTAGTTCTTGGTATAAGCTTTCGTGTGCATGCACACTTGGTATCTGAAGAAGTGTGCATGCACACGAAAGCTTATACCAAGAACTAACTTAGTTGGTCTTTAAGGTGCTACAGGAAGGAATTTTTTCATTTAAAAACAGTTCAGTATATAGAAACAGTTAAAAAATAGTTCCAGTACAACTACAGACTGCAATAAAGATATGTTCTGGTCAGCCCCAATTGAGCATGAGTTTCTCCAGTCATGGTTTGTATAATGCCATCGCTCTTTTTAATTCAAGCTATATCACCTAGATTGCGTTCTTTAGGTCTGTTTTGGTTTCAAATCCAGAAGCAAAAAACTGAGTTCCAGAGTCCTTATACATTGGGATTGTTTGTTTGTTTAAATACTTAAATATTTCTACACCGCTGCACCTTAAAAATATATCACAGTGGTTTACAACAACATAGAAACATAAAACCAGGCAATAAAATCATAAAAGGTTCAAAACAAGTTAAAAGCAAAAGCAAAACTAAAAACAAAGATCAACAGAACATATTTATATGTAATGTAGGTGAATGAGCAGGCAAAGGCCAGGTCTCTCCAGCTGAGGCTTGGTCTGAAAGCCTCCCTTAATTCAATTGCCATATGCTACCAACCACAATGGGTGCCATTGACCTAGAGAAGCTATAATACGCTTAATAAAAACCAGGACTCTGTTCTTTCCCCATCTGTTGGAGAGTTTAGGCAGTTAGCTTTTCAGCAGGAGAATGGACCCACCAGCTTTAACATTAAAAATTGTTTATATTGTCATCAATAAGTACCAGGGCCGTCGTGGCACAAAGATCCCTCCGGTGGCACCTCCCCCCATTTTCCAGAGTTGTTAACCTTTTTTAAGGGGAGGACCCCAAAGTTGTTGTTGACCTTTTGGGGGGGGGGAGCTGACACCACGCTTACACATTATCTGTAACAAGCCGTTAGAACAAAATAAAATGAAAAGGCAGAAGAAAATCTAATGAAGTCCTCAATTCCAAAGCAAGACTCATTCAAGACTCAGCAGTTCTTCTAATTCATCCTCATGATTCAAATCACCACATATCAAAAAGTTAAAGCAATCACCAGTTTGTTGTTCTTTAATAAAATTGATAAAGACACAGAGAATGATGTTCCTGCCCAAGTTGTGTTTAAGTACAAAGCTGACGTTTTCAAATATTGTGGGGAGTGGGGATGTGTGGGTGTATAGCAGTGACATCCTGAACCTAAAAAGGATCCAAAACTTGGGTCACAAAGGCTGCAGCCCTAGCTGCACTTACTTGAGAATAAGCCCTGCTGAATCTAATAGGACCTTAAAACCCGCCCCCGTCTTTAAAGGACTTTTTGCTGGTGTTTGTTTTTAACCACTAACTGCATGGAGAGCACGCTCTCGAGCCCATCCTTACCTCTGAACTGAGTCTTAATGGTAGTGCACCCCCCCAGCTTTCCCCTCCCACCGCCCCAAATCTGAATGAATCCCTCCTCCACCTTTTTCCTCAATGAAGGGGGTGGAGGCAACGTTCTTGGCACCCCTCCTCATCCTCCCTGCCCCCTGCACTGGGCAGCTTGAGCCTCGCTTGCCACACGGGCTTCCTCAGCAGTCCCGCTACTGCCGCGGGGCGGGCAGGAGGGAGAAGGGTGCCACATAGCTTTGTGTGCTGCCACCACTGCCTCCTCTCCCAGGCAGGAAACAAGAGAGTGCAGCTGGCTGTAGGAAGATCCACCGCCACCGCCGCCACCCAGCATGTCCTCACAGATGTTCCTGGTTGGTCCCAGACTCCCACCCCGATGGGTGAGTGCCGTGGCACAGGGCACCACTAACCCTAATGGGTAGCACGGCCCTGATAAGTACACAGCACAATTCTCGCAACAGAGGGGGGATAAAATGTAGCTTAATTAGGCAAAGTGAGATGTTCCTTATGTGAACATCCCTTCTATTCAGCATCCTTGCTGCCTCTGGCAGAAAGTCTTTATCTTTGAAACTCTTTTATCACGATGATCCTAAAATCAGACAAATTATATCAATGTAATTAGACTGTTTATTTGAAATTTACACACTTGTTAATTGGTCTAAAATGAGAAATGGGGATGAAAATTATACACATCATTAGCATATTAGGATAGGTAATCACTTCAGGAAAACAATGGAACAATCATATTTTTGGCAATCGTAATACAATTGAAGCAGATAGCTGAAGGAATACAGATTGGGGCATGATTAATCCCCTTGTACAACGAACATTAAAGAAGATAGGAGTCATGGAATTGTAAAATAAGAGCCTGATTGGGCCAAAACAGTAAGAAAAAAGTATTTGCTTGCATGCAATTATTATCCTTAGTTCCATGGAGCTCCTCCCCAACTCACGGCTTCTGCTGCTTGATGTAGTAAGCAAAGATGCCTATGGATAGATTTGAAAACCAGCTTGAAACAAATGTCCATTTCTAAATAAATTAAAATGAGGGGAAATTTTTTTAATGGGCTGTGGGAGTTCAGTAGCCACTTCTCACTTGTGTATTATGTGTGGTTTTGGAGGAGAGAGGCAACTAACATTAAATAGATGAATAAATAAATAATAATATCACAACTGTGTTCAAAAGAAAACTCAGCTAAAATAGGTGTGTGCATAAAAACCCCCAACAACCACCGGTGTAGTTTATTGGCCATGAGGAAACATCAGCTTCTGCTCCTTACAAGTGGCTTCACTGCTATGTGGCTTTGCCCCACCCTGCCTCAGAAGAGCACTTGGTCACTGCACTTCTGGTTCTTTATAGAAACTTCCCCTGGTAGAAAACTTTGTGTGACAAAACATTTGCCACTCCTAGTCCCTGCCCTACTTCCTTACTCTTCAGGCTTTCCCTTGTAGCTTCAGCTGCACACCAAAAGGTTGTTTCCATTACATTATGAAAATAGGCTGCCATCCTCCAGCATCAGGGTCAAGAGTCTTCAGCCTCCCAAGTCTGCAATTTTATCTTTTTTCCAGGATTTCTGCCCCCTTGCTTCAAATCTGTAACAGGCAAAATCCAATATAAGCTTCTGAAAGGACCCCTGAGCATGGTTGTTAGACTAGTATTGTGTTCTGTGATTGCTTTGGAGATGTCATAAAAGACGGAGCAGAAGTAATATCTGAAGAACTGCTAGGAGAAGTCAAAGGTGGAGATTTAAAAGACGTGAGGCCTTGCATCTTTTCTGTGGTGATCTTGGTGCTCCTACCTTCTTGGTATGGTTGCAATAGTTTGCAGTAAGGGGGGGGACACACCCCACACAACCCCCCCTTTTAGTTAAAGAGAATAGTCGCCATTCACTTTTATTCTTTCCTCTGCCTTGGAGAAAGCAGTGAGAATGGTCTCCATTTGAGTTTGGTTAGAAATATTTTATTGCTGTGGAATCATATTATCACTCAGGACCTCTTTTTGTCAATATGAAATGATCTGTTGGATACACTACTGCAGAATTACAGAATATCATTTTTGAAGGCGCAGATAATGTTAGAAAGATTATGCTGAATAAACAAAAGTGTTAATATCGAGAAGAGTTTGCCAGAAAATCTAGATCGAAATACTTTTGGTTCTTTCTCCCCCTCAGTGGAACCCACAAGTTAAGAGAGATAAAGCTTAATCTTTTATTTGCATAAGAAAGACACAGTTGCTTATGGGACGTCTCTTTTCTCTGGTGAGTACTTCTAAGCCTGAGAAACTATTTTTATTAGAGCTCTTCTTTAGAAAAACGCATTTGCAAGCCATACAGTTGGTCTTGGATGGAAGAGAGGTTGTGGTCTCTGCCTGCCCCTCCAGATATAGGGCTTCCTGTTAAAGGGATGGGGGGGTTTGCTTCTGTCCATATGGGGCCTCAGCACTCATCAATGCTGCAGTCCCCATGGGGGTCCCCCTATTTGATATAAGTCATAGGAATCCCCTGCTGCTGGATTGACCCTTGGCATCACTTCCAGCAGGTGACCCAGAAGTAAATGGTTGCCCAATGCTAATGCCAAACCACTTACATCTGTAGTCAATAAAGTTGTTGTCTGATTTGATCCCATTTAAGCTGTGTTGTGTCCTTTTATTACTATCCATTCAGGCCTGGGCATGCAACAAAATGCATTTGTAAGCCATACAGTTAATCAACAGCAAAGTCTACTTAACCAGTTAATCAATTACAGTGCATGCCTAACTATGAAAGAAAGTCCTCAGAAGAAAACCCTCTTGAATTCAGTGGGCTTGTTCCCAGGTAAGTAAGGTTAGCATTGCTGCCTTACACATTTAGGTTATTTTATCCATGCCAATGATTAGTCTGTTTCACATTTACTCCAGGACGGTTTGTAGTTAGCCTATTATGTTCTTGTAGGTAGTTAGAGCTCTTTGTGGATAGCTCAGTTGGTTAGAGCATGGTGCTGATCATGCCAAGGTTGCAGGTTTGATCCCTGTATGGGGCAGCTGCATATTCCTGCATTGCAGAGGCTTGGACTAGATGATCCTCAGGGTCCCTTCCAAAAAAATCTTTGGGGATTAAAAGCAACAACAACATGGGGTCCACAACGTATATTCATTTGGTTTACCAGAGAATTCATTATTTATCCTGCCCATACACCAGGATTCAGATTTCCCCACTTCTTCCCATCAATTCTCATTTTCACTAACATGGTATTAAGATTCATTTTCAGCCATCTGAATCCCTAAGTATTTAAGCTGCTTAGTCTGCCATTTAAAAGGGCCAATTTCCCCTGATACTCAAACATGCTTTGCTATCCATTGGTATCCAAATGATTCAGATTTGTCCCACTTTATTCTGTAGCCTCAAATGAGGGGGAAATCACCAATACTTTCAAAAACCTTTGGCAAACTTATTATGGGTTTGGTAAATATTCAATAGGCAGACTGAAGCAGATGACTTAGGTGGTGGGCATGGAAGCTGGCAAATTAGCATCCCTCCCCCAGTCTTGCTGCTTGCTTGTTAAGTGTAATTGTTTAATTGTACATTGAAATGGTGTGTCACCCTAAAGGCAATGTTCCCTAAAGGGAACATTGGGGAATTTCCATTGAAGCTAAAAGAACTCTCTGAGTACATGATGGGTTGATGATTAACTGTTAATGTATCTCTGCTCTGCTCTCTCTTGACTGGTATTTAACCTTAGATCACATGAGTAAGGTATTCAGTTGCAAATTGCCATTTAGATGTAGTCTTTTGTTCTCAAGTCACTAAAGAAAGAAGGTGTGCTAATGTGTCTCCTGCATAGAAAACAGCACTCCATTTGGTTCTTCATTCCTGCCTTCAGCCTAGGTGTTCTCCCTCAGGATATGTTTATTGGTTAATCTTAATTAAATTAGCCCTAGTCTGACCCAGCCTGTGTACCTGACCCTTTATTCAGCCGCCAGGATGCAACAGAGCACCCAGCTCTTGTATTTTTCCTTCTAGTTTATCCAACAGTGTTAAAGAAGAACTTCTATATTATTCACTTTCACCATATGTCTTGCTGTTTGGCTTGCAGAGCAGAGTCCAGGATGGTTGCTTGGGTGTTAATTTGCAACAGATGGTGACTCTGGGTAAAGTAGCAGCAGAGATGGAAAGGGGGAAAACTGATAGCTTACCCTCCTCTC
The DNA here is from genome assembly GCF_965113315.1 of Podarcis vaucheri. Classification (NCBI taxonomy): domain Eukaryota; kingdom Metazoa; phylum Chordata; class Lepidosauria; order Squamata; family Lacertidae; genus Podarcis; species Podarcis vaucheri. Next base: position 35,789,281 of record NC_138759.1, read on the forward strand.
TCAGGTTTGATTAATGAACCAGAAGAATTTGCAGAGCTTCTAGAAAGGAGACCCCAAGGAGTTATGGTGCATAACTTTTTCTTTTGTGATTTCCCTTTTTCAATTAAGTTTGACATTTTTGAGAGTGTGCTTGGTTACAGGCCATTAATCTGTGCTTCGAAACCAAAAAGGGAGAAATGCTTCCATGGAATAAAAAGAACAAATGAACATTGAAATGCCATGTTGAATATTATACTGTATTGTTTAGGTCACTACATCATGGGTTCATGAACAAGTCAAGTTTAAGCAATTAAAAAGGATTGACACCTCGTACCATGAGGGAGAGATATCACCAAACTCTCCAAGCTCATTCCCGCAGCATGCTGCATATTTTCAGGAGCTGATAAAATTATGGAAGAGCTAAATCATTACATCAAAGTGAAATCTTACAAGTAAGAAGACACTCAACCATTTTCAAACTGAGTTTTTTACATTGCAAAAAATGAGATGTCTTATAAATTTCTTAGAGTGTGGGCAGGTAATCATTAATGAGGGGCAACAAAAGGCCCCAAGTTCACCCCCCAGCATCTACAGCAGGCATAGGCAAACTTGGTCCTCCAGATGTTTTGGAACTACAGTACAACTCCCATCATCCCTGACCACTGGTCCTGTTAGCTAGGGATGATGGGAGTTGTAGTCCCAAAACATCTGGAGGGCTGAGTTTTCCTATGCCTGATCTACAGTAAAAAGGATTTCAGGGATCAGGGCTTGAACGGTTCCCTGTCTTAGAGAGCTGATGTCTGTCAGAGAAGCCAAGACAGGACTAAATGGGCCAGTGGTCTGACTCATTGCATGGTAGTTATGGATGAATATGCTCCCATGTTATATAAACCTCTCAAATGAACAAATCTGAAATGTCTTTTGGAAACTTTACAGACACGTTTTTGGGCAACGTTTCTAACAAAAGGAAAATCGCCTGAATTTTGTATCTGCTCTTGTGCTTTTACTTTTTAAATAAAATGTGTATTGTATTTCTCATTTAAATTGGATGTCACCCACAGAGTCTTAAACTGAAGCGTATGCTGTAAACATAGGAACAGTTGAAAGTGTAATGGTAGCTGACCCACCCGGAAGACATAGCTGCCATGAATCTCGGTAAGTAAAACTCTGCAAGGTTATGAAATAATGCTGTTTCCATGGCAAATCCCCAAAGGAGATATACAACCTGTCTCTACCAACACAGCCAAAATGATGTTGCATTCACGATGGCAACGGTGGTGACTTCATCGTATGTGTCTGGTGGCATTCAGTGCTGGGGTACTGAACCTTTGAGGCCGCTAATAATGGGAAGCTGCAGCAGCTAAGAGCCCAATGAGAAGCAGAGTTAGAAGAAGAGATGGCAGTGCCTAAGTCAGAGCCAGTGGTGGGAATGTAGGGGCAAGTACAACCCATTTGCAAGAAGAATTTTTTTTTTTGGGGGGGGGGGAGATCGCCTTTCCCTATCCCAGTTTCAGTAGATGAAAATCAGAAAAATGTATGTGACTAAATCACTCTGACATGTCACTAGGAAATGTGATAATCATGTTGGTTATTATAAGGAAGTATTTCAACGTAATAATTATATGTACCAAAGGCTGCAAAATGGGCATTATTATAAAACTAAGACTCAAGTCATCTCTAACATAAACCTCCCATGACTGTTTTCTCCCAAAGATACTACTGAACAAGAAAAACTTGTAGTTCTGAAATAAATGCTGAATTCCTTATACCTCTCCCTTCTTTGGCTTGGTTCTATTTCCATTTTTTAGAAAAAGGTTTCTTACTAATGGCAAGAGGTCTCCGGCAATCTATATCATAAAAGCAATTGTACCTATGAGACAATCCTGCACAAGGTACAATTGCTATGAATCAAGACAACAGTTTGTAGAATTCATGCAAATTAAAAGTGTTAGAAAGGATGGTGCATGGTATACAAATCCATCTTCAGTAAAGTAGGTCAGAATCAACAGACACTGTTTAGAGAAGGACAGGGGAATTATAGGGAGCATCTCTCAGGCATTATCAAATAGATAAATCAATCTCTCAAATTTACACACCTTTTCTCCCCCTCCTTGCCTTCCACCAATAACCATGAAAGTTATCATTATTGGTATTTGGGGAGATATGTGTTAAGTCCCAAAATATCATCAATATCATATACAGCAGTGGTAGCTTTTCTTCCCACCCCCACCCCCTTATTCTTAACAATAATTTGGAGGGGAAAATAAGTCCACATATATCAAAGTTTTCAAATCATATGACAGTGTATGTAGTTTTCAGAGAAATTCCCTGTACTTAATGCCCAAATATTCTTCATTGTTATTCTAGCTCTGCGTACATCCATCTTCCTTCAGGGCCTTAAGCTTTGGTGTTTATCAAGCAAATCAGCAAATAAGTCAAAGCACAAGTCTGAGCTGATTCGGCCTTATCAGCAATAGTGGGAAATAGAATTCTGCTATTTTATGGCATACTGTACCATCCAAGCAAAGTCTTTATCCAAATCAGATTAAGCATTACGAATGGGTCACATGGATGTAAATGATGAGGGAAGCTAAAAACTAGATGCGGGTGAAGGTTGAGGGAAGAAGCCGAATCTCCAATCGACCATGCTTCACACACTGCCGGTGGAATTTCGCAGTATCTTGGAAGGATCATGTTGCCGGAAATTTACTAACGGTAATCTACAACCTTTCTAAGCTCCCTGTGTAATGAAAAGAAACAATGTTTATAAATGTTCGTGCATTCACATGAGGACAAAGATGTTTGTTGCCTGAAAAAAAATAATGAATAGAAGATAAGGAAACTCAGTCTAACGTTCCAACATGTGATGAATGGGGCTGGGGAAAAGGGCAATACATATCTGGCAGAAGATGGCCAGACACAAAACTGGCAAATAGGACAGTTCTAGCATGGAGTCACATTATTTGTTTATTTCACTTCCTTTCATTTATCAGTCGCTTTTTGCAGTAAAAAAGCCCCCTCAAAGCAACCTGACAGTAAAATACAGCATACAGCCATTTAAAACCATTTGTGATCGATATTTTTGATACAGAGCTCAAGCAGGGTTATTCTTATTTGTGTTTCAAACAAATAATTTCAACGGCAATAAATTAATTGTCATTGCAGGGATATATATGAATACATATGCAGAGGCAGAGAGAAGGATGGGCACACCATCCCCCCAAGACTTAATCTAAATTTAAGTGCTCTATTTTGTCATTATAGAAAGACAATCAGTGTATCTAAGATTCTCAAGCCAACCAATGTCAGAATTTGATATGGTGTTAAAAACAGCCCTGAATACTACTAACACACAAGTCTTTATTTTTCACAGCAAAGCGCTCATGCTTATTATTGTATTAAAGGAATTCTACTGGTTAAATCAAGCAGTGAATATAAATAGCTGTATTACTGCCATTGGACATTAGTGTTTATTTAGTAGATGTGAATCATGCAAGCGCCTTTGATGTGGTTGTGAATAAGCTGTTGCCTTTTTCTGTATGAAGAGCTGATTTGCAAAGGATACAAGGCTATATGATACCTTTGACATGGAATTAATAAACTTTGGAATGTCACCAGATATTTCTATCATTCAGAGCCCTGCTGACTCCTGGCGTTTCTGGAAAGGTCCACATGGGTCCGTGAATACCTGCTTTCAAAGACAAGTGTGTTGCTACTTGGAAGAAGCTGAAGTTTGAAAATATATACGTAACTTCTTGAAAGGCATTGGATTTTGTTTCAAATAACGGGTGCGAGCCAATGTAGCATTATCATTACTTCTAGTCTCAGAGGGGACAAAGACAATCAAGGGCAATACAGATTTATTTGTGATTAATATTAATCTAGGGCATGAAATCGGAGAGTGAAATTTATTTGTGCATAATTGGATATGCAACTGAAAATAATGAGAAGCCACAAGCGAGCTTTGATTGACGACAATGGACACATACCATCACTATAGTTGTAATGCAGTCTTATTCCTTTGAAAAGATAGCATGCTATATTTTGAAACAAATAGCACCCCTTTTTAAAATTGTATTTTGTTTTCGTTTTTTTCAAGGTGATGAATTGAGGAAGCAGGGGTGAAGGGCTGGCTCATAAATGCATATATGTAGCTTTATTTCTCCTTAATATGTGAACCGATTTCTTTGAAAAGCGCTGGGCTTGAGGTGTGGTGATATGAAAGCCCTGCCTTCAATACCGGATCAGGAGCAATGGCTCATTCATATATACAAGCCACCACTAGATGCTAGTCAAGTGATGAAAATGCACATGTGGACCATCTCTAGAACATGCCAACATGACCAGAACGTCATTTCAGACATTAGCAATTTCATATGGAACACACTGGGATTGAGAGAGAAGAAAAGAACACTCTCTAATTAGTGGTTTGGGCTGAATAATATATTCATTAATCCTGCAAAATTATGGTTTCTGGGAGGGCATCCCAAGCATCATAGGAAGCAGTAAGTTGCCTCCCCAAGTGGGAAGAGAGAGCTCCAACCTTGGAGCAGGAAATTTGATTCCTTCTTCTGCTTCTGCAGCCTACACCAGAGTTGCAATGGGAAAATGCTGGGGGTGGCTTGGGGGCATGGCAGGCATCTCACTGGTCACTGTGAGTACAGGATACTGGCTGGTCCAACAGGCTCTTCTTGTGTTCTTACGTTCTTATTTATTTCACAACGGGAGTAAAACTGAAAAATAAAAATAAGAAAACCTACCCTTCCTCACTACTGCTCCATTAACAGGACGTTGAATGAAGTGTTTCAATCCCACACTTAGGACTGAACCATTGAACTTTCAATACTTTATGCCACATGTTGTTGTTGCTTTTGCAGCTCAACTCAATGGCACTATTTTGCTCTGCACTCCCTCCAAATCTAATTGAAATGGTTTTCTGGCCTTACCATTGGCTGGATCATGGCCATTAACAAACAGCCCCAATTGAGGCTGTGATCTTTATCTCTAGCCCCTTCTGCTATGGAGACTGAATTCTGATTTCTCATCCTTAGAAGGTAATGTAACAAAAGGCATGTTGGAAAACGCCCTGGGGTGCCCCTGCAGCCCCCAAACTTCGAGTGTCCTCCGGTATGCACAGCTCTGGAAAAGGCATTTCCCTTCTTCTCCAGTGCGCTTCAGCGACATATATCAAATGATATATGCACACTAATTTTCTAGCATAACACAGCAAGAAGTGTGAGACATCGTAGAGCTAATCTACGTATTTACACACTATGTACAGACAAAGGAATCATGGCATCTTCTCTCTCCAGCTCTGAGAGAAGAACAGGCAGAAGCAAAAGTACAGTACAATAAGTACATACAGCAGAAGAGATAAGACTGTCTTCCGTTCCCACACTCTTCCCAGACAGGCATGCGATTTACACCAATCTCATCTGCAGCATCGGAGGCGTAAAATACTAGCAAAATCAAATTCATTCATTTTTTTCAGTGCTTCTTAAAGTGGTTCCCAACTATCAGTTCAGACTGATGAGAAGTTCATGTTACTATCACAATGATCAATCATAATAATCAATCATGCATGCCAGGTGCTGTGGATGGTATTGAAGATAGATATCACACTCTTCTCTAAAAGATAGTAACAGTAATTTAATGAATTAAAAAGGGTTGAAAAAGCATGATTGGAACCGAATAAGCATTACTCCCTCTGGATCCTGCATTAACAGCAGTGACAAGGGCAGCAAAAGCTTTGCCCCTAAGGAACCATGTCAGAAGAACTCTATCCTTCAATAAGGGAAGGTCATCAATTTTCCCATCCTAAAACAGCAGAACAGGGAGGTCCGAGAGTGCAGATATTTTCCCATCTGCTCTTCCCAGTCCAGCAGCTGTTCCTACCCCTGCTGCCTTGAGCTCCTTGGAAGAAAGGTGAGATATAAATGTAACAAATAAATAAATGCTCTGAGCAGATGGTGTTGTCAACAGCTGCTCTACTGTACCTTTGGAGATTCCTGTCTGATTATTTTCTTTCCCATGTTCATCAGCCTATTTTTCAATCAAAAGCCCACATAATTCAGCTCTAATACCTTCATCTGCTGTCTTATCCTTTCCACTTTTTATCAACTCTAAGAGTTATTGGAGATTTTCTTTATTATTCTTTCTCTATTCCATTCCACCCCATTGCATGTATACATTAATCAAGCATGCAGTATGTATGGGTGTAAATCTATATGTGCAATTCCTGAGTTTCTTCCATCTCCTTTTTTTCTTTTTTTAAAAGAATCAAGGGTTGCTAAAAACAGGTTCACATTCAGATGTACCACATAACTTAATGGTTTCTTCACCACACATTGTACATGGCTTGATTGTGTATAAACAAGGCCTATTGCCCAACTTCTGGAATTTTGCATCGGTGACCAGGTGTTACTTTTAGTCACCCCCTTCACTCATAGAAGTTGTGTACTCTGCATGAGCAGGGTTATATGCGAGTTAGGAATAGATGGAGTTTACTGAGAGCAATTTCCGCAATATGAAAGGTACATTCAGAGATTGCTGAATCTGCTGAAGTTGATATCCCTGTGAACTTTGAGTCACACAATTAGACAACTCCCAGGAATGAAGAAAGCATCTACAAATAACTTGTGAGGCAGGGGTTCAAGTCGGCATATGAAGAATTTCCTTTCCCATGGAAGGAGATACCAGTGTTTCTCAAACTTGGGTCCCCAGCTGTTGTTGTCCCATCACCCCTAGCTAGCAGGATCAGTGGTCAGGGATGATGAGAATTGTAGTCCAACAACAGCTGGGGACCCAGGTTTAAGAAACGCTAGTCTAGACCAAGCCAAAACCCAAGGGTCTTGCTGATAACATTTTAAACATTTGACCTCCTTCACAGCAATGATAGAATGGTTTGAATCTCCAGAAAATGTGAACATCTGCTATGCAGTGGTCTAAGAAAGTAAGAGCCCTAAATTAAAGCCATTTATGCTGCTTTTGAAACATAATGCTTTGGCTTGTCAAGAACTCAAGGCCACCCAATGAAGCTGAATATTGGACGGTTAAGGACCAAAAAAGGAAGCACTTCTTCACACAACAGATAGTGAAATCTACGGAATTTGCTCCTGCAAAATGTAGTCATGATAGCCACCATCTTGGATGGCTTTAAAAGAAGATTAAACACATTCATGGAGGAGGCAGCTGTCAATGGCTACGAACCAAGATGGCTATATTTTATCTCCACTGTCAGAATACCAGATGCTGGGAATTGGAAGTGCCTGCACTCAAGACTTGGACTTCTCCATGGCATCTGGTTGGCGACTGTGAGAACAGGATGCTGGACTAGATGGGTCATTGGTCTGATCCAGATGGGCTCTTATTATGTTCCTTCTGAGGGAAAGAAGTGGCTTGGTTTTTCAAATGCTGCATGCGACAAGAAGCAATCATGCCCTGATGTTTTGAAAGTGCTGATGTTTGGGGTGTTTGAAGCAACAACAACAACAACAACAATTTATTATTTGTACCCCGCCCATCTGGTTGGGTTTTCCCAGCCACTCTGGGCAGCTTCCGTGAACAGGGCTGCCTTCAGATGTCTTCTAAATGTCAGGTAGTTGTTTATCTCTTTGACATCTGATGGGAGGGTGTTCCACATGGCGGGCACCACTACCGAGAAGGCCCTCTGCCTGGTTCCCTGTAGCTTTGCTTCTCACAATGAGGGAACGGCCAGAAGGCCCTCAGCACTGGACCTCAGCGTCTGGGCAGAACAATGGGGGTGGAGACGCTCCTTCAGGTATGTATGTGTTCCCCTGAAAATGCATAATTCCAAGAATTGAGCCCATGTGCCTTTCCCCCACTCCTGATGTGGGGAAGGAAGAAAGTTTTTAAAAACTGCAGCCCCACCAACTCAAAAAGCCACCAGCATCTGACGCCTTCGCCAAATGCACACCTGAAAAGTGTTTTAATAACAGCCATGCAAAAAAAAAACCTGGGAGATTTAGTTCTCTGTGAATAAACATGCCCCAGAGAGACACAGAGGAGATATTTACAGTCTCAATTCTCACAAAGGCACTGAAGGGAAGTTATTATCTCATGATAACCACACCCCTTGCTACCCTTCATTAGTCACATCATATGCTTCCTGAACACAACACTTCTTTATATTCCCCTGACATTTTGCACGTCTCATAAATGCACTGCTTACCATTCGCAGGGTGGAGACCAATCAAAATACTGTTCGAGCTTGTATGAACTGCCCAGAAAAAAAAGTTTTAAATCGAGAATTGTCTGCATGTGGTGCAGGAAGAATAAAAAAACCCTTGGCAATTTTATTCACATAGTTGGGTTGGGAACGACTGTTGATACATATGGTCTTAATTACTTCATGTCCATGAAGAGGAATCTGAAATAGCAAATTCTGACTTATGCACTGGGTATTTTTGGAGTGCCTTCGGTGCTGCATGAAAATGTGTGTATGTAACAATGCCCCAATTGCTTTTTTGAAAAATGGAAAGCAGCCTTGGGAGTGAGAGACTGGAGTTTTGAGCTGAGCAGGTGCTTCCTTCTCTTGTAAATACACATATGAGGCAAAGCTTTCTGGGCGGTTTTGAGTAGGGAGAGGAAAGATTAAGTACTCCTCCATTCTCTTGCTCATCTGCTAAAAATTGTAGCCTCACATAATAGTTTTTCTTTCTTTTCTTAAAAAATAAGAAGAAGTCTATGCAACGTCTCATTTACACTGATGTCTGTCTGTGCTCTGTATGTAAGTTATGGTTGGGATAAAATGACTTCTTCTTTGTATCTGCTTATAGCCCACTATCTGAAGCAGACAGTTGAATCAGAAAGTTTGTGGAACAGTTGGACTCAGGAGTCAACCAGACACTGTGATAACATCTCACAGTCATTTCAGTAACAGAACCAGTTGCCATTGTGGGGCTCTAATCTTACACCCACTTAACTGGGAGTAAACCTCACTTAAATGCAATAGACATACTTCTGAGTAGATAAGTATAGGATTGTGCTGTAAGAGACATTTCACATTTTGCTTGGGTGTGGGTGAATGTGCCATTCTGACTCACTTTCCATCACTGGCTTTCCCATAAAATTTAGGACCTAAATTATACTTATATGGACGCCTGCATCTAGACCAGGTCTGCTGTAATATTGTTTAGCACTAGAAGGTTACAGAGTGTTCTCCACGGATATAGATTTGTGAAGACATTTTGTTCAGGTTGGTTGTCCATCCTTGCATACAGTTTGATAGCCACATCGAATCATCATTGCAACCTCAATTTCTTGGATTGTCTCCAAATAAGATGAATGGTTACTATATTTGAATGAGATTGCTATTATGATGATTATGATTATTTTAATATATTATCCACCCTTCACTGTTAGGTCCTAGGAAAAGCTACACAATTTAAAATACAACACTAAAAACAGTTCAAAGCAACTTACAATCACAAAAATTGTGTGGGTCCTAAAAATGTACATCTCAGAGTAAAGAGGTGCATCTTCAGCTTTTGTAAAAAAACTGTTTAGCCATATGCACCCTTGTGGGAAGGGAATTCCCTCTCCCAAGCCACTCCTCCATCTTCTGAGGGCATCCAAACTACCAAGGAGGCCTGCTTCATCATTCTTAACACCCAAGGGGGTCTGTAGGAAAGAAGGCAGTAAACCTTAGTGTGAGCACCTTGAATTTGGCCTAGAAACAAACCGGCAACTAATAGATTTTCACTTCGATATGCTCACAGGAACCACTGCAAAAGCTAAGTCTCTGAAATATGGACCTTAGAACTGGTCCTTAACTATTGATGTGTAAGCTAAGTAGGTGGGTAGCAAACACAAACAGTATTATTTCACTTGGATTTGGAAGCCTGTATTTTTAAATGGCAGTATCCTTATCTAACAACAGGTTAAAGTATAAGAAGTAGTGGCATGAGGTCCAGTGATTTATCCTGTCCCCCTAGTCCAGGGGTAGTCAATGTGGTGTCCTTCAGTTGTTGTTACATTCTAGCTCCCATCATCCCTCACCATTGGCCATGCTGGTTGAGGCTAATGGGAACTGAAATTCAAGAACATCCGAAGAACACCATGTTGACTGTCCTTTTCCCTAGTCCTAACAACCTTTGGACATAACTAACAGATCGTGACTCCTTGAGATGGTGTATTTCTTGTTCAGAACAGCATTTGCTTATACATTCCCAGCTCTAACCATTTAGGCAGTCGTGGTGCTCTTTCCCACAAGACAGCTCTTTTCTGACCGTTCCAATATTTGTGTTCCAGCCTCTTCATATCTTCTGTATTTCCTCATTTTCAAGTACTTTTTCAACACTATCTTGCCCACTATATGTCTCTGCATCTCTACAGCACTTGCCTTGTCTCTCTGCACTCTGTTTCCTACCTGACAGTTCTTTTGATCTCTTCTCGCCTTGTGCTCTTGTTTACAGATAAAACCTGAAGTTAATTTGGGGTTCCGTGCTGAACAGGACAAAGGACTCAGCAAACATTCTGTTCTCTCCCTCTTGCTTCATTTTAGTGATTTTTAAGGTTGGCATTTAGCCCCTGGCACAGAAAGCATGATGAGGTTACTCACCAACTCCTGAACTAAAGAAGGAAATCTGTAAAGAGAGGGCAGTGATGATCTCAGTGGGAAAGAAAATTTCTGAAGGCATGTGTGCAATTCCACAGTGGTGAAATGCTTCACTCAAAACTTTTTTCAGAAGGACGTTTCAAAAAGTCTTTTTCACTTTCCAGAAACCAGTTCACTAAGATACCTAATTTTTATGTTTTAAACCAGGTCTGTACAACTTCAGATTCATCACATCAAATACCTTCTGTGGCAGTCCCCTGTGGATTCCTGTTTCTGCAGTCTCAGGAAGGTGGGGGAAGCAGGTGGTTTATTGAATCTCTGTTAGGCTCATACATGGTGTTTGGCTTGTAGTGGGTTTGGTGGGTCACAGCACTGCATAGGAGGTTGAACTAGATGACCCCCAAGACCCTTCCAACTCTAAAATTCAATTCTTCTTAAGTTATGCACGCCTGCATAGATAAGGTAAAGGTAAAGGGACCCCTGGCCATTAGGTCCAGTCTTGACCGAGTCTGGGGTTGTGGCACTCATCTCGCTTTATTGGCCGAGGGAGCGGGCATACAGCTTCCGGGTCATGTGGCCAGCATGACTAAGCCACTTCTGGCAAACCAGAGCAGCACACGGAAACGCTGTTTACCTTCCCGCCAGAGTGGTACCTATTTATCTACTTGCACTTTGACGTGCTTTCGAACTGCTAGGTTGGCAGGAACAGGGACCGAGCAACGGGAGCTCACCCTGTCGCGGGGATTCGAACCGCCGACCTTCTGATTGGCAAGTCTTAGGCTCTGTGGTTTAACCCACAGCACCACCTGCGTCCCATGCATGAGATACATCTAGCTTTTATTTTGGACGTCTAGAAGACATCTCTTGCAGTGATGTTTAGAAGTCTTAATGCACCTTTTTAGAGTAATGATTCCAAAATGGAACTACTTTTGCTTTCTATGAGGAAGATAAAGCGTTCCTTGCAAAGCTAAAGAGCCCTTTGGCAGAAGCCAGCAAAACAAGATTTATTTTCTTCTCAGAGTGGCTTCCAGTGCACTTTAGAATAGTATTGTAAGTGTGATTGCGGCTGAATTTCAGTAGTTGCTTTTAAGAGGCTATCAGAGAACTTCTGCAATGCCATCCATAGAGTGGCATCTGTAACTATTTTCAGTTATTGAACAGTTATATAGATGGGAATCCTGACAGTCAGCTCTGAATGAATTCACAAAACCAGGTTGTTCTCATCACCGTGTGGCAGGACTGACACCAAAGCGAGGTTGCCTGAACGTCCAATGTGTGATGGGCTTCATACCACACTTTCAGAAAACCACCTTATTTTAGTCTTACTTTGCAGCGTCATCTCCTTCAGACGACTTGATTCTATGTGGTCTTCCATCATGTGCTTATTGCAGATGTCTATCTCCACCTGATTATCAAGAAAGCTGCTGATACCACCCATTGATTGATTCTAACTGGGGTGAAGAAAAGACATGTTGGTGACTTTAATCCCTTTTCAAGGTCAGCGTGTACATAGCTGCTTATTTATGTATTTAGATGTATTGATTTAAAATATTTCTATACTGCTCTTCATCAAGGGTATCACCCATCTGCCTTATTAATTTTCCCTTTCCTCTGCTTCTGGGTAATTTAAACACAAGCTTCCACGGAAACTAGAGGAGTGATAAACTTTGAAGTGCAGGAGCTCATCACGATAGTCCCCATAGCTCCAGCCCCAAATAGAATCCAAAATGGCTGACAGCTGTGTTGATCCACCCGCAAGAATTGCCATACATTGTTAAACAATGACTGCAATCCTATGCATAGTTTCCTAGGCGTATCTCAATTGAACTTAATGGTGCTTAGTTTTGACTGTGTAAGTTCAACATGTAAGACACACTGAGCTTTACCAAAAGATCTTCAGTCAGCTGAAATGCAACCATTTGCTTTTAATGAGAAATGCAAGCAATCTAACAAAGAAATATTATCATTTAAACTGCTAGCGGGAAGTAGACGCAGGAGCCCCATCAAAGGAAAGAAGTCTTGAGCCTCAGTTTGGTGTTTTTTTCCTCATTTTCTGACTTTGTCTATGTCACAAACCTGGAAGCCTCGTTATCACTTCATTCACTTTCAAGAGCAAGGTCAGTTTCTCTGGTGTTCAGGAGGACAACGGCATCACTTGCGCTCTGTAAAAGCCTAGAGCTATGCTCCCCTGAGTTCCTCCTCCACCACACCATTGCATATAGAACTAAAAAAAAGTAATATAGCAATAACGTAGATGAAGCAACATTCTACTTGGAGCCAAAGAGTTGGTGTCCCAATTTAATACTTGGTCATCAGTGGTTAGTTGGAAGGCAGATCGTTTTGAAGACTGACAATGTTTTGTGTGTTACGCTAAGGTCTGTCTGTTTTTGCTATTTATTTTGCATTTTTGTTTTTTGCGGCTCTTTTTCGTTTTGATTTTGTGACTGTGTGGAACCCAGTTCAGCTACTGATTGATTGGTTGTGTGACTGCAGTACATTGTTTGTTGCTTTCATTTTATGGGTCAATGGTCTCCTTAGATAGTAAAATTCATGTTAAATTGCTGTTTTAGGGGTTGTTTTTAAAAGTCTGGAATGGATTAATCCATTTTTGCATTACTTTGTATGGGAAAGCGTAGTTTGGTTTTGGAATGCTTTGGAACAGACTTCCAGAACGGATTAAGTTTGAGAACCAAGGTACTGTGGTTTTTAAAAAATGTGTTGCAAGTGACTTGAAGACTTTCGGGTAATAAGCAGCTAACAAGTCTAATAAATTATTATTATAGGGTAGCCTTCAAAATCTGAAGTTTTACAGAGAAGTGGCCATTAGAAACTTGATAGATATGCTGAATGTGTTTCAAAGGGAAAGCAGACGTGATCAGAGAGACTCCCAGAGGGAGTTTCATTTGACTGATAAGCACCCTGAGTCAGAAGGTGAATACGTGCATAAGCGGATCAACAGATGGAGGAAATCCTACCCAGTGTACAGTTGTGGTGAGACGTGCTGAGTCATAACCTACTTGCTATGAGAGAGACTGGGAAACAAACAAGAGGTGGCTGGGGATATCAGAAGGTCCTGTGTGGATGTTGGCTGACAAAAATGGTCTTCTGCGCCTTACCTAAGTTGAAATTTATAGCAAGGGTTGATAAAGTGTAGATTACTTTATCTCTAACCAGTTGTAGGAGGTTATTCAGAAAACAAGTTATGACTGTTTAAAAACCAAGTGTTTTGTAGATACTGTAACAGATAGATTTTTTTAAGCATATAAATGACCAGGAAAATCTGGCAAGTCCTATTAAAATATATATGGAAAACTGAAATATAGGAAGGTGACCAGCACAGAAATCTGCTTTTATTAGTAAAATGTGGTGAATTAAAGGCTGCTTTAAATATATACATATACAGATTATGCAGCCATTTTATCTAAGGACTGAATAATGTCATTTATTTTAAGAACTACACCTCCCCCATATAGGATTTTAAAGTTCTCTGCCTAGTACTTTCTCATGTAGATAACACTGTAAAAACGCACCTTTATTTGCCTTTTAATTAAACCTGAGTTATCAGAGATCTCAATGCTGCTTTTTGTATTCTGGGAGTGAAAAGGGTTGGGACAACCTAACGCAGATATCATCAACTAATTACAGGACATCTTCTTTTTCTTTTTCTTTTTTCTTTACTTATTGAACTTCTGTTACCAAACATATTCTGGCCTGTGGGGAATTGTTTTCAATTTCTCTTACATGCTCCTAATCTTCTGTGAGGGGGAAGGGAGGAGAATTAATTAAAACAATTAAAGACACTTTTAATTAGATAGAGCACAGGAGACAAATAAGAGCCATTAACAGCATTTCCTTCCCACCTGTCAAGATGAAATGAACATGGAATCATGAGTTAAATAACATTCACAAAGAAATACGTTTTGCATGGTTTTACAGGCATGCCAAGGAAACAGTTGTGTGCAAACCAACCAAATGTTTGCTGTGGTTGCAGAAAGCCGCCAACCACAATTTACTACTAGGGGTTCTCTCCACACTGTCAAATTTTGAGGCAGGGAAGGATTTGAGCACATATTGGAAATGCACAAATAAAGGGGACTAAAGAGCTCTGTTGCCCTAAAACAACAAATCCACATTATTACTGTATTATTTTTAAGGAATCTTTGTAGCTGAAAGGTGATGGGGAAATGAATAGAAAAGTGTGAGATGAACAAGTGTGATCAACATGATGCATAATCACTGTGCAAGCCAATCAGAACAAATGCCCAATAAAGAACCAGACATGTCTAACCTCCAGGTTAGCTTTGTGCAAGCAAATCAGGATGATGATTTAATAAACAGGTTGTCTGGTGGAGTCTGTGGATTCACAAATGCATCATATGCAACCTGCACCTGGAACTAAGAGATGTATGTACGTATGTGCCAGGTAATATTTATTTTATTTATTAAATTTATATACAGTGGTACCTCGGGTTACATACGTTTCAGGCTACAGACTCCGCTAACCCAGAAATAGTACCTTGGGTTAAGAACTTTGCTTCAGGATGAGAACAGAAATCGTGCGGTGGTGGTGCAGCAGCAGTGGGAGGCCCCATTAGCTAAAGTGGTGTCTCAGGTTAAGAACAGTTTCAGGTTAAGAACGGACCTCCAGAACGAATTAAGTACTTAACCCGAGGTACCACTGTATCGCCCTTCATCCTAAGATTTCAGGGTGGTTCACAAGATAAAGGTAATATTCCACAGTGAAGTGTTCTGTAAAGTTCTGTGGAACTGTAGCATTTTAGAATAATGGCTACAAGTTCCCATCCTAATCCTGCAAGCAGGACTTGAGTACAACAGCACTCCGCCCTCCTGTAGCTTCCAGCAACTGGTATTCAGAAGCATACTGCTGCCGACAGTCGAGGTATAACATAGCCATTGATAGCCTTATCCTCAATGAAGTTTTCCAATTCTCTTTTAAAGGCATACAAGTTGATGGTCATCATGGCCTTTTGTGAGAGCGAATGCTATAGTTTAACTACACACCATGTGAAAAAGCACTTTATCTGTCCCAAATTCAGGGGTTGTCAATGTGATACCCTCCAAATATTGTTAGACCCCAGCTCCTTGACCATTGGCCATGCTAGCTAGGACTGATGGAAGTGGAATCCAACAACATCTGGAGGAAACCACATTGACTTTCCCTTCCCTACCTCTAAGTATCACAATATACTGTGTCTTGATTGCTCTAAGTCTCTGGAGCATTCTCCTTGCATGAAGGAGTGAACTTAACAAGAGTCCTGCTAGATCAAACCAAAAGCCTATCCAGTCTAGCTAGCATCCTGTTCTCTATAGTGGCTAACCAGATATCTCTGGGAAACCCACAAGCAGGGCATATACTCAACAGCCCTCTCCTGCTCTTGCTTCCATTGTTCTTGCCCGGCCATGTTTTCTTTAAAAAAAAAAATCGAACAAGTTACACAGCGTATCAGGAATTTCTGCTGAGATTCTAATTTTCATACACTTCAGATTAGTATCAAGGTGAAATCTTCTCTCCACACAGATTGTCAACTCAGTACTAATGTGCCTTTCGGAAATTGTCTGTTGCTCTGTGGGAATTGTCAGTAACCGTGTCATTATCCCTGTTTACATGACAGAACTATTTTTGCATGTCCCATTTAGCATTTGCTAAACTGCTGCCTCTGCTTGCTCCTCCCTGCTAACAATGGACTTTGGGAGTCATTTTTCTTCTGTATAATTACAACTTTGTTTTTAAACTCTTGCACAGCGGAAGGCTTTTGCTTCAGTAACATTCAATTTGGCATTTTCCACAGTTCTGTGAGGTCACCTCTGTGAGAATGCCCCAAGAATGTGTGAGGCAATTCTGACCTTGAGATTCAAGGTTTGAGGCTCACCTCACTCTAATTTTACACTCACAGACAACTCATTACCGCTCCCCCAGATTCTGTAAGCAATCTATGCTTTCCCACCATATGCATGCCTTTAGTGTTGTCCCCAGAACTCTGCACAGAGATCCAACCAAAACAACACTCGTAACACATCATTTATTTTAGTATGAAAGGTTTACGTGTGCACTGTTCTTGCTCTCTGAAATTCATGAAACTTAAACAACAAAACTTGGGCGGCTGTAAAGACTAACAATTTTGTTGTGGCATAAACTTCCATGGGGCAGAGTCCATTTTATTAGGCGCTCAAAAGCAACTGACCCATAGAAGCTTGTGTCAGTCTTCATGGCGCCACATGAGTCTTTGTTGGTTTTGCTCCAACAGATTATCACACCTACTCCTCTGGAGTGTGAAATTTAAAGTGCTTAGCTTTGGGCAGACCTTGCCCATTGGACTTACGCACGGGCCACTTAGCACCAAGAATGCTGAATAAATAATCAATAATAACAAGTATCTGTACTAGTTACTTGTTAGTCCTTTCAACAGTTACCACCATTTATATTATTAGAAACCAGTATTGTTTTTCAGTGCTTTTAAAATGTTTTAGTGCTACACTGCTTAAGTTAATGCCTGAAGTACAATTTTAAAATAATTAAACCAAACACTAAATAAAGCCAAAACATTTATCTCTCTCTGCAGGTGTTTACATGTTTTTGCCTACTGAGATTATTATTTTTAATGCTGTATCTTTAATTGATAACTTGAAGGGAAAGAGAAAAGGAGAGGAAGTCAGAAGAACAGAAGAAAGGAAAACCTCTCCCTGACTTCTGAGTCATAAATTTAACAGGTGTGACCTTTTGAAATAGTGGAAAATTCACCTTAACCTGCCTGACAAGTAAAAGGTGTTTTACCCTATGATTTTGTTTTTCTTCAGGAGGGCCTTGTTATTTTAATTTTTATGTGTCTCTGCTTTGATCAACATTGATTTGTGCAATCCTATCCTGGGCCCAATGTGGGCAGATCCCCCACTGCTGCAGTAATATCAGTGGTCTCTGCTGCAATTTGAGGATGGGCCCCCCTCAGAGCATGGCATTGCGGTTGAAGGGGCCAGGACAGAGATCCCTTTGGCATGGCAGCTAAAAATTATGTTTAAAAACAAACTTTAAGCCAGCTTTAAACCGATTTTTCAAGCCATTTCGGTAAGGCAGTGGTGGCACAGGCACTCTCTAAGGCAACTTCACCCACAATAGGACCCCTTCTTCAGAATGAGGTATGGGAATTGGCACAGCGGAGCCCCACAGGTGACACAGTGAATCAGGGATGTGGGAAGTTGCAACATCCTAACAGAAAGAGGGGAAGGAATCGTGCGCGAGTCCAAGGCTCATGGCAGTTCTTTTCTGCTCATGCACAGCTCACCAAACCACACTCAGCCCAGTCTGTCTGCAGATTTCATGATTGCATCTCCTGGCCTCAACCTACTCCATACTGATAGGTCTACTGGGGAAAGGCAATTACCAAAATCAAATCAGGATACTCTGATTTGGGTTCTGAATAGGTGAGAGATAGCTTCTGAGAGGACTGATTGAAGTTACTATATCTCTCTGTGTCTCTCCTACCTACACAAACCAGAAGGTTATGAATTGCAGGGTCTGGTGAAGAAATCTGCTTATCAGAAGCATATTTGCACAGTGAAACAAAGACTCATAGAACTGTAGAGGTGGAAGGGACCAGAGGGTCATCTAGGCCAACCCCCTACAAGAAGAAGAAGAGTTTGAACTTGATATCCCACCTTTCATTCCCCTTAAGGAGTCTCAAAGTAGCTAACAATCTCCTTTCCCTTCCTCCCCCACAACAAACACTCTGTGAGGTGAGTGGGGCTGAGAGACTTCAAAGAAGTGTGACTGGCCCAAGGTCACCCAGCAGCTGCATGTGGAGGAGCAGAGACACGAACCCGGTTCACCAGATTACGAGTCCACCGCTCTTAACCACTACACCATGCTGGCTCTCCTACAATGCAGGAATCTCAACTAAAGCGTCCATGACAGATGACCATCCAACCTCTGCTTAAAAACCTCCAATGAAAAAGAGTACACCACCTCTTGTAGGAGTCTGTTTCACTGTGGAACAGCTCCTACTGTCAGAAATTTATTCCTGATGTTTAGTTGGAATCTCCTTTCTTGAAACTTGGAATCCATTGGTTTGAGTCCTTCCCTCCAGAGCAGGAGAAAACAATCTTCCTCCATCTTCCATGTGACAGCCCTAGAGATATTTGGAGATAGCTTGTAATATCCTGTTCTTCATATTTGTGTTTTAAAGGCAAATATTTAACCACACAGAGTACCTGTGAAGCATTTAGGTTCTGCTGGGCTAAATATTACCTTTGATGTATAACCAATTACCAGAGCATTTCTCCTTGCATCACAGCATTTTCCCACATGCACTACACATTCTGGAGTGGGGTGGGGAAGCATTTTCAGCTTGAGGGCCACATTCCTCTATCAGCAAGCTTCCAGGGCCACATTCCAGGAGTTGGTGGGGCCAGAGGCCAAGGTGTGGGGGGGGCAATGAAAGTGCTACTGTTTTACTGTTGTTCCAGTCCTACATGGATGGCCAACTTCAGAGGGTGGTGCTGGGGGGATGCCATGTGGCCTGATGGACCCTCCAGTGTAGGGTGCCACAGGAGTCAGTTTTATTATGTTGTTGTTATTCTGTTGTTGTTGCTGCTGCTGCTGCTGTTGACATCTTCCTGTCTCGAGAGACATTGGAGTGCGCCTCCAGGAGTGTCGTCAAACCGCTGCATTAGCAGCACTGAAGTCACCTCCCTGGAGCACAACCCTGGGTTATTCTGCACCAACAACTTAATCTCACGTTTGCTAACATCCTGGTAGTCTGAATATCAAAGCAAGCAAGCAAGCAAACAAACCAAACAACCAAAACGCAGTATGTGGGTACAGGCCATGTGTTCACATTTGTTGTAGGCACATGCACACACATTCACATATATACACACACAGGTACAGCTCCCAAGATTTGTAGATTTGTATGGGTGTTGTAGGAAAATATGAGGAGGAATTTATTGAATAGTTCCCGGATCCTATCTGTCTTGGAAGATTAGGGTTTGAACAATAGCCCTGGCCAGGTCTTGCAAATATCTCTTCATTGTTAAGCATTAGTGATATGTGGCCACGGGAACTTAATAACTGAAGGATTGCTCTCGAGGATTGCTCTTCTAAAAGGCCAGCAAACATAATGAAAGAAGATGCCTCCCCTGCCCCAACACACACACTCCCTGCTGAGGATGCTATAACCCAATGCTTCTGTGTGAAGAACAGACTGTAGTTTGAGACGGACTGCAGACAGAAGAAGAAAGGTGTGTGTTAGACTTTGAAGCATCTTACTGTTGGAGTATCTCCAATGCTCAACCCGTGTATATTTGTAAATACAGTAACTGCAAATACTGCAATAACACCAATAAGCCTCTACTGTGACCTTCTTCCAAAGGAAAACTATAGCTGAGTAAGTGCTGCACGCCTGGAACTTCTCACTTGTTGGAGAAGTGGGGCACAGTATCTGTGTAGATTACCTGCCTTGTCACTTTGCTGGATCCTCTAGTTTTCTTTTCTCCAAAGAAGAGTGAAGCTAACTTTGGGGGAAGGTGAATGGCAGGAGCTTATTATACCAATGAGCAGAAGCTAGTTCCTATTTCTCTTCCACAAGCACACGTGTGTTACCTGCTTGCTCCCTGGTGCAGACTTCCCAGAACCATCGCACAAAACTTTAAACAAATAAATAAGAAAAGTGACTTGTACATTGTCTTAAGGAGACAGTAAGCTGTGTTATGTTTCCACTGATCTGCAAAGGTTAAGGAACACATTCTGCCAGATAAAGTACAGAGGGTCTTAGGTTAACCTGCAGAGAGGCTTGGGCTATGTGAATCTTGAATATTAAGCCAAACTGGGTAAGTTCTCAGTGCTTCTGATGTGTTCCCACAAAAACCCTAAATATTTCCCTTCTTAGCAAGTGTAGTAGAACAGAGGCAAGCTGTTGCATAGTTATTTCTCTCTCTGTCTGCCTCTGCCAAAGGGCAAACAGTGTTTGAGTCTGATACTAGGCAGAACCAGAATCAACTGGTAGAAACATTGTGAAATAAAATTGCAGCCAAGGAAGGGGAAAGGCAGTAGTTGTGCTTAACATTCATGACTTCTTGCCCTGTCAACGCTGTTTCAACTCCAAAGTTCAAAATCAGTTTGAACGACAGTGGCCTTTCCACTTGATCCATAGATCCTCAGACCAATGTGAATTCATGAACCTTCCTGGATGGAAGCTTACATTAACCCTTGCAACCCAAACCCCTAGCTTTTCTTCAGTCTAAATCCGACCTTACTGTTTGCTATATCCCCTACAACATTTATGCACCTTTACACTGTTGCACCTCTAAATTAAATATATAATTCTTATAATCATTATCCTTTTACACTAGATGTCATTCTGGGCAACACTGTAGCCCTGGTTCAGCCCAGTAGATTTTTCCCATGACAGAAGACTTCCCCTTTAATTGGCATCTTGTTTAAACCAACAGCAAAGGCAGAATGAAGGCATGTGGGAGCCACAGATGTGGTGGATAAATTGCTGTCCTTGGAGTTGCAAAAGCAATATTTAAATTTGTGTTCAACCATGAAGTTACTGGATACCTTTGAGCAGATCACCATGGTTATTCTCCCTCCCTGTGTTTCCCATCACATGAGACGAAGAATGAGGCTGTGCTCATTCATGCTATGTGCCACATCATGTGCCCTGCCATCCTCAGCCCACCATGTGTTGGAGATCTGAAGAGAGGAACCTGCTCTGTGCATGCAAGTCAGAACCCTGTGCAATCAGATAAAAGAAAGTACTTCCTCATGCTGCGCATAGCTAGGACAGCTCTTAAAGTAGATTATTCATTCATTCATTCATTTTATATACTGCACTTTATGAGAAGATCCCATGGTGCTGTACAACATTAAAAAACCCCCCACAGAATATCAATAATAAAAGCATAATGACAGGCAGCCTGACAGTAAAATAATCATAATAATAACAGACCACTTCCCCACACATTTACATGCCATAGATTATTTAATAGCCATAGGACTGGGTAAAGAGGAATGTTTTTGCCTGGTGCCTAAAGACATGCAGTGATGGCACCAGACGAGCCTCTCTGGGGACAGCATTCCACAATCAGGGAGCCACCACAGAAAAGGCCTGTTTTCTTGTTGCCACCCTCCAAACCTCTCTGGTATGGGGGAGGGCATAGAGAAGGGCCTCAGATGACAAGTGCAGGGTCCAGGTTGGTTCATACGGGGAGAGGCGATCCTTAAGGTATTGAGGTCCTGAGCTGTGTAAGGCTTTATAGGTTGACACCAGCACTTTGAACTGGGCCCGTAATCTAATTGGCAGCCAGTCAAGTTGTGGCAGGATTGGTATTGGATTAGACCAATTCGTGGAGGAGAGGGCTATCAGTGGCTACCAGCCATGATGGCTATGTTCTGCCTTCATGGTTGGAGGCAGGAATGCTTCTGAATGATGGTTACTGGAAGCTGCAGGAGGAGACAGGGCTCTTGTGCCTGGGCCCTGCTTGCGAGTTTCCCACAGGCACTGTGAGAACAGCAAGCTGGACTAATGGACCAGCTTGACCCAGCAGGATCTATGTTCTTCTCATCAGGGTTTTTAATATTGTGGGGAGTAAGCTCTGAACTTCAGATCTTCTCCAACACATGTCCCAACTGAGAAGGCGCTACTTGCACTAGAAGGAAAGTGACCATCACCACCATATACAAGTTTTAAAGTTATATGGGGAAAAATCAGGCACTGCTAGAAAGCATGCAAAGCAATGCATTAAAAACAGTTGGTCCAATAAAAGTTATTTCATCATCAGTTTTATCACTTATTCTTCATGGCCAAATGGAGCAACTATCACCTACAGTACTATCGTGCCGGGAAATTCGGTGTTTGTTTGTTAGATTAATCTACAGGCTTCTAGCTAGGTTAAGCAATTGCCATATCGCGTAGCACGGGTTGCTTTGATGCTAGAAGTTAATTATCCACACTTTAATTATCCCATGGTTTAGCAGTCATTTACCCCTTCCCAAATGAACTCTGGCAATTGTAGTGAAGGGATGGGCCACAGCATAGAACAACAGCTAGGGATCCCAAGAGCAGAATTCACATCACACTCACCATACTGCTATACCCAGGGTTCTGGGGGGGGGGGTGCGGGGGCGGGAAGCGCTTTATTAAAATTATTTTTTTTACAAAACCACCAGATATAAAGTTTTTGTTTATTTTTATTTATTTATAAAAAAATTGTATACCTTTTGTCATAAAAATATATCAAAGCAGCTTACAGCATTAAAAACATACAATTATAAAATAAAAACCATTAAAAGGTTAAAAACAGACACCAATTAACCATTGTGGAAGGATGCTTTCTTAACTGCCTGCATAGGTCTGCTTTTCAGCAGGCGTTTATGTTTACGTTGTGCTACCAGTAGTCCTATTAAGATGCCTCAGGAATTTTTATTAATAGCCTTCTCCTTGTCCCACCCATATTAAGTGCATGGATTTCTTTACCCAACTTTCAAACTGCTGTTTAAACCAATGTGTTTAAAAAGCCATTTGGAATTTTGGCATGGGAAAAAGTCTCATGCATTTCCTGCATTTCAACAAAAATTTCCACCCAGACTGGCAAATATACAGAAAACAATCTACACACAAACAGCAGCAGCAGGGAAAGGGGAGATGGAATGGAATGGAGCGTTCAGTACTGCAACATTTTGTTGCACGCATCACCTGTTTTATCCAATTCTTCAACTCTTCCTTCTCAGAGCTTTTCTATCTCCTTTTCTTTGATTAGAGCAGATTTTACAGACTGTTCAGAAGCTGAAATTTATCCTGGAGCAACCAATTTATTTCATTTACCACTCTCCTTCATCCTTCCTTCTTTCCTTCCTTCCTTCCTTCCTTCCTTCTCAGGCTGTTTTAAAATGCCCTCATGCAACTGCAGTTATGCAATGGCTGCAGGCAGTTTCACACGTATGAAGTGTACTTTGTTCTCAGCTGTTCAGAAAGTGCAGGACATGCTTTTCCAGGAAAAGAAAGATTACCTAGAAGGTGTGGCAAGTTATCATTAAACAAGCATATCTTTCATTATAACCTCAGGAGAATGGAATCAGGTAGGAATTACAGCAGATGAGACTTGCATACCTGAACAATTTTGTCAAGCGTGCTTCTACTTTGCAAGAGGCAGGGGGGTGGGGTGGGGACGGGTGTTGTCCAGCATCCATGGGAGAATTTACAGTAAAACTGTGGGGAAAGGGGCTGTTGCAAAATCACTAATATGGAAAAGTGAGGGGCCACACAATGTGAAAATTGTTCCATGGAAATGAGGACTTGGAAGTTCAAAGGAAGCCAGTACAGTGGTACCTCGGGTTACATACGCTTCAGGTTACATACGCTTCAGTTTACACACTCCGCTAACCCAGAAATAGTGCTTCAGGTTAAGAACTTTGCTTCAGGATGAGAACAGAAATCATGCTTCGGCGGCATGGCGGCAGCGGGAGGCCCAATTAGCTAAAGTGTTGCTTCAGGTTAAGAACAGTTTCAGGTTAAGAACAGACCTCCAGAACGAATTAAGTTCTTAACTAGAGGTACCACTGTACTGGCATTGCTGGATTTCGCCAGAAAATAAAAGAAAGGCACCCAGATGGGGCTGGGAGCCTATTTCTCTTGCTACTCAGCCTCTAGATGGCCTCCTACCGTGGCATGGGAGTTGCCATGGGAGTTAAAACCCAAGCTGCTATACAAGTGTGAATACAGGAAGCATAGCTGTGGGATCAATCATATGACTCTTTTCCGATTGTTTAATAATAATAATAATAATAATAATAATAATAATAATAATAAAGTGTTGCTTCAGGTTAAGAACAGTTTCAGGTTAAGTTACAGATAGGTAGCCGTGTTGGTCTGCCATAGTCAAAATAAAATAAAATCTGAAGAAGTGTGCATGCACACGAAAGCTCATACCAAGAACTAACTTAGTTGGTCTTTAAGGTGCTACTGGAAGGAATTTTTTTAGTTTCAGGTTAAGTACAGACCTCCAGAACAAATTAAGTACTTAACCCGAGGTACCACTGTATAGGAATGAGAGCTGGTTGGTAAAAGGGGCTGGTGAAACCGGCCCCCGCCAGGGCGCAGGCCCATGTGTGTGTGCCGGAACTGAGTTCCGGCAAGTTCCAGCTGACAAAAAGCCCTGAGTGTGTGTGGCGAAGCAACACTACGATTGTGGGGAGATAAAATGCACGCGAAGCTTCCCTCCCTTTTCGCACTTTGGAACAAAGGCGCACAAATATATATTTTTTGCCCTTCCTCCTCACCTTGCCCTCACTCTGAGTACTTGGGTCGCATAAAATGTAGTAATTTCTAATGTGGCCATTACTGTAAGGGATTTTTTTTTCCAAAGGGGAGGGGGATACAGCTCCTTGCCAAGGGCACAGGGTATCCTAGGTATGCCTCCGCATAGGGTCAGGCATTTAGGGTTGGACCAGCCATTTGCACTGTGGTGGTCGACAAACCGTCATGTTCCTCTGCCACTATCAGATCAGTAGAGCCTGTGAGGGCATCTATGGAGGAACACACCCCACACAACACATGCAGCTTGCAGTCTCACATGCAGCATGTGAAATGGTGCACTGCAGTTGTATTTGGTTTGGGAACTTGTATACAGTGGTACCTCGGGTTAAGAACTTAATTCGTTCTGGAGGTCTGTTCTTAACCTGAAACTGTTCTTAACCTGAAGCACCACTTTAGCTAATGGGGCCTCCTGCTGCCACTGCGCCGCCGGAGCACGATTTCTGTTCTCATCCTGAAGCAAAGTTCTTAACCCGAGGTACTATTTCTGGGTTAGCGGAGTCTGTAACCTGAAGCGTATGTAACCCAAGGTACCACTGTATGTGTGTCTTTATGCCAACTCATAAAATAAACCCACACCATTGTGGAAAGGCAATATAAATTATGCTAATGCACAATAAGAGCATTACATAAGGGAGGGGCCCACTGTCTCCTCAAAAGCACACAAAGGATGTAGAAGGGCCTAGTATTGCTTTGATGAGTGATGATGAGATTAGATAAGATGAAGGAGCTTGATTAGGCAGGCAAAGCTGAGGATGGGAATGGCCAGCACCACTTTTTCCAAACATGCCTCAGACCTTCCACCATCCTCTGCCCTGCCAAGGAAACTGGGAGCAGAAAGGTCTCTAAAAAGTGTCACAGCTCCTCCAGGAAAAGGGAATGACACTGCATTAATGATGGGGGACCCCAGTCGCACAAAAACAAGAAGTGGAAAACATGTGGAGCAATGATTCCAGCGAGAGATGATTAATGCATAAAGGCAGGAAGCTGTGACTGAAGTATTTCAAAATAATGGTTTTTACGACCATAGTCTTTGTTAATGGCTACCAGAAATACAGGGAAATTCCCTGTTGGCACCAATGGGTGTTTTGAAGGGATGTGCACTGGCTGCAGAATTCAATACGTCTCTCTAGCTTTGGGAAACATCTAAATCTATTTCAGAGCCACTCCGTGTCTTTCCTATTCATTCTTCATGATCCACTTAGATGTATTTTTTCTTAAAAATAAACTCTGTTCCCCTTCCCCATTCACTATGATGGGGGATTTTAAAATGGCTTTAACATCTGCTCTATTTCATCTGGGGTGGGGTGAACGTGTGGCCTGGGTTGTGTGTGGCCTAGACAGACCAAGGCCACAAAACTACTTAGAAGCTTATGGAGTTCCTGATCTGCCTCAAGGCATATTACTACTAACCTGATCCAACTCAGAAACGTAAGCTCACCTAGAAATTTAGGGTGTACACAGAGCTGATGCGCTCACCTAGCATTTCTGCCCACTGCAAATACTAGTTTGAGGGGAAGATTTTTCCTCAGTGTTAAGTTGTGGGTGAACATATCAGATGACATAGCGATTCTTCAAACAGCTTTTGTTTATTCACAGGCCAGAACAGAACTGAACTGAAGGGTTCAGCCAGCCTGCTTATATAGAGCTCAACTACAATGCAACAGTAACCACTTTCTGTAAGTATCCAATCACTGAACGTCACTTTCAATTCCTTATTTGCATATGTGGACCTGAGTGAAAACTATCTACAGTATCCCCCTGCTGGCCCAAGGTGAGAACTTCAGTACATAACACTCAGGACTACAGTTTGACAGAGCAGAGTTAAATTCTCCTTCTATGCTCTGCTCAGATCCTGTCAATTTCCCAGTTGGTAAATTTTGCATTTTGATAAAAACCTCACACCTTTGCAGTAGTTTTGCCCTAAGTGATGTAGCGTTTTCTTGCACTAGCACAGTGTTTGGCACTAAACCACATCTAACAGAGAGGACTTTTATCCTAAAGAAAAAGGAAGCTTTCAGTTTGGTACATGTTTGCAATGGCTAACAATTACATTTACTCGGTACACTCTTTTTGGGGGCTGGGATGGGAATGGTAAACTAAAGTCTTTCTTCCATTATGGAGAAAGGAGGTGACAAAATGAGATTCAAAACTGAAGTTCTCTAGATTTCTTAGTTTGCTTAGATATGTGTTGATTATTCTTGAAACAAAATCCCTAGTTTATAGATGAAAAAAACAGAAAACAAGAAGTAAAATGGTGGATGGAAGGCCTGAAGGAAAAGGCAAACAGAGTAGGAATGAAGAGGCAGTCTCTTTATCTAGCTTTTCTAAGCACTTGTATTATGAATAATGGTTTAAAAAAAATTCTGCTGTTTATCTAGCCATTAGTTGAGTAAACACTGCAGCCCTAATATTTTGTTAAAATTACATTTATATCACATATTTCTTCCATCACAAAGCTTAAGGCAGCGTATATGTGGTTTGAAGGAGGTCTCCTAACCAGGAACTACCCAGACCAGTTCACTTCTGCAAGCCAATGGCTTAATGTGCCTTCAGACCAGGTCACACGTTGCTGCTGAAGCTAACAGGTGCAATCCTGTGCACACTTACCTAGAAGTGGGTCTCATCCAACTCAGATTTGCCTTCATAGTCCCGACCTATGGGTGAAATTAACAAACATGTTTTCCCTTTGTAAGGTATAACTGAGTGAAAGGCAGAGAGTGTTGTGTGTTGGGAGGAAAGCAAAAGGCAATTACTTTAGGTTTGTAGTTTTCTACAGAATCCGGAATTTAATAGATGACTCCCCCACCCCGCTAATTTATGGCGTTCTGTCGCCTCATTTCAATCTGCTGCTTTTATAATTCAAATACTAATATTACAGGTGAAATAATAGACTTTGTTGACTCAATGTATCTCTCACAGAATGTGTAAATCCATCCGTTCTATTTCCGTCAGGCATGGCTGGGTGAACAACCTCTATAAATAAGCAAAGAAGTGACATGAATAATTCCGCCTTGAATTAAGGGCCAATGCTATCCTCATGTGACTTGAGTGAAGACCTACAATAAACCTGGTGCCATCAGCAGTGCCCCTGTGCAAGAACTGCGTGCCAGAAGCCCCAGCTAATAATTAAAGGTTCACCATGTGTCAGAAGTCCCAGCTAATAATTAAACTTATTTTCGATCTTACAACAATCACTGTATCCATGGTTCAGATTCAGTGCTGCAGTGAATTCTCTTTGGAGCCAAAGGAACTTATGTTTTGCTAATGAGGAATCAAGCCTTTGTTTTACAGCCAATATATTTGTATATATTTTTAAAATATAGTTACTGATTCTTTTAGATCAACATCATTTCATAGATACGGCGTGTTTTCTTCTCTAGTTATATAAAAAATATAGCTTGATGCATGTATTTTTATGTAGCTTGGCAACATTTTAATATATTGTACCTGATATGAAACACCATGACTATGTACTTCTTAATGCAATAAACAAATAAATAATACAGATAGTATTTTGAATATTCAAAGTCCTAATTTGCAGGCAAAGAAGACAAAAACCAGACACTAATTTTATACATCTGTGAATCCATTCTTTCATGTCAAAGAAGGCATGTTTTATTCATGCCACAGTGATAAATTAATCATTTTTTTGTTAATACGGATGTTTAGTTACATCTGAAATGTATGTAACATTTCGTTATATGAACACACATTTGATTCTTCTGCATCAAATTGAGTGGGATCAAGGGTGCTTAACTTTGACTGGATTATGCCTCGGAAGTTAAAATGAAATTCAGTCTAAGTCACTCCTCTGAGCAGACCTGAAATTATTATTTTCGGATGCAACCAGAAATGGACAGAAAATATGAAATACTGTAAAAGTGCAAAAGCGCTCAGAGTGTTTTTGCTTTGGTAGTTGGTGGAATGGGGCATTGCTTCCATGATCAGAATGTAACCAAAAAAGGAAGCGTTTGGTATGAAGAAAGGCTGTTCCTCTGGATCAGATTAATCACAACCCAGCTCTCTTCCTGCCTTCTGGTGTACGCTGCATGAAAACAGGATGGCATTTTGATGGATCCAGACAATTTTGTTCTTTTGGTAACTCTTTTAAAGGGTGCAGCAGTGGGAGGCAGAGTGGAAATGTGATCAGAAATGAGGAATGTCAACAATGTTGCTCAGTACTCGGAGATTTGCTCTTGGAAAGGTTATTGCATTTCTATAGTAGTAAAAGTAGTGCAAAACTATAAATGGGAAAAGAAACTCAGTGCAAAGGATAAGAGCTTGCAGGCTGAGGTGACTCCCTTAACCAGCACTCAGAATAACAACACATTAACATCTATGAATGTGCCTTGGGAAAAGAAGCACAACATGTTCACTTTCCAGAGAAGGCCTGTTGGGTCCTCTGCTAAAGGTCAGCTCAGCTCCTCTGGGAAAGAGGCAGATTGACATGTAAAAAAAGTTCATGGCACAACTGCCTTGTGAGGTGGGCCTGTTGTGCATGTAGCGTTTTCTATATAGCTGTCACCATTTCACTCTTTTAAACCTCTGGATCTAATCAGCAGAGAACCCCAAATAGTTGTTAGGTTAGGTAGCAGCCAATGTCCCTCTCCCATATCTTCACAGGGCAATGAGCTGCTTTATTTATTTATTTGGAATTCCCCTTACACAGATAAATAGCATGAAGCCCACAGGTCCCAGTACATGGGAGAAATGGAGTCCCTCCAGCCTGACACGGAATGCGAATTACTGTGTGTTTCTTCATACATTTTAAGAGAATGCAGTCTTTTGCGAGCAATGTGGCAAGCTGCCCTCACTGCAGGCCCCTAGGGCAAATACGTATTTGCATTCTCAGACTGTTCTGAAAGTACAATAGAAGATGCTTTGATCTTCCATACAAGTTAGGACAGCTGCGGAATAGATGCAAACTCCTCTCGGTTTTCCCAGTTCTCCACCTCGCATCAAGGAAACTGGGAACGGCAGAGGTGAATGTTAAAATAAACCATGCCAAACGCATTCTAGGGCAGAACCTGTAATCAGGAGCGTATTGGAAGGACTATTGTTCTCAAATGTTCGCTGAGAACAAGTCAAACAGGTCAGGTTATAGTCGTCAAGAATGATCGCAGGAGAAATATGTTCCACATTGTAACGCAAGTGATTAAGGTCTGAACTTCTTGACGAATGGGAGCAGTTCAGTTTAAGGAAAGGGGAATTTTAACTAAAGCCAATCAACTTCTACATCCTGGTCTGGCTGCCCAGACATAGAGGCCTGGCTGAGACATACAAAACTATGGATAGGGATATGCCCTGTGCTCATGTCCTCCTTCAGTCTCCTCTCCTCATGGATGCTACTTCAGTTATCTACTTCCTTATTTCAATCAAATCGCAGTGAGCTGTTACCAAGCCCCCAATCTACCTTTCATGCTCACCTGCCAAACTAGGATTGCAAATGACTTTAGAGAGATTGAGGCCTGTTTGCTTTTTTCCAGCTTTCTAAGCTGTTGTTTGAGAAGCTGAGGAAGTATTTCAAATTAAATAAAATATATTTTAATGAATACTTCATACCCGACAATATTTCTCTGATGAAAATAGGGACATCCTATTTAACAACAACAACAATTTTATTATTTATACCCCGCCAATCTGACTGGGTTGTCCTAGCCATTCTGGGCAGCTTCCAGCATATATAAGAACATAACAAAACATTAAACATTAAATAACCTCCCTATAGAGAGCTGCCTTCAGATGCCTTCTAAAGGTTGTATAGTTATATTTCCTTGGCTGGTGGGGTCACATAACTCCACACCCTCCAGTATTTCTCTGATGAAAATCGGGAGGTTCTACCATACCCTCCAATATTAATTTGATTAAAATAGGGACGTCTTAAGGAAAAATGGGACATTCCGGGATCAGATCAGAAACCGGGACAGCTTCTGTAAATCCAGGACTGCCCCTGGAAAATAGGGACACTTGGAGGGCCTGATACTTTAAAAAGTGCAAAGTCCATCTAATTTAGACTACGTCTTGTGACATATGCACCCGCTTCTGAGCACTGAAAAGTTCCAAGTACATCATTACAGAGCTTTGTTTCCTTTTAGATGAGGAAGCACTGAAGATGTGGGGTGACTGTAATACAGTGGTGCCTCGCAAGACGAAAAGAATCCGTTCTGTGATTCTCTTCGTCTAGCGGTTTTTCCGTCTTGCGAAGCAAGCCCATTGACGGATTAGCAGATTAGCGCTATTAGCGCTATTAGCGCTATTAGCTCTATTAGCGGCTTTTAGCGGCTTATCTGCTGATCGGATCAGCTGATAAGTGGCTTAGCGGCTTAGAAGGGGGGGGAGGGAAAAAACCAGCAGGAACTCGCAAGACATTGTCGTCTTGCAAAGCAAGCCCATAGGAAATTCGTTTTGCGAAGCACCTCCAAAACGGAAAACTCTTTCGCCTAGCGAGTTTTCCGTCTTACGAGGCATTCGTCTTGCGGGGCACCACTGTATTTAGCTAATAGCGCTAATAATGCTAATCCGCTAATACGTCAATGGGCTTGCTTCGCAAGACGAAAAAACCGCTAGACGAAGAGAATCACAGAACGGATTCTTTTCGTCTTGCGAGGCACCACGGTATTTGCAAATACATAAGCAGAGCATAGTGCAGAAAAATATTCTCCTGTGAGCAAACAGCATAGTCATTAATCCTGCAACACGCTTTCCAAGAGAGCAGCTACATTCCCCCAATGAGAAAGGCACTCCTTGGGTGTTTCAGCTCTAGGAAAGCCACAGCTTTAAATTTCTAAGTGCAAACTTGCTATTTTTCACACATGCACAGACACACACACCGGAAAGGTACACACTTCCCCAATGTGCTTAGATGCCTGCTTTAGGAATTATGTGATCATATTTGGAGCAGAAGTTGCCTTTTTGGAGCATCAGCTGCAAACCTGACCAGCACACTGGTTTCTCTAACTTTATTTATGAATATTTATGAATATATTATATTTATTTATGAATAAATGTAAAAGCATGGGGCGGGGAGCTCACTTATTAGATCGCTCCACTGTGAGAGTTGTCCATTTATTCCTAATTCCTGCTTTCTGCCCTTTAACAAGTTATTGATCCATAGGAGGACTTATAATCTTATCCCGTGATTGCTGAGTTTATTCCGGAGCCTATTTGAGGGACTTCATTGAGGAAACTTTCTTCATTTTTTTAGAAGACAGGGTATAAAGATATAGAAACCTGTCCTTATTGTAACTTGTCAACAAGAAGTTATCAAGGTCAGCTTTTCTCTCTTGATAACTTGCATATTGTAAAACAGCAGCTATGAGCTGCATATTTTAAAAATTATTTGAGCTAAATTAGTTGTCATTTGAATCAGGCTTATTTCTAACTCAGTAATATCCCAAGGGAGGCCCCTCTCTTGGTCCTGCCACCTTCCCTGGCACACTTGGTGGGGACACAATAAAGGGCCTTCTCGGTGGCTGCTCCCAGACTCTGAAATTCCCTCCCTGGAGAAGCTCAAATGACTCCCTCCTTGATGTCCTTCCACCAATAGGTGAAGCCTTTCTTGTTCCAACAGGCTTTTGAGAACTGACTGTTTTTAATTAAAGGGATGGTGACATGCTGTTTTTATTGTAATCATTTGTATTTTAAAAAACAAGTTTTATATATGTATACAGTTTTAATAATTCTATCAGTGTTTAATTGTTTTATAATGACTGCTTTTTCTATTTTATTTTATTTTTTAAAAATCTGTGAGTTGCCTTGGGTCCTGCCAGGAGAAAAGGTGAGGTATAAATAAATACAGTGGTACCTTAGTTTACTAACTTAATCCATTCCGGAAGCCCGTTCTTAAACCAAAATCGTTCTTAAACCGAGGCGCGCTTCCCCTAATGGGGCCTCCTGCCACCCAGTGCCCTTCCACCCTTCAGATTCCGTTCTTAGACTGAGGTAAAGTTCTCAAACCAAGACACTATTTCCGGTTTTGCGGAGTTTATAAACCAAATTGTTCTTAAACTGAGGTACCACTGTCTATAATAATTCTAACATCACTAAGGGATCGATCCTATGCACAAGAAGTTGGCATAAAGCAAGATGGTGTAAATTAAGCCAGAAGAAAGGAATACCAGATTCAAACCCCATTTAGCATCAGACCTGCCGCTGCTCTGCCTGAGCCTGACAGAGGGAAAACAAACATTTAAAACAGTGTTTTATGCTAGGATGCCTGGCCACATGGCAAGCTGAACAGGGTTACCTAGCCTAATTCCCCCCTCTGTGGCCATGACTCCCTTGGCCCCAGAATGTGCCTTTTGGGGGATTTACACCAGCATTGGCTCAGCCAGCTAAGCTGGTATGAGCAAGTTATGCTGGTGTGTCTTTGGCTGAGTTGGGGACTTAACGCTGGCTGAGCCGGAGATCTCTTGCATCTTAAGCTGCTCATTTTAGCGAATCTTGCCGTAGGATTGTCACCTAATTAAAAGATTATGATATCAAATCTACTGTATATTTTGGTAAGTTGTTTGCTCATTTGGGGTTTATTGTAGCTAAATTTTGCATGATGTTTCTCGAGATCAAGTTGCAGGTTTTCAGCTATGTTTGAATACAACTGGACACCATTTTGAATCAAGAAGAGAGACGGAACCTTTCAAAACAGTCCTGATCTCAACCAAATTTTGCATGATAGTTCTTGAGACCAAAGAGTGGGTTTTCATCTTAAGTGTGGATACAGTCAGATGCCAATATGAATCAATAATATTTGAACTTTTCAAAACTGCACTTTTTAAATTATTTCTTAGAATTCCCAAGCAATGTTGGGTATGAGGCTGCTAGTATTATAAAATATCCCTTTATAAAAAAAGAAAATTAAGTTAGTGCTTACTTGAATAAAGGCATAATCAAGTAAATTAGCATAAACTTTCATTTTCCTATAATATGTTTCTTCTTGATATTACTGCTAATTACTTAATGCCATTGTTCTAGAACCTACTGCCCCTTCAAAGGCTCATTTTCAAACTTCTCCATTGATCCTAAAGTTGTCCCAATTCTTCATCTGTAGAAGATTCCACTTCCAAGTTTCCTTTATGTTCTTGAAGAATGCAATAAAGAAAGAATTTCATCACTTACCAAAAAATCATGTTGACGGTGACAAATTAAATAAGGAATTAAGTATGTATGGTAATTTCAATAATCCACATTACTAGGAGTGGATTTTTCTGTTGGAACTGCTTTCGAGAGTGGCTCACATGAACCATGGAATTTATTTGAGAGACGCCAGATTGTGAGTAGCATTGATGGGTGTGCGTGTATATAGATAAATAGATATTTGCAGATACTGCAGCCTACATGCTGAAAGGTGACATCATTTGGAAAGTCAGCAGCCTGTGAACCAAGTCAGAGACTCTTATGCTGTTTCCAAACTGTTTAAACATTAGGATAAGAACTTTGAGGTTTCTTGCTTTGTGAAAGTGTAATATTTGCCCAGCGTGAGTTGAAAGCTGTCTAAGCATGATAGCTACCATGAGTGCTTGCTGCTAACTTTTTACTTATGGTAATTTCCTAATAACCAATTGATTTCTGTTGCTAATGTGGCAATTTGTTAAAGCTCTCAAGACAAGAAAAGATTAAAAGAAGAGGAACGAGCCCATGTGGCTATCCGAAGATCACATTTATGAACAGTGGGGTGGCCAGCAGAAGAATTTTCTGAAGTGCAGAAATGACGCCTCGCTTTCAAGCCAAGGATTGTGGACATGCCACAGAGTACTAACAACTGTCTGAGGGCATCAGGGCTTTTCATTAAGCAGAATTGATGCAGCTTAATTTTTAAACCAGCACTTCTGTCATTCATGCACAGTGAGCTCCATTTACACCGCACAAGATTATTAAGGGCAGCTACTCATACTTAGCATCCATAAATTGGCATCCATTTTCAACACACGATTAAAACAAACAAACAACTAATGGCCTGATGCTAAGAAGAGTTGTCTGAGGCCTGGTCTACACACACCAGAATGAGGTGATTCCACGCTGTGGTGCTAGAAGGGACTGCTTCCCTCACTGAGGGTGAGTGGGGAGAGGGCGAGGAGAGGAAATCACAGTGTAAAAACTCCATGCAAGTAAAATAAATCCCTAGCAAATAAAAAATTAGCAGGCAAAGGACCAGAATAGAGGCAAGTAGATAAATAGGTACCGCTCTGGCAGGAAGGTCAATGGTGTTTCCGTGTGCTGCTCTGGTTCGCCAGAAGCGGCTTAGTCATGCTGGCCATATGACCCGGAAGCTGTCTGCGGACAAACGCCGGCTCCCTCAGCCTATACAGTGAGATGAGTGCACAACCTCAGAGTCGTCCGCAACTGGACCTAACGGCCAGGGGTACCTTTACCTTTACCTATATAGTTGTCTATTTGTATAGAAGATGCATTCATTTTTTAACACTAGGGGCATTCAAAAGTGGTATTCCTGCACTGCAATATGATGTGGTACAGTCCTTTGCAGTGCTATTTTTTTACAAAAGAAGTGCTGGAACTCACCCTGAACGCCTCCCTTGTTCTCTTATAATGGCAATGGCGCCCATCTGAGAGGTGTCAGAACTGAGTTCCGGCTGAAGAAAAGCCCTAGTCCTTTCTATCATGTCAGCATTCTACCTCTACCACTTTCATTTGCTGCCTGAAGCAGTGGCTCCGAGATTCTCAGTGAGGCAATTGAGGAATTTGTTGGACCCACATTCTTGGCAAAGTTTGAGTTCCAATAGAAATCAAATCCCCACTCAGCCATCATGCTCACTGGCTGATCTTGGGCTAGTCACTATCTTATCCTACTTCACAGGGCAGTTGTTGAGATAAAATAGGGTGGGGAAGAACTACATAGACCAGTCTGAACTTATTGAAAGAATGACATGTAATAAGTAAGTAAGCCATTGCTTTCCCCAGTGCCTCTTCAGCCCACCCACAGGCTGTTTATACTACCAGGCTCTTACAAAAGGCAGTAACATAATCCATCCAACCACTGTGATAGTGTTGTGATAACAACCCATATCAGTTTCACTCTGTGGTTTTAGAGGATCTGCAACCAGCCAAAAAGAAAAGAAGAAACTCCTGTTGCCATAATGACCTCTTTCCTTTCAGTTCAGACTCCATTCTCTAAAGGGTTGAAGAAAGCACAGTACTTCTTTCTTTCTTTTAGTACACTGAAGGAAGTATTTATGACACAACCTTTTTTTCCTTTTCAGAACTCTGTGTGTGCAGAGGAGCACGTATTTGGGTGGCTGCACTGTGTCTTTAATTACTGTGATTAGACATGGTAACAGATCAATTGTGCATGCTGTGATTACGAGGCCAAACAGATCTCAACGTGCACAGAACCACTACGGAATGAAAAACAGTGTGGCCCTAAAGCAAGTCACTAGGATGCAATATAAAAAGTAGAGCAAAGTCATAGCATTACTTTGACACTGAGTGCTTGAAACGCAGAGTTATCAATCCAGCAGCTCACCCTCTCCTTCCCAAGCTTTATTTCTGGACTTTAGTAGGCCATTCTCCTTTACTTGCTTGCTTGCCCTTGTCTACCCCTGGTTCTCATAAGGAGATCATAGACAGAAGGACCTCAGAACTCATGTAGCCTAGCTCATTGCAGGTTGCATGATGAAGGCCTCTGTGCAGGCAGGCAGGGCAGACCAGACTCTTCTTACTAGTCTGTTATTTTGTGGGTAACACACCTGTATTATTACAGCCTGACCCATGTTTTCCAAATTAACAGAGTTGCTCATTATGCTGGGAGATCGGTGATTGATTGCCTGGCCTTTTCCTGACCTTTCCCAACAAACAAGCACACTCGGGACCAGACACAACATGCCATCACTAAGTAGGGCAATGCCTCTTGCTTAGGAGGCGGATCAGATCTGCCAACAAATCTCAACAGGGACTCAGTTGGAAGTGTGGGGAGCATTTTCATCAGTAACCCACCCAAACCATGAGTGCAATGGCTAAAGGGCATGGATGGAGCAGGCTGATGGCCTGGTGAGAGGCTCCCTAGAGGGCATTTATGCACAGTGAATTCAAGGAGGGGTGGCAAACTGTTGTGGGTATGTATGCTCTTTATCTTCAGCTCCAAAAGAAGCTACTCTCAGAAGTCATCATGGCTGAGGGGCGCTGCTGGTGCTGGTAATCTGATCAAGGGAGTGGCAGGGATGTCTAGGAAGCTGATCAGACGCTATCGCTCGTCCTTTACAAGCGTTTTTGCAGGAAGGGCGCTTGCACAAGACTGAGGGGGGTGTCATTTGTGTGGAATCAGCAGCAGCCTCCCTGTAGCAGGCATTCTGAGGGCAAAGGCAGAGAGATGTCCTACGTGGGGAGGAAGTGGTTTCGACACACGTTCTCTGTCCTGAAAACAAATGCCTCGGAATGTGGTGAGCTTGTGTTGAAACCACGTCCGCCACATTTCAGAATATATGCTTGTGTCGTTCAACTGAGTGCCCTAGGAGCAGATTCAGCCATACCCAGATAGTAAAAAATAAAAAAAGTTTGAAAGCGAAGGCAGCTGTGTCCTATTTGCCAGTCTCAGTCAGGATGCAGCTTGAGCTGTCGTGTGCATGCTGCTGTTCACACTCTTG
The DNA here is from genome assembly GCF_965113315.1 of Podarcis vaucheri. NCBI lineage: Eukaryota > Metazoa > Chordata > Lepidosauria > Squamata > Lacertidae > Podarcis > Podarcis vaucheri. The sequence continues at coordinate 35,826,762 of NC_138759.1, forward strand.
AAGCTGAAGTGAAAGCTGCTACAGGAGGCTGAGACCGTGGGGGATCTCGTTATGAGAAAGCTGGAGAATGTCCGTAATTCAAAGTAAATTAAGACATGATGAAAAGTAGTCATCATTTAGGCTTGCTTTTAAGATGGGTTTGCAAAGGCACTGTTCAAAAATCAGCAGGCAATTAATATAAAACAGACGGGATGCGTGAACGTACATGCAAAGACTCAAATAGTCCTATTTAGGCTTGGGTCTTTGGAGTTAAATAAACATGCCTCTCCATCACTGCCACTACTGCCCGTGGATTGGAAGGCAACAGTCTGCAGCAGAGAACCTGCAGTACTCATGTAGCTCCCCTGAATGCAATGCAGAACTCTGAATTTCCACCGAGATAACATGTTGCAGGTATGGTTCTACTCTGTCAGTTCTTGGTCTCATTTTTAAGAGTTCCAAAGTTTGAAAAGGCACCTATCTTTTAACAATGATACCTCAAAATTACAACAATCTGGCTTTAGCACCTGAAGTGGTCTTCCACTCCCATCACACCATCCGTGACACTTATAAATAGAGGCTTTTATTGGTGAAATATGTATGTATCTCACAGCAGAGTGGCTGCATGGCATGCGGTATATCTATCAGTAGGATTTAGTGTTCAGTTTCTGAAACACTAGAGCACAATATGGAAGGAGGTAGGGGGGGTGCTGAAGAAAAGCATATTTAAAAATAAACCTAGATCTTAACACAATCAAATGTGATTTATAGCAAGTCTCTGTTTCTCTCTTTTCAAATTTAAGCACCGGCGCTGGAAGCTGTTCTTTAAGTTGCCACTATAAATCAAGGAGGACAGGCAAAACCCTTCCAAGACAAGGGAATACACTTATTGAATTTCACTTGCTCAGATTTCAAATTGACACTATTTACATACAAGACGTGATTTATTCGTTGCAGATTTCCCCCATTTAATGTGTTGTTACTTTTCAAGCCTGGAACATATCACTGTAAATAAGAGCACTTGTACACTCAGGTGCTAGGAGATAGGTCTGCTGCACGCAACACTCTGGATAACAGAGCCCTGAAATGTGAGCAGGCCATAGAAGATACAGAATGTACTTGAGAGGAGTAACAGTGTCAAAGGAAATCATCCCTCCAAATGCTTAAGTCATATGAGCAAGATCATACACTAAGAACTGTGGAGAAAGCAAATTCTACTGCTGCACCACAGCGGAAACTGTGAAGTCAGAGGCAGGTCCTAGGTATGCCCCGAGGCCACACCTTACTAAAACTAAGTAGGTCTGGGTCTGGTCATTGCCTGAATGGGACCCGGGCCCCCATTGGAACCACATGCGTACCACCTTGTGTTTCAGGGTGGTAAAAAAGGAGAGATATAAATGTAATGAAATAAAATATACTTTGCTGTAGACCACACTACAATGATCCTCCAATGTACCATGCTCTGCACTTAACAACTACAGTGGTACCTCGGGTTAAGTACTTAATTCGTTCCGGAGGTCTGTTCTTAACCTGAAACTGTTCTTAACCTAAAGCACCACTTTAGCTAATGGGGCCTCCTGCTGCTGCCGCGCCGCCGGAGCAGGATTTCTGTTCTCATCCTGAAGCAAAGTTCTTAACCCGAGGTAATATTTCTGGGTTAGCGGAGTCTGTAACCTGAAGCGTATATAACCTGAAGCATATGTAGCCTGAGGTTAGCACTGTACAGTGGTACCTTTGGTTATGAACTTAATTCGTTCTGGAGGTCCGTTCTTAAGCTGAAACGGTTCTTATCCTGAGGCGCGCTTTCGCTAATGGGGCCTCTGGCGTGCGATTTCCGTTCGCCTCCTGGGGCAAAGTTCGCAACCAGGAGCAGCTACTTCCAGGTTAGCAGAGCTTGTAACCTGAAGCGTTCGTAGCCAGAAGTGTTTGTAACCTGAGGTACTAATGTGCAAACACAGGTGTGAAATTTGTTCCATACCAGCTACTGGTTTGCTCCAAAGGAAAGCAGTAATATATGCTGCTTTTTTATTATTAAAGGTTGGTAAAAATTGGCGAGTTCTTGGCAGTCTTTTTATTTTGTTCGTTTAGCTTTGGACTTGTACAGTGACTGGCATTCCATAGAATGGGATTAACCGCACTGTACTAGACACAGTTGAATTCAAGGCTTGTATCAGAGGCAGATTTAGGGCAGGGAGAGTGGCTCCCTGCCCCCCGCCCCAGGCTCTGAACTGAGGCGTGTGCTGCAGTGCATTGCAACTATGATGTAGTGCACGTGCAGAAAGGAAGGCGCACTGAATTTTCGCCTCACACAAGGTGCTGCTTAAATTTGAAAGACCCAAGTCTGCCTGTGCTTGTATCCTAAGACTAGGGGGTTTGGGTTTGCTTGTTTATTTGTTTGCTCTTGTACTGGGAGGTGTCAGGTTTGTTTCCAGTGAAACAGAATTGCTGTCAAGAGCAATTGTTGCTGCTGGTCTAAGCTTGAAAGCATAGGACCCAACTCCTAGGGGCTGAGGTCCCTTTGCCCTTCTCCCTTATAAAATATTTGAGGCGGCTGCCCCCTCCCCCCAGTTGATGGGCATTGCCATTCAAATGCTGTGTGTGCTGCATCTTGTGATTGATTGTGAAGAGCAGGGCTTACCTGAGCCCCCTCAATATTTATTCAAGTTGGCACTCCTGCTGCAAAGCCAAGAAAAGTCCAGGAATTTAATCAGGAATACAGCTGATGCTATAAGGAAGAGAGTGCCTGTGCAGGTGCAGAATGCAGTTCCATCTACTAGACTAGGGACACGATCAAGGTGAGCTCAGACCCTCCAAGTGTCCCTATTTTCCCGGGACAGTCCCGGATTCACAGAAGGTGTCCTGGTTTGATCCTGGAATGCCCTGCATTTCCTTAGGACGCCCCTATTTTAATTGGGGAAATGTTGGCGGGTATGTCTTAGCCTGATACCAGTCGCGCACCTTTCTTTTGAGAACCAGTGAGCCAGCCACCTATTTGCACCTGCAGAGTCACAGAGAAAAACCTAACAACCACCAAACACTTCGTCCTTCTTAGAATCATAGAATCATAGAGTTGGAAGAGACCACAAGGGCCATCGAGTCCAACCCCCTGCCAAGCAGGAAACACCATCAGAGCACTCCTGACATATGGCTGTCAAGCCTCTGCTTAAAGACCTCCAAAGTAGGAGACTCCACCACACTCCTTGGCAGCAAATTCCACTGTCAAACAGCTCTTACTGTCAGGAAGTTCTTCCTAATGTTTAGGTGGAATCTTCTTTCTTGTAGTTTGGATCCATTGCTCCGTGTCCGCTTCTCTGGAGCAGCAGAAAACAACCTTTCTCCCTCCTCTATATGACATCCTTTTATATATTTGAACATGGCTATCATATCACCCCTTAACCTCCTCTTCTCCAGGCTAAAGTCCTGCGTTCTTAAGTCCTGCGTTTAAAGTGCACTTTTTGTCCTAACAAACACATGGGGAACGATTCGTTGCAGCAGCAGCAGCGGTAACCCCATTATCTTGATTTCCAGAACGGGACAGGCCAGGACTGGAAAAGCGGAAAAAGTCAGCACCAAGCCCAGGTGAATGAATGGAGCCAGCAGCCGCGGCCAGCGCTTGCGAGCTTCCTTTGTGGCTCCCGCCCCTCGTTCCAAGCCGGAGAGAGGGCACGTAACAATCCCAGATCCCAGTCTCTCCCTGCACGTCCGGCACTGCCCGGGAGCTTTTTCGTGCGCTGCGTTGGATCCCGCGTGTTCCCAGCGCGTGTCCTCGAGGGACGGCTGGATGAGGCGGCGAGAGAGAGAGAGGAAGCCAGGAGGGCGGGAAGGAGGGAGGCGCTGGGCGGGGGCGGAGGCGCCGCTCGCTCCCCGTGGTACGTGTGCACGCTCCCGAGCGGCATGTCCTCGCTCCTCGTATCCGGCGGCGTGTGGCGCGAGCATGGCATTTCCCGCGTGGAGCTCGGGCCCGGCCAGAAGCGGCATGCCGCCGCCGTGGTGAGGCGATGCCGCCCCGCCGGCCGGGAGCGGGAGCTGGTCTTGCGCGCAAACCATGGCCTCCTCCGGCGGGGAAGCGGCCCAGCAGCAGCCCCCGGCGGCCGCCCAGCTCCGCGGAGACTCAGTAGAAAGCATGAGGAGGATTTTCATCCACCACCCGCCCGGGAGCCGCCAGGAGGGGGGCGGAGAGGAGCAGCCTGCAGGGCCGGCCGCAGGCCCCCTCGGAGGCCTCTGGTGCCCCGCTGCGAGCCCGGCGGAGGCCCCGGGCGTCGAGGGCGCTTCGCCCTCCGCCGGCTCTCCGCCTGGCAGCAAAGCTCCTCTCCGGGAGCCCCGCAGAGATGCGCAGAGGCTAGTCTTGCGCTACGTGGTGCCTTGCATGAACGCCTATGGCTTGTGCATAGTCGACCACTTCCTGGGGCACAGGATGGCCGAGAAAATCTTCCAAGAGGTCCTGGCTTTGCACCTGAGTGACAAATTCCAGGACGGCGCCCTGGCGAGCCAGAAGGCGGGCGGCGGCCGAGCCATTCGCGGGGACAAGATTTTGTGGGTTGAGGGCAGTGAGCCGGGCTGTGAAAATATAGGCTACCTCCTGAAAAGAATGGATAAGCTCATCATGTACGCAGATGGCAAGCTGGGGCGCTACAAAATTAGAGGAAGACACAAGGTTAGTAGCTTGTAAGCCCCGACTGAAGTTCACTCCGGGCTCCTCCGGAGTTTCTGATCTCCCTCTCTTGCCATTTCATGTACTCTTCCGAGTCTTAACCACGCAATTCCTGGCCGCTCTGCTACCAGCTGCAACTCGGGCTTGGCATTTGGTCCATCCGCTCAGATCCTAACCCTAGTTCGATCGCTTTGTGAAACAACTTTAAACCGTCAAAATAAAAAAATTCCTTCCAGTAGCACCTTAAAGACCAACTAAGTTGCACACTTCTTCAGATACACATGCACACAAGTGTGCATGCACACGAAAGCTCATACCAAGAACTAACTTAGTTGGTCTTTAAGGTGCTACTGGAAGGAATTTTTTTATTTTGACTATGGCAGACCAACACGGCTGTAACTGGAACTTTAAACCGTGTAGCGTTCACAGCGTGGCAGCCCACGTGGGATTTCCTATATCCACGAATTGGAGAGGTAGTAGCGGGTGATTTTGTATGGCGGGGGGTAACCTCACTACGCTTAAAGACACGGTTTCCTTTTTTTGTTTTTCCCGCCTTCATCAAAAAGTTCCCTAGAGTTATTAACCAGGATTTGTGAGCTGCAGTTTCAAAGAGAACAAATTTTCTGAAACACTCGTGCGTGCATATGCATATATATAACCCCGAACATCTTACTTTAACGGCTCTCTCTAACGTTTATACAGTATTGGTAATTTCTGAAACGATAGTTATCTTGGCAGGCTATGAGAGTGGGCATATTTTCCTAGCTTTTAGGAGAAAAGGAATGAGGTTTAGAATCCAGGTGGTGACAAGTCAGTGAGTGCTTTTTAAACAAATCATCTGTGTTTCGAGAGGCTTTTGAAAGCCGGGAACTGGTATTCCGCACGCATGATCTTGTTTGCAAAGCGAATTCCAGCTCTGCAATATGTTTTGTCAGCAGATGACCAGGTGTGAAAAGGGGGGGAGGATGTCTTGAAGTGGGAGAGAGAGAGAAAGAAAAGAGGGAGATAAGCACTTGTAACCTCGCTCCCCATCCCTATAGCATTAAGTTGCCAAGAGAAACTCAACTGGCACTTAACGCCCTTATACCCCCCCCCTCCGTTTGTTTACATTGGCTTGTAGTATGTGACCGTAGTAGAAGCGTACATGCTGGGGGAGAATTCCTCAATGGCGGAGACCACACCCACTCCGAGTTGTAGGCGGCGCACGACGAACCATAAGCCGCGCCTCCTCCAGACACGCGGCTTTTCCTCTCCGCCCTCTCCCCCACGCCTTGATTCCAGCCGTGAACCCTACGCGGGTTGGACGCTTCCGGCGAAGCCCCGCCCTGCCCCCCTCCTGATTGGCTGCCCTCACGTTCCACAGGGCTGCGGGTAGGCGCGGGGAGAGATTGTCCCCGGGACGGGGCTCCACCCACGTGGCGCTCGCCGCAGAAGTAGGAACACATTCTGCACGTAGCAGACGTATTAATCAGAGAGGGGCCATCTGCTGCCTCGGTGAAATTGAAAGGAGTTTGCAGGACTCGGCACCAAAAAAAATTCAAAAAAAATTAGGGGGAGTGATCACATCAGCAATTGCGGGGTGTTCACACACTGGTCTCCCGGCCTTAAAGCTGGTAGAAAAGAGCTGCTTCAGCTTCCTTTTCCAGCAACTGCCTCTCTGCCAAGGTGCCGATCCCCCCGCGGTATTGGGTGGAGGTCAGTCCGCGGAAGGCGTGCAGCCACCGTTCACTTCATTAGCAAGCCTTGTGTCGCCCAGGGGTTGGGAGAACCCGAGAAGGTGGCTGCTGACTGCGCTGAAGACAAAAGTACGACTTTAGCCAAACTTTTGGGCACGCCGGTTTCTCTGACTAGCCGGACCCTGATTTGCTCTGCTCTGCTCGCTTCTCCCAAGAGTTAGGCATCGCTGCTGGCCCGTGTGGCGGATTCAGTGTGTTAGAATCGCCGATAGAAACCAGGTCTCCTGGCGCGCGCTCCGCCGCTTGGCTTGCGGCTCTTGACTTTCTGCTACAAGGGGCGAAATCAGTCGGGTTCATGAAAATGCCACTGGGACATATCATGAGATTAGACCTAGAGAGAATTGCCTTGGACTACATAGTGCCTTGTTTGCATGACATTGGTTTTTGCTACCTGGACAATTTTTTGGGCGACTTGGTAGGAGACTGTGTCCTGGAACGTGTGAAGCAGATGCATTATAACGGGGAGCTGCAGGATGGTCAGCTAGCCGGCAAGCGCAACGGCATCTCCAAGAGACACTTGAGGGGAGACCAGATAAAGTGGATCGCAGGCACTGAGGAGGGATGCGAGGCCATCAACTTTCTCTTGTCACTGATAGACAGACTGGTTATGTACTGTGGAAGTAGACTTGGCAAATACTATGTGAAAGAGAGGTCCAAGGTAAGAAATTCAAATGGGGGGAGATAGCTACTAACACTTCTAATGTAATGGGGACTTTTAATTAGGGAGCCATGCTTGAATGTTTGGGTTGTAAGGGGGTTAATATCCTTATTTGCTTTCATACTGATGCTGGGCTTAATATTTCCATCATAAACTGCAAAACACAAGTAAGCGATACCTGGGATGAGTTTTTTGATCCTCCACCCCAAGTTAAAATCCTAAAAAAGTTTATTGTGAATATGCTCCTTTGGACTCAACTGGATTTACTTACTGGTTTAAGAATTTTTCACTTTTTCAGTGCAGCATGTGAATGACTATAATTCACACTGGGGCAGCCAACTTGGTTTAAGTGAGATTATAACTGTAACTGGCCCTCTTGTCTCCTCCTAGAAGTGGAAATGCAGGATGTTGCATTTGTGAGGAATTTGTTTTTTAAAAATATTACTAAGAAGAATTCCAATATAGCATTGATTATACACCTGTAGAAGAGTTTCCTAGAACTACATTGGCAATTCAAAATGATTTTGAATGGTGCCAAAAGTTTGTATAAGTCCATTGCCTAATTGGATTATCCTTGCTTTCCTGTCACTTTCCACTAAGCTCCAGGTTGGGTTCTTGTGGTGGTCATATGCTGAGTGCTTGTCAGGCTCCTGAGCAGCTTAGCTTGTCTTTAGAAAGGTAATAAAGTTAATCCCTAATTTATGCACATATGTACCAGCAGAGGACACTGCACAGCTGAGTAAATAAACAAAATCCACAGCAATTAATAAATTAATTTATGCTGAAAAGTGACCGAAGTGTGGGCCCATGCATAAACTCCTTTTGGTTTGCATTGATCAAACTGATTGCACAGCTTCAACCTTCTGTTAGCAATCAGTTTCATACAACGTGCGCCTTTGCATGTCAGAAGTAAATCCTATTGAGCTCAGTGGAATTTCAACTTACTCCCTGGTTAGTGGAGTTAGGATTGCAGCTGTGGAAAGCGAAACATATCTGGAAGTGACAACAAAAATCCTGATTAATGGCCATGAGAGGACGTTCTGTAACAGTAGTTAGATTGGTTTCCTTCTTCCTTAGTTTCAGACTTCATTGAAATCACCAGATAAATTATTTCATTGCTTTTCCTTCCTTCCCTACCACTCAAGAGGTAAAGAAGTAAAATAATGTCATGCATATGTTCAGTTGAACAAAAGCAGTTTTGACAAAAGCCAGCACATTAGCTAGTTTTTGAAAAGTTATTCGGGACTTTCTTCCTCTCTTCTGTGTTGCTTATTATTCCAGCATCCTTCATGGTAATGAATGAATAGTTTTACCAGAACTCAACTTTAGGTAGTGACTAAGCCTACAGAAGTATATCTGTAACTCTGCTATAGGCTTAATTATTTACGGTGCAATCCAATGCTTGTCAGAAGTAAGTCTCATTGATTCAAATGAGGCATACTCCCAGGTACAGTGGTGCCCCGCAAGACGAATGCCTCGCAAGACGAAAAACTCGCTAGACGAAAGGGTTTTGCGGTTTTTGAGCTGCTTCGCAAGACGAATTTCCCTATGGGCTTGCTTCGCAAGACGAAAACGTCTTGCGTTTTTTGCAAGTTTGCTTCCTTTTTCTTAACACCATTAATACAGTTGCGACTTGACTTCAAGGAGCAACTCATAGAACACGGTGTGGTAGCCTTTTTTGAGGTTTTTGGTGATTTTTGAAGCTTTTCCAAAACTTTTCCGACACCGTGCTTCGCAAGACGAAAAAACCGCAAGACGAAAAAACTCGCGGAACGAATTAATTTCGTCTTGCGAGGCACCACTGTAAGTGGGTATGGGATTAAAGTCTTTGGGTTGTGTGCAACTAACTTTGAATTAGAGTAGACCCAGTGATCCATTGCTTTTAACATCAATGGGTCTGCTCTGAGTCAAAGTTGACTACAACCCCATGATTCACAAATAGGACTTGCAACAAAATATTGCAGTGTGGACTGGGTGTATTCAGAGTTCCAGACAACAATGGCCTTTTGCAAGACACTCCATTCCCCCCTGGTTTTGTCTTCCCAGTCAGCCGGTGTACCATGGCTACCGAGCATGCTCAGTGAGCTAGTTGGAGGTTTTCCCTCCTCTTACTTTTTTTTGGGGGGGGGGGATATTTTACATTTTTGTGTTTCAGCAAACCTTGGGACTCTGCTGAACGTCTTATGTTTTGATGCATTTTGGCTACAGTCTAATGAGTTTGCTATTAGCATATAGAATTCTTAGATTTGCTTATGTTTATCGCAGAAGTAGAAGTTAAACTGAGTTAAAAGTGATCAACCATCACGCTGACTGCTAGTAAGTGTAGCCACAATCTGTGTACAGTTTTAGCTATCTACGTAAAGCTGTCTTAAGGTGGTGATTGTAAGCATGCTTACTAGGGAATAAATCCCGGCTGAATTAAATAGGACTTGTAAGCAAAGATGCTTAGAACCGTGGAGCACAGGAGATGGAACTTCATGGGGGAATGAACATGGAAGAGAAATCATAACACACATTGCAGCCATAGGAAGTTACATACTGTATTCATGTTAGAAGCTGATTTAAGCCTCAGTCTTGAAAATAATCTCTGGCCACAACGATTCACACACTTAGCCAAGTCCCATTGAACTCAGTTGGACCCCTTCTGAGAAGATGTGCATAGGATGGCACTGTAAGTTTATTTATTTAATTGTATTTATATTCCACCACCTTCTCCCAAGGAGCTGATGTTGACACACATGGTCCGATCCCTCCTCCTCTAATCCTTGCCAGATCAATGTGAGGTGGGTTAGGCTGAGAGGCAGTGACTGGCCCAAGGTCACCCAGTGAGCTTCATGGCCAAGTGGGAATTTGAACCCTGGACTCCCGGGTCTTAGCCTGACACTCTAGCCAATATAACACACAGGCTCTCAGTTTAAGATTGTTGCTTTAGGCTGGAAGCTGATAACATACTTGGTGTAAGTCCCATTGAACTCAAATGAGGAAGGGTTATAGCTGTACCTAGGGGTTGATGAAACCCCTCCAGGGTCACAGACCCCAGTGTGTGTGTGTGTGTGTGTATATATAAATACAATATTCAACTATCTGGTGTTTGAATTCTACCACACTACCTGGAGTGCCACTCCCCAGCTCAGCACCTCCTTTTCCTGCTGAAGGAATCTGCCGGGATCTCCAGCATAAAAAGCTGCTGCTGCAGGAGGGACAGAATAATGCTAATATAGTCTTCGTTGCCTTTCCGAAGTTTTCTCACGTCAACTTGGTTTATAAAGTCTGGACTGACTCTTCTGTATAGGTGCAAGTGCAAGCCTAGTCGTGCCTACTCTGAAGTACCGTATTTTTCGTCCCATAGGACGCACCGGCCCATAGGACGCACCTAGTTTTTTTTGGGGAAAACAAAGGAAAAATTTTTTTCGTCCCATAGGACGCACCGGCCCACAGGACGCACCTAGTTTTTTTGGGGGGGAATAAAGGGGGAAAAATTCCCTTTATTTCCCCTCCAAAACCAGGTCGGGGAATCCAAACCAGGTTGGGGAACAGCGGGATGGCGGCGCTGCGCCTCCCCGCTGTCCCCCGAGCTTGTGGGGCTGCCTGATGTCTGCCCGAAGCGCGGGGCGTGCTGAAGCAGAGCGCCCCGCGCTTCAGGCAGACATCCAGAGCCTGGGGAGCCCGTAGGCTCCCCAGGCTTGCTGATAGCTTCCTGAAGCCTGGAGAGTGAGAGGGGTCGGTGCGCACTGACCCCTCTCCCTCTCCAAGCTTCAGCGAAAGCCTGCATTCGCCCCATAGGACGCACACAGATTTCCCCTTCATTTTTGGAGGGGAAAAAGTGCATCCTATAGGGCAAAAAATACGGTATGTCCCACGGAATATAGGAAGTGGCCCATCTAGCTCACTATTATTTGACTAACAACAGCTCTCCAAGATTTCAGGCAGGAGTCTCCCCCAGCACTACCTGAAGATGCAGACATATGCATTAGTTTTCAGTAAGGTTGATGTCAACTTTCCCAGTTGCATTATGCGTCCGCGTTTTGCATGTCACACAAAGTCACAAAGTCTTAGTAGAAGTAGAAGTGAAGAGGAAATCCCAGTCCGGTTGAAGGGAAGTCCTCTTGGCCTTTTGAAATCTTGACAAATCAAATTGAGGTGTTTATATAAAACTAGGACTAGCAACTAATCCTTATGGTAAATGTCTGCTACTCCCAAGTATTCAGGCCAAAGAAATATTTACATGCAGGCATCATTTCAGTCAGCAATTACATATGAGAGGTAGACAGCTTGAAACATTGTGCTGCTAAAAGTAAACACTACTGTAGTTCAGGGCTGCAGCTAAAACGCACAGTACCTCACAAGGTGGTAATTTCCACAAGCAGACTATCTAAAGTAGAATTTAGCACATGCGTGAAAGTTTAATCTCCTGTTCTCACCAGTGACACAGTGGTCCTGCCTTCCAATGTGTGCTCCATGCTATCTATATCACAGTTAGGTTTTCCTTCCCACCCCTTCCCTGGCACTACCATGCAATTTGTCATTGTTACTTTGAACTTTCAAAAACTCTGGACAATAATCGAAACAAGGTTTGGGTACTCCTCCCTGTCTCACCCCTTTCCTTCTCATGCTCTCATTCTCTATCTATTTATTTATTTAATTTCTATGCCACTCTTCATCTAGGGAACACTGGGCAGTTTACAATATAAAAACACAAAAAACACATAACATAGTAACAAAAAAAATAACACACACACGTTTAAAGGGTCATAGATGGTTTAATTCAGGCATAGGCAAACTCGGCCCTCCAGATATTTTGGGGCTAAAACTCCCATCATCCCAAGCTAACAGGACCAGTCATCAGGGATGATGGGAACTGTAGTCTCAAAACATCTGGAGGGCCGAGTTTGCCTATGCCTGGTTTAATTATATGAAGAAGGGCTTCAGATGATGATTGCAGGGTCTGGGTCAGTTCATATCGGTTACTCTAACCATAGTTTGCCATGATATTCATACTGGAGAAATGATGGTTTATGTATTGTTTTATTTATCTATGACATTTAGAGTCTGATCTTTGCCGAATGGCCACAGGGTGAAAATATATATCATAAAAACACAATACAACAATAGAAAATCCACAGCTACTGCAAAAGTCTTTGGTTGCCAGCAGAGTGTCAGTAGTATTGGTGTCGATGCTAAGCACCAAACTATGGTTTGAAGTCATGGTTTGAAGCAGGTTTGCAAACCATGGTTTGTTGGTTGATGCCATAGCTAAACATACTTGCCATAGCTCAGTGGTGGAGCATTTGCTTTGCATGCAGAAGGTCCCAGGTTGTGTCTCTGGTTAAAGGTTTTCAGGTTGCAGGGCTGGGGAAGATCCCAAAGAGCTGCTGCTAGGCAAAGTAAACAATATTGAGCTCGATGAGCCAGTGCTCTGAATCAGTACATGTCGCTTTTATGTGTTATGTGTCCATTATCCCATCATTACCATCAATTTACGTGGAGCTGCTTTGGAAAACCTGTTGGTTGATTCATAGTGGTTTATGTTCATGTCCACAAGTGTGTCTAAGGCTTGACCTGATAAGAAAACAATCTTATTCAAGACTGTAGCTTACTCCTTATCATTGTTGAGTATTGGGAGCTTAGCTTTGGTGAGCTATATCTGTGCCTTTTCTAATTCTCAAGGCTTACTAACCCATTTTACAAACCTTTGCATTGCTCTTTTGGCATATTACAGCAGGAAAAACCTCACTGCGCCTGTGGTACTGCAACTATACTGTCTTTGACACTATACTGTGCAGCTGTTGCAGTACCCAGCACATGTGTGTGTACGTCCAGAGGTTGTCTCCAGTGATGTTTCTCCAGTGACAGAAGGTACTTTGATCCAGCAGAGGCTTCCCTCAGCTGTAGGAGGAGGCTGGTGATTTTCTCTAATTCCCCTAAGCATTGCCCCTGTTCCAAAAACATGGGATGCTTCAGAACAGCATGGGAGGTGGTGCTAGGGATTGTAGGGGAGCAGGGAATCTGCAAAAGTCACCTTCTTCACTGGTGTGAGGGGCACCATTGAATGCATACCTTGGAAATAGGCACTTAAGCACTTGTTTATTGCAAGTTTTTTTGTACTGCCTTTCACTATAAACATCCAAAGCATAGCAAGTCCTAGAGCTAAATGATCAGTGCATATTTCTGTGGACATAAAGATATTTTGTTCAAAATCCGAGGTCAAAGCTTTCTCTAAGTGGAAAGCACTTCCACCAAAATGAGATAATGAGGATATAGAAAGGTAGAAAGTTTCCACCCCAGAGAATATTGAGCAGCAGTTTGTCTTCGTGCAAAAAAGCCACAGAGTGTTGGCACAGAGTGATGTCCTTGTGTAAGAGACCAAAAAAGGGGGGGGGGCTGGCATGACTGAAAAGCAGGGTGTAAACTGTTGCCAAGACCATTGATTTAATCACTTTGTATGTATTGTGCTCATTTTTAATCTAGTTATTTTTACCTTAGGACAGAATTGTTAAGTTGTTGTTCATTGGACCTCTTCATGTGGCTTTACAATTTTTGTATACATTTTTAATCTGTTTATTTCTATCATTTCATTTGTTGCTTGAGGATCAAACATATTAAATGAAGAGCAAGCTATGAGTACTGTCCGGTAAATAAATAAAGGTGATTGTCTCAAACAAGCAATCCTTCAATTCATATCTGAAGGGGTACTGGATGCTTCAAATGCCCTGCCGAACATTTGAATGAATTCTCAAGCAACATCTGTGTTACAAAGGCCTGCTTTGTTGGCAGTGCAGATGGACTTGAGGTGAGCATGATGCACACATTCTTGGTCAGATCTGTATCGGCATGTACCTGAAATGACTCTGGCATGTGAGAAACAACTAATGCAGCATTAAGTCCTGAAAGATCCCATAGCCTCTTTGTGGTAGTCTACTTCTGGTACTGCTCTTAATATTGTCTTGAAATGGTTCCTCTGCTGTCAAGGTACAGGAAAAGTAATGAATATGCAGAGGGCTGGATCTGAGAAACCTGGCTGCCTAGCATGGCGTGATAAAGCAGAACAGCCTCTGCCGCTTGCACAGCTAAGCTGGAAGATTGGAGGGGAGGCAAAACCTTGCTGCATACTATGCTGCGGTAATTTTGTCTGCCTGCACTTTCAGCTGGTAGAGTAGGAAGGTCCACAGTGGAGAAGTGATGCTGGCTTGGGTCCCATTGAAATCAGTGGGACTTCACTTGCACATGACTATCTTTTCACGTTTGATGGTATCTAAGTGCGACTAAAGTGCATCTAAAGCTATGGTTTTCCCAGTAGTGATGTATGGAAGTGATAGCTGGACCGTAAAGAAGGCTGATCGCCGAAGAATTGATGCTTTTGAATTCTGGTGCTGGAGGAGACTCTTGAGAGTCCCATGGACTGCAAGAAGATCAAACGTATCCATTCTTAAGGAAATCAGCCCTGAGTGCTCACTGGAAGGACAGATCCTGAAGCTGAGGCTCCAATACTTTGGCCACCTCATGAGAAGAGAAGACTCCCTGGAAAAGACCCGATGTTGGAAAAGATGGAGGGCACAAGGAGAAGGGGGCGACAGAGGATGAGATGGTTGGACAGTGTTCTCGAAGCTACTAACATGAGACTGACCAAACTGCGGGAGGCAGTTGAAGACAGGAGTGCATGGCGTTCTCTGGTCCATGGGGTCACAAAGAGTCGGACATGACTAAATGACTAAACAACAACAAGTGTGACTAGCTTAGCCTGGTTCCAATACATAATGACTCTGTTTCACTGTTGCAGCTGTATTTATCTCAGTTAAGGAAGTCAGGAACTACTATTACTATACATGAAGTTACATAAAAAACATGAGTTCCAGAAGTGCAAACTTATTCCTGTTCTGGGCCTGAAACATAAGAAGCAGCATGATTTATTACTGGGTTGTTGAAGTACCGCCTATGGAACTATAATTGTTTATTATAGGTTACAAAGGATTTTGATGATACTTGCATAGCAGCATGCTTTGCAATTAGTTTACAATGGAACGTCTGATGAAGACTGCCATCCTGGAGAAATATGCATAATTTGTCTTTCTTTTTTTCTAATGAAATGCACATGTTCTGGCCTAATGGCTGGGCTCAAATCTGTTCTCCTGGCTAACTGTCAGCATGCCCAGTGTTCATCAGACTGAGTCGAGAGCCACTGGAATTGTAAATACAACAGACAAGTCATTTTATGATACCGGACAGAGGAATTCAGCTTTGGCAGAGATCCTGGAGCAGTTGCCATAGTTGTGTGTCAGAGCTGATCTTTAGATCTATGTTTATCAAGCAAGATTAGTTAGCCTCGTTGATTATATACAGGAATAGGGTTTTTGTCATCGTCTTCTCCTTCTTCTCCAAATATTTGAGGCATTAAAACTCTCTGCAGTTTGACACACCATTATTTTTCCTCACTCCAACTGCATTCTCAATTCTTTTATGTAACAGGACTCCTTTTATACAACTGTATTCCACATACAGCTTTCCAAAGTAGGTCTTGGGTTTCTATAAGGTGATTTAGAAGGCAGGGCTGGGCTTACCATTTGGCTGGCCCTTCTCAGGGGCAGATGCTGAGGAGAGAGAGGTGCTGGAGGACTGGGTGGTGTGTGCCACAGGGCTTGCCTTTCCCCCATAGCTAGCCTGTTGCCTTCAGGTGTGGTGGAGGATGCTGTCCCATTGCCAATGTTGGAGTAAGATTCTGCTGGTCCCATTGGTTTCTATACGTAGAATGTGGGAGGAAGGCGTCTTTGGGAAGCAAAATGCCTTTAGCCAGTTTTGAAAGACTGTTTGATTTGGATACAGGAGACATATATACAAAATTTTGAACTGCTATGAAGTTGTGTTCAGCACAATGCCAGTATGCATGGTATTTAATGTACATTGCATAAGCAGGTTTCCTGCTCCATAGGCTGGACAGATAAAAAGAAAATGGGAAGAGAAGGCAGGACAGTGAGAATAGCTCAGTTGGTAGAGCATGAGACTCTTAATCTCAGGGCTGTGGGTTTGAGCCCCACATTGGGCAAAAGATTCCTGCATTGCAGGGGGTTGGGCTAGATGACCCTCATGGTCCCTTCGAATTCTATGATTCTAAGGGTAGCAGGAAAATATGTGCAAATCCACTTCGATGTACCCAGACTTGATTTCAGATGTTTTGAGACTACAATTCCCATCATCCCAGACCACTGGTCCTGCTAGCTAGGGACCATGGGAGTTGTAGGCCAAAAACATCTGGAGGGCCGAGGTTGAGGAAGCCTGTTCTATATTCATGACCTAGGAGTGAATTTCCATCATAAGAATGAGTCTTGGACAAATGTGCTCCTCTCAGCTTGGCCTTTCTCACTGGTTATTGTGGAAGATGTATTCAGTTATAATTGTACAAGGATCTGTACATTTGCAATTGAAACGATGAATGGATATAATCCACATACATACAGTGGTACCTCGCAAGACGAATGCCTCGCAAGACAAAAAACTCGCTAGACGAAAGGGTTTTTTGTTTTTTGAGCTGCTTCGCAAGACGATTTTCCCTATGGGCTTGCTTCGCAAGACGAAAACGTCTTGCAAGTTTGTTTCCTTTTTCTTAACACCGTTAATACAGTTGCGACTTGACTTCGAGGAGCAACTCATAGAACGCGGTGTGGTAGCCTTTTTTGAGGTTTTTAAAGACTTTGGTGATTTTTGAAGCTTTTCCAAAACTTTCCCAACACCGTGCTTCGCAAGACGAAAAAAATCGCAAGGCGACAAAACTCGCGGAACGAATTAATTTTGGCTTGCGAGGCACCACTGTAGTCTGTATACTAATTTTAAGGATAATTTGTTCTCTTTAGATTTTGTTCCACGGGCACAGAACTACTTGGAGGGCACACAGTGAAGTTGTTGTTGTTTATTGAATTTAGTTAGTATCCGAACAATCAGATTTGGTTAATGAAGAATGCTGTTCCAGAAACATTTGTGTGAACCATGATGGTACACGAGCCTGTCACCCACTTAATGTGAATGAATGAGGGCAGTGGTGTAGAAGAATCTACATTGCCCAAATATAACCATCTAATTTCAGGGTGTGGCCTCCCCAACTTGCTCCATGTCCACCAGAATGTTCCTTGAGGATAACTAAGTCACCAAGAGTCGGACACGACTAAACAACAGCAACAAGTCACCAACTGTCCCAGCATTCTTGGTGCCTACTCCCACCAAACCATGCATGGACCTTTTATTACCATTCCATCTTATTCTACTCAAAAACATATGCCCCCCCCTATGATCTAGGATATAGAGCAGTTTAAACATACTCACTGCTCTTTCTTTCTGTTCCTATTGGGTCCAAGCTATAGGTTGCCTAGGTTGCTTCCGCTGAAGCATGAAGTCACTGGACTATTTCTAACTGCTTTGTTTTAAAATCAGGTTGTTAATCAGGTCCCCTAATCGGTCACATTGTCATTGACGTTGCCAAGTCTTCTTTTCTGCTTCCTGTAAAAAGGTATTGTGTAAATTGCTTAAACTGTATGTGACCTTTTCCTGTGAACTAAACAGAGAATATGCCTTTTGCTCTTAGTCATCATAGACTCCTGATTACTTGTAGAAACTGAATTTTCATATGTCCAGGAGAACATCATTATGAAAATATAATGACAGTATGTTTCTAAATCCACAAGGAAATGCAAATGCAAGGGGGTAGATGTGCAGGGCAGAATTTTCAGGGTGAGTGCATCTGCATTTCTTCCTTCACTCCCTTTCCCCAAGCCATTCCCTTAGCCACGGTCTTGGTAGTCTTGTTTCTAGTTTTGGAGCTCAGGTGGTGGGGGGCTAGTTCTTCCAATATCTGTGTTTGATACACCACACAGCCCTTCCCAACAGTCATTGGCGGAAGGAGGTTGTGGACTCTCATTCACTGGAGGTTTTCAAGCAGAGGTTGGATGGCCATCTGTCTTGGATGCTTTAGTTGAGATTCCTACATTGCAGGGGGTTGGACTAGATGACTGCTTGGGTCCCTTCCAACTCTACAATTCTATGAAGGGCTATCAAGTATTTATTTTCATGCAAACTGTCCCAGGTATTCAGCCTTGTCAACTCCAGACAGACCTGGGAGAAGTTCATTGTCTGAAACCTTGGACAGTTTCCGAGTGTACAGAGTAGCACACTTACATGTTAGTAGAATATGATTGTCATGCACTTTTAGCCTCAGCCATTCTATGACATTGCTCCTATCTGTGTCACACACTGTGTCTGTAAAGAAACCCTCATGTGGGTGAGCTGCTTCTCAGTTGAGGCTCCACACCATTGGGGCATCTTCACAACCAGGTGCTCTGATCATGTGGAGCCCCCTACTCCTAGGGAGCTCATATTTTGGTTTTTGGTTGTTGCAGGAAGCAGGGCTGATGTCAGGGGGTGTGGCTAAAATGTGGCTCTGCTCCAAGTCAACATGCCATTGAAATCCGCACAAGCAATATGTGGATAGGTCTAATATTGCTCTGGGTGGACTAGTGGCCTGATCTGGTATAAGGCAACTCCCTATCCCTGTGTTCCAAAACCAGTATAATTTGCTTATATGTTTTAATGCAATTATTTTCACCTCCAGAAATGTGTGGTTTTTTAAAATGAATAATGCATTAAAAATGTCCCTAATGAATGGAAAGGCATGAATGTTCATTACACTGATTGATGCAGGCAAGTGCGTCTGCTGAAAGGCAAACCTGTTTGTTTGCAGAAGGAATTCCAGGTGTCTAATTGAGTTAACAATTTACTTTGGTATCTTTATTTCCTTCTAGAATCAGCTGCTTCAGTAAATGTCATTCTTCAAAAGCTTATGGGCAAGAGGGAATGAAAACGCCGGTCTTGCTAGGGGCTCCAGTTTATGCATAGATCTTCCATCTTGGGTCAGACAGAAAATTAATCGTATGTTAGCAGGAAGTTAAATTAATGAATAGTTCTGCTATTATAGGTTCTGATTTTGCAGTCTGTGTTAAAAGTATGGATGCTGTTGGCAGCTTGAATGGAAAGCTGTGCCAGCCCTGCTTGCATTGCTTTGCATTGGTGTTCCTGTACCTATTGCCTGTATTTTGCTTCCTAAGCTCTATGTCCCTGATCAGCAACCCACAGCCACTTCTTGTTCTGGAACCCCTGCAGAAAACACCCACTCCCTGTCTGAGACCCTGGAGAGCTACTGCCAGTCAGTGTCAGTGGTACCTTGGTTCTCAAACTTAAACCGTTCTGGAATTCCTTTGCTAAACCAAAATGTTCCAAAACCAAGGCGCGCTTTCCCATAGAAAGTAATGCAAAATGGATTAATCCGTTCCAGACTTTTAAAAACAACCCCTAAAACAGTAATTCAACATGAAATCTTCTATCTAACAAGACCATTGATCCATAAAATGAAAGCAATAATTAATGTACTGCACCCACACAATAATCAATCAGTCAGTCATTGCCTGAACTGGGTTCCACACAGTCACAAAAACAAAAGAGACACAAAAACGCAAAATAAATAGCAAAACCAGACAGACCTCATTGTAACACTCAAAACAGAAGTTTGGAACTCAGAACGGAAGCGTAGCACTCAAAATGGAGCACATTCGGCTTCTGCAAAAAGTTCACAAACTGGAACACTTACTTCCGGGTTCCAAGTTGTTTGAATACCAAGGCGCTTGAGAACCAAGGTACCACTGTACTGAACTAAATGGACTAATAGTCTGACTTAGCTTCCTATGACAACTTTTTTTTTTTTGGCAACAAAAATACTTCTTTAGTTTTGTTAATTAAAATTAGATATTATACAAACTAGTAGTGAACATGCATGCATTGTAGTTTGCATAAGTGGATGTAGGCACACCCTTAGCTCACTGACTTTGATCCAGAGAAATGTGCTATTTGGTTCCCCATTACTTTTGCCTTTGTTTTTCAAACAGTGATATCTTATGGGCGGTGCTGCTGCTGCTGTTTGGAAAACAAAATCTGCACCCCCTTCCCATTTGGGCCAACCTCTTCTTCTTGCTCTCACGGACGTGCTGGAACACAGGCATTATTTCGTAACAGGTTTCGTTGAAACTGCTGCGACTTCCTCCCATGTAAATGGGACTTAATTCCACTTAATACGTGCTGGATCAAGGTCTGGTGCAAGCACTCAATTTGTAGCAATGAAAGCAATTTTTTGGTTATAAAAACCGATTACTGCCAGCTAATATTTTCATCAAAATAATCGCTTCGCTGATTGCAGTGTTTAGTTATGACTGTGTGCTTGGCGGCATTCGACTTAAGACTAGATTCTGCTTTATTGCCTGAGATACATATAGGTAATGCTGCTAATTGTATTTGCAATAGCGCCCGGGATGTAGTATAGATGAGGGGCTGCATTGTAAGAAGCACTTCACAAAGAGATTGGGAGATAGATAGGCAAGCCGGCATGCTTTGTGCTCACGGTCTGATTCTGTGAGCATTTAAACAATTGTCAGACACTTACGTATGAAGCAAGGCCTTGATGTGATAAGCTCTACCTGGCCTGGGGGGGGAACTTCTGCTTGTTGAGACCTTGGCTGATAGCAGAGCTTCTTGAAAGTTCCCGTAGGCCTTCAGGGGACTCTCCTGTGAAATGTGGGCTTACGTGGCCCATGGAAACAAAAGATGAATGTCGTAAGTAGGAGCTTCATTCCTTCTTACCCACATAGTGTAGTCTAGTCCATTTTGAAGGTTCAGTTTGCTTGGGAGGATGAGGCATATCAGTCCTTTTGGTGCCATCGTGAAAACCCACCCCCAATGTACAGGCCAAGAAGCAATGGTTCAGAAGAAGCAACAATCAGCACAGAGTGTGCTGTTCTAAAGCAGACTTAGTGCAGGCTCCAGAGTTCAGTGAGCTATAATAACTGCTGGCAGTTTCTACCGTGCTTCTTGTACCAGCACCCAACTCGGCTGTTTCAGAGCAATTGGCTTCTTTAAAAGAGGATTAGACAAAAGGATAAGGCTATCAATGGCTGCTAGACACAATGTTCAGCTTCTGTTGTCAGATGCAGGATGCTTCTTCTGAATGGTAGTTCCTGGGAATCGCAAGTGCAAAGAGCACTGTTGCAGGCAAAATTCACCAGGTGCCAGGCACATTTTGCACCTGGCTGCCAGCCACTTGTGACCAAGTGAAGATGCCCAGACACCAGGATGGTGCCATATGGAGGTGCATGCCTGGGGATCCTTGGATCTTGACTGTTTTCACACACTAGCAACACCTCCTGTATAATTATATCTGCACAATCAGAATGAATTTCAGGAGCCCCAAAGTCTTATTGAAGAATACGTACAGCTTTCAAGCCATCAGGCTCAAAAATGGCAACGAGGCATTCCGTTTTGGCAATTGTAACCCTGGTTGGCTGTTGCGAGAACAGGATACTGGAGTTAATGGGCCATTGGCCTGATTCAGCAGGCTCTTACGGTGTTTCTTCAGACTTAGCCCCCTTTGCATCCCATATCGCTGGTCAGTCAAGCTGGCCTTGGGCACTCATTTGAATTGCCACAGTTCCATTTTCTTCCGAACTCAAAGGGGAGAATGGGAGCCTTTTTCACTGGACTCATCTTATATTAGGAATATGTGGGAGAGATGCCCTCTCCACCCAAAAGAAGAGCTGCTGGATCAGGCCACTGCCCCTCTGGTCTAGCATCCTGTGGGCAGTCTTGTGGATGCTTTGCTTGACTGCTGCTTGTTCTAATGTGATATCTCTCTTTTTAACCTGAGGTATGGCCTGTTCTCAAGTGCACATGTAGCGTGAGCACATAAAACATAGTCGTCTTTGCTGTCAGATGGTGGCAGCATCTCTTCAGGGTCACTGTCCAAAGGACAAAATACGTGTGTGTGTGTGTGTGTGTGTGTGTGTGTGTGTCCATTGGCAGGGGGAAACTATGTTCCTTCTTGGGTTGAGAGATTAATCCTCTTGCTTTCTTCGTGTAGCAGTTTCCAGCATGATCGATGAACTAGGAAATAATCAGGATTCCTCCATGGTAGGTTATACATCTTAAGACATTTATTTCCCATTGATTACACAGGTAACACCAATGTGCCATTGATATAAATCTCATTGCATTAGCAACAGACTTGACCCCCTATCTAGTCTAGAGCTGGATTTTATAGCATGGCTTGAACACAATCACTTTTCAAGTGAGGTAGGAGAGGTTTATTATTAACAACAAGCAATATGCCCGTCATTATGACATGTAAAAAGGTCTTGTTTAGTTCACAGAGGTGACTTTCATCCATTTGCATTGTTTTCCCCCTTTATAGGGGAGAAAGTAAAGGGGTACCCTTGAGAATGATCCTAAGCCTGCTTCTAACTGTATAGCCACGAACATACCTTTATCCTAGGTTCTGTTTTGTAGTCACACTAGACTCTATAATAAGCTCATGATCGGAGACTAGAGACTAGACAGTAATGCTTGGACTCTTGATAGTCCTTTGTTAACCTAACCTACCTCACAGGGTTGGTGTAAGATAAAACGGATTGCGGGGAGAACCATGCATTCCTCCTTAAATTTCCTTGAAGGTGGGATATAAATGTAATTGATGATGATGATAGGTGACTTGTATATCATTCTAACATTCATGGAGCTGCAGAAATGTGCAGTGTGTGTCATACAGAGATCAGATGTTATTTGGGTCCTTCCCATGTAAAGATATAACTGGTAAAGTAAATCCCATTGAAATCAGTATGACGTATTTTCAAAAGAGGCTTATGGTTGGACCTTAAGAACATGGATGGAAAAAATGCAAATAATGATGTCGGGGATGGAATATATGAGGGCTGTGGAACCTGTGGTCTTTCAGGTTATTTTAGACCCCCCAACTGTCATCAGTTCCAGCAAGCATATCCAATGGTAAGGGATGGTGGGAGGCAGTCCAACAATGCCTGGAAGGCTGCAGGTTCCCTATTTTTGACTGGAAGACTAGCAAGAATGAGGATGCAGTGGCAAAAAGTACCAGATGGACCAATATACGACTCTCAAAAACCAGATGGGTTTTTGTGGAAGAAACTGAATTTTAAGGAAAGAAACTTTTGAGGAAAGTGAGTTAGAGTTGATTAATGCTTGTGTATGTAAACTCATGTACTTTTCGTACCTAAGCTTAGAAAGAAAGAAGCACACATCACCTCAATTGTGCCCATTGCCTGTACAATGAAACAGTCCAATTACTTCACACAGAGAAGGGAGGCCCAGTCCTTTCCCAGCAGCTTCTTCTGTAGTTAATTATGCATGTGGCCATTCTCAATTGCACAGGTACATATATTTTGCCATTTAAATCTCAGGAACTTGGATCCACCTTTAAAAATAAAATACAAATTAATTGTTAGCCATGTGCATCATGCAATTGTTGGATGGAGCATTTTCCTAGAATAATTGTGCAAATATGAACTTCTGTGGTTTCTTGTGTGCACTTTACTATGTGCAGAATTTGGTGTCGGATTTTGGTATGTTCAGTAATCTTGGCCTGTGGCTAAAGTACTGTTTCAGGCATCATCCAATCTTGATTTGCTTTTGAACTCTTGCCACTAGCTTGTTGAAAAATCACTTACTTTCCTTGGGTTTTCACCTCTGAAGTGATTAATGATAATCAATCACAAGAAGCCCTTGGGAATTACTTTGAACTTATATTGCTTCCTGAATCTGAATATTTCAAAGTCGAGCAATTGGATTGTCATTTTGTTCTTGCGGGTTTGTTTTTTTCCTTTGCATTTTTGTATTTTTTCCCTCCAAGTTTCTGCTTTGCTGAATTAAGACTCTGTGCATGTTCCATGATCCTACACATCTGGAGAGTGATTGGCATGGGGTCAACAGAGACCTCCTTTTTTCTTCTCTCTCCCTCACCTGGCTGTTAACTGTGTGCCCTGAGCCTTCTAGTGATTCACTTCCATGGCATCCACAGGTGAATCAGGCATGACTTCATTTCTTAAAACAAAACATAAGAAATCTTTGGTAATTTGTATTAACTGGGGAATATTCAGTAACAAAAAAACATTGCCATCATTTAGGCACATTGAGACCAATTGTCCCCACCCACCCCATATATTAATCTGTACTGTTACCTGCGAGCATCTGTCTCATATGGAGAACTACCTGGTGGAGTTCTCCTATGGAAAATGACCTAATAGAAGATAATCTAGTGATGTTTCAATGACATCTGGACATGGGGCCCCTTCCAGGCCTGCAGTCCTACTCAGAAGCAGATTGAAGCATGGAAATCTGCATGCAATGGCTATCCCCTTCCTCCTAAGTAGAAATGCTGCCAGGGAGTGGACCAGACATCACAAAGCATCTTCTTCCTCCTGCTCCTGGGTGCATCTGCTGGTGGGAATAGACCCAGCTTCAGTCTGCCAGTGGAGCTATACCTCTGACCTACCAGCAGATCTACTTGCAAGGGAGCACTGTTGCTATAGTATCCCCAGGTAGGGCTGGGAGACAGTCCTGTCTGGCTATAGCAGCCCCTCTCCAGGATTCCAGCGTAGGCTACACTGATGAGCTATTGATCTGACTCGGTATAAGGCAGATTCTTAGGTTCCTGTGACTGGAGCTGCAAATGAAATAATTGGCTGGGACCCTCCCCAGGGTGGCACTTAAACGCAAACAATTCCTGTGCTGGTTTTTGTTTGTTTGTTTGTTTCGCATTTGTGGATTGCATACATTCAAAGAGGTGCAGGAAAGCTTATAGGATCAAAGGAGGACGGGGCATACTTACCCTTTTTAAAACCAGACTGAAAATCTCTGATGCTTTAGTTTCAGTTTGGTGATATTGCTGATAAAACACACTTTTCCTACTTCTTACGGACATATAGCACCATCTTCTATGTGCCTTACACTTTACAAAAAACAGGGAGGACAGGTCCTTGTCAAGTGGGACTTTTATCAATTAATTACTGTATTTATGTTACTAGAACCAGATCAGGGCCAGTGGTTTTTAAACATAAAACCTCATGTTGCCATCTCTAGGTATGCATATTTACTTTAAATGGCACCCCAGAAGGCATTAATTAATTGATACATCAGCTGTGCCAGTATTCTGTTGGGTGATTAATAAAACAGAATTATAAAGTTCTAAATGCTTGCAGGGACTGCTGAAAAATTCCGCAACCACACATTTCCCTGCTGCTGTATAGATATAACTTACACATATATAGATATACTTAAAATAACCTGAAGCAGATTCCTTTTAAGGTTATGACTCTATTCCGTGTTGAAACAGGGAGAAGATCACATACCTTTAAAGCCTTCTTGTACCACCTTAACAGCCACGGCTTCCCTCAGGGAATTCTGGGCAAAATAATTTTTTTAGGGTGCTGAGAGTTGTTAAGAGATGCCCTCACAGAGCTACTGTTCCCAGCACCCTTAAACTACAGCTCGCAGGATTCTTTGAAGGAAGCCATAACGGTGGGTGATATAAGAATGCCTTTTAGATGTTTGGTGAGGATATGACTCTTGGAAGTGAGGAACTGGCAAACAGTCCTTAGAGACACACCAACCCCCACTCAAATAGACTGCTTCCTGGTACAGTGGTACCTCAGGTTACAGACACTTCAGGTTACAGACGCTTCAGGTTACAGACTCTGCTAACCCAGAAATAGTACCTTGGGTTAAGAACTTTGCTTCAGGATGAGAACAGAAATTGTGCTCCAGCGGCAGTGGGAGACCCCATTAGCTAAAGTGGTACCTCAGGTTAAGAACAGTTTCAGGTTAAGAACCGACCTCCAGAACGGATTAAGTTCTTAACCCAAGGTACCACCGTATTAGGGAAGGCCCGTCACAAGTTTTCCTTATACAGTGAATATTCTTTCCAAACCCATAAAGCACTGCAAACAAGGCATAATGCACTAAGGTGTCTTCAGAGCAGATGACTCAGGCAAGTGAATGTGCTGCAACTCAGAAGGCCATCATTCTGGGGTCGCTAGTTGATCTCGTTGGCTCAGGAGCAGGATAGAAGCACTATTCATGCAAGACACCATTCTTTCAACCTCAACCACCTACCTGTGACGTTAGGAAAACGACACTGGCCAACACCACAAGGTTGTTGTAAGCACTGCTGAGGTTAAGGGATTCCACAGAGGATGCTCTGAGGGCAGTCCAAATCCCGTTGGTGAATTTATCTTTTAAACCAGGACTGAGGAAACTGTGTCATTTCAGCTCTTACTGGACTCTCATCCACCCCAGTTAACATGGCCACTGGTCAGAATTCTGCCCACTCTCTGGGCCACCCTTCCATGTGCTGTTCATGATGCAGAATGAATGGAAAGCTTTAAACACCTCCTTGAAGACCCACCCATCTCTTTATGCAGGTGTTTTCTGGCTCATAAGATTCTTCACACTGTTCTGTTTTATTATTTATTGACATTAAACTGAATGTTTTCTTGATGGCTTTTCTGGATTCATTGATTGGTTGAATTTATATACTGCCTTATACCTGGGGGGGGGTGTCTCAGGGCTGTTCACAGAATAAAATCAAGATATAAAACCACAAAATACATAATAAAAATAACAACCCAATAGCCCCCCCTACAAAAACACATTTTAAAAAGGCATAGGATGTTTTTACCAATGCATTTCTTTGTATTTTGAGTTTTAAGTGTTGTGTATCCATTTTTCTTTTCTGTTTAATTGTCTTACTTTGTTGTATGTTAACCGCTTAGGGATTTTGCATATTAAGTGGTATATAAATTAATAATAATAATAAAAACTATATCAACTCACTGTATGTATCCCCTTGCATTCAGCTCTGGATGAATGCGAGAGGCAAGGGAATGAAAGGGTTTTTTGTGTGTACGTTCTTGTCTGGGGATAGTAGGGTGGGGAGGGGGGAGCCTTCAGCAAGAATCAGAACTGAGAAGCGCTGTATGTTTTCTATGTGCTTTCCCTTCCCTCGACCGTTTCTCTGTGAAGTGTACTCTAGAGTGAAGTTTGTGTTTGATTGCTGATAGCCTCACGCTCTGCACGTAGCACTGTCATTAAGCCATCATCTAGCTGGCAAGGAGCCAGATCACACACACAGCAGTTTGAGGAAGTCTCCCTGAACCGAAAGAGCTTCCACTGAAACATGTGTGTGTGTATAGACATACATATATATTATATATCTATATACATTGATGCACCCGGAGTGTTTGCTCTTGCTAATTGGAGGCTGGCTCCTGACTCCCCCCCCCCCCCGCGCAGGAAAATAATTAGTTTTCAACAGCCTCTTGCATTGTCGGCTTGTGATGGCATGGGCTGCTTTCTGTGTCCAGTTGATCAGTTCTTAAATTATAGGCACTTTGGGGGGGGGGGAGAAAATGGGAACATCTGCTGCATGCGATTTAAAAAGGGAAAACAAGAAGTTTAAATGTTCAGGAACCCAGGAAGGAGCCTAATGAGAGGGCAGGAGGAGTTAGGAGGCTTGCAGATAAATATCCATCACAATATAAGTTGAAGGGTGGAGGGGCAGGAAGGGGCTAAAGAGTAAGACAACACCCTTCTCACAAAAGAAAGATTAATTGTTTTGATAATTAGAGCAGACTGTGAGCAAAAATCACAATTCTGTGGCTTGAGCGTTTCTCTCAGCCTTTATCTCCCCCCCCCCAAAAAAAAGCCTTCAGACTTTTGCTCTGTGATGAAAATGCAAAGTGAGAATACACAGCCAGTTTGAGGGGGCAAACTTTTAATTTTTTTAAATCTATTTTATTCATTTCTAACCCCTGAAATTACATCCCACCCACTCCCAAGCTCGGAGCAGGATCCTGCCACCAAGATAAGAGATGGAAAAGATCTCTGCCCCCTACCCCACCCCTGCTCTTAAATTCACCTGGAAATGAACCAACTTTTCTCAAGAAAGCCAGTGAGAAAACAGGTCATTTCTCCAGTCAATCCTGGGGCCTAAAAAGGGGGGGGGGCATTCTTTAAACAAAAGCAACAGGGGAAAGTGGAGAAAGTGCTTTGGGTTGTTTTTGGGCAGGACGGGGTCTTTCTCAGACACAGGTGAGCTTACATTGTTCCAGTAACTTAGGTGGTATTCCATCAGCCTCAAAATGCGTCTTCTGAGGAACGGACGCCCTAGGAAAGTGGTGGACTCTCCTTCATTGGAGGTTTTATAACACAGGTTGGATGGCCCTTTTGTCATGGATACATGAGATTCCAGCATTGCAGGGGGTTGGACTAGATGACCCTCTGGGTTCCTTCCAACTATACAATTCTATGATTGTTTAAACCTTCATCTAGGGGTTGGTGGAAAGTATATAATGTTTCAGCCCTTCTTCTCCACTCACAGAGAGCCACTGGAGAGCCAGTGTGGTGTAGTGGTTAAGAGCGGTAGTCTTGTAATCTGGGGAACCAGGTTTGCATCTCCGCTCCTCCACATGCAGCTGCTGGGTGACCTTGGGCCAGTCACACTTCTTTGAAGTCTCTCAGCCTCACTCACCTCACAAAGTGTTTGTTGTGGGGGAGGAAGGGACAGGAGAATGTTAGCCGCTTTGAGACTCCTTAAAGGGAGTGAAAGGCGGGATATCAAATCCAAACTCCTCCTCCTCCTCCTCCTCCTCCTCCTCCTCCTCTTCTTCTTCTTCTTCTTCTTCTTCTTCTTCTTCTTCTTCTTCACATTATGCTGCCTGAGCTGTCACTTTTTAACATAAGGATTTTTGGGGTGCGTTATTCTAACCATTTATTCATATATATTTATATATTTAAACATATAACCTACCTCTTGGTTTTGGATCAGAAAATAGTTATAGTTTCCCATTAAAGTCCCATTGCAAATTCAACAGGAAGTTGTTTTTTTAAAACCCAGTGTAGTAGGTGCAAAACCCTACCCCTTAATGACATAAATCCAAAGCCATTTGGAATAGTGTCTTGCAACATTTTTCTAGCTGTGCTGATACAGTTGATTGATAACTCCTAGTAAAAACAGCAAATGTGTGCTTCCCTCTTAAAATCTCGGGTAGGATGCATGCCCCCTCCAATTTTATTCCTGCAACAACCCTGTGAGGTAAATTAAGCTGAAGAGATGGTGATTGGACCAATGTTACCCACAGAGCTTCATAAACTTCACAAATATATTTATGGCAAAGGCTTTTGAACACTAGAGTTTGTATCTGTGGCTTAGTAGGGTTTTGAACCTGTGTCTCTCAAGTTCCTAGTCTGGCACTCTAACCACTACAGCACCTTGACTCTGTGAGGTTTCCAGCTGCTCATCATTAGCTGGACTGCATTATTATTATTATTATTATTATTATTATTATTATTATTATTATTATTATAAAAAAGAACCTGATCTCTTGAGAGCAAACAACATGCAAACCATGTTCCAGTAAGGCTAATCCGTGCCTCTCAACAGACTCTCACGCATGTATTGCCTTCTTGATTGGCTCCTACACAGGGTTAAAAATGGTTCACGCACTTTACGATGATCCTTGCAGATTTGGATCTCAGTGTGCAATCGCCACACCAGCTGGTTCACTTTGAATGCACCTGTCATCTGTTCAGGGGAGCTGAACTTGAGGCCCTCCTCCAATGCATAATCAGCACAGCCAAGGTTTAGAGTGCCAAACATCTGTTCAGCTAGCAACCTATGCAGAAACATGTGAACTGGATTTATTATAAACCTATAATTGCTGGTGATTTTATCTTGCTTTTGATTAAAAGCAACATACTGTCTGTTCCATGTTGCAAAACGTCCAGTGTTTCTGTTTTTATGTATATGTGTCTAGAACAAATAAAGCAAGGCATCCGCTACCAATTAATTGCCAATATCTTTTTTATCATTAATTTGCTTTGCTCTCTGTATTGCAAGCATTCTTTGATGAATTTCAACCAGAATTGGAGAGAGAGGCTTGTGTAACTAAACCACCAATTGTGTTTTTATGTGGCGGTGGGGACGAAAGGAAGGGTGGAAGAGATGTTTTGCCTGCTGTTTCCTTTCTTGTGTTCTAAATCCGAGGGTTTAAAATATGAAACCAATAATATCTCTCTGGGCAGGACTGTATGAAGTATCGTTGAATGGACATGGCACTATGCCAAGACCGTTTCCTTTGTATAGCCGGTGAGCTGTATGCTGCCCTATATTGGCCCAAGATATCCAATGGTACATATATTAATTTATTCATATTTTCACCAATCAGTACAAGTAGATGAAAACCATGTTTGATGCACTACTGTATTTTAATATTTTGTTGGAAGCCACCCAGAGCGGCTGGAGAAACCCCGCCAGATGGGCGGGGTATAAATAATAATAATAATAATAATAATAATAATAATAATAATAATACTTTTTTAACCTGTTACCAAACTACTGGCAATCAAGTCCTCCTCTCTATAAATTATATTATCTAGTGAGAGAACATTTGTGGTAATGGAAATAGTATGTGTTTGAAGAAGATAGAGAATACATATCAAGTTGCCTTACACCAGGTCAGGTTAATTGCATACTAGCTCAGGTGGAGGTCTTTCACATCACCTGCCACCTCAGTCTTTTAACTGCAGATGCAAGGCATATCATAGAGCTGGAAGGTGTCCCAAGGGTCATTTAGCCCAACCACCTGCAATGCAGGAATCTCAACTAAAGCATCCATGACAGATGGCCATCCAACCTCTGCTTAAAAACCTCCAAGGAAGGAAAGTCCACCACCTTCAACTGTTCCTCATATGACTAGGATTCCAGACCCTTGATCATCTTGGTTGCCTTCCTCTGCACACATTCCAGCTAGGCAATATCCTTCTTAAATGGCGGCACCCTGAACTGGGCATGGTATTCCTGGTGTGGTCTGACTGAGGCAGAATAGAGCAGAACTATAGAACCTGGGAGCATCTTCATGCAGTGCATGCACTCTTCCACTGATCTATGGTTACTCCCATTGCATCTTACTTCAAAGCTTCCTCACCAGGTTGTGGCACCACCTGCCTCCGACCCAGGGGCTTCCAGGTGAGTAGCGGTGCCCATTCCCCCACAGAGAGTGAGGTGAGAATTTCCCCTTGTAACTATGGACACCTGCCTCTCCAGATTAGGAGACACTTGGCCTCCAGCAAGTGGTGGTAATTAAGATAATCAGGAATGACAGCCTCCGGCCTCCAATATTGTTCCAGTTGTAAAAGCAGACTGAATGAGTACGTGCCGTGAAGAACCTCCGTTTCCTGCCCACCTGGAATGCAACATGCATTCTCCCTTGTTGTCTTCACTTGCGCTTTATGGTGGGTGTTTCAAATTTGTTGGTGTGGTAAACTAAACAAAATGAGGACTAACGGTGTTTTGGAAATATTCAGAACAAGAAGTGTAATACAGTATGTTTTGGCCAGTTCTGTAGCTCAGCCTCAGACAGCAGACACATAGACCATGTCATCGCAGTCTGATAGGTTTGGAAAGCTCAGCAAAGGAGCCAAGCGCGACCTCAGGCTGTGGAGATTTGCTCCCCTCAAGGCGTTTAGATATAAAGCATCCTGAAAGAAGGAAACTGTATCACTTCAGCACTTTAAAAGAAAATGAGAGAGTATGAGAGAACAGTATGTGATTATGGTACCTGAAATAAGTGGCTGTGGGAAAGCATTTAGAAACGCTCCTTTGGATAAGGGACATATGGCAAACTCAGGGGCAGATAATGAAAATGGAGATAATCTTTTTAGAGCATCACCATTACAGCCTGTTTCCCCACATGAAAACATGGCCTGTTGTTATCCAGGCCTGGCCAACTCTCAGTCCTGTACTCTGAAACCACACCCTGAAAGTTCTCAACTTGAAAGTTCTCCTTGGAAAGTCCCAGTAAAATGAAAGTGATCTATGCAAGTGCTTCTGCACACCTGCCATTCATTTCAATGGGATTTGCTCAGGAGAACTTCCTAGTGGATTGTGTCGTTTGAAAATCACTTGAATAACTTAGGGCTGAGAACTAGACATTACACAGAAATATATATATACCAAAGCCTCTAGTTCCTGTTATCACCAGTAAAAGCAGCTTTGGAGTAATTTTTGGAGGATAGAGCTATTGGCAATTATTAGCCTTGAGGGTTGCATTCTGTCTCCACTGTGGAGGCAGCCTGCCTCTGAATTGCTGGGAATTTCAAGTGGGGAGAGGACTGTTGGACATGAGTCCTGCTTTTGGGCTTCCCATAGGCATCTAGTTAGCCACTGTGAGAACAGGAAGCTAGACCAGATTGGTCCTTGCCCTTGTCCAGCAGGACTCTTTATTATGTTCTAATGTGAGTAAGAAAAACTGTATGCATGATAGGTTTCTGCTTCACATTGCCCCTTCATGCCACTTCCCTCCTCTTGGTCTGCTTCAAATGCATCACGATTTTGGCAGTGATGGAAAGGTAGTTGCCACTGTCAGTACAAGCATTTTCATGGAATGTCTAGTTTGGCCCCTTGAACCCGAGCACTGTAGCACCAGAATGGACTAGAAAGTGACCATACACCAACAACCTGTGCTTACACGGTGCTTGCTTGAATTTCGGGTGGGGTGGGTGTGCATGTGCAGATGGGACAACTTCATGTATGATTGGACCAACCATTCCTTCACTAATGCTGCGGAATTTTAAAAATGTATTTTTAAGGTCTCTGCCGGCACTTGATTGACTATTCCTCAGTTTCACCTGCTTCTAATCTCCAGCTTACAATTATTAACGAAACAGTTGAAATGAGAATGAGTTTCACATTCTTCATCCAGGAGCATTGCTTCTTAAGAGCATTGATTTTACAGGAGAATGGGGGGGGGGTGAATAATCTTGTTGGCACCTACAGAAATCAGTCTGTGATCAGTGGGTGAAAAGCTTGGCATTGTTGTTTGGGTCATGGCAAAAAAGAGTAAATAGAAAGTTTAAGAAAAAAGCAGAAACATTATTTGGGGGGGTTGTTTATTCATTTTTTAATTAAAAAAATCTGCACTTAATTCTATTGGTATCTGCAAATATTTTATCCATTTCTCTTCTACCTTATCCCCTTATTGCCATTTTATCTCGTTCATATTGGTTTTCTCGTCTCAGTTTGGTATCCTCTTGATTTCAGTTTGTGTTAAGTGCTTTGCTTGCTTCTGTGTCAATTATCATTGATTCCGAGGGTGGGGTATATGTTTCTCTCAACAGTTTTATGGTGAGCATTCTATTGATGTTTGCTGTCTGTGCATTTTAAGTATTTTCTTCAAAAAAACAAACAATAAAACATCCATGAAGAAAAATCTAACCAATGTTCATTCTCTTTGCATTTCATCGCTTAGGCAATGGTAGCCTGCTACCCTGGAAATGGAACTGGCTATGTGCGTCATGTAGACAATCCCAATGGCGATGGGCGCTGTATCACCTGTATTTACTACCTGAACAAGAACTGGGATTCGAAGGTAGGACATCACTGATGCACTGCTCCACCCCACCCCAGAATGTGGCAGTGCCACCATTGCCATGATGTGTTGCCAGCTGTGACGCTTCCCCTGGCCATCCGCTCCTGGCCTAAGCCAGACTTCCCCAATCTAGCACATCCAGATGTTTCAGACGACAACTTCTCTCAGCCTCATCTGGCACACCAAATGGGAGTTGTAGTCAAAAACACCAGGAGGGCACTAGGTTTGGAAGCAACTGAACCATAACACCGTTTTGTTACTGGATACATACCCACTGTTTACAGTGAGCACAGGGAAAACCTGAAGCTAAAATTTATTTCCTTGTTGCATTCTTTTTATTTCCATTTGACACACGATTTTTGGAAGGCAAGTAGTTATTTGGAGGTTCTGGGCTGAGGGTTTAAAGAGATGAATAATGAAGGTTTTAGCCTGATGAAAACAAAACAACACCGCAAAGAAACAAATGTGCTCTTGGCAGCTGAAGTAGATTGCATAAAGAATCACAGGATAGTTTGTAGTCCTCTCATCCTTTGAACTATCCCTCCCTCCAATGAAACAACATTTAAAGAATGCTAAAGGAGCAATTGTGCTTATGAGGGATTTTTTTTGGTCTTGCGTTATGCAGAAGGAGGTTGTGCAAACTTGTATTTTTTCATTATTGGGTATGCCTCGCCCTCCATGCCTTAGTCTAAACCTCATAAATAGCAGTGTATTCGCTAACATACCTGTTCAGGGCTTGGAAGCAGTTTGCCATGATGTACCTGAAGAGAAATGCGTTGGCATTGTGCCCTTAGGATCTGTCAAAAACATCAATTTTCAAAGCCCTGAATCTGGAAAAAAAATGTCTTCTACAGTCAATAGCAGTGCCCAGCCCTCGTGACTGACAAGGCGATATTGACAGAATGGCCCAGCTTGCACATTGTGGTAAAACATTGCTCACTTCTATTCTCTTGTCCTGGGAAGAAGCAAAGCACAATCCCTGGCTTAGTTTTGCAGCTGAACTGGGGATTGTGGTTTGTTTGCTGCAAGACTCCAGCTCAGTAATCCAAGAACAAACTCAGCTACTGATTGTGGTTTCTTGGGAACAAAACAAGCCATGATCCCTGATTCGGACATAACACAAAGCCAGGCATTTGTGGCTTCAAGGAGCGAAATAGACCATAAAGGTGTGATCGTGGTAAACCATTGATGTGCAAACCAAGCCAGTAAGATCCCAAACCCTCTGAGTAGGCAATAGAAGAACCCGGACTACATTTTCTTAGAACTCTTTTCTGCTTAGAGTTTTGTTTAAATATAAGTAGTATATAAATTGCCCGAGCGAGTTAAATGAGTTGCTGCCTCCTGGGGGACTCATTATAACTTGCAAGCTGCCATATTATTAGGACCAATTCCCTAAAATGTTTTTTTTCCCCCTTAAGTATACACAAAAGTGTCTACAAGTGGCAAACACAAGTATCGTATATGTAGCTCATCAGGAGCTATAATTGGCTGCAATCCCCTATTGAAATGTGTCAACCTGGACTTATTCTGGGAGCTCAGAGGCGGCTGGAAAATGCTTCTAAACTCCACCATGTTTTTAAAAGGCCTTAAGGCAGCACAGGTTGCTGCTGCCTCTCCACTTGGTTGGCTGGCAGATTGTGGGAACATAGACGGCTTTGATGTCTGCGTAGTTAGACTCTTCATCCAAGTTTTGGCATTTCCCAGGAGGAAAATGTACCTGCCGTTTCCATTGATGCTTCCCACGCTCCTTGTGAAGTAAAACTCTCAACCAAAGTGACAGGCCTGTGGTTGTGCCCCATGGCTTACAGTTGGGCTGCTGTGTAAGTGCCAGTAACAAGCCTGAGAGCAATAAATAAACAGAGAGGAGTGGGGTAAATAAAGCCCCCTGGTTTGGCGTAGCAGAGACAAAACAGTGAGGAAACTCTTGCCCCATCTGTGCTATGCATTTAAAGCCATGTCATATCACTTCAAACAGCCATGGCTCCCCCCGGAGAAAACTGGGTACTGTACTTTGTTAAGGGTGCTGAGAGTTGTTAGGAGATGTTGCTTCCCCTCAGAGAGCTACAGTTATCAGAGTGGTTTTGCAACCAATCTCTCTTCTCCGGGAACTCTGTGAATTGTTGCTCTGTGAGGGTCATAGGAGCCTCCTTGGCACTTTTAACAAACTAGATTTTACTTTTACAACAGTGTCCCACATGGAAGCTTATGGGGAGGGGTGGGATCTGAAGAGAAACAACCGTATATGCAAGTGTACACTTTGAAATAGTCTCAAGAATCATGCCTAGCTTGCAAGTTACAACGAACCCAACAGGAGGCGGCAACCTTTTTAAAAAAAGAAAGAAAAGAAAACCAAACAACTCCACAAATGATAAGACAAGCATTCTATAAAAAGAAAGAATAAATAAAGCTGTTTCTTTTCTATCATGTGCCTAAACAGTGGTATACTTCTGTATTTATCCTGTTGAGTCAGTCAGTCATTCCTAAGCCCATTAACGGTGCTTCTCCTCCCAGTAATATTTTTCCTTTTACTTTACATTAAATCTCCCCTTCTGTTTCTCAAACACTTATGATTCACAATCATATCTTAAATTTTCTTAAGTTTAAAAATGAATCCTCTTCCTTTTTCTTTCTCTTTCTCTCTCTCTCTCTCTCAAGCTACATGGTGGAATTCTACGAATATTCCCGGAGGGCAAGTCCTACGTAGCAGACGTTGAACCTCTGTTCGACAGATTACTTTTTTTCTGGTCAGATCGAAGGAACCCACATGAAGTGCAGCCCTCCTATGCAACAAGGTAAAGAAGATGTGAGTTTTTTTTTTAAAAAAAAAACAACCATTGGATGATACCCAGTTGTGGCATCTGTGAGTGGAATGGACTTCAATTCTGGCACCCAGGCTACCCCTGCCTCTCCCCATTTCCTGTGTGCTCTCCAAATCTGCCCTGGAGGATTGGATATCCATCCATGGATATTTTGCATTTTTATGTCCTTGCTCCCAAGATAGACAGCAATTGATTGGTTTTAGTTGTTGGATGGGTGCTCTGTTGATAGTGAATTGGTTGCCCCACTCTGTTGATTTTATGACTGGATTGTGGTTCAGTGGACTTTATTGATTTTGCTTATTTCGAATATTGTTTTAATTGTGTATTCTTTTGCACGTCACCTAGAGAAACATTGTTATTCAAGTGATAAATAGTAAATGGGTTCATCTGAGTCATCAGAGGAAGCCCTGCATAAGGACTTCCTCTTGTACAACAGGGCTTCTCCCCTTCTCTCCCCCCCTCCCACCTGCAGATGGGCTCAGGCCAGGCGGAGAAGAAGAATCATTCCATCTGACAAGCCAAAATGCTTGCCCTAACACAACAGTGCCTTAGTGCAACACTGAACTCCCAATGGGTCCAGTGTGGTAGGCTGCATAATTTACATGCAGGAGACCATCTCCAGGCATCTCTAGTTAAATTATGTAAAGTAGCAGATCTCAGAAGGACCTTTCTTGCACTGCCTTAGACCTGGAGAGTTGCTTCCACTCAGGCTAGAAGAAACTGCGCTATATGGACCAATATGGCTTAGCCATTAAAGCTGAATTTTGCTGAAGAAATTAGCAGGTACAAAAACCTGTATTGTTTGCTTGCTTGTTTATTACTAAGAGCATTTGTATGTCACTTTACAATCTCAAATTCTCTGGGTGGCATACAGTAAGTAAGTGTACAAACAACTTAAATATAACATAAAACGTAAGACCGTCAAATCAAAAGCAACATAAATTAAATTTAAAAAAATCTACCAGAATCCCAAAATCAAAATAGATTTTTAAAAAAACCCTGATGGAATTATACTATGAGTTATTTAAAAACCATCAAGAAACTGCCTATGAACATCATAAACACAGTTTTGATTCATTATCACCATAGCTTCTTCTAATGCCATATTTTATATTTGTGAGGAAATGACTTAATGCTTTTTCACATTTAGAGTAAATAAAAGCCCTGAATGACGGTGATTTGCATATGCATGGTTTTGTGTAAAGCGCTATGCAAATTAATGTTGACCTCTTGGCTCAACATATGATTCCTATTGTGCTTCTGGATGCCGAACATGTTGTCCAACCCTGTTCAAAAAAGTACCTCTAGCTGGCAGATTTTTCTAACCCACCTAGGGCTGGTGCATGTAAGCAAGCACTTCTTTCAAAACAGCCCCATAAAGGTTGAGGTATATAGCAAATGCTTTGTTGACAGTGGCTTTCCATGTAAATCCTGGCTTGGAGGATTGAGACCTAAATTTAATGAGCCTAAATAAGCACAAACTTCAGGCACCTGCATACACCTGTTTTGCTCCCCACTTTGCGCAAGCAAGCAAACCAACCAACCAACCAACCAACCAACCAAGAGCCACAATTTGCTGTAGCTTCTGGTTCTGCCCAAACCAGGAAACTCTGTTTCATACAAGCCTGGATCTGGAAGCCAACTTTAGACCATATGACTTCATATTCTAGCTTGTTTGGAAGCTATCAACCATAGTTTCCTGGTTCCGACATAAAAGGAAACTATGGCTAGCTGTGGTCCCGGGCTCATTTCATCACTTATGCAAAAGGAGGGGTGAAGTGGCTGCAGGTAGTTGTCTGAAGCTCCTGTTGACTTGAACCTTTGGCTGCCACCATTATTTCCCACATCCCTTTGCCACTGTTTATGCTGCTGCTGCCATTATTGCTCTCACTGATCTGGGCATGTGTAAAATATTTTTGCTCATGTGGTTCTTTCTGATGGCATTTTTACGTTAGTGACACCTGGTGATCTTTGCTTTAGACAATGTACTAGATAGCTATAGTCAATTATTTTCATGTTTCATAATATTGCCATACAGAACTTAGAGACAACTTAGGTTACATGTTGTATGCTGTGTTACTCTCTAGATGTGTCTATAACTGGATAGAGATGAAGGCATAAAAAACAGCTGTATTTGCCTGCCTATTTATACCTGTGTGCCTTGCATGCAAATGAACAGAGTTGTGATGTGCATGCCTAGACTGTCACCTACTGACCAATTTGGCTGCTTATTAATATATTTCTAACATTGAAGTGAATCACTCTTTCTGTATTATTATTATTATTATTTATATGAGAGAAAAATGTAGTTTTCTCCTCTCTCAGGGTAGCATTTAGAGACTTAAATCAATTTCCTCTCCTTTACAGGTATGCCATGACTGTGTGGTATTTTGATGCTGAAGAAAGAGCAGAAGCCAAAAAGAAATTCAGGAATTTAGTTGGTATGTTCATTTATTTACGACATCATCAAATCTGCCACCCATTATATTGTGATGTTACAAGCTCCCTAAAATTAATTACATGGAACTCACCTTAGGCCTGATCCAGGAATTCAATTCATATGTGAAAATAGGTTTCTGCCAGAAGATGTACTGTATAGATTGCAGCAGCCTGTCTGCATTCCACAATTTGGGCAATGCAGTCAGAGTATTTATCCCCCATGCAGAAGAAGCGTCTCTGAAACTGTTGCATCTTCAGAATGAGCAGTTTGCTCACAGTCTTTGACGGTGCCTGCCTTTCCCTTGATTGGCCACTGGACTTTAAATCAGATAATATCAGTTCTTTATAAGTGAGCTCCAAAATATGTCATGGCCCAGTTCACACATCACACCCGTCCATAGTTTAGAACAAACTATGGTTTAGTGTGAGCAAGCAGCATCTGGCGCATGCCTTACTCCTGCTGCCACAGCTAGACCACACAGAGTTTGGCTTGTCATGTTCCCTGAACTGGGGGCTGCTGGTTTGTTTCCTCCAAACAAACCATGAGTGGAAAGACAAGAAACCTTGGTTACCACTTGTGGTTTGTTTGGAGAAAACAACCCAGAAGCCAAGTTCAGATGACATCAACCAAACTCTGGTTTGTTTCCTCTCTAGCAAGGCAGAAGCAGGAGTATGGGAAGGAATGACTCTGGTATGTTTGAGCAAGGTGCACCAGGATGCCACTCTTTAACTTTAAACCATGGGTGGGCAAACTAATGCCCAGGGGCCAGATCCAGCCCAATCGCCTTCTAAATCCGGCCCGTGGATAGTCCAGGAATCGGCTTGTTTTTACATGAGTAGAATGTGCCCTTTTATTTAAAATGCACCTCTGAGTTATTTGTGGGGCATAGGAATTCGTTCATTTCCCCCCCCCAAGAAATATAGTCCAGCCCCCCACAAGATCTGAGGGACAGTGGACCGGCCCCCTGCTGAAAAAGTTTGCTGACCCCTGCTTTAAATCATAGTTTGTTTTAAAATATAGCTTGATATGATGCGGGAACCCAGACCAAGACAAGGAAAGTGTAGCTGCTGCTGCTGTTCTGGATGATGTGATCTCATTGTGCCAATGACATGGAGGGTGGGTGGGAAAATTCGAACCACAATGACATCATATCACAAATCATCTTAGAATGAAACATTTGCTGTGAAGGTAGGAAAGAGATGCAGAGAGGTGGCAACCATATGTTCCCCAAAACATTTAGTTTCAGCCTACTCGGATTTCTTGAGTTCTCATTGCTGATTTAGCATTTGAGAGATCTTTTAAAAAAAATAAAATGAAAAATAGTACAGTTGTGATAAGCAGCAAGACCAGGTTTGGTTTTCAAGCATGTGGTGGTGTAGTTAAGACCTCAAAAATCTGGGTTCAGATTCCTGCTACTAAAAAACCCGAACAGTAAGAATGTTGCCATTTTCTCTCTCTATATAAAATATATATAAACTCAGATATTCAGTATAAGTACTGTGTTGGCCTGCCTGCAACATGTATTCTGGCATTTAATCATATATTTGATGTTTCATTGTAGATGCAGGGAAGACAGAAGCAGTTCTCAACGAAGACTGAACAGAGGGATACCCAACGTAATTCCTTTTAATGATGATTACGGGACTGTTTCGCAAGCAATAAGATCCAAAGATGTGGTCTGTTTCCGGTGATTACTGGACTCTCTTCTTGCAGAAATGCACTAATTTTTTGGGCACTGTCTGGCATTTGCATATTACAGTGATGGTACTCCTGGCAGCTTCCTACCACATCCATTTGGCATAAAGCACCCCTCTTTTCTACCTGCCTTTTATGTGAAGAATGCCACCAGGTGTTGTTTTTTAGAAAGTGAAGAATATCACCAAGCCTGGTGCTAATGACAAGACCAAGTTGGCAATACTGGTAATAAAGATCCTAAGCATTCGAAACTGTTGGGGAAACCTGAGTCTTGATTTGCACTTTATGTACGTTTTTCTAGTTCAATGGGAAGGATCCCTCTCTGGCAGACTGCAGATGGGCAACAACAGAAGCAATCAGGGATGCAAAACGGAACTACAGTACACGTCTGTCAGGAGCCAACTTCATTATGTTCAACGTGGGGCCTTTGATGGGCCGCCTTGTCACTTTGCTGCACAGGCTATTGGCTTCACCAGCCTATATTGTTAATCCCTCCCTAAAAGGATAAGCCTCCCACTTCCCATAAAATTGCCTGGATTTTATTCATGTTGCTAAAGCCAAGCAGCAGCAGCAGCAGCGTTCCATTGCTCTGCCTTTTAGAGCCCCAGGACAGAGGTGGAAGCAGTTGAGCAGCTGTCCACTGTATCCCTTTTTTCCTCTTCTTTTTCTGAAGTATGAATGATCTGTCTATACACATTTTACGAAGCATCCACCTCCTACCCAAATTTGTAAACCTTTTTTAAATAAAAAAAAAAGTTGATGATAAACTGAATGCATATATATGCCAAGAATTCACCTAGTCAAGCTTTATTTTTATTCTTTTAAAACTGATCTTCCAACTGCCACAATTTGAATGATAGAAATGTAACTCTGTCTGTTTCTTTTGACCTGGCAATTGCATGGCAGGATAGCTGTGGTCAGATACAGAATGCCATCCTGAGTCACTTTACATCTCTGATTTAATTTCTCCTCTGACATTAATGGAGCTCGGATTGTACAATTGAATCTCAAACCTAATCTCTGTTGTTTGTGAGTCTATGAGGAAGTGTGTTCAATACTTCAACCTTTACAGCTCAATCCTAAAATTTGTTGTGCCAGCAAAAAGTGTTAGATGGGACGTACGATACTGTCTGTACCTACGCAATATCATAGTACGTTACCTTGCAGGCAGACATGCTGTAAAAACGTTTTGGACTAAGGTTCATAGTCTCTGTGGTGCCAAGTCATATCCCCACTGCAGGTCAGATGTTTGTGTATTTTTATTTCAGGGTATGTTGTGATTTGTGTGGGGAGAAATTACTTGGTCCCAGGTTTTACATTACTGCAGGACAATATTTCCTTCCTGCATTTGAGCCATGAATTGTGCTGAGACAGGATTAGTAATTACCAAGCACAAATTTTCTTACCCTAGTTTCACTTTTTTAAAGGAGAGAGAAAAGAAAACTTTTTTTACTCTCTGTAGCAGAAACCTAGACATTCAGCACTTACCATAGATCATGCGTAGAATGGGAGCAATACAATGGTTATTTCCCTCAAAATCGTATTGTTTTCACCAAAGTATGTAACACAAGCAACACATGAGTATAAATTCACTCATTTCATTGATACCTATAGCAATGATGTGAACC
This sequence comes from Podarcis vaucheri, assembly GCF_965113315.1. Lineage (NCBI taxonomy): Eukaryota > Metazoa > Chordata > Lepidosauria > Squamata > Lacertidae > Podarcis > Podarcis vaucheri. The sequence goes on from NC_138759.1 coordinate 35,868,677, forward strand.
TTGCTTTGTTCTTCCATATGTATATATTTTCTTCCATGTTCCATATATTTCCACAAACTTAATTGACACAGGCAGTTTGCTTTTTACTTGTTCATACAGACCAACATTTTCTTCAGTGGTTTCATTTTGTGCTATTACTCTTTATACATTTAAATAAGGAATGGCCATTATCATATTCCCAGACAAGCACAATGCTCTCCCAGAACTAAAGCCCATGAACAAGACTAATATTTAAGCATTGCTTAGTCTTAGCACATACCTGTGTGTGTGTGATAAATATTAAGCCACTTAACAACACAGCATGTAAAGGCAATATGTTTTGTAGTAAATTAACAGTTGTTTCTTTAAGGGAAAAAAGGACTCTCTTGCTGCCATATTTGAAGTCTGAATTTTAAGATGCTTCTGAACGATTCCATGTCCTCAGGTTCCTGTGTTTTACGCATTTTGGTGGGATTGCTGTGTGACTTCAACACAAAGAGCCTGCTTAATTTAAGAAAGAATTGATCAGCTCAAATTAGACTTCAATAGATAAAGTATAGAAGCTGATTCATCCCATCTGTGCTAGTGAGTGATAAAACCTCCCCCCTCACAGATAACATAAATAGCTCACATCAGTTGAAAAAGAACTATGTTACCACACACTTTTATAAAGCTACTGTCAGTTTCGTTGTTCTGTATGGGACAATGACAATAAAGATTATCGTATTGTCCTCACCACTCATAGATAAGTAACAGCCTGCGTGCTCATCTTTCTTAACTCCTAAGCATCTAAAAACTTGAAAATGCAGGAATATTCAGAACTATGGTTGTAAGTGTGGTAAAGTATTTGAATGTTTTACTGATGTTATATTTATGCAAAATTTTGGATACTGTTCAGATTATTACAAAAATGGGTGAACTGTTTTGAATGGTTCTGAATTCTGTTTCAGCAAACAGTCTAAGTGGTCAATTAAGAAATGGTGGCAGCAGATCAATGAAATAATTGGATCAGGCTAAAAAGTATTGATGGTTGAGTTTTATATGAGTGAAATATTCACTGCTGGTATCTCAACCAAACGGCGCCAATTGGACATGGGAACTGGAAGGGGTGTGAAATAATACCAGTGCCTTTAGTAATAATGAAGTATGATTACTAGACATTTGAGTTTCACCTCAGATGCTCTTACCTGAGGTCAAATACTGCAATTCAGCATTGCGTGGAGTTACAGCATAATACTCCCTATATGAATACATGGTGTGTGCACCATTAAGAGCACAGGATTACAGCCTTCATTGATTAGTCTAATGGTTGACTCAATTAAAAGCATGCAGCCCAATAATTACCTTTCCAAATCTGTTTCCTTTGCACATCAAACACACCAGGCAATGTTGCTGTTCAAAGCAATTGTGTTTGCTGTGGAAAAAACATTGGGCAAAAATGCCAACTTTCTTAAAAAACAAAAGAACTATTCCTATGAGTAGGCTATTTGTATTTTAAACCTAGATGCCCATTTGTAGACTTCCTGTGCCGAAAGACTTGTGGTAATCTCATATTCCTCCAGTGTTTCCTTTGCTCCTACGAGGTAGCAACTTCAGGGGAGTGGGGTGGAGAGTCCAGAAATTGTAGTCTTTAATTTGCATCTCATACGAATGTTTTGTTCCATACCCACTGATTAGGTAATTTTTGGTATTTTCATAATAACTGATTTCTAATTTTGCTTGCATGAAAATTGTATCCATTTGCTGGCAAATCTCTCTCTCTCTCTCTCTGGTTTTCGCTTTTTACACCTGTGACTCACTCCCCAACAATCTCTGGGAGTGCATTTTGGACATACCTTTTGCCAGGCTACATGCTGGTCATCGTTGCTGGCAGGTGGGCCGATTACTGAAACATTCTGTGGTATTTTGCTGTTCTCCCCACATTTTGTGTTCATGTTAATTTAAAAAAGAAAAATGTGGAAAAAAGTGTTTCAGGAGTCAATAAACACTGGGTCATACCATCATACTCTGTGCTGACTCAATAATTCATTTCCATATATTCCTATTTTCTACCGAAAAGCCGGGAGCATACCTTGGTTTATAATGCTGCAGATTTTATAAGCGTGTGAAGTCTATCATGAATCGTTGTGGCTGGACTTGGGCGCTGAGTCAATAGGGGGCTGCAACAATGATGTAGAATGGAAGGCAAGAGGCTGGAGTGTGTGTGTGTGTGTGCCAGTTTTTAATGTTGCACAGGGTGCCGCTGGAATTTGAGACCCCAAGGTCTGCCGCTGGTCCCATCTTGCCATTATTCTTTCCAACACATTATCAGGCTCTGGCTCCTTCCATTCTGCAATTCAACTACACGTCTCCTCTGTTCAAAAATAAAAATACAAACTCCACTTCACAGAATCACAGACTTATAGCATTGGAGGGAACTATGAGGATCATTCTAGTCCAGGCTTCTTCGACCTCGGCCCTCTAGATACTTTTTGGCCTACAACTCCCATGATCCCTAGCTAGCAGGACCAGTAATCAGGGATGATGGGAATTGTAGTCTCAAAACATCTGGAGGGCCAAGGTTGAGGAAGCCTGTTCTAGTCCAACCACCCGCAATGCAGGAATCTGTCACCCAACATGAGGCTCAAACCCATGACCCTTGGATTAAGAGTCTCGTGCTCCACTGACTGAGCTATCCCTTGAACCATTGATTTATGGGCAGTACAATCCAAAAGGGTAGATGAGGCAGTGGAACTACTGAATCCAAGGCCTTGCCTCACTCACCCCAGTAGAGAAGAAGTTGGGGAAAAGGTTTTCCTTCCAAATGGTCTGTTGGAAAAGTAAATATGCATGTCATCAATAAGGCCAGCAAATTCCTCCCAGCCTTCTGGTTTCATTTTGGAGGCATAGCAGGGCTTTGGAGCTAGCAGATTCAAAGCCTTTTGCAATTTGCCCACAGAATGCCACCTTCTTGCCATTCACTGTCAAAGCACTGAGGGTGGAGGCACAGCGCAATAAGGAAATCTCCACAGACGGATCTGCTCTGCCCACAAAGAGGGAGATCTACAAAAATCCAGGGGCCCCAGGATCTCCTCCCTGGGACAATGCGCTTGCACCCTCACAACAACAAATTTCCTTGGATGCACTCCTGCTGTTGATGCAATTTCTGTAATCACTGTGTGCAAATCGGGGGTGTGCCTACACTTTTCTGTGCATCTCTTGTATTTAGCAATGATTGCAAGAGATCGACTGGAGACTGTTCTGAAGCAAAACACTCCCCACTGTAAATATTTGCACTTCCTCAGTATTAAGTGTCAGATTAAGAAGTTCTTAATATGCTCAGGGAAGTCCTCTGTGCTTTTCAATATTGATTACCATTTCCCATCCACACAAGTTTTAAACCAGGTTGGGCATTTTCCATGTAAGCATCTAAGCTTTGGGGCAGCTCCACACCTTAAATTGCTTTTAGGTTGTCTTGTCTTGCCTGTTTGTATGACAAACATCACAGTAGTAAACTGTGGCTTCATACCTCTTTTCTGGTGCTTCCCCCTAAAGGCTGCAGAGAAGACAACAGAACTGGCCTCCAATGAGTTGGTGGCAGCAGTAGGCAATGTATTTCTTGGAGGCCAGATCTGCTGCCCCTGCGGATCCTGATGCCCAAGGTGGTCACCTCACATTGCCTCATGGGCTGGCCAGCCCTGTGTATACAGGAACATAGTACTCGCCTTATACAGTACTGCTTCAGCTGATTGGCCCATCTAGTTCAGTTTTTATATGGCCCATTTCCAGTTTTTATATGGAACACTTTGGATAGCTAAAAAAAAGAGGTTACATTCATGCCATACATTTAAAGCACTATGATACTACTTAAAATAGCCACACCTTCTCCCAAGGAATCCTGGGAGTCATAGTTTGTTAAGGATACACTGAACCTTGTTGGGAGACCCCCTATTCCCCTCACAGAGCTATGCTTTCCAGATTGGTTTAACAGGGAGCTCTGGAAATTGACGATTTAAAGCTGTATCATAGCGCAGTGAAAGAGAGGCTACTCCCTGGTGCAGGGAAAGAAAGAGAAGTTGGAACTGGATAGAAAGAACAGAGTCTGTGCTGTGGGGTTCAGAGAGGAGACAGTGTAATGGAGTGCAGATGGAAAATGAGAAGGATTGGGGGGGGGGAGGGTCAGATGGCAGCCTGTGGTGCTACATTGTGAAGGAAGGGTATGTTCTGCCCCTGGATCACAAAGAGGGGAAAGGGTCAACAAAGAACAGACTGAAAAGAGCACACAGAGTGACAGAAAAGCTCTTCTGTGCTTGATCTAGAATTATGGTCCTGCTGAGTTAGTTTAAAATATATATAAAAGTGGTCATCTGGCGGACTTGAGTTGCACACTGCTGTAGGAAAGAATGCCATTCACTGCTCTCTTGTAGAAACACTCTGTGAAAAGACCGAACATGACTTCTTTTAAAAGGTAGGCACTATATAAAAAAAATACTATAGGAGCCGAACTAAGGATCTCAGTGCAGCAATTCTCTCATGCTGACAACCCTGGTTAATGCCAACATCTTATTCAATTCCTCTGCTGGACTCCCACAGCGGTAAATCCTCCCACTACAGCTAAAAGATAAGAGAGTTTGGTCCTTGATCTCAGCCAAGGGGCCTTTACACAGTGGAATCTGATTTCTCTGGAGGGGAATGAGAAACGAGAGAGCGAATGGTTTGTCTCAGAGCTGCTGTGGTGGCAAGAAGTTGCATCTGGAACGATCGATGTGCGGCTCACGATTAAGGATGGAGATCCTCAGCCTGTGGAGAGGATTAGCCCAGGCTGAAGCAGCATTTCAACAACCACTGAAATATTGCTCTTGTGGTCTGGTGCTAGGCCACAGACACACCACCCACTGTTATACCACTTTAGCAGTCATGGCTTCCCCCGAATAATTATGGGAACTATTCTTTGTTAAGGGTGCTGAGACCTCTATTCCCCTTGCAGAGATACAGTTCCCAGAGTTCCCTCAGAAAAGGGATTTATCAGCAAACCACTCTATTCTTGAGATCTTTGGCTCTGAAAATTCCTAGGGGGTGTGGGGCTAGCCCTCCAGCTACAACACCACACCCACATGAAATGGGACCCTGCACATATACTGATTCAAGGGGGGGTCTCGATAAGACCAGGAATTCCCCTCAAATGAAGGAGACCTACATTGGTAGGCCCATGGAGCCCCTTGTGATGCATGTTAAACGCAGGAGAGCTAGCCTGTGCAATCTCAGGAGTGAGTGAGCTGTCTTTTTGTTCTCTTCCCAATGCACCCAATGTAGCAATTGCCAAATTTGGGGCATGGTGAGGGGAAGGGGGATTAAAAAAGCTACCCGCTAGCTTAGGATAGCCACATGGCTGAGAAACAAACCCAACTAACAGTGAAAATCCCAACTTTTTATGACCCCGCAGTGCCCCTGATGTATCATTGCTATGTTGGGAACAAGCGCTGTGTTAACAAATAGCTTGCTCGCTTCAACCACCTCTGAGCTTTCTCTTGCCGCCGCTTGTTACGCCCTGTTGCCAAGTAAGTTGAGCAAGACCCACACATATGGGGATGGGGCACTGAGCCCAGAGTCCCCTCTAACCTGGAACCGGCCCAATAGTTCTGTGGGAAATGGGTTTCACCTGTTAAGTTGAGCAAGAAACTGCTTCTGTTTAGGAATTGCTGCCAGGCAATACTGAGATAAAAGGGTCCAAGGATGTGACAGCATCAAAAGGTTCTCTCCCCTCCCCCCAACGTCTGCGTGGGAGTTTCACAGTGTAGCGAGAGAGAAGAATGCTCTCCTGTGGGAATTCATTTCAGAAAGATGAACTCCCCTTCCTCTGTTTTCGGAGAGGAATGCTAATGGTAAAAAACGCTGCCACCACAAAAGCTGTTTTCTTTCACAACAACCACGTTTTCTAGGCAGGGCTGAGATGGCTACAATAGTACGGAACATAAAGGCTTTCTCTAGGTGTCAGGGCTGCTACCCAGTCCCAGCTCACATAGGACCACGTTAGCCAGCGTTCACGTTAAAAGAGTCTTTATTGGGTTACAGGTTCCATTTCCAAACTGCAATGTGCAGCCCCACGTCTTCTATGTCAGACCGGCGAAGACCCGTCTGAGTCTCCGCCTCTAGCACACCAGCTTAATACCCTAGCCTTGCTCCACCTCCTGCGCCTTTCCTTCCGTCTCTGGGTCCTTCTGCCCCCCGTGGTCTCTTCTCTCCTACTCTCTTCTGACGCGGACCCCCCTGACCCTTCCGCCTCCTTGCGGCGGGCTTTGGGACCTGGCTCACTCTCCGGGCTGCTTACTGCGCCAGCTTCCGCTGCATTTGAACTTGGCGCGCGCGCCCAACTCTCTACCTTCCTCTTGATCGTTTCGTCGCTCCCCGAGGTGGGCGTGACTACTCCTGACTCATGCCCTCCCTCCTGCTGAAAGCCTCCGGAACCCGATGTCTGGTCCCCTTTCTCCCCGCTGCTCCCGGCTGGGCACGTGGGTCCCGATCTCCAACTGCTGCTCTCTGATCCCTCTCTGGACCCTTCTTCCTGGGGTGTCCCCCTGCTTTCCCCCCTTGCTCTGACCGCTGGCGCTCCCTTCTGGGAATCCTCGGACTCACTGGACAGGCTCGGTGATCTCGGGTCGTCATCCCCACTCATCCTTCCTTCGTATTCCTCCCCCTCGCTCTCTGTCTCCTCCCTTCTCTGCGTCTCTGCTCCTGAACCCCTGACACTAGGCATGGTCTTTTTGCAGGCTGAATATTCAGTGCTAAGAATAAATCCTGCGCTGATCTTCCAATTACATTCATTCATTCATTCATTGCGTTTATATCCCACCTTTTGCCAATGGAGCTCAAGACTGCAATTCCCAGGTTATCTTCCATTCAGACACTAACCAGACCTAGACCTAAGCAAGGTTGCTACATCCTATGCCATCAGACCATGAGAACACCCCCCCCCACCTGAACTTTTTGCCCTCCACCACCTTGTCCACATTAAGGTAGGGTGATTTGTTGCATTTATATCCCAACTTTCCCCCCAAGGAGCTCAAGCTGGTGTGCACAGTTGTGCTGTTCCTCATTTAATCCCCACAACAACCCTTTTGAGGTAGGTTAGTCTGAGAGGAAGTAACCAGCCCAGGGTCAGCCAATGAGCTTCATGGCCAAAGGGGGATTTCTGTTGGGATTCAAGCCCTTATCAGGAGAAACTGGCCACTCTCCAGGCACCCAGCTTGAATCCCGGTTGACCTCCCTGTCTGCATTCCCCGGCAGGATCCAGGCAAGGTCGCGATCGGCGATCCTCCTCAATGTGAGAAGAACACACCACTCTTTCCTGGCCCCCCCCCCCAGGGAGGGGAAAGAGATAGACAGAAACGTATTTACATGTCTTTATTTCTGTCTTTTGCAGCGTTACAGAAAACACGTCTGCTCTCTTCAAACTCCAGCAGCAGAGAGACAAACTCCGCCTGTACTTCCTGTACAGCTCATATTACACTCTGAGCTAATTCCGGTGCTTTGCACTGTGAATAGACTGTCCCTCTGTTTCCCACGGAACAGTCCCAACATTCCCCCTTATGTTTTGCTTTCAAGCCAGCAGCTTGCTGCCGCATTACTTCTATATTGTAACAATTTCAACCCTGGTCTCCCAGCTCCTAGTCCAACCACTAACTCCATACCGGAAAAAATAGTTTTGAACACTCTTCTCTGGACTCACCCTGAGCATTAATTATCACTGAACAATCATCCTGATTTGCTTGCACAAAGCTGATGCTGAGATAAGGTTATGCCATCTTTATTGAGCATTTGCTCTGATTTCTTTGCAGGGAGCTGATACACCAATGAGCATCCATCCTGATCTGCATGTGCCATGTTTACAACTCTTACCTTTAATCATTTTGTTATTCCCACACTTTTCAGTGCATTTTCCCATCGCTTTCCTAACTGCAAAAAGTCCAGGTGTGGTTTTTTTTTAATGAATTCGTGGTGCCAAGGCTTTAATCTGCTTTAATTGCACAAACGTAAAGAGGTGGTATGAAACTGAATCCCTCCAGCAAGATATTGACAGACAAGCCACCTCTCATTTGTTTCATCATCATCATCATCATCATTCTTTTGCCACGTCCTTCTCTGCCTTTCAAGTTTACAAGGAACAGTGAAATCCTGCGCAAGTTGCTTCTGGGGAGCATTGACATGCGTGCATAGCACAGCAAAGGAAGAAAGCAGAAAATAATGCATGCAAGGCATAAACAAATACTTCCTTATGTAATCAGCCTTGAAACGTGATATGTACAGACTTGCCCAATCCACCTGATGCCGTTTTTCCATGGCAATAGCATTATGTTATAGTGTGTCACTGGATAGAGATTAAGAAGTAAATTGCTCACATTTCAGAGGCACCAGCAGCTTCTATCATAATTTTTTAAAAGACAGTTCAAAAGCTGTCTAATTGGCAAAGGGAAAGGCTTAACTGACTTAAGCTCCTCAGTCTTTAGAGAGTTTTCCAAAGCTCACTGCAAACACTTCTGCTTCAAAGCTTATGCTGCTTTATCTATGAGAAGCTAAACATTGGATAATTCTTTAATTAGTTCCCAACAAGATGCTTTCTCTGCAGCACAGGCTTGCAACAGGGTAATTATGTCCTTAGTTTTAAAACAAGTGTCAATACAAATGGTTTTCTGGCTTTCTTGTCTCTCCTCGCCTACTTCCCGCCCAACATCTTATTTCTACCGTTTGATTTAACTATTGCACTGCCAGCCAGGAAACTGCAGCAGCGCCTTAGGGCTTCATACACCTTATGGGTGAGTGAGTGTGCAAAGGAAACAAGCACAACATGGCTCCTTCCTGGAAAGTATTTGTGTGTGCACTGGGAAACCTGCAGGCAGGAAGGTGAATATCAGAGGGGAAATTGCAGGGGTGGAGGGAGTGCCACTTTCTCATGGCAAACTGCCACATCCCAATGTGCTGAGAAGTTTTCATTATGCACATCAGCACAACACATGCGGCTAGATGCTTAGGCATCTATATATAATGGGAAAAGATTGTTTTCCACTACAAGAATGGGTTACGAGCAAGCCTCAGAGTCACATACACGCCCTCCCCTCCTCCTTTGGTGGAAATTTAAAGCTTCTCTTTTTGCTTTAAAACTAACAGTAGTTGTCTGTGATGTCAGAACCTGGGAAACTGTGGTTTGTATAACCCAGGGATGAAGCATGAGATCTGGCTGGAGGGTGGTTTGCTTAAACCATAGGTGGGGAATTAGATGCTTATCTCCCCACACACCTGTGGGCCAAATCTGACAGGAGGGCAGGCCTGCCCACCTGTCATCCACCTGACTATCAATCGATATAAGTTTATTGTGTCAGTGTTTGTAAAAAGCAAAAAAAAAAAAAAGAAGAAAAAAAAAGAAGGAAAGGGTTCTGGCCTCCCTTTGCTCTTCAGCCTGGTCCTCGGACCCTTGTCTGCATAAAAGAGTCCACGAGAATATCCTTGCAGAGTTTGATTCTTAAAAGTCCTTGTGCAAAACACGACTGAATAACTATATACACCAGCACTAACCAACCAACCCAACCTCCAGCCTCAGCACAATGAACGAGAGCCAGTGTGGTGTAGTGGTTGAGAGCGGTAGACTCATAATCTGGGGAACTGGGTTCACGTCTCCACTCCTCCACATGCAGCTGCTGGGTGACCTTGGGCTAGTCACACTTCTGTGATGTCTCTCAGCCCCACTCACCTCCCAGAGTGTTTGTTGTGGGGAAGGAAGGGAAAAGGAGATTGTTAGCCGCTTTGAGACTCCTTAAAGGTAGTGAAAAGCGGGATATCAAATCCAAACTCTTCTTCTTCTAACATTTCTCACTTATATATACAACTTGGTGCAGACCGCTGAGTCATGCTGACCCAGCTTTATTCGCATTAAAGAAACAGCGGCCATTTTAGCCGTGACATATTGTTCTAGCCGAGTACCGTGACAAACCTGCATCAACAGTACCAGTAAAACAACACAGATCATGCAGCCATAATATGACCCAGCATTCATGGTGTAAGGGAAAGGTTATCAGAGACACCAGCAAGCTCAAAACTAGTTTGATTTCAAATTAAACCTTTGAATCAACACAACAATTTATAGTGATTTTATCTAACTCCTTTTTACTGATTTATTTATTTTTTTAAGCCAGTGCATAGAGGGCCACTCTGGGTGTTACAAAGCTATTATTGTCACTCAAAAGAAACCGGACCATTTCTGCTGGAGTGTACCTGCTTGCTTGCGTGAACAAAGGTTTTGGAAAGCGATCTTATATAAAGGGGCAGGATAACATATTAAGAGTGATGTCTTCCACCTCAAGTTGATCACAAATACAAAGTGTGTCTATTGCAGCAGCCATTCAATGGGCATCACTTGGAAATGCAGCTCAATTAAGGCATTTCTTAAGGAAGCTGCTGAGAGTTTGGTCAGATAACTAGCTATAAGATGTTCTGTTCTCAAGAGTGGATTCCAAGGGGAAATTTTGGTGTTTCTGATTAGTTGCAGGTCCCTTCTGGATTTCACCCAGAAGAGCCATTCCCTTAGTTGACACCTACTCAAGGTCAGAGCAGAGCTCAGTTCTAGAAAATAATATTGTAATAGTCTAAAACATATTGACAAACTACTTTCCAGAGTTGGTTATCATTCAGTTCCATATAGCACAGAGCAGGAAAACACTCAATCTTTCCTCTCAGAAGTCCACCCATTGGCATTTCTAAGTCGTGTACAGAACAACAAACCATGCAGAAAATGAAATGCTAAAACAATAAAGTATCTAGCATGAAACACCACCATAAAATCTCTGCCAAAAGAGGGCAGTCTTAGTCACTGTGGTTCAGCAAGAAAGGTGCTTATCTAATCTTAATTGGGAGGGAGTTCCACAGACTTAGGCCCACTACACCATATGCATGGCATCTACTATGTAATTTGACACAGTGTTTCACAAATGAAGCCATCAGCAATGCTAAAACACGACCTAAATTAGGAGCACAAGTTATGCTGCTGTTGATGGCAAAGAGAATAGAGATCAATATTAGCTTAGGAGGAGAGACACAGAGGAGCAAAGCTGCTTTAGAGAAATGCTCCTGCTCAAACTTGTGACTGAATATGTAGGAAATACAACTAAAGGTGTTGTACAGCAGTTCTTCCAACACATTGCTTTGTGAACAATTCCATGCAAAGTTTGCAGCGTTTGAAAATCTAGATCATGTATTAAGTTATTCAGCAGTTTTACTTTGTTGCAGTGTGTGTCCTGAGAAAGAAATTAAATTCACTGAAAATATTTCCAGGATCCTATTTATGATGAGAAGACAGCGTAACAAGCCTTTTAATGATGCTTCTGTGGCATGTAAAAATTCTTATTAAAATACTCCAGGCAGCACAGCATTATAACACATTATTTATTGCTCTTGGTGAATGGGGGGTGGGTAAGCCTTATGGTTCAAGGTGGGGGGGGGGTACTGGTAGTGGTGAAGGGATTGATATCTGCTATAATTAGTTGTACAGTATTCTGGTCTAGGGACCACACTTATTTTTTCAATTATCAGAACAGCAGCAATACTGACAAGATTCAATAAATCAAATATGGAAGTGTTGCCACCAAGTGGTGCAAGATGGGTTAGTCGCTTTTAATTTAGTGATTAAAAACATCTTTGGGGAGAAAAAAACACATCACAATTCCTTTAGTTGCTAGACAGACATTTCTTTGTACATCTTGCTTTATGCTGGTACCAGTGCCAGCATCTACATATTCAAACGCTGCCAATTTTAAAGTGCTCTTTCAGCTGCAAAGAAAGGCAGAAATAGTGCATTCCACCCCCGAAATGTCTATGGCAGCCCCCAAATGGGTGTGTAGGAGGGAAGAAATTGTTTTCTGTTAATGTTTTATGGATGGTGGGAAGAAAGGGAGAAGCTATCCTTTCCCTGCGTTCTGCAGCCACTGATGAGGAGGATGAAGCTGTTGAGTTAGTCATACCATTCTGCAGGGTCTATGTCAACACTGGTTCTGTGTCAATTGTGTGTGTGACTAAGATAAAGACCATCTCCTATGGTCTATGTGTGAATTTAAAAAAATGAAACCCACAAAATTGTTTTTCTTAAATTTACTTAAATTTTACTATACAATTGTATAGTATTTTTGGCAGACGGTAGCTGAAACCATCAAAAGAACTGTACGGAACAACCTTACATTTACAAAGCAAAATATCCTTTTGAATTATATACCCAGCACATGGAACCTTACAAAAGGACAATATGAGTGGACTCTCCGTGCCCTTACTGCAGCAAAAAGACTGATACTGATGAATGGGAAAAATAAAAATGCAGCTCCCTTCTATGATTGGATTGAAGACTTATACAAACTCGCAATGTATTAACAACTTGCACATAAACATAGACTTGCCATGGACAAATTCAACAATATTTGGAATCCATTCTTTCAAATACTGTAATAGGTTAAGATATGGTGAAGTACAATAGCAATCTTGTAAAATATACCGTTTTGGGGTCTTTCCCCCTCCCCCCCCCCTTTGTTTTCCTTTCTGCACCTTTTTTTCTTTTTCTTTTTCTCTTTTTTGTTTGCGTCTCACCATGTTTGGTGCACATATGTACTTTATGAACTTTTAATAAAGATGTGTTTCTTTTAAAAAAATTACTTAATTTTTACAAGGTAGTTCTGAGGGGGTGACTTTGAACCTTAAACCCCCCCCCCCCCGTCACTTGGAAAATGACACAACTGTCACGCACTTTGCAAATCAGTCTACAAAAGCCGCTGGATGGAATGGGATGACATTCCATTCCTCCCTCAAACTTTGTACAGAAAATTGCTGCGCCTTGTACCCATTTGAGACAGCCGTCTTTTTCACCATACAGTAGATGCCTGCATTTTTAAAACTCTCTTTGGAGCTGTGACTAGGGACTTGGCCGTGTGTGACTGAGGTATCTCCTTTGAGGGGTGACCTCCTGCACCTCAACAAGTTCCACTGGCTTGGAAAGGCTTCACACACAGGCCTGTCTGGGACTGTGAGAGCCTAATTAGGCACAACCTGTGCACAGGTAAGTGGGGAGGTGGCAAAAGGCAGCCTTCAAGTCATTTTGCTGTTCCTTCTTCTTCCTCACCATGCCTCCCCCTGCCCCACCATTTTTGCAATGGTTTCCCTTTAAATTCCTCAGGTGGTTCAGTCACAGAACCACCTCCATATCCAGTTAATAGGTGTGCTGGTAGCTCTCTGGAATGGGCATATATTCAATTTAATGTGACTGGGGAGTATGTCACAGTTGCAATATTTTTGTGCACATGCTGTTCTTAAACTAAGAAAATGCCAAAGGGAAGTTTATACTGAAATTTTTACCGCACATCTGGTCCAGAAAGTTAAAATGATTTGGGGGGGGGGGATATTGGTTGCTAATTTAGCAAAGTCTTAAACTTCAGATAATCAAGCAAAACAGTTCATCTACTCTCAACCCTCAATTTGAAAATAGATTAAAGGATTATGAAACAAATATCATGGTTAAAATTACATGGAATAAACGTAAGTATAAATACTTGCTGCACCTCTCTTTGTGCACCTGGAAAGAACCCTTCTCATCTTAAGCACTCATCATTTACGCCTTTGGACTCTCATGTCAAAACTAGTACGCCACACATCACAAAGGTTGATGACCATTTGAAAGCTGCAGAATTCAACCACCTGCCTCCTTACAGAGCAGGAGCTCACTCATTACACCAGATGCCCAATCTGCCAGGTCACAGTTGACTCCTAGCGTTCAAACCCTAACTAATTACACCTCCAAAAGCCTCATACTGCTCCCAGATTTGCTTGTCTATAATTATATCATAACATCATTCCATTTAAATTGTGTTTTTGGGGCAGGGAGAGGTGAGCATGTCACTTACTTTGAAAGACGAGGCAGCAATGCAGAGGAAATGGGCTGGGACCTAAGAGGTTTGGACACAGAACAGACCCTCCCCGTTGTGTGCAATGTTGCCAAGCAGCTCGTCAGAGTGTGTAAATGAGAACCTGAAGTAGACTGCTGCTTCTTTCTTTCCCTGGCCAGGAGATGGAAGGAGCAATGAATGAAAAGGTGGAGAAAGATTTGAGGTGTTTGTTTTGTTTTGTTTTTTTGGAAGAGGGAATCTGGGACTCTGCAGGATATAGTGAGAAGCCATGATGGCTTAAGGTTTTTCATGACGGTCCTGGCATTTTGTGGGAAGTTGGAGACTATGGAGTACACCAGTATATGGTTCCCAGACCCTTCTTTATGGAGTATTGGGCCTCTACACCTGGATGCAGTCTCCCTGACATAGCATAACTTTTGTGTTCCTGATACAGAAGATTTGCCTGGTAAAACTTCTTGCCATAGATTGCAATTGCTCAATTTGGATGTGCTTATCATGTACACATACGTCTTTTGTATTGCTCCTTATAGAAAAGTTTGCTGCAGTGCATGGATACATGCATGAACCCACTAGGTGAAACATTTTAATCAAAGAACATGGAATGTCACTGAGTATTCCAGAAATTCTTTGTAAGGTGCTCCGTGAGATAGCACACTGCAGCTTTTGCCCCCGAGAGATGACTCCCATATTGACAAGTATAAAATTATGTGATTCCTGCTTTTCATTTGCACTAATCAATTTCCTTGTTCTCTCTTTGCCCAAGAATTTTCTCTTTGGGAGGAGGGAAAGGAAGACACATACATCATTAGCTGAGATGTTTAAAGTCTTACTACCAGAGATTCTATTTTTCCTTTCCTCCAGTAATGTAGCAGTATATTTGAAATGTCTTCAGGGTTTAGTACTAATCAGCTTTGCAGATGATCTGGCTAACTGCATCACAAGACTGCTTCTTGTAAGACGAATCGCTATGAGCACTAACTGACCTTGGCTGGAAGTCTTTCAGAGGCAGCATCCCCCTAATGTTATACAAGGAGGCGGAGGGAATGATGAACAAATCTAACCACAAATTCAATGACCTCTCAATTCAGATTAAAGTGGAGAGACAAGCCTTAAGACACTTACACGATCTTCAAAAAATATGTAATACTTCCTCACCATTTGCAAGTCACATAATCCATCCCTGGGGACAATAGCGGGCACCTAGTTTCTTAGCTAATGCCGTACCAGGGTGACTAGGGGGTATTCCCAATTAAATTTCTCCTTGATACTTTGAAGCATTTTCCATAATATGTATAAAGTTGGTATACTGTGAAACAACGCAAAAGAGGCCCCCCCAATGTATCCTCCTATCTCTATTAAATCTATAAAATAAAAGGTGAGTAATGCCTCCCAAGTAAAACTGTTAACATTTCTAGGTGTGCCAGAATAATAATAATAATAATAATAATAATAATAATAATTATTATTATTATTATTATTAATTATTTAGATCCCTCCCATCTGGCTGAGTTTCCCCAGCCACTCTGGGTGGCTCCCAATCAAGTGTTAAAAACAGTACAGCATTAAATATTAAAAACTTCCCTTAACAGGGCTGCCTTCAGATGTCTTTTAAAGATAGGATAGCTGCTTATTTCCTTCACATCTGAAGGGAGGGCGTTCCACAGGGCAGGTGCCACTACTGAGAAGGCCCTCTGTCTGGTTCCCTGTAACCTCACTTCTCACAATGAGGGAACCGCCAGAAGGCCCTCGGTGCTGGATTTCAGTGTCTGGGCTGAACGATGGGGGTGGAGACGCTCCTTCAGGTATACAGGACCGAGGCCATTTAGGGCCGAGTTTGTCCATCGGTCCATATAGCTCAGTATTATCTGCACCTTTTGTATGCAGGGATTGAATTCTGCATGCAAGGCAAACGCTCTACCACCAAGTTATGGATTTTACCACTCCTAAACTCTTCCTGCCTACTTCCTGCCACTGTCCAACCCCATCAGTGCAGGCTGCTTTCAACCCCTTCATATTCTACAGTTCCAGCTACCATTCTCTTTGAAACAAGACTACTTCCTGAACTCCTCAAGGCATACAGGGGGGGCTAGCAAACTCATTGTTATAAGGCTGATTGCTGCAAAGGAGCCTGGCGTTCTGACAGGAGAGAGTTAATGGGCCCAGAATGACTGGAAGTGTTCCTTATTGGTCAGCAGGCCAAGCTGCCAGGTGCAACTGTAGTTTATGTAATTGTAGGTCAGTAGCCTACAAGGAATGGTAAAACAGCTGGAGTAACCTCTTGAAGGTAAGAGACATTTTGGCAAAAGGCATAGATTTCTCTCTCACCAGCTCACCAAGGTCATGTAAGCCAAGATCTTTAGTCTTTTCAGAGGGAATGGGAAACAGACTGAGATAGCTTTGAGCTCTGGAAAAGGCCTTTTAGTGAGCTAACTTTCTCTGAAGATCTGATGTGGGGCAAACCTATTTCTCAGTCTAGAAAAACTGTGGTGTGGTGACAAATCCCATGCACATAAATAGTGAGAGTTGTGTGTGCTGCTGGTCTACATCAGTATATGAACTGATGAGAAAGACCAACACTTGAGAGAAGTTTTTATTCCACAGAAAAAGACACAGGTGAAAGACATGATTTTTAAAATATCTATCAGATTTTTTAAATCTATTGAAGATAGATATTTTTAAAATATCTATCAGATATTTTAAACATTGAAGTTCAGGCCCACTTGGAATTTTCTGTATAACAGGGATGATTAAAACCAAACGTATATCCCTGTAAAAACAACATCATAGCAGGACATGAGAAATGGTTTCCAGCTCTACCAAGCCGCAAGGGCAGACTCGTTCTGCGTACGGTTTACCTGCGTACGGTTTACCCTGTATTCAAGTTACAAGAAATGACATTCTGACTGAACATCAGGAAGAATATACTGATGGTAAGGGCTGTTTGACAGTGCAACAGACTCCCTCGGGAGGTTGTGGACTCTCCTTCCTTGGAGGTTTTTAAGCAGAGGTTGGATGGTCATCTGTCATGGATGCTTTAGTTGAGATTCCTGCATTGCAGGGGGTTGGACTAGATGACCCTTGGGCTTCTTTCGAGCTCTACAATTCTATGATTCTATAGCAAATTTAAATACATACATACTGTACGTAACCTTGGAAAATTGGGATGGGGATCACTGTTGGGCCTGCTTTCTAGATGATTTGTTATTTGGACACAATGATGGGTTAGAAATGTAAATAAATACAGTGGTGCCCTGCAAGATGAATGCCTCGCAAGACGGAAAACTCGCTAGACGAAAGAGTTTTCCGTTTTGGAGGTGCTTCGCAAAACAAATTTCCTATGGGCTTGCTTCGCAAGACGACAATGTCTTGCGAGTTCCTGCTGTTTTTTTTCCCTTCCCCCCCTTTTCCTAAGCCGCTAAGCCGCCTATCAGCTGATCCGATCAGCAGATAAGCCGCTAAAAGCCGCTAATAGCGCTAATCCGCTAATCCGTCAATGGGCTTGCTTTGCAAGACGAAAAAACCACTAGACGAAGAGAATCACAGAACGGATTCTTTTCGTCTTGCGAGGCACCACTGTAGTCAAGCAAGCAGGTGCACCTTGGCTGGACCAACACATCTGGTTGCAGAAGAAAAAAATCGTGCCTCTCCCCATTTCCATGTACAAATACCAGCCAGGCTGGAAAGGAAGCAGCATCCCACATGGTGCCTGAAGGCAGCAGCATACTCTCCAACATTCCTCTGATAAAAAATCGGGACGTAATTGGGGGAGGCTGCTGTCTATCAAATTTGGCACCTCCCATCTGTCAAGTTCAAAGCCCTGCCCCTTTCCCTTCCTAGGCGGTTGCCTGGATACCACCCCCCGCCTCTCTATGATGTAAATAGAGAGGCCCTCTTGCATGGCGCTCTAGCACCGCCACCCTCTATGATATCTTATTTCTCTCCCCCTGCCTTCGCTCTGCAGTGACTTTGGCATTCGGCACAGACAGCAGCAGGCAGGGGCACTTGGCACTGCACAGCTGCCTCCTTCGCCTCAGAGGTTTTGTGAGAAGAGGAGGGTGCGAGGCCAAATGCCGCCACTGCAGAGCTAAGGCTGTCTCACAGGCCTCTGTTGCTTCAGGGAAATGGGGGGGGGGGGAGCCACAGCCACAGCTACAGTCCTTGCTGGCCACCATCCATCCACCATAAGGGTGAAGCTGAGCGGCAGAGACTCTCACAGCTGCTCTCACAAGGCTTCATTTTCCTCCTTTACCTGAGGTGATGGAGTGGCAGGACCGGAGGCCGTGGAGGTCCCCCCCTCACACTCCTCTTTCTCCTCTACAGGTGGCCAGTCTGGCTGGCTGCCTTCCTCTTCCTGGTGGGTGAGGGGACAAAGAAGTGACCCCTGAGGAGGGGGGAGGGAGGAGTTTATCACCAAAAGATGCACGAGTCAGCCAGCTCATGTGGCAGCACTGCAAACACTGGCTCATCCCCAAGCTCGGTGGCAGCATTGAAGGACGAAAATGGGAATCCTGGGATCAAATCAGAAACTGGGATGGCTTCTGGGATTCTGGGATGTCCTGCAAAATGGGGACAGTTAGAAGGTATGCAACAGGCCAGCAGAGGGTGAGCTACATGCTGCACATCTGCCGCCTGATGTGGCTGCCTCACTCTGCCTAGCGACAGGGCCTTCCCCATGATGCACTGAGAACACAGCCAAGGGCTGCCAAATCATTCTCACCCACTTTTTCTCTAGGAAAAACAACAACTTTCTCCTTCAACCCCCTCACGCCCCATGCGTTCCACAAAGTTAAGAGCCAGAAAAGGAAAGAATGTGTGTTTGTGTGTGTACAGGGGGCAGGGGAGCAATGAAAAGTAACACGGAGGACTCAAGTCATTTGTACATTCAAATTTGAAGATGACTTAGATTTCAAGATACCGTCTGTTGCAAGGATTATGCTGCTAATCATCTAAATTTGACTCCCCTTTCCCCCTCCCTCCCTCTCAGACACTACCTGCAAAGCCTCTCTCAAAATTATCTGGTAAGCCCTTCTCATGAAAGGCTTTCCTGCGAGGTTTCTTTTGGAAGGCTCCGGAAAAGGTAAATAAAAACGAATTAATACAGCATTTCCCTTTTGTAGGGAAAATATGCAAATAGTGGCTTGACAGAGCTTTAGCAGCATTAAAGGCTTTCCTGTGGTATCCTCAGAGGCTTTGCTCCCAGAATCAGAAGCCTTTAGGCAACCTTTAGCTTCATTTATGCGTAATACACCCTCTCTGGCTAATGTCCTTCTGGCCCAATTCCCCACAGCACTGTTTCCTCTCTCTCTTTTGGCTTCACACTTCATGAATTTTATTTGCAATCAATAAATAAGCCCATTAACATCAAGGTTTTGTATTTTTATCATATATCATAATTTCTCATAAACGGTTTCACTGTACAGGTCAGGTTCACTGAGCGTGGCCCACTCATCTTTATTTCTCAACAGATAACACAGAAACACACAGGAAATATGCACAGGAGAAATTATGCACAAGAGATGAAAGTCCTTATTACACAACAAAATTCCTCGCCTTAATATTTTTTTTTCCCTTTGAAAATGATGTCCAACACTGCATTTGGTTTACACAAGCTCTTTGCAATTTCCCAAAGCAGATTGGGAAAAATTATTTTGATACCCAAAGGGCAGGCGGTGGCAGGGGGGCACTATTCTGAAAAAGAAAAGCAAGGGGATACTAAGAAGTATCCTCCACAAAATTAATGGTCTTATAGGAAAATGGAACTTTTAGTCAAGAAATTAGGAGGTCTGCCTTATTCCTCAACATGTTTGAGCAAGGACAAATTAGCAGTCTGTATAAAACAGTTCCTTTTTATTAAAAAAAACTGTGAATGGAAGGTATAATTTGTTAACAGTTGATCCTCTTTGTGCCTCTAATTAGGAAGTGGTAAGCTGCTTTTTAATGTGCTTGCTGAGTTTATGTGTTCATCCCAAGCCAAAGATTCTGTCTATCTCTCATCCCTTTTCTCATATTAGCTACATGGAAAAATAATACATGACTGAGGTAGTAGGGATAGGCATCTTGCGGCCCCTCCTGAAAAGCTGGTTGTACTTATGTAGGTGTCAGGGAACTGCCATCGGAAGGACAGGAGGTGGAAGGGCTCACAGAGGTTGGGAGAGACTCAGCACCTGAAGAGGGAACCAGCAGGGAGAGAGGAGGGGCTCCGAGGGAAAGTGAGCAGGAGGGATGGCTCAGAGACACTTCCAGCGAGGACAGTGGGGAGGTTTCAGGACCTCCTATAGGGACACCCACTCCCCGCCGGAAACTGTCACGCCGAGAGTCCAGAAGACGTGTTTCCGTTAAGGAGCTTTTATGTTGGAAGCGATTCCGAAAGCAACCACTGTCGGAATCTGCCAGCGACCGACGAAGCCATGCTTAAGGGGCTCCGTTACAGACAGAGGTTTGCGGACTTGAACAAACTCTGAGGGATTTGGATTTTACGCACAAGCAGCTCATCATCCCATCACAGCATTCCGACAGTCCCTGAAAGCAGCTTGTGCAGGAGAAGGCATCATGAGCAACCCAGCCGGAACCGGAGAAGCAGGAGCTGGAGCGGGTCCAAGCCTGGAAGAAAGGTACCGGGTGTTGGAGGTCCAGCTAGCGCTGCAGACAGCGAGGCTCGAGGAGAGGAGGGCTCAAGATGCAGAGAAGGGGAAAACCACCCCGCTAGCCAGAAAGGTGCCAGGATTGGTGCAGAATTTTTTTGGGGGGGAGCCCAAGGACTATCATGCCTTCAGGACAGAGATGCAATATGCCCTCAATCCGCAGTTTGATGACTTTCCCGACGAGGAATCGCGGGTGGCATTTGTGATTGGGCATCTCGAAAAGGGGGCGAGAGACTGAGTTAGGCCCCTGATGGCAGCAAATAATGACATCCTAAAGGACACGATGAAGTTTTTTCGTGCCATGGACATGATGTTTTCCAGCGATATTGAGCAGGGAGTGGTACGCAGACAGTTAATGGCTTGTAAACAGGGGAGCCGATCTGTCCGTGAGTACTGGACTGAGTTCACCATGCTGATCCATAAATTAGGGTGGGATCTATCGGCGGAACCCATACAAATGCTTTTTGAAGAAGGGCTTTCTTCGGCTGTAAAAGACGAACTTTCCCGGGGGCCCAGGGCGGAGTCTATGGACCAGCTGACCAAATCTGCGCTGACCATAGGAGCATGCCAGGAGGCGAGAGCCTTGGAGAAGCGGGAAGGGAAGGGGGAACGTTGGAGGGAGTTTCATATTCCAGAGATTCCAGAGCCTCCCTTCCCGCCAGGAGAGCCGATGGAAATTGGAACAGCGCGCGCGTGCGCAGTTTCAAAGCCCAGTGAAGGGTGGAAGAAGGAGGGGAAAGGCGCCAAGAAATTTATCTCTGCCAACAGCCAGGTCACTTTGCCAGAGTCTGCCCCCAAAGAAAGGAATGGCAAGGGATGGCGGGAGCTGTTGGGGAGAAGGAGGAAGAAGTTCCGCAGCAAGTAAAAGCCAACGCCTGGCTGCCACCGTCGGGGCACAGCAGCCAGGCCAAAGAGCAGTGAAAGTGCCCACGCTGGAACTGCCTAAGCCCGCCCTAGTGGTAGAGGTGTTACTAGAGCTGCCAAACGGACACCCACTAAACATAAAGGCGCTATTGGACTCAGGCAGCTCCTGCAATTTCATGAGCAAGGAGTTTGCGGCTGAACACCAGATACAGACTATCCCTTTAAGCAACCCTTTGCAGGTGACCACGATTGATGGGAGGGAGCTGTTGGGAGGAGAAGTCAGCCAACAGACTGTCCCAATGATAATGAGGGTAGCAAGACACACTGAACTAATAGCGTTTAATGTGGCTACCTTGGGAGGAGCTCCCATTATTTTGGGAATGAGCTGGCTAGCATTACATGATCCGCTAGTGGGCTGGCATCAGAGAGTGGTCTCCTTTGGGTCAGCACATTGTCTTGAACACTGCAAAGAGGGGGAGGCTCAAGGAGGGGCCAAAGCCACTCTAGCAGGGACGGAAGTAACGGAGAAAGGGAAGGTGCCCCGACAATACGCCGACCTGAGCAACGTCTTCAGCGAGAGGGAAGCAGACAAACTACCCCCGCATAGACCCTTTGACTGTCAAATCAATTTACTCCCTGGGGCGCAGCTCCCTGTAGGCAAGCTGTACACCATGTCAGACAGGGAGATGCAGGAGTTAAGGGAGTTCATTGGCAAGAACCTGAAGAGAGGTTTCATCAGAGAGTCCAGAGCAGTGGGTGGTAGCCCAGTGTTTTTTGTGGATAAAAAAAACACGGACAAACCGAGGCTGGTCGTGGACTTCCGGGCCTTAAATGCAGTGTCAGAACCAGTGACTTTCCCTATGCCCAGAATTGATGACATTTTGACAAGGGTCAGGAAGGGAAAGATTTTTACTAAACTGGACCTGAGGGGGGCGTACAACCTGATACAGATAAGGAAGGGAGATGAATGGAAAACCACCATGTTCACCCCATTGGGGGCATTTGAATATCTCGTTATGCCCTTTGGTCTGCAGGCAGGCTCAGCGTGTTTTCAATCATTTATGAACCACGTCTTGGGACCTTTGCTTTACAAGAATTGCGTGGCCTTCTTAGATGACGTGTTGGTGTATTCAGAGAATGAGGAGCAGCATGTGAGAGACGTCAGGGAAGTGTTGGGCAAACTGCAAGCGAACCAGCTGTGGGTGAAACTGGAGAAATGTCAGTTTCATACCAAGGAGGTGGAATTCCTAGGGTACCGCCTGTCAGACAAGGGATTGGCCATGGATCCAGGCAAGGTCCAAGCGGTGCTGGAATGGAAGACACCGAGAACGAAAAAGGATGTGCAAAGATTCCTAGGGTTTGGAAACTTCTATCGAAAGTTCATCAGAAATTTTGCCCACCTGACGGCTCCCATTACGGACTGTCTCAGCAGTAAGAAGAAATTCGTTTGGACGGCGGAGGGGCAGCGAGCTTTTGAGGAACTGAAAAGGGCATTCGCTTCTGAAGAACAACTCCTACATGTGGATTTACAAAAACCAATGAGAGTAGAGACAGACGCATCGGACTGGGCGGTGCGGGCGGTGCTTCTGCAGCCTGGGGAGGAGAAGTTGGAGTGGAGACCGTGCGCCTTTTTCTCGCGAAAGCTGAACAAATCCGAGAGGAACTACACCGTGTATGACCGAGAACTACTCGCCATTCACGAAGCGTTCCGAAGATGGAGGCACCTATTAATTGGTGCAGAACATAAGGTGCAAGTGTGCACTGACCACAAGAACCTAGAGTATTGGAGAACGGCACGAGTACTCAACCAACGGCAAGTGAGATGGGCCCAGGAGTTCTCCAAATTCCACTTTGAAATTTGTTACGTGCCAGGCCCAGAGAACGTTAGGGCGGATGCTCTCTCACGCAAACCTGAATATTTGGAGGGGGAGGGAGCACCCGAAGAGAGACATGTCATCCCAGAGGACCGCTGGGTGTGTGGGGCGGCATTGGTGGGGCAAAGAGAACTGGTAGAGGAAACGGAGAATGATGAATATGCCCAGTATAAGCTCAGAGGTCTCAGGAGGGAGGGAGAGAAACCCGGAGGTTTTGAGGAAAGAAACGGGGCATTGTATTACAAGGGGGCACTGTATATACCCGAAGGAGAATTGAGGGGGAGAGTACTCAAGCAGTTGCACGACAGCCCCACAGCGGGGCATTTTGGGCAACACAAGACCATGTGGTTGGTCACCAGGGAATTTTGGTGGCCCAAGGTCAGGGAAGATGTACGGGAGTATGTAAGAGGGTGTGACCAATGCCAGTGAGCCAAAGGGGAGAGGCGGGCGCCGGCGGGGTTATTAGAACCGTTACCCACACCAGAACGACCGTGGGAGGCAGTGTCGATTGATTTTATGACTGATCTGCCGAAGTCCAAGGGGAAAACAGCCATCATGGTCGTGGTAGACCTATTAACAAAGATGTGCCACTTTATAGCCTGCTCGCATGCAGTCACGGCGGAAGAGACGGCTAAATTGTTTGTAGAACACATTTTTAGGTTGCATGGCGCCCCCTTGAGGGTGGTGTCAGACCGAGGGAAACAATTTACGTCCAGGTTCTGGAGGAAGCTCATGAGCTTCCTGCATGTAGAGGTCAATTTTTCGACTGCCCGGCACCCCCGAAACCAACGGGCAGGCGGAGAGAGCAAACGGTATACTCCAGCAATACCTGAGGTGTTATGTCAATGACAGAGAGAATGATTGGGTAGAGAAGTTGGCGTTGGCGGAATTTGCCTACAACAATGCGGAGAATGTGTCCACAGGGATGAGCCCCTTTTTGGCTAATTATGGGTGTCATCCCAGGGCATTTCCCGGGGGAGGAGGGGAGAGATGGAGCGTCCCGGCTGCCGAACAGTTTGTAGAAGAAATGGAAGCGATTCATCGTCAGCTCCAACTCAATTTAGAAAGGGCCAAGGAAGAATATAAGAGGCAGGCAGACAAACACAGGAGGGAAGGTGAAACCATTCGGGTGGGGGATCAGGTGTGGCTGTCCACCCAAGGGTTGCCGTTTAAAGGGGGTTGCAAGAAATTAAGACCCAAAAGATTGGGTCCCTTTGAGGAGGTTCTTTCCGGGGTTTTGCCTCCTCACCGCCCATAGGGGAGGGAACGGGAGGGGGTGAAGGGGGCCCTGGAGGGAACTGCCATCGGAAGGACAGGAGGTGGAAGGGCTCACAGAGGTTGGGAGAGACTCAGCACCTGAAGAGGGAACCAGCAGGGAGAGAGGAGGGGCTCCGAGGGAAAGTGAGCAGGAGGGATGGCTCAGAGACACTTCCAGCGAGGACAGTGGGGAGGTTTCAGGACCTCCGTTAAGGAGCTTTTATGTTGGAAGCGATTCCGAAAGCAACCACTGTCAGAATCTGCCAGCGACTGACGGAGCCATGCTTAAGGGGCTCCATTACAGACAGAGGTTTGCGGACTTGAACAAACTCTGAGGGATTTGGATTTTACGCACAAGCAGCTCATCATCCCATCACAGTAGGTGTTGGGATCTTTAATAACACAGGACTCCAGAGTGCATGAAGAAGCCTCCACAAGTGTGTGTGTGTGTGTGCACGTGCACGCATGCACACGCACACACACACACACACACACACACACACACACTGGTACCTCGGTTTAAGAACTGTCCTGTTTAAGAATTATTTGGTTTACGAACTCCGCAAAACCAGAAGTAGTGTCCTGGTTAGCAAACTTTACCTCAGTCTAAGAACAGAATCCGAACAGTGGAAGGGCACCAGCGGCGGGAGGCCTCATTAGGGAAAGTGCGCCTCAGTTTAAGAATGGTTTCTGTTTAAGAACGGACTTCTGGAATGGATTAACTTCATAAACTGAGGTACAGTACCACTGTACACAGACACACAGACACACTTGTTGTTTATACATTTTCCAATAGAAATGTTGCTTGCATTTTCCAACTTATCAAGAGTCTTACAGTACTTCCCAACCAACTCTTCCCTGACTTCCTAGATCTTTTCTTTATTAGCTGCATCTCCGTTGTCCACCCACCCTATTTTCATCCTAGGTTTCACTTAGCTTGTCTACTGCTGGTCATAAATTTATCAGTGCTTGAAAGCTGACCTCAACACCACCTCTCTTCAAGTACTGCTCTAAAAAGGTCCCACTCACTTCTTGGGGGCTTTTTTGTCCCAATTTCTGATTTTAGCTGTCATACTTGCCAGTTCTACAAATTCTATTAATTTGTGTAACTATTCTTCTTTTATTGGAGTTGTTTTCTCTTTCCAATATTTTGCACACACTATTCTTGTAGTGGTTATTGCATACAAGAATACAGTTCAATTTTTCCTAGGTATCTCTTTTCCTATAATTGTTAATAAGAAAGCTTCTGCTTTCTTTGGAAAGTTGAGCTTAAATATTTTTTTGAGTTCATTATATACCATCTCTCCACCCCCCTTTGGTGTATTTACAGAACCACCACATATGAATTAGTGAACATTCTGTTTCTGAACACTTCCAACACAGATTGGATCTTTTCTTGTATATACTAGCAATTTTACCATCTGTAGATATTTTTTTTGGAATTACCCAGCTCCCCCTACATGATCATCTTGGCTATGAGTTCTAGAAGACCTGCTCCCTGCCTTGCAGGCCTTTTTTCACCAGGCCTGGAAGCTCGGACTGACTCCAGCTACAAAAGCTGAGGTAGACCAGAGACCATCTTGGCTGCGAGACCTGGGGGACCTGTACGAGGCCTTGCAGGGATTGTGTCCAGGGTGTTTGTCTACCAGCTCCATCTGGTGCACCAGCTGAAACCTTACCTGCTTGCACATTGTCTCACCAGAGTGGTACATGCTCTGGTTATCTCCCACTTGGACTACTGCAATGCACTCTACATGGGGCTACCTTTGAAGGTGATTCTGAAACTTAAAGTTAATCCATGCTGCAGCTGCCTGACTGATGACTGAAAACAGCCTTTGGGACCATATAACACCAGTCCTAAAAGACCTACATTGGCTCCTAGTATCTTTCCAAGCACAATTCAAAGTGTTGGTGTTGACCTTTAAGGCCCTTAATGACTTGGGTCCTGTATACCTGAAGGAGAGTCTCCACCCCCATTGTTCAGCCTGGACACTGAGGTCCAGTACCAAGGTCCTTCTGGGGGTTCCATCATTGTGAGAAGTGAAGTTACAAGGGACCAGGCAGAGGGCCTTCTTGGTAGTGGTGCCCACCCTGTGGAATGCCCTCTCAACACAAAGTGAGAACCAATTATGCAACCTTCCATAGAAATCGGAAGGCAGCCTTATATCGGAATGCTTTTAATGTGTGATATTCTGTTGTTGTTGTTGTTGTTGTTGTTGTTGTTGTTGTTGTTGTTGTTGTTGTTGTATACCCTGTAGGAAACCACCCAGAGTGTCTGGGGAATAATAATAATAATAATAATAATAATAATAATAATAATAATAATAATAATAATAATAATTCCACCAGGCATGGGAGGGCCAGGCTCTGGCTGGCTCCAGCTACAAAAGCTAAGACTTCTGAAGAGGTCAGAGGCCATCCGGCTGTCACTTAGTGCAGACCGAGGTCACTGAGTCTGAGTTTCCACAGCCACCACCTACCATGAACCACTGTTGGCAGCAATGGCAACAACAATGGCAGGTAAGTTCTACACTTATGATAATATTTTATCCTCTTGCTTCTGCTATTTTAAACATGCATTTGACTTCCTTTAGTAATATTTTATTTTGAAATGGTTAAGGTAATTTTGGTTAACTTTGCTGTGCTAAATGTGCATTCTGTAGTTGACCTTTGTAATATTTTATTTTGATATCTTTACGATAATACTTTCCTGTTAAGTACATTGCTTTGAATGTATACTTTATATTTGACTTTCTTCGGTAATGTTCAGTAACGTTCCGGATGGTTTGATGTTTTAATGTGTTGCACACTGCTTTGAGATCTTTCCCCCCTTAAAAATATAAAGCAGTATAGAAATGAAATTAATAATAATAATAATAATAATAATAATAATAATAATAATAATATGTAGGCTGCCCCAGTTATTTCAGTGGAAGGACCCAACCTGTCTGGACACTCCTCTGCTCCTAGAATCCAATTGTTGAAATTAGCAAGAAGATCTGGTGGGTTGGAGAGCTCTCTGTATGTACACCAGGGACTGTGTGGCGCTAACTAATTGCGGGAGGGAAGATTATGTTCAGAAACTTCATATCAAAACTGATTCAAGCCATGTGGCAGCTCCACCAGTGGGTGACCCAATAGATTAAATAACTAAATGTTGTACAGGAACAGGATCTGCCCATGTTCCTGGTTATACATGATTGCTGTGTTTCTATTTCCTCCAAAATGTTTCGCTGCAGTTGTGTGCCTCTGGGTACAAAGACACTTCTCGGCTTCACGTTCAACTTCTTTTCTTAGCCAGATGTCAGACATCACAAAATTGACAACCACATTCTAAGTGGACGTGAAACCATTTGATTCTTACTAAATGGGAATTGTCATCTTGCTGAGTACTGGGCAGATCTCCTGTTGTGGTTTCTCAAGGAAGGTTTTTAAACATCACAGATTTAGTCCAACTAGGAGAGCCCATAATTTTCCTTATGACTGTTCATAGAAAGGAATATATGTTCTTGACAATGGTGTTGAAGGCAACAGTGTAAGAAGTTTCATATCAGTATATGTTACATATTCCTTTAATGGTCTCTCTCAGTGGGTCTGTGCTTTTTTTCTGATTCATTGGTTTTCTTTGTGTAATTGATTAATGCATCCATGTTAGGCTAACCAAACCTCCACATCTCCATTTCATTATTTAAAAAAGATACTGAGATCAATACACAATAAGGCAGGCTTATGAGTTTTTGTATCCTTATACAACTTAAATTATGCATTTCTAGACTCATCTATTGTTTTTCATTTTATTTTCTGGGCACATAATTGCTGCTCGTCAAAAGGTTCAGATCCTTGCATTCAGGTCAAACTGATTTGGGACCTCTTTAAATTGTTCCAGTGGGTCATTTCCTGTTTTCCAGTGGCTGTGATGGCAGACTCATTAAAACGGCCAGCTCGTCTGATTTCGTTATCTTTCAAAGCAACATATGTCAGGAATACATTCACTTCTTTATTTCTGAATACAAAACAGAAGGGAAATTTAAACTTTGATTCTTGCAGTAAGCCACAACAGCTTGGCCATTAGTAAGCTGCCGGTGTGCATTGAGAGTGTACCGTGAACTGTGAGGTCAAAGGCTGTTATTGCCCAAAGAATTCTTGAACTACTCTGTGTCTCAGATAACTCAATTTATATGTCACAGAAGAAGGTGAAGATAGCATATTTTGGATAAATTATATTCCACTTGCACTTAGAGAGTTCTTGACGATGCTTAGAAGAGAAAAGGGTTACACCCCAATCACAAATGTCAAGAAGCTAGCTAGCAGAGTACTACAACCGACTGCAGAACAAAACCATTATTGCAAGAGAGAAAGCTTCCAGACAGAACTTCTGCAATGCTGCTTTCTCTCCTGGGAACTGGGCTAAATTTTCAGGCAAGAATACAGGGCAACTTGGCCACAACAATGCAAGCCCATCCACATCTATCTCATTTGTGGTTCTCTTAGCCGGGCCGGGTTTGCCCATGAAACTAAATTGTTCAAAGTCATTAAAACAAAAAAGAGGTGGTGAAGAGTTTCAAAAGGACCTCTCCAAACTGAGTGAATGGGTGGTGAAATGGCAGATACAATTCAATGTAAGCAAGTGTGAAGTGATGAAGTTAATTTCATGTATACGTTCATGGGGTCTGAACTGGAGGTGGCTAATGGGGAACGAGACCTTGGAGTCCTAGTAGATAGTTTGGTGAAGATATTGACCATTCCATGCTAGGGATCATTGGGAAAGGAATTGAAAATAAAACTGCCGTTATCATAATGCTGTTATACAAATGTGTGCTTGCGACCACATTTGGAATACTGTGTACAGTTCTGGTTGTCTCACCTCAGAATGGATATTATAGATTTGGAAAAGGTTCAGAAAAAGGCAACCAAAAAATTGATCATGGGGATGGAGTGAGTCCCCTGTGAAGAATGGTTGCAGCATTTGGGACTTTTTAGCTTAGAGAAAGAGCAAGGAAGAGGTGGCATGATAGAAGTTTATAAAATTATGCATGACATGGAGAAAGTGGAGAGGAAAGTTTCTCTCTCTCTCATGACACTAGAACTCATGGACGCCCAATGAAGCCAAGTGCTGGAAGATTCAGGATGGAGAAAAGAAAGTACTTATTCACACAACACATAGTTAACCTATGGATCTCACTCCCACAGGACGCAATGTTAGCCACCAACCTACATGGCTTTAAAAGGGGATTGGACAAATTCACCACAATGTAAGGAACTGAAAGTCTCAAATGTTATCAATCGCTCTTATAGATGAGAAAGTTTCAAATTTAATGTTTTCTTTTTAATCCCCCAACACAGCGACACACCACCAACAAAACAGCATTTTAAAAATGCAACGCACCCTTAAATTTGTGCCCCACTGGTGGAAATTGGCCCCATAAGCTATGGTTGATTAATCTACCAATCAAACTGATTGAAGCTTACAACCCTAGATAATATAAAAGGTTACCGAAAGCCAAACTCGGATGGTTTTGGCTGTGTTTCACATGTTCCAGCTGCTTGTGAAGCATCCTCAGGACACATTTATGTAGCAAGTCCCCTCTGAGCCTAGACTTAATACCAATCTAATATAGATTGGTTAGAGGTAGTCAGCATGGATTTACCAAAGAGATGTCATGCTTAACAAACTTGATTCACTTCTTTGAGGAAGTAGCAATGAGAGTGGACAAGAGTGAAGAACTAGACATAATTCACTTGGACTTGAAAGGGCTTTCAATATGGTACCATATAACAGATTCATTTATAAGGTTAGCAGGTAGAGCATTGATGGTGAAATAGTCAATTGGATATCAAATTGACTCAGTAACAAGCACTGGAGATGGTGGTAATGGTGACAGATCACACTGGAGTGTGTAAATATGCACCATGGGGTGCACAAGTGAAGATTTCATGAATCTAGTATTGATAGGCAATCATTGACCAAAGAGAATCAGAAGAAAATTAAAAACACTTTAGAAAAGCATATAAGGGAAAAGAAAACACACACACCCTCTTATTTGAAGCCCTACCAAATGAAGAGCTATGTAATTCATCATATAGTGTTAAGGGTCTGTGATGTATTTCACCAAAACAAATGACTACTCCTTCAACCTTCAGCTTCACAGAAGTTATCCTAGTCTTCACTGAGGCAGTCCCGTTTCTGGATAGCATTATTCCAGAGTGCAGATGGCGCACACATGACTAAACGCTCATGTCTATCTATCTATCTATCTATCTATCTATCTATCTATCTATCTATCATCTATCTATCTATCTATCTATCTATATGTTAATAATAATAACTTTGTATTTAGGCATTTTTAATTACCGTATTTTTCGCTCTATAACACGCACCAGACCATAACACGCACATAGTTTTTAGAGGAGGAAAACAACAACAAAAAAATTCTAAATGAAACAGTGGATGTATGATTTTTGTGGTTCATGCTGTGGCCACAGACATGTGATCTGACGGTGAGTTTGGGGTAGCCCAATGCAAAATCCATGCTTTGTAACCACGTTTTAAGTGGGGAGGGAAGGAAAAGCACTCAAGGGACAAGGAGCACGCATGGGGTGTGTGAAGAAGGATGCTGCTAATAATGCTATTTAGCGAGCTGAGTGGGGAGGAGAGAGGGACAGAGAGCCTGCTTGCTTTAAAGGAACCAACCGGATAGGAGGCGCTTACACTCGTGTAAGCGGCTCCTCTCCTCTCCCGCTTTGCTCCTTTAAAGCAAGCA
This sequence comes from Podarcis vaucheri, assembly GCF_965113315.1. Lineage (NCBI taxonomy): Eukaryota > Metazoa > Chordata > Lepidosauria > Squamata > Lacertidae > Podarcis > Podarcis vaucheri. The sequence continues at coordinate 35,899,960 of NC_138759.1, forward strand.
GACTCTCTGTCCCTCTCTCCTCCCCACTCAGTGGCTCTTCTCCCGCTTTGCTGTTTCAAAGCGAGCCACGGAGGAGGGAAGGAAGGGGAACCATGGATCCTCTGCTCACGACTGCAGCAGATCCCCCCGCCATCTGTAGGCATTCGCTCCATAACACACACAGACATTTCCCCTTACTTTCTAGGAGGAAAAAAGTGAGTGTTATGGTGCAAAAAATACGGTAAGTGCACTTGCATTCTGAAGTGGTGTAGGTCAGACATAGCTTTATCATATCAACGAGAACGAGGCTGCAGCCAGACTGTTTACTGTGAATATCCTCTTCTAAGATTGAAGTTACAGATCCACCTAGGCTGGATCTAGACACATCAAAGAAGCATTGTAAAATTTGTATTAAAAATCATGTTGGCAAAAACGGAACTCCACAGCACCATCTGGTGTCACAGTGTTATAATGCATATACAGTGGTACCTCGGTTTACGAACTTAATCTATTCCAGAAGTCCGTTCTTAAACCGAAACCGTTCTTAAACCGAGGTGCGCTTTCCCTAATGAGGCCTCCCACCACCTGTGCCCTTCCACCGTTCGGATTCCATTCTTAGACCAAACTAAAGTTCTCAAACTGGGACACTACTTCTGGTTTTGCGGAGTTTGTAAACCGAATGGTTCTTATACCGGATTGTTCTTAAACCGAGATACCACTGTACAACACTTTTAAAACATTTTTTCTTTACCAATTTCTTCTTTGAGTCCCTAAACTTCTAAATGTGCATATTTGAGCTGGTTCATTAGGTAGGAAACTATTGTGGCCTGGTGAAGAAGAGGGCAGGGGTCCTGCACCTTTTATAGTTGCGTGGAAGGAGCAGGAACAGAAATTCCCTCTTCTGTGCAACTGCTAAAGGGAGAAAACCCCTGTTGTTGTTTTCAGCTGGCCACCCTAAATCCAGCTCCCCAAAGCTGTAATAGCTACACTTGCAGAAAAAAGATTGCAGCAATCCTTTTGAATTTCGTCAGGAACAAACTTGTCTGCATTTTTAATTCCATTCTTTTATGATAATTCTTTCTTTAAACAATGAAACTTTAAAAGTGCACAACACAAATGCCCTTGAACCTGTTTGCCTGTAATTTCACCCTTTTATTCACACTGGAGGGGCTAGTATGCCTGTAAATGTCACACACTTCTGCTAAAGAAAAGCATGCATAGTATATTTTTGATTTCTCAATAGTGAAAGGGTGGGATGAGGGGACAAAGCAAACTAGGATGGACCTGAAACTGAATCGGGCAATCTAAAGGTGCATCAAAGAAGGTGGGCTGTTTTCCAAAATATCAAATCAGGGGCAGAACCAAGCTTTGTGGTTAGTGAGCACCCCTGGTACTGGATACCAGTAGCTATGCTGTTTAAAATATCAATCCTGGTTGCATGGAAAGTCAGTGCTAATATTACTTCTAATGATATTATAAAGCCAACACTTCCTTCAGTCTATACAACCAGGCAGACCTTACCAGGTTTTGGGGTACCCAGGAAAGAAGAGTTTGGATTTGATACCCCGCCTTTCACTCCCCTTCAGGAGTCTCAAAGCGGCTAACATTCTCCTTTCCCTTCCTCCCCCACAACAAACACTCTGTGAGGTGAGTGGGGCTGAGAGACTTCAGAGAAGTGTGACTGGCCCAAGGTCACCCAGCAGCTGCATGTGGAGGAGCAGAAACATGAACCTGGTTCCCCAGATTACGAGTCTACAATGAAGAGTAGAGCACATTAACATCTATTATACAAAATCATACATATTCTGGTTTAATCCAGAAAAAAAATCATGGAGCCATGTAGTTACTGATGGAGAGTAGAATCCTCAGTTCACCCACAGGTCTGCACTTAAACTAGTCATCCTAATTGTAAGTTATCAGCAGGGCAGGTAACAGTTAATGGAACCTGATTAGTTTTGCCACAGCGTGATGATTATCAGTTTGTGGCAACACAGAGTTGGGTGGGATTTTAATGTTATTTTGTTACTTTAATTATGCCTTGATTTCAGAGTTGTAAACCATTTAGAAGCCATTTTGCCATATAAGTGGTATACAAATGTATTAATCATAAGAAGAATAAGAATAGCAAGCCTAGTTAAAGAAAGAGAAAAGCAAAGACCATGCGGTAGGAAGGTTCTATCAAATTTCATTGGTGGACCCCTCTGTTCAACTGACATTCCTACCCACCCACACCCCCTGCTACCTCTAAGTTTGTTGCGAACTTTGAGCACAGTGAGGATAGCACTGCTATTAGAGTTGGAGAGGTTCTTTTACCAGCAACTTGGACCATCTTTGGAGCCGGCCCAGCCTCTGTGCCCTGGCATCAAACCCATCCCACCATTTTTCAGATGCTCCTAGACAGTGGCGTAGCGTGGGTTGCCAGCACCCGGGGCAAGGCAAGTAATTTGCGCCCCCTAACCCGGGGCAAGGCAAGTAATTTGCGCCCCCTAACCCCTAACCTGCCGCCGCTGCCAGCTTCTTCTTGCTGCTGCCTGGTCTGGTCTGGTCTGGTTCTCTCCCACGCTCAGCGCTGCGCTGGGCGGCCGCTGCACTGTCCCTCCCCCAGATAGCCCCTCGCTCTCTCTCCGCACCGCAGGCCTGGCACCCCCCCCTCCACAGTGGGCGGCGACCCGGCGGCTCTGATCGGATTCGCACAGCCAGCACTGCAGTGAGAGAGAGTGAGTGAGCCAGGTAGGGCAGAGATCTGAGAGTGCGAGCGCCCCCCCCAGATGTTGCACCCGGTGCAGCTGGCCCCCCTGCACCCCCCACGCTACGCCACTGCTCCTAGATGGCACAATTAACTGATATGGCTGTGAAAGAGCAAAATTGTGCTTAGGAAACAAGGCAAATACAAAACTTTCAATATTATATGGAATCTGTTTCTTGAAGCCTTTGGAGATTAGTTGTCTCAAGGCCTTGTTACCAATCTATTCTCTCTCCTATATTCATGTCCTTCCTATCCAATTACAAATTTCCATCACTCTCTTCTTGTTATCCATCTTTCCTCTACAATTATATGCTGTCTACTACTTTAGGCATAGGGAAGCTGTGGCCCTCCAGATGTTGTACTGACCATTGGCCATGCTGGCTTGTCCTGGTGGGAATGCAACAACATCTGGAGGGGGCAACAGTTTCCCAGGTTTTTTCCATATGGAACTGGCTACCAATTTAGAGGGAGGGAGACCCAGCTCATAGAAAACATATTGTGCTTTGCAGTCTCTTTAATATTGATCACCTCTGCATTCGCCTTAAAGCATAGCAGATACGTTTAGAGGCAAAAGGAAGTGATCTGAAACCCTTTTTACTTTAGTGAACCTCACAATGGCCTATCCTTTTGACAATCATCTTGATAATGACATTCATGAGTGAGTTTGTGCCTCTAGAATTTAATTGTGCAAGAAAAATGTAAAGAAAAATGCTTAAACTTTGTTGCAAAGGCTAGGGCCCATTAATGTCAGCATTTAGGATGGTGTTGATTAATTTTAATAGGCCCAGGATTTGAACTTTTGTTATTATGCAGAGCATAAGGATAAACACATACCGTACATCAATAATCCATTAAGAGAATGCTAATTCTGGTGGGGGGGAATGTGGCTCCTGCATTTTGATCCTGTCATTTCCACCACAATCAACATCCTCAAGAATAAAAGCAAAGGCTTCTCTCTACCTTCTACAAGCTAATGTGTAGCTGTGCGCTAAATGTGGCTGTCTTGAGCTTCTGGTATCCTAAGCTTTCCTTTCATTTCCCTGTATGAGAAGAGAATGGATCACATACATGCTACTGTAAAATCCTCATGTGGAGAGAAATCATTATTAAGGACCAGCAACTGGTAGTGCACTCTACCTCTCTCCACATTGCAGATTTACTTTTTTAGTTCCCTCTGGGCTTTGGGGAGCTGTTAGGTCAGCAGCTAGAGATGCTAGGCTATGCACACAGACAGCCCTATGGATCAACTATTCTCCTAAAGCTGACAGAAACAAATTCACACTTTCCTTTAAGCCGCTCACATTTCGAAATGAAAATGAAAACGACAGGGAATTAGTGAGACTATGAAGCTATGTGATTAAGTGTGGACTTGACCTCGTATTTATTGCGGTGCCTTGTATAATATAATGTGCCCAAGTAACATTCAATGTCTTTGCTTCTTAGACTGCCTCTAGACTGTCACTATTTGTGTGGGGTGTGGGGAGAGGATTCAGTTGCACAACTGAAAACTCAGGTTTTCCAAATGGGTTTGGTGCTCATGCACAACAAACTTGCTTCCCAACCGCAAAGGAATCAGGAAAGTGACAGAAAAATGTTGTGTGGAATAACAATTGCTTGCTATAACATTGTATAACTTCCTCCTCCCCCCCAAAAAAAATCAGAATGAATGCTCCATAAGCAGCTGACATTGTACAATCTCTCTGAAAACTTTGTGCAAACAAATCAGGATGAAGGCTCAATAAACGTGTTGTCTGGAAGCAACCTTAGCATTTCTTGAGCTCTTGCCTAGAACTCTGAGGTTCCTTTGGCATGCAGTTCCTTTGCAAGATTCAGGTTCATACAAGAAGCTCATTATCTGGGTGACAGCTAATTACATGATGCTGAATGCCAGCCACCCTCTACTTTCCACCTTTTGAAAACAACAACACAGCATTAATGGAAATACTATGCAAATTGCATAGGAAGCTGTGACAAGGAAGAGAACAATCCCAATAAGCTCACTGTCAGTTTGTGGTGTTTCACAATCACAGCTGATACCATCACCTTGCAGTGGATGCGGCAAAAGACTGCATTTTTAATCTTCCTGAAGCTTTCACCCAGTTCAATTTTTCAAAGATGCCAAGACTGCCCTGTCTAGTTTCTTTTGCAACCACTTCAGCCTGGTCTTAGAAGATAGTATATCAGTGCCATCGCTGAGCAGCTATTCAAAATCACGCCTCAGATAGTAGGAGATAGGAACTGTCAACAAAAGTGGATTGTGGGTCAAAGGTCTGGATTTATTTCATTTCTCTATTTTCCTTTGCGAGTGACTTCCCACAGTACTGGGTAGCTTTTAACAACAACAAGAAGTCATAGTGCCAGTTGTCAGACTTTCACCTTATCAGCCTGATCCTATGGCTTCTTACATGCATGAAAGCATCAATGTGCAAATCAGAGGTGGGGGGGCTGTGGTCTCCTGAATATTCCTGGACTACAGTTTCCATCATCCGAGACCATTGGTTGTGTTAGTTTGGGGCTGGTGGGGGCTGGTGGGACTCCAGCAACATTTGTAGGGCCCCGCACTTCCTATCCTTGATGTCAATGAGGGTGTCCAAGAGGACAGACTTTCCTTAACCTGACCACCAACTTGCCTTGGAGCATCTTGTTCAATCTGGCACTTAGGGCCATTGTCTGCCTGCAGAAACATGTTTGCTGGACTGTTTTGTCTATGCTGTTTGTCTCAGATCCCCACAGGGATCAAATTCTGACGTTGTGTTTAGATGAGTCACTTTGAGCCTTTCTCATGCAGTATGAAAGTGTTGGCTTTGCCGGACAGCATGCAGGACAGCGAAAGAATAGAAAAGCTGGCCTCTGTGTAATAATATTTTGCATTCACATTATAATCTAGTTAAAAGGAAACAATGATTTAAATATCTCTTGGTTAAAGTGGGAAATGAGAGTTCTGAAGCCTGATCCCATTCATTCAAGGGGACTGTACTACCAAGGATCGAAGCCTTAAAAGGGACGGAAAAGCCAAACTTGTTGTAGTTTGGCTAAAGATAGATAAAATGTAGAACTTGTTAACACAAATTCATTATTTACTTAGGAAGTGTATTTAGTCTCCCCTTCAGGGATCACTGCCTTGTGGCGGCGAAGGGGCTTGAATAACTCCAAGAATCTATGAGCTATGCCGTGCAGGGCCAACCAAGATGGACAGGTCATAGCCGAGAGTTTAGACTAAATGTGTTCCACCTGGAGAAGGAACTGGCAAACCACTCCAGTATTTTGCCAAGCAAACTCCATGGACATAAAAAAGGAGAAGCTTTGAGAAGAAAGTGAGAGTTTCCAAGGCATGCTCAGGTTCATGAGGTCACGGAGAGTCGAGCATGACCAAGACGACTAAACAACAACAATTCAGGCTAGAGACAGACTCAGGCTTAAGGGTCAGGACAGAACATGACATAGAAAAAGACTGAGGACAGGCCTTCTCGATCAGGACTACCACACAAGGGAAATTATGGAAGTTGTTGCAAGTCTTTGTAGAGCTTTCTTCTTATAGACTCCAAGGATCAAAACACCTCAAGGCTGGATATGTAAGAAAGTTCTAAGACTGCATTTCAAGGGAAACAAAACAAGAAACAGAATGAACTAAAGCAAGGCATCAAAGGTGAACAATTCAGTACCAATTCTTTGTAAACATGTGAAATGAGAAGCTTGCTTCCCTTATCACATCTGTAAAACAGAGAAACCAGGGAACACCGGCTAGGTCAGCCAACCAGGAACAATGCTGCGGCCATCTGAGCAGTGCTCAGTTGAATTCCACAAAAGCAAGAGGAGTCAGACCACTCCACTTGAGAGCACTGGTGGAACAGAGAGAAGCAATGGGACATAGTTATCTCTGGATACAAATTCTATAGGAAAGACACAGAGTGGCGTACTGCAGGTGGTGTCATTCTGTATATCAAAGACAACATTGAGTCCAGCAAGCTAGGAATTGCAAGAGGGACAGCCCTCTCCATCCAATCATTGTGTCTGGTGATACTGGGCCCCAAGAGTAATCTAGTACTAGGGGCATGCGATTGTCCCCCTGATCAAAACACCCAGGAAGATATTGAGATGAAGAATGAGATTAAGGAAGAATCTAAAAGAGGAAATGTTACAATTATGAAATACTTCAACTACCCTCACATATGCTGGCAATGTCCCAATCACAACAAAGAGGTAAAATTTCTAGGTACCCTAAATGACTGTGCCCTAAAATAGCTGGTCATGGAACCAACCAGAGTGGTGGTGCCCTAGACTTCATCTTGAGTGGGGCCCAGGACCAGGTGCAAAATAGAAGTGTTGAGCAAGTTAGGAGCATTGACTATACTGTTGTTTAATTTAATATACAGGTGAATAGCCAGTTTCCAAGGAAATCCAAAGCAGTTATCTTCAATTTCAAAAGAGGAAATTTCCACAATATGAGATTGGTAAAAAGGAAGTTGAAAGGTAAATTTAAGAAGGTCAAATCACTGCAAAATGATTGGGAGTTATTTAAAAGCCTAATATTAAATACTTGACTAGAGTGTATAACCCAGATCAGGAATGGAACAACAAGGGCCAAAAGGAAGCCAGCACAGTTAACGAGCAAAGATGCTATTAGAAGCAAGAAAGTTTTGGGGGTGGGGGGGAGAATGAAGTCTTCTCCAAGTGAACAGCACAATTTTGGCAAAAAAATTAAATAAAATAGTGTGAGTAGACAGTAAGGAATGCTAAAAAATATATATCTGAGGAACATGTTGCTAAAAGCATTAAGACAAACAAAAAGGAGGTTTATTGGTTTGTGGTTTTTGTTCTTGTTATTATTGTGTGTTTTTAGATTGTATTTTTATGTTGTCAACTGCCCTCAGATCTGCGGATGAAGGGCGTTATACAAATTTAATAAGTAAACGAATACGTTCTTTAAAAACACTGGAAGCAGCAGACAGCTTAGGGAGGCAGTTGGATCTTAAGATGACCAGAGAGTCAAAGGTGTGCTAAAGGAGGATAAAGTGATTCCAGAGAAGCTGAATGAATCCTTTGTATCTGTCTTCACAACAGACAAAATAGGGTAGATCCCAGTGCCCTGGGAGAGTCTGAAGAACTGCAGCAGATAGCAATGAAAAGTGATTAAGTTTTAGGCTGAATAAACTAAATAAAAACTGGCAAATCTGGATGACATCCACCTGACAGTTCTCAAAGAGCTCATATGTGAAATTTCTGATCTTCTAACAAAATGTGTAACTTGTCCTTCCAATCAGCCTGCATACTTGAGGATTGGAAAGTAGCCAATGTAAAATCATTTTAAAAAATAAATAAATAAAAAGGAACCAGGAGAAATTTTTGAAATTACAGGCCTGTTAGTTCAATACAGAAGAGCAAGTATTGCTGAAGTAGAGCCAGCATGGCTTCTGCCAGGGCAAGTCCTGTCTCACAAACCTGTTAAGAGTTCCCGGAGAGTGTCAACAAGCATTTGGATAGAGGTGATCCAGCTGACCTAGTGTACTTGGACTTTCAAAAAGGTACCTCACCGAAGGCTCCCAAATAAGTCATGGATCAGAAGCAAGGTAGTCTCTTATGGACCAGGAATTAAGTAGCAGGAAATAGGAAGTAGAGAGTAGAATAAATGGACAGTTTTCTGGATATAGAGATATAGAAAGTGGAAACTGGAATCTTGAACTTGTTCATGAACGAACTAGAGTTAGGGGTGAGCAATGAGGTGGGCACGTTTGCTTATGATACTAACTTGTTTAGGGTTGTTAAAACAACAGGTATGCAAAGTGGGAATCCCTGATCAGCAGGTTCAGACATATGCATAATTAGTGCAATGAGCCCACTGTGGAAGTTCACTCAACCCAGTTAATGAAGAAGAAGAAGAAGAAGAGTTTGGATTTGATATCCCGCCTTTCACTCCCCTTCAGGAGTCTCAAAGCGGCTAACATTCTCCTTTCCCTTCCTCCCCCACAACAAACACTCTGTGAGGTGAGTGGGGCTGAGAGACTTCACAGAAGTCTGACTGGCCCAAGGTCACCCAGCAGCTGCAGGTGGAGGAGCGGAGACGCGAACCCGGTTCCCCAGATTACAAGACTACCGCTCTTAACCACTACACCACACTGGCTCTCAGTGACTTTGGAGCAGCCAGCATCTATCAAACCAACTTATCTCATAGGGTTGTTGTGAGGATCAGAAAGGAGCGGGATAAAGCATACTGCCCTGAGAGATGGATAAAAATGTAATAATTTTCAATTTAAAAATACAAAAATGCTACAATATTATCCTACTAGTTCTCCTCCCCCATGTGTTCTATTATACCAAAACAAAGCTCTCTTTTTTTGGCCATGAACCAGCACCAGTCATAACACTTGTTTTGTTGTGCTGGAGAGAAGGTTGTGCAAAGAAATGTGCAGATGAGATTGCCCATATTGTGGAATTTCAGTGAAACAGAAGAGAAGCAGGAGAATCCCATTCTGTCAGCATCAATGTCCTGTATTAACTCTGGGGCTTATCACCTTCCTGCTACTGTCACAAAACCATCAAGCATGTATTGTTCATCTGTTAAAAGTAAACCATTCCATTGCGTGTTGAAGCCTATCCCACATGACTTAAATCTGAAGTCAAGGCCTGTGTTTTGTGTGCTGGCAAACTCTTCTGCCCTCAGTTTGCTTGCCAGAAAGCCTGGCCAATAAACATACATGAAAACCAATGACTTAGTTGTTTTTCCACTCTGGAGGAAGAAGGTTGTTAGAAAAATCAAGAACCTAGATAGAACATGAGTGACGGAAGAGTTTGGTTATAACAATGTTGAGTATAATAAATGAAAATATAAAGTGCATTTTATGTGATTAATGTATGTGAGCTGCCCTCTTCTGGTGTGTAATCATTAAATAAAGTCACACCTTATATAACTGTTAACATTTCCGGTCTATTAGTCAGCTTTGATAATGTGCATAAAATGCTCAGTATGAGAATGAGTTGGGGTTGCTGAGAATTTAAGATGGCGGCATGTTTGGTGTAGTATTTGGATTAGCATTGTGAGCCTGCATCTACGTAGCTTCTTTGAATAGCTTGTAAGCTTTAAGAATAATCTAGTTATGCCCTCTTTTTTTAAATAGGTTTTAGCTTTTTTAATAAAAATTAGCAAACAAGGTACCCTGCTCAAACAAATACTACCAGCATTAATTAATCAGGATGATCATATGTAAAAGAAATGATGCCAGATAGTAACAAATCCAAGAGAAGTTTATTATGAAAATGGCACCTGCAGGATGAAAAAAAATTAAGTTACATAAAGACAACCATGTATGACATGTATGAGAATCTACAAAAGTATAAAAAGAACCCTGTTGTAAATGAAGTATGTACATTTCTGATTTGCAGCATTATCAATGATCAATGAAAAAAGTGTTTCGAATAAGCCAGGCACTCAAGAAGTTAGATTCGGTTAGCTTAACACAAAATAAATGTACCATAGCTGTCATTTTTTAACATTTTAATTTTTTTTATATATTGTAGAGTTGGTAACACTGCTAAGATTTATACGAACAGAATCCCTTTCCCCTTTATTCAGCTACTTGGCACCAGTCTCCTCATAAAAGATTTCATATATTTGTACAAGAAATAGTTAAAAACACAGACACAGTCTTCACAGGTAATGAAGGTTTTTTTTTTCCATTTTGTAATTTTAAACACTATGGATTTAGACAGCAGCTGTGATTATCTGTTAGTTTAAATCACCAGAAATCATTTTGACACAACACAGAAACATTTATTCAAAAATAAAATTAAAACAACAACAGCTGTCTAGCTGTTCTTTGTAGCTGATAGGTGCACTCCTTTGATTGTTCAATAGCTAGAGTAGAGCTTCCAAGGGAAAGCCCAAATCAGCTTCCCTTGGCCTTGAAATCTACTTAAACATCCTTCAAATCTAACTCTTTAAAAGCCCATTATCAAAATTTGTGACATCCAAAATGCCCCTTTGGGACATTATTCCTTTCCACTCTCCCTCAGACCTGCCCCTCAGATTCTATAGCAACTGTACTAGAAATTGGTTCAACAACACGTATGTTATCCAAAATGTAGAGACCAGCTGAGTTCAAATTACATTAACATTGCACATATATGTAAATATATATATATATGTATATGACAATCCTAAGCTCAGGTTCCCTTTTTTAACAACGTCTGTTGACCTTTGCCAGAATTTTCTATCTCACTTGAAATTGCTCTCTGTATATTACTCCATCAACCTACCTGGGAGAAAACCAAAGAAATGCACCCTCTACTTACAGTTAGAGCACAAGGGACTCTGGAAATGTTAACAACTGAGGCTATATGGCATCACTTTGCTTAATATATATAAGTATCACCCTTTAGTGCATTGTGCGATGCACACTGTAAGAGTAAGACATACCCAGAATTCCTCTGTGGGGGGGGGAATGGCTCCATTAACCTTGAGCTAGTTAAGAGTCTTTTATCTCTGAGAATGGGAAAAGAGAAGAAGAGAAAGAGGAAGAAACAGGGGAGAAAAGGTGAAGGAAGGAAGACACAGAGAGAGAGAGAGGTCTGAGAATACACAACAGCAAAGCAACAGCAGAAATGAAAAGGTATACAGACAGTGGAAGCAGCATAAGGTGACATTACAGAGGAAGGCCACCACACAAAAACCACTAACCCCCAAGAATCACTGGTTCACTAGGACTGTAGGAATGGGACTTTAACCACTCCAGACTAGAGATAAAGCACAGAGAAGACAAAGGACAAAACAACTACATTAGCTTAGTATATACTGCATATAGTAACACACATTGAAACTGCAATGGGACTGACAGCCAAGGACACTTACACATTGTACACATTACAGTTCTCACATCTGTTATTAGATGCCTTAACAAACAGCTGCCAAAGATGGGCGTGGAAGAAGAATTTATACTTGACAGTCATTTGGAGTGTTTGACACTACATTGATTTCTGGCAACAAAGACAAAATAGGAGATTTCTTTTTCTTTTGTTTTTTTTATACTTAATGTGCAGTTTTTAGTTGCAGTTATCTATTTCAAGCTTATTAACCCATTCTTTAAAACATATTGGCTTCGACACTAGAAGGAGGGGGATTACAAAAGACAAACCAATGATCAAAACTTAAAAATAAAATACAACCTTCCCTCTATAACATTAAATGAAAAAATAAAAAACATGTTAAATATATATATATATTTCCCCTCTTACTCTGAAGTGTTATTTGGGAGTTGTAAAATTAGCCTCAGTTACACTGAGAAAGAAATAAAATAAAGTAAAGCAAAACAGTAAAAACCTATAAATAAAAAAACAACCAAACACTGATCCTCACACCAGTTTTGAGTTTTCTTGTTCATTTAACATGCATTTACCAAAAAAAGAAAAGGCTTCCAGATCCATTTAAATTTAATATGAGGCTATGCTTGTTAGTTTGGAGGTAAAAAAATTAAGTCCTGCAGCAAATGTTAATGAGGGCTTTTGTCTTAACTAACCAAGGAGACTGCAGCACCTGACTATAGACTAGTACAGAAGACATTCCTTTCAAAAAACCCAGCCCACAAGCTGCGTATTGTGTGAAGACATTACAGATTAATAAATGATAGCACCATGGTTTTAGAAATGAAGTTAACGTTTCTGTAATTAACATTTAGTCCATCTTAATATTCTAATCACAGGCCAGAAATTAACTTTTTTAAGAACCCAAATTATTGTATGTGCAAGTAAGAAAATCTTAACCATAAAAAGTGAATTAAACTCTGCATAAAATTCTAAAATACTATCCCCTATTTTTTTTAAAGGAATTAGGAACCAAAAAAACCCCTTTTCATTTGACTTAGTCAAACAGGGCACATTGTTTTATGCTTGTTTCTTTTAATCTTGATCACATCAAGATCATGTTGAAGTAAACCCAATGGTTGTCACTTTAAAATCTCTTTACCACATCACTGAGTATTCTATGGCAGAGGCAATACACATATTAAAGGCATCTTAATAAAGATGCAAAGGAAGAAAAAAATACACATCTCGGAAGAAGACAAAATGGCAGGCAACTGGTACTTCAGCTCTCTGAAGGCAAAAATAAAAAAATATCTTTTACATGAAAGAATAAGTCAAGTTAAAGAGAAAGGGGGGGTGAAATGGGGACCATCATATTGAGAGAATAAGCTGACCTGCTCAAATTCAAAGTGCTAGAATTAAAGGTCTAAATTAAAATATAGTCTATGCCTCAGAGTTTAACACTGAACACAGTATGTGGTCATATTTCAATCCTCCTTCCGCTCCAGTGTCTGTGTGGCATGAATGCCGTTGCTGTACACAGGAAACGGAAGAGTGGAGAAAAGTCCTTCGGCAGTTGTGAACACATTCCCTGCAGGCATTTGGGTCAGACTGGCCGCGCTCACAGCACTTCCAAACGGTCCTGACATATTGAGTCGGTGAACGTGGTGGTAGAGCATTTCCATCGGCGTTTTAGGATCCAGGCCAAAGCTGGGGCTGTTAACGTCCACAAAGTTAACAGCGTGGGTGTTGGGGAGGAGATTGCCCTGCATGGCTAAAGTAACTTCAGCTGGAGCATACCGAATAGTGCCAGTGGTATAGACCCTCTGAGCAGCCGTGCTGGTGGCGGCAAGGGTTCCAGTTACCCTGTGAACCAAAGGAAGCACCACATTGCCTGCTTGCAACCTCTGGAGGGCTTCCAGGTCCCCAGTGTACAACAAAGAGTTGGAAGTGCTGGGGCCTCCAGGATGCTTGTCCCGTGGAGAGGCGGACAGAGGTGGTGACAAAGGGTCAGAGGATACGGGAGCCAAGGCGGAAGTGGATGAGGTGCTGAACTGAGATTTGCGGCTGGCAGTATTTTCAGTTCCTGGCGGGGTGAGGACAGAGTCTGGAATGGAGACATGTAAACTACTGCTGGCTTGGGGGGAAGGGAAGTGCTCTGAGTTGGGGGGCTTGGTCATACTGTAGGGAGATTCGTTCCTTGAGATTTCCCTGTTGGGCGGGTAATTCCAAATGCTGCTATCGTTATCAAAATTGATAGGTTCCGAGATCTCCGTTTTGATTTTGAGCACTGAGGCACTGTTTGGCGATGAGAGCAGCTGGGGCTGGTCCACCAATGCGGAGTCAAGTCCGTTGGGGCTTGAGGTGCTAGACAGCCTTCTGCGGGTCATGCTGCCTCCTTTCTGCTTTTTCCTCCTCTTCTTCCTCTTTTGATGTTTGCTGGAAGACTGGGCATTGACTTCTCCTGCGCTGTCCGAGTCCTTGGCACTGTCTGAGGTCAACGATTCACAGTTCTGCAACCGCAAGTCCGATTCGCTCTCCACGTAGCGTTCCACCTTAATCTGCATAGAACCAAGAGTGCCAAAATTATCCTCCGGGGCCTTTTGATTCTCAAAGTCAGAATTTTCAAAGCTGTCATCGCTGTCTCTGCTGTCCTGGTTGCTGGAGCTGTTGCCATCATCGTTACAGTTCATTTCATTATCTGACTGGTTCCCAGACTTCTTCCTATCTGACTCGGGGTCTTCGCTGTTTTCCGACTGGTTTCCTTTTTCATCCGACTTTGAATTCTCATTGTCCTCTGAAGAATGGAAAGAAAAGCACAGAAACACCATTAAGAACAAGAAGGCAAGATTTAAAGCCCACTTAGAGGCCTAGTTGCCAGTGAGATATTATTACCGGTAATTTCTCTGGCAACAGCATCTGGCACAATGCATTTCCTTTCATGTGTGAAACCACAGCAAGTATCAAGCTGAGAGGGATTTGGCTGCCCTTCATCTCCCTCCGGACTGTGAGTGGAAGTGGGGTACCTTTATGTCACATAGACGAAACGAGAACATACTTCAAATGGCACAGTGTCCATATCACATATGTAAAATTCGGTGATACTTTGTTGTGACTGAGAGAGGACAAGGCTATGCAGATAGTGGCAAGAGCAGAAGTTTCTCCAAGCCTATTTTTGACTCTTGGAAATTGGGCTTCTCCTCTCTGAGGGGCAGTGGTAGCTCTGTGGGATGGAAGCATTTACTTTAGGCTGGGCTGGAGCTTCCAATCCCTCCTGCCTGCCCCTACTGCACAAAGGTGAAAGTTACTTCTGTTGCTCTGCTCACTTTATTCTCTGGCCCTGGCCACCACTGGAATGTGGCCCATGCAGGGGCGCCATTTCCATGGTGTGGAGGCTTTTATAGCCCCCCAGTGCTTGGTGGGAAGGGTCCCCCCTCCCCCAAATCTTGAGGAGGCTGACAGGAAGTCACTCCCGACCCTGCACAGCCTGGCTGCACTGTGTTGGAAGAGGAGCACGGCCTGACGTCACATGCAATGTACAATCCGAGTGACGTCACATGTCAGCCCCCCCCCCGCCCCCAGTGCTGGGTGTAATTCAGCACCTGGGGGCCCCTGGAAGATTGCCCAGAAGAGAATGCAGCTCCCAGACTGAAACAGGTTCCTGTCTTCCTGTCCTTGCTTTATAGTGTGTGTGTGTGTGTGTGTGTGTGTGTGTGTGGAATATGTTCTTTTCCCTTTCCTTCCCCCTGAAACATAGTGCAGGAACGGGGGGGGGGGTTAACTTCATGGCATGTGTGGCCCTTAGCCCCAGTCTTTTCTTCCAGGATGCTGACTACAAGCTGCTAAGTGCTAGAGCATGGATAGGCAACCTAAGGCCCGGGGGCCGGATGTGGCCCAATTGCCTTCTCAATCCGGCCCGTGGACGGTCCAGGAATCAGCATGTTTTTACATGAGTAGAATGTGTCCTTTTGTTTAAAATGCATCTCTGGGTTATTTGTGGGGCCTATCTGGTGTTTTTACATGAGTAGAATGTGCGCTTTTATTTAAAATGCATCTCTGGGTTATTTGTGGGGCATAGGAATTTGTTCCAATTTTTTCCCTAAATATACAGTGGTACCTCGCAAGATGAATGCCTCGCAAGACGAAAAATGCGCAAGACGAAAGAGTTTTCCGTTTTTTGAGTTGTTCCGCAGGACGAATTTCCCTATGGGCTTGCTTCGCAAGACGAAACGTCTTGCGAGTTCTTGCGAGTTTGTTTCCTTTTTCTTAAAGCCGCTAATAGCCGCTAAGCCGCTAAGCCGTTAATAGCCGCTAAGCCGCTAATAGCCGTGTTTCGCAAGACGAAAAAACCGCAAGACGAGGAGACTCGCGGAACGGATTAATTTCGTCTTGCGAGGCACCACTGTAGTCTGACCCACCACATGGTCTGAGGGACGGTGGAACAGCCCACGGCTGAAAAAGGTTGCTGACCCCTGTGCTAGAGCAGGCCAGTTCCCTCTTCTTCCTAATTTCACCTCCGCTTTCCTTCTCCTCTCAGCTGACACCTCAGCATTCTGTACATCCTGGAAATTTGTTGGGCTTTATTGGGCTGTTCTTCACCTTGCTGCTATGCTCCAGACCTAGTGATGTTCCAGGGCACTGCCGGGTGGCAGGTCTGTGTGGAATTGTGACTGCCACCAAAAAACGACGGACAGCATTCAGCAAAATGATCCTTTGAGATGAGGGGTGGGGGGTAGGGTGGTGTAGGGCACCTTAAATGTTAATTCTCAACAATTTTCTTCCCTTAAAATTTCTTCTGATAAGTTTCAGTTCAGGTCTAAACAAACCCAAATACCCCCAAACTCTACTGATATATAAAAAAGAAACAAATCAACACTGGAAGTTAAGAACTATAATTGTATTCCAAACTCTCAAACAAATAGGGTACTCTCTATTAAATACTTGCAGGCATATCTTGGACACTTTTTTATCCTGCCTAAACTTTCTTGATTAGCCAGGCATTTGAACGATTATTTTGAATTGTTTTTCTAGTGTTTTATCCTTTATTGGCCTTGTATGCATTGTGGTTCGTCACACCATGTTATACGAGCTGGCAGTATATAAATGTTTTTTTATTAAATAAATAATGCTGGATGCATAGAAGTCATACAGATTGTGGATATTTCAAAGAAGCATGAGTACTCTGAATTTATATTTTTAGGATATATTTTGTTACCTTTCAAAAGTACCATTAGGCAGCGATGTAGCATGAGAACTGCAAGATCAACTGATAAGTCTGTGACTATAATTCCTAACTTTCCTTTTTTGATGCTGTGAAGTTAAAAAGCAAAACCAACTCCCCACCTCCCTGCCAGAGACTGTTTTAAGATGCAAGGCAACAAAAAAATCTGAATGCTTATGTTACCTGAGTTGTCCTTTGAATCTGATTCAGAATCGGAGGTCTCAGAGGACTCTGAGGTTTTCTCTGGCAGATGAGGGAGCTGTGCAATATCCATTGGAGTGTCCTTATATTCTTGGTTGCTAAAGAATAAGAGATGGCAAATATAAACACAAATTTATGACTTGGAGCTTGATCGCCTCTGCTTTTCCTCAAATCTCTGGGGCAAAACATGCAAATAAACAGCACGGCAAAGCAAACATGCAAACACATGTTATCTCCTTCCAGTTCTTCACAGCAGAAGTTTTATGGAAACTTCTTTCAAATGTTACCATCAATATTTCTACCCTGAATGTCTGCTACTGCTCAGGTATCAGTACCAGAACATTTGTGGTTAACCAAGCAGCCAAATTGTGCTGACGTCTCTACAAAAATATTTTCTGTCATTCCCATCTTTGAAGTGCAGAGTTTGTTACCCCCTTCAAATCTTTTTTGACATCTTACGATGATTCCACCTCTACTTTTGCATAACTCTGGTAGAGATGCTTGCCTCTAGGTAAGGATGCCGCCCACAGTAGCTGGGGCAACCCAGGGAGATGGGCAGCATATAAATACAGCAATAGCAGCAGCAGCAGCAACAACAACAACAACATTGCTCTGAAGAATATCAGTGGCTGATTAAAACGTGTGAATCAGCTCAAAAACTGTACTATTTAAAATTCAATGCCAGGGTAGCTGAAGACGGAATGAAGCATACAAAGAGAACCAACTAAGTTTATGTAGCATTAGAGCTTCCAATCACTTACAACTGTTGAATGGTTTCTTTAAATGTAAAGGTTCATCACTGTTCCACCCGATGTGTATGTCTTTAAGGGGCCAGAGCAAGGACCAGAACTTTACAGCTGTGAAACATAGCAGGTGCTGCTGAGTTGTATTGATTAAGCTGTGTTGGCAATTGGGTGTAGTATATAAGTAGCAGCACCTAGCTCTCCCATTACCCTGGGGGATGGGTTGGTGGTTGGGTCATGTTTGTTGATGTATTTAGTGTATAAGCAGTTTTTGTTTTTGTAATTAAAACCTTGTTTAAGTACTTTTTGAGTCCCTTTTTAATGCATGGTCTCCCCAGCAAGCTCTCTGCAGCGCTACCATACTGCAAATAGCCAACAACAACCACTCCTAAAGCTTGCATTTGAGAGCCTCTGAAAGAGCTGGTGGTGGCCACAGATCTTTCATATAAACAAATAAAAATATGGAGGTTGCTAGAAAGCAAAAGCAAGCCTGTATTTATGAACTTTTAACATTGGCTCATGCTGAGCAAGTCTCCCACTCCTGCAATGACGCCAAGAGTCAGCTCTACTTAAGAAAAGCTTAAAGGGATTTCAGATGATGGGCAGCAGTGCCATGGTAGGGCACCCACTTCTGGTTATTCACTTGGCTTTTCTTTCCTGTCTCCTATAATCAGCATGGCTGTTGCAGTCCCTTTCCCATCCATTGCTCCAGCGATGAAATTAACTAGCCTTCCTCCAAAGCGATTGAAAGCGGCAACAAATGACCTGTTTGTCACCCTCAACAATTCCACATGTCCCCCCCCCCATGTGTGTATCTCTATTTAAAGCTCCATTCCTAAGCAGCCTTCTTGCAATCAACAGGACTTTTGAAAACAAATGCTTAGAACTGGGGTGTTACTGTGCAAGCTACTTTACAAGTCTAATTCCATTGGTCCCACAACTCGACATCTGAATGGTCATTATTGTTTCCATCTTACAGATAACAGAACTGAGGTTGGGAAGGGAAGACCCTGTGTAAAATGGAACTCTTTACATTCTTTGCCATCTACCAAGAACTCAGCTGAGGCAGGTACCGCCAACTTTAGAATTCTCCTGGAAAAGCATGCCCGGTGTTTTCCTATATACAATTTATAGGGCTTACAATCTGAGCATTTCACCCATACTCCCAGTGCTTCTGAACTCCAAAAATGCCTATAGTAAGTAGGTCTTCTGAAGCTACAAGTGAACAAAAATGACCTGACGGGGACATAAGCTAAAAATATGTTAGGAAAATCATACAATAATAAGCTATTGTCCAGAATTCTATGACAGGCAAAGATAGCATGCTAGCAAGGGCTGGCTGTGAATCAGGCTCTGTAATAAAGCCATTAGTAAGCAAAGGCAAGATGGGAATTTGAGAGATGTCCAGAATCGAGCAACCCTATGAACATCTTTCTATTACGATCAGTAGACACCGCTTCTGAACATTCACTTCCTTCTATTCTTTGACATTGCCCATTCAACATGACTCATGCAGTGACAACAAAAATGCAGATAACGGAACTGACAGAAAGCTATACCTCAGAAGGTAATTGACCCAGATGACGTTCTTCTCATTTGCATTCTTGGCATTGATCGCGATGGTGGCACTCGACTGTATCCAAATATACCCCCCATTCTTCTGCATCCAGCGGTAGTACTTCGTTACACACTGACCCTTGTTGAGCACTGGATTGAGGGAAACAAAAGGAGCAAAGAAATGCCGCTAGCATTGCACTTAAAGGAGAATCTTCCCCACAAAGGGAGCACAACACATATACAGGGAGAGGGGAGGCCTTTGTCCTGCTACATTTAATAAAAAGCATTAGAATGACAAATAAATCCAGCCATTTCCTAGAGACCTGACAGAGAAGCAAAGGTTCGCCTCCATCCGTACTGCGATTTTAATCTGCTTTTGGCAGCTCACGTAAGTGAGGAGCAGCAAAAAGGAGTACAAATCTCCACGAACTCATTGAGCAAAGAATCCTGTGTGGACATTTCCAATGCACTCAACATCAAATTGTGTGTGTGTGTTTTAAAAAAAGTTAAATTTCTATGTGATTTATTCATAGCTCCTGGGTAAACCTCTTTGAGATTCTGGCTATTTGAAAGGTTTGGGAAGATACGGTACCCTAGTTCTTTGATCATTCCTCTTCATTGCAGGCGATATCAACTACTGAACTTACACATCTGTTTCTTTTGATCTTGTCAAACAGAATTTACAGTCCTCAGATGAACCAAATCTCCAATGGTCAGCAGGGGGAATGTCTGCTGAGACTTTGCTTAATACCAGAGCAAAATAAATCCACCAAAGAGCTGTGGAAGGAACTGTGGCCTAAGGGAGTCGAAAAATTGAGCGTGTTAAAGCCAAAAGTCTCTGCACGGTGTCTGAAATTGGTCCAGAAACGGAAGGACAAGTGAAAACAATCACTGTGCTTAAAAATGCTTAAATATACATACAGATGTTCAGATGTGCTTCAGACCGGCACCTTGCCAAGTGAAAACGGGCTATGTAGCTAGATACGTTTGTCTCCATGAAAGGGGAGAAAGCTATACATCACCCGCTGGAATGAGGTAGTGTGTGTTTGGCATGGATTTAAAGAACAAGTTTGCGGTTCTTAGGACTTCAGCTCGTATTTCTTCCTCTCGTCTGCATTTGTTCTTAATCTGGCAAAGTCTTGCACGCTAGAGGGCAGTGTGCATTCACATACATCTCTGCTTTTGGCATGTCCTTGTCTCCGTCTGCTAAAATGAAAAACCTCTAACTGCTGTAATAAATTTGGCTAAATTAGCTGCTAAATGGTTATCTCAAGTAATATGTATTTGCATTAATCATCTTGCTCTAAACCAGAACAAGCCAGAGTCCTAAAGACGTAGTAAATTCATATTGTCCATTTAATTATGGCTAATAAGTGCTTCATATACAATAGTTTCATGAAGTACATTTTGATTTTTTGGGGGTGGGGGGAGGGTAAGAAAAGACGGGTAAAAGAAGTCACTTTGAGTAGGAATTGTATTTAAACCTGTTAAACTTCAAACTCGGAACTGGGACTGCATCTTTAAAATTAGATGTACCTTCAAATCAAGAAAACGGTATCAAAACAACCTGTGTTTATCAGCACCAAAACCTGGGCATGTTCATGTGAGGCTAGATTTGTATCAGCATCAAAATCTAGACAAGTGTGGAACTGCGGTTTTATTTTCGTAGAGAAGAAGAGGAAGGCAAAGGGAATGAGGTTTTTCTATTTTTTATGCTCCCTTTTCACACAGGATCCCATGTTTCCCAGCTGGTTCTAGGAGCACCTCCCATTACACCCCCTCTGTTCAGGCTCTTTACCTCCAGCAAAATGGGTTGTGGCTGTTACTTCTAGACTCAGCCCCCCACAAGCTGGTGTTTTAGCTGCCCGCTGCTAAAACCAGGAAGTACTTGGGTTCAAGCTAAGCTGCTGCAGTGGCAGCTGTCCAGTCCCTATTACTCTCCATCTCACTTGCAAAACTACAGCCAGGTCTTGTCTTGGGTTCAGGCACGATATACAGCAAGCAGTGTTCATCACCTGAGTTCAAGGCACA
The DNA here is from genome assembly GCF_965113315.1 of Podarcis vaucheri. Lineage (NCBI taxonomy): Eukaryota > Metazoa > Chordata > Lepidosauria > Squamata > Lacertidae > Podarcis > Podarcis vaucheri. Next base: position 35,921,228 of record NC_138759.1, read on the forward strand.
CAAGCAGCACTCCCAATAGCATTTGGGGGCTGAAACATCACTCCTTGCTCTGCAAATGAATAATTTTGTTTGTGACAGATAGAGGAAGTCAGAAAATGAGGAAAATAATTAAGCAGAGACTAGATGTTTCTTTTGTTGGATGGGGTTCCTATACCAATTTCAGCTTCAATGGCAACAACCCCTTTGAAAGACTGTTTGCATTTCTTATTAAAAGCTAAAGGTTGCAATTCAGCTGGCTGAAGATCTTTGTCAAATCTCCAGGCGTTTGCAGTCAGAAGTAAGCACTACTGAGCGCAATGGAACTTACTTCCAGGAAGCTATGTAAAGGATAGCATCCCGTCTGTTCTTAATACATCAGGCGTTTTGCTATATACTGTTGGTCTTTGGTGTGTGTGTGTGTGTGTGTGTGTGTGCGCGCGCACACACACACACACACACACACACACACACACACAGTAATAGATCAAGACGGCCTTCTTGCATGGCTATAGACACTGTCATGATGAGCCTCTGCACTTCCAAATTTAACACAACACCAGTTCCTTCCCAAAAACTCTTTAAGATGAAATGGAACCTTCCCCACTGTAGCATGGGTTTTCAAGGGCCGATGACCTAAGTCCACCATAATTTGCTTCACCAGAGGCTGTAAGTGGAGATGGGTATTATTATTATTATTATTATTATTTTATTTTATACCGCCTTTCACCTGAAGATCACAGGGCAGTTTATAAAAACACAAAAATACATAGCATAGTAACTAGCAAACCAATACCCTCCCCACACAGAGTTGAAAGGGCCATAGATGGATTAATTAGCCAAAGACCTGGAGAAGAGCAATGTTTTTGTCTGGCACTTAAAGACATGTAACAAAGGTGCCAGGCGAGCCTCCCTGGGGAGAGAATTCCACAAATGGGGAGCCACCACAGAAAATGCCCATTCTTGTGTTGCCACCCTCCATATCTCTTGTAGCGGAGGCACACGAAGAGCAGCCTCAGATGATGATTGCAGGGTCCAGGCTGGTTCATATGGAGACAGGTGGTCCTTGAGGTATTGTGGTCTTGAGCCATTTAAGGCTTTATAGGTCAAAAAGAGCAGAGGCACAGTGCCTTGGTCTTATCTGGATTGAGTTTCAGTTTTGTGGCTCTCACCCAGTCCATTACTGAGGCAAGACAACAGCCCAGCACATCCACTGCCACATCTGCAGATGTAAAGGAGAAGTAGAGCTGTGTGGCACCAGCATATTGCTGGCAACATACTCCAAAACTCTGGATGATGCCACTCACTGGTTTCATGTCCATGTTGAGCATGGAGGATAAAACCGAACCCTGAGGAATCCCACATTGATGGATCCATGGGGTCAAAGAGGACTCCCCAAGCATCACCCTCAGGAAATGACCATCCAAGTAGGACCGGAACCACTGCAAAGCAGTGCCACCCGCCAACTCAGACAGCTGCTCCAGGAGGAGAGCATGGTATCAAAAGCCAGTGAGAGGTCAAGGGGAATTAACAGGGACACATTTTCCCTGTCTCTCTCCTGACAGAGGTCATCATATAGGGCGACCAAAAAAGTTTCTGTGCCAAAACCAGGCCTAAACCTTAACTGAAATGGATCTAGAAAATTGGTTTCCTCCAGCAGTGCCTGGATCTGGTCCCCCCCCCCCATGCCCCTCAAAGTATTTTTCCTCAATTCCTGTTATTTTTGATCCTGTTCTTTCACAGTTAGCTTTATTCCCCAAACTGTTTCTTTCATCTTCCCTCCTTGCTTCATGTCTTCTTCCTATATAGCAGCTCTCTGCTTTTACTCCCTTCATGTCTATTCCCACTTATTTAATTCTATGTATTTATCTCTTCTAATTTTCTCCAACACCTCTTCTTACCCTTCCCCCCCCCTTCTGAAGCAGCTGAAGTCAGGGTGGAAAGGGGAGGTCCTCCTCCTCCAACCCTCTAACCATTCAGGACCACTCCCCATTTCTTCCTCCTCCTGCTGCTTCAGAACCTGCCAATCCAAACCCGATCCCAACAGCACTACAGGGCTCTTGACAATGTCTCACCATATTGGGGAAGACTGTGACCAAGTGCTTGCTCACTCTGCTGTCCACATACTAGCTAACGGTCAATGGGCAACTTCAAGCCCCCTGCTCTCTGATCTAGTGGCCCCTGTCTTTAAGAGAGACAGCCTTTCAAAGTAAGAATTGTTCCCTATATAGTAGGCAGCATTTTGGGGGTGAGTGCTGGCCCAAGACCTTTTGCTGCCTGACGCATGCCATGGCCGACACTTCAGAATGTCTTGCTGCCTTAGCCAGATACCAATTCTTGCATTCATCTATCCCACCTGATGAAGTTGTGTTATTAAAAAGCTGGGTTTTTCTGGGTACCTTAGGTGTCCCACCCATTTGTAGGGACCCTTGTCCAGTCCTATCCTTTCCCCTGCTTGGGGGTTCACTGACCCAGCCCACCTACAGGCAGGTTAACAACTTTATTAATGGAAGGTGTGATCACATATTTTCCATGGGTGGGATTCAATTAATAAGCCCTGTCAGCAGAAGCTCACACAAGGATGTCCGCTTGTACAATAGGGATTGCCCCTTGCTTCCCCCTCTGGACCCCCAAATTGGTCCAACTGGGTCAGATGAACCCCCAGAACAGCATGCAGGAGGAAGAGAGGGGGAATTGTTCTGCCTAGTAACCTGAATGCTTGCCCTGATGCATGCACCGCAAAATTTGATTCCTCTTCATATAACGAGAGAGAGCCAACGAACTGGCAAACTTGTATATGCATTTTATTTTGACTCGAAAAACTTTTTGACAAAGTGTTTTGACATTACAATAAATTGACAGCAAGTTCAGTCTGTTCTATTTTGTAGAAGCAGCAAACATTTGCAATTTGGGTTATAGTGTTTTGTAAACAAGCTATAAGTTGACCAGATTTCTGCATTTATATCTAATCAAAAGGCTCTTTTGCTTTTTTGTATTCATGTCTGAGGAGCAATTCTCATTCACGGAATGGTTAAACTGCATGGCTAAGCAAAAAGGTGGCACAATACTAACTACCTACTGTAAAGCTTTTCTGTCAAACCACGGCTGCATCCGTGTTGAAACAGCAATTTAATGCAAATTCTTCTGAGTTTGTAATTGTTCTGATTGAGGTTTGGGAAGAAAAAAATTGGAGGAAAGGCTTCCCTACAGGTTTTAATGTCTTAGAATATCTCCGTTCAGCAAAATAGTTCAGCAGTTCAGGATTCTGATCAACTGTTGATGAAATAATCAAGTGATTGTGTGCGCATTTGAGAAAACAAGGACCTTGGAGTTTTAGGAAGCAGCAAGAGTGCACCTCCTTCAAATACATAGCTTTGAACTTCATAAATGCTGCCTCCCTTGCAATTAATAATGAAGGCTGCAATCCTGCACATACTTATTTTGAGCTAAGTCCCATTGTAGACATTCATAGGATTAAACCATTAATTCTCATAGCTTCCCTTTGAAATGCATGTTTGTTACCATTAGGAAAACAGACATGGTGTGGGATAGGTACTGGAACACATGTGAAGTTTTATTTTAGAAAACCATTTTGTTTCGGGCATCACTGAAGTTACATAGATGTGGCCAGCTCTGTATTTTTACAAAGCTGGTGCTCATTCCTCTTTTCATAGCTATGTAAACCAACAGTTATATTAAGGGGATTTAAATGTATGTGGGGGAGAGAAGAAGAGGCCATCATGGCTAAAGCAATTTAGGGTTCTGGAGTATGTCTTTTACTTTATAACAATTTTTGCTATAGGGATGCCACCAGTGAGTGTCACTGTAGACAATGGGATGACCAAAACAGCAACAAAATCATGTTTCCAAAGTTGATGCCAAATGAAGCCAATTTAATCAAAGACAATTACCAACCAAGAGCAGACGTTCTCTTGGAAGAGACCTTTGCATTATCTATACATTTATGTTTGCTAAAAACTGGTTGCAAGATTTTGTTGAATCCATTTACAATGTTATCACTTATTTTGTTAGCATGCAAAATGCACACTGCATAAGAAGTGCTTTATGAAGGGAGTACAAAATCTACAGACTGATTTATCTTGGGGCAAATATACTGCAAAGGACTGCACACCACTTCTAGCAAAGGGGTGCTAGCTTTGTTTTGGAATTTTGCATGCAGTGAAATTACAGCAGAAGAAATTCACGTTCTTCCCAGGCATCTAATTTTGTGAGTAAAACAAAACAGGTCAGTACAAGTTTGTTCCCAGAAATGCGTGTTTTTTTATTATAAAAAAAAGAACATGGTTTCTTCCTGTAAGGCTCTTCTGAGAAATCAAAGCCAAAAGCTTTCTAAAGAGCGAGTTGTGTTTTATAGGAAGGAAATAGTTTAATTCAGTTTGAAGAGGAGATGAAGAAATCTCATATCAAAAGCAGTCTTTTAAAGTGAAACAGCTTACAATAGGACATTTCACTAGGGTACAAATGCATTTAAAAGCTACAGTATATTGTGTATTCAGGTAAGTATAGAGTAAATAGGAAATGATGAGATCAGCTTACAGTGAAGCCTTCACATCCTCGCTGCCTTCACAAAGCCCCATTATAGTGGAGGAAATTTGGAGGCTGAATCTGTGCTATTTATTCTTTCCGCAAAAATAACCTTATCAATGAGCGTAGGGAACATTGATATTCAATTTGTCCTGCTATGAAAATATTGTTAATTTATCAGGAGGCGGAAAAGCATCACAATTGGATACCTAGCTGTAAATACCAGTTCTCTTTTTACATTCACAAAACTGGCAGATGAAACATGAAAAGGAATACTGACTCTTTAATCTCCTCTTCTCCACCTAAGGCCCAAGGCAAGCTGACAGGGTAACTTCATTCTGGAAACAGAGTAGTGCTTCTTCTTCTTCTTTTAAAGAAAAATTCTGGATTACTTTTTCTTCTGCTTTTGAAAACTGTGCACTATAGGGGGATATACCTGGCACTGACTTAAAACAAGAACAAGTTTCTCTATCTGAAAAGTTATAGTCCTTGATGCTTACAGGAAGGTCATTTTCAAAACCCATGGGGGAAATAGCATCACAGACAGAAAGAGTACATTAAGTGCCTTATTTGTTTGAAACAGATACAGTATTTTTAAAATATAACAGCTCCCAGAATCAACGGAGCCTTTGATGTTTATCTTTTCTACAGATTTCATAATTAGTGAGCTAGATGTTTTGAATAGTAGGCAACTGCTAATTGATTTTTTATAATAAAAAAACATGCCCACACAATATTTAGCAAACTTCTGTTATGCTTGATACCTAAATGAATTATGAGCTCAGGATCCAGAGAGACCACCTACACATCATCTCCTTTCTCCAAAAAAAACCAAAAAAAAAACCCGACTGGAGAGATGCATAGGAAACATACAATAGCTTCTGGTCCCTGAATGCAGTTTTATCTACATTACGGAAGCTGTTCATAAATGTGATTGTGGCCTTACTTAGGGATGAGATAATTTCGGAGAAGCATTCTCCATCACCATGGAGAGCCAGTATGGTGTAGCGGTTAAGAGTACTGGACTAAGATCTTGGGAGACCAGGGTTCAAATCCTCTCAGGCACGAACCTCACTGGGTGACTTAGGGTTAGTGACTGTTTCTCTGTATAATTTACCTCACAGGCATAACAATTTATGCTACCTGGAGCTCCTTGAAGGCAAGGTAGGATGTAAATGTAATAATAATGATACTATTATAATAATTTCTGAAATAGTGCAAGTTTCGTGCAGGGTAACAACCAAACTTTGTGTGAATGATAACTCCCTACGAAACCTCTGTTGAGCTATCTCTTTTCTTACAAATGGGTTGGCTCCAAAGAACAGCAAGGAGAAGGGAAATCAATGACCACTACAGTGGTGCCCCGCAAGACGAAAAACTCGCTAGACGAAAGGGTTTTCTGTTTTTTGAGTCGCTTCGCAAGACGAATTTCCCTATGGGCTTGCTTCACAAGACGAAACGTCTTGCAAGTTCTTGCGAGTTTGTTTCCTTTTTCTTAAAGCCGCTAAGCCATTAATAGCCGCTAATAGCCGTGCTTCGCAAGACAAAAAAACCGCAAGACGAAGAGACTCGCGGAACGGATTAATTTCATCTTGCGAGGCACCACTGTAGTTAATAATGCACCTGCAAGTGCTTGCACAATGGTAGAATAGATGTCAGGGACTAGCAAAGCTCTGAGGAGTCTGTGACAGAGGCAGGGGGCCAGGGGACTGACCCAGGAGAGGGGGCCAATGATTTATGGTGCCACCCACAAGACAGGAGCTCTGAGGTCCTGCCTGGCTTGTCTTATCTGAGCCTGTTGCCCTGAGGAAGATGAAGGAGGACCTCAGAGCTGACCAGGAACCTGGGCAGCTGGTGTGAAGAGCTCCAGTCCCAGGGCAAGGATGTCTGGATCCATAGGATAATTGGCAGAGTAGTATTCTATTGGGGGCCCTGCTCCCTCTGCACCTTCTCTGGGGAGACTTGGCAGCGCTGAACGCTAACATGAATCCTGGCATTCTGGACAGAGGTGCTGCTGACTGGGAAGGGACAGAACAGTATCAGAGAAATATTTGAGGCTTTGCCAAGTGGACAAAGCGAAAGTGATCACCTCCCCCCCCCCCTTTTTGAGCCACTTGCTCCAGGCATCCTTCCATTTCTTTTCCCCTCAAACCATTCTGCGTAAGCAGACTCCAAAGAGATCAGATGGACTTTAAGTTAAATTGAGCAGAAACCAGGAGACAAGCTTCCCGGAGTTCTCTTAGTTCAATGTAGTGTTCAATGAAGGAGAAGAATTGTGTGGTTGACAATATGCCCTTTTGCTGCAATATATTTTGGTGTTTACATTCAACTATAACTCTTTTCTCAAGCAGTGCTATGCTGAAATCTGTTCTTCAACTTCTCAAAAGTTTTCTTCCCCTGTTTTTCTGCCTTATTCTCAGGTCACTTTTTAATTTCTTTAGCATTTCTGGGGCTGAGGGTTTTTGCATTTACCTTATCACTGTGAGGTGGTCAAGGGTAGTACGTGTGTGTGTGTGTGTGTGTGTGTGTGTGAGAGAGAGAGAGAGAGAGAGAGAGAGAGAGAGTTTTTTTCTAGCAAACATTTCTCCAGCATTCTGCAGCCTCCCTGGGTGCCAGCACTTCCTGACATGGAAAGGGCCCTTGAGAGGAGTTACCTCACATTCTCCTCCCTTGGACTTTAATAGATGTGTGGAAATGGAAGAGTACAGAGCGCAGATCACTGGTGAGGTGAATTGTAAGAAATTAAACACCCCTCAGCCACCTCAAAAAGTGAAAGTGCAACAAAAATCCTGGACCCCATCCATGGGAATTACACTAAAATATTCTCCCCCCTTTAACAATTGTCACATGCAATTTCTTTTCTCATTAGTTGGTGAAAAGGGTTGGTGTGAAAAGAAAGAGGGAGAAATTTTCAGCACAACACTAATTTTAAGCAGTGCCACATTATGTTTGAATAAGAAGACTAAGTGTTATCCCTAGTAGGAAGAGGCACCATTTAGGTCCACTTCAGGCAACAAAAGGTCTTGTGCAGGCATGGGTTTTGAGAATCTTTTGTCGACTGATGTGCCATTCTGTGTTGTGTGTGTGTGTGTGTGTTTTCCCCCCTTTCATTTCAACTGCAATAATATCACATTTTGCATCAAAAGGTCAGTGTCTGTCTACGCGGTAGATACTCCGGCTGACCAGTCACCGCAGTTAGCTACTCTTGCCAATGCTTATGCTGCAAGATAAATTCTCTCTCCATTGTTGGTCTGACTTCTAAGTTAGCTCACACAAAAATCATCTAAACCCAAGACATACCATCACATTAATTTAAAATCAATCTCTTTTGCTTTAGTGATTATCATAAACTTGTACAACAGTGACATTCATTTGTATATTTTAGCATTTCACAGCAGCCACAAAATGCAAAAGGCTGACATTGGAATCAGTTTGATTTCTTTTATGATTGAAGATATTAAGCACTACAAGAGCATTGAAATTTCGATATGATTAGGATCAAAATTCCTCAGGATCAAAACACTCCTTTTTTCCCCCTACAGTTTTACTAATTGTGTGCTACTTGACATTGTAGAGTTATTCCACAGCATGATAGCAAAACTTGTGAAGTGTGTTTTTACTGTCAAGAATTATCGAGTCATTCTATCTGGGCTTTTTTATGTGCTTAAGGTTATTAAAAGAACAAGAAAAATATAATTGATATGTACAAGTTAAAAGGCTTAGTTCATTTGTAGCTGGGAGACTGAACCACTAAGTAATATTAAATGTGTCAATAGAAATCTTCAAATGAATGTACACAAAAGCAGCCATGTACGTATGTGTAACTGGTTTTGGAGAAAACTCTTCTCTCTGAATTGAAGGGCAAGATTGCTTGGCAAAAAGGAAGCAGTGAATAAAATGGTAGTGAAGCAGCCTTTTTTTAAAAAAGGAAATCTGGATTATTTCAGTTACTGAAAACCGAATAGGAGTATATCAGAGAGAATGCTACCAAACATATTCATCAGAGACCTTTGCTTTATGGGAAATGAACTGCCCTTGCTCGCTGTTCCTAAAGAATTGTGTTTCTTATAGCTGTAAATCAAGTCCTGAAGAAATAGGAGGATGTTCTCCAAGCAATAGCTAAGGGTGACAAGTATCTTTTTGTCAGAGTCAGGTTTATGAATTTAGACCTCAATTAAGATTCCAAAATGGAAAAGAACATATTATATCTGTGGCCATGCAATGCTAGTGACAATGTTCCTACAAGCAATATATCCATTTTTAAAATCCTGGTATATTGTCCTATATTCGTACAGAAGTATATTCATGACATCCTCTGGAGGTCTTGACTCCTCTACATCCTGTCTGGGTTCCCAGCCAGAAAGTACTTGATGTTACTGTTCAGTGAACATCATTAATTTTTTCAATTAATTGAGGAGACATATGCTTCTACATTGTGTGACACCCATTCATTCTTCCCTCCGCCCCAGTTGCAAATGGACTTGCTAAATCAGAACAGGGCAACACTGTTGTGCTAGAACAGTGCCTCTTAAAGTGCCTTTTTCATATATTAAAGCAATGGGATGTATATTCATTAGCTTTGTCCCTCTTACGGTTATCTGAATGCAGAATACTAATACATTTATTTATTTTTTAAAAAACACAAGGCTACAAGGGGATTTATTTGACAGGAATTTAGCATGGAGTTGGTAAAGAGGCCCCCAATTTTAAATAGTTTACTCCAGAGTAGTTCCTCAGCATTAATTCCAGCTATGTTAAATAATTGCAGCCAGGGGGCTCTGCCAGTGGAAAAGCACAGCATTTCCCCCACTCTTCCTTATCAAAGATGAGGGTGGAATGCAAATGCATCCCACCACAGGCCCAAATACTTCTGATGCTGGTTGTATAAAAATGTACCAGCACAATGTCCTATGTGCTCAGCATCACATTTCAACTGAGTCTCTGACAACTATGCATGCAACACTATGCACAGTGCCCATAAAATGATACATAAAGCAATAGCAAACTCGTTAGTAGCACAGCAGCTGAGGTATGAAGGACCGTATCACTAGTCAGCTTATCTCACAAGCGTTCTCAAATAAAGGACCTGTCCATCTTACACGACTGGAAAGCAATGTAAAGCCAGTCGCCACAGGAGCCTGCCACCCCATGTCCTGCCACCCCAGAAAAGTTTTACCAGAAAAGAATGATCCCTGCGTGCTTTGGGGAACACTTTCTAGGCCTTGTCCACACTTATTAACACTCATAAATCACTGTTCTCAGCAGTCTCCAGACCTCATGGCACCATCTGCCTTTTAAAACTATTATTCCTTTCCCGCAGCCCATTTTGGGCCATAGGATGTTGTGATGGTCACTAGTATAAATGGTTTTTTAGACAGAATATATAAATTTACGGGGAACAGGTCTATCAACTGTTAGCTACGATAACTAAGGACTAGAGCTGTCAACCAATTAAAAGATTTATACTGACCGAGATTGCAATCCTACGCTTATTCAGGTGGGGGTAAGTTCTGTCAAATTCAATGGGGTTTACTTCTGAATAGACACATAGGGTTTCACTGCAAACCCTCATTGGCAATCATAAATGATTGAGGGGAGGGGAGCATTTTACAATAGAACCATTCCCAAGGTAAACCACAAAGAAATGTACAATATGCAAGGAATAGTTCAAGAGCAGTTGTAAGGCCAGTTCATTTTGACATGCCTTGAAGTACTTACAGTCTAAGTGACTGTGCCTGATCCCTTCCACATCTTCAGCATGAATGAAGTGGTAACATCTCTTCCCTACGATATCTACAGGGGTCAGATCCATGTAATCACTAATCCTATGAAGGAAGAAAATAAAGCCTATAAGTTGAGCAATAAGTAGGTCAATAATAATATAAGAACAATGCATCATGTTATATCCACACCCCAAAAACAGCACATGTGTATCTGCTTGCCAAGACATTCTTGAAATTCCAGTTGCACATTACCCTGCTGTGCTGGCACAGACATTGCTATGTCCCTAGCCCATGCTCTTATCTGCAGACACAGGAAATTCTAAGATTGGTTCCTACAAAATGGGCATCTGAAGAAATGTTTTTCATCACTGCAGGACACTCATGACATTGCTGCTTTCTATGCACAGATGAGGCACAAACTAAGATCGTGATATTTTCCATTTGTCTCTTTTAAAGGAAAGCTGCAGATACCACCAGTTAAATTAAATGCAAAGCAAATCTTTGTTGGGTCCACTCATGTCATACAACAGCCACTAAGATAATATAATTCCTTAAAATACAAAGCACCTCATTAAAAGAGCAAGATATTTCAAGGTTACATAATAAAATGAGAACATGCTATGCTTATGCTAAATGATTAGAGATACCTTTCATTTCAACAGATTGGTCTTCTATTGGGTATATTCATGGGGGGGGGGGAAGGCTCTTCAACTGTTTCCTGGCACAAAGTCCAAAACTGACATTTCAAGCGATATAATTTAAATGCTGAGACATACAGATGCCTGGGGGTGTTCTCTTTTCTAGTCTTATTCAGCTGGGAGCAACGCTTTCACTCCTGGCTCTTTCAACTGGGACTTTGTGGTTTACTCCACACAGAAACTTTTAAATCCTTTCAGTACCTCTTTCTGCTCTATGCTCTGCTCAGCCTCTCTCTGTATGTGTATGTCTCTGTCATTGATTGTCCAGATGTCAATGTCCTCAGGCTTCAGTGGAAGGGAGGGGGGGGGAAATCCTCAAAATTGAAAATCATGTTGGGTGAATCAGCCTCGTCTGCACAAACATTTGAAATAGGTTCTACACACACACACACACACACACACACACACACCCTCATTTAGAAGACATAATTCATTTTTATGCTTTAAATTCTGCCACCCACAAATGCCTCTTTTAGAAACATTTAGCCATGAAGATCCCAAGGGTACATTTTGCAGGGCTGCTCCCCTATGGCAGAGGTTTAAGACTAGTTTAGAGATAGAGCTATCAAAGTACAAACAGGGTTCACACATTTAGAGTGCAGAGATAACCAGTAGAGTGTTACTCCCTATAGTCACTCTGAGAGACAGTAAGAACTAGGTGTGATAAAAATATTGCAGTGAATTAGGGAACTACCTGGCAGGTTCTCACTATCTGGCAGAAATCACTTACTAAAGTGAAAGGTGGTGTGTGTGTGTGTGTGTGTGTGTGTGTGTGTGTACACACGACTGCTGCCTACATCATCTGGAGGCAGGAGAAACCACGATACTCTGCTTCCTCTATTCTCCCCCACCAGAGGGGATAACACACACTTTAGTGTAGATTGATGGAGACCAAATTGTCTCCAGTCAATTGTCAGGTTTTGCAGGATGGGAAGGGGTAGAATATAAGTCTCATAAAATTGATGTGGACCAGGAGAAGCTGGACAGCCCCCCCCCCCAAATCTCATTCATGACAGACTGCAGGTTTAGTATGGCTGGGACAGGAGGTAGGACATTCCTCTTCAAAAGAATATGAGAAGAGCCCGGCTGGATCAGGCCAACGTCCCCTCTATTTCAGCATCTTTGTTTCACAGTGGCCAACCTGATGCCTATGGGAAGCCCAAGAGCAGGAGCAAATGTGGGCGAGCCAGTTACAAGAAGCAAATTGCTTTCTTGAAAACTGCCAAGTTTCAGTGCTCAGCATTCATGTGGTGCTCTTGTAAATGAAAGTCACCAAAATAAGAAACTTAAGAGCAGATACTCCAAAAATTAAGGAAATCATTCCAGCATGACAAAGAAATGGAAGCCAGGACAGACGTTTGTAGATGAAGGGGCAGGGCCACTGTGTACTCAGTGTTAGAGCACGTGTTTTCATGTTGCTAGTCCCTAGTTAAATCAGGTTAACAGGTGATGGAAGCCTGTGACCGAGACCTTGGAGTCTGTGACCGAGACTCGTTGCCAGTCAAAGCAACAATACTGGGCTACTAGAGGGAAAAATAACCTGAGCTGGTATATGGTAGCTTTCTATGTCATTGGTACCATTGTGTTCCATGGGACAAAATAAATGGCTGTCATCACTAGATACTGTTAGGGTTCAAGTCTGCTCTCCTCAGAACCTGAGGTCATTAGCTAAGGCTAGGTGCTTCCTGTGCTTCTAATATACATGCATCTATTTCCTCGCCTAGGGACTAATAGTCATCCAATTGTATGAGAGAAAAGTAAGTATGCTGAATTTAGAGGCAGCATCATGTTGGGGACAAAAATATTCCCAACCCTGATACTGGGACATGGCCTCCATTGAGACCACAGGAGGGAAGTATTCCTGCAAGGGAAGCTGTAATGCATGGGACTTCTCTCCAACACACCTGCCAAACTGATTGGCTTTTTGCTAGTGGGGAAATGAAAGGCACAAACCATTATATTATTGCATTGTTATTAATATTTGGGAAATATTAATTCTGTACTCTAGGGCACGTTAACATATCACTGTACCAACATGAACAAAATCTGATACGAAACACTGTCAGCTATTCATTACATACAGAGCATCTGGCCATGCAATTTCATTCTACACAACGCATACTACTGACACGTCATCTGGCTTGAGCACAGTATATTGTAATCTCCAAGATTCTTTTTTTCCTTCTGGTGTGTGATAGGTGCAGTAGCATGTGCATATAATTCATGTGCGAATTTCTGTACTAGGTCTTTCAAGTCAACATGAAACTCTGATTAGTTGTAGGACTGAAAGAATACAGCTGTGTTCATACCACCACCTAACTTCATTGACCATGTTTTGCATGAGGAGGGAACAGAATCCTGCTGCAGGCTTTGCCATGACCACAGCTACAGACACATACAAATTGTACATATCCTCAGGAACCCCATAAAAATCAGGGATCCCCTATTTTGTGGACAAACCTATAGACTTTGTATACAAAGTTACAGCAGCCCATTGAATGCATGTAGATCAGGGACTATGCTGCTGTGATCCTGCTTTTGCCACCCACTGCCATTCGCAAGCATTCAGTGTTGACGGATGAGAACAGGGCTTATCTCTCTGTGCTCCAAATATCTTTACATGTGTACCTCTACTTACAAAGAAGTAGGGAAAGGTGATGCATACATCACCCATGTTGAGATTTCTAAACTGTTTATCAGCTCCAGAACTCGTGGATTTCACTATGGAAAAGACCCATGTATCTCACACAGTGGTAGGAGAGAAATAAGCCTGGTAGCTTGACATATAAGCCAGCCCTAATCTATTGCCCAAACCAGGGAAAAACATGTTTTTACCTTCTCGTTTCTACAATTCATGTATGCTTGCTATTCCTGTACCACCAACTTAACTATCACCTTTCCCATGGCTTCTTTGCAAACATCCCCACTGTTCAACTGTAATATTACTTTTTTCCATGACACGATCATGCACAGGTGCCTCTGCTGACCTACTGGGCGTATTTCTTGAAAGTCCAGCCAAGCAACAGAAGGTGCAGCTGTTCTGACTAAAAGTGATATCTCATGCACTTCAGTGTTTTAAAGTAAAGCCCCATTGCAAAGAGAGATACCTGGTTGATGTTTTGTAACGGATTAAAGACAACTTAAACAGTTTATACTGAACCATAGTTCAGCATTGTATCGCCAGTACCAAAGTGTCTTGAATGAACGGTACTTGCGAAAAAAACCAGAAAGGATGTACAGCTGCAAACTTTACAAATGGTGTACTACCTCATTGATGAGAAAAACCATCTGAGAATGATCCAATATAGGATATGGCTTGAGAGAAAATTAAGAAAAACTTGAATGACTGCCTGCCCTTGGGAAAATATGCCTATCTGCCTGTGTGTTGTGTGAATAGCTGCTGCAGATGGGGTGGGAAAGGGTAGATTCTGTTATGATTTTACTCAGGCACTCACTGATGTACTCCCAAGGGCCCCAGTATTCCACTGTGCGAACTGCTGATCCAGAGGTTACCACAGTAGTTTGCAGTCAGAAAAGCAACATTTAAATTCTGGCATCCCTCCCTCCGTTAACTCTCTAGGTAACCATCAGTCAATCAATCTCCCACTCAGTTTTCCAAATCTCAAAATGAGGTTCTCCCTCGTCTGATTGAAAGAAGATACTTGGTGGGGTTTTTTTTTTCTACATAGCTGTACAGCTGGCATCATTATCCTCACAGGAAATCAGTACCCTCCTCCAGAATGTGTATTGTGGTAGAAGAACAGGGATGTTTAGATGCGCAACACTGGAAAAACAAAACAAAACAAAACCAAAAGCCAAAATGCTGTACCTATTTTCACAGTAAATGATATTGAGGTCCATGTTTACTCGAGTAACAAACATGTGGCAGTCGATTCTGACTTCATTGATCGTAGGAGGGGGCAAAGCATGAGCAACAACTACAAGCCCCATGATTTGGCTAGGGACTGTCCGCCCATGGGACAGCGACACTCTCAGGCGCAACCTTCCTGTTATATGAATCACCTGCAAAACAACAAACAGCAAAAGGAAATCTCAGTAAATGCATGATACAAATGTGAAAGCAATCCTTTTAAAGGACAGCGCTATTATTGTAAAGAGCACTTAACTCTGCCAGAATTGTATTTAGCCACCGCCAGTATTAGTCTTAAGCTTATTAATATTGGCTGTCAACATGTCCTGAATGTCCTCATGCTAGGAAAGAAGAGAAGAAGAAGAACATAATATCCAAATGCTTCACATTTATCATATCTAATATGCAAGCTGCCTTGGGTTATTGATCTTTTTATCTGTCCGCTTATTTATTTATTTGTTTGCAAGAGAGAGAGAGAGAGAGAGAGAGAGAGAGCGAGCGCAAACCGGAACATGAAGGAAAGTAAGAAAAAGATCGGTGCTTAAAGTGATGATGGAAGAAATGGAACACTGATTTTAAAACATTTGGGGATTAAATTATAAAACATGTATAGCCGCAATTCGGAAAAATTTACAGACCAATAATGAAATAAATTGCCAGCAATATATATCACAGAGACGCTGCTTTGCATTCTTAAATATCGTTGTGCATTTCTGATACAGGATACACGAGTCAGCAACAGATCAGCCTGTTCGACAGCCAACACCTTGCTGGGGCAACCCAGGTACTGTGCAAGAAATAGAAATATCTGGTACATGAATAAGAGTCATTCATTGCCGTTTCATTCTCTTTGTTTAATGGAGGGAATTTGTTGTTTGATGCAATTGATTTAGAATTTCTGTTTTTTTATAAGTCAGCTCCATTGCAAGCATGGCCAATGGCTAGGGGTGATGGGAGCTGTAGTTCAACCACATCTGAAGAGCCGCATCCACACCTGCCTTAGGTGAACAAAAACATGACACAACTGACACAAGCCCTACCCAATGGCCTTTATTTAAACTGTTGGACTCCCATGCCCTGACTTGCTAGTTTCCACTGGGTTCTGCTCCCTGCCCCAGCCCAGGTGTCAGCATTTTTTAGCTGGAAACCCTTTTTGTCTATGATTTACGACTCTCAAAATCTACACTGTTTTGAAGTGAGAGAGGAAAATAGCCACATCCTTTCTAATTCAGCTTCCCCTTGAATGTATGGAAGGACTTAAGCTGTGTCCTGTTTGCATAGGCATTAGAAACTAGCCATTTTACCTTGTTAAATTGTAAGGAATCATCTGTATTTAAAATACCTCTTTCATTCTCAGAGAACACCTTTGCATTTAACTGGAGAGACTGTGTTTCTCTCTCCCCTCCCTCTCTGAGGAAGAGTTTAATCTTTGTGGTTCATCCAATCAAGGACCTTTATGATGAGATGATAACACGGAAGCTGTCAGTGACAACTACAATAGGGATTTTTCAGAAGATGGACACTTCCTCCACTGATAATTTTTACCAAGGCACAGCAAGAGCCAAGAGAAGTTAGTTACTACTAATCTGTGCAGGTTATTAATGTTGACTAGGAGCTGGAAAGCTCCATTTTCCATTAGCAAGTTCTTAAGCGATCAACTACACAGAGTGTCAAAAATAATTCAAGCAATGAGGACCAGATATAAACTACTATTTTTCTACAATTCTCCATTTTAAAAACTGCCTGAAAATTGTGAGCTATATATGTACTGATGACTATCTGGATGTTGTGGGTTTATGACACCCCGCAACTGAGGTAATTATTGCCTAAATTCATATATAGTGTACCTTCAGAAGACGAAGTTCTGTGTGAATATTTTAAGATATTTCTAGAGGCAAGGATGCAAGAATACCATTTTTAAAACCCATTTTGGTGAGACCTCATTAACTAATGAAGAAATAGCTAAAAGAAATAGGATTTAACTTCACAGGAGGGACATTAATAGTATACTTTGCTCCTTCAAGCTAGGCTTACTTATATGCTTATTTATCATTATCTGTCTTATTTGATCATAATTCAGCTTTCTTGGGGGGAAATACAAATCTGCAAATGCTTGGAAATATACTGCTTTTTAATAGTTAACTAGAAATAACATGATAAATAATCTTGTAGTAAACACAAGATGCAAACTATTGTTATATGAAGAGTTACTATGTGTTTGAAGTTGGCGTTAACACCAAGGGCAAAACACTAAGATATGCCATATTTAAAGCCTACTTATCTTCTGCATATATGCTCGAAACAGTGTTTTGTAACGTATTGCTTAATATCAAACAGATTTGATTTTGAACAAGTGCTTATTTATTCAGTGTCGAAAGCCCTCCTCTAGCAGATTCCACAAGAAAGAAATCTAGTGCGTAATCCAGCATGTCTCAACCCCAAGGGCCTCGGTGGAACTAAATTACACCAATGAGTCCTTTGATTCTGTTGAGTTCTGTTGGAGTCATTGTATCATCGGGCAAAACTGGATGTGACATGGGAGATCCATTACTGCATCTCCCAATATCTTTTTCCTTTTTAGTAAAAGCTGCCACAAATTGTTCTTGTCTTTTCTGACTCTCTCCAGCTAATAGCAGATTGAGGGGGATTTCCAAAGCTAGACATGGTTAAGCCCTCCCTACTTAGTGCCCCATCTGGGGGCAATATGTCCCCTCCTCCCTGGCTGCTTTTAACCACAGGGAAGGACATTAGGAAGGTTGACTGTCAGTCTCCAAAGCATGTCTAGTTTAGCTTTAGCTTCCTCAGAATTGCACCCCAAACCTGATGTAATACACACATTGCCAAGCCAATTCCATTAAATTTCACTACAAGTGGAAACAGTTTAAAGCAGAATCCAAATAATGTAGTGCTTTCTTTGTAGGTTCTGATTTGAGGACCACTCAGATCCACATTCAGCTGGAGCTGCTTACACTTGAGATGGTCTTTGACTCTAATGTCAGTTCTTTCATACTAAATAAACTAGATCTTATTCCAGTCTCTTAAATTTGTTTCCATCACAGTTATATCCATATCATCTGTCTTCCACCCTGCCTGGTCTTTTTCAGTGGTGTCTTAATTAGATTTTGCTGCACAGTATCGGATCAGAAACTTCAAAGAGGAATGGCAAACTTGAACTGCATGTTACCTGATTGTCCTAAGATATAAAGAGGCAATGGAAACATAACCACACTGCACAGTCTGCAACCCGTTCTGTTGATTCCACAATGCAAGATCCATGGCCTATTTCCCAGATTGGTTCTTCAGTCAATCAACACTGTGCCTTCCCTGGTAGCCTACCAAAGACGGAGTGCACTGTTTATTGTGCAGTTGCTGGCAAATTTTCCCCAGTAAGTAGCCTGCCCTTTTGGAGGGGAAACGGGGGGGGGGGGGCACTAACTTTATGAGAAGGACCATAGCTTGGGGAAAAGCTTTGGTTCAATGGCAGAGAAGGTCCCAGATTCAATTCCTGGCATCTCCAGTAATATTGAGAGACCGTAACCTGAAAACCTGGAGAGTTGCTACCAATCAGTGTAGACAATACTGAGCAAGATGGACCAATGAACTGACTCAATATAAGGCAGCTTCCCATGTGCCCATAGCTCATGCAGAAGGGTCCAAGCTCAATCCCTGGAATCTCCAGTTAAAGGGATGTCAGGATGTGACAGGAACTAGCTCTGTCTGGATCCCTGGACAGCGGCTATCTGTCAGAGCTGCAATACTGGGCTAGATACATAAATGTTCTGATCTGGCAACTTCACCGCTTCAGACTCTGAAGATTGAAAGGCAATGCTGAACATATCCAGGAGGTTTTATTTTATTGATTAGAGTGCTAAATCAAATCTATATATATATGCATGCAGATGTATGGTATAACTATACAGATGACGGAACATCTGCATAATGTCACGCAGAACTAAAATGTATATTACACATTTTGTGCTGGTTAGAAAGAAATTTCAATTATCTTCACCTGGTGCTAACATATTGAGGAAACTGTAGTTTATTTTATTTTGTCTGATGAGAAACTGAATGAGAAAGATGTTGAATGTGGATGTAAACACAGTTTATGATGTATGTGGGGATCCTAGCAAGCACCATTTCTTGGACAAATATATATCTTTTCCCCTGCCATATGCTCTGTCTTAATCTGTTGGTGACAAGTAGCTCATACTCCCCAACATCTCACAGAGGAAAATAGGGACACTTGGGTACTCAGAATCCTCCTATTTGTACACCAAGCATCACTACCCTATGTACACATCCTGGTCCACATTGCTCTTCTCTGCCTGCAGTTCATTTACTTTGAAATTGTCTGTCCTGAGGCCCTAGACTTCCCTTATACATGCAGATACCAGAGCAATAGATAATTTTTCTCAGTGAACATGAATTTAACAGCATTCCCCCTAGATACAATATCCAGAGGCTTCTAGAAGGGTCGAAACTTGAAGAATTCTAATACAAGCAACTATCTAAAAGACTGCTTCCTTCGTATCTTGGCAGACGCGGTGTCTTCATGGTTCCAAGTGGAATTATTTACAAATCAAGTTGTTTTATATATTCCCCATACACCAGGAATGGGGAACTGGATCCAGCCAGCAGGCCTGCTCCTGATTTTCCCCACCATCTGTGGGCCAAGCTGGACAGGCCGGTGAGGCCACCCACAGTGACATCAGGGGACCTGATTTTGCCCACATGGGTAATGGCACAGCTTTCAAAGCACAAATGATCAGCTGATTGCCAGGGTGTGAGGCACTGTGCATGGGGTTTTGCAAACACTAATAATCAGCTTATATGCCTATAGGGTAGTGTTCTTTGATTAGTAGCAGCAGCAGCAGCAGCAGCAGCAGCAGCAGCAGCAGCAGCATTTATCACACTTAATTGTAGTATTTATCCCACATGTATTACAACCTATGTCTACAGAGTTCCTGGAACCATGCATGTGGCTATCCTATGTCATCTTCACAATTACCCTGTAAGGTGGCCTAGCTTATGAGAGATGCTTAGGCTACATGACTTGCCCAAGCCTGGCTGAATGCTTTTTTCTTTTCTTTTATGGTGGAGAAGGAGGTGCCCATTTCATATTCTGTACAATATTCAGTACACCACACAGGATCCTGAATTTATAGTGTGATGTTGCAGCAGGATTGTTTATCTGTACAGACGATCATTTTTCAACTGAATGAACCTAATCATGGGACAGGCCAGTATATTGAAGATTGGGTTGCAGGTTCAAGCTTTAATTCTCCTTTTATAAGTACCAGCTCTCAATTTACCTTTGAAGAATGGCGTCTACTAGCTATACAATTAATCCATTTTGAAATGTGTGCTTTCTTTCCTATTTCCTATTAATCAAATTTACAACAAACAAAACAAAACAACCTCACTTTCTGAAAATAAACAATGATACAGAATTTGTGTTACAGAAATTGAACACACATAGCAAAACCTGGATTTATGACAACCTAATAGGATAGGTATTGCCATGGAATCATAACTCACACCATTTTGTTTATTATATCACTCACTATATCTGAGACCAGAGTAATAATTCTTCTTCACCATCACAGCAGCAAATCAAATCAGATCTCTTAAAACTCTCCTTTCAGTGTTTGTTGGTAATCTCACATGCCATTTTTTATTTTAAAATACCATAGAACACCTTTTCCATTTGACAATCTGAATAACAAATCTGTTAGCAATAAATTTATCTTTTTTTCAGGTTCCAAAGCAAATGAGCATTTCCAGACCACCAGTTCTTTAAGAAGGGTTAAGAAATATAATAAAATTAAAGTGAACACTGTGCAACCTGAACCTGAAAAAGGCATGAAAAATTGGTTTTTAGGGTTGTGTTTTTTAAAAAAAATGTAGTTGGTGCAAGAACTCTTATAGTGTAGGTTGCTTGAAGAAAGCTCTTGGCAAGAACATCACAAGACGGAGCAACACTTTAAAATACGCTCAAGCAGCCAAATACAAACTGACACCAGGAACCCAATTGTAGGAACAAATAAGAAAAAAGGTATCAATTTAATATAAGCCTACATAACAAAAAGATCAATGTTTACAACTCATGGTTTAGAATACTATGCAGCTGTTTTCAGAGTGAATACAGAGCAGTTGTATAATAAGAAATTAGAATGTTCATTTCAAGAGAATTTCTCAAGAGCTCTTTTGATATGAAATACAACAAATATGATGGCGACTATGGCTGCAGTCCTCTGAACTAGTCTGACTGGAGTATGTAGGATTTCTCTACACTGTGTATCATATTCTTAAAAAACTAGACATTAATGCATTAAATGAGACTGGGCTGAGATCAATTTAGAATAGACCGATTTAAGCTGGAAGAAGGATCTCTTTGATATGACCTCCAGAGCAGACCATTTGCGGAAGGATTCAAGATGAACTGATTTACACTTGGATATCTGTTTGCTGCATTTCTCTGCTTTTCAAGTATGAACTGATATGTCTAATGTCAGGTTATTAAGGTGTCATCTTAGGGATGGTCTGAAACCTGTGCCTGTAAAAAAGATTAAGAACCTTCGATTTCTTTGGCATTCTTGTTGTGGCTTAGATGATTCATATTAAGAGCGACTAGCATAGAAGTTATTTTTAAAATGTTACTTTAACTGAATATTAATCAAACAGCCCCAGAGTTTTTCTTTCGCTGAAGCTGTAGCAAGACCGGGTACAAAGCAGCAGGAAGTTACCCTGCTCAGTCACAGATCACTTGCTTTGTATGCAGAAGATCTCAGCTTCAACCCCTAGAATCCCCAGTTAAAGGGATCAGTTTAAAAGACCAGATGGAAAAGACTCTGAAGAGCCGCTGCCTGTAGACCTGGGATGGGAAACCTGTCCCCTTCCTGTTGCTGCTGGACTCCAACTCCTACCCGCCCCGCCCACCATGGCCAGTGGTCAAGGATGATGGGAGTTGTAGTCCAACAACATATGGAAGGTCAAAAGTTCGCCATACTTGCAGCAGACAATACTGGGCTACATGACCTTGGAAACAAGGGGGGTGGGGAGGTGAGCTTAGTACAGTAGGAAAGGCAAGCTCTAATAATAATAATAATTTATACCCCACCCATTTATACCCACAAAACATTAAAAATACATTAAAACATCAGTCATTTAAAACTTCCCTAAACAGGGCTGCCTTAAGATGTCTTCTAAATGTCAGATAGTTGTTTATTTCTTTGACATCTGATGGGAGGGCGTTCCACAGGGCGGGCACCACTACCAAGAAGGCCCTCTGCCTGGTTCCCTGTAACTTTGCTTCTCGCAGTGAGGGAACCGCCAGAAGGCCCTTGGCGCTGGACCTCAGTGTTTGGGTTGAATGATAGGGGTGGAGACACTCCTTCAGGTATACTGGATGCTTCTGCTGCCTCTGGCCCCTCCTTCCTCACATCATGTCCAGAGTCTGAATTGCTTCCTGCCTCTGGCTCTTCTCTCTCTCTCAAGCCTGTTGCCTCTTCAGCATCTCACTGCCACTCCCCTGGCTCTGAGCCTTCCTCCTCTGGGGCTTCCCTACGGGGTTCTCTGGCTGGAATCTCCCACCACTCCTTGCCATCCAGTCAGTCCCTGACATGCTGCTGCATGCATTTCAAGGACCATCTGATTGCTTATACTCCACTTTGATAGCTGATAAACCGCTGATGGGGCACTTCTGGTGGTTCCCCACGCCCCTGAGGTTTGGCTGGCCTGCAGTAGGGACCAGGCCTTGAGTGTAGCAGGCCCTGGCTTGTGGAACCCCTAGCTGTAGAGATTCTGCAGGAACCATCCTTGCCTTCTTTCAGACACCTCCTGAAAACTGTACTGTTTAGACAGGCACCCACAATATGATTTTCTCTTTTTAACCAGCCAGTATCTACTACTGTTTTCTCGGTGCTTTTAATTATGCTTCGTGGATATTTATCAACTGGTTTTTATTATATTTTGTATGTTCTAAGCCGCCTTGACACATTCTATGAAAGTGGAGACCATAAATATTTAAATAAGCTGTGGACAGTTTCTCACCAAATTTCAACCTAATTTGTAACGTGTGCTATGCAAATTTTCTTTCTTTCTTTCTTTTTGCCCCAAACTGAAAATCCAAGAGAAAGGCCAACTTTCACAACTCTGACCAAACAGATTTCCCCTACAAGCTCCCTGGTATTCAAACAAGTTATACTTTATTTTCCGGAGGGAATGTTTGAAATCCCATTTAAAGAAATAATGCCTTGAGCTTATTTTCCCTAATACCATGTAAGGAAACATGAAAGCCTTTGGCTCTTGAAGTTTGTAGGGTTCTAATGAAGCAATCATCAACTCTGACATTCATGGGCTCACAGCGGCAGCTTTTGCTGCCAGGTTTCCGACAGATCTTTTAAAGTGAAAATAAACTTTACAGAAAGGTCTTGCTTTATCAGTTACAATGCAAACCTTTGTGGAGCTGGCATAATCATCTTCAGGACAGAACAGATTTTTTTTTAAAGGGGAAAAAAAAACTCTAAATGAAATAAGATGGCATGGAAACACTCCAGACCAGGAAAGCTCACAGATGATGGCAGGGGCAGGAGATGGGGAGGCAAATCAGTAAATCAGAATTTCTGTGTGCTTGCCTATGCAGACTTGCTTCATGGAAAGATAACCAATAATAAGTATTCTTCAGAAGTATCATCTCCATCCCTATCATGGGAGGCAAAAATAAAACCTTTTTTATGGTTTTATTTGATGTACTCCTTCACAGCCCCACCATTACCTTAGGTGATTCTCAACACAGTGAGCAACAGCTAGATAAAACAAAAATATCTGCTATTAATGCATTGCTGCACACAAGGAAGGGAAATTGAAGTCACATGTGCCACTGTTTTCTGCAAAGACAGATGTAGATTTCTTACGTTTGTTCCAGTACATTACGAATCTGTCAACACAACCCAGTGGTTCAACCAGCGCTATGGCTTTTATGCACCGGCAGTGAGTCTCATTGCAGAATTGCTCTGATACTGAAGGAAGGAAGTGTCCTGAACTGTGTCCACCAGAGCTCATCTGTCATTTCCCAGTGGTTGTACAGGAGAACAGCTATATCCACTACCCCAAAACTACAGGCAGAAACAGGACACATAACTGAGATGAACTGAAGGGAATCTGGGAGTGAATGAGAAGGATGAACTTCTCACTGGGGGACTGCCAGAAGGTCAGCATAAAAGCCCCCAAGGGGAAAACAAATTAAAAAGTAGGACAGATATCTGTACAATGTTAAGCATGCACCTGCCCATTCCTATAGGCAAGTGACTAAAGAACCTTGGGCATATATTGCAGTGGACCTCTGCTGCATTCAGGCTTAGGGTGCCTCCAGGCTGTCAATATTTTCCAGGAGCGATTCAAGTGCATCCCAGGAAATTAGGTTTCCACAACTGAAGTGCTCTGTTGCCTTAGTGCAACGTCCTGCCCGCTTTTTAAAAGAAAGGGACCTTTTGTGGTTAGGGAAATGCACTGAAAAGTGAGCAAAAAAACAGGAACAGAAAGAGGTGCAAACACCCTGTAAGCAAATTGGAATGAATGCTCAATAAAAGACCGGATAAAACCTAACCCCCACGTAAACTTTGTGACAGCAAATCAGGGTGATTTCATAAATAGGTCATCTGGAGGAGCCCTCAGAAGAAACCTGGGGACGCTGGATGCTCTCGGGTTGACAACAATAGAGAACACAGTGCATAGAAAGGCCTTCCACTGAGCACAATGGCAGATGTTGAGCAGTACCATGGTGAGCTAACCCTCCACCGGAAGCGATCTGAGGTTAATGGGGTTTTGTTATAATCATCTGTCTTCAGAAAGAGGAGAGCAGGATATAATCTTGAGCCAGTAGATGGAAAATTGAGCCAAAGGTTCCAAAAGCTCCAAATCTGTGTGATTTTAAAATTTGATGCCATTTGGGACTGAAGCGGTGGGCTTCTTCCATGCAGCTCAGTTCTCTCTTCTTCCTCTGCAAGGTCCAATCCAGCCTTAACTCAGCTATTCTCCTTTTTCCCCTTTCTTCCTATCTTGTCTTCATGTAGCCAGTTTCCACTACCTTCCTCAATGCTCTTCCTCCCCCTTTCCCCTTGCTGAAATGTGCATCTGCCACCAATCCCAACCTGAAAGTCCTTCTGTCTTTTCAGGTTGGAAGGGTGCAGAAAGTCTTACCATAAGGCTGTTGTCGCAGACAGATCCCCTGAATGGGGCACAATCTGCTGGGAGATTCTCTTGCACCAGCCTCAGCCAAATGATTGGGAGCTTTTTCTTGTGCAGCTCACATCCATTTCAATAAAGTCTGCACGGGGGGGCCATAGCTTAGGGGGTAAGTATCTGCTATGCATGCAAAACATCCTATATTTAACCCTCAGCATCTCCAGTTAGGGCTGAGAAGGACTCCTGCTGGAAACTTGGAGTCACTTCCAATCAGCTGTAATGAGCCAGATGGACCAATGGTCTAACTCAGCATAAGGCAGCTTCCTATGATGTTGCACCTTAGTAACAGAGCACCTGTTTTGCATGCAGAAGGTCCCCGGTTCAATCCCTGGCACCGCCTGGTAGGAGTAGGAAAGATTCCCTGTCTGAAACCCTGGAGAGCTGCTGCCAGTCAGTGCAGACAGTACTAAGGCAGATGGGCCAATGGTTTGTTTCAGTATAAGGCTGCTCCTACAATGCCCTACAATGCCCGGGGTTGATCCTGGACTGCTGGTGGTTGGGGTTGCCAGTTGGTGGGGAGAAATTGCTCTCTTTGGTGCCCCAAAGCCTTCCGGCTTGTCCACTGACTTAACTTATAATTCCGGATGTGCTGGTGCTGGTTGCTTTTAATAAGAGGTAAGAAGGAAGCAATCGGCATACACTTAGAGGCATCCTCCTTTATTCCTACTTTGATGTTGCGAGAGACAATCCTCGTTTCAGCGGCAAATTAAGGGAAAGGGAATTGGCCGCATCTGTGCCAACCTGTAGCTTCTGTGAGTGTGTTCATGCCACCTGTAACAGCAGCAGCAGCAGGAAAGTACCCCCAAGCACCGTCGCCAACAACAGTAAGTGGGTGGCTATTTCCACTTGTTCTTTTCTAAACTGATTAAAGAGCGATGAATTGATTAAATAACGGGTAGTTAAGCAGAGGGTGCTGGAGGTGGAATAATGGATGAGCGACACACTCTAATGGAAGAAAGTGGTTAAAAGGTGGGTTAATGACTGTTTTCCGCTCCCCAGCAGAACACTGAGCTGCTGTGCTGAAACTCTCTGCTGTTGGCTTCTGGATTCGCTAGAGCTGCCTTTTTATGAGAGCCCAGCTTGAAGGGGAGTCCATGTTGCCATGGAGTACTAATTTCTGTTTACCAAGCAGTCTCTTATGCACAAAGCAAGAGTCTCTTTTAATACTTTTATTTACAGAGCAGGAGGATAGGGAGGGAGAGATGTGAGGCACCAGGAATAAAGGTTTGTTATCCTTTATTATTTTTAATACTGATATCTCATCCTTGCTTGGAAATCTTCCATGGGATATATAGTAGACATCAATCCTGCACTGATTCAAGCGCATAGCCATCTAATTTCAAAAACACTACGGCATCGTGTGTTCACAGATCCTTCACTGGGCTTGAAAGCACAGAGAGCTATCTGAAATTTATTAAAGAATTAATTGCAGGTACAAATGCTATTGGGGACGCGGGTGGCGCTGTGGGCTAAAGCCTCAACGCCTAGGGCTTGCCGATCGAAAGGTCGGCGGTTCGAATCCCCGCGGCGGGGTGCGCTCCCGCTGCTCGGTCCCAGCGCCTGCCCACCTAGCAGTTCGAAAGCACCCCCGGGGGCAAGTAGATAAATAGGTACCGCTTCCCAGCGGGAAGGTAAACGGCGTTCCGTGTGCGGCTCTGGCTTGCCAGAGCAGCGTTGTCACGCTGGCCACGTGACCCGGAAGTGTCTCCGGACAGCGCTGGCCCCCGGCCAATAGATGTGAGATGGGCGCACAAACCCCAGAGTCTGTCAAGACTGGCCCGCTCGGGCAGGGGTACCTTTACCTTTACCTTTACAAATGCTATTAAGGAATGTCATTAGAAGTGTGCACACTTTGTACACTCCACAGTGCCACAGGAAGATAAAACATTTCAATATTAAGAAATAATCAGTCCTATGTACTCATTTTGCTGTTATAGTGCGTTTGCTTAAATTCCAATGATAAATGCAGCAACACACTAGCGGCAACAGTTTAACAGGAAAAAAATTTAATGAATAGTGTGGAATTTCCTGCACAATATGGAAATTATGCAATACACAAAAACAATAGTGCTTTTTAATTTTTTTAAAAAATAGGACTTTCTTGTGTGTCCACTAAGCATAAGGAACAATACATCTCATCCTTAAACATACTTTTGAATCAAGACCACTTAAATGAAAGGAGTTTTAAGGCTTCCTTGTGGTTCTGCATTTTAAGAACACAAGAACTGCCCCTGAGAAGCTTGCAAACAAAAGGCATTATGATGGTAGTTATCTCCAATTATTTGTCACCAGGTTCCAGATAGTTTGTAGCAGTGGCGTAGCGTGGGTTGTCAGCACCCGGGGCAGGGCAAGTAATTTGCGCCCCCTAACCCGTAGATTTGCGCCCCCTAACCCGTGGATTTGCGCCCCCTAACCCTAACCCCCAGATGTTGCACCCGGTGCGGCCGGCCCCCCCCTGCACCCCCCACGCTACGCCACTGGTTTGTAGGTAGTCAGCATGAATATTGGAGTGAATATGGAGGTGTGATTTTTAGCTCTCACAGAAAGTAGCTATTTGCTAGACCTAGCCCAACGAAACTGCATAATTCTTGTAAACTAATGGCCAAATTTATCAGCAACAAATTATTTAAGTGAATCCCTGTATGAAACTTTGTTTGTTTGTCCTAAACTTACTTCCCACTCCCATGTCCATCTTTCCCAGTGTCTTATGTTTCTGTTCAATCTCACATTTAAGTATAATGGACATGACTTCAGTCCTAAAACAGATCTTTGGAAAACTCCACGGTTTACTCTCCTCCTTTACGTAAACTGTCAAACTGGCCTCTGCTTCCAATCCATCAGAGAGCCTGCCATCTCATGCAATGGCTACTGATTTAAATAAACTTTAATGATAAAACTTTTATACATTAAATTCTCCTCCATAAATTGCTTTTTTTTATTCCTTAATTGTAAGCTTACATTTGGTACATTTTTTTGTCCCTTCATTTAAGTAAGACTTTTAAAAGGAAATCCTCTTGCCACAATAGCTCCCCTTTTCTGTTTTGCCATGCTGATGCGTTTGTTGTGTCTTTTCTAATTCATTGCAGACATTAAAAATATAAGAAGAGTCTATCAGATCACACACCCAACTAGTCTACCATCCTGTTCTCACAGTGGCCAACCAAATGCCTGTGGGAAACCTGCAAGCAGGACCTGAGCACAACAACGCTCTCCCCGCTTGTGATCCTCCAGCAAATTGCATTGAGATGCAATTTTATAATGATGAATAAGGACAAAATACTTCCTTCTGTGCAAGGGACGTAGGTGGCGCTGTGGGTTAAACCACAGAACCCTAGGACTTGCCGATCAGAAGGTCAGTGGTTCGATTCCCCACAACGGGGTGAGCTCCCGTTCCTCGGTCCCAGCTCCTGCCAACCTAGCAGTTCGAAAGCACGTCAAAGTGCAAGTAGATAAATAGGTACCGCTCCAGCAGGAAGGTAAATGGCGTTTCCGTGCGCTGCTCTGGTTCGCCAGGAGCGGCTTAGTCATGCTGGCCACATGACCCGGAAGCTGTATGCCGGCTCCCTCGGCCAATAAAGCGAGATGAACGTCAAAACCCCAGAGTCGGTCACAACTGGACCTAATGGTCCAGGGGTCCCTTTACCTTACTTCCTTCTGTGTCTTCAGAATCTCCCACCTGTCAGCGTCACTGGATGATTCCAAATTCTAGTATTTATTTTTTGGGGGGTGCTTTTATCTATCCATTTTCTTCACACTGAGCATAATTTTACACACATCTATCTCCCTTATTTGACTTTGTTCTGAACAAAAAACCCCTCAAATGTTGTAACTTTTCCTCACATAGGTGTTCTAACTCCATGGTAATTTGGGCTGATTTTGATGAACTTTTCCCAGTTCCTTTTTGAAGTGTGGTGCCCAAACCTGAACAAAGTATTCCAAATGTGTGGTTGTAGTTTGTATAATGGCATCAAAATATTGCCAGATTTTTTCTCAATCCCTTTCCTAATGATCCCTTAAAACATGGAATTCGCCTTTTTTGCAGCTGCTGCATACTGGGCTAACATTTTCATGACTCCACGTTCACTTTCCTGGTCAGTCACTGCCTACTAGAGCCTCTGTTGTAGAAGCTTTAAATAACTTCCAAACCTGATATTGCTGGACTCCCAACAAGCATTCCCAATGGACAAGCATGATGGGATCAGGAGGGCACAACACTGCGTACTTCTGCACCAAAGGAACTCAAATTTCCTAACTGTAACATGCGTCATCATTTAATTCTAAATACTTTTTTCCTTTTGAAATTAAATACAGAAGTAACAGATTTTCTGGGCAGTTTTCCATGCATATATGCTGACTATAAAAGCCATGTGAGTTCCAAGCAGTTTGTACCAAATTGTGAGCAGGGCTGAGGATTAAATCATGAGTAATTTCTCCTTTTTGTTGATTCTATAGGAAGCCTCGACAGCTCATTGTATAATATTATTGTATGAATAATATAGGTAAGCTAAACAGTTCATTTCCCCCTTAATGCATGCCTTGAGTTGATATGTTCCCCAGCGTCAGCAACTGATTCTTGCATCTCAAGATCTTCAAATCCCACGCTAAGTCGCAATGCCAAGGTTTTGATCTATACTACAGCTCCATTTTCTGATGACTGTAGGAATACATAATCCCTTTGGTGATATTTTTCACTGCATTTTTACAACTTCATGGCTTAGCTGAAATTGAGAACTTGTCTCCATTGTTTGGCGGGGGAAGGAACAAAAATCACACCTCAATTTTGTGGGAAGCAGCTTCTCCCAGAACACTGTAAAATCCTGTGCCCAGCTTAGCTGCCATGTAGGAGTAAAACACCAGAGGGCATGGCATTAACCCTGTTTAGATGATCTATAAACCTCCTTCAGGGATTAGATTCCAAATTAAACATATGAGGGAGACAATGGGGTATTGGGGCATGTTCGCTCTGTCTCTGTTCTGATCACAATCCAACTTCCGTGCTCATGGGGGTTTCCCTTGCATTTCAGAATTCAGGGTTCTAAAACACAGGGGGAGGCTTCAAGGGTCCAGGAAGCTCCCTGCTTCATGTCATGGAAGTTGGAAGGTGATCAGAACAGTGACAGGGGGTGGAGCTAGTCTACCTATCTCTGCTGTCTCTCACTTCATGTGTTGACCTTAACCATGAAAGTAACACCTGAAAAGTACATGCTCACTGTACTGTCCAGATAGTCTAGATACATTTCATATATACAGAGAACTGGAAAACTAGCTATGCTCAGGATCCTGAATTAAGCATGCAGGGCCTACTCACATGCACTTCGCATGTGTTGGGACTATGCAGCCAGACCAGTGTTGAGGATGAGGCCTGCCAATGTGAATCCCCTTCACTGGGGTTCATCATACATACCCATCAACTGTCCTGGAAAAAATGGGATGTCCCATCTTTTCCCAGAGGACGCTATTTTGGGCGCCATGCTCTCATGCAATTTCGGGCTGAGCTCTTGCCCTGAGAATAGCATTTATTTTTGGGTCTGCAATTTCACATAGTTCCCCAAAACACATATTTTTGGGGTCCATGACTTTGGGCTCTGGGCACCCTAAAAGTGCTTTTTCTGAGTCCGTAATTTTGTGCAAGTCATGTGACTCGTGCAGGAGTGCGTACCCAGAGGATGGTGTCCCAGTTTGGGGCAATGTCGTGTTGGAGGGTATGACAGTAGGGCTATGTCATCAGCACACACATAACACTTATTTGCTAGCATAGGGACTGTTAGGAACAGAATGCTGATGTCCTGAATTAGAATGGCTACTAAAATAAAATAATAACATAACCATATAGGCATAAGTTAAAACAGTGCAAAATTTGCATTCTTGGATCTTCAATAACAAATTATGATAGACTTCTAGTATATCTGCAGTTGGAATCAAGGCATTTTTAAAAAACTTGACCAACTTTCCCTTGTTTCCTTAACATTTATTAATGGATTGTTGTGCTAAGGTAATTAACTCCAAAGCTGGCAAATTTAGCACAGAGAGATTAATTTTCTTTAACTAACATGCTACCTAAAATATGCTTTTTCTCAAGAAGAGGTTACTAGTAATTTGTTCTCGAATTAATCACATTATAAGTAAAGTAGAGTGATGATGTTTCAGAACAATTGTCAGTCCACCAACGTTGAGTGTTTTTGCTTTTTTTGTATTTGAGTAGACATTTACTAAATTACTGAAAGGTAAGATCATGCTGGCTACCACCTGGTCACTGGTAATTCATAAAATACGAAATTAGAACATGAGCCAGATTTCAAAAATGGTCCAATCAGGGCTTTCAGCTGTGTGAACAAACCTCAGGTTCACACACGCTATCATCCTGTTATGTACTGTGATTCTTTTTATCTCCCTCTTTGTTCTATGTTCTGCCAAACCATTGTTTGTCAGACCGAGCAAAGTATGTGCAAACCCCTGGAAACAGAAACCATGGTTTGATCATGTTTTCCATTCCTAGTTCCCAGACAAGTAATGGCTTATGCAAAGCTGCCCGGTGTGCACATAGCACCTAACAGGAAGGGAATGAAGGAATCACAGTGTGTGAGGGGAGGAGGTAGTGGAAAGGAATACATAACGGTGATTCATATTCACAAAGTGGCAGCCCATAGTGTAATATCTGAACTGAGCCATTGCAATCTATCTTGCTCCTTGCTATAAGAAATAGAAATTTGCTTGCTCAAGCAAGCATAAATCAAATGGGGTGGAGTAAGACTTTGCTCCCGCCAGTGGAGAGGGGGAAGGTAAACCACCCCTTTACTAGACCAATGAAATTGCTTTGACAATTGCAGGCTACAAATGACGTGTGAAGCCCCCGGTAGCCTGATCCAGTGGGAATATTGACAGAGGCTCTCTGTGATATATGCATGACAAGATATCTCACAGGTACAGTGGAGAGGCAGATAATGGGAAACTGCTCTCTTTAACTGTGAAAGACATAGGCCCTCTAAGAGGAAAAAAGAAGGTAAGGTAAGTTTTGAGAAACTGCTCAAAATGACTGTTAACTAACACAATACATAAGTCATTGAATTGCCATGCTGCTGTTGTTTGGTGCAAAGGGAAAGTCTGGTAAGTTCTCTGTGGTGTTAAGGAAAAACAGCACCTGAACACCTGTTTCAACAGCTAAATTTAAGAAAAGGCTGGGCTTTGGCACTTTACATTATTTTGGATACATATTCCTGTTTTGAAGGGCAATGGCTACATGATCTGGTAAAAGAAACTGTGGTTAAATTAACTCTACAGCCTGTACTGATGCAGCCAAAAGTTTATTGGCATGTTTTTCCCCTTTGGCTCTGTCCGTAGGGTTCATTACTTACAGCTCCTGCAGAATCAATCTGAACTGGCCAAAATCAGTGATGGGTTTTATAGCACAATAAATGCCTTGCCATACAAGCACAGGTTATACATGGAAGAGCCTGGCAACTGTCTTTTCAGAAATCCCTGTCTCATGATAGTGTGCACAGTTTCTGCCAATTTAACAGAATCATCAACATTCATATTTTTAGAGGTGTCATCCAGGCAGCTACACAGTGTGTGTTTTCCTGCAGATGAGTACTGGTGCAGAAAACCAGTATTATTGATAAAATCTTGGCATATCTGAACAAAAAAAGGAGATATTAAATGTATCTTCTCCTTTCTCCATGACAGCTTCTCATGCAACAAAAACACATTGTTTCGTACATAGTCCTTGTTAAAGAAACCTTTTAGCACTTCTTGAGCAATGAATTAATTAGTTTTCCAGCACTAATGAAATGAGAGAAATAGCTTTCCAGCTGATAATGCAATGAATGGAAAAGCTGAATAACTCTCACGGATGGTACACACACAAGGCATCAGTTGCTCTGTGCTTCTAAAATCCCTAACTTAAGTGACTTACATTGCTGCTGAGTCTGTTTTGCTTTGTCCTTGGTCCATGTAATGGACACCACATGTTCTATTCTGCTTTGCAAAACAAGATATTTGTAAGTTTAACTTGATAAAGTGTAAAAAGAAAAGAAAAACACCCTGAAGAAAAGACAGATGGCAGGCTTTCTTCCCCAAAACACAATTTCATAATCTGCATGCAACTGCTAATAGGTAAACACTAAAAACATTTCTTTTTTTGACAGAGAATTGCTGATAAATTGTCAACATAAACTTCGTCTCTGGTTACTCCTATGATCTAAAGCTCTTCTGTGAGCTTTGTCCCATCAAAGTCGGCTTCTTACAGCTGTATCAAAATTTATGAATGCATATGACTATAAAGTGACTGAAGGCAACCCATAATGCATGTTTGTTTACTGTGTATCAGCTCTTTTGTTCAGTACAGGCTGGGGGGGGGGAGTTGTCCAGCGCTCTCTCTCTCTCCCTCCCCTCCCCCTTTAACCTTTACAATTGATGATGAAAAACTACACTGGCAACACTATTTTCATAGGAACTTAAAGCAAAGGCCTAGTTGCAAAAAACTGACATGGGTAAGACTACACTGTGCTAATCTATAAGATATCTATAGACATTATAGGAGCAGCCTAACTCATAGGGTGTAATCTGGCATATCAAATGGAGGTTAATTATGAAAATAAACTAAAAGGCATAGCCTTCATTTATAGAATCACATTTTTTTTTGCCTCTGCCATATTAAGATACCATTTTGCTTATGTAAGAATTCTTTTGTTTTTTAAAAAAATCCAAATTATCTGCACATAGACTGAAATTTATTTATCCTGAAAACTCAGTGAACGAATCTCAACTTTAAATGTTGAATTACAACCAGATACATCTTATTTTGTTTCCAACATTACTGTCGGAAATCCTGGTGTTAAGATTTTCTATTTTATTTCTCAGAGTAGTGCGTATTTGGCAGAAAATATTGAAAGTTGTGTTGTCACACCTTCTAGTCATATGGATCTTAAATTTCTGATCATTCGGATTAATTAGTTGCATTCAGGCAGAAGGGATACATTTTTATTGCATATCTCGCCTTTCTCCTTTCTAACTGAATTATATAAGCACTTTACAAATATTAAACGGTGGTGGTACCATATAGTTAGTCAACGCCACATTTTGAGGGGAAAATTAAAATAAAATAAAACTGCAACTCAATAAACAATTAAACTGAAAGAAAACTGGATAAGGGGAAATGAAAGGATGGATTTCTGAAGAAGAAGAAGAAGAAGAGGAGGAGGAGGAGGAGGAGGAGGAGGAGGAGGAGGAGGAGGAGGAGGAGTTGGGATTTGATATCCCGCTTTATCACTACCCTAAGGAGTCTCAAAGCAGCTAACATTCTCCTTTCCCTTCATCCCCCACAACAAACACTCTGTGAGGTGAGTGGGGCTGAGAGACTTCAGAGAAGTGTGACTGGCCCAAGGTCACCCAGCAGCTGCATGTGGAGGAGCAGGGAAGCGAACTTGGTTCACCAGATTACGAGACTACCGCTCTTAACCACTACACCACACTGGCTCTCAATGCACACTTAATCTACAAAGTTAGCTGTCTGCAAATGCAGGCCTGGTGTTGTCACATGGTTTTTCAGGCAGCTGCTGAGCCCTGACACTCCAACACGACTTACTGCTAATGTCTGCACTGGTCCATCCTTTAAAATAATTTCCCTGAGCTTGATGCCCACCATTAAAACTACTCCAAATTTTTCTCTTGTGTAGTGGCCTTCGGGAGTACTGTGGGAAAACTCAATATGGTGGCTGCTTAATGCTTATTAGAGAAGTGGTATTGCTGCCCAGTAAACCCACTGGGTTCACGTGCGTAAAAGGGGGCTCGCTAGGTGGCATTCCTCTGAGTGACCCCTCCATCCTGGAACCAGCCATGACAAGATGCTTTTTAAAAGATTAGACCAATTAGATAAGCATAGCAGCCCACGGATAGTTGACGAAGGTAAAAAAGGAAATCCCATTATTACTAGGATAGCTCTCACTATCAGTTACCGAGGTCAAACACAGGGAAGGGCCGACATGATTCATTTTTGAGTCATGATTCCACATAAGAGAGCTGTGTGGCCAGTGTCTGAGCAGAGGGCTCAGATACCTAGATAGTTCAGAGGAGTGTATGGGTCAAAACATCTGTGGTTATAGGATTACCTATATCTCTAGATGACTCACTAGATATGGGCTGATATACTATTTAGTGATGTCAAAGTCACAAATATTGTTGGTCTTTTTTGTTCTTGTTAGTAGCTTACATGGTTGATATGAACATTAGAAGATGCCATCATCATCATTCAAATTTATTAGTCCATGCCCTCAGTACTGCCTACATTGATTAGCTGTGGCTCTGCAGGGTTTCAGACAAGGGCTCTCCTAATCCTACCTGAAGACACTGGGGCCCGATCCCAGGACATTTACATGCAAAGCTGATGCTCTGCTAATGAGCTACAGCTCTTTCCCATTGTTAACATTCTTAGGATCATAGGATTGTAGAGATGCAAGGGACCACAAGGGTCATCTAGTCCAACCCCCTGCAATACAGGAATCCTTTGCCCAACATGGGGCTTGAACCCACGACTCTGAGATTAAGAGACTCATGTTCTACTGACTGAGCTAGTTAGGTGAGAAAGAAAGACATCATATGGTCTTAAAATGAGCTGCTGTTTGTTGTATTGTCTTGAGTATGTTCTGCATGAAGGCAGAACATACTTAAGGTGTTTTTCAAGAGGGTGGTATAAGAATACTTTAGTCAAACAAACAAAAAATTCATCTTGCCCCACTCTTCAGCTGACATCACCTCCCCATGAAAATGCCCCCCTGCCCTTTATTCTGCTCCAGTAATACAAGACTTATGTCCTTACCACAACTTTTAAGAGCGCTTTATTAAATCACTGAGTCACTTATAATCATCCCCACGAACAACCATGATACAACACCTAGTTTTAGGGTGTCAGGAAATCAGCACTGCACAAAATTAAATTTGGCGCATAAGGATTTGTTTGTGGAAACCATTTCTGTAGCTTTCAACATTTTTCAATTTTGCGAGCTAACGTATTTCAAAATTATTTCTGTACATGGGAGTTGATTTATAGGAAAGAAATTAATCAAATTTTCAGTCTCCATTACTGAAATTTTGGCTGTCTGCCTGTGATTGAACATTTGCATTTCTAGTTTTCACTGAGCTTATCAAATCAACAGTCGTCGTCCCCCCACTCTCTTTTAAAGATAATGTGCTATGATTAGTACTAACTGTTAAAAAGACAAAAGACAAGTTTAATTATTAAGATTTCTGTGCTTTTTCCACAGGTGCTTTGGACATTTGTCTGACAGATTCCTTTAAAAAAGAATTCTTCAAATTTTTACCGAGAGAAAACCAATCTGTTTGCAAAAGCAGTCTGTGACATTGACTCATACCATATATATATATATTCTTTTAAGACTTTAGTGAAGTGTATATTTAGATCTTCTGTGCTACAGATAAATTGTTGAAATAAAATGTCCCTGGTGTCCTCTCACATAGGCTGCCTTCATGGTGGCTAAACATCCCAAGGCATTTCCTTATCCCACCAGAGGCTCAGCTGAAGGCCAGAATGATCTCTGCATCGCAGCAAATATTTTCTCTTTCAAGAACACACATTCACAGATGCCCGAGGTTATGTGTAACTTGCTGCTGAGAACATGATAGCCAATGTACTTGTTTACCCAGTTACTATGATGGGTCAGCACTACAGTAATTTCTTCTGTCAATTCAGAGAGAGTTTTCGGCATGGACTGAAATCCTGGATTCAATATTTAGTGCATGCTGGTGGTTCAGCATTCTTTCAAGTCTTGAA
The DNA here is from genome assembly GCF_965113315.1 of Podarcis vaucheri. Taxonomy (NCBI): domain Eukaryota; kingdom Metazoa; phylum Chordata; class Lepidosauria; order Squamata; family Lacertidae; genus Podarcis; species Podarcis vaucheri. The sequence goes on from NC_138759.1 coordinate 35,958,071, forward strand.
AGTGCATTCAAAATACGTGCCCCGCAAGCTGCCCAGGTTTCTCCTGAGGCTCATATGTCCCCAGGAGTCCACACCTGGGCTCTAACAGGAGGAAGTCTTCCTCCCTGCTGTGCTCACTGTTCAGGTCTGTCTCATGGCTAGAAACTCAGGGAAGCATACCAGCCAATCATGGGCTCCTCCCCACCCAATTGGAAGTTGTTCTCTTGGAAGTCTCCACAGCATTCACCCTACGTAGCTGGACAAACCTCCTTTTTGTTCTGGGGCTTCTTCCTATGAAAAAATTACCTCCCTCAAGTTCAATGAACAACTACAGGACTAGAGGAATGTCATATCTTATCCTTAATTTGTGTGTAAAGGCTAAACAGTAGTGACTAAAACAGTACAGCAAGCATTTACACCACGGAGAAAAAGGCGATGGCCTTCCATCCCATGGACTCCAACTCCCATCATTTCCAGCCAGCATGGCCAATGATCAGGGATGATGGGAACTGTAGTCCAGTGGGAACTGGAGGACCAAAGGTTCCCCATCCATGCTTTCAATGGATGGCAATTTGCCTAAGAAGAAAGGGGACTGCTGTAAGTTTAGCATGACGTGTGAATATGAAACAGGTGACAATATGGAAATTGCATATTCAATTTGGAATTCTTTTTTAAAAAAAATATACAAAAGGTTTGTTGTCAGATAGCTTCTTAAACCTTCAAAAGCAATGTTTACATTCAAATCAGGTGTTCTGGAGTGGAAACTCAGTTCCACCTGCCAGTATCTAACTGAAGAGATGCTTCATCATTTCAGAGGACATGGTCTAAAAGTAAGAAAGAAAGGTCTTCATTTGCACAGTGTACACCTTTCCTCGTTTTCTCAACCATTTCCTGCTTATAGACATGTCTTTAGCATGCCAGCTGATGCGTGTGCTCACATACCATATGCAAGCCTGTTTGGTACAAAAACACCTCTGCTCATGCTCTGTGAGAGTCAGGGAAGAATAGAAGTTACGACTGTTGGACTAGGATCTGGAAAGCCAGGGTTCAATCCCTTTGAAGTCACAAAGCTCACTGGGTGATCTTGGGCTAGTCTCTCTCTTCTCAGCCTAGCCTAGCTCAAAGGATTCTTGTGAGGATAAAAACTGGGAGAAGGAGAACCATGAACATCACCTTGAGCTTTTTGGAAGAAATGTGGGATATAAATGTGACAGTGAACCAAAAAGAAATGCTATTCACTTTAGAAAGAAGAGTACCAGAATGTGTTCTATATGCTGCTACCCCTGGGTAAGATAAGATTAAGGTTCTCATTTTAAAAAGGTATAAGAAAAATAGAGTAGGGATTATTGTACTTAAATATTCCTCAAGCTTCTGCCCAGAGCCTCGGTTTTACCTGAGCACTTGTCTGAAGTGAAAGTGGTCAGTTTTGCTATTATTTCCAAATCTTGGACCTTTCCAAGGTTGCACTTTGTCACTGTTGCTGGATTCTGTGGTCCCCCCACTAGCCGAAAGATCAATAACCATTTAATGCTGCCATTTTACCCCATGACCCAATGTTTTGTGTGTCTTGCTGTCCTGACGGACTGCAAGAAAACAAAACAACAACGAATAACACAAAGCAAAGCAAAGCAAAGCAAAAGGATGTGTGAACTTCACACTTGGATTTAAATATGTATTGGATGACCCCAGCAGGAAGATTGGACAAGGCTCCTCTCTCTTGCAGGACAATAGAAAATAGGACAGCAGCACAGACTGTAAACAAATGTTAAGAGCTCAAACTGAAAATTGTGGTTATACTAAAGAGCTACTTTATTCTTAACCCCAAGGGAAACAAGGAGAGGCAACCCTCGGGTATTATTTACAGACAGTGATAAATGCTGGGTGGGGTGGGGTGGGTGGTGATAACTAAAGCCAGTTTCCTGATGCCCTTAAGTCACATCTGCTCATATAAGTCTTTTTAAGGCTCATATGTAAATTCAGGAAAATTTGAATAATTCTAATGGCAGGCTGGAGACAGAGGACACCTTAGAATAATGACTATGATATGTAAGGTCCTGTTCATGTAAGATCCAATGAACAGGCTGTGATTTTTAAAAAATGACAATAAACCTTTAAATCATACAGGTAAACCCTATGCATGCTTCCACAGAAACAAGTCATTTGCATTCAGTGGGTCATTTCCAGGCATTCTTAAATATTTACTTCTTCGTGGGCTACTAAGGCTGCAGTTCTACACACAGTTATTTGAGAATGCCCCATTGAACTTAATGGGAATTACTTCTGAATAGGTATGTCTAGGACTGTGTTGTAAGTCAAGGTCTTTCCAGGTAGTCAGTGAGGCTGAAGAATGCTACAGTGTTTTGTTTTTGTTTTTAATCCCGTATGATACGTGATGGAAGGACTTTGCACACACCTCCTATGGTTATTTTTGACTTCTTGAAACTAGTGGGTCAGATCACCATTTACTCAGTCACTGGATTTAAGACAGCCATAACCTCCAGGGATATTTAATTAGTTTCAGACTACTGCATCCTCCAAAAAAGAGGGGGGGAAGGGGAGAGAGAACAGCCATTTAGAAATATAAATAGCAATGGGAAATAAATAAAATATCCATGTACTTTTTCCTACGGAAATGTTCTTAACTTTAAAAGTCTTGTTCAATCTTTGGCAAACTTTCCAGGCTCAGACTTTGGCAGATATCCAGATATAAGAAGTATGCTTAAGTATGTTAGCTCTTCAGCCACAACATTTCTCTCTCAGAGTAAAGGAAACTTCTAACTACTCCTAAGGAGGCAAGACCAATGTTTACCTTATATCCTGAAGATTTTATGTGCACACCTCGCTTGGTCAGGGTAGATTTCATCCGAATGAAAAAAGAACGCTCTAGATTGTTGTCCGTTGTAAGTAGGCTGGGGCTTGTGGCTTCCACTAGAGTAGAAACAACAACAACAAAATAAAACAATTCATAGATAATTTCATTTTCACAATATCCTTTTGAATTACTTCATGTGAAGTGGGAGATTCTGATGATAGATCTCCCACTATATATATTTTTAATGGCAGCTGTGGATCCGTCCCCCGTCCCGAATTAGATCAGGACCACCATTCTAGTGAGAGGGTAATCCTTTCTTCCTGTAACGTTTTCCCACTGACAATGCTTTGTGCCACTGGGCAAAAAAGGCCTGCTGTTGTCACTGGAGAAGATGGAGGAGGAAAGGAAGTTGGATGTCTCATATGGATAACTACTCGATATCGCTCATTCCTTTCATTGTATCTACTCTATAGTATGGCTGGAAGGGTGAACATAATATATGTTCACCAGCACCACCTCCTGCATCAGATGATGGATCACATGGAAGCTGCTAATTTCCTCACTGTTGAGAAAATGCAAATCTGCTCCTACTTTTAATGTTTATTCCTAGGATCAGCATGAACAGTGTTGTGGTGATGGTGGTAGGGGAAAGAACAACAATCTTGGGCTGATTGCTTAGGAACTCTTTCTTTGACTATAACTAGTAGGGAAAGATAGGGAGCCAGGTGGGTGTTGTGGGTGTGGTTTTTTTTAAGGAAGAGTAAAAAGAGAGGATAGCCTCAAGCTGGTGGCGGATAGAAGCAATTTATTGTCTGCCTAGTAAGTTATACTGGTCCTATGTGGCCTTCTCCAGTGCTCTCAAGTAAGACTACTAGAAAAAATGCACTGGACAATCTTCAGATAATAAACTGTAACTCTCACTCTAGCACAAACTTGAGGTCTGCTTCTCTCTTTGCTCTTTCATTAGCTGGAAATGGTTTGGAAGTTGGGGAAAAATAATGGCAACACTCATTTGTCCCCCTGAAAATAAGAACATAGCCTGCTCACCAGAAAGCTTATATCATTTTAATATCAAATGTAAATATACACTTTCGTTGTCTAAAATAATTAAATGTGGGGCAAGCCTTCATAAAAAATAGCCATATTGGCAATATTTCTGTATATGGAGTTTAAATTAACCAAAAAAATGTTTTACTAGTGTCTTGAAAGAGTATTGCTAGTTATGAGGCAAGACTTTTCCTGTTATATTTCCTTGCATATACCTTGTACTGATGTGATCACATTTACATTGTGTTTATGGCATTTTAGCTCTGATGTGATGAATACAATAACAAGAATGCCCCTTTCTTTAGTGTCTCTCTTAAGAGTGGGCTTTTTTTTGTTTTAGAGAGCATGAATTCCATGTCATTTTAAATGTACAGCTCTTTATCACTCGAGGGAAAAGCAGAGCCATGTTATATTTAGTACTTTCATTTCTTCTGATTAAATATGAATTACTATGAAATTTTTCTCATCATCTAACACGCCATAATACGCCAACAGCTTTTTAATACACTATATAAGCACAAACTTCTGCTCTAAGAGTTTAATTTGCCCCTCTAATCCAATCACATCAACCTTATTTCTCTTATCAGAGATTCCCATTTTGAATTAAATGAGCTCATTAGTTTTAATCAAAAGCAGAGAGATCAAAACTTAAACGTAAATGCTTTAGATCAGAACTGTCAGTCAGCCGTGCAGTTCTATTTTACTAAAACACAAGATCAGAGACCCTTAGAACCAATTTTTTCTCGTAAGGGATGCCGAGAGCTCGAAGATGCTATATCCTTTTTTTTTTCTTTTCTCCTTCCCAAGGACAGATTATACATTTAAGGTTAGACTTAATTTAGCGCATTTTTTCTTCCATCCTGGTGGAAATGGAAAAGTATGCCAATCTGCTGTTTGTCTCTTTCACATTTATTGGTGTTAGTCCTTGGAGACCTGAACAAACGTGAAGCCATCAGAAACCATGCCACAAACCTGGCCTCAACATTTCAGTTCCATTCAGCAATATCATGTTTGCAACATCTAAGAAATGAAACTTTCAAAGCAAGGAAATGTATGATCAGGATCAAGGTTACTGGAACCCTGAAACCACAAAAAGGGTCATAAGCAGATCTGGCAGCAAGAGGCTCACCATTAATTATTACTGATATTATACAACACTCTACAGTACAGTGCTTAAAGTGTACATTAAGAAACCACAGCATGTGTTCTTCCTGCTGAGTGAATAAATGTTAGAATCAGCTTAAAACATGCAGTTGCTATAGTCCAGTACATTATGACCTAACATAGGCAGCAAGTAAAATATGCAGAAATGTTGTTCATGGTAATCTTCTAAATATGGAGGAGAGTTACACAGCCCTGATTCTTCTTTTTCAACTATTGTACAGTATACTCGCAACTTAAAGTGCATTTAACCTGTGCATATTCAATTTTTTATTTTTTAAAAGGAGGTGGGTGCCCAGGAAAAAAACAAACTTTGGCAGTCTCACCCACCATTGCACCCAGTGTGTGTTGGTTATACATGATTTGGGCTTTAGGCGCTTTCTCTGGTATGTAACCCTTGTGTAAGCTGAGGGTTTACTGTACTTAAAACAAGTCTGCATTCATTATTGTACTAATCAAGAAGGACAGTAGCATGCTGTGGAGAGAGAGAAAAGGTGGGAAACAGAAAGCTGCACTTCTCATAGAATGCATTCTAAGCGCTAATTTTATTCAAGTAATTTAATGTCTCACCATTATATAAAAGGGTCTGATAATCTGAATGAAGCCGGGATGAAATATATGCTTATGGAATTTTGAGGGATTCAGTATTTACCACCCATCACTGCAATAAATCACTCTGTAGACTATTGCACACATGAGAAGCAACACTGATCTCATAAATCAGACCATGGAAATCATACCCATCCCATAGCAATAACCATGACAATAAATACAGACAAGGTTGAGAAGCACAGCAGCCCTGAAATGATCCTGGTAGCCAGAAGAACAGCACAGGAACAGAACTGCACCACTGAAAGGTAGTCGGGGGCTGGCTGATCGAGAGTAAACAAATACTTCGGCTCAAGCCTTTACAGTGGTACCTCTGGTTACAAACTTAATTCGTTCCGGAGGTCCGTTCTTAAGCTGAAACCGTTCTTATCCTGAGGCGCACTTTTGCTAATGGGGCCTCCTGGATTCTGTTTGCATCCTGGGGCAAAGTTCCCAACCAGGTGCAGCTACTTCCAGGTTAGTGGAGTTCATAATCCAAAGCGTTTGTAACCAGAAGCGTTTGTAACCAGAGGCACCACTATAGAAGAATCTATATGTTAGATTTTATCTGCAATTCGGCTAGCTGTCAAGATATGGTTGCCAAATCAGGCCAAATTACGTATAATGGCATGGGGTTCAAATTACCTACGCCAGGGCTGGATTTAGCTTTGATGAGGCCCTCAGCTACTGAAGGTAATGGGGCCCTTTATATGTCCAGCCGTCCTTTGTCAACAACAAATTGTCCCTTTTTTGTGTTGAATATATGCTATATGTTAATTTACGGACCTAAAAGGTATCTAAAGCCATTCGCACAAAACAAAATATGTATTTTATCCAAGTAATTGTTGAACTGAAATACAATTAAGAAGAAGTGTATTTCGGGGGGGGGCAAGAGAGGGGGGCCCTAAGCTATAGTTTGTTTGGCTTATACGTAAATCCGGCACTGATCTACGCATACGCACAAATACATACAATTGAATTGAATGGGACTTTCTCAAAGATAAATAGATATCTGCAACACCCGGTTACAATCTTATACAATCCTACACATACCGGGGAATTAGTTGAATTGAGCTCAGTGGAACTGACTTCTGCATAGACAAACAGAAGCACAGAATCGCAGAGTTGGAAAGGACCCCAAGGGTCATCTAGTCCAAACCCTTGCAATGCAGAAATCTCTAATAAAGCATCCATTATTGATGGCACATATAGAATCGCACTATGATTATTACATTTATTACATGGAGGGAGTGCATGTGGCCGGGGGGGGGGGGAGCTGCTGTTTTCTCATGGGATTAGGAAAAAGAACAGCACCTGAGCTCAACCTTTCGCAATATCAAAAGGTTGGTGTCAGTCTCTCTACATTTTCCCTTGCTATATTTTCTTTCCTTAGAGAAGCAGTGGTTGGAAGACAATAGGAGGTGTGGCTGGCTTGGCACTGAAGTCCATAGCTCTAATTATCTTTGAGCATTCAATGGCAGAGTGGGTCAGAGAGCTTAGCATCAGGCTAGTGTAGCACTTAATTTATAAACTTCAATTCTCAGGTGCATGTGAAAAAGTTGTTCTGTTGCACGCAGGCCGACGTTTAAGTCCTCAAGGATAGCATGATATGGGAAGAGTGGGCAATGAATGAGCAGATAAAATTCTCCGTTGAAAAGTGCAAAGCAAATGCTCATCAGCAAAACAACCCTGTATGATCCTTTTAGGTTTCTGAACTGGCACTCAGGCGATCTTGCAATCCTAGTAGACACTTCCCTGAAAAGCTAAGGAAAGAATCTGTATATATACTAATATGGAACTCAAATGTATTATACACATTATACAGCATTATACACCTTTAGGCACCAGGCAAAAGCATTCCTTTTTAACTAGGCCTTTGGTTGATTTGATTGACATCCTATGCCCTTTTAAAATGTGTTTTTTTGTGTGTGGGGTGTGTGTTTTTGGGTTGTTGTTTTTATTTTGATTATATATTTTGATTTTGTTCTGTGAACCGCCCTGAGACCTTCGGGTATAGGGAGGTATATAAATTCAATAAATAATAATACTAGAACATACAGTTCTAGTAACCCTTCAAATGTGATTTTTTTAAAAGAAAAGAACAGACAAGTGTATGCAGAAGGCAAACAGAAATTATTAGGGTTATGAGATGCTGTCTGTTAGCACAGAAATGATAGCAAAGGTGTGCATGAAAGAGTGATACTTAAAACAAGAGTAGTTTGGAAATGTGAAAAGGTTTGCATATTATTTCGAATAATGGTAAAACTAGAAAACATCCAGTGAAATTAACGCTTCATAAATCTAAATGAAAAACAGAAATACATGCATTATCTGAGATGATCAAAGTACTGGTTTTGACATGTGAAGCCTTATGTGGCCAGACCTGAAAGACAACCCTTTCCCATATGAACCCACCCAGATCCCAGAAATGGGATTGCCTATGAACCAGACAAACCACAAGCTGTAACTACGGGTATCCCATCCAAATAAAAGATTAGCACAACAAAGAAACCAGAGATCACCCTACAGCATAACACCCTAAAGCCAGGATAAAGTGGAATATCTTAGCCTGGCATCTAAATGTGGACAGTTCTGGTGTGAGAGTGGGTCAGAGTGCTTAGCATCAGGCCAGAGCAGCACTTACCGTATTTTTCGCTCTATAACACGCACCAGACCATAACACGCACGTAGTTTTTAGAGGAGGAAAACAAGAAAAAATATATTCTAAACGAAATAGTGGATATGATTTTTGTGGTTCATGCTGTGGCCACAGACATGTGATCTGACGATGAGTTTGGAGTAGTCCAATGCAAAAATCCTGAGGATCCATGTGGATCCATGCTTTGTAACCACGGAGGAAGGAAGGAAGGGGAACCATGGATCCTCTGCTCATGACTGCAGCAGATCCCCCCGCCACCCGCAGGCATTCGCTCCATAACACGCACAGACATTTCCCCTTACTTTCTAGGAGGAAAAAAGTGAGTGTTATGGTGCAAAAAATACGGTAATTTATAAACTCCAATTCTCAGGTGCATGTGAAAGTTCTGGTGTGAGTTGTGTTTCCCTGAGGAGAGCATTCAGCAAACAGGGAACAAGCCCTAAAAACCCATTTCTAGGGACCCTCATGCTTGCATGTCCATGCTAAACCATGGTTTTGGTTTAGTGTGTTGTACAAACCAGGCTAATGTCCATTATGAGTTACATCATTTACCCTCTGTAGGCAAAGATATCACTGAACTTGTTGTGAATCATGTTCCTGCACAAAGGACCACTTATTTAGGAGCCAAATAAATGTTTTGAAATTAATGCAACTTAGTTTATTTTTCTTGAACACGGACATGGGGATGCAAAATCCTTTGGAATTGCTATTATAAATCGTAACTGCTTTATGTTAAAGAGCGGATATGTGGTTATAAAGAGAATTTGAAAGATATACCCAGATGGTAATATACTTTGTCCTAACAGGATCAAGGGACTCTCATCCTGTTGGGAAGTTTTGTTGCTTTTCTTTAGTATCCTGCGAACTAGCACTTTAGACTAGAGCAGTTGGGGAAAGAGCTGTAATTTAGTACTGCCACTACTGGCCCACTAAAAGTGGCATTAAAATAAAATAAACTGAGGGGTAGATGGGGGAGAAGAGAACAACTTAAGAACATAAGAAGTCTTTTTCTTTTCTTTTTTAAGCCCACAAAAACCCTGCTTCTGCTGCCTACCATTGCCACTCTGCTTGTGATTTACCGAAGATACTAAAAGAGCTTCCATTCCAGATTTTCATATGCCAAGCAGGAGCATGCTTCTTGGTGCGGGGCTCCCCTGAGGAAGTGAAGAGCATTTAAACTGCCTCATGCTGCTCACACAGCTAGTGTTTGGATGACACCACTCTGCGGAAAATATGCATAATGACAAAGTCAAGCTGCTACCAGTGGGTGTTTCTGCACAGGACTCTAAAGCGGTAAAGAGTTCAAGGGGTGGTGGTGGTGGAGGAGGAGGGAGAATGGGAGATAATAAAGCTAGCCTTTGAAAGTACATGACACCCAACACAAGATATTATGCAGGAAGCTGTGGCACTACAAAGAGCAAAACAGTATGAATACTACCAGGGCAACAACAACAAGCAAGCGATTGTTTCCCATCTTACTGCAAAGCATCTATAAATGCAGCCACTTGAGGGATCTATTTCTTAAGAAAAATGCACTTTGTGCTCTCGGGATGCTCTAGGATTCAACTTTCTGCACCTCCATGCAGGATCGAGGGTAGCAATGTTTTTATCGCAATCATAAAATGGTTATGGGCCAATTCCTCTTATAAAGCAGTCCATAAGAGTGAGGACCCTTTCCCTCAGTTTTTTTTACAACATGATGTCAGACAAAGGGCACCAGGACTTAGTCTTTGTACTACAGTACAAAATAACAATACATAAACACCTTTGTGAAGGCAGCTTGAAACCCCATGTTTTCTATTAAGAAGTCATGTTCAATCTTCACTGTTGATAGAACAGAATAGCTAACACGGAGAACATTGTATATCAGAAAGGTCAATAGTTATTATGAGCTACAAATATATTTTTTTCCATCCTTCAGGCTGTTTAGCGCATATCACAGCATGAGCAGCTGTCTTCTTTAATGCTTTTAAAATTAGAATCCCAAAGAGGAAGGGGAAAAAATTACATTTGCAATGATTGCTCTTTGCTTTTGTAAGTTTACTTTAATACACTATTTTATATACATGAATTGTCTGTGTAGCCTAACCAAGGGCAGTAACTGGCTGTTAGTATCTAAGCTGGATTCCTCTATCTATGTCTGTTGTTAAAAAATACCTTATCATAAATTGTGTTAACATAATGTATTATTTTTGAAAGAGTTCTATTACACATTATTTATGCTAGTAACTTGATAAATGTATGTATATCTTACCTAGAGGTTATGTTACGTGCATAGAGTGGCTGCTGTTGAGGTATAAATATTTACCAAGGATTAATACACTGTGGTATCTGCTTTATGAATTTCTACATATGTACAACAGCAACAACACAGTTGACTGTGGAGCTTTTTACGACAGCCATTGTGATAACCCTATCACAACCACTACCACAATTAAAGATGTGAGACTGAGTCCCTCCCCCCATCTGCCTTTTTCTCAAGCATGAAAAATAGTTCAAACTATTACCACTCAGGCTTAAATTTCCAGTCTTGAAATTCCCAAAGCATCATTCTCAAAATGTCAGTTGCGAACAAAAACAGCTCAGCAATTTTGAAGTGTGATGAGAATGCAGAGGAAATAGTGGAAACTGGCTGGGAGTGTAAACCTATCGCAGAAGAAATGGCACTGTTTGGGTTTCAGATTTCTCCCTAAGTAAAATGAAGAACAAGCAGTATAAGACTCTCAAAACTTCTTACAAACAAGGAGACTGTTCACTACGCAGAATGGCCAGCATGCTGCAACGAAAACATTTTTAAACATCTAGCATCAGGTTCCACTGATGGATTTTGTTGTAATCTTCTTTGAAAGGCAGATTAAGTGGGGGTGCAAATATTTAAACAGGAGCTAGATACCTACTGCTTTAATTACTTTGCTTATTGGCCCCTTTGGGGCAGGGCCACAGTTCAATGGGAGAGCACCAGCTCCACCTGGCATCTCCAGATGGAGCTGGCAGTGCCCCATTACTGCAACAAAGAGCTAGACAGACCAACTCACTATAAGGCAGCTTCCTAGGTTTCCTTCCAATCTCTCTTCCAAAGGGGATTAAGAGTGAGAGCTGGACCATAAAGAAGGCTGATCGCCGAAGAATTGATGCTTTTGAATTATGGTGCTGGAGGAGACTTTTGAGAGTCCCGTGGACTGCAAGAAGATCAAACATATCCATTCTTAAGGAAATCAGCTCACTGGAAGGACAGATCGTGAAACTGAGGCTCCAATACTTTGGCCACCTCATGAGAAGAGAAGACTCCCTGAAAAAGACCCTGATGCTGGGAAAGATTGAAGGCAGAAGGAGAAGGAGATGACAGAGGATGAGATGGTTGGACAGCGTTCTCGAAGCTACAAACATGAGTCTGACCAAACTGCGGGAGGCAGTGGAAGACAGGAGGGCCTGGCGTGCTCTGGTCCATGGGGTCACGAAGAGTCAGATACGACTAAACAACAACAAACAACAAAGAGTGAAAGAAACCACCAAAAGAGGTAATGATGAAGGTGGTGCAGAGCATCAACATGAATTTCCTGTTGGTAGCATCACTGCAGCTGATTCAGAGGGCAGTGGGGAGGTCTGGGCTATGTGGAGCTTCTCTGGTGCTCCCATCAAAGCGCACACCCACCTCCCCATCCCAATAAGCAGCAGTGCTGCCCCAGTGCTGCTCTTGGCTGGCTTCCTCTTGGCTGATCAGACCTCAAGTCTGGGGAGGGATTCTGCAGAAGAAGCCCCACAACACACCAAGAACCAAAGTGCCAATCCTAAAGCCTTATTAAATCCAACAAACAGCAGTTCTTATTCTAAACCGGTGGTTCTCGAACTTTTTTCTCCGGGTCACGCTTTCAGAATAAAAATTTACTCATGCCACCCTGAATGTTTTATTGATAAGAAATGTGCTGGAAAACCCAAAGAAACAAATCCTAGTAGTGCTTGATTTATAACATAGAACACAACAACTTTATAATACGTTCATGGGATATCTATAAATATTCTGCAAATAAAGACACAGTTTTGATATCATACTGTGCTGAAATGTTTATATGTTTCTTGGATTGTCCTTGAACCTTCCCACCACACTCGTCACCCTCTCCTGCCACCTGTGTGGCATGCCACACCCTTTGAGAACCACTGTTATAAACCATACCGCCTGCCAAGGCTATTCATGCACTATTCAGGATCTGTTCTTCACATTGTTAAAATACCATGTCATAGTGGTTCTGCAGAGAAAATTCTGCCAACCTGTTGGTGGGTGGCGGTTGCGGTGACACACCAGCTCGCTGCTGGTGTCGGGGAATTCCAATTCTTCCACTCATAATATCGGCCAATCGTGGGTGGGCTTTAGGAGACGTCTGGGTATGGTTTATAGTATGTAATCAGAAGGGGGAGTTGTATGGCTTTGCCTCTCCCTTCCAGGAATTGGGGTATCCTGTTAAAGGGATCCAGGGGAAAGTGTTTTCGTCCATAAGTCCAATCGCGGGCTGAGGGCCACAGCACTCTGCAAGGAGTCGATTCCACCCAGGTGTTCCCTAAGTCACAGGGACACCCTTTCTCAGAATCAACCCCCTAGGAAGCAGGCAGGCTGACTGAGTGGGAAATCACCCAATGCATGAGCCAAATCACTTTCATCTGTAATCAATGAAGTTGTGGCCTGCTTCAGTCCAAGAATGTTGTCCTGTGTTTTCATATAAGAAGTGCAAGGCACTGGCAGCAGACTCACTGCAAATGCCTTGTTCCCCTGAGGACTCCATATCTATGACAGGATTGTGCTACAAAGCTTTTATTTTGGAATACATTTGGCTTATTCTGAACTTCATTCGATTTCTTCCACATATCACAATTCACAAAAACATCAAAACTTGACAATTTCAAACATTTTAAGACTGCCACATTCTAGCACGTATTGGTTTTGTCTAAACGATTCCTTCTGTTTCTTAATCTCTATTCCTGTTTGTGTTTGTTTTCTTGCAATTTTTTGTTTGCTTTTCAGTTTTGATTGTTCTAGAAAATTCTTTAATGAAACAGTATGTAATCAGGCTTATTTAAATATCAATATCAAGCTTGGTATGGATTTTTTTTTTTTTTTGGAAAAAATCACAGATAACTGTGGGAGAACACTGGGATGGATTTATGAAATCATGCAAAATTACATTCCTCTTCTCCCTGGCCTTTGGCTAATTAAACAATCTATGGCCTTTTAAACTTAGGGGGGATTATTATTGTTTGTTATTATATGTTTTTTACTGCCCTGTGATCCTCAGATGAAAGGTGATATAGAAATTTAATAAAATAAATAAATAAGTAAGTAAAATTAACCAAACACAAATCTTCAAGCAAACAAACAACTGCAGTGATATTTAAAAGAGCCCTGTAGGCTAATACAATATTATTATTACTACCCAATGGCAGACAAAAAAGCTAAGCAGCTTACCAATGAGTTTATCATGGCTGAAGTTAGATTTGAACTCGAAGCTTCCTGGCTCCTAGATTATCCTCTTAGTCCTTCACTATACATGGCTGTGCTAATGCTTGGGAGTTTTGAGACTACATAGCTCAGGTTGCTTACTTCTGAGTAGACAATGTATGGGAATGCACTGTAAATTAATCTGATGATCTCAACAGTAATATTTCTTCAAATGCTGTAAGCGCTTTGTCCATTTCTTGGAAAACACCAATTCACATTATTTGGTGTGGGTTTTCTTTTTTTAAATTAAAAAACAAACAAACCACAGACCACCTGTCAAACTGAAGAGGATTGTTTTGTTACTGGGGATTTTCACAAGACCTTTGACAAAACCAATCAGCAGCTGTCACATTCCTCAAAGAAAGGCCTTTTAAAATTAGCCTACCGTGCAGGTATTTTGGCAGAATTTATCACATGTCTTGAATGGCGCATGCTTTAGCTTTTCTCTTTATACACACAAATGGTTTTTGTGCAAGTTTAACACACTTTGTCAGTCCCTCCTTCAGGCAAGCTCTGGTTTATAACACACCTTGACACAACACAAGGAGAGGAATATGCCAGACAATAAATTATAAGATATTTCTCTCCAAGTCAGACTTTGTAGCATCTATGCCTGGAAACGGACTAATTGAGGAGAAAACTATTTTGGCACACCACATTTTCTAAAACTCCTCCAGCACAATGTTCCTTCGGTTTTTGCTCATATTTATCATTTCCTCGACATTGCATTTTCACTACACAGGAGCCTGCACTGTTGATTTTTCTCTCTCTCTTCCTCCAAGCCTGGAGATCACCCCATGGATTAACAAATGATTGAGGATTCTCTCTTAAAAGACTCTTTAAAAACCTGTCAGAATCAGCCTGAGACACAGATTTATTATGAACTATTTAAAGGGCTTAATATATGTATCCCCAAAGAGCCCTTGGAGCAAACTAAAAAGGAAGAGTGGAGTTCTCAAAGAATGGGGAAAATTCTCCAATGCCCCACTTTCTTCACACCACGATTACTGTTTACTCAAAGGATAAAATGCCTAACCTGTCACATGCAGCCTTCAGAAGCCATATTGCCGGTGATGTACAGTAGAAACAGAACCAAAACAATGGGACTTGACAGTAATACCCTGCGAAAGGCAGCTATAATTTACTTTCTAACCTATTCACTAATGTGGATACGTCTTGTAGGAAAAAAACCTGATCTTCTGACCCATGTAGTAATCAAACAACTGCCAGGGTGTTTATTGTCATGCAAGCTGTGACCATTACCTTAATTATATGTTACCGTATAAAAAAACCTTCCCTAATGAGCAAATCTTCTCCCACATGTGTGCCAACTCACCCTTCTGTCCTTGAAAAGCAGTGCTGCTTTTGATTTCAACCGGGCGTTTTAAAGCCTGTTAGAACTATTTCATCTAATGGGTGATGCTGCCTTACCTACAACATTTATTTTATTAGGATGCCATGATATAATTAACATTATCAGCTTTGCGCTAGGAAAACAACTTGGGAAGAAAAGATCATATATGAAGATGCTGCTTCAGCTTGGTCCAGTAAATGATGAGACTGAGATTTGTAGGAGACACAGACAGAGTTATCCTAAAACAACTCACTTTCTAATAATCTCCTTGAAACCTACCAGATGTAAAGCAATTACAATGGACTCTCCCAGTGATCCTTCCTAGACCCATTAGTGAGTTAGAGACTTCTCTTGCATGTTAAAATTAGGCTCCAGCAGATTGAGCAAATGAGACCAACAAGGGGTCCAATGGTCAAGAAGGAGGTTTCTGCACTTGCTGTAGAGAGAAGTGAGGGGCACATGAGGTTCGTCTACCTCAGAAGGTAGCCCATCTAGGAGAAGGAAAACTCTGATCCTAAACCACTGCTGCCTTGTGACATATCTTAGGGAGAAGAAAAGGTTAAGGAGTAAACCCAAACAAATCCAGAGTGGAGTCCCTAGTACAGTTGGATGGTGCCTTGTATGCCTCCTTCTGGCAACCCCGCAGCCAAGCTGGTGTCAAAATATTACTCTGCTTTCTTTTGGGCCACATCCTTTCTCTTCCCTTCACGCAAGTAGGGAAACAAACGAGGTAGCCATAGTTAACTAGAGCCAGTGTGGTGTAGTGGTTAGGAGCGGTGGACTCGTAATCTGGGGAACCGGGTTTGCGTCTCCGCTCCTCCACATGCAGCTGCTGGGTGACCTTGGGCTAGTCACACTTCTCTGAAGTCTCTCAGCCCCACTCACCTCACAGAGTGTTTGTTGTGCGGGGAGAAAGGGAAAAGAGAATGTTAGCCGCTTTGAGACTCCTTTGGGTAAAGCGGGATATCAAATCCAAACTCTTCTTCTTCTTCTTCTTCTTCTTCTTCTTCTTCTTCTTCTTCTTCTTAGGGCTTCCAAGCAAGCCAGAATTGATAACCAACTTTAATCCATGAGTTCATGTCCTGGTTTGTTTAGAAGCCATTAACCATTGTTTCCCAGCTTGAACGTAATGGGAGCTATGCTTATGTGTGGTTTCTTGGCTTGTTTCATCACTTGTGAGAAGCAGGAGAAAAGGCACTGTGGGCAGGTGCAATTCACCTTGTACATACTCTGTCTTATTAAGCCAGGATTTGGTAATGCAAATGTAGCATGTAACATTAAGCTAAATCATGGCTTAGCACAAATGTGCAATCATGCAGACTCTGGAAGGAAGACGCTGCCTGCTTTGCTCCTCCTCTGGTCTTGCTGCTACTATGCTACATAATGGTTGTTCTGTAAACCAAGAAGAAACCTTGATTACTGAGCAAGGTTCAGAAATCACGCTAAGAGGAGGAGCAAAGTGGCCATGATCTGTGTTTTGGGAGCCTGCACATTCACGCACTAAACCATAGTTTGGTTAGTGTTATACCGGTATGTGAAATGGGTCATTGTATGCAGTGGTTTGAGGACTGCAGCCATAATGCCACTTTTGATGTTTGCAGTTTTTCATATTCAGAAGCAGACCAGTGTGAACTGTTATTCTACTTTAACAATAGTATGCTATTTAGGTGTTCAAAGACCTCCTCAATGACTTCTGCACTTCATGCGTTGAAGGGGGGAAAGCATCAATAAGATCTCTGGGGCTTTGAGATTTACAAAGAAATCATATTAACATATTTCATAGCAAACAAATTGCACAGTAAGGAACATTATAAAACTGATTTAAACTGGATACCTAGTATGACTTGTTTGATGGCCTGTTTCAGCATCTGCACCAATTCATTCAAATATTTCTTAGACTTACCAATATATGTTCTTTAATGAGAAAGAGATAATGGGGGAATGCAACCATTTATGCCATGTGTTCACAGGCACTCCAGATCATATATGAATAGGCAATTGTGACTGCTACGTAGTCTGGAAATCTGGGGAATCCTACAAATTCTCGGATCTCTACACCCCTTTTATTCTTGCAACTTTTGAATTGATTCTGAGCTGTCTTTTATTCAAGTTTCTAGTTTTCGTTATTGTGGAGATAGATGTGAAAGCCTAGACAAAGACGTTCATTTATTGCATAGCCATCATTTTGACACAAACAATAAAATCTCTGCATCTGCTGTAAGTCAAGGTTTAGGCAGGGCTGAAAGCCATTTTCTGACTGTTGTATCTTGCAAGAGCGCTAGTGAGATATAGGGAGCATACTTAATAAAATCATGCATTTGCATAATTATGACTTCCTTATATTAGAATTTTTGCATTCTGTTAGCAAATTTGGCTTTTGCTAACACGATGCAAAAGTTGTTAATGAGTCTCATTGTATTAGCAACTTTCTATCACATTAGCAAAGATTAAATTTGCTAATGGAATATGACAGTCACTAACATAAGATTAGTGCAAAGAGAGACCAAAATCTCAGTAGGCCATCAAAAGGTAATGATCAACATGTAAACAATGCCTTGCCTGGTTGTTTTTTTCTTTGTTAACTATATGTGAATGTGTGTGCAATGTCACTCCCATTCACATCTACAAAAAGCTCCCTAGGAGGGTCTTGTTTTACACAACACTAATGCAACCACAACACAATGATTAATTTTTGATAGAAAATCATGAGCCATCAACTTTCCTCATTAGAAGAGAAGTGAATCATGCAAACAAATGAGCTGATAGAAATATCACGTAAAGCAAGTGTCCTTAAAGTCAGATATTCTTATTGCATAAGTAATTTAGATAGCATTTCCTTGTTACAGTAAGGGGCTTTCCGAAGTATAATCACAAAGACTCAGCAACTTCATAAGCCAGACATCAAGACAATTAAGTGAATTAATAATTAGAAAGGGGGAGGGAAGCTCTCAGAAAACCAGATTATGTTTTTGTTGTTTTCCCGGGAGGAATAGCAGTATTGATTTATAGAATTCGCTTCCACTCTAGTAAGAAAGAACACTTGAAAATAGAAGCTAAAGTACTGATATTCTGATATTGTGAAATCTAGCAATCACAATAATAGTTAAGCTTATACTAATATGCAGTTTGCCAAACCTTGTGTGAATTTGTGATCTAAATAATCAGACTTCTGATTATTTTTCTCAAGCCCATTTCATATGCATCCTGTCATATACTGCTTACTAACTAGATGGAAGATCCATTATACTTTTTGTTGCTGTAGAAAATACATAACCGGGGCACCACACTCAAACCATTACTTGTCTTGAAACCTCACACAATCCTGTTCAGGCAACCAACTCTGAGATTAGGTGGCACTGATTCACTGGACTTCTGCATGGATACCTTGCCCCAGGCATGTCCAAAGTCCGTTTCGGGGGCCTAATCCAGCCCGCCCCTCAATTTAATCCGGCGCCCGCAGCAGTATATGACCTGGGGTGGCCGGCCCTCTCGCATGTTCACTGACCCTCTTTGAAAAAAGTTTGGGCACCCCTTGCCCCTTAATCTCCTGGTGAGACCTGCGGATCATGCTCCCATCCCTAGAAACAACACTAGCCCATCCATTCATCACTTATTAACTCCAAATATCTATCATTTCCCCTTTCAGACAGTTAGGAATGGAAAGACCATTACTCAGTTTTTAATCAGATGAGTCTCTTCTTGAGAATCCATTTCTTATCAGGTATGTGAGGGGTATGTCTGCAGACAGAAAAAGTGCACCATTTGGAGGAAGTTGTTTAAATCCAATCATCTGGGAGCATGACTTCAAAGGGGCTTGCTCATCAGCTGATTACAGAGAGTACCTTTGAAAACCATTTGGATGAACTGCTTTCTCCAAATGGGGCACTTTCCCCTTGTCAGAGGAATCCAAACCCCTTCCTCAAAATGGACTTCAAAGGGGCCCCCCTGTAACTTCTGATCAGCTGATCAGTGGTTACAGTAAGCCAGTTTGAATCAGCTGATTGGCACTAAAAAAACACGGCATTTTCAAATGAGGTTGTGGAAACCACCCATCAGTGACCTCATTTGAACTTTGATAGGTTTCAATCACTTGGCATCAATATTACGCCCTGTGAATGCCAGATGGGTGGTCCTGCCCACCTGTCAAAGTTCACCAGTGAAAGGAGGAGGAATTAGAGATCCAGCCACTGTCTGGATCCAGTTCCCAACCCCTGGCATACAGTTTTGTGAGTTAAAGTCCACTTCATCAAATCACCACTTACTGCCATTGTGAACAGTCACTGGATTTATTTTGCACACATATAAGCTTTAATTGGCTTGTCACAATCTGTTTACATTTCACGACCACTTGACCCCACTTGCAATTGATGGAGCAGCCTCTGGTCCATGCAAGCTTATGCCATAATACTTGTTAGTCTTTAAGGGGCCACAAGACTTTATGTTGTTTTTGCTGAAGCAGACATGGCTACCCTTTAAAAAGTCTTAATGCATGTAATGATCCAACCAATAATTAACACAATAAACAATCTCATAAAGCTATGCAGAAAAATATACAGTATTTCTCTCCCCACTCCCAGAGCAATTGGACAATCTGAAACATGCTTTACTTTAATACAAGCGACCACTCTGTTCTTGACCTATTAAAACTTTGTTTGCTATTATACTAGCTGGCAAGCTAGTCATGCAGAGAGGTGTTGAGGAAATGAGCCAGTGTGTTCCCCTGGTGATATAAATGCTTTATCAAGCTGATCCCTGCCTTGTTATGTAAACTATACCAGGTACTGTTCATTTTAAACAGGGAGATAAACAGATCTAATATGCTTCAGGGCGTCATGCTTTATGCATGAACTCCTTTTTATTTTTATATTAAAGATTTTCTTGACACAACCCTTTGCAGTGGAGTAAAGCAATAATATAACGTCTTAACTACAACCACAGCAGCACCTGCAAGTTCAAAGTAGTGCGAAAGATATTCCCAGTTCAATTAGACCAATGCAAACCTTTTTAATTAATTCTTAATAAACAATTAATTTTTTAGTGAACACTTCTTGTAATAAGAATGTCTCTCTCAAAAGATAAATGAAAAAAAAATCATCAGGGACTAATGTTATAAAAAACACCACTCTTTCAGTTTCTATCTATTTATAATATTTAGCTACCTTCCGTTTCCCTATCATTTACTTTGAATATTTTCAGTACACTTTCTGCTTGAATGGATAGCAGATATTTTATTCTTTAACCATTTCACATGTTCTCAGCTGCAATTTATGTCCTAGATAGAAAACTAAATACACTCAATTGCTCACATGTAAATCCATACAGCAAGGTGGGGGGATACTCTGTGTCACTCAAGCACTAGAATTTGGGGAAACTAACTGGCAGTAGGTTTAAGACAATGAAAATAAGTGCTAGTTAAAACAGCAGTGTTAAATAATGGGATTTATTGCCGCAGGTGTTGAAGCAATAGTGTGGATGAACTACTGGCTTTCAAAGTGGATTAGACGATGGGGGATAAGTCTATTAATGATTATTATCCATAAGAACTGCGGGAAGAACCTCCATGTTCAATGGCAGCATATCTTCAGCATTGCCTGAGCTCTGCAAGTACAGCTTTCTCTTGACTGAAGCACAGAGTGTTTGATGACTGGGACATTCACAGGGAAACCAAAATGCTTGTTTACAACTCTATTGTACTACCAACCTTACTGTATGCTTGTGAAACATGGACCACTTATAAACGCCATCTCCAGCTCCCTGAAAGATTCCATCAATGGTGTCTCCAAATTTTTTTACACATTACTTGGGAAGACAGTTGAACTTTGTTGGACTGGTCATGTTGTGCGGATGCCTGATTATCATCTTCCAAAGCAACTACTCTATTCCCAACTTAAGAATGGAAAATGAAATACTGGTGGACAACAAAAGAGGTTTAAAAATGTTCTCAAGACAAATCTAAAAAAATGTAGCATAAGCACTGATAACTGGGAAACACTGGCCTGCGAGTGCTCCAATTGGAGAACAGCTTTTACCAAACGTGTCGTGGACTTTGAAGAACCACAAACTCAGGGTAAAAAGGAGAAACGAACTAAGAGGAAGGCATGTTTGGTAAACCCTCACTGTGATCAACTCCCACCCAGAAACCTACGTCTCCACTATGGAAGGACGTGTGGATCCAGAATTGGCCTCCACAGTCACTTAAGGGCTCACTGTTAAGACAATGTTCATGGAAGACAATCTTACTCAGCTACGAGTCATCACCAAAGAAGAAGACCTCTGATTACTAGATGCTGGGGGGGGGGGACAGGAGCAATTGACTGGAAGCAGAGTGCAGGATCAGATGGACTTCTGGGCTGATTCAGTAAGATCATTCCCCATGTTCTTAATCAGGTTTCTACATCTTTCTTTGCCATACCTGCCACGGTACATGAACCACCACGGTTTGAGGAGTGTGATTAGCTGAGTCTTCTTTGCAACCTTAGAGCTGCAAAACTGGGCAGAAATTGCCCCAGAAGTTGTAAGATTCTTACAAGAAGGCTGGGAGTGTTTTGGCTGGGCTGCTTTGTTATCTCAGCTGTTGCCCCAGCAACCCTTTTGCCACACCTCTCATAGCAGGAAGGGGAAACAGGATATTTCCTTGATGATCACTCAGTTGATGTTCCTGGAGCTCCTTGGCTAAGTAACAACCAATTGGACAAGTCCTCTGAACCCGCTACCTTTTCTGTGAGAAGGAGAGGGTTTCATTGGCTGCAAAGGGCAGGGGGTAGGCGACCACAATTTTTAGCTTGGTGGCAGTGCCAGTCAACCATTGTAGAGCCCCCTTCTTAACATTACTATACAGTAATCTATTTCAACTAATTTTAGTGCCTTTGCAGTATTTACAGTATATATATATATATATATATATATATATATATATGCCAAAGATAGACCTGATTCTTTGAACTGCATGCCATGCCCAAACAGACTATAATGAAACGTGATGATTCATAACTCTATGCTGTCGACAGACTGAATTATAACTTTTTAATTTAGTCAGGTAAGGAATTATTACAGTAGGACTCTAGGGCAGGAATGTGTTAATAAAATTGTAGTTTCTCCCTTTTCATTTAAAATAATCCCCTTGAGCTGATTAAATGAAATATCACTTGTTTAATAACTGACAGAACATTATTTTTAAGCAGAAATGTTTTGCATATTTCCCTTTCCTAATTTTTAATTCCACTCACAGTGTGTGGAAGGCACTGACATCACACAAAGGGAGTAGAGTTTAGCACTTGAATATAGTTTGTCCTGTCATCGTGGTATCTATAATTTAGTGTGAAGCAGTGAGGTAGACACAGCATTATCATTAGAAATCATCCTGAACAGGGATATAAACCACACTCGCAATAACACTTGTCAGAAAGGTGACTGCAGTCAAAACTAATATCCAAGAGTTTCAAGATAAATGCTGACACTGCAGCCAACCTACAAGGCTATTATTGCTTTAAAAAAACAGTGGTGGAAAACCAGACCAAAATATGAACCTTCCCTGGAGTGAACAAGTTAGTATAAAGTTTGTATCTAAGGTAGCATAAATTCCCTGTGAATTAATGTAGGTGAAGCCTTGTTTTACTCAAATAAGGTTATTTTATGTTGCTGCAGAGAATTAATCAAATAGTTTTTTCCCAGCTTAATGACTCTAAGTTCCTCTGAATTCCTGCATCCTATCTGCCTTCTCCCTTCCCTCTGGTATCCTGGAATATATGTATAGAGTCCTTAAACCAGATCATTAGCAGCACATCTTATAGATTCAGCCCTTTCTCCCAGCCTATGCTATTATTCCTTAGCCAACACTTGTATCTTCCCAGTCTACCGCTAAGTTTTGTTTCCTTGCAATTTAATACCAGTGTACTTCATGCCACATAAACTGTGAAGCCACAGGGAAAACAAAAAAATATTGAATTATGGCAATGATAGTTTACTTGAGCATGAATATGGGGTGTTGGGCATAGTTTGCTTATTTAAAATATATGGTGAGCATTTCAGAATAAAAAAGAAACAAAGGAAAACTACTCCAAGGGAGCAAGGCATCTGTACTCTCACATTCGACTTGTGGGAACAAATATACTGCTCCATTTTTTATGTACGCTGAACAAGAGACGGGGAAAGACTTTAAGTGGTTTTTCATACAGAGTTTCTTCTGATTAAACATTTAATCTATGGATCAGGGTTAGGACACATAGCAAGTAAATAAAGGCATTTTTTAATAGCAGGAGTATAAATTGTTTGCATGTTGCTCTCTGAATAAGATAGAAGTTTAGGATATTTTTGTTTTCTCTTAACCTTTAGAAATAAAATACATTTTGTTACAATATAGAATAGTCTGCTGAACAAGTGTCATTATGATGGTATTGTCTTACACAGGATAGGACAAATTGCACCAAAACTGTTAGGTAAAGCTAGCTAGTTTATCTTATGCATTTTTTTAGTCTAGCACACCACCTAAAATTGATATCTGCTTTTGTCAATATAAAGACTGCCCAGTTTCTCTTCTTTATACCGGTTGTCTACCTACCAAAGAACTTCTTGTTTTTGCTTAAGGTGGAGGCAGACATGAGTAACAATTGATCTTTATATTTTTTAGAGAATCTGCCATTGTGTCTTGGTACAACCTGAAAATGCATAGCACTTAATAGAGTCTTCTACTGCCTCTCACACTCTTTATAAATGCATACCTGGATGGTTTTAAAATCAGCCTGGTTTTTTTTCCTCCCACCCTCTGTCACCTACCCTAATGAAGTACAGGTAATTCAAAAGCTTGCACAATAGGTATTTAGTGACATTTCAGTTTGTCAAATAAAAGCACTGTCCTAATATTAATTAGGATTTTTTCTTATGGGCCAACCCGGCTGCTTCTACTTTGGGCTTTTTCTTAGGTACAAAACATTTTCCATATAATAGCAATATATCCATATAATTTATTAACATTGTTGAAATATGATATAATACAATGTCATTTGGTTAAGCTACTACATGTTTGTGTGTGTGTGTGTGTTGACAGTTCAGTTATCAGCTGACTCGCATTGTCAAAAGAGTTGAAAACCAATAATGACAAGGGATATTTAAAAAACGTGTTTTATTTACTGCTACTTCCACTGTATATTCTTCTAGAACCGTGCTGGTCCTTCAGATACACCCGAGTGAAGAAAACTGATCTTAGTTTCCAAAGATATAATAAATGCAGCATGTTAGTACACTGCAGCTTGTCTCAAAAGAGAACTTAAGAAATAACCTAAGCATGAAATGTGAAATCTCAAATTAACCCAATATTAACCCAATGAACATAAGAGCTGGAAAAAGTGGGATTTACTCTGTACAGATCCCCATTACATTATTTTAGATGCAAAAAAGAAGCATTGGGAGAGAATCCCACGCCTATTGCAGCCTCTAGGCCTACTCTACACTGGTCCATTTGCTCCCAGGAGTAAACAGAAGATGAGAAAAAAGTAAAACCACCGTAGAATTCAGTTGTAGAATACACTTCAACAGGTTGAGAGTCTTCTTAGTCCAAGCCTATTGGCAACTTGCATTAAAAAATTGCAAGAGAAGAAGGAAAAAAAAAACATTTAACTCACACACTTGCAAATTTGAAGGTTTCAGGTAAATGGCCTCATCAATGACTTATGCTTTTACCCTCTGTTTATCTTTTGCTGGTGAGTTCCTCATGAATATCCCACCTTGGTTTTTGTTATTATATACAAAATAATTTGGAGGACTTTCATTTTCACTGGCTGTATTATTGAGGCTAAACAGAAGATAACACAAACATTTCCTCCTATGCTATGCTTTCTTTCAGATGTTACATTTCATATTTATATTACACTTTATATTTTATCAGTTCTCAAGGCTAAATTAGTCTTCTCCAGCCTTGTTACTACTTTCCCCATGAAATCTCACAAATGTCTATACATGTCTTAGCTCCTGACATAGAATCATAGAATCTTAGAATTGTAGAGTTAGAAGGGAGCCCCAAGGGTCATCTAGTCCAACCCCCTGCGATGCAGGAACGCCAACTAGATTTGTGTTAGTTGCAGTATGAAAAGATGGGACAATCACAGTGAATACTGACTATGGCTGGAATCCATATGGCCACGTACAATGTTATGAATACATGCTATTACCAACACAGCCCATTGTACTTATTGGGAGCACCTGAAGATTAGGGATATACTCTGGAGAAGAATGTAGTGCAGCATATGGAGTTGCTTCAGGAAGAAAAGGCACACATGGAAGCATCCTAAGCATATAGCAAAGGGGTGTTTTGCATCCCAACATGTGACATTTCAGAAATACTGGAAATTACCTTCTAAAATGTCAGACTATGAGTCCATCTAGTCCAATAACACCAACTGGCAACAACATAAGTCTTATTTATTAGCCTCCTAGCTGTAGAGCCCTGGGATTGAGTTTAGGATCTTTTGCATGCAAAGAATGTCTTCTACCACAATCCATCTCCGATGGTGCTGGCTCCTTTGCCACTCTGGTCCAAAGCACATTAGAAAAAGCCAAAATGGGGATATTCTGGGAGAAGAGGAAGATTTAGGGGACCACGACTGGTTCAGCTGCACTGGGCGTGGTGCCTGAGGAGTGCTGCAACTATGATGTGAAATGGAAGGCAAGAAGCGCAGGATGCCAAATTTTGGCGTCACACAGGATGGCGCGGCACTTTGAGACCCCAAGGTCCGCCTCTGCTCGGAGGGTGGAAGAACAGCCTCCTCTTTTCTCCCTAGATAAACAGGGCCCACAGATCCTTTTCTTCTTCCTTAAAAGAAGACACTATAGATGCAGGAATGTAAGAAGGCATTGTTTCTCATTCCACCCTGCGTTAGTTGCATACAGCACCGTTTCCTTTCTGCTGCAGTTGGTCTCCCACCAGAATTACAATGACATGATGTTCAATGCAAAAGAAAGGCAATGCGGATTTGGGGGACGTAATCAGTTGTGTACCATCTGCAGCCTGAAGGCAGCAGCAGCAGCAGCAAAGACCAATTGTATTCAGTGCATTGATTTCCGTTCCATTTATGGGGCAAATAATAAGACAAATTCTGGAATTCCTTTCTAGTATGAAGGATGTTAGGTTGCAATTAATTTTCCCTTGCTCACCCCAAGTAACAAGTCTTTAACGAAACAATTATGTTTGATAAAGAATAATACATTTAATCAAAGCTTTGTTAAACTATCCAGATCTAGCTGTTGGTGGAGGAACACACCTCTAAGAAACAGTCACCACAAATAAAAGCACTTACAATGTGGAGCATTTTGCCTTTGTTAACATGCCACGAGTTCCTATCTTGATTTTCCTCAGTCTTCACAGTATTTGTCACGACAAGCAGCCAAAATGACAGTGAAGATTTTTCTAAGGAATCAGAAGCATTAGAACCGCGAATGCTCTCTGAATGCTATAAACAAGCATAGCTGATATTGAAAAAGCACCATCAGCGGCACTTGCCTAATAGAATGTGGGGAGACTATGGAATGTATTGGTGTATATTTGAACTTTATTCCTATAATGGGGGGGGGGCTTATTTTAGAGTAGGAGAAATCAAACACCATTTACAGGAACTATTTAGGATAAAACAAGAATGAGAACACATGTATAATGATACATGGTATAATTCAGTCTAGGGTTCAAAGAAAGTCAGCTTCCACACAAACCTGAATCACTATGTGAAATACTATTTGAGAGGAAGTTCTATGAGGCTAAGATGTTGACATCAATGATGCAGGTGGGTTGCTAAGGCCAGATCCTAGCAAACCAATGCCAGGGAGACAGAGACCAGGGCCCTGCAGGATCTGATTTCTTTCCGCAGGGCCTGTAAGACAGAGTTGTTCCGCCTGGCCTTTGGCTTGGAGCCAATTTGATTCCCTCCTCCTCTTTCTTTTTTCTTTTCCTTTCTCCTCCTGCAATGAGGCTACATTTTAATATTTTAATGTTTCAATATTTTAATGTTGCATTTTAATTTTGTTTTTAAGTAGTATTCATTCAACTTGTTTTTATTATTGCTTGTTAGCTGCCATGAGCCCGGCCTTGGCTGGGGAGGGCAGGGTATAAATAAAAATTATTATTATTATTATTATTATTATTATTATTATTATTATTATTATTATTAAAGCAGGCGTGGAGGGTGGCAACACGAGAACAGGCCTTTTCAGTGGTGGCACCATCATTATCAACTGTCACTTCCATATATTTTGGACTACAACTCCCATCAGCCCATCCATACTGGCTGGAGCTGATGGGAATTGTGGTTCAAAACATCAGGAGGCAAAGCATGTCAGCAAAAGTTACTTTTATTACATTCTCACCCTGCTCCCCCAACATTTCATTGTGGAAAATCTCATGTACCTCCATCATGCACATAAGACAATGACTGATTAAGAGCATTTTGTTTCTTCCTCCAGGCGACAGTTAATGTGAGTCAACCCTATAACTCTATCATCCATTTGAGTTACATGTTACCTTAGGTAAACAGTGGGTGGACAGGAAACTGCCAAACAGTCTCCTTGGTAGGGGGAGCAAGCAGACTAGTGCTGGAATTTCAAGTGCTAGGGTAATGATGGATGATAGTGTACTGTAGGTGAACCAAAACACACACACACACACACACACACACACACACACACACACACTTTCTTCTGTCTTGATTGTAAATTAAGGCTGCAATCCTAGAATCATGTCCTTGGAATAAGTCCCACGGAATTCAGCAAGACTTACTTCTAAGTAGACATGAATGGGATTGATTGCACTACTAGGGGTGCCAATTAGAGTTTTGTAACTTTTCATAAGGGACGCAGGTGGCGCTGTGGTCTAAACCACAGAGTCTAGGGCATGGGTAGGCAAACTAAGGCCCTGGGGCCGGATCCAGCCCAATTGCCTTCTAAATCCAGCCCGCGATCGGTCCAGGAATCAGCGTGTTTTTACATGAGTAGAATGTGTGCTTTTATTTAAAATGCATCTCTGGGTTATTTGTGGGGCATAGAAATTCATTCATTTTTATTTTTATTTTCAAAATATGGTCCACCACCCGCACAAGGTCTGAGGGACAGTGGACCGGCCCCCTGCTGAAAAAGTGTGCTGACCCCTGGCCTAGGGCTTGCCATTCAGAAGGTTGGCGGTTCGAATCCCCGCGACGGGGTGAGCTCCCGTTGCTCGGTCCCTGCTCCTGTCAACCTAGCAGTTCTAAAGCACGTCAAAGTGCAAGTAGATAAATAGTTACCACTCCGGTGGGATGGTAAATGGTGTTTCCGTGCGCTGCTCTGTTTTGCCAGAAGTGGCTCAGTCATGCTGGCCACATGACCCAGAAACGGTACGCCGGCTCCCTTGGCCAGTAAAGCAAGATGAGCACCGCAACCCCAGAGTCATCCGCGACTAGACCTAATGGTCAGGGGTTCCTTTACCTTTACCTTTTCATAAATAAATAAGCTTGAACTGCCTTTATAGTGCTTGTGTGAGTATATAGCAGTATATTTGGGGTGATTTATGGAAACAAATAGTTGTGAAATCAATGTATTTTATTTGATCTTTTAGTTAATGTTTTTTATAATGCAGAAATAGATAGCAAATTATAGTAGGGCTTTAATTCTGCAAAGTCACTACAATTTACTTTTAATAGATTCAGTAACACTGTTTAAACCTTGAAAGTTAATAAACATAGATTTGTAGAATTAAAAATATTGAACAATTGGAGAGCTAGCAACTCGCAAAATTAAAGTTTTATAAACCAAAGTCGAAGACTATGTTGCACAGTTTAAATATTTCATAACTGACATTTTCAAAGTCTACAATGTGAAGCTGGATTTTCCAATCCAATATTCCTTTGGGGAGGGGGTAGGTTAGGTTTTTAAAAATACAGATGCAACCTGTGCTTTTTTTTAATTTTAAAGTAAAAATATTCAAATATTTAAAAGCCCTTTTTATTACCCAATGTGAGCAACATGCCTTTTGAAAGCACTGTAGATGTGCAACCAGCCCAGAAAATTAGCTGCACTCATCAGTGACACAGCTACATTGTTATGGGAGCAGAAACATTGAAATAATTGTCTCTTTTGAACGATCATGAGCTATTTAAGCATGAACCACTACAGAGTATTATATGTGGAAGTGATCATAATGGACAAGAAGAACTAATAGTGAGAGAGCTGTGGAATCTAGAACACCTCACTTTTTGATCCATTACAACAATTTTTTCACATAATTTTTAGAAATAACCCATTGAGAAAAACATCAAGAGCACATATGCGTCTTTTTTTTACATAAGCGTTCTTGCTGAGAAATTTATGAGCAGTCTTCTTTCTTGACCAGACCCATAGATTATTAATTTGGATGCCAACAAAGTCATCCTATGAGTTTAGTTGATTGATTGATTAATCCATCGATTAAATTGCATATGAATGTATGAATTAAAAAGCATGCTTCCTATGTATTTACAGAATGTACACCTTTGTAGTACTAGTAGTCAGCTTAGCAGAGGCATTCCCTCCTGTCCCAGGGTAGCCATGTGTCCTATGTTATAGAGGGCAGTGCCCTATTTGAAGGCTTATAACACTCCTCTATTCAAAGATGTCCTGTATTTGAAGAGCTGTCCAATGTACCAGTCAGCACCCGGAGAGCTAACAGAGCAGGCACCCGGTTACCTGGTATAGTCTTCCCTACTATAGTGAGAGAGATATTTCTATTAAAATAGCTATTTCCCATTGTTAAGCTAACACATAGAATTTGCAGATTTGCACCCCCTTTTGTCCCCTCTTTGACGATGCATTTGCTAGATCGCAGATGATAATATAGCTAAATATTTATATCACTAGCATAAACTGCCGTTACTGAAAGTAGTTATCGAGAAGTTCAGAAATAGCCACATTCGGTATTTGTGATTATTTAAAATAATGCGGTAGTTCTGCAATGAACAAACCTGGTACTAGCAGGGGGATAACTCAATTGACATTAGTAGGTCTTTTCCATTTCAGATTTCTATTATTCTATTAAGTATTCAGTGGGATTTCGCGGCTTCCAAGGACCCCTGAGATTTAAGAGTTGAGAGTATTCTGTTCTTGTAAATAACATTGCTTTTCAAACAGTAGAAGCCTAGGAGTTATTAAGCTGAGTTTAATGGCATCTAAGCCCTGCTACAGAAAGTTTCCCTCCCTCTTTTTTTCCTTTTGTATGCGCACGTTTGTACGCAGGCGTGCACAGAACTTTCCCTTCCCAGAGTTTAATTATGACTGACAATGCACTAACTTCAAGTCAGCAAGGAGATCCTGAGATCCATTTTGTTGTCAAATATACTTTTCCTGCAAATGGCAAGAGTAACACATATCATTTCGCAGATAATGTTTTAATATCCTGCATTGAATAAAAGTGTTTTTTTTAATCAAGTTGCATTGGTAGCACTAAACTACACTAGGGGCTTGGCAGTTGCAGATGGCTGCATTACTCTAAATGTTCAAGCTTGACTGACCCATTTCATCAGCACTGTCAGAGCCTTGCACTGATACATGTTGACAACATTTAATCTTAAAAAATTGAAAGAAATGAATTAATATGCAAATTTCATCAGCTTTGTAATAAAAATGTCCTTGAAAAAAAACAGAGAACATGACCCCCGAGGAATAGTGTGAATTATCCCAGCTCAATTCTTTAAGTTAGTCAGAGGTATGCGAGTCCACAAGGAAATCAGCACAGATTTGACTTGGAAATAATTATGATGAAGAACAAAACACAAGCAGGTTGAATAAATGTAACAACTTGGGAAAAGTCTTAGTCCTGTTTGTTATTCACTCTGAATTAACAGGATTAGGTTTGGTTTTTGAAAATAAAGGAACACTGCCATGTAATTCTAACACCTAAGTAATGTGAAAACAATATTTTTTGGGGGTATCAGTTTTAGTGGATAATACAAACTGTATCTTGGAAGGGGGGAAAAAACCCAATCTTTTTAAATATGTTATCACTTTTTGGCCCTAAGGCAAATTTTTACTCTGAATAAAGGGCTCAATGGTATCATCTTCCTTTAGAAAAGCGTCTGTATGAAGCTATACTCCAGGAGGACAGTATTGAAATGGTTGTTAAGAGAAAGCATTGTGGTACTGCAGCAAATGTAAAATGAGAGCTTCCTTTATATTTGCCAAGCTCAGCTGCATTTATAGAGACGCCATCTCCAATTCATTTGCATGGGATGTGGCTGTAAGTTCAGGGGCAGAGCATGTGTTAGGACCCAAATTCAACCCCTGGCTTCTCATAGGGACAGGAAACACACCCTTTTGAAACCAGGAAGACCTGCTGCCAATATGTGTAGACCGCATTGAATTAGGTGGACCCTGCCATTGTGTACTTGGCAAAAGAGAGGCATCGCTTCTCTGAGCACCTTGTGAAAACTGGAATCATTATATAGCGCAGCTCAGACCTTTCATGGAGTGTATATGGAGTGTACACCCTTTTGCATTCAATATGCAAATGTGACATAAAGGCTGGCCAAACCAACCCCGTCATATGGGAATACATTGCAGATGACAGCAGAGCCTGGAGACAGACAGTCAGGTCATGTATCCACAGCAGTGACTGGAGGAGGAACAGCCACTGGAAGGAGTGTAGAGAGAAGAAAAGCCATGGTGCACCTGCAGCAGCACAACCAGACCCCTTAGTCTGCCCCACCTGCAATGGAACATGTCTCTCCCATATTGGTTTCTAGAACCACGGCAGGCACTGTAACTCTCCGGTGATTTGACTTTACTACCAAAGACACACTCTCATTGTCTCCCGATACAGATGGACACCAATAACAATGGTTCATGGCCTGAACCACCAGTTTATTAAAGAAGATTTGTGCTTATAAGCAACCTTTCACACATGTAAGCAGATTCCCACATGCTCAGCTTTAAGTATCACGACACACCACCAAGTACAATGAGTGCATATTTGATGCACCTTATGGCCTCAGCTGATTCAGAGCAGTAGCGATGCATGCACTGGAGATCTTTGTCCCTTCTCTGGCCGCAGCCGCCTGAAATCTGGCAACGGAATTAAGTTAAATCCTTGAAACAAACAAATGTCTCAAATCAGCAGGCGAGAACAAGGGATGAAAATGTGCCATTAAGGAAATAAAAGATAAAAGCACAAAAGGACAAACTGCTTTTGAATATGAAAAAAGCACAAAAAGCACAAAAAAGCACAAAAGGACAAACCGCTTTTGAGTATTCTGCACTGTATTCTGCTCTGGTCAGACCTCACCTGGAGTACTGTGTCCAGTTCTGGGCACCACAGTTCAAGAAGGACACTGACAAACTGGAACATGTCCAGAGGAGAGCAACCAAAATGGTCAAAGGCCTGGAAACGATGCCTTATGAGGAACGGCTAAGGGAGCTGGGCATGTTTAGCCTGGAGAAGAGGAGGTTAAGGGGTGATATGATAGCCATGTTCAAAGGATGCCATATAGAGGAGGGAGAAAGGTTGTTTCTGCTGCTCCAGAGAAGCGGACACAGAGCAATGGATCCAAACTACAAGAAAGAAGATTCCACCTAAACATTAGGAAGAACTTCCTGACAGTAAGAGCTGTTCGACAGTGGAATTTGCTGCCAAGGAGTGTGGTGGAGTCTCCTTCTTTGGAGGTCTTTAAGCAGAGGCTTGACAATCATATGTCAGGAGTGTTCTGATGGTGTTTCCTGCTTGGCAGGGGGTTGGACTCGATGGCCCTTGTGGTCTATTCCAATTCTATGATTCTATGATCACACTGTAAATTAAAGACGCATTGAAATACAATACACAGGGGATGAATTGCCACAGAAGACACAACCTTTTCTTGGGAGAAAAAGAGGGCCTGGGGTGCGGGAAGAGATGCTCCTGTCTGCCAGGCTGATGATGGACCTCTCCGATCCTAAGTAGCTCCCATTGCGATGAATGGGTACCATGATGCAGTTGCTTAAAGCCCCATTCATTTCAGTGAAGCGTTTATGAGTCTCGTTCATTTATTGGGACCGGGGGTGGTTTTGGCAGGGTGCAGCCCACTCCATTTAGGATCAAAGTGCCGCTACACAGCTGAAACTCTGGACACTCCTAACTTGGGTGTCACAAGGGCAGGGCTACATGGCTGCCCCACCACAAGCAAGCTGATGTTTGGAGGGTGGCTCTGTTGCGCCATCCCTCCATTAATGGCCAGGGCCGTATTTTTATGAAGCACTTCCTGGGCACCAAACATCTCCAACAAAGAAAGCAGCTATGCTAGAGACCACATGAAGGAAGCATGCTTGGACAGATAAGAAACCTGCACCTATCTAGTCAATTCATGCAGATTGCAAGGCTGTGTCCAAAGGTTACACTGGAGACCAGCTACATAGATGAAAGTCCTGCTGAAACCAAAGTGAGTCAGCAGACAGCATGTGAATTTGAACACTTAGTGCCATTCGTGACAACTCGCAGAAGCTTGTGGAATATGCCAGATCATATATTTTTGGTTTCTCTAGTCAAAGACGCCATTTCACATGCACTTTACATAAACTCAAAGAACCAGCTAGGTGTAGTTTAGGCTTCTATGATATGAATTCCCATTACAGTAGCACCTTCCATCTCTATAATTTCCCTTTTGTGGGGGGGGGGGGAGAGATAAGGCTGGTATAAATTAACTAAACACTGTACATAGGTTTTTAATGAACAGACTGGGCCAGGTCAACAGACGTTAAGAATCAAAAACAAACCAGCCACTTCACATGAAAATTGAAAATAGCTATTGTAATAGCTTGGGAAACTCAGCATAATATTTTAGCACCTTTGAAATAAGCCTTCTGATTTTATATATCCCTGGAAGACAGGCACACTATAATAGTGATGATGACTAACCATATTAATCTAGTCTGTAAGCTTTTGTGGTTTCCTACAAAAGGCTTTTAAGTTTCTCCTTTCTTTCTTAATCTACAATCAGTAAAATCCCACGTTTATCGTGGCCTTTGCACTTATATGCATAAAATGAATAACCTTTCAGTTTAATTATGCAATATTCATTCAGTTTTTGAAATGATATAAAGTTTCAGGTGGAAAAAGAATAAAACCTGTTTAAGAATTCAAAATTAATACATGTCAAACTCACGCTAAATCTTAATCTTTCAGAAGCATTTCGCTAAACTAGATGTTCTTTTATCACCCGGCACGTCAAGACCCACTGGATAAAGAAAGAGAGAAAAGAAAGCGTTTGGTTAACATGCTGGAGAAGGGTATTCTCTTTTCCATCGCACTCCAGGCTATTCTTGCAAGGGCTGAGCAGTTGTATAATAATGAAAAATGTGCAATACTTGTGGGGCATTGCTTGTGCACACATACCTCCGCCCACGCATTCATCATTCCGCAGGTATTGTCAGTGAAAGTTTAATTGCATAAACACTCTGTAACTGTCCTGTCATATTTCTTGTCAGTCTGGATTCCCTCTCCGGGCTCACTATCTCACAAAACTATAATTGAATTGCTACCAAGTCACAAGAGAGCCCCCCAAAATAAAATCTTTATGAATAGAATTTGTTTCCTATCAGCAGATTTGACAAATTGTGGCAAAGGAAGGGCCTTCGCGATAATTTCCAAGTTTATTCTAAATCCAGTTATTTGCTGTTGGCTCTTATCTCTCCCTTAGAACTTTAAAGCCGCAGTGAGAAAAGAATCCCAGGGAGTTTACTAATGCTATTTCCGCCTGTCCTAAAGGAAAGCTAAAAGGAGGAGGAGAAATTGTGTGAATACCCTGAGTCCTCTATTTGGGGACGGGTGCCTGGGAGGGGGGCAGGGAGGCAGTGTAATAAGAATAAACACTGTGTTAATTCTAGGTTATTCTGGATTCATGTGTGATAACAGAGTTCCATATCCCAACATGATGCTTTAAGTATACATTAGTTGCCAATGATAAAACATTTTGTGTGTGCAAAGGATAGGAAGCTGAGGCAGCAATAGGCTTCCAATACGTCAGGAAAATTCCTGACATGTCTTGCTTTCCGGGTGTAAAAATGGCAGCGGGGGGGGGGGGGTTGCCGAAACAACAAAATGTCAGGGAAAACCTGAATGTATGGCAATGCAATGGAAAATGCAGTGGAAACCGCTCCAAAAGCTAAAAACCACTATTTTGGGGGGGAGGCTTACCCCCCCATCTCAATAATTTGAGTTTGCTCCCCTCAAAAAGCTCAACAATATGGCAACCCTTGGTAGCAATATACAGTGGTACCTTGGTTTATGAACTGAATCCATTCTGGAAGTCCGTTCTTAAACCAAAGCGTTCTTCAGCCAAGGTGTGCTTTCCCATAGCAGCGGGTGACTCAATTTACAAATGGAACACACTCAACAGGAAGCGAAACATGTTCTTATTCCAAGGCAAAGTTCACAAAACAAAACACCTACTTTTTGGTTTGCAGCGTTCTTAATCCCAGTTGTTCATAAACTAAGCTGTTCTTAAACCAAGGTACCACTGTAGTGAGTTTGTGGATAATACTGCACACAGGCAGAACATTGTATGTGAAGTGTGTGAAGGGACACTGAGTTTCCCTGTCTAAACCTCACAACACTGGCTGCCACTTGCAGGGAATATGAGTGCAATTACATGTTTTGTGTAACTGAAATCTACTGGGGGAGTGGGAAAGAGGCGGGGGTGGTTTTTTCCATTAGCAGCCACATATCTTCCATAACATTTCAACCTGATAAATGTTTAGTATAGCCATCTCTCTGATGTGCTAGGTTTCTATGTGCAGGGTGCTTTTTGTCTATTTCTGAGTTTCACAAAAGAGATAATAATGGAAGGGTGAACCACAACAAAATGTTTCAGCATGGACTGTTCCTGTTCACAAGTATTCCAGTGAATCATTGATATGTTGTATCATCCATGATACTCCGTTCCATTTCCCCTCTCGGCCCATTGTTGGTCTCCCTGTTCCACAATAGTCAGTATTCTGTGGCCATTGATCATGTTAGGGCTATTTTGAGATATTCATGAAGATGTTTGTTACTAATTTTTTAAAAATACGCCTCCCTCAAGTCTACTCATGTGTATGAGTGGTACCATTTTGGCATTCTTTCTTCAAGACAGGAAATAGAGGGAATGTTGAATCCCTGTTGCAGTCCATAATTCTACTACAGTCCATAATTCTACTTCTGCCTACTATGGGGAAGAAGGGGAGTTTTTAACCAGAAGGTCTTATGGGTCACCTTCCAGGGGCTGGACGCCAAAGATAGGTGTGGCAAAAGTGGATGTTGGCTACACCCACACAGGCCCATTCTCCATCCAGACAGCCAAGAGCTGTAATCGGTGTTGAATGGCACATTCCATCCTGGCCAAACCACCAGAGAAGGGTGCAGAAGAGGACCAGTGAGGGGGGATGTGGTCTGGACACAGTTCCAAGGGCTGGAGCTAACTGCCTCTGGGCCTTCCCCATTCCCTTTGGTGACCCAACTGAAATCATGTGCACAAATTGACTTTAGGGCTGCATTGTTTCTATCTGCCATCTTTGTTCCCTTGCCTAGCACACGGCCTCCTGGATCTGTAAGATTCCTCAGCAGATGATGAAGTCAATAACCAAACAAAATTAAAATGAAGACATGATACAGGCTTCACTACACACATCATCATTAAAGTTTAATGGAAACTAAACTATAATAAATTTTAATATTTCCAGAAAAACATATTAAAATAAAAACTGCTGGATCCAAATTGAGGATTATGTTTTTGCCTGATCTGCATTTTGATGTTGCCCTTGATGAGCTGAAGCAAATGGGGGAGAAATAATTTCAATAAAAATATGAGATCATTGTCCATTTCACTCTAAAATTCTATTACCAGTGCATCACTGAAACATGCTAGTTTTAAATGGGATGCAACTTTGTCCAGATTGACAACTATCCGGCTGTTTGGGTTTTTTAAAAGTGCTTATCAGAATCATATACAATTGATGGCAGTTTCTTGATGAAGTTATGTTTTCGCAAGAGACTTAATTTAGTACTAGGGTTAAGGCTTAGGATAGATGAGTGCATTAGATGATTAAAGAACATTTGTCTTGTGGGACACTTAAGTCATTTGTTTCTGACACTTGAGACTAAGCTGGCAGAAAGCTACAGGATGACTCAATCCCTTAAAATACAAATATAAAACTGTAAAAAAAATTTAAAAATAAATTATAAAATATTAATTGCTTTATCCATTTAATATTCTTTAAGAATGTGCAGAAAAATGTCTAACCATGCATACAAAGTAATTTCCTTTTCTTATTTGCTTCCTGTGCCCAAGTTTTGATCTTCCCTCTGTTGTTCACAGCAAAACCTCTTGCAGACATTCTTGAAATATATATATTTTCAAATGCTCTTTATTTTGATGGCACATTAAATGCTATTCAGCTTCACTGTATTATTCAGAATGACAGGATTCCCTATCATATGGAGACTAGCTATATCGGTGGACAGTAATGAGATATGGTGCACTACATGGCTGGGTCACTGATGAGAAACTGGTCTGGGTTAGCAGCTGCTGTAAGTCAATGGGTGTGTGGGTGTATGTGAAATGATTTGTTGATCTCCTAACTACTCTTAATGGGCCCATATTCACACTGCATATACAGAAATTATCAAAGTAGTCACAGATGTGCACACTTGTGGAGTTTAATAGAGAGGATCCAGAATTTGAATAGGAGGTGAAATCAAAACAGAATTTCCCCACAACAGGTAAGGCATCTTTTGTGTTTCAGCGTTGAGGGAACCTAGGGGAACATTGGGGGGAAATCAGCATCGCTTCTGCCCATTTGCAGCATGTTGTGAAAATAAACAACTTAGATCCCCAGGGCTGTCCCCATCTGGAAACTTTCATGAGCACAAAATTCACATTAAGAGATAGAAGGCTGCTTTCTCATACTGATTATAATAACACAGCTACATTTGAATTCAGCGTCCTACCAAATAGTGAAGAACAATGCACTGTGATTAAGCAAGTCCCCCACCCCGTTGCTTTAAGGAATTAACGCAGATGTACTATCTAGGAATGGCGTTTTAGTTTTACGGGAATGATTTTCCCTCCCTTAGTCCTGCTAGATTGTATCACATTTGTGATAAGGGTCAAGCTATTGCTGTTCTGCAGCATTCCCTCCAGTTGATTAAGGGACCATGTTGATTGCCTGCAATGTAGGTCTCAGCTGATTCACCTATACTAAATTAATAGTAGTTATCCTGCTGGGGCTATAGGTCTGATGATATTTAACTGAGTTACACACAGCTGAGGTTTCTCCATTGTAAGCAGACTATTGAAGGTGATACTCAGAGGGAAAAGCCATTATGCTGCACCTGAGTAGAAAATTGGGTGCAATATGGCAGGACTATTTATCATTTATATTGCACTTTTTAATTTGCACAACATTCTATTGTCATTCCGTTTTGCTCTCACAACAGAAACAGGTAACTGTTATTCCCATTTCACAGAGAACTGAGGCTGAGAAGTCACATTTCCATCATACAAACTGTAAATGTGCTGATATTGAACAGTAGGGACCGCCAGTCACGATCTGACAATTTTCTTGGACAGGTATCATTCTGACCTTTATGTACATAATGAAAAAAATGCAGGGTTTCTCGTGAAATACGTTCAAGAGTTCTTGAAGTTAAATCTTTTGACGTTTGTAGAACACGAAGAGATACACAGCAGGAACAATGGAATTTAAGCTGCTGTTACACAAAGTAATAAGATGCACGGAGTTGGTTCAGGTGAGAATGCAGCGGGGAGAGGTTATATCTAGGAGCATGGATTACACCTTACCTGCACAACCCACCCAGGCAAGCCTCTCCAAACATCTATACTGAAGACCTGCATGTGAAGACTAAAGTACTTAGGCTAGAATATTGTGGTTGTGTCACAGATTTTTTCCTTTGGATTTTTAGGTTTGTTTGTTTCTGTATAGTTCCAAACCTAGCTGCCCTCGCCCGCCTCCTTCAGAATCAGGACTGGACAGGCTGCTTCTGGTATACAAAATCTCACAAAGGTCCTCACTATTCCCGGAGTGAAGTTCAAACATACTGCAGAACACAACTTTTTATTTTTCAAGTGCCATTGATGTTGCTTTTCTACTATCACCTGCACTTGCTTAATAGCATTCTGAGAGCCTTTTCTGTTTTAATGCTTCTGATTTCTTAGAAAGATCTGCAGTGTCATTCCCTCGGTTTCTCATGACTAATACAGTGAGTGCCGAGCAATGTCAAGATAGGAACTTGTGGCATTCAACGAAGGCAAAATGCTCCAGATTTTAAGTCCTTTTATTTGTGGTGAATAACTGTTTCTCGGAGGTATGATCAACCCAAAGCAGCCGCTTTCATATATTCTTGATTACATGTATTGATTACACCTACCCATCTATAGCCAAACGACTAATCAAACACATTTTTTTAAAAAAAATGTTTACTTGTTTCCATCTGCATGAAGTTTTCCGACCACCCAAAATGATGGCTGGGGCTTTGGAAGTGCTGCACAAAGTGCTTTGCAAGCCCCAAGTTCTGCCTTTCGGAAGAGCTGAGCACAGGGCCTGCAAAGTGTTTTTCACTCAAATGCCTGACAATGAGCTGACTGTCAGATGCTTGAGAAGTGGTGGCCTTAGCAGGGGGGCCGGACATTTATCCCACCAACCTCTGTGGGCTACCCACTTGTCAGTCCTTGACATCATAATGATATTAGGTGATTGACACATGCCAAATTTGGCCCACAAGGTGGGAGGGAGTGGAAACAAAGGTCTGGCTTACCAGGTCCAAAAGGCTCCTCACCCCTGAGTTTCCCCTATCTCTGCCTTTAGTCATCCTAAAAAACCCTGTAATAATCCCACACTTTGGTAACCACATTTTCAGTACAGTACCTCATTATTCGTCCATTTATTTCCTTCAATATTTCTGCTGCCATTGGAAGGTTCCAGACTAACTTATTCAGTCCTCATGAGGTTGTTATGGGGGATTCTCACCTCTTAAAGCTATTATGTACTTCTCCAAGCCTCAGTGTCCCCCTCTGGTGTGCGGATTGTACCAGTTTGGCTACATAAAGACTCACACATATCTCTGAACCTCAAGGCACAGTGTCCCCTGTGCTTTGGCACTCCTATCCTTGGAGCTGACCCTTGTGGAAAGATAACTGCCTAGGTAGGAGAAGTGATCAACATTTTCCAACGTTACACCATTGAGTTGGATTTGTGGCGCAGCAGAGGAGTTACTTTGTACTTGTTGGTGCAGCTCTTTGGTTTTTTGGATGTTGAGCGACAGGCCAAACTTTTCGTATGCTTCTGTGAAGATATTTAGGATGGTTTGGAGGTCATCCTCCGAGTGTGCACACACTACGTTGCCATCAGCATACTGAAGCTCTATGACGGAAGTTACGGTAACCTTGCTCTTTGCTTTCAGCCTGCTCAGATTGAAGAGCTTTCCATCTGTTCAATATATGATTTCTACCCCAGTGGGGAGTTTCCCTTCGACAAAGTGTAGGATCATAGCAATGAAAATAATGAATAGAGTTGGGGCAATAACACAACCCTGTTTAACACCTGATCCTGCTGTGAATGGCTCACTTTGAGAGCCATTGTTATCTGCGATTGTTGCTGCCATATTATCATGAAGGAGCCGAATGATGTTTACAAATTTATCTGGGCAGCCAATTTTCAGAAGGACAGTCCACAGGGCATTATGATTCACAGTGTCGAAATCCAGCTCAAGGCAAATCTAAAAAATGTAGTGTAAACAGCGACAACGGGGAAACACTGGCCTGCGAGCGCTCCAGTTGGAGAACAGCCTTTACCAAAGGTGTCATGGTCTCTGAAGACACTCAAACTCAGAACGCAAGGGAGAAACATGCTAAAAGGAAGGCACACTTGGCAAATCCACACCGTGATCAACTCCCACCTGGGAACCTATGTCCCCACTGTGTAAGGATGTGTGGATCCAGAATTGGCCTCCACAGTCACTTATGGACTCATTGTTAAAACTGTGTTTATGGAAGACAATCTTACTCGGCTACAAGTGATTGCCAAAGAAGAAGAAGAAGAAGAATCCTTGGAGTGTGGGACCAACTCATCTATCATGCATAAATCTCTTGTGCTCATGCTTCCTGTGGCAGCCAGACTGACCGTGGCTGTCCATTGAAAGTCCAAATCACCTGCTTCTCAGGAGGAGTGGCTAGTGAAAGCATGGGACATTATATTGTCAGAACATGACATATAAATGGAGAGTCCTTAATGGCTCATCGAAAATGGATCATTTTTACTCGATATGGTATAAATTTATCTCCTATGCTAACATAACTGAACAGCCCACTAAATCCCTTGCTCTACAGGCAAGTATGTGGAGAGGTTTTATTAAGAACTGAATTGATCCACCTTTTTCTTTTCGTATGCAACAACTGAATATATTTTCAGTAGTTTTTTTGCTTTTCGGATTTGGTTTCTTTACTCCTCCTCTGTATCTGTGTTTTATTTTTCTACTTTTACGTCTATTTTTATTTGCCATATCGATCATTTTTATTGCATTCTGAATGTATTATAAGCTGCTGCTGCTTCTTCTTCTTCTTTCTTCTTCTTCTTCTTCTTCGATAGCTCTCTTTCAAATTCATACAAATAAGCATTTTTTGATTTTTTTTCATTCCCATGTCCATTCTGCTTTGAGGATGTCTTTTAACACCTATAGATTTCCATGTGAAAAATTAAACATGTGCTTAACTCCCACACTGTAATCAATTTGACTTAGGCTATGGCTTCATTTAGATGACAACATTTGCATTTCCTTTTGCTCCCCTGTAACGTCTGCCTAATTTGTACTGAAAAGATGAGAGAGACATATAGGATGACTACAGAAAACTGAAGTATATAAATAAAAGACAGAAATGCATTCATGTGTGTACATGAGTATATTGACAGGGACAAACGTTTTGTCTTACCCAATTGGAGATCTTACACCTTTCTTTTATTTCTAAAGGCTCTGGATCAATGAAGGAATGACAATATTAACAGCTCTCTCAACACCTTGCCTAGCACTAATATTATATCCATTATACTATCCTGTTTGACAGATGCAGTGGAGAAAAAGGACTGTATATACA
The DNA here is from genome assembly GCF_965113315.1 of Podarcis vaucheri. Taxonomy (NCBI): domain Eukaryota; kingdom Metazoa; phylum Chordata; class Lepidosauria; order Squamata; family Lacertidae; genus Podarcis; species Podarcis vaucheri. The sequence goes on from NC_138759.1 coordinate 36,000,254, forward strand.
GTCTTGCTGACTTGTGAATGGACCTCATGTTGCAATTAGTATAATGGCTCGCTTCTCCAAAATGAGTTCTCACTTCATCTCACAGATAGTAAGAATCAGCTATGTTCACACTACTGTAATTCTTCATTTGTCAGAACTTCAGGAATTTCACAATACTACAGTTCCTGTAATAAATAACCAAATTCAGCTTTCACTTACTGTCATATTGTTTAGAGACTCTAACAGGTATCATAAAACCTATCTGAGTATCTTCAAGGAAACGTCTTTACTAGTGATTTATTTGAGGCGTATGTCCTATGTTTGAATTAGGGTTGCCACATTTTGAAGAGCAAAAAAGAGGACACATTTGCCGACTTCTACTTTTAACTATGGATGACTATGACAACTCTACCCATGGAAAAAAAGGACGTGTCCTGGAAAAAGCAGGCACATGCCAGGCACAGAATAGGTTTGAAAATTCCATGCACTTTTCATAAAAGCTAGAGCTGCCACTGAATTTTGCTGTAGGCAAAATTTCAAAGTGAACTTGTAAGTTCCTGATTAGATGTAGACTGAAGAAAGACAGATTTGGAAAGCGTAGCAGAATTCATCTGAAGGACAATTCGCATCCTCAACAGCATAAAGAATAGAACTACCAAGAAAACAACTTACACAACTATTTCATAGCACTGTACAGATAAAACATCTCTGATCTAGAGGTCTGGCTGCTGTCAGCAAGCGATATTTTCAATACTACCTTGTCGCAAACTAATAACTTCTTGAAAATGCTTCATATTACATTGACAAGCCTTACAAGAGCTTAATGCAGTGCTCCACTTGAGAAAAACATGAACTGGGTCACAGCAGTCTCTCCCATGCTTTGCACTACAACTCCCAGAAGCCCCAGCCAGGGATGATGAGGACAGCCAGCGCTGTCCGGAGACACTTCCGGGTCACGTGGCCAGCGTGACGAAGCTGCTCTGGCGATCCGGCACCAGAGCAGCACACGGAAACGCCGTTTACCTTCCCGCTAGAAAGCGATACCTATTTAGGGGCACTTTAGGGGTGCTTTCGAACTGCTAGGTGGGCAGAAGCTGGGACTGCAGACGGGAGCTCACCCCGCCGCGGGGATTTGAACCGCCGACCATGTGATCGGCAAGCCCTAGGTGCTGAGGATTTACCTACAGCGCCACCCGCGTCCCACAGTGGCACACATAAGAAACAGCAAAATTAAGACTGGAACGATTTTTCATATAGAAAGGGCAGGGCTGGCCAAAACCCTTTTTTCCAAGATTCATCACACCCCTGAATGTGCACAGAATTAGCTTTAACATTTTATTTCAAATCAGTACATCAAGCAAACACAGAATCAGAATATCATAGACTTGTAGAGTTGGAAGGGACCCCGAGGGTCATCTAGTCCAACCCCTGCAATGGAGGAATCTTTTGCCCGATGTAGGGCTCAAACCCACACCCCTGATATTAAGAGTCTCATGCTTTGCCAATTGAGCTAATCTTTACTACCATACTGCTTATCTCATCTTCCAATTGGGCTTCCCAAACCCAAAGAACTGGGGTGGCCCCAGAAATCAATAATTTCGGGGGGGTGTGTGATCTGAATCCCTATCCAGATGCTTGGACTTTGCCACACCTCAGTGTTGTGTCAAGTTTAAATTATTTTATTTTTCCCATTACCAAAATGGGAGGGGGAAATCAGGGGTTTAGCATATGAAGGGGCAATTTTTGCCTATTATTAATTATTATTATTACTATTATTATTATTTCATTATTTATTCCCCACCCATCTGGCTGGGTTTCTCCAGCAACTCTGGGCGGCTTACAACATATCTAAAAACATAACAGAAACATAAATCCTTAAAAACATCCCTAAACAGGCCTGCCTTCAGATGTCCCTCCTTTGCCCTGCAGTCTCCCAAGAATCTGCTCCGAAGGGTTGGGAGACCCTCCTGGAGAGTGTGGAAGATGGCACAGAGGTTGTAAGAGGGATTGGCGAAAATTACTTCCTTCCCCCACAGCCATTAAGGGACACGGGTGGCGCTGTGGGTTAAACCACAGAGCCTAGGACTTGCCGTTCAGAGGGTCGGCGGTTCGAATCCCCACAACGGGGTGAGCTCCTGTTGCTCGGTCCCTGCTTCTGCCAACCTAGCAGTTCGAAAGCACATCAAAGTGTAAGTAGATAAATAGGTACCGCTCCGGCGGGAAGGTAAACGGCGTTTCTGTGCGCTGCTCTGGTATGCCAGAAGCGGCTTAGTCATGCTGGCCACATGACCTGGAAGCTGTACGCCGAGGCCAATAAAGCGAGATGAGCGCTGCAACCCCAGAGTCATCCACGACTAGACCTAATGGTCAGGGGTTCCTTTACCTTTACTTTTTACCTACAGCCATTGGGAAGGTCTGCTTCGTCAAAGACCCTTCTGCGTCAAATGGAGCCCTTCCATTTGTGGGAGAGCGACTCTGGATCCAAATTTTAGTTTCAGTGAGTGAACAGTGCTGGCAAAAAATGGTATATGACAAATGATTTGGTTGAGGTGCAGGTGGGGAAATAATGAAACTAGCCCTATTTCTCACCGAGTAGCTGAAGATGCTTTTGACGTTTAAAATTGCATTTTTATCCAACTTGAACCACTGCTCTAGCAGTAGGGCCTCCTGCGCCTGCCATATTAAGTCCTCTGATTTTCTGCCAAAAGCGTTAGAGAAGCGCCATAGATTGCACTTGAGCAATTCCATAGGGCTAACTTGCTGTTGTAGTTATTCTTCACCTAAAGTACTGTCATATATTTTGCTAAATTGTCTAAATCCTGCTGTAGTATTGATTTCTAGCTTTAAGAGTTCTCCCCTATTTGGTAAGCTCCAAGGACCCCATGCCAAGACACAGTGGAGATATGTTATTCCTGACAATAATCCTACAGTTAGAAACTGACAGCTGCAAAAGTTTATGCAACCAAAAATGCCACATTTTCTTAAAATAGAAACAAAACTTAACAACAGTCGCTCTAATTCCTCAATAATAAGACATAGTTCTTCCCACTCTCTTTTTTGCCGCGTCTTTGAAAATGGCTGGTTTTTCATTTACTGAGCACTTAACAGCAGCTACAGTGAATTTATTAAAAGGAGAGTAGAGCAATCATAATCCCAAGCCTGCAGAACCATTAAAAGTAATGAAAAGACACAAGCAGATATGTGAAAAGTAAATTAACCATTCAGCCAGTATGGTCCAGAGGTTCCAAGCTTAAATTGTCCTGGGAATCTCCTGGATAGGTTCTACATCTGAAAGCTCAAATCAAGCACAAAATGGGCAATCTTACCTACCATTCTGTTTTTAGATTTATTTTATTAAAAATCTGTTTATTCTATAGAAAATTTACTTGGCGGTATAGAGGGGGATATTCAAGTACAGACTAAAAATTACATGCTTGAGTCTGATAATACTTTATGTCAAGTAAAGTTATTTGCA